>NC_051251.2:32078155-33380655 GCF_015237465.2 Chelonia mydas
TCATCCTGTCTCCCAATGTCCCCAAAACCCCTTGCTTAGCCAGTTCAAGTTTCATTGCTGGGTTCCTTATCTCCATATACTCTCTCCACCCCCATTCCTTCAAGGGTCAGCTCTTACCAACCCAAATGCAGAGGGGACATTCCTCCTCCACTCTGTCTGGGAACCAGCAATGGAGCACTGAGAGCTCAGGAGAGACAACTCAGATCCACAGTGCCACAGCTGCCCACAATAACTGGAAGCAGCAACTGCAAGAAAAGTCCTGCTCAGACCCCTGAAATCCTGGGCTGCAGCATGCTCAGTGCTGATGAATTTTTTACAGAATGTACCTGCCACGCACTAACAAGCCTCTGCTGAGCATATGCAAATTGAATTTTTTGAGATAACTTGGCCAAATTTGGGCAATTTTTCGTGGGAACACCCACAGGCATGTTCCTGAAACCAACTCAACCGTCCTGCCAAATTTCAAGTAATTACTTCAAAGCATGGAGGTGCTAGAGTTTCTAAACTGAATGGTTATGAGAAATATTTTAAGATGGGCAAAGTATTTTTCCCTAATTGCATTTCTTGGAAATGGCTGTACCATTTTTGCTGAAACTTGGCATGGAAAATTTCAGCCTGAATAGTTAAAGTTTGGCAAAGTAATATGAAATTGAAAACAGGTTCTTATAACTGGAAGTGTCAGACAACTTTAACTATATGGTGGCATTACCAGCTCTGTTCTATTGACTGTCCTGAATTCCTGGGTGCCAGTAATATAAAATGCTGACCAAGTCTGGTGCGTGCCAAAAATTGACTGTGCCCAAGGCTGGATTCAGGTAAAAGGAGAAAAGGTAAATGTTCTGGTCCTCATGGAACATGGAAAGAATCACGCATCATATCCGCTATCACTTTTCACGGCACCTCAGAGATGAAGGATCGAGGAGGACGGGTATACTTTAAGTGTTCTATCCAGAGAATGGAAAAATCCCTGTTTTCCAGGCCCTTACTTCCTTTAACTGACTGCAACATTTCTTGAGCTTGCTTCCCCATTGCAAACAGATCCATGTTGAAAGAACTCCACGTCTTGAAAACAATGAAGAATTCTGGGGTTCAACCACCACTTTTGTAGGAGAAAATTCTGGTGACTGGGCAAGCCCGCTTTGTTGCTGTTCTCCTGTTAGATGGGTAACACTGGTGGATGAAAAGTCTTTTTTTTTTTTTTTTTTTTGGTAACCTAGTAAGTAATTTTCATGCCAGAGATGCACTTTTGATGCTCCTTATTTTTCCTGCTCAAGATACAGAGACTTCTTTATTGGTTGATATAATGTACCATTTAGATATAGAAGACATCATCAAGGATTCTTGGTCTCAACTGGATGCAAAACCTGTTATCTCAAAACAATCCACAAATTGTACCAACTGGCCAAGAAATGTTACAGCCTAGGAGGCTGATCCCTAGGAGATTTCCTGTTTTGAGCTCCAGTACGCGTAACACCTCTCTGAAAAGGTATTCCAAGTCCTTTGCAGGAAAGTCTGGTTGTGCTGGGAGGGTTGGGGGGTTTCATCTGAAGCTCTTTAATACTACTTTTAATCAAGATTCACCATGTTTTTTTTTTGGCAAAGCAGAACTTGTCTAAATTCTTGGAAAACTGGAGAGAGATAAGGGACTCTGAGGGAAACCATGGCACCAGCACACTTGATTGACCTGTCTACTGGGTGAAACAACTCTTCTATTATGGGCTGGTGATGTGAGAAGAATATACTTCTTATTCCTGCTATCTTTTTTCTAAGCTTGTCCTCATCATATAGCTGCAATGAACAGGCAACTATGTTTGCAAATAATGCAAATTTTCCGCACCTTGTTTGACTTTGAGACTATATTTTACTAGAAAACATGTCTGTGATGGTCAGTATCTTGCTGTCCAAAAACTTGTGAAATGTATCACTGTGTTCTTTATATTATGTTAGATGACAATTAGTCTGGGAACAGAGGCTAGTTCTATTTGCATGGTAATGAAGCACTCTTTCAAAGAGATGTCAAAAACAATCAGAGGGGCTAATGAAATGTTATGTGAACCTCTGCTGGTTGCCTTCTCTTCGATTAAACGCCTTTGCAGGGAAGCAAAGAAACCCTTTTTATTAAATGCAAATCAGGACTCAAGTAAAGAATAAAGATGTAAGAAACTAACAGAAAACAATATAAGGAAAAACACCTATATTATATATCAGTTATCAACCATGGCTGAACTGCAGAAATAAACACAGAATTACTGTGTAAGGACTAAAAGGACAATAAGAAAAGGAATACTTGTGGCTGTAGCTCACGAAAGCTTATGCTCAAATAAATTTGTTAGTCTCTAAGGTGCCACAAGTACTCCTTTTCTTTTTGCGAATACAGACTAACAGGGCTGCTACTCTGAAACCTGTCTAAAAGGACAATGTGGCTCTTTCACAACTGGCTATCTGAATCCTCGTAAATGCTGCATTTCCAGATCAAAGGGAATGGGATACCAAGGAGTGGAAAAGGAGACACCCAGCCATCTTGAGACATGATACACACAGATTTCTAAAGACACGCTTAAACTGTAAGTCAGACAGGCTGGGAGAAATCCTAAAAGCTTTTAGGCTGAGAGAAACTATTTTTATTTACGATCTATACAACACTTCCATACTTTGCAATCCAAGTTGCGAGCCCATCGCAGATAAGAAAGAAGAGGTACTTCTATTGTAATTTTGGTTAGATAAAATAAGAAAATAAGTAATTTTGAATTAATTTTATTTTCTATCCTACGCCAAATAAATTTGTGGCCTAATGTTCAGAACATGTCAATGGGACTTGTGAGCGTACAGCATTTCAGAATATCAGGACACTGACTCTTATTTAAAGGGATACTATCAACTTGAATGATTTTAAAATTGGCTAATTTTTTAATATCCATTTTCTGATAGAGCACTGTTTAAACAGATATCCTAATATTTCCTTTCTTGAAAAACTATGTTTTTCAACTCCCTTGTTGATGTTTAAAGGGTCTTTCCAGCAAAGGAAAAGATGACTACAGAAATTGCTGTCAAATGCACAAAATAAACACCCTGAATTTTTTTTATTGCTGACTTCTTTCAGCTTTAATAATGTTGGGTGATAGGATCTGTGGCAGGCAGACCACTCCCTTACAGAAATGTGATTTTCAAGTTGATGGTGCCCCTTTGAAATAACTGGATGTACACTGTTGGCTTGTGGACAACTGCTGTTGGGCACCTTGGAGAGAAGAGAATCGATTCCAAAGGAATGCAGAACCAAGAGTGAGGTAGCAGATAGGGCCTGCAATTCCCCCTCCCCCCCAAAAAGTACTGCAAAGAAGCCACTATCTGTAGCAGGGGTGGCAGGTTTGTAGAAATTTTGGTGGTGCTCAGAACCCGCCCCCCCCCCAACTCTGCCCCCCACCTGCCTAAGGCTCTGGGAGGGAGTTTGGGTTGGGGGAGAAGGTCTAGGGTGCAGGCCCTGGGCTGGGGATTGGGGTGCAGGAGGGGGGCAGGGTGCAGTCTCTGGGAAGGAGTTTGGGTGCAGAAGGGGTGAGAGATTGGGCTCTGGGAGGGAGTCTGGGATGCAGGCTCTGGGGTGGAGTTTGGATGCTGGATGCAGGCTCCAGGTTGGGGCAGGGGGTGAGGGGTGCAGGCTCTGGGAGGGAGTTTGGGGGCAGGATAGGGTATGTAGGAAGGGGGTGGGGGTGCTGGCTCTGGGACGGAGTTTGGGTGCAGGCGGGCGTGAGGGGTGCAGGCTCTGGGAGGGATTTTGGGGATGGGAAGGAATGCAGAGGAAGGGGGTGCAGGGGTGAGGCTGGGAATGTGTGGTGAGGGCTGTGGAATGCGGCTGGAGATGAGGGGTTCATGATGCAGGAGGGGCTCAGGTCTGGGGCAGAGGGTTAGGGTGTGGGGGGATGAGGGCTCTGGCTGGGGATGAGGGGTTTCAGGTATGGGAGAGGCTCAGGGCTAGGGCAGAGGATTGGGGTGCGGGGGGCGGACTCTGGGGTGGGGCAGGGCTGGGGATGAGTTTGGGGTGCAGGCAGGCTGCCCCAGGGCTGGGGCCAGAGAGGAAGACTCCCCTCAGCCCTCTCCCCACCGCCAGCAGCGAGCTTTGAGGGAGGGGCCCCCTTGCATCCCCCTGGCAACACACTCACCCCACACCACTGTCACTGCATGAGCTCCTAGGGCCCCTCTCAGGTACAGGAAGCCCCCTCGCCTCCCCTGTGGTGGGTACCGGGGCATGGGGCTGCCATCACATGTGCGCCTCCTCCCCTGCTGCTGCCCCTCGCTGTAGCCTCACTGGGGGTGGGGGATGGGGCTGCCCTTTGCCCAGCGTGGGACAGGAGCAGTGACTGCGGGCGGGAGCCCCCGTTGCTGGTGGAGTGTCCCGCCGGAAAAAGGAAGGGTCCGAGGCGGAAGGGCAGGGTCAGGGTCAGCCTGCCCTGGCACTAGGGGATGGGGGCACTAGGACCCTGTGGTGGCAGTTGATGCCAGGAGCCAGCAGAGCAGAGGCAGCAGGTAGCTGCAGTGGAGAGGCAGGGAGCTCCGGGGCCAGGGGGAGGTGCGTAGGGGCAGCACGCGGGGCCAGGGGAGAGACCCGGGCCCAAACATTGGTGGAGCCAGGCCCCGGGCCCTGAATATTGCTGGAGCCCAGGCACCATGGGCCCATACAACTCGCCGCCCCTGGTCTGTAGCCATTTTGAGCATGAAAAGACCTGAAAAATCAGGTCTTGTCTACACAGGGACTCTCAGGAAAGGAAAAGTGAATAAACTAAAGGTGTTAATGGCATAAATTAAAGTGCCTCAAACCTCCATGTGGATATTCTCCTTCAGAAGTAAGGTGGCCTTTAGAGAATTAAGCTATTGTATATATTAAACTACTGTATTTCAGAGGATTACGGATTACTGCACATTTCAGTGTGCTGTAGCAATGCTCAGAGAGGTGATTACTGCACAGCAAGCTGGTGCTGGCTTGTTATGCAGTAACGTGCTGTGTAGACATGGCCTTAGTTACACTGAGAAAAATTCATACGAATATTTTTCTTCCTTAGCCATCATTCCAATAAGTGAATAGTATATATAAGTTTGCCAGGAAATAGAAAATTCTCCTTTTTGATCTGACAACCCAGCCTCAGTGTCAATTATGTTGTCAAATAAAATTTATCACTAAACTACCATCATGGCTGGACCACACAGCTACTATCAATAATATTTCAAGGCCTTGTCTTATATGGTGCTTTACTCAGACTCTGAACAGCAATGACAACTCCTCTCTCTCAGCACTAATTCTGCTACACTGACATGGCACTCATTCCTGAGCCTGACTTCGTGATGATGGAATGTGTCCCTGCTCCAGATCTTGTTGTGGGGGGAAAGGATACACTTCACTCTACACGGAAATTCCTGCAACACCCAGTCAGCTTAGAGGATATATGGTTCCCAAATATTTAGCCTCTATTACAAGAGCATAAGAATGGCCATAATGCGTGAGAGCAGTAGTCCACCTAGCCCAGTATCCTGTATTCTGACAGTGGTCAGTGCCCGATGTTTCAGAGGGAATGAACAGAACAGAGCAATTTCAAGTAATTCATCCCCTATTGTCCAGTCCCAGCTTCTGGCAGTTGGAGGTTTAGGGACACCCAAAGCATAGGTGTCCTAAACAGTATCTGCTTTCCCAGGGACGTGGATGAAGTGGCTCCTCCTGTCCCCATCCAATTCTTGGTAGTAATTTAATAAAAGTGTTTTTACTATACTTTTAAAGCAGTTGGGGATGGAGCTCCCCACCTACTCCCCTTCTGGCCTTCTCTCTCTGACAGCACAGCCACTATTAACACTGCTAACAGACAGGCATTGGAGGGCCATGATGCTATAAAAAACAGCTACTTACCTGTGTTGTAACTTTTATCTTTGAGATATTGTTGCACATGCGTATTCCATTCCGGTGTGCACGCGCCCAGCACACTGGAGCTGGAGAGTTTTCTGCAGAAGTACCCATCGGGGCAGTACATTCTCCTGTCCCCTCCCAAGGCTATATACTGGTGGCGTCATCCTGACTTCCCTCAGTTCCTTTGCGCTACAACATGGAAAAACAGGTGGAGGATGGGTCATGGAATACTCTTGTACAACAATGTCTCGAAGAACAGTTATAATACAGGTAAGTAACTTTTTTCTTCTTTGAGTGGTTGCACACATGTATTCCACTCAGGTGACTTACAAGCACTACCGTTGGGAGGTGGGTCTTGGAGTCTACTTAAATAGTGACTGCAAAACAGCCTTCCCAAAATTTGCACCATATCTCAGTACAGTTTTGACGGTGTAATGATGAGTGAAGGCATGCATCAAGGATGAGGGGGCGGTCCTACAAATGTGCAGTCTGAGCTCTTGTTGTACAAGCCAGTAGTCTGTGGAAGAAAAGCTTTCACTACCCCATAAACTGTGGTAATACGGGGCATAATTTATCTAGAAATTGTCTGTGTTTACTCCTTGACCACTCATTCGGATAATGTAAGAAACAAAATAGCTGAGGAGACAGCCTGGAAGGCTTAGTCTTGTTCAGATAAAAGGATAATGCTCTCATTACATACAAAGTATGTAGATGTTTTGTCCTCATATGAATATGGTTTTGGGAAGAACTAAAACAAAAACAGTAAGTATATTCAAATTAAAAGCATATATCACCTAATTAAAAACTTCAGTTGTGGCTTCAAAGCTACTTTTGTTTGAAAAACATTGTATTTGAAAAACCCTCCATGAGAGCCTGTAGCTCATCCACTCTTCTGGCTGACGTGATAGCAATAAGAACACAGATGAGGCAAAGAAGAGGAGGCCACTGGCCCAAAAAGAGGGGGCATTAAAGCAGTTAATACAGTGCTAAGATCCCAAAGTGGCAACGCGTTCTTTACCGGGGGGGGGGGGGGGGAGGTCAAACAATCCCTTTTAAAAATCCAGAGACCATCTGGTTTGAAAAAACTGATCTCTGAATGGGACGGTGAACTGCTGAAATCACTGCTAAGCGAACTATCAGGTAGCTTAGAGGCATGAGGATTTGAGATATAACAGGTACTATAAAATTCCCTGAATCTTAGCTTCTGATGGAGGTATGTGGAGTGGACCAGATTGGAAATAGTTTCCACTTTGCTAAATAAGTGGATCGTTTTCTACTGGTAAGCAATACCTTCTGAACTGCCACTGGGCAGTGCTTCCCTGCCTAACCACTCAATAGCCATGCCATAAAGGTACAGGATTTTTGGGTCCAGGTGCAACATCCATCCATGCTGCTGGGACAGCAGCTCTGAAAGCAGAGGCAGAGGCCACAGAAGTTGGTTATTCACAGCCTCTCGATTCAAGAGCCAGCATTGTCTCACCCAAGTTGAAGCTAGAAGAATTATCTTGATGTAGTCTTGCAAATAAACTTAAGGGTTGCTTGAGGGTTGGAATAGGGAGACTGTACACATGAGACTCAGTCCCCACCTCAGGAGAAAAACATCAGTTAATGAGCCTGGACCATGACTTGCTTGCGAACAGAACTGATGGCATTTCTTCTTATCTTTTGTTGCAAATAGGTCAACTGAAGGAATACCCCAGACCCGAAAGACAATTTTGAGTACACTGTTCTTCAGGGACCATGTCTGATTTGAAAAAAATCTCCAAATGAGATAATTGGCCAGCTGGTTCTAATAACCTTGTCAGTGCGCAATGGGAGAAACGCCCTTCTTGATGCAAAAGTCCTAGTTCATAACTTCTTGACAATGCTGATTGACCGTGCCCTTCTCTTGTCTGTTTTGTTAGTAGTTTGTTGTGTGGTTGGTTTGGATGACTGTGGTATGACAAGTCCATGGTGTGAGGGACAAAAGCACATTAGCTTTGTGAATTGCCTGGAATTCAAGGACATTGACATGAAGGATCACTTTGTGTTCTAGCCATAATGCTTGGGTTCACAAACCCTCGCAGGACAGACACATTGGTAAAAAAACTGGCCCTTTGTATTCAGAGTTTAATAAAAAAAGAGCATTAAAAAATGAGGCATAAAGGTGCAAGCCCAGGGAAACACAGGCCAGTGGTTTGAACACTGAATATCTCCTTGGAATGGCAGTGGAATTGAATCTAACGCATGGAGGCTACTTCAGCCCAAAGACACAATCCTAACGCATCCTGCGGTAAGGAGAAGACAGAAAGATCCATGAAGCAGCAGATCTTCTGGCCATGTCTTCCATGCAGTCACATACAGAGTCTCTCATAGAGCTAGGCTGCATGCCCACTATCCAGCTGTCTCTTTGTATCACTGATTCTGCTGTTAAGGGGACCTCCACTATTGCAGAGATTGGGGTTGTATTTGCTCCATAAAGTATCATAGACATTTGCAAACAAATAAGAAAAATCATTGCGCTTGTCAAAATTTGGGTTTACCAACCTTGAAAGTGTGGCTCAGATATGTGCCTGCATGTTTTAACAGCTCTCTTTGGGGTGCAGTGCTTGTAATATTAAAAAATGACATTCATTGTTTTTCTCTGCATCCTATAACCAATCCTTATCACAGGTTCTGCCAAATCAGATTTCATTTTCTTATTTGTAGTTTGTAATTAGTTCTCAATGGTGTCATCTTAGTACTGAGTGTGATATGTACAGTGGGTCAGTCCTCCTGGAGACTATCAGTCCCACAGCTTTCAATTTTCACATAACCCTGTAGACAGCATTATCTGATTAGTCTCAGCTGATTAGCACCGCAGCACAGTTTTAGGCCATCTCCAACGTTTAATAAAATTTATACAGAAACTGATTTTATCATTTGCTTTTCAGAAATGGTCTTCCTTGGGAGAACGGTCTTTTATGGATACCTACTCTCAGAATTGCAAGAGCTAACTACTGACTTCTAGAACCCAATGAGGTAGTTCATGCAATAATGCCTCCTGTGATCTGACATATACTAGTACCTCATTGTAAAATATTTGTTGTGACCTTGTCTATTAGTGTGACATAGTGTACCTCAAAATAATACCCTGTACCCCCATACTCACCACTTGTATATGGTTATGATCTATTTGTACAAAGCATGCCTTGTGAGGTATCATTGGAAAAGTTATGGTCTTTTGAACATCACTGTCCTGTTAAAATCTGTGTATCATGGTACATGAAGTCATGAAATTTTGTTGTATGTTTGCTACTGAAACAGGAGTCTGGGCAATGTCCACAGACTGGCTCTTCAGTGGCAACAAAAGAGCGACCAACACCCAGCCAGGTGTAAAGCAACCATCACCGGCCATTCACTAGCAGGGGAGGAGTTGTTAACAAGAAATTTATAATTCACATGAAAGATAGTTGCTCGAGCACGTAAACCATGGAGCTGCCTGACCCCATGATGCAGCAAGGACTTTTCCAGTAAAAAGAGTCAAGACATTAAAAGGGGGAACAAAGGCCCCAGACCACCTCTCCTTCCCTACCTATTCTGAAGGCAACAAGATCATCTGGAAGACAAAGGAAGATTTGGACTGGGGGGAGTGGTCCTAACTGGAAAAGCTTTCCAGTTAGCACAGACTGCTGTAGGCAATTGGGTAAGAGAAACCTTGTTACTTCAAACTTGACTTAGCTTGATAGAGTTTAGGAATTAGACTGTGATTTTACCTTTTATTTCCTTTTGTAACCAATTCAACACCACTTATCACTTAAAATCTATATTTCTGTGTTAATATACTTATTTTATGTTTTCTCTAAGCCAGTGTGTTTTTGACCTAAGTTTGGGGAATCTATTCCGGTTACAAGGGCTGGTGCATATTCATACCCTTTGATGGAATGACAAACTAATGAGCTTACTCTGATCAATGAGGTCTTGAGCAGTGTAAGACGCACATTTCTGGGGTGCCGTGCAAAGCTGGGGCTGAGGGATATGCAGGTGTCGCCTTATGTGTAATTCAAGAGTGGCTGAGCATAGCACTCTAGTAGTTGTCTGGGGGTGACTTGCACGCTAGAGGCAGGGGTGAGTGGGCCAAGTGGCAGCTCGCACTGCAAAGCAGGGCATAGGACACACCAGACTGGAGAGTTAAGGGGGCACAATGATTCAACAGTCCAAATTGTACCCTGGGGCCTCTCACAATTAGTATATGTATGTAAGAACTTGTAGGGCTAGAATCTGAGCCCATTGGGGTTCTCGGCCACTGACGCCTCTGCATTGCCATTAGAGGTAGGTGTGCATAGGAGGACCCTGCAAAGCTAGGCTCAGCAGGAAGTACCACCAACAGGGCCTAAGCAGAGGCCACTCCCAGCTCACTGACTGGCCAATACCAGTATATAAATTAGGAAGCCATGATGGTGAGCTGTCTGAGCAACAACAAGACTGCCTGCCTGCTTACTTCTGCTCCAGACCCTGTTTGCGACAGACCCTAGACTCCGGCCTCTGACCCTGATCTGTCCTTGATTTCACTACTGGATTGTTATCTGTAACCTGGCACCCAGCCCTGACTTCTTGGTATCCTGACCTGGTTCAACTCTGACATGCTAGTGCCCAACCCTGACTTCCCGGCTTTCTGACCTTGCTTGCCCTGCTATTGTCCCCAGTCACAACTCAGCAGCTGACTGGGCATGCCAGACATCCACAGCCCAGCCCTGATAGAAGAGTACTTCCTCTGGGCAGACTTCTGCAATATAGCTCCCAACTTTATTGGCATAAAACTGTAGGACTGTATACCAGGTGTCTTTTTGATTAATAGTTGTAAAAACTACTTGTACCAAGCAAGCTTCTTCTAATCCCTACTAACTAACTTTAGAAACTAACGTAACGTCTATGGCTAACGGAAAAAAAATCTAGCAAAAAGCACATATTTTTGTTTATGAGATTTCTTTCAATTACAGTATTTTCCACCCCAAATAATTCACAACTAAATCCAGGGTTGATGGCTTCTACATGTTTCAAACACACACAGATTCTTTAGACTGACAGGAAAAAAAATCAACAAAAAACAGTTCACTGCTTACATTAGCTAGAATCATTGACTATAGTGTGTACACATGTCAAGGCTGAATCCTCACTCTGTCACTTTGAGTACAGAAGGTGGGGGCTCGCAAGGATTTTAAAAATTAATACTTGCCACTCCAGGTTTGTATTAAACTCCCAAGGTTACAGCTTTTCTCTGACCTTGGCTTGGTAAACGCTGCCACCACCCAAATGCAAAAAAAACCCCTAGACCCAGGAAGGAGCATTTGAAAATTCCTCCTTGGGGGGTACCCTGAAGATCTTTCACCTCCCCCTTCAAAGAAGAGCTGAGAAAGAAAATAAAGGAAATTAGCTGTTGCTACCAGCTAATCAAACAACATATGCACATACCTCTTTGGGACCAAAACCCTGGTCTTAAAAAAGGTAAAATTTATTAAAAACAAAAAGAAAGGAAATATATTTGGAACTTAGGCTTTTTGCTAGATCTTAAAAGAAACAATTACAAAAATTAAGCATCAAGATAGCTCTCTTGAGGTTCAGCTTAAAGGTTACAAGCAATATAAAAGCATCTGGGGTTAGCACAGAGGAGATCCAAAGCCAAAATAAAGAAATAAACCTAATCGTGTCTATTTAAATATGCCCTGTCCGATGATTTCTTCTAGGTATGGAAGATGAATTTTTATACCTGGTTCAAGCCTTACACAGCATTCCTGCTTATAGCATTGCTGCTCCGTGTTTCCTTCTCCTGAGAACAACAAAGGGAAAGTTTCTTTCCCAATTTTAAAAAGTTCTAGCCTGCGCACTGGCTCTTTTGGTCAGGTGCCCATTTTTTATTTTTTAACCTGGGGGACTTTTTAACGCTTTACAGGTAAAGTAATTAGAGAACAGCTACGAAGAGGGATTTTACAGCTAACTGACTGGCTGGGTGTCCATCAAAGGGAACTATGCCCCCTCCCCCCGCCCCCCACACACACTTCATTTATCACATGTATGTGTGTAAAGAAATTGAAATTACTTTCTTCCACCTCAGATTTCAGAGTTGAGAATTATAGAATAGGAAACTTAGTCCACTCCCTGCCAATGCAAGATTGTTGTACATTTGTTGTCTCTAGGGATGGGAAAACTTTAAAAAAAAACAAACAAACAAACAAGTATTTTGGATGAACAGAGTATCAACAGTATTTGGCTATGTACTGTATTTAACAGAAAAAAAATAGAGTGGCAGGATAACTGTAAACTTAAAGGAGAGGCTATACCTACATGGAATTCCTGACCTCCTTCCACCCTAAAAGTTCCTAAATTCCTATAAAAGATTACAATTTTATTGCCTTTACATTCTTACCAATTTTTAAGTCGTTAGTCAGACTGTGTTTTGTAAGACTCAGCAGCTCTTTGCCATCAATGTTATTCATCTTGAAAATCCCAACAAGGTCTTTTAAACCTTGTGCACAAAGCCAGACTGAGACCTCTTCCTCTGACCAGTTCTCAATAGACATCTTAGGTTCATCTTCCAGTCCACTTCCTTGGAAACAAGTAGAGAAGGAAAATTTCAAATAAGATATAAGAAAAACAGAACTGCTTTTGTGCATTGAAAGTTGCTCTTGGTATACCTTTGTAACATAGCTTTTATGAGCTACAATGTTTGTTTCCTGACTTATTTTGTCTATATTAATTAGCAAATATTTTTTTTTCCTATTGCCAACTATGCTTGCAATTAACTTGTATTTTCTGTTTCTCATATTATTTGTGTACAAGTGTCACTGGCAAAGTGTGTGTTGCTCTGGGAATAATATTGGTCAGTTAAGTGCTGCCCAGAGCGTAAGAAAAAGAGATGCAAGAGAAAACACTTCTTTTGTTTAGGTCTAAAATTTCCTTAAAGAAGGAGTGGTGCATTTGAAAGATTTTTTCTTCCTTCTTTCTTTTCCAACATACAGGACATTTCCCAATAGTAAATAACAATTTTAAGAAAGGTCAGATGTTGGACCTATACTATTTAAGATTACACATTGAGCACATACTAGGGTAAAGCAGTCTGTATAGCATCTCCCAATATGTTTACAACTATATCATACTGGAAGTATAAAAAGAGTGGGTTTAAAAAATGCATGTACTTACCTGCACAATGTTGCTTTGGATCAAATTGCCAGATATTCACAGTTTTATCCATTGAACCTGTTGCAAGTAATGGAATATTTGGTGCAAAGGCACAAGTTGTAACATATCTAGAAACAAAAGCAATTCAATAATTGAAATTTAAAATCACAAATTAAATACTTTACTTGGTTAATATAGGATTATACGGATTTCACACCTGGTATGCTGAGTTAAAGTGTGCAGGATGCTCCCAGTTTTCTGCAAATAAAAAGTATTGCATTTGTTAGGTCAAACAGAAATAAAAATCACAGTTAATCATTTTTATTTATATAGCAATTTTTAACTCAAAGCACTTTACAAAGATGGGGAAGCATAATGATTTCAATTCTGAAGACGGTGTAACTGAGGCACGAAGAGGGTAAATAATGTGCCAAAAGTCACACAGAAAGTCAGCATCAGACCTGGGAATAGAACTCAAATCTCCTGACTTGCAGCCTCATGTTCAATCCCACCAGAACACACAGCTGTCCCTCAATGTACCTGGCAGACAGAAATATAATATATTCAACTGACATTTCTAAAATTCTATATGGACTGATTATTCATCAGAATAAAAAAAATTCTTCCAAAATACTAGAATTAATAACGTATCACAGTGAACTGATAACTGAAACTCAAATAGAATTCAGGATGCAATCTTTAAATAAAAAAACAGGGTCTGTAACATCACAAGGATTATGCAACTGTGGTTTGCATATGTGGCCACTAGATGCTGCCATTCACAAAAACAAATCAATGATCCCAATCCTTTAAATAATGTTTAAGAGTCTCTCTTTAGTGTAGCATGATTCCTTTCACAGACATTGTCAGAATTTAAAAAAAAAACAAAAACAAGTTATTCTAATTGACCTGTCAACTTTCCTGTTTTTCCTCTCATACTTCTGAACTGTCCCTCATGAGGGATATGTCCCTTATGTTGGACTGAAATTTATCTCCAGCCGATGCAGACCTATTGTTCTTTCACTGTTATTACTATAAAGTACATCAGATTTTTTCCCCATAATGTTTAAACAAAAATCCAAGGTTAAAAAAAATATTCTGTCAAATAATTTCTTCCCTGTCACATTCATTATTAAACTTCATGCATTACTATTTTTCTGTATCTCTCATTTTCTTAATGTCTCATATTTGGATGCAGAAGGTTGAAAGTCTGTTTTTCCATATGCTTCTTAACTATGTTTCCATACACTCAGAAGATTCTGAGAACATGAAAGCAGCAAAATATTCTCATGGTTGTGCCATTGGTATTCACCTGTTATTCAGATCTCACAATTTATCTGAGAATTATCTCCCAATTAACAATATAGGACTAAACAGAACTGTGGAACAAATAATTTATTTCTTTAAGTAGTCAGCAATCATGCCTTTTTTTTTTAAATGAAGTGATAACTTAAAGAAAGCAATGAATCTTTCTAAACCTCACTATAAATCAATATTGACACTGATAAAGAAAAAGAAAATACAATCCATCCCAGCCTGGTTACCACAATTTACCCAGTGAGGCCATGGTCAGCTGGGACATCTCCTTGCAGAGGTCTCATGAGGCAAATGCCAAGAGCTCTTCTCCTCTCTAAACCAAGTATGGCTCGATTTTGCACAGGCTATATGACTGGTTGGACACACCCTCAGACTCTGATTTGCTGGGAGGCTGGAGATGCCTCCCTCATCACCTTTCGGCTGCTGTCACAATAAGCATAGAGTCCAAAAAGTATTTCAGCAGCAGTCAAAGCCCAGGGAAGGCCTGGCACGATCCAGCCCCACATGCACAGTAATTTGTCCACCATCACATAGGAAGTCTGTTTAAGAACCAGAAATAGAATTCACATCTCCCAGTTCTGTGACTTTAAAGAGTGAATACGCTTCCTCTCCTATGTCTTGTAGTTCCCGGGAAGTTCAGGTCCAGATCATGCTCTCAGTTACACCACTATAAATCAAGAGTAACCTCACTGATTTGTGAATTTACACTGGTGAGGAGACAAGAAAAATACTGGGGCCAAATTATGCCTTTGGTGTCACCTTGCTCATATTCTGATTAGGACTCATTCTTTCAGGTCTGGGTGAGCACTTTAAACCAACTGACATTTGAATACGTAAGGGACCATTACACTTCTATGTGAGACAAGAATTCCTAAACACATTCAACCTTAGGTGTTGACTATACAGAAAAGTTGTACCACTGTAACTGTATAGGCAAAGTGTGTTTATCCTTCACGCTCAGGAAGACAGATTAGTAATTTTAATATTGTGAAAGACAAAAGTTAAATACTATGTACAGATGAATTAGGAAAGCTTTACCACAGTTTTCAGTGGTATTATTCCTACTGTGAAGCAAAGAGTCTAAGCAATAAGATGTAAAAAGTGTATGATATTAAAGAATGCTATTATTTCTTAACCACTCCCCTTGAATTGCCCATGTTTGTACATATAATATACTAAAAGATTCCTAAAACAACTATTACTGATACAGGAAACTCCAATTTTTCCCCCTGTATCAATAACTGCAATCTTGCATGCTTTTGATGATAATGACACATAAGACTTACAAATTTCATCCACTTGAATGTGCAGATACATACGTATACAGTAGTGTGATTCGGTTGTACAGTACCAAGATAAGAAAAGAATGAAGTGTAGAAAAAGGTGGCGCACGCGAGAGTCTCTGTACTTGGATATGGACAAACACTTTCCTCACTCCTACTCCAAAAAAATACACACTAAAGATTTCAGGTCATATTTGCTATTCTTCTGTCTTGAGAAGACAACATTTTAGGTGAAGGGATATAAACTAAAAAAAAAAGTTCAGTAAACCGATCTTGAATTACACAATACTTACAGTGTCATGTATTATGATGGATTTGTCCACAGATCTTTAAAAAAACAACACATTAAATTAAATGATGACATGGAAAGAGATGAGATAAACTGTATAATTAAAAACTATGGGACAAATTTTTGTCCCATAAGGAAAGTCTAAACAGACAAGATTTGCTGGCAGCAACTATGCAGATGTTAGACATAGCAATCCTCTTCACTGAAATCTAGAAGTAGGCCCTTAACACCTATACAGTTGCTTGAGGTACAGCCTAGTGGGAAGAGTAGTGGCTGAAGCCCACAGCTCCTCTCAGTCCAATAGGTTTTTGAGGCAGTATATCTGTGCAGTACATAAATCCACTGGCCATGCTACCATCACACCAATAGCTCATTCACATTTGTCCCCTCCATGCTCCTGTATAGGGAGTAGCTGCAAAGGTTGGCTCAACCATGTGTGGACACTGTGAAATCTGACTGTGTGGGCTCTCCTACCCAGGAGTACTGGCACAATTTTTATAGTGGGGGTGCTGAGAGCGATTGAACCAAACTGTGAACCCTGTATATGATGGAAACAGCTTCAGCGCCCTTAGTTCCAGCACCTATGCTCCTACCCTCCAAGTATTTCTGCTTCAATTTGGACCTTGAAAATCTGCAAAGCAGACTAGAGGAAGTGGCTCAATACAGAATATAAAATACTTCATAGTTAAAATATCACTATTTTTAGTAAAATTATCCAAATACAAAGAGTTATAGGTTTATTTTCAGCACATACAGTTCTTCCTGAGTACAGCTATACAGACTGGATGCCAACCTCAAAAGATCAAAAATCATGAATCAGACCCTCAAAAATAATGCAACTGGCCCAAAACCTGGCCCCAAAAAATCTTATCAAATCTTGTGTTTTAGTTTGTCTTCTGATTTTCCCCTCTATTCCACTGTCAATGTATGTGAGATAATTTCAGGTTGAAAAGCCAGTCTTTAAGGCATACAAAAATGACTGCCTCTCCCTGGCTACTCAGACAGTATGTCTAAACAGTATAGAAAAACCTGCGCTGGCCTGTGCCAGCTGACTTGGGCTCACGGGCTGGGTTGTGGGGCTGTTTCATTGCTGTGTAGATTTCCGGGCTTGGGCTGGAGTCTGAGCTCTGGGACTCTCCCGCCCTGCAGAGTCCTGAAGCCCAGGCCTCAGCCCACAAGCCCAAGCAGCCTGGCACAGGCCAACCACATGTTTTCTTTGCGGTGTAGACATATCCAGAGAGGCGTGTCCTCACCCCTAAGATAGGAGAACTACCATCCATTTCTAATTACTGTCTTGACCCAGCAGCACCACTTCTGTCTCCCTTTGCCCTAGGCTTTCTCCCCTGTCTGGTTCTCAGCACCATTACTCTGGCTCCCCAGTCTCCTCCCATATTTGTGATCCAAAAATAAAATATCAAAAAAGAGAATTAAAAGAACCTTTGGCTCCCCAAAACAAAAACCACCACAAAGAAATATGACAAAGGAAGTTATTGCCCTCTGGGATTTGTTGTTATGACTTTAATTACTGGTTAATCTACAACATTCTTTTTTTTTTTTTAAAGGAATCATTTCCTTAATTTAGAATTTTTTGGTAACAAAATGGAAATTAAAAGGGCATATGACTGAAGTATTGCTGGAATTATTTCAAGTTGCTACTTTGACAGCTTACAAGAGGTTAAGTAATTATCTCTTACAATGTGGAATAAAAACATGCATAATGTCATTAAAATATATAAAAACATGAATGATTATAAATATTCTACCTTACTTACCATTTTCTTCTTTTAAAAAAAAAGAATGTTCGAATACAGAAAATAAGGAAGTTGATCCCACCACGATATTGGTTACTTAATTTAATATTACCAAAACATTAAAATTTTCCTTTCTTGTAAAACTATCCATAACTGTTTTCTCTCCCACCCTCACATTTTTATACAATACTGATTCTACTAGAAGGAACAATTACATTGCCAGGAGGCTTCAACACCAGTCTAGGATTTTTTGCTAATTCCTGATGAAAGCATTAGTTAGAGATGTAAATAGGGTTTAAAATTCTATTGGTTAAAGGGTTAACCATTAAGCAGTTCATATAGGTGGGGAATTATGGGCGCACGGGGTGCTGCAGCACCCCCACGTTTTACACGGGGTCTGCCTGCCAGCCCCGCGCCCCCGGCAGCTGGCGAGGCTCCAGCAGCAGAGTTTAGTCGTTTAACCAAAACCAATAAGACTGATGCTAATTGCTTAACCAGTTAAAGTTTTATATTCCTAGTATTAGTGAAAGATTTCATTATCTGAAACATGGTACCAAGGGAGTCCTATGTATCCTGAGAGAATTGTTACGTTACTTTAATAGACAGCACTTTTCACTTATCACAACAGCATTAAAACCCTAAGCCTATGTGTATCCCACCTTGCAAATCATACAGGATAACAGAAAAGTCATTGCTACAAAGTAACTCCCCAGGGGTGAATTATTTTACCCACTGTTGACATGGAGTGGTAGATTCCATTTGTCTCCTGTGCTATTATAGAAAAAACATGGAGGGCATTTGAATTTTGCCTCCGATATATTAAAAAAAACCCTAAAATCAATAAGATGTTCATATAAATAAGGGAACACTGCTTAAACACCAGAAGAATCCACCCTCTACAAACATATTAAGGTGAACTGTAAAAGAGAAATATATTTATAAAATATTCTTTTAAACAATAGGTAGATCTTAAGTACTGTTGATTCAATATTCACATGGGGGGGAAATATCAGAAAATATGCCTGAAATATTTATAAGCACATCTTTTTGCAATTAAAAAAATTGTATTTTGCACAGAACACTAGCATTTGTACATGCAAACTGTGAATTTGTACATATATCTACAGGTTTTATACATATATAATAAATTTGAGTTTTTCTGATGTGCCCACAAATATTATGAGTAAATTTTTGGAAAAGTACAGAAATCTAGCACCAGAAATAAACACTTTGCATGTGTTTTTCTCCCCCAAAAAGAGAGAGAATTCCTTTAGGTAGTTAAATGTTATAAGTCTTATTCCAACAGATTCTAGAACATCATTATAACACATATATCACTTTCAAACTGTGTGTGCATGTGTAGGTATATAATTTTTACAAAGGAAATATTTTAAAACAAAGTGATTTTTTTTTAAAGTTCTAGGCCACTGTTTATATTATCTTCATGTAATAATGCAGATAAGTGTCCAGAAAAGCTTTTCATACACCAAAGCTGAAATTGAGTTCTCCCCACTCCAAACACTCTCATCCTATTCCTTAGTAATTTCTGAATTAACTTCAGTGCTTAAAAACAAAAACAACTCAATTTCCACTTCAGAAGGGGGAGATAAATGCTCATCTAAGCACAGACATCTACTGTAAAACTTAAAATAACTAAAATTAAGTGAAACTGCTTACCCTGAAACTAACATCTGCCCATCAGAGGAAAAAGCGCAAGCCAGGACTGGGGCAGAGTGTCCATTCAATGTGCATTCATATTTTAATTCACAACCTACAAACACAATTATAAAAAGTAGAACATGATTTTTCTAAACTTGTTAACCAATCATTTTCCTTTTAAAAATGTTTTGATTTATTACTTTAAAAGGACTGAAAATGTGAGAGCTTGATTGTAATCAAGTGAAGCTAGTTGGATCATTGGGGCATAGGGACACCCTCCAACCACACCCTCTGTTCTTTGGCCAGGTCCCTTGCGCCATATAGTGTGCAAGAAGGGTGGACACAGAAGCTGTTATTATGGTCCTACTCTGCTTAGAATTCCTGGATAAACTGGCTTTGTAGCTGTTTTGTGCCACCAAAGACGACTCATGGATCTGGCGTCAGACCATAAAGCATGCATAGAAGTGGGTAATTATGATTACATAGGCAACCTTAACTTTAGTATTTCCTCACTTCTGCTGCTTCACTTTGAAATCTTAATATTCTTTTAAAATAGATTTTTGTATGGAATTTATAATTATATTCCTATACAGTTAAACTACTACACGTACATACAGCCCACATATGTACAGAACACAAAGAAAAGAGGAGGGAAGGTTTTCCCCCCCCCCTTTATTGAAAATAGTTTGAGCTCTCAGTTCCACTTCTATTGGACTGGTACCTAAATCACAAAGCAACCACCCCACAGCAGACACACTTGTTTCAGTTTTAGCAGATGTCATGGATTCAATGGACAAATGAGTCACTCCTAGTGACGGTCAACTTTAGCTCAGGACTGAGGTAGTTAATACCATCACTGTCTGGACTGTACCTCTTTGGGAGAGATAAAGAGAGGACTCTGGTCTCCAAGCATGTCAACCTAGCACCCTTCAACAGTTCTACACTCAAACAAATTATTGGTAGCTTCCAACAAATAAAAAATATTGTTGTATAATAAAATGCGTAACATAATTATGTATGAACTATTCTGTGGATTTGTAACATACTGTAACTGGTTACTGTACATCAGTTAAAAACTTTAATAAATAGAGGAGTTAAGCAAGGCTTGATCCTGCACAGTGTTGAGAACCTCTGACTCCACTCTAGCAAAGCACTTAAGCAGGAGCTTAACTTTAAAAGCATGTGATTAGTCTCACTAACTTTGTACCCATAACCTTGATAGATATGAGCTTATTAGCACTAAATTGTAACTAAACAGCTATTAATTTTGAGTAAAAAGAAAATTATTGCTATACATACCTAAGACATCAGCCAGTGAAATAAGCCAAAGCTTGATCTGGTTATCCTGACCACAAGATGCCATTCGGAAATATCTGGATCCTTGTTCTCCATCTGATAAAATGAAAATGGTTTAAAGGGGACCAGAAGCACTGAAAAGAACATGACAGACCAGTACACTAGGTTACAATTCTAACATTTCAATTTGAAAATTAGCTTCCACATTCCTAATACCTTTTTAAAGGGTTGATAAAATAATTATACAAATTAATGTTATGATTTTGCAATCAAGTTAAATCATATAGCAGATAACATATTTAAATGTTGTTTCATGAATAATACAGGTGGAAGAAATCCAAAACTGAGCAGTTGTGACAATAAAAATGAGATAGCAGGCAAAGCTAAAGACTACCACCAGCCATACAAGATAGTTTAATTTCTCCCTGAGGGCTCCCCTCTTCACCTCCCAGGCCAAGTGGAGCTACAATGCAGGAAAGCATCTGCACATTATTTAAAGTTTTTAAAAAGTCTTTTTTTGTGATGTTATGATAACAAAAAAGAGTGGCTTCAATGTGTATTTGATCTGATTTATTTGTAAAGGATTTAAAAGTCCTACAGAAAATATATTAAAAAAACAAAAACAAAAAAACAACCCTCCACCAAAAGTCACAAAACAGGAAACTGCAATGGTTTTATGAACATTTTTGTTTTCAAGGATTAATATATATTATTTCATTTAGAGTAGGCCCAAATTTATAATTCACACACTAAAAACAATTTCCGTTCCAATTTTACAGCAACGACTTAAGTGTAGAAAGCCTTTTCTAAGGCTTCGTAACTTCTACAATATATGCCACACACAAACTAACAAATTATATTGTTATAAGATAAATACTATGAGGTATAATCATAATTAAATCTAAAATACAATCATCAAATAAATGACTAAAGCACCAGAGAGATTAGGGCACTGGACCAGATGACTGATTGAGGTCCCTTTCAGTTCTACACTTCTATGATAATCTAAGTTAAATATCTACTTAAGAAGGATACCATACGACAAGGGGACCAGGAAAAGCATGGTCCTTACAGACAGAAATTTCGATTTTCAAATTAAATGTACAGTGAATACAAAGAAGTAAAACCATTAACCAGATCTCACATTTTTTCTAGTGTGCTTATTCACAAAATTCAGTAATTCACAAAGGGCCTACCAGTCATTAGTACAAATTAGCAAGCTTCTGCTGTATTTGAAAAAGGTGATTTATATAGAAGTTAGAGCTCTAGAAACAGATTCTACTGCCGATTTCTGTGATGATACAATTTTGTGACAAACCTGGCAATACAAAACTGTGGGGTTGTTTTTTGTTTTTCAAAAGATACTCTGTACATTCACAGTTGCCAGTCTTGTTTTCGTTTCTCCTTCCTCCTACTACTCAAATTATTGACTACTTGAAGATGGGTTGATCAAAATGGATAATAAAGGTTGTTTCTTTTTTGTGTTGGATGAAGCCAGAGAGCCTTAAAACGTGGTTGTACGCACGTTCTCTCCAGGTCAGCAGTTCTCAAACTTTAAAACCTAATGTACACATGTAAAATTCAAGAATACTTCACATATTTTCATAACTGTAATCAATTTAGTAACATGTTCATATTCCTATAAATGAACCTATGTACCAACTGACTGCAAACCCAGTACCAGTTTGAGAAAAGCTGCTCTAGTTATTACAGATAAGAGACAATTAAAACAGTGCACATGAATGAAGTTTGCCCTTTTAAAATATACAATGCCAATGAGTGCATTCCATTTCTAAGTATTCTAAGATTTTGAGCAGTGTGTGAGGCAGTTGTAACGGTATGATAAAACTGCTCCTAAATACTAAGAAGCGATCAGCACTGACTGAGGGCTTGGCAGCAAATTTGTTTTAAATACCGTATATAACTGTTATTCTGTACATTAAAAAATAATGGGGCCAAACTCATCGCTAGTGTTTGAATAGGTAACTTCAACAACGTAAGTGGGAGCTATATTGGAGGGTGGAACTCTGCCTTTAGCTAGTTAATTTGTCTACTGAAGGTGCTGAATGCAGTCCAGTTTGGATGGCTGAAAAATCTAAAAAAAGGTCACGCTCCTTTACTGACTGTGGAAATACCTGTCTCCTTGGCAACTGTTATATTATTTGTGTTATTTTAATCTTTAAAACTTTGTGCCTCATTTAAGATGATGTCTCGCTTTTTCATAAATTTTAATTTTGTATAAATCTTTCACTCATAATTTGACATAAACCTTGACATTTCAAAACCAATCTGTATGCAATGGGTTTTGGGAGTAAAAACCTACATTTGAAAATCCAAAAATTCAAGAGAAGGAAATTTGAAGCATATGTTTATAACTTCTAAATGGTACCAAGCCTAACGGCTTTCTCCTGCCCTTATGCAAGCCTTGTTTAATTCAGATTTTCATGTGATATTAAATAAAAATGGCACTTTAACTGGATAGTTAACGATGCAATGATAGTATGCATGTCTCCAAAATTTGGTCTGTTTTCCCAGGAGAATGGCTGGGTACAGCTCTGGGGAGGTGTGAAGGAGTGATACCTGTGTACATGTATAAGACTGTGGAGAATGTAGAAAAATCAGAGAAGTGACCCCAGACGACCAAATTACATTTATTCCTTTGCCCAACTTTGTTTTACATTTTGGAAAAACTAGATGAAACTTTCTCCTATAGAGCCTTAATATGTACTCCCATGACCTACATAGCAGCTAAACTCCTGCTCTGAATTAAACCCGACACACCCCAGTCAGTAAGTCAGAACAAAATTTAATCCTAGTTCTCCATAATAATGGAAGCATATCTAGGGTAATCTGTCACACAGAAATAAAGATATTCTTGACCAGTTCTCATTAGAACTGGGTCCAAATCACAACCTCAGATCCAAAATCCATGAACTGTGCATAAACTCAGATGCAGTTTTGAACTTTGCAGCTTTCCTCTATCTGTACAATGGGCTGACCCAAAGCCTTGGATCCAAACATCTTAAAAGACAAGTTTTGCATAGTATCTAATCTTTGCAGTTTGGGCCTAGGATTATTTTCCTGTTAGGTACAATCAGACAATGGGCCAGATCCTCAATCTGGTTTATGGCCCCTTGGCTCCACTTAGATGGCATAAATGGGTTGCAAATGTCCAGCAGTGAATTCCCCATTGATGGGTATTCCCTGCTTGGCGCTGCAGTTGGGTCTTGCTACCTCCCTCCTCTTTGCCACAGTAATCCTCCATCAGCACAGAATCTTTTAAGTACCCTGTGACAAAGGTACAATACATTGCTGCCCACCAGATTTTCTAAGCATGGACAGGGACAGGGCCGGTCCTGGGAATCACAAATCCAGAACAGGGCTCTCTGAGGCCTCCCCCCTCCACCTCCCATGCTGTGTGAAGATATCGTGCAGGAAAGAATCTGCCCAATATTTTAACTCTTATTGTTTCTGTCTCTTCTGTGCCATACTAACATCCAAGGGCTTGAATCTGCAATGTGTTAAGTACACTGGCTCTGATCCAGCAAAGTCATTAAGTCATGCTTAAGTCATTTGCTGGATTGGGGCCAGAACACACTTTGAAGGCTCAAACCCTAAAGCAGGAGCAGTTATTGAGGAGGGGAGAAACATTCATAATCTTTGTTTTAAAAACAGTACATAATGGTCAGTGGCCTGCCCTCCCCGAATATCAAGAAATCCAGTCAGTGAAACACCACATCAGAAACCCAATAACTGTACAAACTACAACTGCTGATGTGGGGAAGGGAGTGCTCCCCATCACATTTCCCTCAATAGCAATCATAAACAAGTGCCTTATACAATGCTTGCAGAAGCCTTATCTTCACTAGATAAAAAAGGTGTGTTCTTTACCCTGTTCTTTACCCTAACATACATGAGTTAAGTCCAAGTAAACAGAAGGCAGGTTGAGGGACTTTAGGCTCCCCCTCGGTCTTCAACTCGGAATGCTAATTTGTGTTAATGTTACAAACTTCCTTTTCTTCACTAGAATTTTACCTCATATTATTAACGTTACCTCATGTTAGCTAGCATGTTAAGAACACATCTCTTTTCCTAGATTAAGTCTTCGCTGCCAAAACAGGTGTGGGGTTTTTTGTTTTGTTTACAGTAATATAACTAATATAGATAAGCTATCTCATTTAAAAAAACCACATTTGGGGGGCAGTGAAGACATAGTCCCAGCAAAAACAAGGCCATACTAAACTCTGACTTGACGTGAAGGGGTGGCCCACAATTTTATATGAAGTCACAGCCTTATAAGAGATATTAAGTTTTGTTTGTCAAGCACTTTGGGATTCCCTAGAATATGAAAGGAGTTGTGAAAAACAACTGTATTCTATCAAATCCCCAGGGAAATAACACCTTTATTCTCCATCAATAAATTATAACGAAAAGAAAGCACTTAAAATGAGAACGTATAGAACAAATTATGCACACTTTTCGTTTTACAGATCAGTAACAACATTGCTACTAACTCTGTTTTCAGCATGTTTTTCTAGAAGCTTTTGGGATTCATTTTCAATATTTCCTTTTTCCACTACTGAGATTTTTAAAGCTAGAATGCTTGACTTTAAATAGAAACAAAAGCATACAGTTCTCTATCTTGCAATTGCAGATTAACTACACAATTCTTACCATGATGAGAAGCAAGAGCTATTTATAAAGTGGATTCAATTCTAAGAAGCCAATTAGTAAACAACCACAGGGAAGTGAGATCATAGATTATCAGGGTTGGAAGGGACTTCAGGAGGTCATCTAGTCCAACCCCCTGCTCAAAGGAGGACCAATCCCCAACGAAAATCATCCCAGCCAGGGCTTTGTCAAGCCTGATCTTAAAAAAAAGAAAATGATGATTTGATGTACTTGGCAGGATGGAAACAGAAGAATGGCTTTTAGTTTTCTTCTCATTTGGGAAAACTACTATCTACAGTGCATCACTGTCAGAACGAAAAGAAAAACTATAATGATAACGTGTGTCACAGAAATAGACAACTTGGGAAAAAAATCAAAATTAAATCTAAATCAACAGAAATAAAGATTCAACACAAGATTCTAGAGGAGAAAAGAAAAGTGCTGAATTGTAGAAATCCTAAACCACAATGTAAGCTATTAAACCATATATTTTATACACTAACTTGTGGAAAAAACAACCTCCCACTTAACGCAGCTGATTATTTAAATATAACAAAAGAAGTGCAATTTATCAAATCAAACTTTATTTTTTCCAGAGCAATTAAAATCTATATCTTCTGGGAAAAGAAGTGTTAAGATTCTAATTAACCATAACTAAATCCAATTTAAAGAAAATAGCAGAGTCATCTGTTATGAATAGCCTAATGGGTAAAGAATAATCAGAAACTTTGGTTTCATAGGTTGTTCTTTGAATTAGAAAGGTGAAGAAACCCAGTTTAAAAAAGATTTTCTTTTCATTGTACTGGTAAGCACTGCTTTTATGAGCTTTGCAACCTTTTAAAGGCTGTTAGTAATACTGAAAGTTTCAACTATTAGCAAGAAAACTGAGGAAAAAAAATAAGATTCCAATAACATTTCATTTAAAAAAAATTACAATCAGTTTTCAAACTAAATCATTGGGACCAGCCAAAAAACAAAACAAAACGAAACCCTGTACTCTCATGCAGGGAAATGCACATTTTCTTGTCCATTTCTCTCTTATAAGGCAGAACTAACAGGAAGTAGCATTACTGGTGGCACAACTTTTAAATCTACAAAGTAATGTTTGGCATATTTTCTTTCTGAAACCATGATCCACTTTAGGGGAAAAGAAATCACAGAAGCAAGGGTGTAAGTAATTCTTAGTTCATAACTGAATTTTCTGAGAGTCTTTCCTCTGTTTAGAGATTTTATTTAAACATCAAAACCCTTCTTATATCATGACAGAGTAATTCAGTGCTGTCCCTCACAACTTGGAAATTATTCTCCTTATTACTGCGCACCTTTCAGCGGACACACACTTGATAGATTTGGTATTATCAATCGCTAACTTTTCACTCAGGAGCATGTGATCACTTTCTGCTTTCTCAAATGTTTCCTGTCTCTCTGTCTCTTTGCAGCAGGTGATAGTTAGAGCTTTCTGTAATATATTATCCTTAACTGTAACCAATGCTGTTTGGTAGTATGAAACATGCTTACTGTAGAATTATTATTTTTTGGCATTTTTAAAAATTCCAATTGATACTTCACTAAAACGGGTTTCAGAGTAGCAGCCGTGTTAGTTTGTATCCGTAAAAAGGACTACTTGTGGTACCTTTGAGACTAACAAATTTATTTGAGCATAAGCTTTCATGAGCTACAGCTCACTTGAAATCATGGTGGAATTCCTCAAGGGTTTCTTTTCCATGGGTCTAGATGAAGAGGATGTCATCAGTGTAGCACAAGTAGAGTTGGAGCATTAGGGGACGAGAGCTGAGGAAGCGTTGTTCTAAGTCAGCCATAAAAATGTTGGCATACTGTGGGGCCATGCGGGTATCCATAGCAGTGCCGCTGATTTGAAGGTATACATTGTCCCCAAATGTAAAATAGTTATGGGTGAGGACAAAGTCACAAAGTTCAGCCACCAGGTTTGTCGTGACATTATCAGAGATACTGTTCCTGACGGCTTGTAGTCCATCTTTGTGTGGAATGTTGGTGTAGCGGGCTTCTACATCCAAAGCCTGTTGCCAACTGTGCCCACATATCTATTCAGGGGACACCATCATAGGGCCTAATCACATCGGCCACACTATCAGAGGCTTGTTCACCTGCACATCTACCATTGTGATATATGCCACCATGTGCCAGCAATACCCCTCTGCCATGTACATTGGCCAAACCGGACAGTCTCTACGTAAAAAGAATAAATGGACACAAATCAGACATCAAGAATTAGAACATTCAAAAACCAGACGGAGAACACTGCAATCTCTCTGGTCATTCGATTACAGACATAAAAGTCGCAATTCTTCAACAAAAAAACTTCAAAAACAGACTCCAACGAGAGACTGCTGAATTGGAATTCATTTGCAAACTGGACACCATTAAATTAGGCTTGACTAAAGACTGGGAGTGGGTGTGTCATTACACAAAGTAAAACTATTTCCCCATGTTTATTTTTCCCCCCTACTGTTCCTCACATGTTCTTGTCAACTGCTGGAAATGGCCCACCTTGATTATCACTACAAAAGGTTTTTTTTCTTTCCTGCTGGTAATAGCTCACCTTGCCTGATCACTCTCATTACAGTGTGTATGGTAACACCCATTGTTTCATGTTCTCTGTGTATATAAAATCTCTCCACTGTATTTTCCACTGCATGCATCTGAAGAAGTGAGCTGTAGCTCACGAAAGCTTATGCTCAAATAAATTTGTTAGTCTCTAAGGTGCCACAAGTACTCCTTTTCTTTTCACTAAAACAGTGCCTGGCATATTTGTGAACTTTGAAAAGAGAACTTTATTTACCACTACGTGAAAGATCACGAAAAAAAAAAAAACTATGAACCTTGGCTTTATAAACAGATCTACAAAGCAGAAATACAAAATGATAAGATTATTAAGGCAGGTTACATGCTAATAAATTGTCACTGAAACTAGGGCTCCTGTTTCATGCTATGGCCTCCCACAAAATCAAGTTATTATTTATGGCGTTTTCTAGCTCTTTATGAAGTATGTTAGCCTTTTAACCTGCCAGATACTTTTGAACTTAACGGCTTCACACCTTTGTCATTCTTCCGGATTCTCCTTCATTTCTATTTGTACAGTTCTGCTGGTTAGGTAACTACTATTATCTCTGCTGTACAAATTCAGTGCTTACACAACTACACCACACATCTCTTCACAGCCATCCCTCATAAATTCTGCAATGAATCCTGGTTTGATGTAGGATATGAAAAATCTACTTGCTTAAGGCAAGTACAAAGCTTTCCCTGCCAAGTGTAGAAGCTGAAGATATCAATTTCTGTAGAACTTAAATTTTCATTTATAAAAAGTTAATTTTCTAGCTACTGCCATTCCAAAGATAACCTTCCAAATGTGAACAGAATGAAAATCAGTGTAGTGTTGTCTTTCTCAGGGCTGGACCAAGGCACAGGCAGTGTAGGCCCATGCCCAGGGCAACAGCTCCTGCAATTATGTCAGCATCTCAGATTTCATTTTTTTTAAAAAGCTTCTAGCCCTCTTGGTTGTGAGCAAAAGTTTGAAAATATGAACACAGCATAATGGATGTGGTGGTGTCTGCCTAATTCTGTAGATAGCCTGACATAATAGCGCTAAGAAGTTTGAACGGCCCCACATATTTCAATGGGGTGTTAACTATAGGACTCGTTATGCGACCAACAATACCCCAGTAAAGAAATGCATGTGTGGCAGGAGTAGTTGTCTTAGCCTATTCACCACCCCAATGGGAGCATCCTGGCTGCAGGAATAAGCACCAGTGAGGAGGGGCCTGCCAGCTGCCATATCTGCCTCTCTTTAAATGGAGATGAGGAACACTGTCACTTCAAGCAGAGGGTCCGGCCACAGTGGACCCTACATTGTTTTGTGTCTATGGCCCTGAAAAAACTTAATCCAGTTCTGCTCTGACTCTGCAGACAGACATTTCCAAATGCCAAGCAGCAGCAGAGTGAAAACAACAAGACTGGTCAATATCACCGCTGCTATTCAGAACTTGGAGAAAGCAGTGAAACTGTCAAGAATGAGAGGGCAGGACTGACCTAGGAGAGAAGGACTTAAAAGCCAGGTGTTAAGTGACCAAGAGGAGCTAGCGAACAAGGGGCAGCAAACAGAGGAGTTTGAGAGGGAGTTTGTAGCAGGGAGAAAGAATAAAATCAGCATGATTTGGAAAGGCCGCCTCCCCAATGCCAACACTGCTCCTGGAGCCTTCACCTGCATCTATATGGAGACAGAGACTCTGACCATGGATTGCCCTACCCAGATCCTGGGTGTGGATTCGCAGGGATTGCAGGCTGCACTTCCCTGTCACAGAAAGCCAGGCTGGGAAGATCATCCTGCATGAAAGGTGTCTACTGGTAGAATCTCTCAGGGAGCAGGTGGGAGAGCTACAGGAGGAGATGGCTAGGCTGAGGAGCATCCATGAAAATGAAAAATTCATTGAAAACATGCATATGGAGACTTCAAGGTTGAGGAACTAATCCAGCTGGAGAGGACTGCAGATGAACCGCCAGGAAAAGAGGAAACAGCTCCTTCAAACGGAGGAAGCTGGCTGCTGGTTACCTCTGGCAGCAGGCAATGCACCACCCCTACTCCAAACCCATTGTCAATAAAGATGAAAAACTGGTATGCTGCCCTGGTCCTGAGGGATGAGGAATGTCCCTCAAAGATGGTGGTGGTGCAGTCATTCACCCTCATGGCTGGGAGGACTGCAGCCATCGCTCTCAAGAGAAAACAAAAGGTGATGGTGGTTGGTGACTCTAAGGAGGATGGAGACATCCATCTGCCTGCCTGACCTGGCATCCCAGAAAATTATTTCCTGGGTATCTGGCTGGTGAATCTTGCCCATATGCTCAGGGTTTAGCTGACTGCCATATTAGGGGTCGGGAAGGAATTTTCCTCCAGGGCAGATTGGAAGAGGCCCTGGAGGTTTTTCGCCTTCCTCTGTGGCATGGGGCACGGGTCACTTGCTGGAGGATTCTCTGCTCCTTGAAGTCTTTAAACCATGATTTGAGGACTTCAATAGCTCAGACATAGGTGAGAGGTTTTTCGCAGGAGCGGGTGGGTGAGATTCAGTGTCCTGCGTTGTGCGGGAGGTGGGACTAGATTATCATAATGGTCCCTTCTGACCTTAGTATCTATGAATCCTAGGAGGTGTGCTGCCTGCCAGGGCCCTGTATCTGAGACATTATGGAAGGACTGCCAAGGATCATCAGGCCTTCTGACTACTACCCCATGCTGCTCATCCATGTGGGCACTAATGATACTGTGAGGTATGACACTGAGTAAATCAGAAATGACTACCGGGCTCTGGGAGTGAGGGTGAAGAAACTGGGGGCACAAGTGGTGTTCTCATCAATCCTTCAAGTCAAGGGGAGGGGCCGAGGCAGAGAGATACACCCTGGAGGTGAATACATGTCTACACAGATGGCGGTGCCCAGAGGGCTTTGGCTTCCTTGACCATGGGATGCTATTCCGAGAAGAGGGACTGCTGAGCAAAGATGGGGTCCACCTATTAAAGAAGGGGGAAAGTATCTTCAAATACAGTCCAGCTAACCAATTGAGGTGAGCTTTAAACTAGGTTGGACAGGAAACAAAACCCCACAGTTAAGTCCAAAACACGGCAACCTGGGTGAAGGGTCAAAATCTGGGGGAAACATGGGCAATCATGGCAGGGACAAAGGAGATACAAGTGGGAATACAGAGGGGAACTATAATGAACATCTTAGATGTCTGTATACTAATGCAAGAAGTATGGGGAATAAACAGAAAGAACTAGAAATACTAGTGAATAATCACAATTATGACATAACTGGCACCACAGAAACTTGGTGGGATAATTCACATGACTGGAATATAAGTATAGAAGGGTACAGCTTGCTCAGGGAAGGACAGGCAGGGAAAAGAGGGAGGAGGTGTATACACCTGCACTGAGGTTGAGATAGAAGTGGTAGGCAGACTTGTTGAAAATATCCAGGAAAGGATAAAATGGGCAAAAAAGCCAAGAGTGATGTCATGGTAGGAGTTTACTTTAAGCCTCCTCACAAGAAAGAAGAGGTGAATGAAGCGTTTTTTTAAAACAAAAACAAAAAGCTTACAAAATAATCCAAAACAGGACTTGGTGATGATGGGGGACTTCAATTACCCAGACATCTGTTTGGAAGTAATACAGCAGAGCACAGATTATCCAACAAGTTCTTGGAATGCAGTGGAGACAACTTCTTTATTACAGAAGGTGGGAGAAAGGAACCAGTGAAAAGGCTATTCTAGATTTGATTCTGAAAACAAGGAGGAACTGGCTGAAGGTGGAAGGCATCTTGGATGAAAGTGATCATGAAATAATAAGAACTCACGGACGACAGGATAGATCCCAGAGGACTGGAAAAGGGCAAGTAAAATACCTATTTATAAAAAAGGGAATAAGTGCAATCCTGACCAGGAAGTTTAACTTTGGTACCCAGAAAGATAATGAAGCAAATAATCAATCGATTTGTCATCACCTAGAAGTAAATAGGGTGACAAGTAACAGTCAACATGGATTTGTCAAAAACAAATCAAGCCAAAGCATGCCAAACTAATATTGTTCTTTGACAGGGTAACAAGCCTTGTGGTTGGGCGGGAAGCAGTAGATGTGATTATCTCTTATTTAATAAGGCTTTTGATATTGTCTCACGTGATCTTCTCACGTAAACAAAACAGAAATATAGCTTAGATGAATCTACTATAAAGTGCTGCACAAATGGCTGGAAAAGTGTTCTCAGAGAGCAGTTATCAATGGTTCACAATGAAATGGGAAGGGCATATCAAGTGGGGTCCTGCAGGGATCTGTCCAGTTCAATTCAATATCTTATAAATTATTTGGATGAATGGCACAGAGAGTACACTTATAAAGTTTGCAGATGATACGATGCCGGAAGGGGTTGCAAGCGCTTTGGAGGACAGAATTAGAATTCAAAATGTTCCTGAGGAAATGGTCTGAAATAAACAGGATAAAATTGAGTAAGGACAAATGCAAAGTACTACACTTAGGAAGGAATAATCAATTGCACATATACAACATGGGAAATAACTGCCTAGGAAGGAGTGTTCCTGAAAAGGATCAGGGCTTATAGTAAATCAAACTAAATGAGTCAACAGTGTAATACTGTTGCAAAAAAACCAAACATTATGGGATGTGTTAGCAGGAGTGTTGTAAGCAAGACACAAGTAATTATTCCACTCTACTCAGTACTGTTAAGGCCTCAACTGGAATACTGTGTCCAGCTCTGGGCAACGCACTTCAGGAAAGATGTGGACAAACTTGACAAAGTCCTGAGGAGAGCAAAAAATGATTAAATGTTGAGAAACTATGACCTATAAGGGAAGAGTGAAAAACTTGGGTTTGTTTAGTTTGCAGAAGAGAAGATTGAAGGGGAATATGATAACAGTCTTCAAGTACATAAAAGATTGTTATACAGAGGAAGGTGATAAATTGTTCTCCTTATCCACTGAGGACAGGACAAGAAGTAATGGGCTTAGAGTGCAGCAAGGGAGATTTAGGTAAGATATTAGGAAAAACTTACTAACTGTAAGAGTAATCAAACACTGGGACAAATTACCTAGGGCAGTGGCTCCCAAACCTGTTCCACCACTTATGCAGGGAAAGGCCCTGATGGGCTGGGCCGGTTTGTTTACCTGACACATCCGCAGGTTCGGCCGCAACTGGCCCGGCCCACCAGGGGCTTTCCTTGCACAAGCGGTGGAACAAGTTTGGGAACCACTGACCAAGGGTGGTTGTGGAATCTCCATCACTGGAGATTTTAAAGAACAGCACTTGTCAGGAATGGTCTAGATAATACTTAGTCCTGCCTCAATGCAGGAGACTGGACCAGATGTCCTATAATGGTTGCATCAAGTCTACACTATGTTTCTATAAAGATATCACTTTCAAGGTGTTGTTTCTGCTGCTTAAAGAAAAATCGAAACGGAGGAAGGAGGATGGGGTAGAGTAGCAGAAACCCTTTCTCCCTCCCTTTCTCACAGTAGCTAGAGAGGTAATAGAGAGGTAGAATAGCAGAGACATTCCCTTCTGACAGTGATGTCTCTAAGGAATAGGAACGATAGCAAAGATCCTCCTCCCTCAGGGCAGCCAGGAGACTCAGGCCCTGATTCAGGAAAATAATAAATGGGAAATCAATGAGACTTAAGCATCCCATTAAGTGCTTTCTTCAATCAGGGCCTCTGTAGGGCAGAGAACACAGAAAGGGCCACCTTCCCCACCCTCCCTCTGCAGCTAGAGGGCAGAGGAGCTTCAAATGTATTAGACACCTGCTAACTAGAAGCTTATATGAAAGAGGGAATCCCTTATGTGCGTTCAAGGACAATAGTCTGTTCAAAATTCCAGCACTCTGCTTTTTGGACCCACCTCTGCCCCAACTATCATACCTACCTGTACTTGGCAAGTTTAATTATCCGGCTAGTGGAGGTCTATTAATATAGACCCTAACTTAATATAATCAGCAATGATTTTATAAATATGCTGGACTGCTTATTGGCTGAGCTTGCAAAGGCCTTACACTCAATTTGACAGCATTTTTCTGTTAGCCTGTCAGTATATCCATCTGTCTGTAACATGATTGTCTTTGAATGCCCCATCCAATCAATTCCAAAATTTCAGGTAATGTTCTAGGTATTAATGGCCTGAACCCTACTGATTTTGGGGAAAATTGGAAAATCAAAATGGGAGGCACACGAAGCTCCTCTTGAGCACAGCTACAGACTCAAGCACCTTTACAACCGTCTATAGATCAAACAACTGGTTGATGGCACCCATTAAGACCTTCCAACATAACAATATCCATCTAATCTCAGCTCATCCTCCCAATAGAGTTTAACATGTTAGCCTGTGAATGACTTCACTCCCAGACAGAAAGAAGAATAATGGGGAGGGAGAATGTATGGGGTGCCATGGAAGAAAGGGGCATGCACACAACCCTTGGCACGCAGGGGTAGGGGAATGGGGCACAAAGTCTTTGGAATGGAGGGGAGGTGGAAGAAGGAGGCAGAGCCCTTGGAATGGTGGAGAAGAGGAAAATGGGGGAAAGGAAGTAATGAGAATTCAGAGTCCCTGCCATGGGGAAGAAGAGGAGACACTGCTGTAGGGGGAAGAGGGAAATGGGGCAACACACAAAACCCCTTCCATGAAGAAGGGGAATGGGGGAGCTTGGCACGGGAGGAGGGTGATCCAGAGCCCGTCATGGGGGGTGCGGGGGGAGAGGGTGAGAGAGTGGGAGGAAGATGGAATGAAGCACACAGAACCCTGACAGGGGACAGATTGTGGGTACCTGGTATGGCGGGACACATACAGCCCCTGACCTAAGGAGCAAGGAAGTCAGACAGAACCCCTACCATGGAGGGGAATGGAGGACATGAGGGGATGCTGAGAACAGCGGTGTACACAGAGCCACTAGTATGGGAGGAGGGGAGAATGTGGGACCCTGCTATAGGAAGATGAGGGGGACACACAATCCCTAGGAGGAGAGAATGTGGGGGCAGTTGCAGGAAATTCCTAAAAAAATGGGGGATGGTAGGGTAGCACACAGGGAGCTTGTGTGGGGGTGCAGGAAACAGAGGAATTCAAAGAACCTCTAGGGTGTGCAATAAGCTTGGTCTACACAAGCTATGAAGTGTATAACCACCTACTTAAATTCCTAGAACATTTCTTCATCAACTCCAGCACAAGGGCAAATGCGGGGCACTGGGAGTAGTCTGAAACATCAAGAACACTTTCAGTTGCTATTCAGCCCTGAGCACTGATGATAAAAAAGTTATCAATAAAAGCAAGAGCTGGAGGAAAAAATAATATGAAAAAGGAATTATTTAAAATATTAAAGTAACTAACCAGAAACTGCCTGTGAAGAAAAATCACAGCAGGTGACACCAAGATCATGTCCTTTTTCATTGTACAAGCATCTCATTTTATCATCCCAAATGGTTAAATCTCCACATGATGATCCAGTGACAAAGAGATTTCCATTAGGAGAAAACGCACACGCCATCAAGGAACCATCCTTAACGCTCCCAGATCTGAAAAGCAAGAGAATAAAGGATTGAGTTTAGGGAATGTAATACTCTGAAGTTTTGATCTCTAACTGCAGTATGATATAGAAAAAATAGTGAAAAACTGAACTGTTTCTAAATATGGAGCTTAAAAAGCATAATAAAAAAGGACAGAAGATGACAAACTGTACAAACAGATGTGAAATAAGCACATATATAACATATGCACAGTGATTTACTCTCTGACCACAGAAGGAGAATAGGAGATGTTACCCCAAGGCAATATTCTGATTCAGTAATAAAATGAGCCCTGAACTAAAGCCCACCCTCATGGATTTAGTATTCCCAAGAGGAGGATACTGAGCAAATTACAACTCAGACATTTATCTAAATTAAAGATTAACATGCAACCATCACAACAGAGACTTAAATATACATAAACAGAAAATCACATTTATGAACTAGATAAGTTTCACTCTGTCAGATCTGGGTTTTACTCCTCCAAAAACTCAAGCATAGATCCATATTATGTGTCTAAGAGACTAATATTTTCCGGTTTAGGACATGGGACTATTTCTGAACAACAGAAATGCAAGAAGAAAATGTCTGAAAGAACTGATTTCTATTTTTTTAATCTCTTTTAAACAAAGTCAGTCCGAAGGATTTTTTTTTTTTTTTTTTAAATTATTCTCAGCCTGAGGTTTTGTATGCCAAGTTTTAGTTAGGAACGAATTTGTACAACTCGCTTAAAAAAATATCTCTAGCAAAATAGGAGTTTATAGTGGATATGCAGGTTTGTTTTGCCTTCTTTCTAATGTCCAGCCATTAGCTCATATTTAATTAGTGGAGTGTCCCATCAACTGGCTGCACTCAGTGAGCCTACCTGATCCAAAGCCCAATGAAGTCAATGGAAAGTCTCTCATTGGCTTCCATGCTCTCTAGAACAGGCTCCAAGTTGGAAAATGGTGGACCACAAGCAACAATTCTATCCCGAGAGACAAAATTCAGTTTATCCATCTATTTGGTATGGATTACTGTATTGTGGGATAGTTGGTGGTTTTCTTTTGTGGATTACAGTTTCAATTATTTTCAGAAGTGCCAAGAGTTAGGCATCTCTTGTGGTTTTACAAATATAAATTAATCCATGAAATGGCCCTTCTCTCTCTCTAAACACAGACATAAGAGCTACACTAAGCTATTCTTACCTAAAAGGAACACTTGGGTGTATATATATACACACATCTTCCTACTGTATCTTCCACTGCATGCATCCGATGAAGTGGGTTTTAGCCCACGAAAGCTAATGCTCAAAAGATTTGTTAGTCTCTAAGGTGCCACAAGTACTCCTCATTCTTTTTACTCCTACAGTCTAACATGGCTACCACTCTGAAACCTTTTTCCATATTATGTCCTTAACCGTAGCATCATGAATACTAACACAAATACACTCCCCCCCCCACCTCTTTACAACTGCCATTCACTTTTCTCAATGCCAGCTAAAACTGAGACACCCTTCTTTCCTCCAGGAAAAGATCTAGTCAACTGTTTCTTTGCAAATGCTTATGTCACTTACTGGATCTTTTCTGAGGTACAGTAACTTAGCCATAACAATGGATACAAATCAGTTACACATACAGCATTCAAAGTGTGGTAATTTAAAGGTAAAGCAAAACAGTTGATAAAAGACAGTTACCTTTTTCGTAACTGGTGTTCTTCAAGATGTGTTGCTCACGTCCATTCACGTTACGTGTGAGTGCTCGCCACATACACCGGTGCCGGAAGTTTTTCCCTCAGCAGTATCCACAGGGGAGCAGCTCTGGTGCTCTCCGCATGGCCTGGTATAAGGGGCACCACTGGCTCCCCCCGTTCCTCAGTTCCTTCTTGCCGGGAACTCCGACAGTGGGGAAGGAGGGTGGGTCGCAGAATGGACGTGAGCAACATACCTTGAAGAACACCAGTTATGAAAAAGGTAACTCCTTGCTCATGTCCATTCATGTTAGGTGACTCCCAAGCAGTACCACCGGAGGCGGGTAGAAGTTCATGGACGTGAAGACTGTAACACAGCTCTGCCAAACCCAGTGTCATCTCTGGCCTGCTGGGTGATGGCATAGTGTGGCGTGTTCGTATGCACCGAAGACCACGTCGTGGCCCTGCAAATGTCCTGGATAGGAATGTGTGCCAGGAAGGCCACAGAGAACGCTTGAGCTCTAGTTGAGTGGGCCTTCACAATAGGCGGCCGTTGGACCCGTGCCTGCACATAACAGGACTGGATGCAGGAAGTAATCCAGTTGGAGATCTTCTGAGAGGACACTGGCAGGCTCTTAATCCTATCCGTTGTGATGAAGGGCTGGGTTGACCTGTGGAAGGGTTTGGTACGTTCCACGTAGAACGCCAAGGCATGCAGAACATCCAGGGTGTGCAACTACCTCTCCTCAGCAGACAAGCGCAGCTTAGGACAGAACACCAGGAAAAACATGTCCTGATTGACATGGAAAGAGGACACCAGCTTTGGCAGAAAGGTTGGATGGGGTTGCAGATGAACCTTGTCCTTGAAGGATACCGTATACGGTGGCTCCACGGTCAGGGCTTTCAACTCTGACACTCGTCTGGCCAATGTAATTGCTACAAGGAAGGCAACTTTCCGCAACAGGTAGGAGAGGGGACAAGAGCCCATAGGCTCGAAGGGCAGGCGTGTGAGCCTGGCGAGGATCAGATTGAGGTCCCATTGAGGGACCGGGTTCCGAACCAGTGGGAAGAGCCTCTCCAGGTCTTTAGGAACCTGACCGACATTTAGTGCGAGAAGACCGATTTCCCCTGTATGCCTGGGTGAAAAGCCGAGATGGCCGCTAGATGCACCTTAATAGAAGACAGGGCTCGGCCCTGGTTCTTTAGGTGGAGCAGGTAGTCTAGGATAGACTGCAAGGGTGAATGCATCTGGGAGATGGTATGTTCCGATGCCCAGTGGGAGAACCTCTTCCACTTTGTCAGGTAAGTCATTCTAGTGGAAGGCTTTCTACTCTCCAGGTTGTACTTGATCAGAGCAGCTCCGTTCCTCTGGATTCAGCCACATAGCATCCATGCCGCGAGGCAGAGGAAGGCAAGGCTTAGCAGTAGTCGGGCCGTGATCCTGCGACAGGAGGTCCAGGCAGTTGGTTAGCGACCAGGGGGCAGCTACTGCCAGATCCATCAGTGTGGTGAACCAGTGTTGGCCCGGCCACGCTAGGACATGATGACCCATGCTCTGTCCCTCTTGATCTTTGAGAGGACCCTACTGATTAGCGGAATCAGTGGGAATGCGTACATCAGGTCTCCTGACCACGACAGGAGCAGAACTGATGACACTTCCTGTTCCATATGGTGGCAAATAAGTCCACTCGGGGAGTTCCCCACCTCTAGAAGAGCATCTGGACCACCTCTGGATGGAACGACCACTCATAATGAGAGATGAAGGACCTGCTAAGGCGATCCACAAGCGTATTCTTCATGCCAGGGAGGTGGTAGGCCTCCAGGTGGATCGCATGCTGGATGCGGAAGTCCCACAGACAGAACGCCTCTTAGCAGAGAGCTGACGAGTACGCTGCCCCTTGCCTGTTGATGCAGAACATCGAGGCCATGTTGTTCGTCAGCACCCATACCACTTTGCCCATGAGGTGCAGCAGGAAGACCCCAGAGGCCAATCAGACTGCCGTGAGCTCTTTGACGTTTATGTGCAATGCCAGCTCCTCCGGCGACCATGTCCCTTGGGTCCACATCTTGCCAGGGTGTGCCCCCCAGGCAAGGTTGGAGGCATCGGAAATCAGGGAGACCAAGGGGCATGGATTGTCTAATGGTACTCCATGTAAGACTGCGCTCAATCAATCAACCACCTCAGAGAAGTAAGTAACTTTGGTGGAATTGTGATGACCCTGCCTAGGTGATCTTTGGATGGGGAACAGACTGTTGTAGGCCAGTGCTGGAGGGGCCGCAGCCTGAGCCTCGCGTGGAGAGCAACGTAAGTTCACACTGCCATGTGGCCTAATAGCAGACCCAGGCCGTGGTGAGAGGGAACACAGAGTCTCGTGAGGAGATTCACCATATGCCGGAACCTGTCTTGGAGCAGAAAGGCTCTTGAACAGATGGAGTCGAGTACTGCTCCGATGAACTCTATCCTCTGTACTGGAACTAATGTTGATTTTTCCTCGTTTATCAACAGGCCCAGGGCGTGGCACATGCTTGCAGTACTGTGACATTGGATTGGACCTGGAGCAGCCCTTGACCAGCCAGTGGTCAAGATACAGATAAACCTGAATACCTTGACGTCTGAGGTAAGCCGCCACCACTGACATACACTTGGTAAACACCCTCGATGCTGTTGCCAGCCCAAATGGGAGCACCGCAAACTGGTAGTGAGCGGAGCCTATCATGAAATGGAGAAAGCATCTTTGCCCATCAAATATCGCTATGTGGAAATATGCATCCTTCAAATCGAGGGCAGTGTACCAGTCTCCTGGATCCAGGGAAGGGATGATGGAGGCCAGGGAGACCATGCGGAACTTCAACTTCTTGAGATATCTGTTGAGGTCTTGCAGGTCCAGAATGGGTCTTGGACCCCCTTTGGAATCAGAAAGTAATGGGAGTAAAACCCATTGCCCCTGTGGTGTAGAGGGACTTCCTCCACAGCTCCCACCAGCAAAAGGCCTTGTACTTCTTGCCAAAGCAGGTTCTGGCAAGAGGGGTCCCTGAAGAGGGAAAGGGAGGGAGTGGTGATGGGGTGAGAAATAAACTGGAGGACAGAACCCTGAGCCACAGTACTTAGGACCCATTGGTCCATAGTTAGAGGCTCAAGCAGGGAGGAAAGGAGACAGGTGGTTGAAGAAACAGTGGGAAGCAGATCTGGACAAATAGGTTGCCGAAGCAAGGAACATTCCAGCACCGTCACTGGCGGTAAGAAAGAACTGAGGGTGGGGGGAGCCGGCGTTGCACCTTATACCACTCCAGAGGGCATCAGAGCCAGTCTCCTATGGATACACCTGAGCAAAAAACTTCCAGCACTAGTGCATGTGGCAAGCACACACACCTAAGGTGAATGGACATGAGCAAGCACTTGAAGAAGAATTAAGGCTATCAAAAGGCTTAAGAAAGCTGCATTTGGGCTTCTAGATATGGAGGTTTAATAATAAAATAATAATGAATAATACTTCACACTCTAATAACTTCATAAAGTCTTGTGAAGATGCTAAGTGTACCAAAGACAAACTAAAAGGTAATCCAGTCACACAAACAGTCTTAAGATTTTTCTGTTTCCCTTGCAGCAGTTAATGACAGAACACCTAAAACTGTGTGGGAGGAGCATTCTTCTCTGTACTCTCCTTTAACCATTAGTAATACCATCAAATGCTGCAGGAGAAACAAAGGACCATAGACTTTGCATTTGGCCGGTAATTAAAGGATGAAATTATTTTCAGCAGTTTTTCTCTAAGCTATATTTCTTTGTAATTTTAACTGCACATATTAGGCCCCATTTTTATAAAAGTTTGAGATCAATGCGCATTTGTGTGCACACAATTGTGCATGCAAATGCCCAATTTGAGAATGGAACTACACACAGTTGCCAAAAAAAAAAAAAAAAGCGCAGTTGCAATAAAAGCCACACAAGCAGTTGGCCCTCCAGGCCTTAAAGTTGAATCTGCAAAGGCAAAAAATGGGCTTTTGTTCTTTTTTGCCTCTGTACGATTTGTAAAAGCAGCCTACAAAGGAGTTTTTTGTTTGACTTTAAATTGTTCGGATTGCTTTTTACATTATAAATTCAGCTTGGAAGACACTGATGACTGCAGAAAGCACAATGGTGACATCACATATGTTAAGAGTATGAAAGTAATTGAGAAGGGAAATGATTTTTAGTGATAATGTTTTTAACTGATTTTGTTAACATCCACTTAACTTCTGAATAAACTAAACTTTTATTAAAAATTCAATGCTTTCATCCTTCAGAGCTCACAATAAACATGCTCAGAGATCTCTGACTGGTCCACTGAGCAAAGTGAGATTTGACATTCCTAATTTTTCTAAATTATAGGCAATTTAAAAAAAAAAAAACCACACTCTTCAAGCCTTCTGTATGCATTATAAAGAAGCAAGAAATGGCTAAAGCCCACTTTAAAAAAAAAATGTATATGTCAACCTTTACATGTATAGGATTTCAGACATTTAAAAAATATTCAGTTTTGTAAAGTTTTCCAATTCACCTCTAAGTCACTATGACGAAGGCAACAGGAAGCTAATCCACTCATGCAGTAACACTTCTACAACAGGTAAAAGACAGGTTTTGCCTACACAAGCTGCTAATTCACTCATCTTGCTGTCCAGAAGCAGCAGAATGTTCTCCAGGTACCCTTCTTTTCACAAAAATCCCTAAGAAATTTGCTAAACCCACAGGGCTTTTTAGTGCAAAAACAGGAAGAACTATTCAGGACAATGAAGAAATGAAGGAAGCCTTTATTAAATTTCTAACTCCAGGGTCAAAACTTGCAGTCCCTCTCTAAATTCAAACAACATTTTCCCAAAGTTCAGACTACAGGATTTGGCCCAGAAAGTTAATTATCGATATCTCTGGACAAACTGGATAAATCCTCAAAAAAATCTTTTAAAAAATGTACATTTCACTGTAAACAGAATCACTGAAAAAAGGCCATTTCCCATCCTTATTTTTGTAAATAATTAGTTGCTAGTGAATAGCAGGCCAAATCCTGTCCCCACATCCCTTACTGATTTCAGTGGGAGTTTTAGATGTGCAAAGAAAAGAAGGATCAGGTCTGCTATTTGTACCATTCAACTTAATTCAATCGAAGTATACCTTCTACAAGTGGTAACTGGGAGGGATAGCCATCCTTTGATGGCCAAAAATCTGGGGTTTCACCTCCAAAAAGGCTTATAACCCTTCTACCCTAAATAAAAAAAAAAACAACAGCAATCCACAATAAATAAACTGGAACACTATTCCATAAGCAAAAGATAGAGGGCAGGGGGAGGAGATAAATAGTGGACATTTTAAATATACTGCTTACAAAATAACCTTTTCCAGCTTCATTTGTGTAATAAGCTATAATACAATACAGCATACCATTATACTATGTATGTTTAGAACCAGATTTTAATCTGAATTATGCAATACAATACAAAAGGGGTAATACACAAGCATACATTTCCTAAAGTGTATTCTACTCTCGCAAGTAAAAAAGTATGAAAAGTGTATAAGTAAACTACTAACTTATGACAATACACTAATGTATAAACGAAAGGAATTTTTATTATTTTTTAAATAAATGTAATATGTTGACTATCTCATTAATCAAATCTGACACAGCCCCAATTTGTAGTCTCATTGTCCCTTATTCCCAGTTGCCATAAATCAATTCTATTGAAGGAGTATGATGTATGCAATAAATGACAAGTCCTGATCACAAAGGAATCAGGATTTGGCCCTAGAAGAGCTGGGCTAAAACAACAGTTAAATCAAATACTGCATATCCAAGATGCCATCTAATTTTTCATACTAACCAAATATAGCTGTGGCATTTGAAGTGTTGAGATTTTATCCATCTTAGTTCCTTCTTCCATACCTCTATGGGCCCAATTTCCTCTTCTCTGTGTTAGACAATGTGGTGGTAAAAATGCACTATCCATGTCTACATTACAATTTCCACCATAGATATACTACCAGTGGAGTAGTATACTGGTGAATTATACTTTTGCCAGTGTAAACAAGGCCTAAAGACTTGATCCTGAGAGGTGCTAACTACTACAGCTCTCAGTAAAGTCAGTAGGAGCTCAGCACCTGTGATGATCAGGCCATAAGAATGTTATATTTCCAAAATGCCTTCTTAGTTACTATCAGTAAAATTTGGTATTTACCTGTACAATTTCAATGACTGCACATTCCAGAGAACAATGCTACCATCAGCTGCACCGGAGACTAGGTAAGCAGAGTCAGGGGAAAATCGGCAGACTCTTACAGGGCTGCCACGGGGCTGCTTCAGGACTGCCTGCGTCTGACCATTATGAGTATTCCACAGCATCGTAGTACCATCTGTCGAACATGAAGCTAAAATATGTCCAGAAGGAGAAAAGCAGCAGCAGTGGACAGCATAAGTGTGACCTTTTAACGGTGAGTAGGGAAGTTCAGTAAAGTTGTTTAAAGAATAGAGGCGGACTGTTTTATCCAGGGAGCAAGTAGCCAAGCAGGAAGAGGAGAAGGCACAGTAGTTGACATCATCACTGTGATCAGCTAAGGTATGAATTAGTTTCACCATTGTATCTGCTTTAAACCAAGTTACCTGAAATTAAAAAAAAAAATACAGTTAATACATTTATCTTAGTTCTTCTACTTTAAAAATGACATACGGATTGTTTCCATTCAACCAGCTACCAAATAGCTAACCAAATAAATAAATAAATGTCCATTTCAAGAGGCAGTTTATATTCATTCAAGGTTTATTTTTGCCTCCACTAAAGTCAATGGGAGCTATGCCACTGACTTCAAGAAGAACATGATCAGGTCTTTATAAGTTAATTACAGGGTGAAAATTTAAATTTGTACAGTAAAAAACTACATTTTGAAATAAATACAACAGCTGAGCCCAGTCTTTTTTTAAAGGAAATGAGAGGAAATTAGTTTAAGACTACCCCAAAACTTGTCTTAACATAATTAATTAATGCACAGAGTGGTTTCACAGTCTCCTTTGCTGACATTCACATCCTCACTGTGACTGAATCTGCTGCAAACGGGCATTGTAAAAGAAGCTGATCAATCTAATGATTTACCACACATATGGCATGTTGAGAAGAAACACTTTTTACTTTATGGAATGAGATCCAAATTTAAAATCAAGAGACGTTAATTAGGACCACCTCTGGAATGGGTCACTTTATTTTCCTACACTACTTTTAAATGAAAGAGTGGATTAAAATTTATTTTCCATCACAGATGGGTAGGCGAAGTTGCACCAGGTCTGATATTAAATCATTTTCTCTAATTTGAAACTCTGTCTGATTCCATACCATCTACATTCGTTCCATAGATGTCTATCATGAAAAGATGTCCACAGAAAGCCAAATATGGCTCTTTGTTGCACCAAACTACAGTTGCATAAGGTTGCATTTTATATAATAGCGATCAAAATCTGACCTGACATCTTTTATCACAATAGTTTATTATCTTGAATAAATGTATTACTGTACTTTATTAATCTGCCTGAAAAAGAGCATAAAAGTCCTGCAGGCTGTATTATGTTAACCTTTTGTAGTTTTATTTTCTTATTTGTACACAACAGTGCCTAGAGCAGTGGCGGGCAACCTGTGGCCCGTCGAGGCAATCTGCTGGCGGGCCGCGAGATCGTTTGTTTACATTTGCACAACTGCCCGCAGCTCCCAGTGGCCATGGTTCGCCGTTCCCAGCCACAGGGAGCTGCGGGCGGCCGTGGCAGCCTGACAGCAGATTACCCTGACGGGTCGCAGGTTGCCCACCACTGGCCCAGAGACCCCCAATTAGGATTAGGGCTTCATTGTTCTAGGTAGTATATAAACAGAGTAAAAGTCAGTCTCTATCCCAAATAACTTACAAACTCACTTAAAGGGAAACAGTAAAAAGATAATGAATTTAATTGGCCCATTATGTGTAGAAATAAATGGTTTTGAGGATATGTGGGGGCTGTTTTTAATATAAATAAGATAATATATTAGTTCGCTTCCTATGTTTAAGTTTTCTTAAGTTCATTGAAAACTATTATGGCCAAATTTTTCAAAAGTGACTAATGATTTGTAGCACCTCAGTTTTTCTGTGCCCAACTCGAGAGCCTTAAATGAGCCTGATTTTCAGTCACTTTTAAAAATCTTAGTGTTTATTAATACTGGTGAATTTTATAGATACTCTATCTGTTTCTGATCTCATTTACTGAAGTCACTGATATTACAGCAGGATAAATGAGATCAGATTCAGGAATGAAACATTAAGGGAGTAATACAAAAGATAATGGTTATAAATTCACAGCATCCATCCACTCTTTTTATCCACTATGAACTCAATCACGAGATGCTCAGCTACCTCAACTCCCACTGACATCCAGGGGAGTGGAGGTTAGTCATCATATGAAGGATCAGAACCGACAGTGCAGCTGTATTAATATTCTATTACAAAATGTTTTCTATCATACACCAGCCTCATCTTAGTGGTTAAAACAGTCCTTTTTATTTTATTTTTTTTAAACTAGACTAACATAACCTATCTGGTTTCTCCATATGACCTTTTTTACTCTTCTAAAGGGTTGGCTTTAAAATGATCAGTGGGTAAAGCTAATAAGGAAGCAAGTATCAAGTTTCCTACTGGAAACTGCTCTGAGCTTCGAAAAAAATGTATTATTCCAGCAATAAATTATATCTTGCAAGTCATATAGCATTTATAAAAATATAGCCTATTAAAAATAGTACCACTTTCTTGGGTCTTTAAATCAATGCACTTGCATCTCTCCAATAAAATATACTGCATTGTTTGGATGTTATATTTAGTGCTGTTATCCAAAAGAACCAACTTAGGTTGAGCAGTCAGGTGAGAGTAAGAACCTTTCACCTACAGAACACCAGCCAACACCAAAGCTCCTGAGGATGCAGAAGCACAAAGCCAGAGATAGCTTTATAGCTCTCAGGCTTCTTGTGCTGTGCATGTTCCAGACGGAAGGGCCCCATACTGTTGCCCTTTTGTTCTGGTTTAACCAGCTCAAAGGAACTTAGGGGTAACCATGATTTGGGCCATTTGTCTGTAAAGTGATGTTTACAAATCTCATATGCTCTCAGACATCCTCAGGTCAGATCCAGGAACTGAGAAAGCACAAGACTATGCAAAATCTAAACAGCGGCAAACTCACCAGGAAATGCCAGACTAGCAGAAAACACACCATAGCTATAATGGGAAATGTAAACAGACAGTGGGAATAATGAAGGCACAAGCAATTGGTACGTGTAAGTGGCAGGCTTCACAGAAGGTCACCTAGTCCAACCCCCTGCTCAAAGCAGGACCAATCCCCGATTTTTGCCCTGATCCCTATGGCCCCCTCAAGGATTGAACTCATAACCCTGGGTTTAGCAGGCGAATGCTCAAACCACTGAGCTATCACTTCCCCCCAATGTTGAATAGAGGGGAATGATCATGTCCCTCCATCTGCTGGCAATGCCCCTACTTATACAGCCCAAAATGCCATTGACCTTTTTGGCAACAAGGGCACACTGTTGACTCATATCCAGCTTCTTGTCCACTGTAACCCCTAGGTCCTTTTCTGCAGAACTGCTGCCTAGCCATTCGATCCCTAGTCTGTAACGCTGCATGGGATTCTTCCGTCCTAAGTGCAGGACTCTGCACTTGTCCTTGTTGAACCTCATGATAGGATTGGGCCAAAAGAAATCTGATTTGTCTAAGTCCCTCTTGATACCGGCTGCCAACTAGACATGGAGCCATTGATCACTACCCGTTGAGCCTGACGATCTAGGCAGCTTTCTATCCACCTCATAGTCCACTCATCCAGCCCATACTTCTTTAACTTGCTGGCAAGAATACTGCGGGAGACCACGTCAAAAACTTTGCTAAAGTCAAGGAATAACACATCTACTGCTTTCCCCTCATCCACAAGGCCAGTTATCTCATCATAGAAGGCAATTAGATTAGTCAAGCATGACTTGCTCTTGGTGACTCCATGCTGACTGTTCCTGATCACTTTCCTCTCCTCTAAGTGCTTCAGAATGGATTCCTTGAGGACCTGCTCCATGATTTTTCCAGGGACTGAGGTGAGGCTGACTGGCCTGTAGTTCCCAGGATCCTCCTTCTTTCCATTTTTAAAGATGGGCACTACATTAGCCTTTTTCTAGTCAACTGGGACCTCCCCCGATCGCCATGAGTTTTCAAAGATAATGGCCAATGGCTCTGCAATCACATCCGCCAACTCCTTTAGCACTCTCGGATGCAGCGCATCCGGCCCCATCGACTTGTGCTCGTCCAGCTTTTCTAAATAGTCCCAAACCACTTCTTTCTCCACAGAGGGCTGGTCACCTCCTCCCCATGCTGTGCTGCCCAGTGCAGCAGGCTGGGAACTGACCTTATTTTACATTCAAAGCAGTTTGGGTTTGGTTTGCATTTTGTGAGGGAGTCAGACTCTCTATGCCTTGTTAAAGCCACACGAAGAGGGCGGGGAGCCGCTGTCATTGGGTCGGGAGGGGAACCACCGCCACCGAGCTGTCTCCTGGCCCAACGCCCTTCCCTGGGCAGCGCCGGCAGCTCCAGCTCCCGCGGGCCGGGGCCGGGGCCGCTGGGCGCTCTGTTCCCAAGGCGGCGGTGACCCCGCCCCCCACTAGGGCACCGCCGGTCCCAGCGCCCAGGGGTTTGCACGCGCGTCACGGGCCCACTCGCGAGAAGCGCCACACCAGCCCGTAGCCGGGGGGACACGCGGGTCACGGGAGAGCAGCAGCCGCAAGGCCTCAGCGGGCGGGGAAGGCGCCTGCGTCGACCCCACAGGAAGGACACCCCAGGCCGGCTGCGCGAGAAGCGCGGGGCCCGAACGACGCGCGGGGAACCCCAGAGCCCCGGCCGCATCACAGCCACCTCCGCGCGGGACCCCTCCCCCACCTACCTCAGCCGGCCGGCCGGGCGCGCGCCTCCGGTGCAAGTCACGTGACACGGCACCGCCCTCCCAGGTGTGACCGCGGGGATGGCAGGGGCCGGTTCCCGGCTCACCTGCGCCCACGTGACCCCGCAGCAGGGCTGGGCCGGGGCAGTGACCGAGCGAATGCCACCGCCCCGCGCTGACCACATGGGCGGAGGCCGTCCCCTCCCAGCTGATTAGCCGCAGAGGTCCTGGCCCTGAGGCGGGCCGCGGCGCCCGCTCCCCATGCCGGGGTTGTGCGGGGCGGGGGCCGGAACAGCCCTACTCCAGGAGCCGCCCCCTCTGTACAGCGGCGGATCGGTGCCTGCAGGGGGAGGGCGGGAGGAGTCTGCCCGCCAGGGGTTTAACCGAGTCATGCGGGCGGCACCGTGGCGCTTCTGCATCGTGTCAGTCCCTGGTAATCTTGCCCGGAAAACACCCGCCGGTGCGACGGTGGAGGAGGTAATAGCGGGACTGGCCCAGCTGCTGCTGGTGAGAGAGAAGAGCTGTGTGGCGCTGGAAAGCTTTTCTCGCTCACCAGCTGCAGGTGGCCCAGTAAAATCTTACTCCCTCAGCTACCTTGTCTTTCTAATAGCCTAGGAGCAACATGGCTACAACAGCTCTGCATCCAGGCAAACCCTGGGTGAAGGTCATGTCACCTCAGTGGTAAATCAGAGCTGGTCCGGCCCTAAGCCCCATAATGATCATATGGCCAGATCCCTTATCTAGCCGGCGAGACACTCTCACTGCTTCATGCCTGTATCAAGCCTCCTAACTTGTTTGAATTAGACCATGTCATTCAGAAAGACATCCCATCTTCATTTATAGACTCCCACCTGAGAGGGAATTTCTCACTTCTCTTGATAAACTCTTCCAGTGATTAGTTATTGTCACAGTTTAAAAATTCGTTATTTCCAGGTTGGATTGATGTAGCTTGATTGGATCTTGCTATGCCATTGCTTGCTAAATTAAAGAGTTGATTTATAGACTCATCAATTCACTCTTTAACCTTATTTTTGGTAGCTAGAAAGATTGTCCTTACCTCTATCACTTAAAGGCATGTTTTCCAGACCCTGAATCATAGCTGTGGCTTGTTTCTGAACTCTTTCCAGTCTTTCAATATCTTTGTTAAAATGGGGGTGCCAGAGCCCCTGGGAACAATAGGGCAACCTTCCTAAGTCTGTGCTATATTCCCATTTATATCAACGCATTGCTCAAGAATCTTATGTTCAATTAATTATTTCCCATGACCCATACATCTTGTTCAGGATACCGGCTCTGTCATAAATATAAAGGGACAGCTAACCACCTTTAAATCACTCCTGGCCGGAGGAAAAAACCCTTTCACCTGTAAAGGGTTAAGAAGCTAAGATAACCCTCGCTGGCACCTGACCAAAATGACCAATGAGGAGACAAGATACTTCCAAAGCTTGGGGGGGGGAACAAAGGGTTCTCTCTGTCTGTGGTGCTTTTGCCAGGACCAGAGCAGGAATGCAGGTCAGAACTCCTGTAAAGGGCTAATAAGCAATCTAGTTAGATATGCGTGAGATTCTGTTTTGTTTAAATGGCTGATAAAATAAGTTGTGCTGAATGGAATGTATATTCCTGTTTTTGTGTCTTTTTGTAACTTAAGGTTTTGCCTAGAGGGATTCTCTGTGTTTTGAATCTACTTACCCTGTAACATATTTACCATCCTGATTTTATAGAGGTGATTCTTTTACTTTTTCTTTCATTAAAATTCTCTTTTAAGAACCGGATTGCTTTTTCATTGTTTCATCTCTAGAAACTTTATAAAGCTGTCTCACACACACACCTACACCTTTTTGCCGTGTGTTTGCACAGTGCTCAGCACAATGGGGTCCTGCTCCATGACTGGGATCCTATCATAGAAGATTAGGGTTCGAAGAGACCTTAGGAGGTCATCTAGTCCAATCCCCTGCTCAAAGCCGGACCAGGACCAACACCAACTAAATCATCCCAGCCAGGGCTTTGTCAAGCTGGGTCTTAAAACCCCCTAAGGATGGAGATTCCACCACCTCCCTAGGTAACCCATTCCAGTGCTTCACAACCCTCCTAGTGAAATAGTGTGTGCTAATATCCAACCTAGACCTCCCCAACTGCAACTTGAGACCATTGCTACTTGTTCTGTCATCTGCCACCACTGAGAACAGCCGAACTCCATCCTCTTTAGAACCCCCTTTCAGGTAGTTGGAGGCTGCTATCAAATCCCCCCTCAGTCTTCTCTTCTGCCCAGTTCCCTCAGCCTCTCCTCGTAAGTCATGTGCAACTGCAATACAAATATCAGATACATATATACACTCAGAGGTTCTATAACCTACTGTTTTACCATTTTAAAAAGATTTTTCTAACTAATTCTCACTGTACATTCTCTATAGCTCTGTTCCAAATTTAAGAGTCTGGGCAGCTAGTAGGTTACTCTCCATCTACTCCCATTCCTTTTAAATAATTTTATTTGGCTAGACTCTGCCCAAGATAGAGTGAATCATATTTACTGCCATCATCTTTATAACAGTAGAAATGTGCCATACATCATGACACCAATCTAATTGTCTTGGACACACTTGAAACATGCTACAGACTCATTATGTTGACCTGTGGCACTGCCACAGCTAACCAAATTTCATAAGGCAAGTAATTGAAGAAGTGTCATTTTTTGAGAGAGCAATGCTGTAAGTGAAATATAATTTTTTGGTACTTACATTACATCCTCTCATCTGTTTTTTTAAATATATTGATTTCCTTGATAGCATTAATTTGAATAGCCTAAACGGAGTTTGATAAGCATGCATTAAACTCTGCCCATATTCAGTGTATATCACTGGTATATAACTGTTTAAAGCTTTACAGTGTTTTTCTTTTACTTTACAAACATTTAAGCTTCACGCCCCTTGGGCAGAGTAGGTAAGTGTTATACAGAGGAGTCAAATGACACAGAGGTTCAGTAAATTGTTTAAGGTCATCTAGTGAATGATAACATTAGAACGGTAACCTGAGAACAAGAACAGAACCCAAACATGCTGAGTCAATTCCTCAGCTCTTATCTCCCTTCAGAGCACTAAACAGGACTGTGGGAAGAAAAATGTTTTAAAAGTAACCATATATTGCATGAATTCCATGTGGGGTAATTATATTTCATATGGAGGAAGCTTATCCTACATCTGCCTACTGTGGACTAGCCTGCACTTTCTGTGCAGCATGTGGTGCTAGTCACGGTCAAACACAGGATACCAGATGAGACAGACCACAGGTGGGATTCAATATAGCAATTCATATGTTCCTATTATGGCTACCTAAAGTACCGCCCCAGTCTCAACTGCAGAATTAGTTCTTCAGCTCCTCTCGTAAAAACAATCATGTTGTATTGTTGGCATGTTCCACCACAGAAATAGCTGCACCTAAGTAGTGCCAGTTCTGTTTCCTATACAAAACACCCTGACAATGATCTTACACTTTCCTCTGCAATGTATTGTGAATTAATGTCATTATTTTGCTTTTTTATTAATAACTTTACATTTTGCAGATAGCACTATCTGCATATTTTAGTAATGAGGTTGCTAAACATGCACAAACATTGATAAGTAGAACAAATCTTCTTATAAGCTCTATATAGTAGAGATACAGTACTGATTTCTGATATGGATAAAGCAGAACTAAATCCTGCTAAATAACTTACTAAAACTGCTCCCTGTTCAAATGTATTTTGGACGCTGTTGCTGTCTCATTTTAGGTATGCTGCTTATCCACTACAACATAACTAACACCTCTAAAAAGTTATCCAAAGATAGATAAAAATGTCACACCTTTAAAGACCACTATCTTGGGACTTTTCAGGACTTGAAATAGATGCTGCATTTTATTGGACACTATTGGGAATCTCCCTTTATCAGTGCTAGAAAGCTCTTATATCTAGCCCTGAGATATCAGACCTTAAACCTGTCACAGAAATAAAGACTGAGTTATGTCTGTCCCATGCTGTAGGCCAGTGCAAGTTTTTTGAGAAATATCTCATATAGGGGAGAGAAACAAACATTTTTGCGGCTCATTGATTTCAAATGAACAGCATCGCTTTGCAGTTGTCCAGAAGTTTGGAAGTAGCAGCTATTCCAGTGAAGATGGATAGTGTGCGGGATACCTCCAGGTGATCAACAGAAGTCTGTGTAATAAATAAGGGTGTTCTCATACAGGTTTCACAATGTGTATTTTATGAATTTATTTTGAAACTGTTCTGATTGAGCACAGAGGGTTTGTGTGACTAAAAATGGTATAACCTTTAACTCCATACTGATACAATGGGACAGTAGTCTCATGGACAGAAGGCAACGTCCTCCATCAGTAGTTATCACATATATTATGCGGTGACTGACTCCATCATTAATCCTTAGTTTTCTGGCAAAAACATTTTATTAAACCAAAAAATATAAGCAGGGGGATTGAAGGAAAAAGATCCCCTGGACCAGTAGTTCTTCACATTATGAAAAGGACTGACTGCCTCTTCACAGCATGGGTGTCCCACAGATGTCTTTCCTATTGCACAGAACACCTCCCCTCTAATAACTGTGGCAACTACTATAATCACATAAAAAAAGAATTAGGAAAATACTTATGCATTTTGTACTATATTTAATGTGATGCATTTTGCTTAATTAGGCTGGTTGATCGTCCTTGTTTCCAGCTGCTTCTATAGGCATCCAGACTCTTTGCAAAGAAGTGGTACCTGTAGAAGCAGCTGGAAAAAGGAAACAAAATCATCCTGTGCCCAGACAGCTCTTTTGTGCCAATTAGTAACTGGTCCTCAGACAACAGTTTGGGAATTGCTGCCACTGGAAATTCTCCCAACTGCTCCAGGAAAAACAAAACAAAAAAACCCCCTCAAAATTAAATTCAGGCTAAATAAGCCGAGAGATTTCCTTTGCACTCCTGTCCTTCCCTTGGTTCAAAGGAAAAGCAAGCACACACTAAAATCTCTTGCCTAAATAATAATGTATTTTTAAAAGGAAGACATTTGAAGTTAGCATGCAAAAACAAACAAAAAAAACCCTAGTTGTGTTTTTGGTAGCAGGAAACTTACCCTTAACCTTTCCTGTCATACCTGGCTGTCCTGCTTTGTTCTATGCAGACCTCACAGTGACATTTACAAGATATATCTCTTCAGATATAAGGATTCTTGTCAATTTCACTTCACTACCTTCATAACAAGAATAGAGTGGCAGGCACAGTGGTGAAAAGTTTTTGGAGCACTTGAGATTAGATGGGAAAATGGCAGCCCGGTTTGTTACTTGTTTCATAGTAAATAAGTATGTTGGAACTCTATTTATTTAAAGGACATTACCAGGACAATGTGACTTGATAATAATACATCTTTAAGGAAGGTAAAATTGTTGGCAGATTGTATTAACCTTAGAAGAGTCTTCAGCTTTTTCAGTGTAGGCCTTGTAGCATATGAAGCAAATTAGGACAAAGACAACGGAAAATATCAAAAAAAAATTTACTACTATAAAACTATGAGAGACACTTATCAAGTACCTCACCTAGACTGATGAATCAATTAAACAGATTTTAGATACTTAAAGCTTAGCTTTTCTGTAGTGCCGTGTCATAGTTTTTCCCCCCTACCCCCCCCCCCCCAAAATTGAGTTTTATTTCATGTTTGGGTCCTCGCACAGCTAAATACAACTGAATTATTTTTCCACTAACTTTTTGAAAAACAAATATTTGATCTGATTTATGGAACAAGTATGAATCAGAACTAAATTTAAGCAGAAAGATAGGCCTTTCTAACTTGTAATAAGGCATATTTAATAATAATACCTACATTTCATACAGAGAGATAGATACACTGGTAAAAACTCTATGTGTGTGTGTGTGTGTGTGTGTGTATATATATATACACACACACACACACAGAGTTTTTACTAGTATATAATATATATATTTTATCATCACACTTAACATATAAAACATTTTAACATATAACTGTACAAATATTAATCAATCTTAATACTCCTAAGAGGTAGATGGGTAAGATTATTATCCCCATTTTTCAATATTTCTTTTATACATATATCTCGAGTACTAAATAACCAAGAAAAACTGGTTTGCAAAACAGTCTTTTATTGTATCCGTGCCACACATACTAGTGAAAAATAACACTCCTATAAAAAAAGAAAAGAAAAAAGAATGCTACCTTTTCCACAACGTTTTTGTTTTAAATAAAGCTTCAAGTACTCTTACATACGTACAAAAAAAAAAAAAATTCTGATCTATCTGCCTCCAACAGGCCACCACAACACACAGTAGATAAAACACAGTGGTTACAAATGTCTTTTGTTATTTCTGTGGCAAGGCAAATGGAGGGAAATGTTTCTATGAAAAAATACTGTGTGCGTAAGAAATTGTCACAATTTTATTTCACATGGATACAAATGATTATACTTAAATCTGAGGCCCTGGTGGCTTGAAATTATATAACAAAATAGAAAAATGGAAAACTAATATCCCCTACACCCTGTTTTAAAGGCAGGCACTACCAAGATTAAGGAGACCACAGTGTTGGTAGAGGATAATTACTGTACAAGCCGTATAGCTATAATTACCTTCAGACTAAAATAAAATGCTACAGTCCTTCTAAGGCATAAACAATAATGTCTGCAAATAATATGTACACATCATACATATTTAAAACAAGACATAATATAAACAATAATGAACAGTATATACATATGTCTCAAATTTTCTTCACTGTCTTCAAATACAATTTTACTACACAAGTGATGCAGCAACATATATATATAAATGTACTTGTAACTCTACAGTAAAGTTTTAACTTTTAGTGCTTTTATAGCACATCCGTGTAAACAGTTTTACTTGGCTTTGTTTTATATTTTAAAACATTCCTTGTTGTATTTTCAAGATTTAAAGCAATTTTTCTAATTCTTCCTTTTCACAGAAAACGAAGATTCTGGATGCTGTTTAATCATAAATAATTCATAAAATTAAATACATTCACTAAAAAATAACCTACAAAGTAAAAAAATGAAAAATAGATATTTATTGAAAGGGAAAAGAGAACCATTTCCCCAAGTAGAGCTCTGGTGGTTGAATATTCAGTGCGTTTTGATATATTTTAAATTGCTATTGCACTATAACACCCCTTTCTTTGAAATTCTTTGGGTGTGCTTCCCTGTTCTACCTAAATTAGTTTGATAAAACACACAAACCAATAACCAAGGGCCATGGTTGCTGTAGGAGTGAAGCCTTTAGAATTAGTATCACTCTTCTGCGATACTTCTCTTTAAGGAAAAAAAAAACAGTCATTAGTTATGTGTGTGCCTTGCACTTTTTATGTAAATACAGTTCACATTGCTGGTCTCATTTGTCCTTGTTTAAGGAAAAAAAAACTGAGTTCTGATAAATTCAGCTCACTTTGAAAATCTCTGTCCATTTCTTTTCAAAATATTTCCTCATGTTGTGGCCAGCCCTGCCTATGTCAGAATCATCTTCATTAAAGGTTTCACAGTTGTCAAAAACAAGCCTGATGTCTAGAGAAAATGCTTCAGGATTAGGGTACCTGAAAGAACAGAGAGGGTAAGGTTTTTTTTTGGAACACTGAGAATCCTGGGGGAAAAAAACAACAACAACCTACATACATCAGAAGGGAATGTAAAAATACAAATTAATGTACAGGTGACCGTGAAATATTCAGTATATACTGTACATCTCAGTTATAATTGACATTTCTAGTTTTAATATTAACTAATTCCAGGAAAATAGTCTTTAGAGCAAAGATGATAATTTTCTATTTTTGTTTTGATGTTTGCAGAAAGTAGTCTAGAAGGGAGAATCCCACGTCTATAATAGAACCAACACCAATTTTCAACCAACGCTCTTCCCTCAATAGTTTTCTGGTTAAAATAATAAGGAATTATTCCCATTTTACTTCTCCCTTATTTGGCTGCATCACTGACTGTTTTAAATGGACTAAAGAGTTCCGTTTACTTTTCTTGTGATAGCAATCTGTACAGCATACAGACCCATATGGGTATGTCTACATATCAAAGAAAAACCTGCAGCTAGCCTATGCCAGCCAATTGGGGCTCCTGGGCCTCGAGCTGCAGGATGGAAGGGTACCAGAGTTCGGGCTCCAGCCCAAGCCTGGAAGTCTACACAGCAATGAAACAGCCCCACACAGCCCAAACCCTGCGAGCCTGAGTTGGCTGACAGGGGCCAGCCATGGGTTTTTCTTTGCTGTGTAGACATACCTCATGTAATGTAAGAGATTGTCCCATTGAGTAACTGGAGGGTTACAACAGCATTGCTTTATATTTCTGTGAGTGTGAGAATGAGAAGGGGTGAGGGAGAGAGAAAAAACAATGTCCCAACTATACATCTGGATGCCTTCAGTAAAATGGATTGGATGTTAATAAACAAAAATGTAAATGCAATATTATAAATTATCATATGCTAGTCTTGTCTTACACTTACTGATCTCACAGTGTGCCAAATCCTGAGCTAGACTAAGCAACGGAAAGAAGTTACTCACTTTGTGCAGTAACAATGGTTCTTCAAGATGTGTCTTTCTATAGGTAGCTCCACTGTAGACGTGTCTGCGTCCCTTCGCTGCTGATCGGAAAACTTCAGTTACAGTGTCCGTTAGGCCTGCACATGCACTGTCTCTCCTTGTGATGTGCCACTAAGCTAGTCAGCGTGCGGGAGCTAACCCCCCTCAGTTCCTTCTCTACCGCAGAGTCATTGACAAGAATTCCAAAGTAGAGGGGAGGATGGCAGGTTGTGGAGCACCCATAGGGACACAAATATCAAAGAACCATCATTACTGCACAAGGTGAGTAACAACTTCTTCAAGTAGTGTCCCTATGGGTGCTCCACTGTAGGCAACTCCTGAGCAGTATCTCTTCTGGAGAGCTGGGACTTTGGAGTCAAGTCAATTATAGATGACAGCATTGTGGAGTTGAAGATGGCATCAAAGGCGGAGTCCCCAGTGATTGCATAATGTTCTGCGAAGATGTGGACTGACACCCATGTCGCCACTCTACAGATCTTTGAGATGGGGACATTCTTGAAAAAGACAACGGATAAGGAGTTCGACCTTGTGGAGAATATATGAATAGTATCTGAAGGGGTCATAGTGCAAACTTGGTAATGGTGTCTGATACAGTTTGAGCTCACTTGGAGCTCTTTGGGCTGATATTGCTGAGCCCTTGGCTCATTCCACAATGGACAGGAAAAGCCAAGGGGACTTCCTGAAAACCTTCGTACTGTCCAGATAGAAGGCTAGGGCTCTCCTGATATCTGGTGTATGTAATACAACCTCCCTGTTGTCTCGGTGACGCTTGGGGTAGAAGGTTGGAAGATGAATTACACCTCTACCCTGATATAACGCGGTCCTTGGGAGCCAAAAAATCTTATTGCGTTATAGGTGAAACCGTGTTATATCGAACTTGCTTTGATCCACCGGAGTGCGCAGCTTCCCCCATGGAGCACTGCTTTACCGCATTATATCCAAATTCGTGTTCTATCGGGTCACGTTATAGCGGGGTAGAGGTGTAATTGGTTCATGTCAAATAGGGAGGTTACTTTGGGAATGAATTTCAGATGTGCCCTGAGAGTAAGCTCGTCTCAAAAGAATACTGTGTATGGGGGATGTGCCATCAGAGCCACTATTTCTCCTATTCTCCTAGCAGAGGTGATCGCTACCAGGAAGGCCATTTTCATTGAGAGGTACATTAGCAAACAGGTGGCCATGGGTTTGAAGCGAGGCCTAGTCAGTCCTTTCAGTACCAGGTTTAGGTTCCATGTGGAAGTAGGAAGTTGAGGTGGTGGGAAGAGGTTTATTATACCCTAGAGGAACCTTTTAGTAGTCGGGTGTGACAGCACCAAGTATTCCTCTACTGGTTGATGGAAGGCTGTTATAACCACTAGGTGGACTCAGAGAACTCAGAGATAGCCCCAATTTTTTTTAGTGCATAATCTAAGGTACATGGAAGAGTCAAGGATGTCGGGGAGATTTGTTGGGAAGCGCACCAAATCCAAAACCTGGACCATTTTTGCAGGTAGGTATGTTGTGTCGAGGACTTTCTACTGTGTAATAATACCTCTTGCACCTCTTTTGAACAGGAGCTTTCTAGGTGTTTGAACTAAGAAGGAGCCATGCCTTGAAGTGGAGAACCCCAAAGTTGGGATGCAGATTACATCCTCTGTCCTGGGAGAGAAGGTTCGGAGTGACTGGGAGAGAGATCAGCAGGCACATTGCGAGCTATGACAGGTAAGGGTACCAGGTCTGTCTCAGTCAAGTAGGAGCGATCAGAATGACATGTGTGCTGTCTCTTTTTTTTTTCAGCAGGACCTTCAATAGTAGGGGAAAAGGAGGAAAGGTGTAAAGGATGTCCAGGGGAAGAGGAGAGCATCGCCCACGGTGTGTTTTCCTATTCCCACTCTGGAGCAGTAGTGTGGACATTATTCAGGTAAGTGGTGAACAAGTCTGTGGTCAGCGTCACCCATCACCTGAATAGATTGTGAAGTACGACTAGGTCTAGCTCCACTCATGGTCATGTGGGAATTTGTGACAGGCTGTCCACTATGGAATTCTGTGTGCCCGGAAGGTAGGCTGCTGACAGTGTGACATCATGGGAGATAAACCAGTTCCATAGTCTCATTGCTTTTATACAAAGGGAGGGTGACTTGGTTCCCCCTTGTCGATTTATGTAGTATATGCAGCTATGTTCTCCGTTAGAATTCTTGTGTGTGATCCTTTGATCAACAGCAGGAAGTGTGTGCCGGCGTTCCCAACCTCTCTGACCTCGAGGAGATTGATGTGAAGGGAGATCTCCGTGGGTGACCATATGCCTTATGTGGTGAGGTCATTTAGATGTGCACCCCATCCTATGAGCAATACATCAGTGGTGGGAAGAACTGAAGGGTGAGGCTGCGAGAAGGGAATCCCTCTGCAAAGGTTGGCTGGGCCTTTCCACCAGTTTAAGGAGTTTCTGATCCTGGAGGGTAGTGACGGGTTTCTCTAACCTGTCCCTGTGGTCTGTAAACTGAGCTGAACCCCATCTGAAGCCATCGCATGTGAAGCCTGGCATATGGTATCACCGCTGTGCTCGCTGCCATATGCCCCAAGAGCTGGAGGCAGTGTCTGGTTGATCTTAGTGGGCTTCTTTGTACGGCCTCTATGAGTGTGACCAAGGAGAGAAATCTGTGTTGAGGTAGCAGAGCTCTGGCCTGTAGCGAGTCAAGGTCTGTGCCTATGAATTCCAGGCACAGTACTGGAATAAGGGTTGACTTCTGGGCGTTGATCTGTAGAACCAATTCTGTAAACAGGCATACTGTAGTTTTGGTGAGAATCTCTAGGAGAGATGGGGCTCTGAGGAGACAATCATCCAGATACGGGTAAATCATGATCCCTTGGGAGCGTAAGTGCATGACTACTACTGAGAGTAGTAGAACCTTGGAAAATACTCTCAGGGCTGATGATAGTACAAAGGGGAGCACTGTGTACTGGTAGTGGTTTTGTCCTAGAGTGAATTTGAGAAATCGTCTGTGAGATATGAAAGTAGGCGTCCAGAAGATCGACGGCCGAAAACCAGTCTCCCTGTTCTGACACTGGAATGACTGTTGCTAGAGCAACCATCTTGAATTTTTGAGCTTTGACAAACTTGTTGAGAGCTCTGAGGTCTACTATGGGTTTCCGGCCTCCCCTCCTCTTGGGTATTAGGAGATACCGAGAGTAGAACCCTTTGCCTTGAAGATGTTGAGGTACCTGTTCTATGGCTCGTAACCGGAGGAGGCAATCTATCTCTTGTAGTAGTAAACTCTCGTGAGAAGGGTCCCCGAATACGGATGGGGAAGGGTGTTGTGGAGGGGGTAGGGAGGTAAAATGGATGGAGTACCCAGTGGGAACGATCTCTAAGACCCATTGGTCCAATATTATGTGTTCCCAGGCACTACGAAATGATGCTAACTGGTGGCCCAATGGGTGTAAAAGCATTGGTCAGACATAGTAGTTGGGGGGGCGTGGTCTATCGACGCTGCAACTGGCCTGTCAAAATTGGTGTTTGGATGTAGACAGCTGGGACAAGGAAGATTGTGACCCAAATGGTTTATGCCTAGAAAATTAACTTTCCTTTCTCTGAAGTTCGTACAGGCTTTGAGCTGGATATTGGAATGTGCATAGTCTATACAAGGACTGGGGACTAAATCTCCGTTTTTGTCCTGGTGTGTAGATGCCCAGCAAACAGAGAGTGGTCCTAGAGTCCTTCAAGGTATGAAGGGAGGCCATCAGTATTTTCTTTGAAGAGCTTTGTGCCCTCAAAAGGAAGATCTTCAACAGTTGACTGTACCTCCTTTGAGAAGCCCGACAGATGGAGCCATGACGCTCATCGCATCACCACCACTGCGGAGATGGACATAGCCACTGTGTCGGCTGCATCAAGGGACGATTGCAGTGTCGTCTTTGCCACTAACTGGCCCTCCTGGATAATGGCCTGAAATTGGTCACAGTGTGACTCTGGCAGCTGTTCAATAAAATCATTCAGTTTTGAATAATTTATATAATCATATTTCACCATGAGGGCTTGGTAGTTGGCTATACAGAATCAAAGCGTGGCCAAGGATTATGCTTTTCTTCCAAAAAGGTCCAGGTGCTTCCAGTCCCTATCGTAGGGAGTGGACCTCATCTGGCATTGGCAGCCACAGGCATTGACTGCCACGGGATTTGACAGGGTCCACCACAATGAAGTTGGGTGGAGGGTGGGAGAAGAGGAATTCAGATTCCTTAGCTGAGACATATTTTTTGTTTGCCTGCTTGCAGGTAGGTGCTACCAATGCTGGGGTTTGCCAGATGGTCCTTGCCAGGTCCAAGATGGCCTCATTAATAGGAAGGGTGATCTTTGAAGAAGAGGATGAATAGAGAATGTCAAGGAGATCATGGTGGGTGTCCTTGACTTCTTCCAGTGGTATTTGGAGAGTGTTTGCAACGGTCTTTGCCAAACCCTGGAAGAGACAAAAGTCATCAGCCAGAGATGGTGGGGAAGGCATGACAGATTCACACAGTGAGGAAGAGGATATGGCCTGTGGGGACATTTCTTCCTCGGCACCGCCTCCATGTTGTCTTTTGGAGGTGCCGAAGCTGCGGATGTTGCGGCCAAGGGGATGTGCCTCGAGGATTCTCGGGTGAGGCTCGAAGCTTGAGAGGCATGCTGGTGATATGCCGCCCAAGGGTCCTATTATGGCCACTGGGGTGGTGGTGGCATAGAAACCAGTGGTGGTTCCCATGGATGGCCATTCCAAGATGGCGGAGGTGGAGCCATCTGAGGGTATACTCTGGAGCCCTGCTGATGTTGGGCACCATACAGAGCCTGAGAGGAGTACTGTGACGACGCCTCCTCTGGCTCACTGTCTTACCCTTCACTAAAGAGCGGGAGAGCATGGCATGGCAGCGGAGATGATTCCCATGCTAGGCGGATCTCCACACTGAGCCTCCCGATACTGAGAAGTAGGGACTCTGGTACGTCCAATACGTGGAGGTCTCTGGAGTGGTGGAATTCCACCGGTACCAATGGCGGTACTGGGAGAGACGGGGATCTTGTCCGTACTGGTCACTCCAGTGCCAGATGAGATGTTGATGATGGTTCTGATACAGACTCATGTATCAGGAGTGCCTTTTCAGCGCAGTGCTTAGTCCTGTCCCTCAGTGCTGATGACTGTACCCATCAGGTCCATGGGCATGTCAATGGTACTAGCTGCTGTTGTTTCTGCGATCCGTGGGTACCAGACTGGGAAGGTCTCAGTGCTGACCGAACCAAAGATACCGAGTGTGATGAGGATTGGTTACAGCTATCTCGGGGCTCACTATGGCGGCTTCCTGCCTTCTTCTTTAATGACGTGTGGGAAGGGTCACCAGCTTGCTTCTTCGACCCACAGCCTTTAGATGTAGAGGGCTGTGGGGAAGACTCACGTCTGCCAGGTGACTTGTGGTGCAGATCCTGAGAGGATCTGAGAGCTGCCTCCATGAAGATAATCTTCTGTCGGAGCGCTCTATCCTTATGTGAAAATGGCCTGAGCTGCTGGCAGAGAGCACATGTCTGGTGGATGTAGCCTTCCCCAAGGCAGCGAATGCACTGGGAATGTTTGTCTGCAATAGGGATTGCCTTCTTGCAAGTAAGGCACTTCTTGAAGCCCGGTGAACCAGGCATACCCCATAAGGGAAAGGTCCGCAAGAAGGAAGAAAAGCACGTGGGAAGGAGGGGTGTTAAAGTATTTTTAATTTTAATTTTTTATTTTACTTTAAGAGAAAAATGGGGTCTAGAAAAAACTACAACTACACTAAGAGACAGACTAACTATATAAATGGAAATAGAAAGTAATGTTCCTAATGAACTGCAAATAGCTCTGTCTCTAACCAGGGGCAGTTGAGAAGGAACTGAGGGGGTTAGTCTGCGCATACTGATTAGCCTTGTTGCGCAGCACAAGGAGAGACAGTGCATGTGCAGGCGTAGCGGATGCTGCTATCAGCAGCTCAGGGATGCAAACACAGTGGGGCACCCACTGTGGGGCACCCACAGTGACACTACTTGAACAAGAATGTTGCTTTTCCACTGTACTGGTAACCCCAAGCAATAAGGAAAGTGCCCAAGCGTCTCTGCACCTCTGTATTTGTATATCCTGTGGATCTGACCTCACTAGCAGGGGACAATCCTGCACCAGAAAAGTCAGTGACAAAGCTCCAATTAACTTTCAGTGGTACAGGCCCAGACCTCCATAAATCACTAGCCCCCTTCCAGATCAAGTAGCTACTAATGGGCCACTTGCAGATATTCTAGCTTGTAACATGGATGCTGAAGATTTTGTTCCTCAGCCTTATGCCACTGGAGCACATTTTTCCTATGAGCTAGACTGTACTTCCACTTTATGATTTGGCCCACTATTTGAAATTTAGTCCTAGATCCTTATCACATGGAGGGTACTGATGCATTGACAGTGAGTGATCCCGTAAACAAAGGAGAATTCTACCATTCAAAAGGGGATTTTTTGGGGGGGGGGATATCAATGTACTACATTGAAAAAAGTATATTCTGCTATTTTCTCAGTCCATAATCTGATTTAAGCCTTCTTGATATTATGTACATTTGATTGCATAAGGTATTGATGTTTGAAAAGGTGATGCATACATTGCATTAACCTTTTTTAATAAGCACATTTGTATATACTTCTTAGTGGCTCATAGTATGGAATAGCACAACAACAACTGACACTCAGATACCACAGCAATGGGCAAATATAAAATAACTAGATAGAGAGAAAACTGATTTCAGAGTCAATAAGGCTTATTGAATTATTTGGATATATTTGTAAAAATCCCGTGACCTACTTTTATATGACTTTTAAAAGACTTATTTAATGCTGTACTTCATTTTTGGTACTGGTTTGGATATATGAGATGCTGAAGTCAACTCTTCTGAGTTGTCTAACCATCACCTCATTACTTCAAAGCACTGTTTTCAATATTAAACCAGTTTTTTAAAAAAGAGAAAGGAATCAGGCAAATATGAAACTAAATCCATAACATGACTTGTGCCGAGGTATGGAAAAATCTTGCACAAATACAATGTATAATCCTCAATCCATGGGCCAAGTATGTAATCCTCATTCAAGTAAATCTTCCACTGGTTTTAACAGGAGTTTTCTCTAAGTAAGGAATCCAGAGTCAGGCACCATCTGTGCTTCAAGTCTTAAGTGTGAGAATGAGTTAAGAATGAAGATTCCCTTACTTCTGTGGGTTTAAGTTGAATATTTATGGATTGCCTAAACAGAATTTGCACCAGTTTCACTTAAATAGCTTTAAAAAACAATTTAAACTAGTGCTCACCCTGTGTGGCCACTCATACTGGTTAAAACCTGGATTGTATCCATTTATCAGCTTGCACATGGAAATTATAGTTGCAAGTTAAACCAATATAAACCAGGGTTTAAACCAACATTATAATCTCAACACAGAAAAGCTGCAATAGTTTAACTATTGGCATGTCTAAACTACAGCTGATACAGCTGCAGCGCCATAGCTGTGCCACTGTAGCACAATGGTGTAGATGCTTCCTACATCGATGGAAGGGGTTTTTCCATCGATGTAGTGAATCCACCTTTTGGAGAGGTGTTAGCGAGGCTGATGATAGAAGAATTCTTCTATCAATTTAGCAGCATCTACACTGTGTGTTAGGTTGACTTAACTACAGCATTTTGGACGTGAACATTTTCACACCCTGAGCAACGTAGCTAAGTTGATCTAATTTTTAAGTGAAGACCAGGCCTAAAGCAGTTTAAATATAACACCTTTAGCTAAACTGGTACACTTAGTGTGTAGACCAGGCCTTAAGGGCTGTCACTTGCCACTGCCTTGTACTCTGATATTTACACCAGCGCAAAATGGGCACAAGAGGTTACCTACTCAGAATTCTACACTCATGTTGTTGGGTGCATTTTACAATTACTTTGCACTAGTGTAAATGACTACATAAGGTGCAAGGCAGTGGAAAAACAGGTACATAATATTACTTTAGCATTTTGTGGATGAAAATTAGTTTGTCAACACATAAATTATATTCTTAAGGGCCTGATTCTGTAAATCAGTGTGCTTTCCTGTCGTCTGTGGTCATCTGTGATCACCTATGCATAATAGTATTTTCTTAATATTTTATTTAACTTCACAAATACCTACAGTATAGTAAAAGCAAAACATTTTACTTCTGAATTTGTGTTGGTTGCAGTGAGGACTCCATGACATCCGTGGGAATTTCAGGCTATATTTCCATCATAATCTATTGGGTGGCAAGTGTAGTAGCACTAACAGGCAGAATCCAATTTTCTGTTTCTTTGGTATTCTTTGCATTGCCTATTCTGGCCCAGTGACTCTACAGCATGCCAGACCTATAGTACTACTATAAAGTATTACCTATAGTAGTCATTGATTATTCAGAGGAATGGCTGAAAAGAAAGGCTTATAGTTGTACATTTTAATAAGAGAGTGTGTGTGTGTGTGTGTTTAAATCTGTCATAGGATCAAATTCAGCTAAATGTGGGAGAGTGCCTTGCATTGCCCTAGCAAACCCTCCACAGCCTGTTCTGAATGGAGCTAATGGACTCTGAAGTGAGCCCATCTCTTCCTCCTTGGCTGAAAGTTGCTTCAGTGTTGGTTCTTAAGATTGCAGCAGTGCAAAGTGGAGAGAAATGACAGCTGAGATCTTTCCATGTGAACTGAAAAAGGATCAGCGGAAGGGGTAAATAATTGTTCCCGTTATTTATTTTAAATTTCTCTAACAAAAGGACTATGAAACAATTAACCACTATTTGTTGTAATGTTTCATGCTTTCCTCTAGTACGTAGCTTTGGAATTAATTATAACCAATGTACAGTAATACTTAAAAAGATGTCTACTTAAAAATCACATTCCTGTCTTGAAATTAAAAAACAAAAGCAAAAACAAACACAGAAGTAACTCAAAAGACTACTACAACTGAAATAAATAAATCATTGATTTTTCAGGGTTATTTTGTGCATTTAGAGCACTTTGTGAACAGTCAGTTTTACTGTTTTCTCTGTGAAGTTTGTTTCTCAGCTTCCCATGATGTTTGAAAGGGTATTTCACATAGGAACAGGGAAGAGAGAAATATTTATAAAACATGAAATTGTGAAGAACCATAAAAATTAGCAGGGGAACTCCAGGGCACAAACAGCATCTGAAATTACTTTTAATTCCTTGTTTTTAAAATTACTAGATTTCAAGTTGATTGTGTCATTTTAATTTTTTTGCTGAACATTCACAAATGTAATGTACAATATGTTTACTTACTGTCCACTGCTTAGCTTCTCTCTGATGGTGGAAAAGTCCATAGGTTTTTTAATAACCTTCTTATAACCAGGAACAAGTTTCAAGTTTACAGGAAGTAGAAAAGGCCATGCATCTTCATGAGTTTCCAGTTCAGACAGGATCATGCTGAATAAAACAAGGTTTTAAATCAATACCTTCAGCTGTTGGCTCATTTGCACAGGATTTTCACTGTCATGTACATTCATAACATGTTGTCACTCTAACTTTACTAGGGAGAGCATAATATTGTCATGTATAGTGCATAACACACTCAATAAGTAACATTTCTCATTAATGCTCAGTTTATCATTTATATCTCTTTGAAGCAGTGGTTCTCAAACTATTGTATTGGTGACCCCTTTCACATAGCAAGCCTCTGAGTGTGACCCCCCCTTATAAATTAAAAATACTTGTTTATATATTTAACACCATTATAAATGCTGGAGGCAAAGCGGGGTTTGGGGTGGAGGCTGACAGTTTGCGACGCCCCATATAATAACCTCACAACCCGCTGAGGGGTCCCGATCCCCAGTTTGAGAACCCCTGCATTAAAGCTAGTTCTCCAGGAAGAAATTCAAATTATTTTTTCAAACAGAATACAATGTATCCATGTAAATTTTCCACAGGGTGATCTTTAACATAGCTCATTTACGTCTATGCAAATCAAACAAGTGCTACTAACTTTCTAAAACAGTTTAAAGGCTTAATTATGCCACTTGCCAGTGAGAGCCAACCAGCAAGGGGAAAAGGTGCACCACAGGAATGGTGGGGCCGTTTGTGGGGCAGAATGCTTCTTTGGCATGTGCTGGGCATCTGGATTTCCTACACCTTTAGAAAGTTGTAGTCAACACTTCTCTCCTCAGTGTCCCCCTGCCAGCTCTTTTTAGCACGCAGGAGAAAAGGGGGTAGGATTTCATAGCTACACCCCACCTTGCTACACTCTCATGAGGATACAAGTGTTACAACAGGTAACTTTAGCTGGGTACTCCCACCACACACACTTGCAGTCCCAACTGGCTGTAATCTAATTATTACTGCCTCCTGTGTGAGGCACCACAGGGAATAGGTCTCTGTGCTCTCTCTACTACAAGCACAGTAACGGAGCAGCAGGTACTATTTGGCTTCAAACAAATGTCTCACAAAAGACAGGCAGACAGTACCTGCATATAGCCAGGTCCTTGGATTCATCTCTTTTAGGTTTCTTTGTAGGAGTGAAACTTTCTTGTTTTAATTGGTTAGAAATATTTTCATCTATTTTTCTTTTTTTGGGGTCTGTTTTTCCTCTTTTTAAAGAGCTGCTTGTAGTTGCAGAATCTTCATCCTCCGTATCTCCTGTTAAAGACAATTTCCTGCCTCTCTTTTGTTCATTACTTTTCTTCCCTTTGATTTGAAGTTTTTTTATTTTTAGGGTTTGACCACTTGCCTACAATAGAGAGAATCCAAGTATGTAACAAAACATAACCAGATTACACAGAAGTTTGTATTATTTGTCAACAGAAAACCCATGAAGGTCTGACACACTAAACAGTATCAAAATACAATCGCTGCATTTAATATGACAAACAGAGAACAGGTAGATCACTTAATTCTTTTTGATCTCTAAAGGTCGTAGACTGTATAATTCATAGGCCAATATTTTCAGAAGTGACTAGGAATTCTGGGTCCTCAATTTAGAACACTATAAAGGCACCTGATTTCCAGAAGATATTGAACAACCATGCTCTAAAAACCAGGCCACTTTATGGCATCTTAAAGTTGAGCACATAAAAGTTGAGGCAAAAAAATATCACTAGTCTCTTTGGACAAATCTTGGCTACAGTCTTAATTCAAAAGCCCACTGGAATTCTTTAAAGTTCTAAGAAAAAAGAAAAGGGGTACTTGTGGCACCTTAGAGACGAACAAATTTATTCGAGCATAAGCTTTCGTGAGCTACAGCTCACTTCATCAGATGCATTCAGTGGAAAATACAGTGGGGAGATTTATATACACAGAAAACATGAAACAATGGGTGTTACCATACACACTGTAACGAGAGTGATCAGGTAAGGTGACCTATTACCAGCGGGGGGGAGGAAGCGGGGGGGGAGAGATGGACCTTTTGTAGCGATAATCAAGATGGGCCATTTCCAGCAGCTGACAAGAATGTCTGAGGAACAGCGGGGGTGGGGGGGAATAAACGTGGGGAAATAGTTTTACTTTGTGTAATGACCCATCCACTCCCAGTCTTTATTCAAGCCTAAGTTAATTGTATCCAGTTTGCAAATGAATTCCAATTCAGCAGTCTCTCGTTGAAGTCTGTTTTTGAAGATTGTTTGTTATAATATTGTGACTTTTAGATCTGTAATCGAATGACCAAAGAGATTGAAGATATATATATAATGGGTAAAAAAATACAATTTCAGACTACATGTTCAAAAAGATTAAAAGGCTGGTGAAGTAATGGTCTTCCTCTAAATGGCTTTGGTACAACCACACCTGGAATACTGCATTTGTTTCTGACCAATACTACTGGAAAGACATTGAATATTGTGGAAGATAAAGATTTTTATTTAAAGGTCAGTAGACAAGGAATTGATTGCTTTATGCAGAAAGATTAGAAGAGTTAAATATGTATAGTGTGGCAAAGACAACTAAGGGAGAACACAAAGGAAGTCTACAAATACATGAATGGTATAAACAATATGGAGGAAAGGAAAATACATACATACATACATATATAAGAATAATGGGATGAAACTAAGAAAATGAACATGGTAGGCTAAAAAGCTGAAAGCTTCCTGACAGCAAGATATATGAGGCATTGGAAAAATGTGCTAAAAGAGGTGACGGCCTCATCACTGCAATTTTAAAACTAGTCTGGACAAAACACTACATTTTGTATTAACAGACACTATAAAAATATCTAAATATAGACAGGAACTGGAAGGAAAAGGACTGAATGATTGAATAGGTCTTTTCCATCTCTACCGTCTAATTCTAACAGATCCTTTCTTGATTAAAGACTCCGAAAGCCCTAGTTTAGTCTTAATACCAGGATGCCGGAGGTCTAGAAAACAGACTAACAATTTAGTAGATTAATTACAGTGAAATTCCACAACTAGACAAAGGGATTCATTCAGAGGACCACATCATCTTCATGCAAAGTGAAAGGGACAATGAGATGAAAATGCCTGCATCTTACTGCCTTTTAAATATCAATCTTACTGCAAGATTGAAAGCTAAACTGAAAAGACCATGGGGAGAACCACAATCTTTCAAGGATGATAAACAGGATGTAAAAAAACAGCCCACGTCTGAATAGGGGAGGACAGATATGCAAAGGCCTTTTAAAAAGGAGCCACAGCAGGTTGAGAAAACAAGAAGTGTCCAGCAAGCCTATGCTGAAAGGGGAACATCAACAGATTTATAGATTGCATTCATGAAGTTTCATTTAGCTGCCTAAGCAATGATAATGAACTCCAAAATTTCCCTTATTTGATAAGACGAGGGTCCAAGGATGTCTGTAAATGAAAAATCTCAACTAAACATTATACAGATATTTCCTGATGAGTCTGTAAACAGGGTTTGGGTATTGAGAGCACCAAAAAACCCCATTACATCTGGATTCTCGCTCTAATCTTAACAGGGATTTCCTAAATCTAGAAGTCAAGTACCTAAAGCTACTGAAGAGACTACACTGAAGTTTTCCTAAACTCATCCAACCAACTATTCTCCAGCCAATGTGTTATAAAATTAAGATAATATCAATGAATAAAAAGAGACACTGTCAAACTAAAAACTATGTATTAACAATGGTTGTGTTACACACACATCTTAGATAATTTAAACAAGAGTTTTAAAACTCAGATTTAGATTCATAATATTTGCTGTTTATTGACTTTCTATACTTCATTCATCTCTATTTAGTAAATTTTGCTTCTTGTTTCTCAAGCACTAACAAAATGCTATTATATTCTGGGGGCAAATACTAAGAAAATGTTTCAATACACCCAAAACCAATTTCATTGGCACTTTAAAACACAATTTTCTAACATTTGTGTTAGGTTTTGTAAAATGTTATTTTATTTTTTCAGTCCCCTACTTGTGGTCTAGTGTTCACATCTGACTGTATTTTATTTATTACCAGGATACAAGCAATAATGATGCTGGAGGCCTTTTTTGATATCTGGGTTCTCTGTTTAGTTCTCTAAAAAACTATATGTTACACATTTTTTCAGAGCATGATTATGCAGAATTCATTACTTACTGTAAATAGTTATATCATTTGCCTATCTATGGCATGAATGTTAAACACATTGCTTAAGCACTTTGGTCCTGATAAAGCTGGAAGGGCTGACATTGTTGCACCATTTGTATAAGATGCAGAGAATATGAATGAATTATACGAGGAGAAAAAACTTAGAAAAACTAAGAATTCCTTAGCTTTAAAAACAGAATACTGCAAAGGTTTATAAATGACTATGAATTTTCTATACTATTACCACACAGTGGTTTCTATTTTTTCTTGTTTTAAATATAGGGAAGTACTCTAGTATCATACACACATACCTGTATGTGGCAATTGTTGCAAAATGCTGACTTAATGGTGACCCTATTGAAGGGTCCTTCAGATGCCAAGTCAATTGAAGAGTCATGGGAATGGACCAAATGTCCTCGCTGAAGGCCTGAACATGTGAAGTGCTGTTTACCCTCAACTTGCAATTAAATTAATGGGAGCTGAGAGGGCTTAGTGCCTTCTTTGTCACTTACCTCCTCACGGGGTCAGGCCTTCAGTAAAGTTAATGGCAGTTTTGCCTGAGTAAGCCCTATTTGAACTTGGTCAAACTGATATCCCTTAAACACTTATTTTATCTGGAATTAATCTACAGAGATAGCAAGTCAATGTCAACATTTGCCATCAGTTGCCACACAGAAGTATCCTAGATAAAAGTGTTTCCCTGTACTTACAATACAAAATAAATGTGGTATTACCATTACATATGGTGATGTTACGTTTGTAAATGTATTACAGGCATGCATCTTTATCTTTATAAAACTTGTTGGCTGAACATTCATAATAAAGCAGATGTTTTCTAACAAAACACGCAATTAGCTGAAAGTTGCCCAGTTTCGGTTTTTGTTACAGGGAAAAGATTTCAGCAAATCTGTACTGAGCTTTAACCTAGACTGCCTGGATTTATTTACAGTTTAAGGTATCTACAAAAACAACAAGGAGTCCAGTGGCACCTTAAAGACTAACAGATTTATTTGGGCATAAGCTTCATTGCATCTGAAGAAGTGGGTTTTTTTTACCCACAAAAGCTTAGGCCCAAATAAATCTGTTAGTCTTTAAGGTGCCACCGGACTCCTTGTTGTTTTTGTGGATACAGACTAACACAGCTACCCCCTGATACTTGACAGTTTAAGGTAGACATCATGATAAATTTGGTGGGTTTACAGAATTTTAGACCCAAATCCAGCAAATCTGGGAGTCTTTTCTGAGTTGCACCTTTAGTTTCTGGCTTCCTTTATACCGAAATGTTTCAGTAATTTGGGAAGGAGGAAGGAAACCCATGATAAAAGATACAGGGTGCTTTATACAGCATAACACCGTCTATGGCAAAGCACCAGTTAAGGGACACTATTAAAAGGAAGTGGTGAATTCTCCATCTCTTCACTTCTTCAATTCAAGACTGCACGCCTTTCTGGAAGATATACTTTAGTCAAACACAAGTTATGCTTTAGTCATACAAGTTTTTGGGATGAATTCTGGGGGAAGAGTGAAATTTAATAGGCTGTGATATACAGGAGGTGAAACAAGCTGAGCTAATGGTCCCTTCTGGCCTTATGCTCTATGAAACTATTATAAAATATTAAAATAAATTCAGTTTTAAAAAAATGAGTTGAAAGTATCTTCAGGTACTACAATTGTCCTGGAATTCCCCCCTTTCCCTGTATTGCCAATTTTTGTGGCTTTACATTTCCATTTTCCTTTTTTTAAAAAGATAGGGTTTCTCTCCCTTATTGCTGTGTGAAACACCCATGGAAACTAAAACGCAAACTGATTGAATACAGCGAGAGAAAGAGCCAAACTGATTGTTAACAAAGCGTTATGAAATACAAATACAGAGTAATTATACAGCAACCTTAGGTATTACTTGTAACAATAGAAGGTAAAAGATTTGTCTGAGAAAAGTATAATCTTTGATTAGCACTATATGAGAATGATGGAAGTGACACACTAACATCATAATACGACTACATTTGTTTTCATACCGCATATCTGTATGAAACATTTGTCTGTCAACAGTTATATCAACTTTGTTTGAAAGGTGAATGAAAAAAACTTATTTTAAAATAGAAAAAGATGCTTAGGATATCAAATTTGTAGCAGCCTATGTTTAAATGCAAAATTACTGATGAGTACAATTAAAAACAAAGTAGCTGAAAGTCATATCCTTTGCCAACACCTTTATTAAGACTCTGTTCTTCTCTTGCAACACTTGAAAGCATCCCTAATAGTCACCCAAGCCAGTATAAGGCATGCAGATTGTTGCTCTACTTTAGATGTTTTTCAAGTTGTCAGCAATTGCTGGAGAGGCACAGAACTCTGAACTCAGGTACTGGAGGGTCAAAAACATTTCAATTCATCTTTAAGATTAATATTACCTTTGCTATGCAGGCAGGACAAAACCAGTCACCCTCTGGTATAGTAGTGATCTTCGGTCTATGGCAGTATGTATGACAGCCTTTGTCACAGCCATCACAAAGAAGCAGAAGTTCCTCATTATCTCCCTTTCGACATATTTGGCAGTACTACAATACATGCAAAATCACTTTAATTCAATAAGCCTCCCTTAAAAAATTTTCCTGAAATGTAGTAATATATGCCATACATTCAGCACTGGAAGATATTTTCCACATTATCTTACATACGTACAGTAGCCACAGCTATACATGTGTATACATCTATGTATTTCTATAATTCTCTCTCTCATGTATATGGACAACTACATAACAGGTTGTGGTTGCACTGGGATATCTGCATGGCTCGTGTACAGTGTGAGGAATTAAGCCAAAGGCGAAATGCTTACACATTACACACTTGAAAAACACATCTACATTTAACACTGATGTCAAAGCATACAAAGCAATTAATACCTTTTACATTTGACTAAATGCTGCAGAGGTATTGGATAACCACAAAAACCACTGATAGCACATATGCTATCTCAGCGACTCTCTCTCCACTTATGCCCTATGGTGGAAGTCACAGTCAATTCGAATGCTCTTGTTGTCTGTCCCCAGGGTTGACATCCTAGCGCTAGAAAGCAGGGCATCCTTAGATCCCTCCGTTCTGGATCTACTCTCTTATAATCTGCCAATGCCAAGATTGACAGCCTTTAAGATGCAGCAAGACACATCTGTTTAGTCTCACTTTGGATTTTTCATCTGGTTCAGCAGCTGGTAGGGCATTCACTGTTTGCAGATAGGGCACAGCACTTATGGGAACTGATCTTCCGTATGACTAGGCATTGGCTAATAATTGTTGGTTTTTCATTGTGTAGGAAATTTAATCAATGTTAATTTTACATAAAAACAAGTTCACATGAAACAAAAGACATGACCAAAATTATTGAATAAAATGCCATCATGAACATTATTACTATTATGCAAAAAGAAAGAGTGATGCAAAATCATAATGAAAATCATGTTTTCTTCCTCTGCAAATGCTGTTATGTTACCCTTTTCTGACTTTAGGTTGGCCTTATACTGGGCATATGGCTAGGAGTATGTAAGCAGAGCTTTATTTAAAAAGTGAATAAATTTAAAAGTAGGTCAGTAATATGATAATTATTTGATGAAGTGAGCTGGGTAGAAAAAGAATGAGACACCGCATCCCTAAGGTTTGTGGGGAAAAACAGTCTGAAATTTTTCTTTTGCATATCTTAATTGCAAGATCTAGTATGTTATATGGTTTATAGAACTTTATAAAGTAATTACATTTTAAAATTAGTACCCTATTTTAGAAAAATAATCAGAAAGGGCCTGATCCAAATCCCATGGAAATCAATGGGAAAAATTAATAAGGTTTGGATGAGCTCCTAAATTAACTTAATACTAGCACTAAAATAATTCCAATTCATTATTAATTTTCCCACAGACTCCAGGAAATCGTGATACCTTTATATCTCTGGAGTTGTTTCTCATTACAACTTTTTTTTTGTTTTGTTGAAGTCTTAGTAAGTCCATTGCAAAAACGCACACTAGCAACAACTGGATACAGAATTTACACTAAAGATACAGCATTAAGACAGAATAATAGCATGTTTTAGAGGTTGGTTAGTACCAGTCTAAGATGCATGCAGCTTTGTGCCTTCAGCTGCACATGGTGTGGATAAATGGAAAAATAAAACACAACTAGACATTTGATTTACATTTTAAAAATAGAAAATTTGGTATTTTTATTTTCTGTGGGAGGTACATTTCTTCTCTGAGTCTCTTGATGTGGAGTGGGTCTTTAAAGTGAGTGCAGTGAACCGCCAAGGTGACGGGAGGGACAAAAGTCCATGGTCCTTGCACAGACCAGACCACGTAAATGACTCCTCACTTTCTCAACTGGACCCAACCAGACATGTCCATACCAATACAAACTGTTCTGCAATTTAGGGATTCTGATTTCATGGACAGTCATATTTGAACTCTTTCTAGACTGCTATAAAATTGAAGGTCATACTGTAGAGTGGTCAACCTGAAGAACTTTCCTGTTTTGTATTGGCTAGATAGATACAATACCTCAGCATTTGCTATATGGCAGGGGTGGCCAAACTGTCGCTCATGAGTCGTATGCGGCTCTTTTACAGTTAAAGTGTGGCTCCCGGAGCCCCCCACGCTCCTCCCCCATTCTCCACCTCCCAGACTTGGGGTGGAGTTCAGGACCTCTGCCTTGCAGCAAGGTGTTGAAGTAGGGGCTTCTACCCAGCAGGGAGGTGGGTCTCAGGGCTTCAGCCTGGGTCACGCCTACTGGGGCTTGGAACCTCAGAGGGCCGAGCCTGAAGCCCCAAGCTCTGGCAGGTGCCTCCCATGGGGCAGAAGCCCCGAGCCCCAGCAGACACGCCTCGGCTCTCGAACTTCTGAAGATTGTTGTATGTTGCTCGGTGGGTCAGTAAGTTTGGCCACCCCTGCTATAGGAAATACTTGGGAAATAATGCAAATAATGAAGTAAGTATTTAGCTAAGACAATACTGGCAAGTTCTTAAGTGTGGCTACTGTATATTATTCAAATGTAATTTTTATTTAGACCTCTGACCTCAGTGTCATGAGGTATTAATATTTTTCACAGACGTATTATACAGGCAAACAGACAATTTGCGTAGCTTTGCTGGAAATGTATTAAATTAAGTGCTGGAAGTCATGGCACATGTCAGTCAAAAGCCATCGCAAATGAAAAATCTAGGCACTGAAAAGGAGCTGCTTAATAGAGAGTTAAAATACATTATTGTTAGTTTTAAAATACTGCAGATGAAGAGCTGTTATAATAAGCCTATTTAATTTTTAAAAATATTTTCTAAATTATTATTAAATACAGTCCATTTTAAATTAAACAAGTTACAGTTTGATAATCTTTGGCTGGACTATGCAGACACTGCTTAAAGAAAATTCTGTGACTTCAGGATCAGAGTCAGATGTGTTCGTAAATATTTATAAAATAGTTATTAAGAAAAAGGCAATGGATCAACCGGGGACAAAGCCAATCGTTCGAGTGCCTGATATAGCCATTTGGACCTCTCTGAAGTCATCATGCTTTTAAAGTAGGAAAAACTTCATTATGTAATATCTACCATAACATATTATATATTCCATTTTATATCTTTACATTAATGTATATTTGAATTTTATATATTAATACATATTTACAATTTATATTTTTTTAAAACTATATATATCATTTAAATTTATGTAAGCTGACAGTCCACAACTGAACTAGACAAGTGAGTTTTACATGCAATTATTTTAGAGTACAAACATATTTTTGATCAGACATCTATTTGTGGGAAAAGGGGAGAAGAAATGACAGTAGCCAGCAGCATAGGAAATGGAACTCTTACTAACTTCAGCTGCTAGTTGCCACTTCCAAATTCATTAATATAGATACTGTTTTGGTGAATATAGGGGAAAGATTTTAAGATGATGGGTGTTTTAGACTATTCATTTGCCTTGTTTTCTCTAGTCCAAAGTCTGTAACTATAAAAATATGAGTGGAAAACACGAGAAAAACCAAAGTGCAATTTAAAAAAGGAAGAGGAAATTCTGAATTTTAAAAATTGTCCTATGCAATTAAAAAAATTCTTTTTGGTGTAAGTAATATCAACACCTTTCAGGACGGAGCCCTTCTACTAAATACCCACATTTCCTGTGTAATTCAATGCACAAACCCAATTGAGAAAAACTGTGATTTAAACTATATCTCGCTCTCAAAGTCCCAAATTACACTTTAAGCCATTTCCGTGGTCTTTTGGCTCCTCTCGTAGTATCCATAATCTTTTGATAGGAGCATAAAACCTTATAAGCATAATTTGTATCTGTAAATTATCCTTCAATTATCTATCTAGAAATACAAAGCATACCTAATGGGTAGAAGTGGGATATTACTTGCTTGTTCAAAAATGAGGAGAGGGGCTAATAACTAAAAAAAAAAAAAAAAAAAAAGCTTTCTACAGTGTCCACCATATTACACTGACAATACTGGATCACAATATTGGGTCATAAAGCAATTTTGAGCTAGTTTTAACAGTCCAATCATTGGATGAAGATGTTTACAAGTTAACATTTCAACATTATATACTTAACACTTAACTGTAAAAGTTCTCTTTGATGAATGTTAGAGCAGTCTTAAAACTTAATTTTCAGAAATTTGAGGTTCAAACGTTCATGCAAATTTTTACACATGCATTTGCATGCTTTTTTCTATGTGCAATTAACACAGCTCTACTTGTTAAACGGGCATGTGTATGAGGAGATGGACATTACAACCCACTTGCTTATATATCTGCCCAGTTTGCATGTTCACTCGTGATAAGTGGGCATGGAAAGAAGCCACATACATTTTGGAGCATCTCAACTTTCTGAAAAATCAAGCCTTTAATGACAGTATGTGACAATGAGTCTTCATGAAGCTAACATCACAGATGAGTAATTTTCAGTAATATGGTGTCCTCCATCAAAGAGGCACGGAAATGCCTATTTTATACCTACATGTTAATTTCAAAGAATAATTGACACCTTAAAAATAAAGCAACCAGTGGAAGAGCTTTCCATTATAGGAAGTTTCACAATGCTGAATTTGGCAAAAGTGAAATCTGTACGATTTATGCTCATAAGTGCACTACGTACAGTTTAACTGTAGTAAGTTTTAGAAGCGATAAGAGAGACATTAGTATTCACAGTATCTTAAAGTGGGGAAATAGGACACAGCAAAGTTTAGTTACAGTATTTCTTAAATGAAAAACACTTACAACTTTCATAATAGATTTTTCCCATGCTATTGATTTCTGTAACTGCTGAATGCACAGAGCTACCTGTGCAGCACTGCGAGCTTCTGACAATGCCCTTCTCCATACCCTTAGCCCTGGAGCAATATCCTCTTCAATTCTGCATTGAAATACAGAGAAATTAAGTAGGTCACATCCATGTTTGCTGATCTCTGAACATGGAACAATCATTATCACATTGAAAGCCAAGCAATGACGAAACGTACACAGCCAATAAGTATAAGGTTTAAGCAACTAAATTTGATGTAGTGCACAGACTGTGGCTACGTGCCTCAAAGCTTAGTCACAACCAGTTAAATGTAAGATAACTTTGCAGGATTATCAACATACATAACAAAAAATATTTACAAAGCACCATGCAGAATAACATGATCCATATGGATCACAGACATACAAGAAGATACATAGATAACAGGCAATAGAAAATAGGCTCCAATTAGCAAAGAAGCACAATAATTTTTCAAGTTAATCTCAATAACCTACCCGTCACCATCACCACTAATGGATGGTGCAGGAGCAGGGACAGTAACTGTGCCCACATTATCCAGTTTGATCTGAATGGTGGTACTTAAGGGGCTCTTCAGATACCTTCGCTCTATGTTCCGCTCCAAGTCAGCAAGCCTGGTTACAGCTATATCTAGAGGGTTGTCACTCTTCCGCTCTAGAGCACTGGTATTGCCTTCTTCTCCTCCAGCACATTCTCCATCATGCTTCTTATACAATTTAGTAAATGACTTATGTTCATAATATACCAGATCTTCCCTCTCCGATGCTGGCTCGGGACATATCCAGCCCTATATTTAGTAGAGAGGTTTACACATTGTTTGGTGCTGTAACTGGAAAAGTGTGGGAATAATGGAATTATGTATTGTATTAACCTAAAAAATTCAGGTACTGTCTTCAGCAGATGTCAGTAGTTAGTAATCAGCTTTTTACCCTGTCTTTCTCAAACTATTCAGATAATTAAAACAATGAATCCCAAAATATAAGCATAGCCAAACCATTAGCAGAGTGGTCTCTCAGCAGTAGCATTCACACAGAGCCCTCTGGAAGCATCAAGTTCCATTAGTCTCTGAGGGCAGACCATCGCAACAGGCTTCTCATTCTGACAGGAAGGACCCTGCCAGGTCCCAGACCTCAAACCACAGGAGGCAATGTGCAACCCATGACATGGAAATAATATCCAACTCTCCACTCTGCTCCAGCCCAAACATCATATCCAGATTGCAGAAAGACTGCTGGGCCTACAATCATCTTGCATAACGCCATGATTGTAATAGTGACCAGAAAGTCCTGAGCTGCTTCAGATTCACAATCCATGTGGTACATAGTTCCTCATATGCATGGGGTGTATTCCATTATTCCACCATCCCCAAAACAAAGAAGTTGAAATGCTCTTTTATTTATTTTAAAGAACAACAACAAACCCACACGGACATATAATGGTGGCACAAAGTGCTACAGCTAAATGACTAAGCTATCCCATACCCATCAAATCTTTGCAGTTAAAAACAGGTCATCACCCAAAATGGTCTTATTCCCACCACAATGAAAGGCATAGGGCTCTGTGTGCTATAAGGGAATATTCTGGGGGCTGCCACTCTGAGGATCTTTATCCAAAGATTTAACTGTAATAAAAAGTAATACTATACTCTATGTTTCCTTTGATGTTTGAAATAGGAAGAGAAAGGGAGAAAACATTCCAGCTTCTGTGATACAAATATAGTGAAATTATATTGGATTTGTTCCATTTGTGGACTATAAAATTAATGAGAAGGCAGCTATCCCTAACAGCAAAAGAACTGCAAATACTGGGTTTAAATTCTTACCACTTTAATAACAACATTTTTGAAGAGGGATTTTACTGAAAGGCAGTTTTACCTTAACTTGCAAACTAGCTGATACAACTCTCCGTTCTAGGTCTTCCACCTGGTGAAGAATAGCTAGATCAATCTCCATTGCTTGCTCTTCTACTGACCAGTTCTCCACAACGTCTCGAGTTACCTGGTTTTCCTCATTTTCGTTTATTTCAATAATTGCAACTGTATTTGGGAGTTGAAATTGTATTATTTTATTTTAATTAACATTGTAACTGATTTTTGCAAACTCAAACCTGTTACGTTAAAAAAGTGTTTAATGGTCATTATATAAACTTACTCTTAATATATCCAATGTGACCGCTTAATTTTGTATTGATCTTGTCACAGATGCTTAAAGAATTGCAATATCTAGGGTGGGGGCACGTCGAGTATGCACTGCAGTATGTAGCACTGTGAAGGTTCCGGGCAGGCTGAAAAGATTGGCATAACTCAGTCAGGTCCCCAGGACTATCTGTGTTACGATGGCGGCTCTCCAGCTACCAGAGCTATCCAGTATCAAGAGGGTACAAAGGTGTTTTAAAGACACTTTAAACCCCCTCCTCTCTGGCTGCAGGTTCTGTGTTGAAGCCAATATCCTTTTTTCATGAAAAGAAACATACCTAGTTAAGTGAACTAATTATTAGATATTGGCCTGAACCAAAAGCTCACATCTGGACAAGCCGAGCGTTTGAGAAGTTCTAGTCTGGATCCAAATGTACCTCAGATTCACCTCTACTTATTATCCTTATGCCAATCAAACATTCATATCAGTTACATACCATCTTTGTTCTTCATGCAGGCCAAAGTAATGTAATCCATGTGTTTCTGTATTTGCTTCTGTAAGGCCTTCTCTCTTATTCCCCTGAGATGTAGTACTTTAAGCAAAGCTTTTAGGTCCTCTGGATCAATAATTCTCCACCAGCCAAACTGCATTTCTGAATCAAGACAAGTTTGTAAATCTTTTACAAGCATTTTAAACATGAAGCACTATTACAATCAGATTTATTTCAAGAAATCATGCAAACAAATGTTCTGATAGTGCAGCAGCATTAGAGGAACTCAACATTTAGACAGTTCTGGCACATTACTGCATTATGCTTACCTTCTGGTATGGGTTTTGGGCTAGGATAATCTACTGGCTTGGCTACTTCAACTCCTGTAGAGGGAGCAGAAGCTGTTTTTTCAGTCTGTGGTACCGGTGATTCACTTTTACTTGTAGGAACATTGGGCGTCAAAAATGAATTACCATTTCCTTCTGACAATCCTAACCCTGATCCAACACTAGGTAAGGGAGATGAAAATGGAAGGTTTGAAGTAAGAACTCCTGTAGGCCATCCACAAAATTGAAGTCCCATTATAGGTAATCCAGTCTTCATCTGCTGTATCAAAAATATTTTTAAAACATTACTATTAATTCTATTTCTAGTGTGGAGCCCCCAGAAACCTGGATTAGGATTAGTCAACCCTTGTGCTAGGCATAATAAAAACACAAAAGAAGCCTTGATCCCTGCCTTGAAGAATTTAAAAATCTAAGATGCCAAGTCACACAAACAGCTAGTAACCCTATATGGTGAATGTTTAGAAAACTGTTGCTTCTGATGACCACACTTCCGAAAATTACTATTAGTAGTTATCTTTTTTTTCCATTCAATTGCCAACTTCTTTATATAAACACAAATGATTTGAAACAGTACACACAAAATCACACAAATTGTTAATTTAAAGATCCCGGTTTGCCTACTAATCTACCAATCTAAATCTTTTTAGCAAATAGTACTTGGCTGCATAAAAAAACATTTCTAAGAATGAGCTACATTTTACAATGTTTTTTTTTTTTAAAAAAATACAAGGAACAAAGGTACAATTTCAATGGTATGGTCAGCTCTCAGAGGGAATTTTGCCTGGTAAGGACTGCAAGATCAGACACCTTAGATTGTAATTAAGTACCAACCTGAAGTGATGATAATGCAAAAGGACTTATTCCCATAGGACTCTGTACAGAGGTTGAAGTGATATGAGGAGATGGGACTGGTGAAGGTGATTTTGAGGGAGGATTTGAATGCAGAGTTAGTGAAGAAGAAGCAGCTGGTGTATCTGAATGGGTAACTGATGTATCATCACATGGTATTCTTGGTAAAAGGCTGAACCACTGTCTGCTCTTTTCTGTAAGAGTCTTTAACAACTGGTCATTTGGAATTAATGGAGAATTGTAAAACTTCCCTGGCCCACTTGCAATGGGATTAAAAAGATTATTAGAATCTGACTTTTCAGAGCTGCTTTGTGATATGGTGGGTTGAAGGCTGCAGAGAGAGTTTTTAGAGTTATTTTGATAAGATAACATGCACCCATTTGCTGCACTGCCATTGGGTTTTTGTGACATAATGTCAGATTCAGGAGGCATCTTTGCTACCTCCAACAGTTTGCTTAGCTTTGAAAAAGAGCCAGGCTTCTGTAGAAACAAATTAGTGTTATCCTTTTCCTTAAGATCTTCTTTCTGCTCACAGTGACTTGTATTTACACAGTTTAATTTTTCCTCTGAGGTCTCAAACATCTCTTCTTTGATATGTATACTTTCTGCTTTTTTTAACTTCTCTTTTTCTTTTGCAATTTCTTCTAGACCTGAAAAATTGAAAAAACTGTAAACTTTAAATATCACAGAAGAACCATCTAACTTAGATCATTCCTGTAATCAGGTTTTATATAAAGAATAATTTCATCAGTCACTTCCACGTGCTCTAGACCGCCATGTACTCTATGAAATTGCCTTCAAGCTCTGAAAAATATTTTGTAAAAGGATACACAAAACTCAAATATACTTTACACTGTACCTCAGTTTGGACGAAATTTCACAGCCAACTCAAAACAGTTTGGAAAGAGGTTTATAACAAAAATGCTCACAGATCCTTCTCATAGTGTTGTAAATTGTATTGTGTTTTTTTCCCCTCACCAAATCTAAAACGGATTTAAACTTTGCTATGCATCAGAGATGAAAAACTGGACCCACTGAAATTGAGTTCAACAAGGCCAGGATTTTGCCCGAGAGATTGCTAAGAGATTCACTTAACTTGCATACAGAACACCAATGGAATTCTGGAGCACTTTGTCACTTCTAATTTCTTTGGAAGGGACAAAATTTTTCTAGCTTTGTGCTTGTGAAACTTACCATTGACTGCAGAATTACCAAAAAGTTTCACGTTCACACCAAGAGAGTAGGATATTTTCTTTTAAGTTTATAGGCTATTTCCATAAACTCTCAGCCCATAGTGGGGGGAGAAGAAAGAATGAAGACCACAAATAAATAAATAAATAAATAAATAAATAATCTATTTCACAAATTGGATGTCTCCAAAGATAGAAATAGGACATTAAATTCCCCGCTTTCTTTTAATTAAAAAATTAATTGGGTGGATTGCGAATTTTAATTACCAAATACTAGAGGCTACTTTTACCTGTTTTACTCATTACCTGAAATAAATTATTTGAAGAACCTACACAATGTAATGATTGGGATATACAGATAGCTAAGTATATAGATGGATAGAATAGTTTAAATAGCTAAACAATTTACAATACAAAATGCTAAGGTTCAGCGTCCATGTCAGCTTGAATATCTTTGAGGTGGGGAAGGACCAGATTTATAAATGGGGGAAAAAACTGTTCTGTTCTCTCTTCTCTCCCATTCTCCCTTCAACCCTCTATCTTCCTCTGCCCATATTAACATATGTCAACAAGCATTAATAAGAATCTTCAAAAAAAACAAAAGAAGGAGAAATGGCAGGAACAGGGAGGAAAGAGAAGGAAAAGCACTCAGCATGGCAGCCGTTTGCTTAGTTTCTGCATCAGTTAGTGCAGCTGCATAATTACAGATAAACAGGGCCCCTATTTATCATCTATGGCTGGTAACTCCTGCAGGGGTTATTTGCACATTCTGCAAAACCAGAATAATTTCAACAAGGAAAAAAGCACAATAGCAAGGAAAATGCACTGCTATAATTTTGCATCTCTCTTTCTGAATTTTTAATGCACCCACCGCTCTAGTAACAGGTTTCAGAGTAACAGCCGTGTTAGTCTGTATTCAATTGGTTAGTCTCTAAGGTGCCACAAGTACTCCTTTTCTTTTCGCTCTAGTAATGTATCTGGGTACCAATAATGTTGAATTTACCAAGAGATCCAAAATGGGCCTGACAGGAAAAAACAATTTAGGGAACTGCACAGGTAAAAGCATTAGAGGGAGGTATTTTTGATAACTGGACAGATGGCTTAGTGTTCTATGCATCCAGTTTCAAGTTACCTACACCCAGGAACTATCGGTTTCAAAACTCAGCAGAGCCAACCTCATCCTTCTGAGGTAATAAACTGACTACTATGCAATTTACTGAAAAGGCGATAAAGTGGGCAAGGAGACATCTTGCAGATGAGATCTTAAAAATGTAAGTCCCATTGATCTGCATAGACCTTAACAATCCCTCTAGACTAATTTAAAAGAACATGGGTCTGTCCTGGTGTTTTTGGCCAAAATTTCCATAGCACCTCCAGAGAGGTAGCTCTAGTTCAGTAGTTCTCTGCATATAGTTTGTAAAGCTCTTTGGGATTCTCTGGGCTAAAATACACTACATGGAATATTATTACTGTACAATTGAAGACACTTTGGAAAACAGGAAAAGAAACACAAGCACTACAGCATTTGATAGTCAACTTCTACTTCCATATGACTTTTGGTGTTTGCACAGCAGTTTCTAATTCAGAGCATAATATAATGAGGGGATGATGAAAGAGAGGCCCTACAGAGCACACACAATATTAGCAAGCTACCTCTGGGATCATGATTAGGTTTAGGTGAGACTTTGTGATTCAGGTTTCAAGTCAAATAAGGGCTCAGGTTTCACTCTGATAGTACTAAATCTTTGGGGATGGGTGTGATAGATACCTAGAATGCATCTTCCGAGGACTTCTTGGAGAGATTTTTGCCATCTTGGGCCAAAATCTTGTGAAAATGGCGGGTTTTGGCTGCATCCAAACCAGAACTGAAAAAATGGATCTGTTCTGGAACCAAAATCATGGGTTGGATCTATATCCAGGAATTCTAATGAGTGAATTCTAAAATTCACATGCATCTAGACTTGAGGTTAATTAAAAAAAAAAAAAAGTTTGTGGAATAGGTATATATTAACTATCAAAATCAGCAACTCCATTTAAATTTTAGTAAAACAGACTAATGTCTCTTGGCGGGGAATTCAGGTCACTCAGAAAAAAAGAGGAGCATAAAACCATGTTATGGGTTAATAAAGAAATTATTGTTTTAGTAGAGAACTGAAAAGGCAGTATCTTATTGTATAACAATTATGTTCCATTTTATTTCACACCATATATGTAATCTCTAAACACAAAACATTCTGAATATTTGCATAAACGCTGAGAGAATTAAAACAAACAAAAAGAAATGCTCCTTCATACATTCTGTGGTCAACCTGCAGAATTCATTGCCACAGAAAATAGAGAGAAATAGTTTAGCCACTGTCAAGGCTGATTCCCCACTAAGGTGGGGGCCCACAAGGATTTTAAAAATTAATACTGGCCACTCCAGGCTGGTATTAAACTCCCAAGGTCACAGCTTCTCTCTGACCTTGGATGGGCAGATGTTGCCACCACCCAAATGCAAAACCCCTTGAAACCCAGGAAGGCACACTTGGGAATTCCTTCCTGTGGGGTGCCTTCAAGCCCTTTCACACATCTCCACCCCCCCAGAGAAGAGCTGAGAAAGGAGAACAAAGAAATCAGCTGTTGCCACCAGCTAACTAAAAAACAAGTGCACAAACCTCTTAAGACACAAAAATCCAAATCCTGTTCTTAAAAAAGTTAAATTTTATTGAAAACAAAAAGAAAATATATCTGAAAACTGAGGCTATTCCTAGATTTTTACAAGAGCAATTCCAAAAATTAAGCACCCAAAATAGTTTCTGGGGGTTCAGCTTAAAGGTTACAAGCAACAAAAGCATCTGGGTTTAGCAGAGGAATCCACAAGCCATAAGAAACAAACAAAATAAACCTAATCATGTTTTTCTACACATTTTCTGATCTACTTACATATCTGGGTTCCAAATAAGCAATTCTAGGTCTGACTGATGATTTTCATACCTGGCCTTCAGCTTCTCACAGCATAACTGCTGCCCTGTTCCCCTCTTCTCCGGAGAGCAACAACAGACACACAGAGAAAGGGAAGTTTTTTCCCAATTTTAAACAGTTCTAGCCTCCCATTGGCTCTTTTGGTCAGGTGCCCACTCCCTTCTTTTTACCTATGGACTTGTTTAACCCTTTACAGGTAAAGCAAGTAGAAAACAGCTACCAAGAGGGATTTTATAGCTAACTGGATGTCCGTAAAAGGAAGCTCTCCCCCCCCCCCCCCCCCCCCGGCTTCATTTATCACAGCAACATTAAAGGATTTCATATGCAGCTACACTATCTACAACACTAGCTACTACACTAATCAAAAATTAACAAAATGATATTAATTCTCTGTTTCAAGCGATAAATTAACCAACTGAAAATCAGCAAAACTCCCCTTAGCCTCATCAAACAGCACTGCACAAATAGCTAGGGCTATCACAGGTTAGTTTTTAGCCTTCTCCTGAAGGTAATAGGCCATTTTTGGAGACACAATTAACAGACTAGATGCACAGGTGGTATACTCTTGTACGGTAATTTCTAGAATTACTCCTTTATGGTACTTACCTTCACCACTTTCCATGCCTTCCACAAAAATACCCCCACACTGGGGTAGAATCCAATACCGGCGTCTGTAACGATCCTGACCAAACATCATTGACCGTAAAGAGTGAGAGGCTTCAAATAACTTCCTTCTGTATTGGCTTTGTTGCTGTTTAAAAAAAAAAACAGGGGTAGGGGATTATAATTCAGTGGGGGGAAAAAATCAGTTGTTACAGTATAAAATATCTGTTCGGGCAAGGCCAAATGACAGCTCAGTGGCCACATGAGCATACGGTTTCCCAGACACTTTACTTGGTTTCCCAGACACTTTATTTCACACAAGTGTTTTATCTAAAAAGCCAAATTGTCTTTAAATAATCAGCTCAGGCACTCTTTGATATACCCTAAATTTATCAGCGTCACCGTAAGGATGCATTCTGCAGTAGTATGTTCTGTATTTTAATATCAACATTCAGAGAACAACAGAATCCATGATTTCATTGTACTGGAACAGCCAAGATCCTATCAATTACGCAATACAGTAAATGGTGTTCGGAGTGCTGAAGGTACCCAGCGCAGCGTGAGATTCTGTAGCTCCTGATGAGAAACCAATGAATATTTCCATTGGCTTAGAGAAATGAGTTCAGTAATATCTACAGATAAAGCCTGTATTCAAACACAAAGTACTCTTTGGGAGGAGTGGAAAAATCTAACAGGAATTTCAGTTAGTTTACCCTCTCCTTCCTCTGCTAAACTGGCACTCTTGGAAGCAGTGTAGAATTCCCAGAACTGGGAGTTTATTGCAGCTGGGAGCAGTAGGCAAACCAATGACAGAGGCTGAAAGGATGAACTCTCTTTTAATAAATAAATAAATTAATTAAATTAAATTAAATAGGTACACTATAGAATCCCAATTCGTCAAATTTTCCCCATTCTATTCTCCTTATCTACTAACCAGTTTCCCTTCCTATACCGACTGCCATTATCTAAACACCTGATTCTACTGTACTACTCAAAAACATATGCAACTCTTCAGAAACTGAAAAAGCAACTATTCAAGTCTATGCAGTTTTGGGCCATAGTCTAGGCACCTGGCTATTTTAGAATTCAGGAATGGTCTTCACCATTCTAAGGTTCAAAACAAATTTGACTTGTCTTCCTCACCAAAAAATACCCTATAAATCCTACAAATTTATAGAGGGACTGATATTGTGGAGGTTTCTTGCAAATTTCTTTGTGCTATTATCTTAAGTAACTCCTCACTTAACGTTGTAGTTATGTTCCTGAAAAATGCAACTTTAAGCGAAACGACGTTAAACGAATCCAATTTCCCCATAAGAATTAATGTAAATGGGGAGGTTAGGTTCCAGGGAATTTTTTTGCAAGACAAAAGGCATTATATACATTTTAAACAATATTAAATAAGGAATTTAATACAGGTATTAAACAGGCTGGCAGCCCCCCAAACAGCTAGTTTGCGGCATTCAGGAGGCAGGGGAGAGAGGTGGGAGGCTGCGTGCCGCGTCCTTGCTCCTCCCCCCAGCTCCCTGAACACCGCAAACCAGCTGAACGCTGCGGGCAGGAGGCGGGGGAGGCTGCGCGCTGCGTCCTCGCTCCTCCCCCAGCCTCCTGAATGCCGCAAGACAGCTGATTGCTGCGGGCAGGAGCAGCACGGGGAAGGCACTGATCTGCGGTGCCTTCCCCAGCGGGTGGGAGGCGCTGGGGAAGGCATGGGGGGGTTGCCAGCCGTGGACAAAGCAGGCGGCCAAACGACGTTATAGGGGAGCATCGCACAATTTTAAACTAGCATGTTCTGTAATGGAGCAGGGACGTGAGATCGAAACGAAGTTAAGCAAGACGACGTTAAGTGGGGAGTTACTGTATGTGTCACCTCTAGTCTATTCTTCTTTGTTCTCATCTTTCCTTTCCCTATAACATCACAGTGCTTTTAATATCCCATAGTATTTCTATGGACAATGGCAGCGCTCACTCAGGAAATCCTACAGAAGTATATTCACATTTAACCTTAATTATATTGCCTCCATCCTTTGGAAAACATAAAGCTATTAATACTAGAGCTCACCCTTTGACTGGTGGTGACAAATTCACTTAGCATCCCATGTGCTTAATTTAAAAGCAATGGGCCAAGTTAACTGGTCTCCTCTCTACAATGCCTGGGAACTAGGTTCTGAAGGTCAACCAATAGCAGGAGTGAGCAAGTAATTACAAATCAGGTTTGAAAGGGAAAACCACATACAGGACATTTCAGGAGAGCAGGTCTCTTTGTAAAAAGAAAAGGAGTACTTGTGGCACCTTAGAGACTAACCAATTTATTTGAGCATAAGCTTTCGTGAGCTACAGCTCACTTCATCGAATGCATACTGTGGAAATGCATCCGATGAAGTGAGCTGTAGCTCACGAAATCCTATGCTCAAATAAACTGGTTAGTCTCTAAGGTGCCACAAGTACTCCTTTTCTTTTTGCGAATACAGACTAACACGGCTGTTACTCTGAAACCGGTCTCTTTGTATTAATTTAGATGGAATATATGGGCTAAAGTTGTTAATGTGACCCTGACTGTCCAACAGTAAGCACTTTTAAATAAGGTTCAGGGTCTCATCCTGCTTAGTACATGGCAATCACACTATTAAAGATATAGAAAATAAGGGAAAACAGTTACAGCATTTGAAATGTAAAGCATTAAATAAGACTTTCATTTTAACAACATCCCTTATTCCCTCTCTTTTAGCTGAAGATAGTTTTCAGAAGGAAAAAACCAGTCTTTTAAATGGTATTCCGGAGGCTAACAACTGTCCTTTGGGGGGAAAGAGAAGTTAGTTAGCTGAGATGGGCTGGAGCTGTTATTGTTGCTGTTGTTAAAGTCCAATCCCATTTCCTAAGACAACAAACACGCAAAAGGAGAGAGAACAGAACAGCAAAGATAGAAAATGCACCTTCTGTCTCTGGTGTTGACTTTCACTTGCAATCTCACTGCTGGAAAAACAGCCATGGCACACGATCTTACGAGCCACTCCGAGACCTGGCAAACTTGTACAACCATTGGCCTATTTCGGTACTGCTTATAGTTGCCACTTTCTGGTAACAAGCTTACAGCAGGGTTGCAAAATATGCAGTCTTGGTTGGCTAAGCCAGACTCTTATTAAACAAGAGGCAAAAGGAGACAGGAAAGAAAAGAAAAAAGGTGGGGAAGGAAAAGAACACACAGAGGGTGGGTGGAGGTGGCAAAGTCACACATCCCAGCTGGTGTTTGGGATTTAGTTGGAGGTGGCAGAGGTGGTGATGTCATCTGGGTAGGTCTCTCTGTCCTAGTCTGGCCAGAACATCTCTCAGGATCAGGATGAAGAAGGCCTGGGGTCCCACAATATGGTGGGGGTGGCAGCCATGATGGTTAATCTCACTCCAATGGCCAATTTTTCTCCTTGAAGTCTCTTTCTCTCCTAAAAGGGAGTGGTGGGTACAACAGCCCGTCGCCTCATTATTTTATCCACACAATTGCACCTAAATTTCCAACACACCAATTCTGGTTCACTGATCTCTGGTTCCACGCTTTTCTTGTTTACCAAGCATTATTTTTACACAGTCCTTGAGTTGTATCAGTAGGCCTTTTTGTTCGACTAACTTTCTCGCATTGGCAACTTTTCCTATCAACATTTGTAGTTATAGGTTATTGTGATACTTTATGAACTTCTACTCAGTTTTCACAGTTGAGCTCACAATTAGGGTAAATTTGCAGGTCCAAGTATCGCAAAAGGCCCCACTATCAAGGGATGGGTTCTGGACAGTATTCACCAGGGACTGAGAGAAAAGACACCTAAAGAAAGGTGGCTGGTAAACTGATATCCTGTGAGAGTGAAAGTAAAAACATCAGCAGTAGGTAAGTTGCGAGCTGATTAACTGGAAGTAAAAGCACTAGTTAGAAGGTTAGGGAGTTGAGGAAATATGTGAGGGTTGGGAGGGGATCAACCACAAGTACATGGAGAATGGGAGGAAAAGAAACAATGGGAAGATAAGCTGGGATCTGTGTCTCCTTCTGCCCTGTGAAAGAAACCCATGCAGAGAAAGTGCTAGAGGCAGAAAAAACAGATAAGACAGACACTAAAACTGATGGAAATCTCTTACCTTGGTGAGTTTTTCAATCTGTTTCTCTAACTCTTCAACACTTGCTGCCTGGTCCCCATCATCCTACACCCAATAAATACAAAGTCATGATAGTTTATGTCAGGATAATGTAATGCTACTACATCCTACTAATGCTACAGTACAAGAGCTTCATGTAACAAATATGTCATGTCGAATCTGTGGGACAAATTCTACCCTAAGACATGGATGCAACTCCCATTGACCTCAGCGGGAGTTGTGTGCAGAAGTTGGAACTATTTGTTTGTGGAACATATGTGATATGCAAAATATACCTTTACTTCTACAAAAGTATTATAAATCTACCTTCCCAAGATGTATATGTATGGGGAGAGTGGGTGGCCAGTCGACTTTGTCCATTTACAGGAAAAAAATAATTCACCTTGCAGGTGCACACTTAAAACTATAATTTAGTTTATTAAGTTTAATAAAGTTGTGTGTTCTTTTACGTTCATTTTTAAGAGTTTTTCTCACATTAAATAATGGAATAATGTCAGAATCTGATCAATCAGTATTTGGAGAGAGACAATTTGGAGTCTTCTTTCAACATTCACAAGAAAATGCAAAGCCACTTTAAATGACAAAAATTTGTATGGGAAACACTAGTACTGCTCTTGTTGATTTTTAAAGAGAGACCTTCTATGATTGAAAACTGTAAGCTTTAAATTCTGCTTGATGAAATTACAGCTAGAAATAAGAATCATTTCCATAAGAATTTTAATTCAATTCAGTGAGCCCTGGAGGAACTGTAGTACGGTTCCAAGAGAGTTCTATAACATTCCTGGGAAGTCTCAATTACCCCTCACCCTGAAGCAGAAGACAGTAGCCTCCCCTATGTGATTTTTTGTGTGAACAGCTGAAATTATACCTCATATACTTTAAAGGTGAACTGAAAAGCAAAAATGAAACTGGAGTGAAACCCGGAAATGCGTGTTCAATTCCAACAATAACCATGATGCGGTGGTATGAGGAAGGGAGGCATTCCACACAGAAATAAGATTTAATTAACCTTTACAAAAATCGTTCTAACCTTTTGTGAAATTCTTTTTGTACTTCTTGGCTCACAAACGCAGCATTGTGAAACATCACACATAACAGGGGTTGCAATGGGACTTTCTGTATTTATCACAGACATCACATTCTGGGATATCTTAAGTGAACCAGAAAACACCAAGACTTTTTCACACAGTTAAAAATAATTAGAAAAGGTTAGTTAAAGGTTATTTCTCTGTTGAATGTCCCCCATTCCTGGTACCCAGCCTGGTCACTGTGGTATTTAACATAGTTTTAGGGAAAACTCAAATTTCATTTTTGCATTTAATGACATCAGAAGTCTGTAGGATTGCTTGATATGGCTGTGAGTTAAAGAAGACACACAGGTCAATGGAGTCTTCCAATCTTCACAGATAAGACTTTATGAAGTAGGTCTTCCCGCTTAAACATTATTGTCTACTGTCCTTTTTTTGCAAGCTATTCATATTTTGTATTTCAAAGAGGATTGCGTTTCTAAAGGTTCACTTTTTTTGCTTATGGGACCATTCACACACAAAGATTTTCTGGCAGTATCTCCTATATTCATTCACAAGGACAGAAAGACAGCACGAAGGGATTACTGTAATTCAATACACAATCCAGAATGGTGGCCAGAAGGAGAGTTCCTGCAGCTGATGTTTACTTTTTAATCAAAGGTATTTGTATGGATTTGAGCGTAACCACTAGTTTGCATATAAAGCACTGTGCAAACATTAGTCAGTCATTCTCACAACACAATTGTGAGGTACTGTAGGTAAAGAAATACGACCACCTTATTTTACAGATTGGTAAAATGACAGAAAGAAAGGTGATGTGACTTGTTGGAGGCCATATAGCAAACTAGAGCAAAAGGCAGGATTCAAATTTAGCATTTTTTGGCTCCTTTCCCAGGCTTCTTCCACCAGACCACACTGTTGGACTTGTGTGATGTTGCTTGAGATTCTGTGGAACTTCTATAAAAAGCTCAGTTTGCTATAACAAAGACAGTTCAGTTTAAAAGGTAATAAATATTCGTAATGACCCGCTGTCATAATATAAAGGGAATGGTAACCACCTTTTTGTATACAGAACTATAAAATCCCTCCTGGCCAAAGGCAAAACCCTTTCACCTGTAAAGGGTTAAGAAGCTAAGATAACCTTGCTGGCACCTGACCAAAATGACCAATGAGGAGACAAGATTCTTTCAAAGGCTGGGGAGGAGGGGGGAGAAAGGGTCTGTCTGTCTGTGTGATGCTTTTGCTGGAACAGATCAGGAATGCTCTTCAGAACTTCTGTTAAGTTAGTAAGTAATCTATCTAGAAATGCGTTAGATTTCCTTTTGTTAAATGACTGGTAAAATAGGTTGTGCTGAATGGAATGTATATTCCTGTTTTTGTGTCTTTTTGTAACTTATGGTTTTGCCTAGAGGGATTCTCTATGTTTTTAGAGACTCAAAGGTCATATTCTCCAACAAATTTCAATTATTCTGTAACTTTAAACACACACACACACACACACACACACACACACACACACACACACACAGAGTTTCAGCTGAAGCTCACAAACAACCCTTCCCTTCTTTCAGCTTGTAGTCACACCTGACACCTCAGTTTCATAGTGGATATTTAAAAGCAGCAAAGAGTCCTGTGGCACCTTATATCTAAATTAATACAAAGAGACCAGCTCTCCTGAAATGTGCTGTATGTGGTTTTCCCTTTCAAATGTGATTTATAATTACCCACTCACAATTCCCAGGCATTGTAGAGGGGAGACCAGTTAATTCGGCCCTTTGCTTTTAAATTAAGCACGAGGTGCTAAATGAATTTGTCACCACCAGTTAAAGGGTGAGCTCTAGTATTAATAGCTTTATGTTTTCCAAAGGATGGAGGAAAGATAATTAAGGTTAAATGTGAATATACTTCTGTAGGATTTCTTGAGTGAGCGCTGCCATTGTCCACAGAAATACTATGGGGTATTAAAAGCACTGTGATGTTATAGGGAAAAGAAAGATGAGAACAAAGAAGAATAGACTAGAGGTGACACATACAGTAACTCCCCACTTAACATCGTCTCGCTTAACTTTGTTTCGATCTTATGTCCCTGCTCCATTACAGAACACGCTATTTTAAAATTATGTGATGCTCCCCTATAACGTCGTTTGACTGCCTGCTTTGTCCACGGCTGGCAGCCCTGCTATACCCTCCCCATCCCCCCCGAAGGATAAATGGACACAAATCAGATATTAGGAATGGCAATATACAAAAACTTGTAGGGGAACATGTCAACCTCCCTGGACACACAACAGCAGACTTAAAGGAAGCCATCCTGCAGCAAAAAAACTTCAGGACCAGACTTCAAAGAGAAACTGCTGAGCTTCAGTTCATTTGCAAATTTGACACCATCAGCTCAGGATTAAACAAAGACTGTGAATGGCTAGCCAACTACAAAAGCAGTTTCCCCTCCCTTGGTGTTCACACCTCAACTGCTAGAAGAGGGCCCCATCCTCCCTGATTGAACTAACCCTTGTTATCCCTAGCCTGATTCTTGCTTGCATATTTATACCTGCCTCTGGAAATTTCCACTACATACATCCGACGAAGTGGGTATTCACCCATGAAAGCTTATGCTACAATACGTCTGTTAGTCTATAAGGTGCCACCGGACTCTTTGCCACTTTTACAGATCCAGACTAACACGGCTACCCCTCTGATAGTGGATATTATTCATTATAATTTCTCTCTGTACCAATGACTAAACTGAAGCTATCCTGATAATTAACACATCCCCTTCTCTACTCTCTGGAAAGCTACTTTCATGATTATTTACTAGAAAATATTTGGCTCCCTGGATCTGATTTAGTCTTTTCCTCTTTGAAGAGTCTACATCAGATAGCAGGAAGGCAGTCCTCAGAGAAATGAAAATCAAGAGTACGCCAAAACATGCAAACAAAAAATAAACCAAAGACACCTGGCTAAAGAATAAAGAAAAGAATAGCCTATCAAAGAACTTAAAATATCAAACAATTAAAAACAAATCTGACACAATCTCACTTTATGATTTTTTCCTTTTTATAAGTTTTTTGACAAATGTTGTCTTCAAATCTATCATATAAAGGAGTGGAAAGAAAATTCCATTATTTCACATTTAAAAAACAAGTTATTTGTTAAATTAATATTCCCTACCTCATCTTCACAAACTTCTGCCTTCTTTCCCTTTTTGTCATCTTTGTCCTCTTCATCCTCATCATCTTCATCTGCTTGATCATCACTATCATCGTCGTCATCATCATCATAATCACTGTCTCCTCCCTTCCGTCTCCTCTTGCGGCCTGGGGTGGATGTACCCAATGAATGCTGTTCTTCTCCTATTTCACCACCCACTGTAGTATCTCTCTTGCCGGTTTTCTTTGCATGAATGATTCTAAGCCTTTAAACACATGATGTGCAAGTGGTATTACTGACTGTAGTTGTAGCATACACATACTCTACTCTGTACTTCATTCCAAGGTGCACCACTCATTTTAAACTCAAATTTACTTCTGTCCTACGACAACCTTCTGCTATCTCACTGTTTGTTACCAGTGACTGACATAAGAAATTCACATTGTAGAACACTTCATACAGAATTCTGACCCTTAAAAATATATTCAGTTCTGCACTGGATTTCCTGTCTTCAGGGTAATTTCTATAGAGTAACACTGAACGCCTGTATAAAAGACATGCAGGACAAGAGGAATTTTAAATAGCCAGCCCTGTAAGCTAGAGAGAAGAGCACATTTCAATCTTCCTTCTCTATTAATTTATTATTTTTTCTCTTTTTCTTTTGCACTGCACCTGCTGAAATCTGCATTTTACCCACCCATTTAAAAAAGTCACTATTAAACATGTGTATCTGGGAAAGCTGAGAACTGATGATAGTAAAACAAAGAACATCATTTTGCTGAAGTAATCTTAGTGCTAGCAAGGTGATAGTAAACTTGACCCTTGATCCTGTATTTTTTTTAAAATAGAACTTTTTTAGGTGTATTTAGTCTATTTTACATAATGTTTCTATTAGTCTTTATGCTTCGACTGGTCTTTTCACATTCGGGACACACTCTCTCTAAGAAATCGTAACCAGCTAAAGTAACTAAGAGGTTAACAGATGTGTTAATCTTAAGAAACAAATGAGAAAGTTACATACCAGTATTTATGATTGTTGTAGACCTTCCTCTTCTACAAAATCCTACAAAAAAGATTCCATAGAGCAAATGTTATAGTTCTACCTACCAGGAAGCTAGCAGGCAAACACACTGAATCATAGAAGATATATATAACCAGGCTCAAATAGTCATTTAAAGAGCAGGTCAAAAATATAACTGATCTAGAGTAGATATAAAAAAGCGTGTAGAAAAGGCAAATATTTTGTTAGAGAAGAGGGGAGGGAAGGAGGATGGGAAAAGTGAAAGGATTACGACAAACACAATTACCAGCAAGTAATTTTTCCTTGTCGTACTTCCCTACTTCTCCCATCCTACGAAACAACATTCCATACAGCAAGTGGCTATAATGAGAAGTGTGAAAGTAGGTGGCTTCTCAAACAGCAGCCTAGAGAGAGAACACTGACAAAAATGACAGCTCTCCAGAATGCTCATGTATCTAGCCAGTAATGAAGGTCAAAAACTGAAGTGAGGACTGTGCAGTATTCCGACACAGAGTAGATCAATTATCATTGCCTCAGTTCTCACTGCTCAAGAGATAATAGTGCCTTTAGAAGACTAAGGCTATGTCTACACTACAGCTTATGTTGGCATAACTTATGTCGCATAGAGTAGTGAATAAGTTACACTGACATAAGCACCAGTACGGACAGCGCTATGTCGGCTGAAGAACTTCTCACACTGACATAGCTACTGCCACTTGCGGGGGCTGGAATAGTTAAGCCAACGGGAGAGCTCTCTCCCATCAGCTTAGAGTGGCTACACTAGAGAGCTTACAGTGGTGCAGCTGCATCGCTGTAAGCTCTCTAGTGTAGCCATGACCTGACAGTGAGAAATGTCCTGGTAGAACATATTTAAAAATATCTTTAATCCACTTGAAGATTTAGAAGATGTAGAAGATCTTAGACCCTTCTTTTGCTCATGGAAACAGATTTTTAAACTTTCTAATGCACTTTGGGTAAAATTTTCAAAAGTACTTACGTGACAAGTACCTAAGTCCCATTTTCAAAAGGCACCTAAGTCTCACTAAACATCAATGCCTAAGTCACTTTTGAAAATGGGACTTAACAGCGTAAGTCACTCAAGCACTTTAGAAAATTTAATCCTTTTTCTAAGAGAAGTAAAATTTTACAGCCTTCACCACCAGTCTGGAAAGTTTTCTGTGCACAAGAGTTAACATATCAGGCAAAAGCATAGGTGAATGAATAGGCTGACTAACATAAAATTCAAAACTTTAGGCATAAAAATCCAAAGATAATCTGAAGGACAACTTTGTCCAGAAACATCAGCAGATAAAGAAGTTCAATAACCAGTGAACGCAATTCTCAAATGCATCTAAAAGAGAAGAGGGCATGTAAAAAGACCACTTCAGTGGAAAGAAAATGAACAGATAAAACTCTTAAGGATACAAACCGAGGTTTGCATAACACTGAAAATGAAAAGTAGAGAAATGAATCAAAGAAGGCACCACAGACACCAAAAGGCAGCATTCTGCAAGCCAAGGCCCTGGTGAACTCTGGTAAAATGCAGTCACTATGTTGTAAGGAGCAAGTGACCAATGTGCACGCCAAGGCCCTGGTGAACTCTGGTAAAATGCAGTCACTATGTTGAAGTGACCAATGAGAACTCTTCCCGAGAGCACAACTTAACAAAAATGCTCCAAATAGGACAGAAGGTGACAAAGGTGGAACGTTTCCTGATTGTGTCTGGCCACTTAGCCCAATCAGGGGAGAAAGCTTTGTCTCAGAAAGCTGTCCCTTTAATCCTCTTCACTTCCAGGCACATACAGAAAGAGGTGTTTGAAGGAATGACCTCCTGCATAATCTGACCTCAGCGTGGACCTAATGCAAGGTCTACTGGGGCTGCAAACCAAAGATACGGGGCCAGCTAGGTACCAACCTACCTATATTAAGAAAATGACAAATACAATCTGAGCTGATCTTTGCAACACTCCTGGAATCAGGCAAGGGAAAAGAATAGGTCTCCATGGTCTAACTTTTCAAACAGACCTTAAATTCTAGATGTCCACCCTGAGATACCTCAAGGTTTTTAGAAGTACTGAGCGCACATGCCCTCTAAAAGGCATGCTTCTAGTTGGGCACCTGAAAATAGAGACACATAAAATCACTAGTCAATTGTGAAAATGTTGGTCTTCATTCCTTCCCTGAGTCCCAAAAAGAACACAACAATGCACTTGATCTGTGGTTATGGTTTACAACTGAGATGGCTTCTCTCTGAGAAGGGAAACTAATCTACTGTGGGTCTCCCACAGCAACAGCAAATCTGAAGGATTTGATTGAGACCCTGCCTGAGGTACTTCAGTGTTCTGCCCAGAAGCATGAACTCATTGGTTCTGCAGCCAGCCACATGCTCTTTGTCTCCCTTTGCCCACTGATCTAAATGACAGTTTGATGAAGGGAGAGAGATAAGAACGAGGAGTCCCTGAGGAGATAAAGATGGCTAAGATTTCTTGGCTAAATCAGAGCTTCTGCAGCACTGTTTCGACTACATACCCATAGGAGACGACTGGCCTGTTGAGATCCAGATGAGATGGGAGAATGATTGGGCTTGCCCCAAGAGATAAAGCCATTACACCTATGTAGTTTGGGAACCTGCAGTATTAGCGGAGGTCCATAGCTACATTTTTTTTCCTGTAAAATTTTTTTTTTTTAAATGGTCAGGTTTTTTCCTCTATTTCCCTCTTGTCCTTCTTCTTTACTTCTTTCTTCCTTCTGAGACACATTAAACGGAAAAAAAGGAGAAACAGGATTAGAAACAAAGTACCTGAAGCAAAGGACCGAGAAAGGATTCAATGCTTCCTGGATAGGAGGCAAAGTTGAAAAAGGGAAGGGGAGTGGAGCCTGGCTATGTACACCCCATGTGATTCACAGTTTCTTTGCCTTCTAGCCTCCTGGTAAATGGAGCTATTATGCTTGCTGTATGGAATTTTGTTTTGTACGATGGGAGAATAGGGGACATAAAGTGATTACCCTTGAAAATTTGCCAATGTTGCCTGAGGTAAACAGATGAGATTACCTCAGTATCTGCATTATTCCCAACACTTACCATAGGAACACTGAGGATGTACTGCAAATAGTGAGGTAGCATTAGTTAGTTATCAAAGTAACTGGCAAGTTTTTAAGGGTGTCCATTGTAACAACAATCAGGCCCTTTATAAGCATATTTAAATTGAAAATTGAGAAGTGTGGCAGGTCCAATCAGTCTCTTAACATCAATAACAATTTGACAGCTAAAGTAACCTTCAAATAAAAAATGGCTTATTTCTTTCAAAGAATGCAAAATGGATTTGATTTTCTTCCAATTTTGAGGCATAGTAACCCACTGAATCTCATGCATCTTTAAACGATTGTAAAATACTGGCCTTGGGACAAGTTAAATTAATATCATTTCTTAATTAAGTATTGCAGTTACTGGGTTTTTTTGTTGTTGGTTTTTTTTAAAAACACAACTTAGCTGATTTTTGTCTTTGGAACAAATCTTGATAGTAGAAATTTAAACAAACACAAAAGAAATACACTGAAATATTTAAGGAAATATAACTTACTTCCGCAATTTGCCTTCAACCATCCATTTATCTCTTCTTAAATTTGACATATAATCAATGTTTTTATCAATTTCACTGTCAAACACAAAAAACCCAAAGGTTTTAATTAGTTTATGAAATATCACCAACCAAGAACATGCATATGTCTGAGATACACACACTATATATTATATATATAAAAATTACATCCAAAAACACTTCATTAAAAGAACAGGACGATTGCAAAGGCAAGCACTCAAAAGTTAGGAAATATCAGAATTTAGGTTGCAAGTGTAACTTGGACTTCACACACAGTGGCTATTCTTTTAAAAACTTTGAGCGAAATCTCTTCAGCTGTTTTTGAGTAAGGAGAAGGAGTTGGTTTTAAAGAAATAAGAGTGAGTAGTTATTCAGTATTTCTTTTTATAATCCTCAGTAGCCTCAGGCCTTATTTGCCACAGACTATTCAAATCCAGGACCAAACACAAAATTATTAATGTCCTCTGGGCATTTCTATGGTGCTCTAACCATGGTGTCTAAGTGCTTCACAAATATTAATGGATTTATCTTTGAAACAGTCTTCAGAGAAGAGGTGGTATTATCCCCATTTTACAGATGGGACACAAACTCAGAGACATTAAGGCCCAAGTTGTCAAAAGTGTCCACTAACTTTGGATACCCAACCTGAGAAACCTAGGCCCTAATTTTCCAGAATAATTAGCATTTTTATAGAGCATTATACATTGAAAGCACAGCTGCAATCGCTTTTAGTTGAAGTCGTGAGCAATCAGAACCTTGAAATCTGGCTCTAGGCGTCTCATGTTGGACACCCAGAAAATTAGGTATAAAGGTAAGTAACCCTCTTTTAGCAACTGATGTTCTTTGAGATGTGTAGTCCATATATACATATTCCACAGTTGGCAAGTGCATGTCCAGTGTGCACGTGCTGGAGAATTTTCTAGTTAGCAGTTCCCATTGAGGCAGCACATGCATCATTTCGTGACAATATAAAGGGAGAAGCCACCTCACCCTACCTCAGTTCCTTCACTACTGAGAGAGCCTGTGACTTCAGGACTTTGAAGTAGCAGACATGGCAGGTGGGTAGTGGAATATGTATACAGACTACACCGGTCTCAAAGAACATTAGTTACTGTAAAAGGTAAGTAACCTCTTTTTCTTCTTTGAGTGCTAGTCCATATAGATATTCCACAATTGATACACCTAGGCAGTATGCCTCCCTGTAGGCTAGTCTCTGGGTGTACAAACTGCAACACAGATCTTCCTTGTGCATTCCGAAAGGATATAAAGGGCAGAGCCACCATGTCTCAGTTCTTTCTCTACCACCTGCAGTGCATGTCAGAGCAACTCTCTTCAGATTTACCTCCACATTGGTGTTGAGAATGTAGTCAGATAGATGCAGGCACATGCCATAGAGAAAGGCACCTTTCCCTATGTTTGCTGGCAGTACCAGCCAACATGGCAAGTCCCCATGCTTAAAAACTGCCCATCCTGCAAAGCAGTTATGTCTGTGGATGACAGATACAAAAGGTGTCTGTTTTGCCTCAGTCAGGGGCACACCCAGGAGTGTTGTGAATTCTGCAGGTCCTTCTCCAAGTGGACTCAGCAGTTGAGGGAACCACTCCTAAGGGTTTTTCTTATGGAGCAGGCAACTAGGTGGAGACTCCAAGCCCAGATTCCAGGCATCTAAGCTCAAGGGCGACTGATTGTAGTTGAAATCGGTCGCAGCATAAGCTTCAAAACCATATGAAGCCTCCTCATCTAGAAGGCATACAGATAGGTCAGATTTGGACTGCAAGCCTTGAAAAGAGAAGAGGCAAAGGTGGCCCTCCCTTGATCTGGCTTCAAGGCAGCATAAAAACTACCAGGCTGTCGGATGCTGAGGGTGCCTCAAAACTTAGGGCTAGTCTACATTAGAAGTGCTACAGCACACAGCTGCACCGATGTAGCTGCACCACTGCAGCGAGTGTGGTGAAGACACTGTAAGCCAACAGGAGAGAGCTCTTCCACCAGCATAACACCACCTTCGCGAGAGGATGTAGCTACGTTGGCAGAAGAAATTTTGCCGCCAATATAGCGCTGTTTACCCTGGTGCTTAGGCTGGTGTAACTTAGACCGCTAAGGTGTGTGGATTATTCACATCCCTGAGCAACATAACTTATACTGAAGTAAGTGTTAGTGTAGACAAGCCCTTAGAAAAAATTCTCTCAGTACTGGTGCCAAACGGACCTAACTGTGATAGAGACACCTTCCACCTCCACAAAGATGGCACTGCATTAGTCTTGTATTGAGGCAGTTGGAACGGTCCCTTCTTTCCCCCCAGTGGGGATTGCGGACTAGAAAATTCTCTGATGTGTGCAAATTGCTGAGTGCGCTTCCCATTGTGGAATATGTACACGGACTGGCATTCGAAGAACACCATACAATTACTGGCCATTTGTGAACATTTTGATTTAAGTGACTTGCCCAGCATCACATATGAACACTGTGGCAGAAGCAGGAATACATTACACTTCTCCAGGGCAGCATTCAACTTCCTTAATCCTGGGACTGTCCTTCCTCTTCCTGCAACCCCCTGCCTCATTCACTACACACCTTCCAATTTCTGCAACAAAGAAATCCTACAAACAGCCTCATTCTGAATTATTATAGTGGTAAGCAGCCATGCCACCTCCGCTGATGATCTTATTAATCCAACTGGTACGTAAAGGAAGGAATAGGCAAGTATTTGGATTAAAAAACAGGGTGCTGCATAAAGGTTAGCTGTTCAACCTTTTTTGAGTTATTTCCAAAAGGAGCTGGTGACATTTCTTTAAAATCTTCCATAACTCAAAGATTTTGCTCAAAGTCTTGAAAAGAACATTCCCTCTGGGCATAAACCAAGCATGGAAAATTTTAAATTTCCCAAGGTAATTCTTTAGAAAAGTTTTGAGTATATGAAAATAGGGAGTTATAACAGAAATCAGCTCTCACCCTTTGCTGCAGCAGGGGCTAACAGAACTCTACAATAACAAAATATGATATACACATTATGCATTATATGGTATATTTGTACAGCATGGATAAATGTTTAGAAAATCTTACCTCACTACACTTTTGCTGCATGCTAACTCATTAATAAGGAAAGCAAGTACCGATGCTTTCTGAGCTGGAGTATGTGCCTGGAAAGCTTTGGTCTTTAGACTTTCGGTAAGCTCAGTTTGCCCACAGTGAGCTTCCATAAAAATCTGCAGAATCTCAGAAACATTGTCACGGTTGACACCAACATTCAACAAATGTTCCCCAAGAGTAGTTTTGGCCTAAAAAATAAGTTTTTCGGTAATTACATAAGAACAACAAAATACTATAACAGACCCAATAATACAATATGGTTAATAATAATACTTTTTAAAATTTATTTAGGGCATCCAACCCCAAACTTAAAGTTGAGTTGAGACAGCACAGTGCAACAAAATGCCTGCATCCACTGTATGTTTCAAAAAACTGAAATAACACTAATGTACACTAAATAGGTTAAGTAAAAGCAGACCAACATGCCAAATGGTATTTGTCAGAGAATTATAGATAGTGGCTAGCACAATTCAGAATTTTTAGAAAGGGCTTCAGTAAAAGGTTACATTAGTCCAAGCAAAAAAAAAAAAAGGTAGAGAGAATCATGGCGTCAATCAGCGTTTTGACAATAGGGTTAGAGGGGAAGGAGCAGATTTTGAAGGAAGCAGCTATAAGATTTGCCGAGAACCTGGAGGTGAGGGTAGAAGAAACAGGAGGAATCAAAGATGTACCTATAGAGGTGATGGTAGATCATGGGAGAAGGTATGTATGGGGAACAGGGGGAATGTAAGGATCAAAGATAGATCTCTGGAAAATACTGACAAAGGGTGAGAGTGAGGAGGAAGAAGAGTCACTGAAGGTACAACAGAAAGAGTGGTCAGCAAGACAGGAGAAGCACTAGGAAAAAATAGTTATTGGAGTCCAAGGAAGAGAGACTACCAAGGAAAAGTGGGTGATTTTAATGGTTACTATTACTACTTTAATTACTAATATTATTTGTTTACCACTGTAAGGTGTTTAGGACTTTTTTTTTTTTTTTTTACCTTGTATCCTGTGATTAGTCCTGGATCACAAACAGCAGCTGAGAGGAGCCTTACAAGTAAGTCTTGTACTTCTCCCATGCTGTCCCCTATGTTTAACAAGCCCTCTTGAAGAACACTTAGATTAGGGACATCCATATTCACATCAAAGCCAAGAACTTTACCAAAGTTGCGCAAGAACTGCACCACCATGAGACAGTCTGAAAATGTGCTTCCAGAGAGAACAAGTCCTGGAATGCGAGGCAACTCTGGCAAAGGCTGAAAATCAAAGAGAAAAACAATGAGATTCAGTAGGATCTTCCAAGATCACTATAACTTACAAGACTTGATGTTAATAATAAGCTACAAAAGGTTGGTGTCTGAAAGGTGAAATAATTCCACTATTTTCATAGTTGTAGGGGGCAACACGTTATTTACTACTGACACGTTGGGGTAGATGTGACACTCAGACTCTACTCTGAACTATAAAGCACTATAAAAGTGTGTGTGTGAATCTTATAAATCTTATAAAATGAAAAAGAACGCAGTGTTGTCACTGTGTCAGTCCCATGATATTAGAGAGAGAAGGTTGGTGAGGTAATATCTTTTGTTGGACCAACTCCTGTTGGTGTAAGCTCGAAAGCATCTCTCTCTTACCAACGGAAGTTGGTCCAACAAAAGATATTACCTTACCCACCTTGTGTCTCCAAAGTAGCTCTCTGGTAGACAGAACTGGGAACTGAGACAGGTCCTGAGGGAACACTCAAGCTCAGGAGAAGGATTACATTGGGGAAAGGAGTCCCAGGAGAGGCCACGCCTACGGAGAAGGCTCCAGCTGAGGTTCATGTAGTGAGAGAGACTACAATTCTTTTATAGTAATAATTGTGATGGTTACTTTAATATTTTAAAGTAGGAAAGCATGTGAATTTTTGGCAGTCTCAAAAGTAATTTCATTAGATAACTAAAACAATATTGCCTCTGTATTTGTAGTACCCTTTAGTTAATGCTTACATTAAGTATATAGATAATACTGCAAATACAGTTATCTAAGGCAAAATTAGAATGTTTTTAGGGGCAGCTGCAGTAAGAAAAATTAATTATTGACACAATGGCAAGAGACAGAGACGAGAGAAACAGGATTAAAAAGGGGCAAGAAAATAAAAAGTAAATTTACATTATTATGATTACCTTCTGGTCTGCTAAGCACATATCTTCATTAGGCTTCTTTAGCTCCTTAGCCATTTCTAATTCCAATCTTCGCTGTTCCAGTTTACGCTCTTTATTTAATCTTTTTTCATCGCGTTTCTCTTGCTTTAACCGCTCTTTCTCCTTAAATAGAACAGAAAGGAAAGAAAATTAAACCCATGCATTATACTTACAATGGAACAATTTAAGAATCTGAAAAGCACTAGTTATATAATCTTAATAATCACCACAGCAATTAAAGCATTTGAATTAAAAGAAGGCATGGGGAGAAACTGCCATCCCCAGCACTGTAAACAGAGTTAAATCATCCTGTCCGTGAGCAGTTCCGAGATCTGTGACAGAAATCATTTCTTATATAGCTTTCCATGTGCCAGCAATGGACATTTAAAAGAGATGGCCATGCTCCAAATTGGTCTCTAAAGTAGACATCAGTGCACCCTTTCCGAAAAAGTGGGGATGGCTTAGCCAAAGTGGAGTCATTCTGCCTCAGCACATCAGAAAAAAGATTCTTCAGGAGCAAAAGATTCTTCTGCGTACTAATGACTGATAGGCAACTGCTCCAAATGTGAGGCTATCAAGTCAGAAGGATAAGCATATATATCCTAACACACATCTACAAAGAAGGGTCACTGCAGACTGCAGCAGTCCAGAACACCATGCCATTATTAAATCTTCCCTGAAGATGTATAGTTGCCAACAACCCCACAGCAGGGAAAACTGTTTGACAAGATATAAATCTGACACTGTGCGGCCACTCAGTAACAGCCCTTTTTCAAAACAGAAACATCATGGTTCACCTGTAGTTTTTTACTGTCCAAATCACACAGCAAAATGTGTGTACTGTGTCAGAAGGGCAATGACAATTGAACCCACTTATTGTTGCCTGCTACCCAAAACAGTGCTGTCCTAACACTGTTGATGGCATAGGTAGCCATTCCCTTACACACAATTTACCCCAAGATGCTTTCCCCAGGTATCTTGCCTTTGGTAGGATTTTCCTAAATTCTCCACCAGTCAAGCTCAGCTATGTCTGCCATTTATAGCCATTCAAAAAAGTGTAGACGGAATGGTGATGGGCTGCATGTAGAAAGTGGAGACACCTATTCCATGCAGATCTATCCCGTGTGGAAGTCTGGATAGTTATAGTAAGAGCAGTTAATATAAAAATAAATATGAATGTATATGTCTATGGAACACATTTTAAACCACTGACTTTACTTTTTTTTTTTTTTTTTAAATCACACAATGTATACATTTTATAAAGAGAATAAGTTAGTGTGTGCAACTTTACTGCTATAAGATTATTTTTGTGTGTTCAATGCACACAGCTTTTGGGCTTGCATCACTAAGCAGTGAAGCATGCAAAAATCTCACCACTGCACATTCAGCCATACGTTATTCTATGCGCATAAACATAGCGACAGCCAACTAAATGGTCAGCTATCTTTGTCTCTCTTGCTCCTCAAACACTTTCTACATTATGTCACCTTTTATTATATTAACTACATCTAATCAGGCATCTGGTATGACCGATGCTGAATTTGGAGCTCTCCTAGATTCTGGACTGGCTCTAGGGGTTCTTCTCCCCCAGGCAAAGTGGTAACCTTCGTCCCTGCCAGCCCACACTCACCCACACGAACAATGAATATTTTGCTGCTCTTGGTAATGCATGTTTTGTCTGCATGATTTATTCCATACCTCTGCACAACAAATATGAAATTTAAAATAATGAAAAAAATTTACATGGACTTTGCAATCATTCTCTAACATCAAAATCAACTCTTCTGCATCATACAAGGGCAAGTCTATAAATCCTCAAGAACCTAATGCCATGAGGGTTAAGACAGCACAATGCGTATAGCATCAGCCTTTCACCTGTAGTGACCAAGGGCCAGACAATGTAACTAAATTGGTTCACACCAGGGGCAGAACTCTTCCCAGTAGTCAAAATAATTTGGTGGTTTTAGCATAATCTCCTTTGTCTGCATTATAAAATAACTTCAGAATTTTGCATAACTATCTTTTGATGAAAGGAAGACCTAGGATTGCAATAAGAGACATGCTGAAGGGCAGGACTGAGGTCTATTCACAGAGCTGCATAGAGTAGCCTCCAAATTGTCTGTCTTCAGTCCTAGGATCACTGACTGGACTACTGAGAAGTGATTCAAATAATCTGGGTACTGTATAGGGCATACAATCCTGGAATGCTATTTACATAACATCCGAACAGTGGAAAAAAGACATACATTTTCTTTGTGTGGGGAACAAAGCAGCAAAGAGCAGAGCTCGATGACGACCTCTAATGTGATGTGTGTACATGTGGAATGTGGTAAATCCAGGGCACAGGGAGCATCTACCGGCTCATAATGTCACCTGGAGAGACAAAGTAGCCACATCCAGAATTCCCTACATATCCTGTATTAGGTGCTACAGCCAGGCCATGCCAGCACCCTGACCAGTTGAAGATTCCATCCCTCAGCCCTGTGACTCTTCACAGGACACACCACTTTTACTTATGCTTTGTTCCATTCACCAGAACACGGGTCAGTCTCTAGAAAGCCAAAATACATTAAAGCTGTATACAAAAATCCATGCCCTTACTGCAATTAAAATGCTCTCAGAGCAAAGCATATCTGGGAATTAATGACTGGTTTGGTTAAATGCTCCTCTGCTGCATCTTGGGCCTCCAGTACCCCCAAACTCGTTGGTATTTCTTAGAAAATATCCTATACCTTGGCCATTATTATTTACATATTTTTGACAATTAGCAAAATGCTATGGACAGTTATGGGACGGGGAAGTAGATTTATTTTAAATAACACTTTCTGTACAGGTTTCAGAGTAGCAGCCATGTTAGTCTGTATTCTCGAAAAAGAAAAGGAGTACTTGTGGCACCTTAGAGACTAACCAATTTATTTGAGCATAAGCTTTCGTGAGCTACAGCTCACTTCATCGGATGCATAAAGTGGAAAATGCAGTGAGGATTTTTTATACACACAGACCATGAAAAAATGGGTGTTTACCACTTCAAAAGGTTTTCTCTCCCCCCACCCCACTCTCCTGCTGGTAATAGCTTATCTAAAGTGATCACTCTCCTTAAAATGTTTATGATAACTTTCTGTACAGTTATGATCAAAAATAAAAATGTTATAAAAATGGTACATTGTTACTCAAGAGATCTGCTCCCTGGGTGTATTGAGAGTAGTCAGTTTATTTTACTGACTAAAATAAACATTTACTACCCTTTACTTTTGTTAGTAACGTTAGCATGGAACTAAATATAACTGTAGGAGAGTGAGCGAAATTCTTCTAAATTCCTCCTCCATCATAATACTTAAGTGAGTTTCACATGGAGAATCTTTATTATTGGTGATAATGCATACAATTGAAAGAACACAGCTCAACCCTCAGTTCTTAGGCTGAATCTGCAGGGCTTGCAGATAGACTAGCTTTTTTTTTAATTCTTGTAAATGCAGCAAATTTGACACAGAAACCACTGAAACACACATAGAACCCATGACCCCATTTATCAAGTCACATTTCAAAGAACAGCACACTTAAATAATTTTGCATGAAAATCACTATTTAAATGGACAGATAAATCCCTCTTGCTTTGAACTGAATCACAAAAACACAAAACCAAAACACAGAAAAAAATTCCCTGACGTTTTCCAACATTTGCATTAAGTACAGCTTTGAGTTAAGATATTTAGCCTTATTCTTAGAGGTATTTTGGGAGAAAGGCATGGTCCTGTGGTCTGACCACCACAGCTCTAATCCTGGATCAGACAGCAACCCCCTCTTATTTAACCTTTCCATATTAGTTAATAATGCTAACTGTACTGACACCTCACAGGGTATTCTGAGGTTTAATCAGTTAATGTCTGCAAAGTGCTTTGAAGATGAATCTCATTATATAAAATGTTAAAGTATTATTAAGTTCAAACTCAGACTTTTAATAAAACTGGTTCATGGGAGGTAGAGACTATTCAGATTAAAGAATCAAAGTTTTCCTGCCACTTGGAAATATTTGGACAGAAAATCTAAATACAAATTTTTCACGTTAATCACTTGAAAAGGACAGTTTGTAGAAACTGGTTAATACCTTTTTTCAGAAGGCTAGGATTTAAGAATACTGGATATAATAACTGATTTTAGGCCAACAATACTGTGAAAAAATAAATTTAGTACAGAAGAATGTAAGGTGGCTTTGACCAATTGTTACAAAACTTTATAACATATGGGACTGTTAAGCCTCTGTATTGAAGCATTTGCCATATAATCCACTGAAATGGTCTATCCCTTTGCATTTTATGATTCTTTTGGGTCCTTTACATTTTTGTTCTCGGCATAATTAAAAGTGAGAATATGTTTCTTCTGACAGCAACTTGTACTCAAATTTAAAAGGCATAAATAAAATTTAATATATAAGGGAATGCTGTGGGTTACATGGAGAATAAAAATGAGATTAATAAAACAGAGGTCATAGGAGGCAGATATAAAAACAAAAACTGCAAATGTTGTTGCATTAGGCATAAGATGAAAATGCAAGTTTGTCTATAGCAATTAATATTATAAAAAATCTAAAGTAGTATTTCAGTGTAAGCATTTCTATTTACTAGGTAGTAATAAATGTTCATTCTTTTAGTAATATTTTAGATTTATAATGTATTATTCAGAGTGATTTTAGGGACAATAATATGTACAAAATATGGAATCAATGCATTTTTTGCAGCAACAGTTTATTCTGTTTCAATTAAAATTTTACCCTATCTAAAGGATACAGAAAGATATGCTTGTATAAAACAGCCGTATTAAATTATATACATTATTCATTCCCTGTTGCTACAGAAAAATCACCTCCATGATCTTTATCCCTTTGTATCTTTACTTGCACAAACATCAAATTAATCAGATATTCTTGGCTGCTACACCTATAGTTATAGGTAACTGTCCAGTTTTAAATGGTCAGCTTACATATGGGACATTTAAAACAGAAAGGTTGGTTTAGTTAAGAAAAACTGACAATTCCACATGGTATTTTCACTAAACATATATTTATGGTATAAATCCTCATTGATGCAATATGTGCATCACTATTAGAATCACTAGGGTGCTGTGAATTCCATTCTACTTTCAAACTGCTTATTAGACAACTTCTGAAACCTGAGGTACTCCCATATCATAGTGATGTCTACAAAACTGCTGACAGAGACCTTTAGCAATAAATACATGTTTAACAACCTTTTGTTGTTTACTGATCCCTGAGGAATTATAGGGAAAAAACCTCTGGTACAATTATGATAGTTTGATATGATAGATAAAATGATTACAAGTTTGTGTGTGCTATTGTTTGAAATTTAATTGCTAAAATGAAGGAACTCAGGAGAGTCCTGACTAAATTTAATCTATTTGATTCTACACCCTGCGTTTTACACCCTCTGATTTTCTTGTGCTTTTTAATGCTGGTAATAGAGCACGCTGCTAGGTCAAATCATGAACTCCATAGTCAGTCAAAACTTCCATTAAATTCTGTGGAAAATGGGAGATTTGCATGAGTATGGAATGTAGAGTTTTATCCCATATTAGCTACTAATACCTCTGCTAACTCATTTGTCCAAACACATGATGCTACTGTACTGAGCTCACAGTACTGAGAATAGAAGAACACTACAATGTTTAGTTTTAAGAAAAACATTTCAATGTGTTGATATGCTCCTTAATGTTTGCAAACAACAAAAAAACATTTTTCAATGACTAGTAACAAGAACTTTTAAGAAAAAAAATCAAGAAATTATAAAAATTAAATTTCTATCACAGCAGTTTTCATTGTTAACCCAAATGCCACCACTTCAGAGACCACTCTGCTTTCAGGATAGAGTTTTTTCACCAGATTTTTTAGTGAGATTTTTCCTGTTTAGATAAATAGTTTTGTTTTTTTAAAAAATTGTATCAAGCTAAAAATACATCACTAGTGTTTTTTTTCAGCTAAATTGTGGGTATGACAAAATAATGTTATTTTATGGGGCACTGCAGTAGCTTACAAACTATTAGAAAAGAATGTAATCCAACTTTTCGATACAGAAGAGCAGCTAGGTAGCCTTACACTTTCCAATTGTTAGGCATTATTTTGATGTTAAACACAGAATTAAGCTGCTAGAATTAATTTTGTTTAAATTTATAAACAGTTTATTTAGCCGAAGCTGCTTTTTACATTCTTTAGAAATGTGTTTAACGGAAGTCTACTCTTGCTACTAGTCATGGTTTTGATATTCCTTTTACCTTTAAATCTTTTAGTTGTCTGTGATTTGTATTTGATTATTTATTTTGCTACTTCTTGGTTTACCAAGAGCTTTAACATTTTTACAGTTAGATATTAACAAAAAAGTAAATAAATTAAGCTATAGAAACAAAAGGCAAGGTTTGCAATGTTTTAACCTTGAAGCTCTCAGAAGATAACATCATGGTTAAATCTGAAGATAGTGTCAGACTGAAATATGAGATGTAAATTAGTCCATCATGGCCTAACAAAAGTTTAATCAATAATTCTGTACATTGCCTCTGGTTTTATCATCTATGCTATTCCAGCATGTAATTTTATTAACTCCTTTTTATTTTTGCAGTCTACACTCTGTTGCAATACAAGGTACGGTATGATTTGACATTTTAACCACTGGAGCTGCAAATGTTGATTGAAGTGTTTTATCTAATAAATCTCTAATTATTGCAGTCTAAGTTGAATAAACTGAATAGAGTACTCCTGAAAAAGCTTATTGAACATAAGCAGTTTTGTTTAATGTTGTTCAATCTCAAGTCAATTCTAATGACTTTTTTCAATTTCTTTCTCTTCAATTTCTTTCCTGGCCAGAATTATTTATGTTATGTGCAAGTGCTACGTACATAAGTGATTTATTCCCTTACAGGAGGCTCATAAATTTTGTTCTGAAATGGGAAGGGATTTAAAAAATAAATTCTCATAATTACACAAGAAAATACTTTGATATAGCATGACTTATATGTGAAAGAAAGAATGATTGTTAGTTAAATATGTGTAAATAGAAGTATCCACCCTCCATTTTGGATAACTTTATGCTTTGCTTTTCTATGGAATTTCATGACCATGGATTTTTATTGCACAGAATGTGTAAACGCAAAAACCTACTTGTTCATGGAATACTGTAGCTGCAAAATTTAATGCAGAAGTAGAAGAGAGAGAATCAGGGTGAAGGAGATAGTGACAGAAGTATATTATTTATCTATATTACAGACACAGCAACATTTTCTTTCGGCTTGATTGTCAGAGCCCTTACTTGACCACAAAGGGATGCAAGAAGGGGTAAGGCCTACAGGACTATGATGGGGAGAGCAAGGGCTACTTTGCCCAATGCTCCTTGCTGAGAGCAAGGGAATGAGGAGAGGGTGAAGAGAATACACAAGGAGGAGTAAGCTTCTCCACAAGAAGAGGTGAAGTAATTTACTGCTTCCCCAATAAGGGGGGAGCAGGGTGGAAACTGTGACTCTCCAAAGTCACAATTCATCCTCTGATCGTCTCCTCGGCCAGTGCAGTTAACATGCATATTCTATATGCATAGTCTGTAGCAAAGAACACATAGTTGTGGCCTTGAGCTTCACATAGGGAGCACAAGGATGTGGATACAACTTAAGAGCACCCAAGAAGAGCTGTATGTGGTGCTACATCTAACATTGCTCAACCAGTGCAGCCAGGACACCTTCCTTTTGTTTTTATAGTAGCCAAAGCTCTACTATATGCAGCCCGTGCATCACAAAAAGGTATAGGACTGATGATAAAGAAAGGAAAGCTTAACACAAATATGTCAGACAAGTACAGCAGACAAACAGGCCTTCTCAACAGCAAGATACCAAAGATGTTTCAGAAAATAAAGATTTAGTGTCATAAAGATACTTCTTTTTGGACACAACTAGAACATCCTCATCAACTGCTAATCATCTGGCTTGATAACAAACAATCTCATGCAGGGAAGGCAGAACTTATAAAAGGTACGAAGGGTGCTAACTATATTTACTACAATCCAGACTTCTCATATAATCTTCTTGTACTTCCATATCAAAAGCTTTCTATGGTCAGTGATAGGACATGAAATTCAAAGAGGAGTTCATGATATGTATTTATTTTTAGGCATTTCTCTCAAACAGGTTTGCTGTTTACAGCTTGGCAGGAAAATCCGTTTCAAAGAGTGTGTGAGTGAAGATTGCTTCCCACATACCGTACATTTGTTACGAACCTCTTTGAAATGTATGGAATGTAATGATATTTTAATATTTACTCCTTTATATATGTTTCTATGAAGGGGTATTCTACTATTCTGATAGCATTAATCAAGAAATCTATTTTTCTGATATCCCTCTACTTAAAAATATTTTGCTGCATACATAAAACAGAATAAAGCAGCATTAGCACTAGTGTAAATGCAAGTTAAAATATCTTGGTTTTTTTTCTTTTAAAAATGTTCCCTCATCAACATATACTGTATCATCTTTTAGTATGTGTTCTACATGCAGCTGTTGGAAACATCCATGCTTCTGGATTTACACTTATATTCTCAAACCTAGCTATCAATATACAAATGAGAAATTTGTTACTGAATGTGGTGTGCTTTTTAAACACAGAAAACTATCAAACAAAAGCCCACTCCTGCCAACACTCATGCATGCAACTAACTATACACATGAGAATAGCCCTAAAGACTTAAAGGGGACTAGAGAGACAAAGTGGATGAGGGAATATATTTTATTGGATGAACTTCTACTGGTGAGATAGACAAGCTTTCAAGCTTACATGGAGCTCTTTAGGTCTGGGAAACTATTGGGACTACTCACACGTGTAAAGTTAAGAGCTTGTGTATTTGTTTGCAAGATCAGAGTTAAAGGGTCTATCCTACAGTTCTTTCTCAGTCAAAATTCCCATTAAACTTTATGTAATTTTGCTGAAGTAGAACTGTAGGCTGGGGTCTCAAGAAGGTAAATGGTAGAAAACTCCGATTTATACTTTGCCATGATGCTTTCTTTTTTCAGTGTGTATATTCTTCCATTTTATTTTACTCTTCACACCATTTATTGTGAGTATAGAAATAATTCTAAGAATAAACAACAAATTGAGAATAGACTTTTTCATGGATTGATTTGCCGGGTAAAATTTGCTTTCAGAATAAATGATAATAGTTTAAGGCATAGCCTGTATACACTTGTGAAACTGTTCTTGTTTGGAATTTGTTTCATTCATTGGATCAAGCTCGATGATTATTTAGAGCTTTAATGAGACATGTACAATGTACATGAAGTCATTTTCAAAAGAAAGGAAACATGGGCTACTGTGAATCTAATTACATGCCAGCCATGTTATGGCTATTCTAGTTACCATTACATAGGCAAATTGACAGAGTTAAACTACACAGCAGATACCCACTGTTATCTTGAAACCTAATACAAATGTTCAATTCACAACATCTTTAAATTAAGTAATCGGGCCAAATCCAACCCATTGTTATGCAAAAATATCGTAAGGGATGCAGTCAGTCTCTTATTTCTATCTTAGCTAGATCTGCACTGGACTGATCAGTCTTCAGCAGTTTTGGCCTGTTGTGGAAGGGGTGTGGAGTAGCTCCTCAACAATTCTGTCAGTGAGAAGCCTCTGTAAATTAACTTAGCATGAACACCCTGATCACGCCTTCACACATCCTGACCTACAGCCTTTGGGGAGGCAGGAATTCACAGAGGAATCAGTTCAATGCACAGATCAGTCCAACACTTTTATTACAGAATCACAGCGTCACTGAAAGGGGCAGTTCATGAGAGTATATTAAATTCAATGCTTCAGGAAGGAACCTGAACTCCCATCACTGGGCAGACAGTCCAAACTGCCCCTTGAGCTTCCGTGTCTAATCACTTATTAGGGCACCTCCCTTCCCGGGGATAATGGCCAATTCTTGCATGTAGCACAAGCTCATAGTGACCATACCCCCAAGGCTGCTCCCTAGGCCTGTCTCCCAGCCTAAATTCTGACTCTGGGTTTCTGCCACCTCCCTGCAGCAGCAGATATCCTCTCCAGCAGTCCACACAGTCATCTCTTGAATGGCATCTATATCCTCCAGTGGGAAGAGAGCTGGAAGCAAGAAGAGGAGATAGGATTTTCTTCCGAACCTCTAACCAATCACAGCTCTAGAGGCAGAGCCAGCCTTCAGAGGGCTGCTGCTGACATGTGGAGTTTAAGCAGCAAAGGCTGGGTGCACTGAGAGCCACTAGACGGGAAGGTGACCCAGCGCAGGGAACTTGCTAGGCTGCAAAGCCACACCAAATCCCTTCCACAACATGCCCAGTCTCCTGAGAATCATCTGGCCCAGAAACAGCTGGTAATTTCAGGAAAAGACAGTTACCTTTCAATAACTTGTGTTCTTCGAGATGTGTTGCTCATGTCCATTCCACATTAGGTATGTGTGCTCGGCCACATGCACCGGTGTTGGAAGTTTTCCCCCCAGTAGTATCCGTAGTGGAGCAGCTCTGGTGCCCTCTGGAGTGGCGCCCGCATGGCATGGTATAAGGGGTGCCGCCAGCTCCCCCCACCCTCAGTTCCTTCTTGCTGGAAACTCCGACTGTGGGGAAGGAGGGCAGATTGTGGAATGGACATGAGCAACACATCTCAAACAATACCCACTACGGAAAGGTAATTGTTTTTTCTTCTTCGAGTGCTTGCTCATGTCCACTGCAAATTAGGTGACTTCCAGCAGTTCCTGTGGAAGCAGATAGGAGTTCATGGCTGCGCAGATTATAATACAGCTCTGCCAAATCCTGCATTGTCTCTGACCTGCTGAGTGATGGCATAATGAGACGAACGTGTGGACTGAGGAGCACGTCATGGCTCTACAGATGTCCTGGATCAGGATGTGTGCCAGGAAGGCCAACGAAGACTCCTGTGCTCTAGTCGAATGGGTCCTGATGATCAGGTCTTTATGCAAGACGTGATCCAGTTGGAAATCCTCTGCAAAGAAACTGGAAGGCCTTCATCCTGTTCACCATAGCAATGAAGAGCTAGGTCGATTTACAGAAAGGCTTGGTATGTTCCAAGTAAAAAGACAAGACCTTCTGGATGTCCAGCTCGTGCAGATGCCTCTCCTCAGCAGTCTTGTGTGGCTCAGGACAGAACAGAGACAGGAATACATCCTGGCTCATATGGAAGGAAGATACCATGTTCGGTAGGAAGGCTGGGTGGGGCCGCAGCTGGACCTTGTCCTTATAAAACACTGTGAAAGGCAGTTCCGAGGTCAAGGCCTTAATCTCTGAGGCTCATCTTGCTGATGTCACCATCACCAGGAAAACAACTGTATTGAGGACCCAGCTGTCCGAAGTTATCGTCGACCACACCGGGAGGAAAAAGGAAAGGTGGCTGCAAAAAACTGGTAAAATAGGATCCAGGAAATAGACTGGTAGGTCACCCCAGGGCGAACCCTCAAAACGACTTTTTAGCTCCTTGCTTGGAGTGGGTCGAGCCCAACTGAGCAGAGGGTGGGAGCAAGTGGCTCATGCACCATCTGTAGCCCTTGGGCTTTTTGTGCAGCTGGTCCTGCCAGGGATGACTCCTTTGCCCCTGGGGAAGCTGTGGTTTGAACCGCTTATGGGCCGAGCCCAGAACGTAGCGCCCAACGGTTTTTAGGGTGGTTCGTGAGTTCTTCAGCCCATTTATCTTGTTGTCCGCAAACAGGGCCTGACCATCAAAGGAGAGGTCCTGAATCGACTTCTGAGCCTTGGAGGACAACCCGGAGAGGAGCAGCCAGGACGCTTGCCGCATGGAAATGGCGGACACCATGGTGCGGGCGGCAGAGTCTGCAGCATCAGATGCTGCTTGAAGGGCCACTCTGGCAGCGGCCGTGCCCTCTTCGAGGAGTGTCTGGAATTCTTTACAGGAACCTTCCGGGAGGGCATTCTCAAACTTGGCTGTGGTCTGCCACATATTAAAGTGGTAATGGCCAAGGAGGGCCTGGTGGTCAGCCACCCTCAACTGTAAGCTAGACGAGGAATAAATTTTTCATCTGAACAAGTCTAGTCTCATGGAGTCTTTATTTTTTGGGGTAGCTCCGGGTTGCCCCTGGTGTTCTCTGTGGTTAGCTGCCTCAACCACCAGGGAATTTGGGGCAGGATGGGAGTAAAGGTATTCGTGCCCCATAGTCGGGACAAAGTACTTACACTCTGCCATTTGGAAATGGGGGCAAAGAGGAGGGGGTTTGCCAAAAGGCGCTGGATATCTTCAATACCCCTTCATGAAGGGGAAAGGCCACCCTAGCAGGGGCTGTGGAGAAGAGGACATCACACAGGGAGTTCACTTGCTCCTCCAACTCCTCTGCCTGCAGGCCAAGGTTGGACGCAACCCTCTTCAACAGTTCCTGGTGTGCCTTAGCATCATCCAGAGGAACCAGGTGAGGGGCTCTGCGATGGTCTCATCCGGCGACTATGAGGAGGAGGCCAGTACCAAGGGTTCCACGACACCCACTGGTGGTCCAGCAGGCTGTTCCCCTTGGTCCACATGGACTTATCCTGCCTCAGGGAGTTGGGTTGTCGATGCCACTGGCCTGTCCGAGGCTCCTAATGCCGAGCTGGCAGACTGGGAGGGTTGGGTGAACCCCCACGAGTTCCAGGGGTACCGTGAACCTGACCACTGGGCCTGGAGCCATCGGGCAGGTTTCAGTTCTGATGATGCAGGTGGCACCAAGAGTCTGGGAAGCTGCCCCGCCGATGTGGAGCTTTGCTCCGTAACGGAGCCATATCTGGAGTGATTGCTGCCCAGTCACCTGGATCCACTGGAGCAGCAACCCCGGGCCTGGCGATAATCACGGTCGCATCTAGAGGAGGACAGGTCCGAGTGGGACGTTCGCCTCCGTGGGGACCTCAGTGACCAGCAGTGCTCGGTGGATCCGCAATGGGAGACTGGTAATTGACACCTCATGCTTCAAGACTGATACTGGGAGGAGGAGCAGGACCTGGAGGTATGGTGGGCCGGGCAGGATCCATCTCGGGGATCATTGGCAGAGCCCGTGGCTAGTCCTCCGATCGTTCCAGGGATCTGTAGTGGCATTCCAGTGATGTGAAAGGCCAGTCCCAATGTTCCTGCTGGGGAGCGCGTGCGTCTGTGGGTCTGCGCCAGGTAACCGGCAAATTGCTCCTTGAATCCCGCTGCTCGTGCCCAAGGTTCGGTGACCATAGAGGGCTCCAGTGCATCTGCCACCTTAACTCCAAGGCATGACGGCTTCGAGCGGGTGAACGGGGGCGGGATGTCCCCCACGATGGGAAGCGGTACCGTTGAGGCGAGGGTGGATGGAAAGGTCCCAAGGTGGGCTTACCCTGAAATCTGGGCACTGCTTGGGCCAGCACCGGGAGAGTCAGGATCTCCTGTGCAGCCTGGAGCGCTTCCGGCATCAACAGCACCTGAAGCTGACGAAGGCTCGCCTCTGTGTCCAAGCTTCCAGGCAAGGAACGGGGTGGGATGCATCGATGTTAGCTGAGGTCCCACTTCCCGACAGGGGAGATGAGCCGCGTGGCGCAGGTCTTAGCTTGCCCCCAGCCCTGTACTTCCCCTTGCGGGGAGTAGGAGACCATCCCCTATTGGCTTTCTTCGACTTCTTGGACGGGGCCGTGGACAGGGATTGGTGCCGGCTCATCAACGGCGGGGCACTACTCACCAATGCAACGATGCTGGGTGCTGAGTCGGACCTTTGCTCCAGGGCTGGAGTGAGCACCGACTCCATCAGGAGTGCTTTGAGTCTGATCTCACGCTCTTTCTTGGTCCTAGGTTTAAAGGACTTGCAGATTCGACACTTATCACTTATGTGCCCTTCACCGAGGCATCTGAGACAGCTACGATGTGGATTGCTCATGGGCATGGACCATTTGCAGCGACCGCAGGGCTTAAAGCCTGGGGACTGGAGCATGCCCCGTCCCCCGGCTAAGTCCCTGACAGGACTAACAAAACTCTAACTACTGCTAAGGGCTAACTAACTCGATTACTATGTATACTAACTTTACAAGAACTCTGGTTGGTACAAACGAAGCCTAAGCAATGCAAGTAAGAGCAGCGAACGTTCCATGCACCCTCACTCGCAGCAAGAAGGAACTGAGGGTGGGGGGAGCCGGCGGCATCCCTTATACTGTGCCATGTAGGCTCTACTCCAGAGGGTGCCAGAGCCACTCCCCTATGGATACTGCTGAGGGAAAAACTTCCAGCACCGGTGCATGTGTCAAGCACACACACCTAATGTGGAACGGACATGAGCAAGCACTCGAAGAAGAATTAGTGTTTTTACAACCATTACTTTTGTGGGACTGCGGGCCTGGATTCGGTCATTAATCAGAAATTAGCTTTCTCTGATCCAAATCACAGTACTGATTTAGTGTAAAATTGCAGGTAGAAACTGCTCAATTGTCATCACATTTAGGAGAAATAAGTAAACAATCTGAAGATGGAAGTCTTCATAGATCCATAGTGTGGGATTATTTCCTCATTTTGAAAGATATTATAAATTATATTTTTATATGCATAACACACCCTTTATTCTGAAAAATCTCAGAGCACTTTGACAAACTTAATTAATATACAAATTATACACAAGGATCACTTCACTAAACACTGAAGTGCAGCCATCTCTAGGGTGGAACTTGGCAAACATATGACAATACAAACTCTATATAAATGTTTTGCAGAGGAAGCAATGCCTTCTGTAACTGCACTGAAGGGAAAAATTTGGTAGACAAAGTGCTATTACGTGAGCTTCAGTTTGGCTAGGGCACAAGAGTTAAACATTTTTGTTTTTTGAAATATTACAAATTCAACTTCATTTTTACATCTCATCCAAAAGATAACACTTCCAGCACTATGCTGGGGCATTGGTTCAGTGCTGTCTCAGAGCAAGTAGTGCCACCTACTGACTCAAAAAGCCAAACAGATTTATTTGTGAGGGTTCAGTGTGAACAATATACCTTAATTTAATGGTTCATTTGAGTGAAAATATACAAGGAAGGGAGTGTGGCTACCCACTGATCTAAGAATAAAACTACCATACCTCAGAAAAAAATGTAAGTCTTTTCCCTATAGCCGAATAGGAAATGCACTTCAAAATCTCTATGCAAATAATTATTCAGAACAGAAGTATTTATCATAGTGGTATAAAAACCTTTAATTAAGAGATGCGGGAATAGATGTTCTTCCTTAATAATACCACAAATTTCAAATGCTTTCTGAGATACAGCATATTAAAAGTGCTTACGGCTTGATTTTGCTCCCTATTCCTCAGCTTTCAGCAGTAACCATACTATAAAATCAGATAGGGTGAGAGATGCTCCAATTTTGTGCTTTTGTTGTCATTCAGGAAAACTGAATACTCAGGACTCTATCCTTGCTGCACTGATAACCCAAATCTTGACTCCTTTCACAGCATTATGTCAACACTGTTTTGTAACTATATGGCAAGGATTTCCCAGTTGCAACTTTTCAAACTTTTCCTAGTAAAAATTATGTTGATCATTAACAGTGTTGCCAACTTTAATGTATACCTCAAATTTCAATTCCACAAGAGTATAGCAATAAAAAAATACAAGCAAGGAAGCACGAGAAATGCTTTGTACACAATGCACTAAACTAATGTGTTAATTTTTATTTTAGGAAGGACACAAAATACTGGATGAACTTAAAGGGTTTGTTGAAACCAGAAAGCAAAACAGCTCAACAGCCAGCTTGTAAAACAATTAAACAGGACTGGTATGAAGGAAGACAAAAAGGTTGGCAGAAAAATGGCCAGGTTATTACAGAACTAAACATCTCCTTAAAAATAAACCCCAAAAGAATATGAATAAATACTTTGTCTTCGAGTCTGTTGATTCCAAAAAGTCACTGGCCATCTGAAATGCAATCTGCCATACAAAATACTTGAGCTCACTAATTCAGAGTCTCACAAAAGGGTTTAAGGATCTGTGAAGCATTCACTTATATCCTATAACTCTATGGGGTTCTGACGGCTTTAAGTCCATTGTTATCTTGATATATCAACTACTAGATACCAGAGGCCGGTCTGTAATTGGTTTATCTTCCACAGAGTAATGAAAGGTTGAAATTGAAGCTAAGGTAGGTGAAGTCCAGATTCAGACAAAGACAGGAAGTATAGGTCATAAATCCCCCAAAAAAACTGCTTGTGTAAAAAATATGCTGTAATTGTTTGACCTAATATCAGACAGCAAACCTTTTTCACTTAAAGTTATAAGCTTTCTAGTGAGAGAAAGAATTCATGGCAAATAGTAATAACTGCACTTTGGACTTAGAGTGTTTTTCATCCACAGATCTCAAAGTGCTTCACAAAAGTGACCTGCTTTATAAAGAAGATTGACCTGCTTCTGGTGTTCAGACTGGACGTTAAGAAATTTGGGAATTCTCCTCAGAATAGTAAGAGTGACTTGAGACTTCCATGAAGCTGATGACCCAAATGAGGTCTTCTTAAACAAATACATTGAGACGCAGTGTGGCTTAAGATCACTGAGATCGCTCAATGTTCTTCGAAGATTCTCCCACATTGAGATAAATCATGGCCTCAAGGGAGGCCGGTTGGCCACTTAAAGGCCTGATCAGTGCCCACTGAAGTCCATGGGAATATTCTCACTGACTTCAACGGACTTTGCATCAGGACCTAGAAGTAGTGACTGCCAGTATCCGCTGAATCTATTTTAGTCTATCCAGTAAAACCACAGCATCTTGAGTTCCTTCAATCACAAAAAATATTTTCATTTGAGTTACGGGTAATAAAAAAATACAGATTCTGCAGTTGCTTAGATAGAGTATGCTGGGGTTTAGAGAATTAGAGAATTAAAGAGATTCTAGCATCAATATAAATTGCAGTAGTAATTTACAAACAGAAACAATTATTCTGTAACAATAAAAGAGGAACAGTTTTCAAGTGGCATGGGCACTAGAGTGGGACCCAGGAGACCCAGGCTCAAATATCTCTTCCTTCACAGACTCTCTGTGACACCATGGGCACTTAGCCCTGCTCTACACTTAAAATTTAGATCAACCTAGCTATGCTGCTCAGGGGTATGAAAAACACCGTAGTTAAGCTGACCTATCCCCCAGTGTGGATGTGGCTAGGTCAATGAAAGAATTCTTCTGTTGGACTAGCTACCACCACTCAGGGAGGCAGATTACCTACATCCGTGGAAAAAACCCTTTCTGTTGATGTAGAAAGCATCTACACTATAGTGGCATATGTGCAGCTGTGCCACTGAAGCCCCCATTGCATAGACATGCCCTGAATCTCTCTGTGCCTCTTCCCCATTTGTAAAATGAGGAAAATAGTACTTCATGACCAGTGCTCAGATGCTACTGATGGGGCCATAGATTTACACAGGCTTCCAGTAAATGTTGGAAAATATCGATTTCACCAACATACACAAACCAATGAAAAGCCATTTCCATCAATGATCATCTAAATTTACTATTAGGCAAAGAAAGAAAAATGCTGCTTGAGTGTGATTTAAGGATATTTACTTTGTACATTTTGACATGTGACGTTGATAGATAGTGTTTTAATGATTGTAAAGCTTTAACTTTAGAACCTCAACATCTACTATCATTAAATATTAATTCTCTGTCCCCCCTTAATTTCTCACAACTGTGAAAATTTAAAATCAATAAAAATAGAAAAAAATGCTTAAACCCCATAATTTTACCCAACAATGACAATTTAAAATTAATAAAAATTTCAAAATAAACATTGATATTATCCATCAAAATTATAAAAAAATAAAATTGAATTCTGCCTAGTCTAGATAGATAGATGTGCTATTAAAAAAAAGCATAATTCTTTCAGTTTTGGGTTGTTAATACAATCTAAGATTTTGTGTACACACACACATGCACACACGGCCAAATTCTACTTTCAACAGCAGTGGCATAAATATTGAGTATTTTCATTCAAATAATCTGAGTTGCTTTGGATTTAAATTGGAATTGCGGAGAACACAATTTGTCCTTTTAATATTTAGCAAAAGTTAACTATTAGTGTTTGCTTTTTATTTACCTTATACAATAAGAAACTGAACTGATCTGAATTTTGCTGAATTGGATGAATAAAATACTTCATAAAAAAAAGTAATATTAATTTAAAATGCATTTTGTAAAGGATAGTGACGTGAAAAACACTTTAAATATATGTAGACATTACTTCATTTTAGTCCTGGGGGGGGACTAGCCATCGTCCCGGACATAGGCAGCATGTTGTGGTTGGATCCCTGCTGACCTTAGTGGCAGAGCCACTACTAGGGCCCTTGGCCCAGTGGAGTAGGGAGGACCCGGGTCCCCCTACCCTAGGCCGCCACCCTCCCCCAAGGGGCAGCCCACTACCCTGTGAATCAGGTACGCCTCATTGCCTCTGGCCACTAGGCCTGCCTACCCTGCAGCCCAGGAACTCCTCACGGACTCTGGCTGCTAGGTCTGCTTACCCTGCGAACCAGGGTCTCCCTCAGAGACTCCAGCCACTATGCCCAGGTACCCTGCGAACCAGGGAACCACTAGTGACTCCAGCCACTAGACCTCGAGACCCTGCAAATCAGGGACCCCCTACAGACTCAGGCAGCGAGGCCTTGACCCCGCGAATCAGAGATTCACCACTGACTCTGAACCTTAGGTTTTATTGCCCTGGGATGCAGGACAATCTTGTCAGTGTAAGTCCATCGGGTGTCCTAGCCCAAAGAAATGAGCGCTCGAGGGTTGGGGTGTACTCACCTCACACTAGCTGGGGGACCCGCACCCTGTCACAGTTGCATATAATTTTGACTCTGATTCTGCAAAGACTTATGCATGTATTTAACAAATCCCATAAAACGTAGGGCCTGTGTTTCATAGTAAGCAATGGCCACTAGAAAACTTTGTGAAAAAACAAGCTTATACAAATGAGAGTAATCATTATGCATATTGAGGAGCTTTCCTCACATTAAATTTGTAGACATTTTGAAAATATTTTTTTCAATAGAAAAAAAGTCTAAAAATTTAAAAGACCAATGTCTACAAAATTTCACATTATTTTTCTTTATTTACTAGTTTTCACAGAACATTTTGATTTTACTTTGGTCTCCCTTATCAAAAACCCTCATTAGGTCAGAAGAGAAAACAAATTTAGTGATTTGGTTCTAGGGTAAAGTGTGTTAAAATGTTTACACAGTGTAAACTACTGTAAGGTGAATGCACAACTAGTTGAAAGACAGAATTCAGTGGTTCCTCGTGGGAGGGTGTACCTAGAGAAGTCCCAAAGGGGTCAGTCCTGGGTCTGGTACTATTCAATATTTCTATTAATGATTTGGATTATGGAGTGGAGAGTACGCTTATAAAATCTGAAGATCACACCAAACTGGGAGGAAATTAGGATTAGAATTCTAAGCAACCTTGACAAATTAGAGAATTGGTCTGAAAACAACAAGCTGAAATTCAATTAAGACAAGTCCAAGGCAGTACTCAGAAAAATCAAATGCTCAACTACAAAATGAGGAATAATCGACTACGTGGTAGTACTGCTGAAAAGGACCTGGGGGGTTATAGTCAATCACAAATTGGATATGAGTGATGCAGTTGCTAAAAAGGCTAATATCATTCTGGGGCATATTAATAGGAATGTCAGATGCAAGATACAGGAAGTAAATGTTCCACTATTCGGCTCTGATGAGGCCTCAGCTGGAGTACTGTGTCTAAAATCTGCATGCTACACTTTAGAGAAGATGTGGACAAATTGGAGAATGTCCAAAGGAGAGCAACGAAAATGATAAAAGGTTTAGGAAACCTGACCTAAGTGGCAAGATTAAAAAAAAAACTTTGCATGTTTAGTCTTGAGAAAAGAAGACACAGGACCTGATAACAGTCTTCAAAATATGGTAAGGGCTGTTATAAAGAGAACTGTGATCAATAGTTCTTGTCCACTTAAGGTAGAACAAGTAGTAATGGGCTTAATCTGCAGCAAGGAAGATTTAGGTTAGACATTAGGAAAAATTTTCTAACTATAAAGGTAGTTAAGCTCTGGAATAGGCTTTTAAGCGAGATTGTGGAATCCCCAATATTGGAGGTTTTTAAGAACAAATGGGACAAACATCTGTCAGGGATGGTCTAGGTTTACTTGGTCCTGGCTCAGCACAGAGGATTGAAATGGATGACCTCTCAAATTCTGTTCCAGCCGTATATTTCTATGATTCTATGAAGCCAACACATTTGGGACTATTTGCCTGTTTGGGGCTATTGCCAGTGCAGAATTTCTGGTACTTTATCTTTGCATTTTTTCAGTAATTTCTGAGAATGAAAACTGCCTTTTCTACCAGTTAATTATGCTTTCCACTTGCTGAATAAGTTGCCAACCTAAAGTTTAGTGAGGCTGCAGCATTAGCAGTTGCTGTGTTTTGTAGCACACAATTGTGTACCAGACTGAATATAGTGGTTGATGCTGTGAGACCTACCTCCCCCTCCCCTTTAAAAGCCCAACATTCAAGGACCTAGAGAATAGTCAAGGACATACTTGTTGGGTGTTGTAAAAACTATTACTCATTGCAGAGAGTTAAAAAAGGTTGAGTGTAGCATAGTTTTCAACAGAAATGTTTGTGATTTTTGTTTTCACAAAATTTTCAGCTCTACTCAACTTCACAAAAACACCACATAATTTGGCATAATTAGCAATCTTCGAAGTTTCATCTATACTGGAAGGAAGAGTTGTGTTAGCTAATATGTTTTACTTATCACACTGTTAAACACCACTTAACATCTAGGACAAGCAGTGTGTTACTTAAAACATGTTAGTTTACGTGTTTTCTAATACAACTCATTTTCCAAGTACAGATAAAAGCCTGAGAAGCCCATGACTGGAACAAGAAGGGTATTTGAACAGTTGTCTGGGGAAATCTATGCGGCATATGTCCAACCTTATGCCTTGCTTTGGACAGTACGATTACTGTCTTATTTTTAAAGCATTAAATTCTCACACAAACACACAAAACGTGTGTGTGTTGGGGGGAGAATCACATTTGCTAGGAGATACTTATGGTGGCTCTGAAGTCTGAAATGACCTACTCAAAAATATTCTGTGATGCAAAAGTACTTTCTGACTCTCAAGTCAGCTGCTTGCTTAACATATCATTTGTTTATAGAAGTTCTGTGTCAATGTTCTGCTCTATGAATGTAGATAGATAGCAGTCAAAATGTTAAGAAAGAAACTGCACACTTTTCAGAGCTGAATGAATACTTACTTCTGCTTTTTTACGTGCTTCCATGGCTTTCATAAGCATCATATGTTGCCTTCTCCTCTCTCGTTCCTAATAAAGCAGATAAAATTAGAACAAGACTCAACCACAGTTACAAAAGTGTCTTTTTTATTTTAAAAACTCAGTACAAGTTTAGCATTAATAGACAAGTCACAATAAATACTATATATAGGACAAGAATGGCCAAGTCTGTGCATGTTTTAGTTCAGGTTTAGAAAGCAAATACAAGAACAATCAAAAGCAAAAAGGTAAAGCAATGAACATGGAGACAGTGTAAAACAGAAAGCATACAGCTTTACTTATGGTCAGTTGTGATGCTCCTTCATAAGCTGGCAGAACAAAAAGCATAATGGTTGGCTGGAACAGGTCAGTTACCTTACATCTGCTATTAGAAAGCTTGCAATTACTAAATGAATAGCCAATTGAACAGAAAGCTGTATTTCTGATCATTTAAAAATATAGTGAAAGGCTGAGTTGAAAATCATTTTAACTTCATGTTTAATTAAAATCTTGCTGGAATCCAATATGCCACCAACAAATAAGTATGCTGAATTTTTCTGTATTGAGATAGTTTTACTTAAATAGCCATGGTTCCTATGCAAACATGAATAAAATAGGATATTCCTATTTACTGATGCCTGTTCCTCAATGCAAAGCCACAAAGGCCGCGCCACAGATTATGTTAACAAATTTAAATGGAGCATGACTCATTGTACTACAGAAAAAACTAGATAAGTTCCTTCAACTTTAAAGTTCTAAGGTAAAATCCTGGCCCCACCGAAGTTAATAGGAGTTTGTCATTTACTTCTATGAAGCCAGGATTTCATCCCTAGTTTCATTTTTAGATTAAAATATTATGCATTTACCATTTATTGAAAGCTAGTGTGCTCAGCACTGGACAAATCTGGGGAAAGACACGATCCCAATTTGCACAGTAATTCTAACCCAATTTGTAGTGTTCTAATCCAAAATTATACTAAAAGCTTTATACTGAATCCCAACAAATGGGATAAGACTTGCAAAATTTGTACAGTGATTTCCTATTAAAGGTAAAATGCTAATTTTGCATAAATTCATCACTGATTTTACATAATGGTCCAACTCATGTTGTGACATCAGTAATGTAGATTTCCAGTCAACAGCCTCATATATGGATCACAGAATTCAATTTATAAACACGTCTGAGACAAGTCATACTTTTTTTCTTTAATAGACAAGACAAGCAGATGTATGCAATGCACTGTGCTGTAAAGCCATGCAGCAGTATGTAATATGACAGCAGCCAGTGCTACATTTTATGCATTGCTATGACAACCATATCACAACCAAATCACAATGCGGTGTTAGATGTACAAAAATAAACATACCCATACCATATCTAGTCTATGCCTCTCCAACTCCTGGGAGAAAGAGTTGGCACAACATTATGAAACAGAAATCACAAAGTCGTAAAACCACTTTATAACCCCCACAAAGAGACCCCAATACCAAAGAAAGTCAATAAACCATAAGATGAAAGAAAAATTTATGCAGGAATCAAAATCAGAAATTTATACCAAAAATATTTTTGAAGACTTTTCCCCCAAATAGCTTAAGCAGAAGTTAAAAATTAGCATTTGCTACTGTTCTGATAACTGTATGCATACCAACCTGATGTTTCAGAAGAACAGCCTGCTGCCTTCGCATCTCTTTTTCCTTAAACATAAGAACAAAAAGGTGCTTCAAATACCTGACAAATATTATTTAGCAGTAAGATGCAATTTTTTGAGCCATGCTAAAATAGGAAGAATCTGCATTCTCTGTCTCTTTACTCCTTTATTTTCAAACACTTCACATAATATAGGAACAGTTTATGCTACCAAATCTACTGAACTGAGCATCAGGAGATGCCAATAACATTTGGCTACACCGAGAGTGCATGATTTCCAAATACGGCAAGTAAGTTTTTCGGCACTGATAGGGATAAATGGGATATTTGACTACAACGTTACACAAGTAGCAGCAGAGTTTGCCATTATACTCAACATAAAACAGAAGCGACACTGTATGCAGTGCTATTACATAAGGGTTTGGTGAGCACGTCTAGAATTGCTCAAGCCAAGCATAAGGTATGGATAACTCTAGTATTGACACTTCTGTTTATTTATTTTATATTATATATATACACACACACATGCATATGCACGTATATATGTATATGCACACACACACGCACACATATGCACAGTACTTACTCTACATTTCTATTACAAATGTAATACCTTATGAAAAAACATTCTGCCATACCTACAGTTCTCATATTAGTTCACAATTATTATGCACAATCACACAGTTTTTATTTTTGGAAAATAAAAACTCTGATGCTCATCTAAACTAACCTTTATTCGTTTCTCAGCCTCCAATAATTTGGCATTTGCCGCTTCTTCCTTCTTTTTCTTTTTAGCCTGTGCATGCAAAACAGGTCTCAAGGTCATGCAACAACACCACTAAAACTTGAAAATAATCTCAGACTAAATAAAACTACATGCCTCACAAGGTGCAAAACAATACCACATATTATGTGCACATTATAACAGATTTCTTCCCTAGTACACTTTGCATTATCAGTAAGTTCACAATTAACTTTTTTTTCTTTTTAAGGCAAGCCAGAATTATGAAGTCACATTCAAGATTTATTTTACTTGGATATTTGTAACCAAGATACACAGCATATAGGAAAATAGTTATTTTTTAAATATTGTTGGAAAGAGATTAAAATTCTAATCATTATATAAAACGCTATATAAAAAACTTTAGCAATCAATGGTTTACCACTTTTTTCCATTTTAAAATACATATTTGATGTAATTGAAAATGTTCAGTTGAAGCCAATGTAAGGACTGCTCATCAACACATTTTGGGAATAATATTCCCATCCATTTAATTTATATCAATATCAGTTCTAGTATAAGACAACTGAAACCAAAAAGAAATCTGTTGTCAGACAGGTCAGAAATGATGATCTGAAACAGAAATCTTAAATTTAAATTCCTTTAATTTAGTTGTATGTGACATGGCTACATTATATGAAGCAACCATCTGCAATATGGAAGCTTATGTCTTTTAAAAATAGATCATGCACATTTTTGAAGATCAGAATCATGCTGTTCAAATATCAACTTCACAGCCAAATGTTAAATATTTTCCTTCTTTGTTACTGTAATCTAACTTTTAAAAACGAAGTTTTAAATCCATTCCACAGTCAGTAACTAAATTCCATATAAGGCAGATTGCAATACTATTTTACTCCCTGATTCTGCAAATACATATTTTCCTAACTATAAGCATGAGTACTCCTTTTGTTATCGATGAGACAACTGTCGTGTTTAAAGTTAAGCATACGTATAAGCAACTGCAGGAGTGGGACCATAGTTTAAATTATGGATCAATATTCTTAGAATTTCTGAAATAGTGAGACAGTTAACAATTTGAATCAAGACTGTGGAATTCCTGAAGTAGACCTTACTTTAATCCAGTGGCGACAAACATGCAGTTAAGACTTTTTTTTAATTATAATGTTCTTGAAACGTATGAACACATTTAAAAAAAATTATACTTAGTTTATTGTTTCTACCTCTAAAATTTGCTGAGCCCGAAGTTCTTTTTCCATTCTGATTTGTTGAATTCTCTTAATTTTTTCCTGCAAGGGGGGGAAAAACATCTTTTAACCCTTTTAAACAACAACAAAAAGTATATAAAAGATTTTTTTTTACATGAATGAAAAAAAAAAGTGAGAAAAGAGCCATAATTATTTTTAAAGGAATGAGCACGTGTACATAAGTACACTTTTTCTGAATCTTACACACATTCCAGTTGATTATTTTGAACTACAATTGTCTGTGTTTGGTATTCTACATTAACATTAGCAAATATTTGATGCATCTCTGAAAGCACTGAAAATGGAATCTATGCCTGTGGGTTTATGTTTAGGCAGTCACAACAGTTTTTCTATTATACTAACTTAGAGAAAAGGAAGCATCCTGATGACCGCACAAAATATACAGTGTAGGCCAAATCCTGGCTTGCAATGGTGGAGATGTGTAGGGATGGGTAGAAATAGGGGCTGTGGTGCTCGGACGCAGTCTGCTTATACAGGGAATGCTGGGGGCTGTGAAATCTTCATTGCTCCCTGCCATCTGTTGCTTAACTCTTGCAGACATCGGGGGCTGGGAGCATAGCCATTCTTGAACCTTTACTGATCGGGCTACCTGGCATATTGCATGGCCCAAAGTACCTACCCAGTAGCAGCCAATATTTAGCCTAGCCATATCTGATCTGGATGAAGTATGCACAATTAAGTGCTATATACTTTTATTTCCACTGAAAACTAGCCTATCAAGATGGATAGTCTGAGTTTGGACAACCTTACTTGTATTTCTCAGAGGGGTGTGTGACGTTATGCACTATAGAGTAAAAGTAAATAAATAAGTAAATCTGGAAAACAGTCGCCACCGCACTTTCAGTCATGGTCATTCCCAGAGACTTCAGCATGCCTGTGAGCTCCTGAGGCATGGGAGGAGCCTAATGCAGTCACTGTACAGTTTTATTTCACATGTCCTGTGTTGTATACTTTGTGCCTTGTAAAAAGAGATAGTATGTGCTGCAATTGAAAATGTTATGGCATCCTATCTAAGGGTTTATTGTTTCAGAACAGCTGCTTGAGAAACATCAATTAAAAGAGCAGAGCATGTCTTTGGATGGATATTCTGTTATCTGGACAAACAGGAGAAAATATGAACCACAGAACTCAGGGCATAGCAAAGCCCTTAACTTATTCCAAGGGATGTCAAAGCAGCTTTCATCAGGCTGTGTCATACAGACAAGCGTTCAAATGGACATAGTATCAAGGCACCTGTAAGAGAAAAGTCTGAGTATGATATGAGCCATCAATTCTCTATTCTGTGTGTTGGAAATTATGTCACCACTGTATTTTTTGGAGTCTCCAGAGAATAAATATGTCATGAAGTGGAGTCAACTTCATCTCCTCTCAGGGGCATGGTGAGAGTTCCTGCACAGTACCAGAAGTGGGCCCACTATGGTTGGAACAGTTTACTAAAAACAATATTATGCCACCTCTATGTTCTCTACTAAAACTTTCTAAATTTTAAACATGTTAAAAGTCACTCCATTTTCTGTGCTGGAGGCTAAACACACGCCAAAAAAGACTAATGGGGGGGGGGGGGAGAAATCCCCTCTTAACCATACCTTGACCTCCCAGGAAAGAGAAGTGTGAAAAGCACAAAATTAATCCTCTAGAGTCACCCACAGTTTTACCACCATAAGTATATTTAATTAGATTTCTTTAAAATGCGTCTATCCAAAGCTCAAACATCTCAGCTACCCGCAAATGTCACCATACCGTCCAGGGACAGAGGCAATGAGCACAGATCAAAGAGCTTAGTTGCAGAGTGCCCTGTGGATGAAATTCTGTTCTATGAGCAGGCAGGTAGTTGCACTCTGCCCTAGCTGCAGTTTCCAAATAATATTAAAGGTGTAGCCCCAATGTAGAGTGCAAAATGGCAACCCAACCTCTCTCTTAATACTACTGACTGCACTATCTCAACTGGAAAATCATTCCACCAATTCACTAATCTCTCTTAAAATAGAAAAAAAAAAAACCTCTTACCTGCTGTATGCCATAGTCATAGTTAAACAACACTTATGTCCCCTCATTTTAATCTAACAACTTCAACTAGATCAAGTTGAATGAAATACACTCTAGTTTAGGGACAATAGCACTTCAAATCTTAAAAATTACCATTTTGTTGCTCTCCTCATACGCAAACCCTCTCCATTCCATTTATTATCTTGGTATCCTACCCTTATTCTCTCCATTTTAACAAAATTTTTCTTCAACAAACGTGACCTACACTGCATATTTCACAAATGTGGTATCAATATACTCAGTGTTTTTTGTATAAGTTAGCTAGCATAATATCCTCTTGATACAAGCCAACATACTCTTAGCCTTTACTGTACTACAGAGTGGACTAAAATTTTATATGTTGAGTTTCTCAGTTCAAATCCTTTCCCTCTCCTTTCTTTACTCATTCAATTCTATTTTGACTATACTTAGCCACACAAAAAGGAGGACACTATGTTTTATGTGTTAGATGAAACAGTCCTTTACCATGTAAAAGTTTCTAAATGCCATTATCTGAATAAACTGATTAAGTTAACTCAGACTGAAGAGGTTTACTCTCATGCACACAATTGCCAGTATCTTCAAATATTACTTTAATAGGTAATCTCTTTCTATTAACATGTTTGGGTTTTTTTGTATTCATGTTTACTAAGACATTGAGGCCAAGATTCTGATACTACTACTCATAGTGATTGAGTAGCACCTTACTCTGTGAGTGGTCCCAACTGATTGCACGGACAACACAAAGAATAAAGTACTATTCAGCATTGGCAGAGATGTTACAATCTGTTCCATGGTTCACTAAACACTACTGCCCTAATCAGAACTGCTCAACTTCATATACTGCTAAGTCAGAGGAGACTCTAGGTGAAGCGGTAGAGTCTTATGTTTTTGGAACAAGAGACTTACGTCCTTTTTCCTCTGTTACCATGACCCTTGCTGGGTCCTCAAACTATCCTGTCTGCCTCCCCAGGTCCGCAACTACAGTCTCTTGCCAGTCTTTGTTTAAACTGGGGAAGCCCCAGTCCAAACAGGGCTGCACTGTGGCAAAATTTAGGCAGTCTGTTAGACAGGGACAGTGTCTCCTTAACAGTGAGCAGTTCTGTTTCTCAGTTAGCTATCACCTGTAAATCTTTCATTCTCCTTGACCCCTTGCCCAATTTCCCATTCACTTGGCAGCAACAGGGCAATCACAGGGGACACGTAGAAAGAAAGATATGTACATAGTTATCTGAAAAATGGAGCGGATTCCTCATGTCTACATAAATCTAATTTTCACTTCCAGCATTCAGACACTGACAATGTACATTATCAAGGTTCTCTGAAATCCCATTCAACTGCATAACCTTAACTCTCACCTCTTTTTTTTTTTAATTTTTCTTTTTTTTTAGGTAGAAACAAAACAGCACACAGGTCTTCATCACAACTTGGTGGCATGTATTTGTTACTGAGGTCAGAGTTAATGCTGCTCGTAGAGAAATAACTATTAGAATTCTCAAAGTTTTGAAGTTGAAGTGTGCTTCAACAGCAGAAGGGTTGTGTTGTTACTACACAGGACCCAGATCCTGCTATGCAAGAACTAGAGCTGGGCAACATTTTTCAGACAAAATGTGGTTGGGGGCAAAAAATACAGATTCAGTGACAACAAAATGTTTTTTTAATTTGTGTCAATTTTGCTGAAATGTTCATTTAGGAAAGAAAAATAGAAAACATATCAAGATATTTCAACATTTTCAAAATGAAATCTTTTGATTGTTTCATTTTAATGATATTTGTTTTAAAATTGCCTTAGAATTGATTTTTAAAATGTCAAGGACATTTAAAAAATGGTCAAAAATTTTATTTAACCCAAATTATTATTTTTTTTATTTGACTTTTTGATTCCCTGAAAATTTGAGAAATGTTGGTTTTCAGTCAAACCCAGGTTTTTTTTAACTACTTTTTGAAATTGCCAACAAATTGAAAAATATGTTATTCAGCCAGCTCTAGTCAAGACTGACTTGTAATCATTTCTAGATGGTGAGACGATCAGAGCATACATTATTTCATCCCCATTAATGACTCCCCAAAGCCAAAAACAAATACAGAGAGATCTGGGTTTACTTGTTTCCTGTGGCACCTGAATGCACAGTCCTATTATGTGAGAAGATTCTATAAATAATATAGGCCGACCTCACTTAAATTTGGGTTGCGCTGCTGGCACTTTTTCAGTATGCTGAGCTACACTCTAACACAAGCGCCTTTTTTAAAAAAAACAACTGAGCTACAAACGCAATTGATCAGCAATACAGCGTTATAAGTAAGCTCCCTGGGGCAGGGACAATCATTTTGTTCTGTTTCTACAGCACATAGCACAGTTGTGTCCTGGTCCATGACTGGGGCTTCAAGGCACCACTGTAATTTAAATAATAAAATCTATAGCAGAAATTGACCAGAAAGGCAGAAATGTATACCAATGTTCACTCTCACAGGTTACAATCAAGATATGGTATCAAGAATGTGATAACAAATCCCGCCTTGCACAGATATCTGGTGAAGTCTGTTTAAAAAGTGCAAGGTAATTCATCTGGAATACGTTCCACTGGCTCCATGGTTGGGTTTTATTATTGGATTGAAATGGAAATCTCAAGTAAACGCTGACTCCTCTTTCCACGCACAAATTAATTAAGGTACTTTTGTGTTTCATTTTCTTTATAAATCAAAGAAATATTGTAACTGTACTGCACAATACAAGGACAGTCAAAGAAATGCTGATCAGGATATCCTGACAATCTTAATAAAGTTCTCTATCAAAAAATCAGAATGCCTAGGTTTTAACTATAAACACACACAATTTAAGCTTCTACACAAGCAGCGAAGTTTCTATATCAATATGAATACAGAACTTAAAATAGCGCAAAGAGCAATAATTTAAATACTTTCTTCGAAAACACAATGCACACCACACACTATTTCAGAAATTAACGTGTCCAGTTCACTGCAGGGAATAGAATGAATGCAAAGAAACCCAGTAAAACAATTGTTTTTAGAATTTCAGGCTTCAAAAGCATTCATTTAATACTTCATTTGTTGGGATACTTGTTCAAATGATGAAAAACCTGCTTCCACAAGTAGCTTAATTTATGAATGGCTAAAATATGAAAAATCTTCTTGCTGTTGAAAGTATTACATATGGTTAAGAGCTTTTGCTATAACAATATTTAACAGTAATTTTTTATTTAAAAAGCAAGCAATTTGTACTTTAATTCATCACTATGCTTAGATATAATTGTTCTTAAGCAATCCAAAATCACTGGCAGTTTCCTCTCTAGCAGTTTTGACTGAGCTATTTTGATGTTTACATAAGCAGCTATATCACTATTTCTTTTTATAGAGCCGTAGAGTAGTTGAGCATATAACTAACTGGAGGGCCAGCTGTGCAACCCTTATTCACATGTGTAGTACCACTGAAGTAAACATGATCACGCAAGGGACATATTCACCAACATGAGTAAGGGCTGCACAATCTAGTCTTTCAAAATAAAATACAACATATGTTCTTTATAATTAAATAACTAACAACTTCAAATTTTAACAAGTACACTGTATAACCTATCAAATATATTGAAAGTATGAGTTTAAATAAATAAATAAAATACAGAGCTTATTTAATGAATACACAAAATTTACCTGCTGTTTCATTATCTTTATCTGTTCTTTTTGCTTCCGCTTTTCTTCAGCAGCCATAATAGCTACAAGTAAAACAAAAAATGTAACATCAGCAGAAAATGACTGAAGAACAGTAACCTAATCTCGACAATTCTAAAGCTCATCTGCAACTATGCACAATGTCTTAGAGGTTTACTACTTACCTTGCTGTTTTTTTGCTTCTTTGGCAGCTCGAGCCTGTTCCTGCTTCTGAAGTTTTCTCAAAAGCTTTATTTGTGCTGCTTGCCTCGCTATTTCTGTAACACAAAGAGGAAATATTAAGCACATAGTCACAGCACTGTCTCACATAAAAGATCTAACTTATGTGTTCAGACTTTTTCACATAAAGAAAGAGGAGACAAAGAAAATAGTGAGTTTATCTTGCACATATTTATCCTGAAAATGTTTAAATATAGAATTCTTATACCAGGATATCTTTTATAAACAAATACCTCTAACAGCTTCTCAAATGAACATGGATGCTTTCTGTTATCTACACAAAAATTATGTATAATTCTGAAAAATGAAAATAATTTACTTTCAATCAAGTGATAACATCAGGATAAAAAATTCTGACCCACCTCTTTGTCTCTTTATAAACTAAACTATTCCATATAAACGTCTAATCCTTTTTGAACAATCCCAGGAGAGCGGGTTCAGATAGCACACACTACACAGTACACTCTCATAAGGTTAGATTTTACTACTCTTTCTCATGTTGATTAGTATCTTACTCTTTCAATACTTCCATTGATTTTAGTGAGACTATTTGTGAAGTAAGGTGGTACTGAAGTGAGTTAAATTTTCAACCTGAGTCACAGACACATTACATTTGTTCATTCTTGTCATTTTCCCCTAATCTAAAAGATAAGTAATTTAGACTAGAAGTATATGTCTCTGCGTATGACAAAATGTAATAAAATTTCAGGGTACAAGACAAGGATGTAAAACAGCAGAGCTCACAATGAGTGACATAACAGTGAAGAGGTCTACTGGTTAAAAAAGAAAAAAAAGCACAAAAAGTTAAAATGACAGTTTATGGACGGTTTATCGTGTAACCAAAAAGAGGAAAAAATGTAAGTGTATTTTAAGAGAATACATCAGTATTTCATGTAAATGCTAACGAAAACTGAAAAAAAATCAGATCTTTTTTCTAACACTGAATTACAGAAGGGTGCTATCTGAAATGCCTGAAAAACTTATGTTTTCCAACAAAAATAAGAGATGAAGTATAAGGATTTAAAGACGCAGTACAGACAAAAATAATTTTTTAGCAGTTACTCTATACATAGGGTGGGATTTTCAAACACATTCAGGACTGGTGTAACTCTGCTTCCACTGAACTCAATGCTTAAACTCCATTTGACTTCAGTGGGAACAGAGTTAGGCCAATACTAAGTGTATTTTCGTATAGCTATCGTAGAATCATGGGGGTGAGGGACAAAAAACAAACTAACTTACTTATAACTTCTCAAATCTTTTGTAAGAAAAACCTGGCGTTACACTGGGTATTTATGAAACTAAGAGTACTGAAGGTCTTGGACTTCTGGAGATTGTTCGTTCAAGCTCTAGAATTTAAGGATAGGAGTTTTTATGCAGTCAGCTCTCAGTGCCAAAGGATGATCTGAAAGAACAGACCCCTCTACTTCTTTACGACAAGAACTCTATTTTGCATAATTTGAATTAGAAATGAACCTGGAGCTCTTTTAATCTCTTGAAAGACTGGTAAAGGAACCAGTCATAGAGGACTATCTTTTTGGTGCAGTAGGAATATTCAGCTGAGACATTTGGGCTTGATTTAAAAAAAAAAACAAAAAAACAACCCACCACCAACGATGTGCAATTTAGTTTTAGTTGGGGATTGGTCCTGCTTTGAGTCTGGGGTTGGACTAGATGACCTCCTGAGGTCCCTTCCAACCCTGATATTCTATGATTCTATGAAACAGCAACAACTACAATAGTTTTTTATACTATTTGACTACACCACACAAGAATTCAAAGTAAAAGATAAATTAACTTATTGACAGAGATTAAGCTACTCACAGAAAATTTACTCCAGAAATGCACACTCTTTAGAAGTATGCACGTGTCAACTTGTGAAATTGAACTATTGAAATGAGAATTTCTAGAAAGGATGGTGTGTGCCCTGAATCACACGCCAAGTACTTATTAGTATACTTTTCTACCCACATAAGCTCCAGGAGATTGCCTAGCTCCATGATGTTGACCACACAGTTGAGACACATATTTAACAGTAGAAGAAGTGAAAAGCCCTGAAGAGCGTAGCTCTTTAGAGGAGTTTACTATCAAAGAACAGAAGTTACAAGATTGGTAGGAAATGTTTCTCATTCTTGGGATCCCATACATAGAAACTGCATTCTTTGGATATCGAAAGGCAGGAGTAACTAGACAAGGAAATGTGCATCTAAGAAGCTAGTCTTAAGAAAATATTTTTGCAGTACTACCATGCCAAAAGGAAAATAGTCCTTTATATCAGTTTTGCAATGTTTTACTTGTCCTTCCTTTGGGAAAACTATTTTTTTAAATAGGTGAATAAAATATTTTTTATTACCACACCAGTAACCGAGTGTGAGGAGATTTTATTCCAGGACTAGTAAATTTTCATGATGATTTTCTAAGGAATATTTACACAAAGTATAAAAAGTTATCGTCTACCCATGCAGGTATTTATAACACACACTGTATAGATATCTCGCTGCAGAATATGAATGTCCGACAAAGTCTTCAAGTAAGTAAATGTATGGCCAATTCTCAGAATTGGTATATGCTTAAGAAAAACTCTGGATGCCACCCATGAAATGAGCCTGGAACCCCCCTATTAAAAACACTTTTTTCTTTTAGATAGCCTGACATATCCAAATACATGGAGACACAGAACAGTTGATAGGGAGAGTGCCAAAATACATCTGATTGGACTAGCAGTTCCTAGTCTATACCATTATTAATTAGTAAAGATTCTGAAAGATTGAGATCACAAGACATCAGGTTGAAATCGATATTACTCTCGATGCTTGAGAACCTGAGTGGGGAAAAGGAAGCCAAGGTGGACATTAACAGGTATAATAGGTCCAATACTAAATATAAAGAACCTCCTGTAGCCATGACAGGGCTATGAGAATCATCTGTCCCTGAAGAATGGAGAAAAGCAGACAAGAGAGTGCCTCCAAATACCTATCTGCTTGCATGGCCTCTTTCAGTGTAGTATCTGCACACCTCTATGAAATCTCAAACAACAGGAAAATTTGCAAACAGGGCACAGGGAGGGATATCTTTTACTAATACAATAAAGTCACTAGAGAAGAAATAGTCACTGCTGAGGAAATACACCCTAATTTGCTCTCACGTTGCTATTGTAGGTAGAGGGCTGAAAAAGGAGGCATTGTGGTCTAGTGGTCGGAGTGCAAATCAGGAGATCTGGATTAATTCTGGCTCTGAATGGGCAAGACACAACCTCTCTAGCATCTGTTTTTGCATTTATTTTTGCACTTCACAGGGGTGTCATGAGGCTTACGCTGTTAATATTTGTAAATTGCTTTGAGATTATCAGATTGAAAGCAATATACAAGCAACAAGTACTAGGGTGCTGAGTGGACTCTAATGAGATAGAAAATGATCCAGCTACCTTACCTGATATCCAGCCCCAAGCAAAAAATACTACCTACAAAAGGTATCTTTAAAAATGCACCCTGTTTGTTCAGGTAGAACATTTCAATCATCTCCAATGACTGGCTCTTTGTTGTGTAATGCTCTTTGCAGGCACAGGGGGAAAAGGCACAATGAATCTCACAAAGAGGTAGTCAAGGCTTAGATATTTTATGTATGAATCCTGTGCAGCACAGCAACAGACAGCGTATGTTCACATTCACCATATAAGCCAGATCAATCATGAAACCCAAGAGGAAAAATAACCCTGAGCCGTAAGAGAATTTTGTAGAATATTAACTTCTTTTAGGAAAATGTGATGCAATTTTGAAGTACAGCACTGGGATGAAGGTTACATGCCTGATGCTTATTTTTCGGATCAGATTCTCATATCCGTATGTATTTTAAAAAAAACTGTCAGTGGTACCCAGATGTCCGCTATTACATTGCATAAATTTAAATAAAGTTAATATTGCCCAAGCTTATTCATTTATTTTACACACACACACACACACACACACACACACCCTTTACACCTCTCTTTAAAGCACGTTTATATCTACTTGGCTTTAAACTGAAGGTCCACGTCACACTTTTGACAAGATTTCAAAAAGCAACTTGCAAGGACATACAGTAGCAGAAATAAATGATAATACTTGCCTTTAGGAAAATGGAACATCGTTACTTTCAGGTTGTGGAAACTATAACAAATTTCTTACCTTGAGCTTGCAACTTCCTTAACAGCTTTGCATCAGTGTTGTCTAAAAATTCAGTGCTACCAACATTTGGAGGTCGGCCTTTCCGACGCCTCATTCTTGATTCCTCTCTAGCACGCTGTCTATCTGGATTTGGCGGTCGTCCTCTACGACCTTCCATAGCTCTGATACGGGGAATGACTTCCTCTTCTTTCAGAAGACACCACTGCATACCCTTTTAATTAACATATTTCATAGCCATTATAAATAAAAGTGAAAAGAAAACAAAAACACACATCCACAGATCTGGTCATACATGCAAAAATGCATATGTCTATATATGTAAATATATTTACACAAAAACATGAAAGTTGGTATTAGAATGACTGTGGTGACACAGAGCAATTGCATAGGTATTGTGGGATTTATCAAAAGCATTTCTACAATTTACCACTAAAACTTACAAGATTTCAAAGCTAATTTACTGAGTGAAACACCATTTGTTATTACATATGTGCCACTACTATATTGCTTCTAGTTCTCTCTTGCCTAAATAGCCCATTCCTCAACTTAGTAGATTAGGCAGAAGAACAGATTTTCCCTTAGCCTATAAACTTCAAATTTAACTACTACGCCTGCACTTATCCATTAATCAATGTGATGTTTAAAAATCTGACAGGCTATATGTAAAAACCATTCTGAAATTTATAGAATATAAGGAAAACAGTAAAAGCAGGAGAACGGATTGTGATTTTTACTTGTTACTTTTGGAGGGTTGGATATCTCAGTTTTATAATAAATAAATTGAAAAACCAGAAACTCATTTCTACCTTGCGATTTTATTTAGTACAATTTAGTTTTCACCTACTGTGAAAATTAATTTGTCAGTCAACTAAAATTAAAAACTAATCAAAAGTTTTCAAGTAGTTATAATCTGCTCTATGACCTTAATTCAAAGCTCTGGAAATTGTACAGTCTCCTGAACAAGGTAAGAAGCACTAAATTCAACCCTTTTTAATTTCTCATGGCACCTAAATTCCTGTTGCTATAATACCAAGAGGTTAGTTTTTAGATAGCTTTCATTTAATTGACACAAGAGGGAACCTCATACTGTGTCTATTAATTAAAACAGTTCCTTGATCTATTTGATCTTGCTTGATTGAGCTTGATCTATTTGGAAATGTGGTATCTCTCACTGCTTTTCCAATTTTTTTGGAATGATAGGAAGAAATGATAGCTAAGGTTACTTCTGGGAGCACGTCATTTACTTAATGAAAGCTTGTCAAGGACTCTGAAAATGTCTGCCAAAGCAACTATGAAGCCAGTCACATCTACTTTTTTAAAAACTACAGTTGATTCGCAATACTGAATTTGTGAATTAATAAGTCCACAAACAATAAAATCAAGTATGATAAACCACAAAATGCGTTTTGTTAATTTATTTTGTCATTTATGTTTAAATTATTTATGCTAATCTTTCATAATATGCTAAGAAATGTTTCATAGAACATTCTGTAAAAGGAACTTTTTAATAACATGAGACCCTCACATCCAAAAGCAGCTACGAACAGAAGTTGCACTGATATTTTTCAACTCTCCAACCACTATGAAGTAAGATATCACAAGAATCCACACTGTACTTAGCATGCAGATCTTCCAAGAGGCATACATTAACTGATATCCAGCATCAAGTGCAGAATCCATCTTTGTTAAAAACTGATTGAAGACTTCTCAATCCAAAATCAGTATCCGTACCACTTGAGCCAAAGTAGTATCTTAAATATCTGTCAGCAGGAGTACCATTTATAATATATATACACACTATATTATTTTTCAGGTGTCTAATATCTCAGGGATCTCCCCCTGTAGTTTATCATAGACTATTTGTCTTTTTGAGCCATGTAAACAGGACTAAATATTGTCTCTCTTTATTGTCCATACCAACCTGCAACCTAGTAGACAACTTCTCATATGCTTATTCATGAGTGAGGGAAAAAAATGCAAAACAAGATTCAGAAACAGATGAAAAAAAAAATCAATCATGGTTCAAGGGTAGTTCAGATTGTGCTGTACTCGTGTTTTCTCTCCTTTTGTACTGTTTCCAGCAAAAGATACCACAAACTGAGGGACACTACATTCAAATACATTAACCTTTGAAAAATCCATCATCATCAAAAGTAAGAAAAGCCATATGGATTCCGCCTTTCCATGCAACATTTGATTCTGTGGACAAGATTTTTCCACTGGTGTAAATAAACATAATACCATAACAAAAGGAATATTGATTTATATCAGATGACACTCTGCTCCTGTATCTATTTTATCCAGTTTTTTAGAATGCAAAACAGGAGATATTTGCAGGACATGACATTGTTTTAGAACAAGAGTCTAAAGGAAGTATCTCTTTCAGGTCTTCTTGAGGTATCGAATAATGTTGGATGAGTAAACACAGACTGGGAAAAAGCAGGCCAAAATCTCATTGTAAATTTCAATCATTTTAGACGTCGTTGAATTCTGGGAACCATTGCTTATTAAAAAAACGGAATCTGGCTATTCCATTTAGACTCCTACATAAGTTTAGTACCAGCTTTCAGTGGTATCTTCAAAATTACATGCCTTGTCTCCACTAAGATTTTACATCAAGATAGCTAAATCAATGTAAAAGCACACCTTTTTTTTTGCAGTGGAGACATAACTATAGTCCATGTTAAAACAGCCTCAAGGCTACTCTAACTTATTTTAGCTAGTAATCGACTCTTGAGGCTGTTACATAGCTGAGGATTGCTGAAGTGCAAATCATTCTATCCCATCACTCCTACCAGCCTTGACATGACTCATATGCAAGAGTAACCCCCTATGTCCTGTGATGCTGTAACACAACTGAGGATCAGGACCAGAGTTCCTGGGTCCCAGACTTGCATTCAGACCACTAGCCAGGACATATATATCTATAGACATACAACTGTTTTTTGTTTTTAAACAAACACAGCAGAAGATCTATTCTCAGATAGTGGATAAATGTAATCTGAATGATATAATCAAAGTATGTATTTCACAGTTGTAACACAACATAAGAGGTTTTAGGAACAGGAAAATGAGGTTGCTTACGTTTACAGTAACAAATGTTCTTCAAGATGTGTAATCTGTATATGCATTCCACAGTTGGTGAGTGTATGTCCAGTGTCCACAAGTTGGAGAATTTTCCTGTCAGCGGTACCCCTAAGGGTAGTGCATGCATCATTCACAGGGACATAAAGGGTGAGAATCCATGGTCCCAGGACTCTGAAGTAGCAGGCACAGAGCTAGGTAGTGGAATATGCATACAGACTACACATACTGGGTCAAACTTATGATCCATCTAGCCCAGGATCCTGTCTTCCGACAGTGACTGGTGCCAGATGCTTGAGAGGAAATGAAAAGACCAAGGCAATTTATTGAGTTATCATGTCGTCCAGTCCCAGCTTCTAGGAGATCATCCCCTTGTCATCCAGACCCAGCTACCTGGCTTCTCGAAGAACATCAGTTACCATAAAGGTGTGTAACCTCTTTCTTCTTAGAGTGCTAGTCTGTATGCATATTTGTGACGACTCCCAAGCAGTTTCCCCTCACTCAAGTCGACTAAGAGGTGTCAAGAGTATGGACTGCAACACAGACCATGTGAATCTTGCATTGTCCCTAGCAGCCTGCACCAACATACAGTGTTTTGTGAACATGTCAGTCCACCTTCATCCTGGGTCCTCTGCACTGAGGCCACTGTGTGGCCCTGGGGATGCAGCAGGGATGGGTCTAGCCTCAGGTGCGTGGGTGACAGTCTTAACCTGCGATTCAGGTAGTACGACAATGGGACCACCTGCTCTACATTCCAAAATCAAAAAGCATGAGAGACCATGGTGCCAAGGACCGGCAATCCCCACACTGCATCATAGTGGTACCACGCTCTCTCCTTAGTCCTGGGTACACACCTTTTGACTCCCTGGGAGAGATCTAGACTGCTGAGTCCTGGGATCAGGCTGGGGACAGCTGTTGGCTGTCTTGAGTCAGAGGACAAGACAGCAGTGCTCTGGAAAAGACTGTGCCCGTCCCATGAGTGCAGGGGGAACATGACTGCATGCTGGAAACATTGAGGCTACTGGGTCCAGGAATCTGGAAAGCATCAGGAGTTAGTGTGACTCCAATAGCCACATATCTCTGGGGCCTGCAGCTAAGGCCCTGAGTGGTGGAGCCCCAACAGGTTGGTGTGGCATGACTGCGAAGGTACCTGAAAGCACGCTGAAAGCATCAGGATGGCCTGTACCAAAATCAAACTTTTACCAGGTACTGAAGTAGCTAGTGACCACTCTGAGTTCTTGGTACCAAGAAGGCTTATACAGCTGTGACAACTTGGGGTGGGGGGATGCAGGCTCTGGTACTCAGGGAACTTTTTCTAAGTTTTGAGGCACCCTTGGTGTCCAACAGGCTGGTAGTTTTATGTGGCCTTTACTTTGGATCGGGGAGGGTGATCTCAGCCTCTTCTTCCTCGAAGGCTTCCACTCCAAGTCTGCCCTGTATCTGACCCACTCACCTAGCAGGGTCCTAGAGCCCGGGTTCCAGCCCAAGCCCAGACACCTACACAGCAATGAAACAGTCATGCAGCCCATGCCCTGCGAGCCCAAGTCAGCTAGCACGAGCCAGTCACTGGTGTCTAGTTGCTGTGTAGACTTATCCTGTATGTCTTCCAGACAAGGCAGCTTCAGACAGTTTTAAAGTCTACACTGGGGCCGATTTCAACAATCTTTGTTCCCCCGCGGGCCTAGATGCCTAGAATCTGGAGTTGGAGTCCAACCTCATTGCCTGCTCCATGAGAAAAGCCTCAGGCATGCCTCCCTTGAGTGCTGGGTCCACTTCAAGAAGGACCTGCAGATTTCACAGCACCCTGAAGTATGTCCTTCTGGAGACAAAAAACAGATACCTCATGTGTCCATCATTCAGAAACACAACTGCTTCGCACAATGAGCAGTTCTTAAGCCTGGGGAATTGCTGTGCTTGAGCACAGTGTCCCACACCACCTGCAAGCTTGGGGAAGGGCTTCCCTCCCCCTGTGGCTTCCATGTGCAGCTATGTGACTAAACTCAACACTAACTAGCCAAAGTGGAGGTAAATTTTAAGAGAGTTGCTCTGACATATACCATGACCAGTACAAAAGGAACTGAGGCATAGCAAAATAGCTCTGCTCTTTATACCCTTGTGTAATACACATGGAGAGGAAGGTCCTATGTGTCAACCCACTCCATAGATATTGCCGATTAGACAATTCTCTAACGCATATACATGAGATGTGCGCTCACCAACTGTGGAGTATGTATCTGGACTAGCACTCAAAGAAAAAAAAGTTCCTCCAACCCAACAAGTTTACATTTTAAAAACAAATCTTAATCCCACTTTTTTGCTACCCTTTCCTTCTTTTTCCAGAGAAAAACATAAAGGCATTTTTAATTCCTTAATTATGGCAAGAAGATAGAGATTCCACAAATAAGGATGAATGATGGTTTCTATCCTTAATATTATATATTTCAGTTACTTACCTCTATAACTTATTCCATATATCAATTAATATTTTCATGAAATAGCTTGGCTCAAGTCCCTGTTAATCCTAAACTAGAAAACTAGGAGTTATGTACCCCTTTTTTTAGAAAATTGGTACCAGTCTAAAAATATACTGTAAATGACAACTATATCAGTTCCTTTCATAATATAGAAATCCTTTATTATGTACCTCAACTATTCTTTGTTTTCAATTACGAAAAAAATCTCTGATTGAACTAAAAGAAACTTTAGGAGATTATCATGCTTTCAAATTCTTTTTTAAAATTCATTGTACCGAAAAGCATTAAGAAATGCCACTGTCAATGCAGTAGGAAAATCCAGGTGGATTTCAACCTGGAAAATTTAGATTGGAATGTTCTACTGTCTACAACTCAACAAACTATGTTCTGAATTTTACAGTATGGTTACCTGAAGTTATCATTTATTCCAAATTTGCTTTTGATATGGTGCTTCTGAGCATAAAAATACCTCCAAATCACCTTGTAAAACAAACTATTTTTCATATAAAGAAAAACTTCAGAAAATATAACACAATGAAGTCACTGGCAAGAATTCTGCTGATTTCAGTGAGTGCAGGATCAAAACCATAAATAGTTTTCCATGCATCTTTTTCCATCTTTCAATTTGAATTTTGCAGTGCTCACAATCAGATGAGACTGATACAATAACCTGGATTATGATACGCCACAGATTGCAAAGAAAGGCAGAGAGAAGAACAGGAAAAGTAGCAGTAAAAGCCCCCAAACCATAAAAAGTGGAGGAGATGGAATCAGCAGGAAAAAAAACTATTTGATGAGCAAATTTCTGGAATAAAACTGATAATTTTCTATACCAATAAGATATAGATAAATTATTGGCACTTTCAGTATTACAACAGGACACTAAATTTCAGTAACGTACATACAGATACCATTTTCATTAAGTACTAGCTTAATTTTTTGGTTGACTTACTGTAAATGCTTTGTTAGCTGTTATCAGTTTAGTTCAAATGTTTACATGACTAATGAATCAAAATCTGATTCATGAAGTATAAATATAATTTTAGAGCTTCTTAATCATACTAGGTTTTTAGGCAATATGTTCTCTTTAACTCCATATTTTAAAAAATATATGGATTAGAGTAGAAAAACAAAAATATAGACACTAAAAATTACCTGATTGAAAAGCTGGGCTGATGCCACATGTAATAAAAATGCCAATGAGGAATGCTTAAGTTTATTTTTGTCATTAAAAAAAATAGATATGAAAACAAATTGGCTAAGAGATTTTGAGAGACAACCTAAGCCTCTAGTTAAAAAAAAATCTAGATTTACTATTTAAAATGTTTGCAGTTTTAATGGTATTTCAGATAAAAATCAAGAAAAAACGTAAATATAAGATTCACATGCCAGTTATGTCTGGAGAGTGCAAGTGCTCATGACCTTAGTTTGAAATGGATCAGATTAGTCTGTGGTATCCAATGCTGATTGGTGTACTTTAAAGTTAGGTAACACAACACTCACAAGTCACCTTCAACACAGATAAATTATAAGAAAAATGGTGGTAGTGACACAGAATAGACATTCTGGAATCACATCACACACCGAATATATTAGGATCATGCTTTGTAAGTACTAATAGGTATAGAATAAAATAGAAGTAGGATCTGGGCTTGTAAGCATAAACATATATAGACATATATAACACAACATACATATAGTGTGTACACACACATGCGCACACACACAGTGTAAGCATTTGAAAATATACTACAATAACTTGAATGATTATGTATGACAATGTAGCTACTGGGAACAAACATTACTCTCACCAAAGATGTTATCCCAAGCACACCTATGTTATAATAAAAAAAAGCATCTCCCTAGTGACTAAAGGATAAAATTACTTACCTATAATTATTGTTCTCCAAAGACAAACATCCTGTACAGATCCACTATTAGTCTAATATCTCCAGAAGGCAGATATTGCTAGGGCTTTCCAAGATTCTGAAATGGCTCCCTCCTCCACCCAAGATGAAGGTAGCAGCTTTGAGTTTCAATCTGAGGAATCTGCAAATTCTTCCTGTTTTCTTGTCAGGATTTGGTCTTTGACTAAGTCAGTGCGCATTATCTAGTTACATATCAAGCATCACAGTTTAGCTTCTACACTGGAAGCAAGGGGTTGTGGGGCGGGGAGGAGCAATGATTTAGCGGTACACTTTAGAAAGAAATCTGGATGAATGAACCACAACTTCTCTTGAAGTTCCTGAGACATGCACATTGCAGAGCCTGTTCTGCCATCCTCCCATGTGGTAAAGTGTGTGCTCCTTCCCAGCACCCTACCATTTCTGCTATAAGGTATGGAGGAAAGATAAGGCCAGGTCCCAGCTCTTCTAGACCAACCAGCAGTGGAGCTAGAAGAGAGCAGTGTTTGCATACCCAATAGTATTTAGCATTTTACCTGTAAGGGTGCACAAGGCAGGAGGTCTTTTGTGGCCCCATCCCCTTGCCCACCTGTTATAAATTGGGGACAATCCAGCCATAAGAATGTACATGTGTAATCTGAGACCACTGGAAATCTCAATGTCTTTTAACAGTGTATTATGGGAAGGTGTGATCTGGGTGTGATAATAGTGCTGAGGCCACCTATACCACCATCCCAAACAGTAGTATTTGCTTATACCTACTTGTTCTGTTTTAGCCTCCCCTTTCATGACATTCTTCTTTCTCCTAGTAAAACTGCTTTGACCTGAGCAGAATGTAGCAGAAGCAATAAAAACTGGAATTTTTGAATGATATTTAGAAGAGGTTTGGGATAATTCATTACCCAGCCTTGTGATTGAACTGTGGCCCTTCCTCAGTTCCTCCTTTCTGAAGTTTTGCAGTCCCAAAGGAGGGCAGGGAGTGCAGTACATCCCACTAGATATAAAGTAAGAGGGGTGGAAAGAAGTAACTAAGGCTGGGGACATGTGAGATGGGAAGAATATAATAGACAGACAAGAAAAAGAAAAAAAGAGGGGTTGACCTGATGTCCAGGAAACTAGTAGCTACTTAAATCTGAGGTTCAATAGCGAGGTACATACCTACATGATTTATTGATCCTGACTTATTCAACCCTGGGTTTACAGTGGCTGATGTACATGGGGCCTACAACATCAACTTCCTCAAGGGGCCAGAAGTCAGCCAACGCCACCCCAAAGTGAGCAATTTGACATTGCTTCAGTTTTATTACAAACATTTATGCAGGTTTTGTAGATTGATGTATACTCCTACAGGGATTCAACTGCCTAGGCAAGGTGTTTTGAAATTCCAGGAATTGTTGAGCACATTTTCCTGATGTCTGTCCACATTCATGTGGTGACATACAGGGAAGAGTTATCTTTAACAATAAATAAATATATTCACTGACATGAGATCACAAGAAAAAATGAAAGTCCTTAAGCTGGACAAAATAGATGGTGGCGTCGCACAGTTCAATCATAATTTATTCTTCTGTGAAGTGGCTACTTTATCCACATAAAGCAAAGCAGAGTTCTGCCACACTCAAGTAGATTGTTTGTTCATACAACTGTGCATAAAAACTGGATCCTTCAGAAAAGCTAATACTGTATTCTCTACATAGTAAATACCTGTGTTTTAAGTATGTATTTTAGATACCCTAGACCAGGGATGTCCAATCTGTGGCTCCGGAGCCACATGTGGTTCTTCAGAAGTTAATATGTGGCTCCTTGTATAAGTACCGACTCCGGGGCTGGAGCTACAGGTGCCAACTTTCCAATGTGCTGAGGGGCGCTCACTGCTCAACCCCTGGCTCTGCCACAGGCCCTGCCCCCCTCCACCCCTTCCCGCGCCCTCCCCTGAATCTGCCATGCCCTCGCTCCTCCCCCTCTCCCCCCAGAGCCTCCTGCACGCCACGAAACAGGTGATCGGGAGGTGCGGGGAGGGAGGGGGAGGTGCTGAGCCACAGGGCTGCCGGTGGGTGGGAGGCGCTGGGAGCGGGGTGGGGGAGCTGATGGGGGCTGCTGACGTATTATGTGGCTCTTTGGCAAAGTACATTGGTAAATTCTGGCTCCTTCTCAGGGTCAGGTTGGCCACCCCTGCCCTAGACGGATGAAAATACAAAGGAGACATGATACACACATAAACAGAACTTCTACAGATATGGAGTTCGTATAACATAAAAAGAAAAAATTTCTACTCTAAGAAATATCTGAACGTGTTCTCTTATAAAATACTTAGCTCAAAGCTCCTTCTTAACTAGAAAACTATCATTTCAGAGCTGATCTTGGGACATACTGAGCACCTGAGACCTGAGGAAGTCAATGAGAGTTGTAGATTTTCAGTACCTCCTAGGATCAGACCCTCAACTCTCAACAAAAGCTACTGTAAAGTACTATGTATGACTGTAAGAATGAATTCACTAACAACAGGCAATGCTCCAGAGTGTAGTAAAAATTATTTCACCTAGATTTATGTTACTACTCCTTGGATCAAAGACTTTACTTTTTAAAAAGTGGATACCTGCGGTCCATCTCTGGCTTCATAGAAGTCACCCACTCCTATTTTTGCACTGAAGCTGAAATTGTCCCTTGAGATATCCATTATTCCATTTCTGCTGAGATACTGAAAAAATCACATATTTTTCCACTTCAGGTTTTAAATAATTACAACCCAGCTTTGATGTACAGCTAACGTCAGGAGTCAAATGTTTTGCGCATTCTATCAAGGGATATGCCTCTATAGGAGGTCAATTTAGAAACAGGTTAAGGTACATTAGCCTCACGTCACAAGACATTTCGTATCAAGGAACTTTATTTGAGGAAGAAGTGCACTTTTTTATTGTATACATGCTTTATGGTACCAGAATGCATACAAACTGAAAAAAAAGTATGTACCTTTACCACTTCAGGATACTGTCTCAGTTTCTTTCCACATGGTGCATAATATGCTACTTCTCCTTGAAGACGACCACCAAAATTCCTTATTCGTGTTTCTCTTTGCCAGCTGTAGTAATAGTAAATATAGGTGTGTGTTAACACTCATTTCTTGAACTAATTTATAAACATCAATTTATTAATTTTACATTAAAGTCAAGAGACAAATATATAAAGTGATTAAGGCAGAAATGTGACCAGGCAAAAATGGCATTGTATTAGGTTACGTTATCAAATTTTTTTTTTTATACATTTTAGCATTGTAGTGCACACAAAGTTCTGGGAAAGTGAGCAGATTCTATTCTGGCTCATGAATTGTTAACAGAACTACTAATGAATTTTCAGTTGCAAAACAATTAAGCAACACTTCTTTACATTTGCAAATAAGCAAATTTGTTTTGGAAGTAATTGAGAGACAGTACATAGGAAGGCTGGAACTTTCAAAGGAAACAGAAAGTGTCACTGCAAGTCATAGGAGTGCTTAAGTCTGAGAGTCCCTTTGAAAATTCTATGTCAAATACTACAATGCCCTTTTTTAAAACAAATGACCATTCACTTTATGAGACACTATATGCAATCGCTTCCCAAATGCCGTTCAAGTAAATATAAAACATACCCATACTCTAAAGGAATACGCAACTCTCGTTCGTCTGTTACTCTTCGCCTTTTTGAAGTACCTTAAATAGAGTTTAATTGATTAACATTGGAACGCAATGAGATGACAGAGAACCAGTTTACTGAAAACGTGTATTCCATTACTCAGATCCCCAAACCAGAAGAGCAACTGCATTTTATCCATCATGTATACGACCACATCAACTGAATGGAAATTTGTACCCGCTACTTTTTCCACTAGACTCTCTCCAGTCAAAGACTTCTGAGATGTGAGTACAGTAGAACCTCAGAGTTATGAACACCAGAGTTACGAACTGACCAGTCAACTACACACACCTCTTTTGGAACTGAAAGTACACAACTGGACAGCAGCAGACACAGACACACACACAAATAGAGCAAATATAGTACAGTACTGTGCTAAATGTAAACTACTAATAAAAATAAAGGGAAAGCAGCATTTTTCTTCTGCACGGTAAAGTTTTAAAGCTGTATTAAGTTAGTGTTCAGCTGTAAACTTTTGAAGAACAACCATAACTTTCTTTTCCAGAGTTTCGAACATTTTAGTTACAAACAACCTCCACTCCCAAGGTGTTCATAGCTCTGAGGTTCTACTGTACCTCCTCTGCAGTATGCAATGAAAAGTGGGCATCCTTGCAATGAAGAGATGTCAAATTTATCAGAAACTAAAGTATTTATAGTATTATTTACATTTATTTCATATGTCCTTTCTCACTGAGTACCAGCTTTGGGCAAAAAAATAAATACATGGACACTGCTTTCTAAGAGTGTGCACTTTTGATGCAAGTAAACTAAAGACAGAGGAGCAGTGGAGACTGGATACAGGAAAGCAAGGTGAAACACATCTTTTTAGGTGACTGACTAATGATATGATGGACAAAAAATAACCTTTGATTCCAGAATGGTGGATCTGAGTAGGCAGAAAGCATTATACCATATACTAAAGAAAACATTTAACATAAAACGTATATCAGCTCCATATATAAACAAAATATAGACAAACATGGACATGCCAATTTTTTGCACTGTGTGTAAACTTATGTTATTAAATAAAACTAGTGCCAGCCAATCAGACTGCTGAAGAGCAATATAAACTTCAGGGGATCAGAATTCAGGTTATTCATAAGATACAGTAAATCTTTATAAACTATAAAACCAATAAGCTTGCATCTAACTGAAAGAGAAAAATAAAAATACGTCATTTCAAAGCCAGTCTTGCATAATAGCAAACAACTTTTCGTTAATGGTTAAGCAAGCAACTCTTATTTCACTGCACTCTAAATATTAGGATAAACTGGTTTCTGATTCAACGTCCTTATTTAAAAAAAAACAAAACAAAAACATGTATTTTCATGAGACGTATGTAGCACTTTGCTAATTAGCAGCCAAGAGACTCATTGTGATAATTATTGAATATTATGAATTAGCAAGTAAGGGAATGACCATTTACGCAAAAAAAAGTTAAAGGTAATACAACACCAAGTGTACTTAAAATTTACTTATTTAAAAGTGTGTCATAAATGTATTAATAAATGATCTATTGTGAATTTTGCAAAAATAATGAAACTTGTAATACTACAAGTCACTACAGTCAATACTCCTGTTGTGAAGAGTGGTGAGATGGGCAGTTTTTGGTGCAGTTTACAGTATGTAGATTGGCAAGGTTCTACTGTAACGGGAACAGAAAAATACTACTGCCTAGGTCTTGTACCGCAGATCTCAAAGTACTTTAGAAAGGAGATCAGTATCATTATTTCCATTCTACAGATGGAGAATGTGAGGCACAGGGAGATGAAGTGATTTGTCTGAAGTTCAGAACAGAACCCAGACACCCTGAGCCCCAGTCTAGTGCTCTATCCACCAGTTGTCACACTGCCTCCCAGAATGCTTACAGAGAGTAATGATCACCCCAGATGTTTTGAATATAAATGCCATATAAATATCATATGAATTGACCTTAGCATTCAGGTCCTGGTCCTGAAAGGTGCTTAGTACCCACAACTCTGTTTGACTTCAGTGGAAGTTGCAGGTGATCAGTACCTCTATGGGTCAGGCAAAGGAGAGGAAGATCAGTATCCAATTGCAACATTGTGCATTATGGACACTGTTATCTTGATTACACTTTTTGAAATACATTTACGAGACACATTTCTCAGACACTACACTTTGTTATATAAAAGACAGTAAGATACCACAGTGTGTACTTGGAGTAAGTGTAGAAGAAGGTGTCCCAAGAAAAACTGGTGACTGGGATTCAGGACATAAGGCAGCAGGAGCAGAGCTTGGAGTCTTTACTACTTGGAGATTAAGTGGTGTAGAGTGAGCTGTGAGACTGATGGAAGAGCTTTTCAGAGAGGAAGTCGTTTTATTCAGTTTCAGTGGCATTTTCTCTCCCTCAGTATCAGTATCAGATTCATCTTGATCTTTGTCATCCTCATCATCATCTTCAGACCCTTCTGTATCTGACTCTGAATTACTGTCAGACTCTGTGGGAAAACAGTAACAAGTACAGGTTACAACTGGACAACCAACAGCACACTGAGAATTGTTCATTGTAGCTTTTTGTCATTCTAGCATTCCTCAAGTCTGTGGATACATTAATTAACAAATGTTTTAGTATCATTTACAAGATCATCGTGAATTTACCCAGCCGTTGACATGACTGGAAGCCTTTTAGTATCATTACAAGATCATCGTGAATTTACCCAGCCGTTGACATGACTGGAAGCAGTACAGAACAAAGTAACTCAAGGAGTTGTGGGAGATGTGTTTCTTCATAAAAAATTTAGAATAAAATCTTTAATTTTTTTTATATAGAAAAGTCAAATAATAACCTGATTGACTATCATCAGAATCCTCATCATCTTCATCTTCATCATCGTCTTCATCATCATCGTCATCATCATCCTCTTCATTTGAGTCATCAGAGTCTTTGCTACTTGGAATGTCAGAATCTGTTCCTCTAAATTGTTCCACTAAAGATTTTGAAGAATGAAGGCGGTGCTGTGTTTTCACTGCTGTTATTGCATTATTGCTGACTGCTTTTTCCTTTCCCAGACCAGGTAACACAGGAGAGGTAGAGGGCATAACAGGTGTCCTGTTACCAGGTGTTTTTTTCCCACATGTACTTACATTTCCTAGTGAAGAAAAAGGGGCACTGCTAGAAGTAGCTATGTTTTCATTTATCTTGGGCTGGGATTTGGATTTGGTTGTAAGTGCTAGAGGTGCTTCCTGGATAACACTCTGAATTACTCCATTGGGTTGGTGATTACTTAAAAGTGCATTTGTCAAGAATGGATTAGAATGATTGTTTTCTAGAGACGTGTGTTTCTGATGAGCTGGTAAACTAGAGCTTGGTTTTGGACTTGACAAAGCTGTGATAATCTTCTTCAGGTTCTTAGATGATTCTTGTTTCTTTAATTGTGCTGGGAATGTCTGTTTATACTGTTCCTGTAGAAACAGAGAGGCAACAAAATAAAAAAAAGACTGCATCTCACAGGGAAAATTATATTTGTTTAGCCCTCATCATTTGCATCCACAAAAAGCAGTTTTAGTAGGTGGGAGGGTAGGTAGCTCGAGAGCTGGGTAGATGACCAGGTATCAAGTCTAGACTCTCCCTAGATTTTTCATGATAAATCAAATAAAGAAAGATGGCTGACCCAGGGAGTCAAGATATTAAGCTGATGGGAGTATTGGTGCAAGCTTTTGAAGCTTCTACTTCAGTCTGGAGAGCTATTTTCACTCTTATCACCTGCTACAGTTATAACTAGAAACTGAGAGTTTACCTCTTATGAAAACAAGTCAATAGGAAAAAAAATTACATGAAACAGGACATGCTCAATGTAGCGTTTATAAGATTTCCATAGCAATTAAAGAAAAAATCCTGGTTTTCTTATTGACACCCAGTAAAAGTCATACAAGTGGATGCAAATCAAATTGTTAGGCAATTCATAAATCTTAAACAATAAATATAACACAGAATACAAAATAATAATGGCTACTAAAAATAACAGGAGATTGAAAGAAGACGGCTGGAATAGCAAAATTTGACACAGGAATCAATAAAAATATGTTGAACCACTGGGATCATTGCAAAAGTGTTATGCTAGAACACCAGGTTGTTGTTATAGAGATGAGCAGTGGCTGAAAATGCTCAAAGGCAGCATAATTACCCCTTAATTAGGGAAACAAAGATGCTCTTGAAGTCACTCAACAACAACCCTTTTGGAGTGCATGGAGCGGGACTGACAGGCTCCAAAGGGAATCCCATTCCATCCATTTTAACTAGAATTAAATCCTTATCAGGGATGCAACAAATCGGGAAGTTTATAACCTTCATAATCCAGCAAACTGAAGTCCTTCCAGATGCACTTAGACTGTCTTTAGCGTCTTTTTTTTTTTTAAGATATTATAAGATATTATAGTATTTCAGACTCCTCAGAATTCTGAGATGCCAAGATAGAAGATACGAAAAAAATATTGCCTCACTTTTCTTCAGCCTGGTCTAAACGACAGGCCTATATTGACATAACACTGCTTGGGGGGAGCATGAAAAATCCACACCCCTGAATGATGTAGTTATACCGACCTAACCCTCCCTGTAGACAGTTCTTTGTAGGCGGGAAAGCTTCTCCCGCTAACATATGTACTGCCTCTCGGGGAGGTGGATTAACTATGCAAATGGGAGAGCTCTTCTCCCTTTGGCATAGAGCGTCTTCATTAAAGCGCTGCAGCTGTGCCAGTGCAGCATTTTAAATGTAAACTTGCCCTTAGTGGATGTCAAACCTTAAACATTGCCTTAAAACATGAGTTTCTATTGTTTTATTATTAGTATCACGGTCCTTTCCCCCTTCCCCCATAGGTCAATGTTTGAAAGCCCTACTGGAGCTTGAAGAATCTCCCAAGTTTTTGCCTTTGCTAATTTTTCAAGGGTCCCCCAATGCAAAAATCCAACCCAATGATTAAGGACTGGAGACTACTCCCAAGAGAGCCAAACATTTTATGGGCTGCCTTCAGAAAATATCCATGTCATAGCCCCCATTAGTTTAGGGCAATGATTTCAGGTGAGACTAACGCTAACACACTACATTATTCTTGCATTGCTGTCTTAGTGCTAAGTTATGGCTTCCCCCCATTACACTGGTGAGCATTCACACAAATAGTCTCACTGGAATCAATGGCTACTCATGGACCTAAGGGCCAGATTTTTTAAAGGTATTCAGGACCTAAAAATATAGATAAGTAACTAGTGGGATTTTTAAAATGCCATAGCCACTAACTTCTATTGATATCAATGAGGGCTGACATTTGTTAAAGCTACTAGATATCTAACTCCCATGGATATCAATAGAAGTTAGTGGCCTATACACTTTAAAAATCCCACTTGGCATGTATCTACATCTCTAGGCACCCAAATATCTTTAAAAATCTGGCCCTAAGAGCTTACCAGCATGAGCACTGGTTGCACAATATGGGCCACAGTGACTTACTGTAAACCTTGTGTGGCACTTTCATTGGCATTCTACTGACATTCAATGGACTTGTAAGAGACCAGTGTCTGCAGAGTATGAAACTAATCAACCTTGAAACCAAGTATTTTCTGAAAAGCAACTACCGTGGATAGTTCATGAACATGTTAGGATATGAGCTGATTTTTCCAAGCTATTGTTTCAGAATACTAAAAGGCACTGCTAATTTACACTACACACTCAGGAACATAAAACCTTTTACCTGAGGTTTAAGATTAGCTGTTCTAAAAGGCAACCAGATAGCATTAAAAGTGATATTAGTGCTCAACCACAAAGATAACCTTCATTAATAAACATCATTCAAAAATCCACATAGATTTTTTTTAAAATATGCCAAGATTAAGTCCTGTGTAATTTAAAACAACAAATATAATTCTCCCCCAAAACCCGGATTTTATAACAAAGGACTTGAGAAACATAATGCTATAATTTGTTAAGAAGGACATGCATATAGACACTATGGCTGTAGAACAAAGTCAAGTATTGCTAAACCAGTAATTTCTACTCACCCGTTTTGATCTTACATCACTGGTTAAAGGGCTAGATTCTTCAGAGGTATTTTTATTCCCTGCTTTCAGTAGATCAGGAGAAGGAACTATACGTTTTAAATAAGTTTCCTTTTTGGCTTGATTTACCAAAGACAAAGGTTTCACACTGGGCACCAATCCCGTAGACTGTATTACACTTGTGTGTTTGTTCACAGATTCCTCCTTTGCCTGAGAGCTTTGGAAAATAAAGGGAAGCTGCTGTGACAAAACCTGAGGCTGCTTCTGCTGGGATTGGAATGACGAGGGAGTCTGGGAATCAGACACAAGAGGTATCTGCTGGTGTGTTCTCTTTTCCTGGGACTTTTCATGTGTTTTTTGTCCATCTGCTTTCATGTCTGTTACACCACTATGCATTAGCACCTGTAAAACATATTTTACAAAATTGTATAGATTACACTAGCCCATTAAATATTTAAGATGACAAACAACATTTTATATAATTAATCTCCATAAAGCAACTACGATTTCCTCAAAACAAGGTAACACATTTATTTTAAAATAATCTTACAATATATTTGATTGCTTGATCTTTTCCCCATAGGAAGTCACTGTTTAATATAAAAACAAGGCCAAAAAAAATCAGTTTGGAAATGTATTCTTGATTATAAACCTAATGGAGTGGTAAAATTCTGATATGTATGGGCTATTCCGCTTCTGACTGCAGTTTTCCGAGACAGTTCAAAACTGTAACAGTCTCTGTGCTAGCCATGCCCCTTCTCTGACCTGCTGCCAGATGATTCATTCCAAAAATGAGTAAAAACTTCACAGAATCAGATAAGTAAGAATAACTTCAAAGCCAACCAATAAACTACATACAGTAGGCTATAGCCTACAGGCATAACTATCAAAATTAAACATTGTCCTTTGGCTTGGAAGCTAGCCAGGGAGGGTAGAACTGTGGGAGACACTGTAGCAGAAAGGAAATCATCAAGTAAGAAATTTACCATTCCGCAAGCCCAGCCTATCCCACAATTCTGATATAGATATAGATAGGAAGCAGTGAACAGCCAACCAACGTAGGGAGGGATAGGAAATACAGAATGAGATAAGGAAGAGCCCTTGGAATTAACTGGCAATGCTATTACTGAATCCCTGCATGCAGCATCTTACTGCCAAAGGAGGCTTCTGCAGAAGACATTAAGTCCACTTTGTAGTGTCTAATGAAGATGTTAACCAGTGAAGACCACTTTACTACCCTGCAGATCTCTTGTAGTAGAAGCACAAGCTCTTTCCGCCACAAAATCGCCACAGACCGTGTGGAGTGTGCCTTGATTAAGTCTGGAACAGGAGCACCTGACGCACTGTATGCCTTTATGATGCATAGCTTGATCCATCTAGCTAGTAATAACTTAGATACCTGAGCCCTTGGCACTTCAGATGAAAAGTGACAAACAAGGAGCCCGATCTTCTTGTCAATTAGGTGCACTTGATATAGATCTTCTGTGCTCAGATAGAAGAGGTAATAGTGGTAGCGCCACACTGGCCAAAAGACATGGTTTTCTAATCTGATAGCACTGAAATTGGAACCCGCACTGCAGCTACCAGTGAGACCAGGCATCATTTACCCAGGCCCATTTCTTCATCCAGACCATTTACAACTCACAACATGGTTATTGAAAGGAAAGCGTTAGCTTGCACTGAGGTGATCTTCCAAAGTGATTGGAACTGTACTTTCCTCCAGCCGAGCTTCAACATTAAAGGCCTACTCCTCCGTCTGGACTGGGTTTTGCTCATGGTGTTAAGAATGCAACAAAAATCCTAAGGATCCTGGTATCCCAGTTATCCTGGACTTGCTTTATGAAGCCCGCCACAATATTGCCAGGTGTCAACACAGTGTCATATTCACAGGATCTTCTGGTTCCTTGACAGAGAACCCTCAGGTATCCAGATTTCTCAGAGCAGCCACATTGGCTAAACCAATATTTCCTAAGTGGAACCTACCACTGGTGTTAAAAGCCCTAACCACATATTTTTTGAGGCACTGACATCAATATCTCCATTTTACCTATCCATCAAAACCTGTTTTCTGGTCACTATTATATCTGCTAGATGAGTTTCTGAACCTGGCAGCTTTATCCCCACTGTGTGTTCCATGACAACAAAGTGGTGCTAAGAATCTCAGAATCATTCTTGCCTAAGGTGAATCCATCTTTCCATGCCTTCATTCTGACCAAAGCGACAGCAACCAACAGAAAAGCTGTTGCAAACTTGAGATAAGACTTTCTCACCTCATCTTCTGGATCACCTATCTTAGAAGTGGAAAAAGTGGAAACGCATATTGCAGAACTTCTGGCCTTCTGTGTGAAAGACCATTCATTTCCAGGGAGGATTTGGGGTTTGTTTCCCTTGTGAAGTTCTTGGACTGCTTTGTGTTCTTGTGACTGGTGGATAGGTTAATTGCCAGAAGTCTGAACTTCTGAAAATCAGAGTGAGGATTTCCTGATTCAGGCACCATTCTGAGTTGTTGACTGCATCTCCTGTGCCGAGTCCTCTTTACTCATTTCATTATCTCCATCACTTCTGCATGTAGAGTTAACACGCCTCCTTCCATCTTGGTTACTGATATATGCCACAGCGGTCATGTTGCCCAACTGGACCAGAACGTGTTTGCCCTCTGCATAGTTCTGGAATTTCCATAGGGCTAGCTTGACAGCTCTGAGGTCCAAGAAGTTGATTTTCTTGTTCCTTTCCTTGAAGTTTCAGGTACCTTGCACTGTCCTGTGCCCCAGATGCATTCCCCCTCTCATCAGGCTGGTATTGATTGTGAGTACCTGTGGGTCTGGAAGGCATATGGGAAGACCCTTGTGGATGTACCATGGGATTGTCCACCATCTGATAGTGTTCAACACCTGGCTTAGTACCCCGACCTGATCTTGCATGCATTCTGGTGAATGGTTCCATACTTTCAGAAGAAAGGCCCGAAGGCACCTGATATGGAACCTTTCTCAAAGGGTGGCTCCTATACAAGAAACCAAGAGGTCCAGTTGCTATGGACAATGAGCTATGGTCAGCCTTGCGTACTTTACCAACATGGATATCAGGTTCTGGATCTTGGCGAATTTGTCCAGCGATGGGTAAAGCTTTGCCACAGAAGTGTCTATTTCCATTGCCGGGTGAATTCTCCGTGTGGAGCGAGTCAAGGAGCTCTTCTCGATGTTCATCACAAATCTGTGCACTTGAAGCAGTTCCAGCATCCAGATTGTGGCACTGTGTGCTACTGCTTGGGTCAGAGCCCTGATCAACATGTTATTTAGGAAGGGATACAAGTGAGTGCCCCAAGACCTGAGTATGGCTATTACTACCTCCAACATCTTGGTAAAGACCTTGGGGGACAATAAGAGGCTGAATGGGAGCATTTGGTACTGGTAGCAGGCCATGCAAATCTCAGCAGTCTACAGTGGGATGGTCGTATGGGAACATCTGCTAGATGTTGTTACTTGCTAGGGTGGAATCTCATTTTCTTCATCCACCTGTTGAGCTGCTTGAGATCCAGAACAGCTGTGAATCCCACCCACACCTATCTCCCCTCCATCCCAGTGCTCTTCTGGACGATGAAGAAAATGAAGTAGTCCTAAGAATCTTTCTTCTGAGGAAACCCTCTTGGTCCTATGGCCAGGAGATTTGAGATTTCATTTGACACCAGCTTACATTTGACAAAGTTGCTCAAGATGGGGGATTGGCTGAAGATGGGATGGGGTGGGGATCTTAGTTTGAGGGAGTATCTGTGATTCAATACATCTCTCACCCACTTGCTTGTGGTTGATCAAGACCGTATTTTTTGAGAAGTGAGAAATTCTGCCTTCTAGATGCAGTTCTTGGTGGCTGCACATTCATTTGTTGTTATGTTGGGCTTGTAGAGGCAGTGGATCCAGCTCTTGATTTTTCACCCAATCCCTAGTTCCAGGTTTTTTCCCAATACACCTGTTGTCTTTCCTCTGGTACTTTTGTAAGGATGACGGATGAAAGGTGCATTTTTTTCAAGTTCCTGGGTTTGTAGTCCCATCTCAGAGCACTAAGTGGGATGGGAAAGGATTGTTTGAGTTTGGCAGTGCTTTCTGCCACTATTTTGTCTAGCTTTCCCCCAAAGAGGAGAGAACCTCTGACTTCAGATGAACCCAGAATTTGTTTAGAATGAGCATCAACCTTCCATGAGCCTCTGGCTGCTGAAAATCTCACTGTATCCATTTTGGCATCTGCCACGAAGGCTGCTGCTCGGGAAATCTTTTTAAGCATGCACTAGAATTCAATATTTCTCCACCCAGTGTTCGCAGAGAGAAAAGCGTAGCAAAACTCATGATGAAATTGCGTGATACGCCACATCTACCATTAATTAAAGACTTGCATGGTTGTCTGCCCTCACGGCCCCCACTGTGGATAAGTTTACGGGGTGAGGTATTTATGGTAGAGCTTCATGGTCTGCAGAGAAAATGACAAATTATCATCTTGTCTCATACCCCACTCAACATCAACCTGGGTTTCATTTACCTTGAAGGCAATGGAGCCTTCTGAACCAACCAGTTTTATACCAGACATGGAATTTGTACTGCGACAGAATTTCGGTGACGTTTTAGACACAGTCCACTATGTCAACGTGGGCAGTTACAAACCAGGAGGCACATTGTTGAGGACTGCAAAATGACTCAACTTCCTGGAGGTTTTCCAATCATAATAAAAACGCTGTGGCTTGGCTTGACCGGATTACATACGCCAAATAAATACTGGAATTCAGGATGGTCTCTGTTCTTCACGGCCTTAAGGTCCTCCAGCCAGGACACTGTGGTTCCTGCAAAGCATGTAGCTGCCACGGATGCTTTCTAAGTATGGCCAACAAAGCTTCAAAGTACCTTCTGAGGACGGCTTCCATCTTTTTGTATTAGTTGTATCTTTGGGGAACAAATCCCCTATAGATGGGATTACTCTATCTTTTGCTAAAGATGCCACAGCAGCATTGGTCAGTGGTATATCTGTAATGGCATTTTTTGGTTCTTGCACTTTATAATACCTAAGTGCATGCCTGCGAGTGCATTTACCCTCATCAGGGGTTTCCCATTCCTCTTTGATCCACATTCTAGAAGGATGTCTCGGATTATGATTTAGAAGGCAGGTACTGTATTTGCCTTTAGAATTGCCCTCTAGCACCTGCTCAGGTTGGATCTGGATCATGGCTGCAACCTTTCTGCACACTGTTTCAAACATTTTAAGAGGAAAAAAATCTTTCTTGTATTTTTTCCATGTCCTGCTCAGATCCTGAATCTGAGCATTCCCCTTCCTCAGTAGAGACGGAGGCGTCTGAGTCAGAGGACAAATACCTCTTTGTTTTTTGTTGTTTTTTTTTTTTTTTTGGGTGTGGGGGGGTTAATACTATCTCCTTTCTTTTTTGCTCTTTTTGAATTTTTTAGCCCTCTTTCCAGATGTTGCCATTCAGCTGTGGCTTGGGCTTACCTTTTATGGTTTGCTTTATGCAGTGCCTTGAGCCCTCCAGATAAATCTTCCTCCATGCCCTCCCCCTCAGGGTCCCACTCTCCCAACCTGGGAAATGGGGTTTCATTGCCAGAGTTCCCTGATTCTAGCTCTGAGTACAAGCACTACTTCTCTCCCTAGGGAGCTTAGAGGGAGACCTGGAGCCCTTTACAGGTTTTTTCTTTCTGGTCCTGTTCTGCCCTGAGACTTCCCCCTGGACTGGCTGGTTGAAGTCCTCCTAGTCATTGGAATCTCTCCCTGCTCTGCTTTGTGTCCACAGATTGGGCTTTTCTGTGTTGCAGTGGTGCTTTCTTGGGGGGGCGGGAGGGGGACCTGAAGTGCCTATCCAACTTACAGCCTATGCGCTTGCAGTAGAAGGGCTGGCTGGCTCAGAATTGGCAGAGCACAATTCGCCTTCTGAAGAGCCTGTAAAAGCTGCCTTGCAGAACACCACTTGGATTTAGCTTGATGTTAGCATGACAGCGCTGCCATGCGAGGGGCAGAGGAATCCCACAGGGAGACACTGAAGTGCCAGTTCTGGGTGGCTGAGACCACCCCACGGCTCAACGCCTGATCCACAAGAGGGAAAAGAAAGACAGGCTGCTTACTTTTGCTACTGTCTGAAAAAGATTTTAAAAAAAAACCAACTTGTCAAAGAAAATTTGGGAGCAAAGTGAACCTCCACTTGACTGCTGCCACAGAGGCAGAAGATCAGGCAGCAGGCTAGAGAACAGGATCTGGCTAACACGAAGCTGTGCTACAACTTTGAATTGCCTCTGGAAACTGCAGACAAGAAGGGAATAGCCCATATGTATCAGAATTGTGGGAATAGAATATTGAGATTCCCATCCTGCTTTACTGGGTTTGGGTAGGGTAAAGGGTACACTAAGAAAAGAGCAGCTATGAACAGAATGCAGTATCCATGGTGACATACAGTTCAACTAAATTTTACAGCACAAAGTACTTAATTTGTCTTTACATATAGTATATATTTTCCAGTTTATAATAAAAATTACCTCCAGGTCAGGCATTTCCTAGAAATTAACAACCAGCTGAGTTAAAGGCGCTTTTTACCTTGAGCAAGCCATTAACTCCCAGGAAATGCTCTTCCCTGCCAAGTATTAATTCTTAAACAATGCCTCAGCTGGTACAAATCTGAGTTTAATTTTTCAAGAGTAACTTTCAGTAACAAGTTTCAGAGTAGCAGCCGTGTTAGTCTGTATTCGCAAAAAGAAAAGGAGTACTTGTGGCACCTTAGAGACTGACCAATTTATTTGAGCATAAACTTTTGTGAGCTACATCCGACGAAGTGAGCTGTAGCTCACGAAAGTTTATGCTCAAATAAATTGGTTAGTCTCTAAGGTGCTACAAGTACTCCTTTTCTTTTTTCAGTAACAAGATTGCTAGCTGTACAATCACTATACAGCTATCATACCTTATTCTTGTTTTTATGTTGTGCTTCATTCTCTGAATCAGAATCATCATCTTCACTTTCTTCAATGCTTTGATCTTCCTCCTCCTCCTCCTCCTCCTCATCTTCTTCTAGATCATCTGAGTCACTACTACTAATGCCTTCACTTGAGGTGTCCGAAGAGGAGCCTGAATCACTATCACTATTGCTGGAGCTTTCTACTGCTTTCTTTCTTGGTTTCTAGAGAGAAGATAAAAACTTTATTAATGGTAATCTTTAATTTGTTACATCATCCATCTCTTCTTGACATGGTCTTATCGGTCTTGACTAATATTATCAGCAATTCTCTAGCGTACCTCATTCTCCTGATGTTCTTCGGAAAGAAGAAAGAGGAACTATAAAATGAATAAATTAACCACATCTGGTGACCTGTATCCCACTGAATGTGAGAACACACAGTCATCAATTTTAAGGACAATATGAGAGATTCTGTGTGTAACTGCCAAATTCAGGCCTAGATAATTGGGTGACTACACAGAGAGTGTGTGTTCTAACAAGCCTGAAAACAATAAAACCTACAATAAGCTCCATCAAGATATTTCAATAATCATGCTGTGACAATTTGGTTAATCTGTCTTTGTACAACGTATTAATTTTGTTTGATATTGTGGCCCCTCTATGTTGTCTGTGTCAGACTGCAAACTCTATTTTGAATGAGGGGCTGGTTGCCTTCTCACGTCCATGTTGGACTTAAATGCCGAGGGGTGCTGAAGGGAAGTGGGGGGGCGGGGCAGGGAATGGTGCCTACAAGTCTGTCTTTGAAAGGGACAGAAGTTAAGGGCTATTAACTAGTTATTAACTAGTTAAGGGCTATTAACTAACATAGTGTTTCTATTGCTTAGTGCTATAAATTTGCATGGCATTTCCAGGAAGGAAGAGATGGCCCCTGCGTCAAAGCGCTTACAATTTGTAATAGGCAAGCACAGGAAACAGACAAGAGAAGGTAGCAACAAGGTGACAAAAATACAGAAGATGACATGAAATATATATTGAAACTTCAAAGAACAGATTTTGAAATGTGATAGATGAGGCTTACAAAGTTAGCCAAACAAGTGTATTTGCTTTCAGGAGGGACTCTTGAAACATTAAGACAGGGATGTCACATCAGATGTAAGGGGCAATGTGAAAAAAAAAGGCATGAATGCACTTAGGGTGAAGGCAAAAAGCATAAAGGCAAGTATTGACAGAGTGCAAGTAGGGAGAAACAAGGTTTAAAATGCAGGCAGGGACAGAGGAGTTGAACAGCACCTTGAAAGCAAGGATGAGATGTGCGTAAACTAGATACAGATACATGGAGCACTGAAGAGGTCGTAGGGAGAATGAGATAGTGTCAGACCAGTATGAAAGGAAAATAATTTACACTGCAATATGCAGACACATTGAAGAGCAGAGCATCAGGGTGTCTGGAGAGAACAAAGTGACAATACTTTTAAGTTACAATAGTAATGGGAATGTCTAAGAAAGCACCTTTAGAAAGAATTTTTTTTTCTTTACTTCCTTTTTAAAAGGAATATATCAGAAGTTTGGTATAGTCAAGTAGCTTTTTATCATGGCTACTGAACAGTAATCATATTACTGAAACAATAGGAGCCTAAAAAGAATTGAGAATTCTATGCTGAAATCCCAAAATTTGTTCTTTTAAGAGGATTTATTGGAATTAATTGTATGGACTGCTAACTTGTGATACACCTGGGCTGAATTTACACGAGGGTGGAGCTATTTGGCACTTGCGATAGTTATTAAACACAGCATTTAGAACAAATGAACGTTTAATTACTGGTCATCATAGAGTTTTCATTTCTGTTATGGGCTTGTCAAGACTGGTCTGACTGCTTCAGTAGGGCTTTTGCCATGTCTTTACCCTATATGCAATACTGTGACTCATGATATTTAAAACACTATAAAACAGGTACTTATATCCCGTGCAACTGGTTTCAGTGGAGTTGCTTCTGTTTATTCAAGGTCAGAATCTGGTCCTAGATGTTTAGTGATTGATCCTCTTTATATCATATTTAAATGTCTTTATCTTCCTTTCAAATACTAGGCACAGAAGTAGGATGTGTCTTCATGAAGGTTAAGGTCTTAAAATGAAACAGAACACCATGATTTGCAAGCAGTAAAATGAGCAGAACTTCCTGAGATCAGATATATAGGACAGTATTTAAAATGGGTGTTTACCACACAATGATGATATTTACCTCTACTGTGATACCCATCAGGAACAGTATCCCCGATAATGTCACGGCAAACCTGGTGGCTGAACTTTGTGACTTTGTCCTCACCCATAACTATTTCACATTTGGGGACAATGTATACCTTCAAATCAACGGCACTGCTATGGGTACCCGCATGGCCCCACAGTATGCCAACATTTTTATGGCTGACTTAGAACAACGCTTCCTCAGCTCTCGTCCTCTAGCGCCCCTACTCTACTTGCGCTACATTGATGACATCATCATCATCTGGACCCATGAAAAAGAAGCCCTTGAGGAATTCCACCCTGATTTCAACAATTTCCATCCCACCATCAACCTCAGCCTGGACCAGTCCACACAAGAGATCCACTTCCTGGACACTATGGTGCTAATAAGCGATGGTCACATAAACACCACCCTATACCGGAAACCTACTGACTGCTATTCCTACCTACATGCCTCCAGCTTTCATCCAGACCACACCACACGATCCATTGTCTACAGCCAAGCTCTACGATACAACCACATTTGCTCCAACCTCTCAAACACCTACAAGATCTCTATCAAGCATTCTTACAACTACAATACCTACCTGCTGAAGTGAAGAAACAGATTAACAGAGCCAGAAGAGTACCCAGAAGTCATCTACTAAAGGACAGGCCCAACAAACAAAATAACAGAACGCCACTAGCCATCACCTTAAGCCCCCAACTAAGACCTCTCCAACGCATCATCAAGGATCTACAACCTATCCTGAAGGACGACCCATCACTCTCACAAATCTTGGGAGACAGGCCAGTCCTTGCCTACAGACAGCCCCCCAACCTGAAGCAAATACTCACCAGCAACCACACACCACACAACAGAACCACTAACCCAGGAACCTATCCTTGCAACAAAGCCCATTGCCAACTGTCCACATATCTATTCAGGGGACACTATCATAGGGCCTAATCACATCAGCCACACTAGCAGAGGCTCGTTCACCTGCACATCTACCAATGTGACATATGCCATCGTGTGCCAGCAATGCCCCTCTGCCATGTACATTGGTCAAACTGGACAGTCTCTACGTAAAAGAATAAATGGACACAAATCAGACGTCAAGAATTATAACATTCAAAAACCCGTCGGAGAACACTTCAATCTCTTTGGTCACTCGATTACAGACCTAAAAGTGGCAATTCTTCAACAAAAAAACTTCAAAAACAGATTTCAACGAGAGACTGCTGAATTGGAATTAATTTGCAAACTGGATACAATTAACTTAGGCTTGAATAGAGACTGGGAGTGGATAGGTCATCACACAAAATAAAACTATTTCCCCATGTTTATTCCCCCCCTCCACCCCGCACTGTTCCTCAGACGTTCTTGTCAACTGCTGGAAATGGCCCACCTTGATTATCACTACAAAAGGTTTTTCCACCCCCCGCTCTCCTGCTGGAAATAGCTCACTTTAAGTGATCACTCTCGTTACAGTGTGTATGGTAACACCCATTGTTTCATGTTCTCTATGTATATAAATCTCCCCACTGTATTTTCCACTGAATGCATCCCATGAAGTGAGCTGTAGCTCATGAAAGCTTATGCTCAAATAAATTTGTTAGTCTCTAAGGTGCCACAAGTACTCCTTTTCTTTTTGTGAATACAGACTAACACGGCTGCTACTCTGAAACCTGTGATACTGTGTTACAATACCTCTGCCGGTAGAATAAGAATCACCCAAAACAGTGATGTAATAGTAATTAACTATTACAGATAGTAAATGTCCAGTTTTTAATGACACCCACTGAATGTTTATAACATCAGCTTCTTGAGCAACCAGAGATCCGGCAGGCTGATGCTGACAATCAACTTGAATGCATATAGCAGTGACACTAAGTTAGTCTCCCAGACTTGAAGAAGAGCTCTGTGTAAGCTCAAAATCTTGTCTCTCTCACCAACAGAAATTGGTCCAATAAAAGATATTTCCTCACCCACATTGTCATGCTACAAAATAGTCAGGAGAAAAGAGTCTGTGAGTGGGTCCACCTCAACTTGCTAGGGTTCACCTCCCCCAGTAAACATGTAAAAACTACAACTTGCTCTGTGTGCACCTGTGTTCTGAAACATATTTGCTACCTCGTTTTAAAAAGCACACCTTTTCATACTGTAGACAAGGAGATAGGGAAAGTGATCACCCTAAGAAGAGGGGTCTGGAATACTCCTATGGACAATACAACAGCAAGTTCTTGCAGACAGATGAGACAGAAATATGACTGACAAGGAAAGATAATTAAACATGCTCCAGTTCTTGGTTCTGAGGGTTTGAGTGTGATAAGGACAATAGATGAAAGTAAAGGAGGAGCATGGAGTATAGTCTATGTATAAAAAGCAGACTCTCCAGTAATAAAAGAGGTAGCTGCTTTTGGCATACAACTCAATATTCTGCCATCAAATGTCTAGGGACAAATTGGGAACCTCACTGCATTGGGAATTACTGTGGCAGTCATAAGAGTTTCAGCTTGTAGGCTATTCAGGCCCCTTTTGTAATAGGTAAAAGCCAATAATGGTTGGACTGGTCACATTTCTACACAAGGAACACCAATTTATTATCAAAAAGGAGAAACAGCATTGTGTGTTTATGGGGCACTGGAGGGGCATAAGTGCATTGAGAGGGTCGGAAAAGGGTAAAAGATAAAACAGCTAAAAATATGCAGACAAGTGTACATTGGCCAAACTGGACAGTCTCTACGCAAAAGAATAAATGGACACAAATCAGACATCAAGAATTATAACATTCAAAAACCAGTCGGAGAACACTTCAACCTCCCTGGTCACTCAATTTCAGACCTAAAAGTCGCAATTCTCCAACAACAAAAACTTCAAAAACAGACTCCAACGAGAAACTGCAGAATTGGAATTAATTTGCAAACTGGACACCATTAAATTATGCTTGAATAAAGTCTGGGAGTGGATGGCTCATTACACAAAGTGAAAACTATTTCTCCATGCTAATTTTCCCACTACTGTTACTCACACCTTCTTGTCAACTGTTTGAAATGGGCCATCCTGATTAACACTACAAAAGTTTATTTTCTCCTGCTGATAACAGCCCACCTTAATTGATTAGTCTCGTTACAGTTGGTATGGCAACACCCATTTTTTCATGTTCTCTGTGTATATATATCTTCCTACTGTATTTTCCACTGCATGCATCCGATGAAGTGGGTTTTAGCCCACAAAAGCTTATGTCCAAATAAATTTGTTAGTCTCTAAGGTAACACAAATACTCCTTGTTTTTTTTACAAATATAGCGGCATAGTTATTTAGTTATCTAAGGCAACTGGCAAGTATTTAAGTGTTCAAATTCCATGGACATCTTTGAAAATATCAGCCTATGCCTCTCAAAATATCTCAGGACTTCTTCTTGATTCCACTTTATTACTGAACTAGGAAAAAATGACCATCTTCATACTCCTTTTATCTTCAGACAAGGCACCGACATCAAAAATAGTGAAGTACTCTTTAGCATCAGACCTTTCAGTGCAGTCTTTACTTTTGCCCATTTGTTTTCCTCCAGCGATCTTCCATGTGCCCAACAGATCACTCAAAATCCCACCCTAATCCCTTCCCACATTTTTAACTTCAGTTCAACTCCTCCACCTTTGAGTTTCTATTTAAAATGACAAACACAAACCAGTAAGTGACATAAAAGTACTCTTTTTCTTTTTGCGAATACAGACTAACACGGTTGTTACTCTGAAACCTGACAAATGTAACAATTGCTCCAGGTACAGAAACAGGGGAGGGAAAAAATGTAACAGAAGAGGGGATTGCTGAGTTCTTGTTTATAGCTTTCTGTATGTCTTGACACCAGTGGGTTGAAACCCAATTGAAATCTATTGATGAAGGGCTATCAGGTCCATGGTGCTTCTGATCCAAGCCTGGATCTGTGGAGAAGGGTTCAGGATGAAGAACACTAACTGGGACAGAATTAGAAAGTTCTGATTTAAAGAAAGTCAGTATCATTTAGAAAAAGAGATGAGAACCAACAAATCTAGGGTTACATTATGAGGGAAATGACAACAGAAACATTTTGACAGACAAAAGCTCTGGACATTCTGTAATTTACCCAGCTTTGGATGCAATAGTGAAAACAGTCAAATTTTGTAAGTAGTATACATGGCAAACCATCGGAATAGATAAAGAACTGTCTTGGTTTTAAAGCCAAGTGATACTTGGTGAATTGAAACAATAGACGTGGAAGGTGGCACCTAAGAGCAGTCACAGGACAAAATCTACCGATGACTCACACCTAGTAGTTAAAGGAAACAGACAACACAAAGAAGAGGGGAGGAGGGACTGTGAAAATCAGAATGATTTCTACAGACTAAAATCAAAGGCCGATAATTGGCTTATCCAGCTCAGTTTGGAGACTAAGGCTTAGGTCCAAAACATGAAATTTGAATGATTTCTACTGTTTCATGGTTATGCGTCAAACTACTCTGCAAGAAGAGAAATTTGGAGGTAATGACAGATGAAATTCTAATACCTTTGGCACTATGCTTAATGGCAGTAAAAAGCAAGCAAACACCTGGGACACATAAAGAGAGGTATTATTAAAGATACTGTGTCCTGGGAAATTCCTTACTTGTGTATGAGGCAGAAACATGGCCACATTTGCATGCAAATCTTATGAACTGATACAAAATTATTCTTCAACTGCTCCATTTCTAAATTTAATAAACAAGTCTAGAGTATCTAAAAAGCATAATAAGATTCCAACATGTATAGCACAACATTCCAATGCATTTGCAGGCTGTTAGAAGGTGCATGTTTAAACAGTATTCTGAGGTAAAATGTGTTTTATACTTTTGGTGGGATGGATTTTGTGAAAAGACTCCCCAGATAAGCTTGGCATCAAGGTAAAAGAGAGTAAGGAAGTTATCCAAGTCTGCATCTTAAAACACCTAAAAATCTTAGATTTTTAAATGTTTTGCATGTCCCAAGCCACACAAAAAAATAAAATTAAAAAATATAGTGTTTGAGAATGTAGTGTGGAACAGCAACGATCTAATAAAAGCCCATATCAAGAAAACTCTAATTAAGATTTTCAGGACTAAGCGTGAGTATTTTAAGGTAGACTGCTGGATATAAACATCAAATCTACTTCAAAAATTCTGACTAAAGTTCACATTTAATTCATTTCACTTAGAGCATTTGGAGCATATAGACCGGGGTGAGCAAACTTTTTGGCCCGAGGGCCACATCTGGGTGGGGAAACTGCATGCAAGGCCATGAATACAGGGCTGGGGCAGGGGGCTGGGGTGTGGGAGGGAGTGTGGGGTGCAGGGAGGGGCTCAGGGCAAGGGGTTGGGGCAGAGTAGGGGTGCAGGGTTTACGAGGGGGCTCAGGGCAGGGGGCTGGGGTGCAGGAGGGGAGCAGGGTACAGGAGGGGGCTCAGGGCAGGGGGCTGGGGTGCAGGAGGGGGTGCACAGTGCGACAGGGGGCTCAGGACAGGGGGTTGGGGTGCAGGAGGGATGCAGGGGCAGCAGGGGGCTCAGGGCAGGGTGTTGGGGTGCAGGAGGGGTGTGAGGTGTGGCAGGGGGCTGCAGTGCAGGAGGGGCGTGACAGGGGGCTCAGGACGGGGGGTTGGGGTGCAGGAGGGGGTTGGGGTGAAGGCAGGGGGGCTCAGGGCAGGGAGTTGGCCCGGGGTGCAGGAGGGGTTTGAGGTGCGGGCTCCAGCCTGGCACCGCTTACCTGGAGCGGCTCCAGGTTGGCAGCGGCGCCCCATGCTCCTGGCCAGCAACACGTCCCTTCGGCCTCTGGGGGAGGGGAGACAGAGGGCTGAGCACAACACAAGAGCAGCGTGCAGAGCCCTCTGCTGCCCCTCCCCCAGCGGCTGCAGGGACGTGGTGCCAGCCGTTTCCTGGAGCAATGCGGGGCCCGCGGCACCACAGGAGTGGTAATCCCGCGGGCCGGATCCAAAGCCCTGAGGGGTCGGATCCGGCCCACAGACCCTAGTTTGTCCACCTTTGGTATAGACCATTGTAACGGGAAGAGGCAAGAAGGCTATGGTATCAAGTGACTCACAAAAAGTATCAGAATTAATGCACTTCTGTCCTTTGACATTTAATCTAGTTATTGGCAGCTGGTACTGTCCAAGTGCCTTCCTTTCCAACCACAAGGAGACCGAGTTCTAGCCTCCAGTTTTCTATTGCTTGGACATAAGTAACTTGGGACTCAGTGAAGCAAAGTACTTAAACACGTGTCTAACTAAGCATGTGAGTAAGCCTACTTCAATGCAACTACTTGTGCTTAAAGTTAGGCATATGCTTAAGTACTTTGCTGAATCGAGGCCACTAATAGTACTTCCATTCCCTCATAGATAGGAAATCCCACATCGGAAGATATGTGAATCTTTTCTCGAAGTGCCAGAACGTTCTGTTTGCTATGAAATTCAGTGTTATCTTCCCATGCATGACCAAGTATGACTGATTTATTCAGGTTAGCAGAACGTACACATAAAGCTCTATGCCCATTAACTAAAAACCAGCATTAATCTACTGGTGCCAGGTGAGAGATCCTGCATTAGTGAAAAAGGAAATCCCAAGACATTGGCAAAGGGAAATAAAACACTTTATAATATAATCTTCATTGCAGACCATGGAGTTTTAAAGGCCAATACTATAATCTTACATCTTTAGCCATGAATCATCAGCTTTTTTAAGTTATTTACCTTATCTTTGATTTTGTCAGCTCTGGTATCCAAAAGCTGGTTTTTGTTTTGTTCCTGGTTACATTTGCGACCTCCCCCTCCTGAGGGCATAGCCTTTGCTTGTCCTGCAGAACTTGCAGTGGTAGTAAGCAATATGGATGTGTTGACCCCAGATACTGATGTTGTACTGTTCCCATTTACTGATCCATTCACACCTTAAAAAAAAAATAATTAAAAACTGTGGTTTACAGAATCGTAGACATAAAGCAGTCACTTCTGTGGTGAGTTATGGTCATATTAGCCTATATTAGGGGTACCTGTAGCAAGAGGTATAGATGAAGACATATTTAAATATTCAAAGACATATTTAAATTCTAATATACACTGTCCTATAAAACACTGCTACCCCAAGAAAAGGAGTAATTTGGAAGAGGGGGTTGTTGTTTTTGAGGAAAACATGACAACACCAATAAGGAGACATAAAAGACAGGCTTGAATAATTTGTAGTTTACTGTCAGAAATCAAGAATTGTCTATTTTCAACAATATACTTAGACATTAGTCAGTAAAGATATAATTTACTCTGTTGCAAAATAAAGAGCTTAAAAATATACACTGTGCTAGGCCTCTGCTAGGAGGAATCCCTTCATATCTTAAAGGTAAAGAGAGAAGTGTGTGTAGGAAGCTGCATCCACAGCTTGTTATTGTACAAGGCCCGTTGGGGAGTGGAGAGATATCAATGAAGAAAAAGGGAGAAACTTGAAAGAATTTCATTTGAAATCAGACAAGTTTTAGTTTTACAAATTAGTTTCAAAAACTAAGTTTTTCAAGAGGTAATCCTTGACACACACATAATTTCCCATTCTGGGGTTCTGGAATCTTGAGCACGTGGACTTGGGAGCATGGAAGAGGATGCTAAAAATTTCCTGACTACTGCCCATCCATCAAGATCTCAGTTAAACAATATAAATTATAATTTATACTATATAGAGAGAGGATATGTGATGGCACTGGATAAAGGTTTTATTGGTGAGAATTTGGAAAGATTGCAGTAAGAAATCTGAAGGCCATGTTCACTGCTGCGCCGTCATCTGTTTTAAAGAGCCGGCTTTAGAGGTTTGCACGACTAAGGCACAAGTCCTGAACTCGGTACCTGGCCCAAATACCTGGGCTTAATGACACACAGGGTGCAGGTGGGTGCAGGGGGAGGGGCCCTCTTTCACTACCACCAGCCAAATCTCCTGGGGAAGCGAGGTTAAAAACAAGAACATCTGTAAAATTATGATATCCCATGGCTCTTCCCCGCCTTTCCCTGCATGCTGCTGCCCTGGAGGTGGGTACAGTCCCCCACAGCCAGCCCCCAACTTTGACAACGTAATGGAACTATATTCGCTACAGGTGACCAAATATGGCCTTTATATCAACCTACTCCTTTAAAAACAAATCTGCTATGCGTACTCGGTATGCAGTGGTCTAGATATAATCATAGAAAAACAAGAAATCAAAAATATATGTCCTTGAAGTGGTATTCAGTGACTGAAAGCCCATACTTAGATACCTGATGTCCCACTGCCAAAATAAACTCATACTAAATTGTTTAGATATGGCAAGGATGATGATGATGAATTCAAAGTAAAACTCATGCACACTACCAGAAACAGATGGTATAGGGCTCAGGCTTGTTTTATTCATGTTACAACTTCAGCTGTTACCTTTTTCTAAACCACCTCGACTATTTTTCCCTGTATTTCTTGAATGGAATGAACTGGAATCATGATTCTGGGCAGGAGAAGCAAATAGTGGTGGAATTCCCAGAAGAGGTGGAAAAAAAGCAGCCCCTGTACGAGTGTGCACATCTGTTCGCCACCATTCTGTACCTCAAAGAAGAAGAAAAAGGAAAAAACCCAAACATTACTTATCCCACTCAATTTATTTTTTTAATATTCATCTAATGAAGCTTCTGTATGCAATTTACAGCAGATCCACAAAATAAATTCTGCCTATCTTAAAGTGGGGACAGGATTTATCAAAAGTGCTTAAGTGACTTAGAAGGACAAGTGTCACTGACTTTCTCTGGAATTTACATTCTGAAGTCATTTAAGAGCTTTTGAAAATTACACCCTCAATTTTTATTCATTCCCATTTTGAAAACAAGCATGTGAAAAAAAAACAAATAAGTTGCAATACTGAGGTGATCACACCAAAATTACATTGGTGCTCGAAAACACCATCAGGAAACACAAGTCACTTTTGCATGCTTATCGTCCACCCCGTGAAGAGTGAAAGTGAGTCACTGCTGTGGCTCTTAAGAGGTACAGCCCAGAACTCCCAAGCCAGGGAGACAAGACGTTACGGTGCCTTTATGTAAGGTTTGAACCCTCCGAATTTTGATCTACTCTTGGTTTTATATCGTAACTTCAACACCCCTGGGGACCTCTCCAAGTTGAGACAGCCTGAGGCTTCCCTGTGGTAAACGATGCCAGGAACCTGTACAGCTCGGCCCCAGACATGACCATTGTGCCCCCAGCCCTGCCTCAGTTTGCCCCTTACACCAACACTTGGGGGGAAAAAAGGTCCTTAAAAGGCAATCTTTTTGTTGTTTTTTTACAGAGCATGCACAGGGGGTGGGGGGGAAATCCTCCCACAACCAGAAAGGGCTGTCAGGGCTCCTTTATGCCACTCCTGGACTTCTACACAACATAAAGAGGTCTGAGTAGGGGATGAGAATCTCACTTTGGAATAAACTGATATATCACGTTGAAATAAACTGATAATGTAACATGGTTTGTTGTGTTTCTAACAAAACAGGAAACCAGTTTTAGTCTTGATTAATTCATGAAATCTCCTTTTTTCAGGCAGATCAAATATACAACCATTTGACATGGTCCCTTTAAAATTCAATTATTTTGGTTACTAACAGAGCAGCATCTTAGAATTTTTATGGCATCTTTCACCTGGAAAGTGCCCAAAATACTATATATTAAATATTGTACATAGAACAGAGACAAGGTGGGTGAGGTAATATCTTTTCATTGGACCAACTTCTGTTGGTGAAAGAGAGGAGCTTTTGACCTTACAAAACGCTCAAGCTAGTCCAATAAGAGACATTACCCCCTCTCTAATATCCTGGGACGAACACGGCTACAACATTACTGCAAATAGACTGTACATATGGCACCTCAGACACACAGCCATCTCTAATGCAGAGATTAGTAGTGAGGTAGACAACCTGTGGACCGTTCACTGCCCAACAATATTGATGCCTGAGCTTGTACGGGGATCCATGATTGCATACGGATTTGCCTAAGAGAATGGTTTTGCAGTATCAGGGCCATAGTTTGTAATAGCTGTTGAAGTTACTACAGTGAAGCCAACTTAAAAACACTTGTTAGAATTAACACATTTATTCAGCAACAAACCAAAACACACAGCATAATCCAGAAAAAAACTTTTACATCACATCTAAAGGAATAAAACTGTTAAAAGAACAAGTTCCTTTGCTTAAAAAAATAAAATAAATAAAATAAAATAAAATAGAAAAACAACCCCCATAACTGGCAAAACAACTGGTTCATGTTTTGGCAAGGGAAGACCTTTTAGAAACTTCACTTAAATAAAAGTGGGAGGAAGTCATGATCTTATACTACTTGTAACAAGGGAGTGACAGAAATAAGATCTGTAAATGCAAATATGACTAGGTACAAAACAAGTTTGGACTTAATAAAACAAAGCAGTTAAGCAAGTGTGTACTGCTACATAAAATACTGTAGCTTCTGAAAGAGACAGGGAACTTACAGTTTCCTTCATGGCTTGCCACACTGTTTTTTTGTTTGTTTGTTTTTTACGTGGTGGTAGCAGCTCTTTTGATTGGGTTGATCAACATTAAGGAAAGAAATTGTTATAATATATTATGCTATTTTACTCACCAAAAACCCCCCAAATAACCTCTCTCAGTGTTGCTGATCAGGCCAATGGAGCATAAGATTATAGAGTAAGCTTCCAAGGGAAATAATGGAATCCCTATTACCAATATGATTAAAAGTATAGACTGACAGAGCAGTAGAAAATACACAGTAGGGAACAATCTGCACAGGTAACAGGATAGACTAGATGACTAATTTTATATGTGATTCATGTCATTTTCTGAATTAGTGTCCTCCTCTTGGAAATTGCTCCTTTAAGGGTTTCTGTGTGCAATTATGCTTTAAAATATATATATACACATATATATACATATACATATATATATATATATACACACACACACACACTTTAAAAAAGCAGCAGGCATATGCATCAGCTTTGGGTAAGTTCTGTGTGATCAAGTTGAGAACCTGAAGAATCCAGGATTAAACAAAGACTGTGAATGGCGAGCCAACTACAAAAGCAGTTTCTCCTCCCTTGGTGTTCACACCTCAACTGCTAGAAGAGGGCCTCATCCTCCCTGATTGAACTAACCTCATTATCCCTAGCCTGATTCTTGCTTGCATATTTATACCTGCCTCTTGAAATTTCCACTACATGCACCCGACTAAGTGGGTATTGACCCATGAAAGCTTATGCTCCAATACGTCTGTTAGTCTATAAGGTGCCACAGGACTCTTTGCTGCTTTTGAAGAATCCATTGCTCCACTCCACAGGAATGCTTCATTTTTAAAGAGATGATACCAACTTCAATACAGTCTGAAGATGGAAATTGTACCAACAGGAGGCAAATTCTGCTGTTATTTACACGGATGTCAATTTCTCTAGTGAAGGTAATAAAGTTACACCTGATTTACACCAGTATAAGTGAGAGTAGAATTTAGCCTTTTATTTTAAACAGTCATTTAGAATTACTATTCAAGAAGAGCATTTGGAAGGGAAGGTTAGATTACGTAAGTGTCACATTTTACATTCACTGGCTGACACTATTAATGGTTATGAAAACTGGACTGCGAACAATGCCGGTGACAGACAGACTGAGCTTTTAACCTGCCATGGTGTCACTCGGTATGGAGTATGTAAACAAAACAAAGAGCAATGAATTCACAGTAAAATGTGGTGATTACTGCTCAGGAAAAGGTAAGAATATTTGAGATGTATCAAGATGTGGAGACCACCTGAGAAAGAGAATGCACTACCATGTGCTAAGAAGGGAACACAAAGAGAACAGTGATAGGGAAACACAAAGGATAGAATCGCACAAATACCAACCAAGAAAATTGTTTGTCCCTGGTGCAAAGGGCCACCTTCAAAGATTCAAATGACACAGAATGGCTATGTACAGTTATATAGCTATGTATAGTTATGTAAAGTTTCTATACTGTCTGATATTATCCCAAATGGGATGTATGAACTCAAGACAGTCTTTTAGCAGGACAGCAAAGCAAAACTGTCTGAGAAAACATAAAACTAAAAATTCTCTCTCTATGCAAATCTTAGTCATAAAAAAACTGTACCTTTATAGATAAGATGCTTCCGGGTTAACTGAAGCACCCAAGAGGTCTCTTTTCCAAGACCATCACTGAAAAGCAGATAAGTAATGATTATGGGCCTGATCCTAAGAGATGCTGAGGAAATGCAACTCTCATTAAGAAAATTGTTTATTTTACTTCAAACACAAAGGATTGACATCTATGGTAAATGTGGATGTTAAACATCTCTCAGAATAAGGCTTCGAGTAAGTAACTGTCATTCTATTGCACCAACATCCAGTAGATAAAATGGTTACAGCTGCATGAATCATTCAGCCATAACAGTGACAAATCACTGATTGACAATATTGTCCCAGGATCAATGTCTCCTGCTCTGAATATAATTTTAACCTTCTAGACTTCACCTCAACATGCATTTCTCTAAATGCCTTGCCTCTGCCTAGGCGTGGACCTTTATCTAGTGACAACGTTCTACTTCTGTTTTATTGATATGATTTCTAAAAAATAACTAGGTCATTTTGGCAAACAAAGTAAAAGATTACAAGAGAACTAGCTATAAGGTTTGTTCAGGGTTTTTATCAAGAGAGAACGAGTAAGCCAAGTGGAATTCTGCAGGTAGAATTCTATTCTTCCACATTCTTTTTTTTTTTTTTAAATACAATCTTTACACAGCGTTAAGTCCCTAGAAAAGAGAATTCCTTTCTCATGAGAAAATATGCTGTTGCAATCTACAGAAGACTGAGTTAGGAAAACACTTCGCTTTATCAGGAGACAAATTTTGACACTCACACTTCTCTACGATGCTCAATGTGTATTAAGACATGAGGTTTTGTTTCCTCAGAGAGGGGATTTAGAGAGTTCTAAATACTAGCAGAATTAGGATGTGGGAAAATACTAGCAGAATATCTGACACCCTAAGCTTGAAGTCAGATGCTACTGGTGCACAACCATCTCCCACAGAATTCTGCAATTTGCTTTAGGATAAGGCTTATTAGAGCTTATTGTACAGATTTTACAAGATGCCACCATGAATAAAAATTTATTACCAGTAACAACAGTTATCTAAGGGACAGCAATAATCATCATTACCCTAAAGCAGTGTCTATAGTAGTTCCATACTTTGGGACCCTACTGAGTTGCTACAACTTGACAATTTGTAGGTACCTATTCACCTGGGGTAAAATTTTCAAAATTAGCTACAGAACCCAGGTTCCAAGTCCCATTTACAAAAGTGACAGGCACTTAGGATCCTAAGTCCCATTGACTTTCAATGAGACATGGGCACCCTAAGTCATTAAAGTGCTTTTGGAAATTTTACCCACTGTCCTTGACCCCAAAGTGAAGAAAAAATTCATGTTTCTTATCAATCAATCGCAGCTTGAGCTGACAAAAGGACAAGTAAACTCAACCATTATCTCTTGAGCTTGGTTAGAACTTTCACTATTACAGGTGTCAGACAGAAAACAACTGAAAAAGTTACCCCAAAAAAGGGAGAATAGATCCATTACCCTTCCAACTTTTCTCCATATTAAATAAATACCTTCCAATCTTATTGTTTGTGATGAATACATCCACCTAATAGAAACAAAGACATGTTAAGATGGAAAAAAAAAAAGTGTCTGTCTGATTAAACTTCACTATTGGCAAGAACATGTACTACTTCAGTTACACACTACAGTGGTTCTTAGAGAACCACTCTTGAGGGGCTATTAGTGAGAATCTCAGCCAATCTGCAATGTTTTCCTTTCCTCACATTGTAAATTACACTCAGAAATCTACTAGACCTTGCCCAGTCCTAGATCTTGAGGTCTTTGACACAGGAAAGTTGAACCTCTTCTACTTTGCTTGTTGATGTAAAATAAATCACTGTCTATTTGAATTAGGACAGTTCATTGTTTCTTCTTCAGAAGGTTGAATATTCTTTGTAACAGATGTTTACCTGGAAAAGGTGCTAGTTGGGGATGTGCTGCTAAGGCTGTGGGAGTACCAAGTGTTCCCAAGCCACCAAACTCTGAATGCCCTGAGCTGGCTGTATGTAGACCAAAGACTGGGTGGCTGACCATTGGGAAGGCACTCGACACTGTGGACAGGTTACACGGTTGATCCCCAGCTGTTCTGAATAAATGTCCTGAGGGGAAAAAACAACACTTGAAATTCTACTATCAAAAACAGATACTAATCATGTGAAGCCCAACCCTCATGCTTATAGAAAGTTTATAAAAATCTTTTCACATTTTTTAAAGAACTGTTGTGTAGTTTTACATGTGGTATCCTTTGTTATTGCCATTTGCTTCTTATAAAACACATATATTATCTGGAAACATTAACAATCCTAATACAAAATTTGAAATATAAAAGATGGTAAAAAGATATAGCATTTATCACTGTAATTATTTTAGCAGTCGAAAGTTTTTCTATTCCTTTTAGATAGTGGTGCGGGATCAGAGATAAACCATGGGCCCTGCATGACCACAACTGACAACAACACTGCCATATCTATCCCTATATATATATTTAGGCTGTATTCTGCAGTCTTGACTCAAGCAAACTCCCATTTTACTTCAAATAGGGGGACCTGCAAATCAGGCCTTGTACAAACAAACAAATCTAAATCATGTTTTGAGTATTTAAAGTTTGTGTATTTGTTACTACAGCCCAAAACTTTCAAAAGATTCTATAAGTCTTTCTGGAGCCATAAAACAAGCTGTACGAAAACTAGCTTCAGAAATCTTTTACTTAGAGTAATCTCCATTTCAATCAATGGGTATCAACTATTGATTATCCTGTTAAAAAAACCACAGTCCAACTACATGTACACCAGTTGGTTCTCCTACATCCAATATTCTGATGGAACACACAACACAATTCTAGTAGATTGGAAAGGAAAATTATATTTTTCCTTTTCAGAAGGTATGTTAGTATGTCTCTAACATATCATGTTCAACTCTCTATTTAGCTATTGGTTCAGACAATGTATCAAGTAGTAACACAAGGCACACTGTCTGTAATTCCCAGAATCATCCCCAATACCTTTTATAAATATATGAAAGACAGGTAAAATTGTTACCCACAAGTCATCTGTTACAACAGTCAATTTTAATGAGAGAATGTATATTTTTTATTAGCAGCTCAGCCACTTCATTCCTAAATTCCTTCAGAACTCTTATAGAATACCATCATGCAGTCCTGGTTCCTGGCTGCTTTTTGGCACTTCCTCATCTGACAGACACCTCAATGTCATATTTGAAAGGACTACCTCTGAGGCAGACACTGTTTAAAGGCACACTTTTGTGACTGTGATATAGTTTCTTAGCTAGCCTCCATGCTGAGTAAAGATTTTAATCTTTTTATTGGCTTCATTTTAAAAACAAAACACCGCTTTCTAAAATGCAAGCACTAATTGTTGGTATGACCCTTCCCATGTGGTGGTTGAACTTAATTATACTGTGGTCTCACTTAGTGGTCCAACTGCAGTTACCTTTTGAAACAAATCATGTCCACCTCTTCTGTAGTGGACTCCAGAACTACCTCGTCCAAGAAGATCAGATAAATGTATTGATTAATTGCTTTTCTAAATACTGTTCTGTTTTGAGACACGAGCAGTTTATATGGAAGGTAGGTCACCCATTATTAGTGCTTTATTAGATTTAATTGCCTCCCGCCTCCCTCACATTAAATACTCAATACCACTAGTCTCCACATTAAGTACTCAATATCATTTGCCCTGATCTAGAGACTGGTAATAAACCTACTAGCATATTTGTATTCTTATGATTTGGGTTCTGTATCTATACAGATTATACTGTGCTTTCTTCCACTAAGAAACTCTCAGATTTTATTGACTCTTCTAATGACAGTACTGCCCTGCCACTTCTACAATCTAATTTATCATTTTTGCATAGGTTATAGCTGGCAATTCTAGTATTTCAATTTTTTCGTAATTCTACCATATTTCAGAAATGTGTCGCAGTCTAGAACCAATATTATGTCATTATTTCCTTACACTCCCCCGACTGTCTGCATCCATCTCTTATCGTTTATTACTTAGATTATAAACTCTTTGGTGCAGGGACCTTCTCTGTTTGTACACCACCTCGCACAGTGGTCCAGGTCCTTGACTAGGGCTCCTAGGCATTATGGTAATATAAATAATCACAATCACCACAGTCCTATTCCATTACCAGGTCTTCTAGTTCACCTACTTCAAAGTTTTTGCTGTTAAAACACTCATTCTTGCACCATTTCATCTCTTTCTTTCATTGGTTGTATCTTGTCATAATTCTAGATTATGAGCTCTCTGGAGCAGGGACCGTCTTTTTTTAATTGTTTATATAGCATCTAGCACAAAGTGGCCCTGACTGGGTAATGTAGGTACCACTGCAATGCAAATGATATACATCACCACTTCCTTATTCACCTACACATGGGTATACAGTTTTTCATTTTTGACCTTTGCCCATATTTATCTCCTTTATCTGACACCTTGTTATTTTTCAGGCATTTATGTCAGCCATTCAGAGATTCATTTGTTTTAATGAAATACCGAGCAGATACTGTTGTCTGACTTGAGTTTTTTCTTAGTGCCTGTTTATTTCCCCCTAGTGCCTAGTTTAAATAATTCTCACAAACCTTGTCACAACTTTCTGTGACAGACGTCTGATTCCACTGCAATTAACATGGAGCCCACCCCTTCTGCCTAGGCTCTCCTTTCACCCACAGTGCTTAACAAATGTAATTAAATGCTTCTTCTTCACATGATGTTCTCATTCACACCTTGAGACCCTGAAGTTTCTATTGTCTAACTCAGTGATCTCCAAAGTTTTTGGATCGCGCACCCACACGGTGCCGCTGAAAAAAGAAGACGGTAAGACCTGCCGCAGGCGCGCTGCTGAAGAAAGAAGATGGGAAGACCTGCTGCAGGCGTGCAGAGCTGCCGCCAGAGAAAAAAAAGGTTGAGTGCCATCCGGCGGCGCTCCTCCTGCCACGCACCCCCTGGGATCCTCTGGGGCACCCCCTGGGGTGCGCACACCCCACTTTGGAGACCACTGGTCTAACGGACACTGGGAGTGCACCTGGAAACATTTCAGAAAAACGACCACAGATGCTTAAGACTCTTCTTGATAATTTAAATTTAGCTTCCAGGACCGCTTTCTGACACCAATACAGCACTGGTACCAATATACAGCATAATCACAGGCTCGGCACTCACTAGAATTTTATCTGGATATGTCATGAGATCCTGCACCTTTGCATCCTGAAGACATGTTGCAAAACCGTTCAAATGACCATTTCATATTTAGCTATTTCTAATGATCAAATCGCCCATCACCACAGCCTAGCTGTGTATCAGAATGGTAATTGCACCCCCTTGATTGACCTCTTTGGTGCATGAAGAACTTTCAGTCTCCTCTTTATCTATTACAAGGAGTCTTCCAACTAAGACAGTTTGTTCTTTTGTCCCTACATGAAAATTGTACCAATAAAATTTTTAATAAATTCAAAATTTATTCTGATGCCCTACAGTACAGGTGCAGTTTGGGTCTGAGGGGAGGGCAGCAACAAGTCTTAACACCTTCTAGCCACTAATGTTTCATTTTCCTGCTGTATAGTAGGAAGCTTCAGAGAAGTGACCACAGAGAATGAAGGGTGTCTGTAGTCACCTTTGCCTTCTGCAGAACCACTTACACCTGGCTGTTCAACACGTTACTGCTGAATGTCCCATACCATTTTCCAGGCCTCCAAAGGGAAGGTCTATGTCTGAAACCTGTACCTTCAGGGATTTATTCATCAGCCAGCAGCTCCACCCACTATACCTACTTAATTAAATGGTCCCCAGATCTGACACTCAAAAAAAGTCACCACACTCCTGGGCAACATATTCTTTCTCATGGGTCTCCTCTCAAGAAATAAACTCTGCCAACGTATGAGGCTTCTTCCACTTTTCAAACCTGATCTTCAGCCATGCAGTTTCAGTACATCTGCATTTCTCAGACAACAGAAAGAGACATCACACACAAAAAAATAGTACCAACATCAAAGCTGTGATCCAGGGCACAATGCTGAGAATTTTGCTGATCCTTCCGCTGACCACAACCACCTGAACCACCAGTCTTTCACATTGGAGTGTACTGGTGGAAGACATCACTGGCACCGTCTTTGGATAAGACATACTTTTTCTCCATCTACTGCAGCAAAGGGAAAATGAGAGGTGTGGTGTCCTCCATGCCTTTTCCATCAGCTCATCAACAATAGGAAGCATGGCATGGCATGGCAATTCTATTTGTAAGGGGAGCCTGATACACGTATCTTATCAACCTTGGCTCTTTAGGATTCCTGAAAGTAATTTAGTTCTAATCAGCTACTGAAACCAGCGGGGATATCAGTTCCTGCAGGGCACAGTCACTGTATTATTCTCCCCTCTGTGGATATATATTTAGCACCTCACTAATCTGCTAAAATCCAAACAGCACTCATCTCTAGGCCCATCCCACAACTGTAGCACAAGAAGAGCTAGAAGAGTCAATGGGTATAAACATTGGCTGTGCCAAGAGCTTCAGTGCAGTTAAGCATAACCAAGAAAATGCCGGTGACAGTATATCCAAGCTCCAAAGCACAAACATCTACCTCAGTGCAGAAAGGGCTTCCCCAGCACCTCTTCCAGATTTACTGTTTGATGCAAAGATTAGTGGTACTGTCATTCACATATGTGATGGTGTTATCCATGTGATAAATTGCAAAGCCAGGTGATCATGAATGTTCTTCACACAAAAGAGTGGAAGGATCAGGAATAGTGTGGAAAAAAACCCATTTCCTCTATCTTTTTCAATACTCGATTATATATTTTAAAATACAACAGAAAACAAGGGCTCATTTGAATTAATTTTTTTAAACAAAAAAAGGTTGTATGGTGACTTCTTACTAGAAAACAAGTAAATGTGAAATATGTTTTACATAAAAATTCAGTTGGGCATAACCCTGTAAAAATACCACACGAAATAAGAATGACGCTGTGCAACAGGGTAAAGCAATCACAATCTTTTAAGGTTACTGAATTGGAAAAGATTAAGAACACAATGCGCATAAGACTTCTGACATAATTAAACCTGTAACCACAATACTCACTCCTGTGAGTAATTCCATTTATTTCAATGGAACTATTCTATTCTATACTATTCTAGTGAATAAGTTATGTAGGATGAAACTTATTTTTTAAAAACCTTTTGAATATGATAGATTTCATCCTATAAGCAAAATACAAGTCACCAATATTAGCTAAACTTCACTATCTTGTGAGTTTACTTTACCAATGGCTAAAGAGAACTAACTGTTCAGAAAGGTTAAGTGACTTACCCACAGTCACACACACAGAGTCAGTGACAGAGTCCGGCATAAAACAGAGTCCCAACTTCCAGTTCCCTACCCTAACCATTAGGCAGAATTCCAATCCAATTAAATATTAATCAGAAACAAAAGTATGTGTTGAGATGCACGAAGACTATGAAATTCTGAACAACACAGAAACGCTGGATGTCAAACTACTTGAAAGGTAAGAAATTGACCAAAAAAAACGGATGCAGACTTAATTAAGATGAGTGTGCATTCTGGAGAAATTTCTTCACATGGGGAGAATTAATCCATTGAATAGTATACCAATGGAAGTAATAGGAGCTGACGCCTTACCTATCAGTGTATGTGTGTTTTTTATTTCTTCATTTTTAAAGAAAGCAAGACAAGCAGTGAAGGAATGGAGGAAAGCCTCAAGTAGGGAGGCAGGCTGATGTAAAACAGAAGCATAATATTTTTCCTAGTCAGAAAGTTCCTGTGCAAACTTTGACTAAACAATGTTTAGTTTTACAGTGCTACAGTTGCAACTGGTACATGCTTTTTCTGAATATGAGGGGGGGAAGCAATAGGGGTCATCAGTTTACCTGAGGATTAAAAACACTGCTGAAGATCATGAGCTCGGCAGGTAAAATTAAACAGTTTATGAGGGTCATAGAAACTACTAGCAATTGAATAAATTATGAATAAAAAGAAAACTAATTGCAATATATCTATATGCACAAACATATTCACATTAAACTCCTTGTACGTCTTGTCAGCACTAAACACTGTGCCAGGAAAATCTATCTCTAAGCATTAGAAAGTTTACAGATATTATCTGTTGTGCCTTCTGGCTCCACCATAGCAGGCTCCTATTCTGGCTGGAGGGGCCTCCTCCTTCTACTGTTCCAGAAGAATTTTCATTAATGCTACTTCACCTGACACCCTAGGAGAACCTGACTGAATACTATTTTTTCTTATCTGTCATTTTCCTTCAAGCCATTTTCTTCTTTTCTGATTTCTTCAGTTTTCCCACAGTCGTCTCTCTCCCTTTCTTTATAATAATTAATAGTTATATAGTAACAAATTTGCATGGGGCTTTTCCAAAAGAGAGAATCCCTGCCATGAAAAGATTGCAGTCTAGAAGTTAGATACTGCCACCCTTTCTCATGTTGCATAGTTCCTTACTCTGCAAACAGACCTACTTAGGTACAGAACTCAGCAAAGTGAGAGTAGAGTAGCAGTATCTGGCCCTATATCAGAAAAGTAAAGGAAATGAAGACAAAATAAGAGGAGGAAGGGAAGGGAGAGATGAGAGTTAAATCAACGTTAATGTGAACTGTAATCTATTCATAGATTCTAAGGCCGGAAGAGATCATTGGGATCATCTAGGCTCACTCCTGCATAACACAGACCATAAAACTTCCCCCAAAGAATTACCAGAGTTTATCTTTTAGAAAAATCATCCAATCTAGATTTAAAAATTAGCAGTGGTGGAGAATTCACCAAGAGTTTTGGTAATTGTTCCAATGGTTAATTATTTTAACTGTTAAACATTTACGCCTTATTTTCAGTCTGAATTTGTCTAAATTCAACTTCCAGCTACTGGCAGGGCCGGCTCCAGGCACCAGCTTTCCAAGCAGGTGCTTGGGGTGGCAGTCCGTGTCCCACGGTGACAATTCGGTGGCAGCTCCACTGCTCTTCCCACCGCGGCGGTTTTTGGGCAGGAGCTCCGCTGCTCTTCCGGGCGCAGTGGCAATTCAGCAGCAGCTCCACCGCTGTTGCAGCAGCAGCAATTTGGCAGCAACTGCTTGGGTCGGCAAAATTGGTAGAGCAGCTCCTGGCCACTGGATCATGTTACACCTTTCTCTGCTAGATTGAAGAGCCTATTATTAAGTATTTGTTCCCCATGTAGATACTTATAGACTAATCAAGTCACTCCTTAAGCTTTGAGATTGAGAATGAATCTGGTAAATCCATTTATTTATTTTAAATTGTGAATAAGGTGGGGAAAGAGGGACGGAGCAGATAGAGCAGGAGCAGAGATCAGCAGTGGAAGACAAAGTTGAAGTGTTTTGTAAGCAAGACTTCAAAGATCAACAAAGAGATGACTGGAACACTGGAAGTGGGCAAAGGGGCAAGTGTAGCTGCCAGCCCTGAATGCCCTTTTGTCTACTCCCACATATGTATTTGAGCTTTCTTACAACTGCCTATTATATCTGGAACTTCCTTCCTGAATTTATCCATAAAGCAGCTACCCTCTCCTCCTTCATGACCCACTTCTGCTGTGATGCACACAAGAATTCTGTCATGGTGAGATTAGGCAGTAGCCAGGCTGGCTGGATTTCTCCCTCTCAAAACTTTTCAAATGATCTAGAATCTCAAGTTGTACAACAGTCAACCTCCATACCCATGTGATCTTACCTTTTCCCTCCCACCTTTCCCTCCTATTGTTTGTCATACTCACTTGCTGTATCTCACTTCAAATCAGACTCTAAGCTCTCCAGAGCAGATACTGTGCCTTACCTATTTATACAAAGCCTGGCACGAGGTCCCACGAGGATTGGGGCCTTTGGGTGGTACCTCAATATAAATAATATTAGCACTCACAAGCAGGTGGAAAGACATGAAGATGAGAGATGGAAAGTAGAGAAGAGGAACAACAAAGAAAAATGTAATTGGCAGAGCAGAAGATGTGATATGGGGAGCAGAAATAAGTGCTGACATGCAGGCAGAGGCAAAGAGTTGTACAAGGCTTAATACCAAGGAGTCTAAATTTGGAAAATGGCATAGAGCTAAAGAAGAAGTCTGAGGAGGGGAATGAGTGACATGCTTAAAGTGGGGGGTCTGTGCTGGTGACCTATGATCTGTGGAGCAGGATGGGGAAGAATCTGTTCCTTGCCCAGATATGCACAAGATCTCACCATACTTCTGCTGTTTTGCACACAAGTCCAGTATTGGCTCTTACTGAAATCTCTCTCTTGGCTAATTTTACTCCTTCCTCTGTTTTTTTCCCCCCAATGCAATACTGTACCAATGCATGTAAAGGATAACTAAGAATAATGCTTTTGATCATCACATCTTATGATATCACACGCTCTGTACTCAGACATTTGTCTGTACTCGGAATTTTTAAGTTTTGTTTTATTAGCACGACCAAGTGACAAGTGAAACATCATGCCCAATACTGAAAACATTATGTGCACAGTAGTTTTAACAAAGGTGAAGTTAAAACCTTGACAGTGATCCCTTTAAACTGGTGAAAATTGTATTTCCTGGTCACCCATTGAAAAAATGGTTACTTACCTTTCGTAACTGTTGTTCTTTGAGATGTGTTGCTCATGTCCATTCCATGTTAGGTGTGCATGTGCCATGTGCATGGCTGACACAGATTTTTTCCTTAATGATATCCATAGGGCTGGCTCTGGTGCCCCCTGGAGCCCTGCACTCATATGAGGCACCACCGGCCCAGTGCCCTCTCAGTTCCTTCTTGCCATTGACTCTGACAGTGAGGAAGGAGGACGAGTCATGGAATGGATGTGAGCAACACATCTTGAACAACAGTTACAAAAGGTAGGTAACCGTTTTTAATTCTTCGAGTGCTTGCTCAGGTCAATTCCACGTTAGGTGACTCACAAGCAGTATCCCTGGAGATGGGCTCAAAATTCATGGTTGTGCTGCTTGCAACACTGCTCTGATGAAGTTGGCATTGTCCTGGGCCTGCTGGGTGATGGTGTAGTGGGATGCAAAGGTCTGAACCGAAGACAAGGTGGCGGCTCTACAGATATCCTGGATCGGTACCTGCGTAAGTAAGGCCGCTGATGAAGCTTGCGCTCTAACGGAAAGGGCCATCACCATGGCCAGAGGTGACACCCCTGCTTGTTCACAGCAGGCAGTTATCCACAAGGAGATTCTCTGAGCGGACACACAAGGATTCTCTTTCACCCCACCACCACCGCGATGAAGAGCTGCGTTGACTTATGGAAGAGTCTGGTCCTCTCGATGTAGAAGACTAAGGCCTATCTAACATACAAAGAGCATAACCGACTGGTCCTCGTTCAGCTTGTGAGGCTTCAGAAAGAAAAGCGGTAGGAAGATGTCCTGATTATTGCGGAACTGTGACACCACCTTAGATCAGAAGGTGGGGTGGGGCACAGCTGGACCATATACGGGAGTTCAGACATCAACGCTCTAATCTCTGAGACCCTGCGAGCCAAAGTTATATCCACCAGGAAGGAGACCTTTCACAAGAGGAGCAGCAGAGAACACGAGCCCAGCAGCTCGAAAGGAGGACCAGTGAGCCTTGATAGGACCAGGTTTGGTGCTTGCGATGTAGCAGGTAGTCCAAGATGGATCGTAGAGAGAGACTGGCCAAGTAAGTTGCCCTCATGGAAGGCTTCCTGCTACCCAACAGGATGTGTTGGACTTACTCCGAGCAGGCCTGTTCCTCCGCGCAGCCACGCTATGAGATACAGTGACAAGAGGTTCGGGTGGAGCAGACAGCCTTGGTTATGTGAGAGTAAGTATGATCACAGTGGGAGCTCTGGCATGGTTGCCACCGAGAGGTCAAAAAGTGTGCCGAACCACTGCTGGCATGGCCACACCAGAGCTACCAGGATGAACTTTGCTTTGTCCATCTTGACCTTCAGTAGGATCTTGTGAACCAGAGGTATCGGCAGGAAGGCATACAGCAGTGTTTCCATCCATGGGAGCAGGAAAGTGGCAGACAGGGAAACTCTGGCTAGTCCATGAACGAGCAAAACTACTGACATTTCCTGTTCTGTCCGGATGTAAATAGATCCACCTGGGGAGTCCCTCACTTTCGGAAGATCACGTTGATTAACTCCAGGTGGAGTGACCACTCGTGGCGAGAAGAGAAGGACCTGATGAGGCAGTCCACCAGTGCATTTCGGGTGCCCGGGAAGTGCGAAGCCTCAAGATGAATGGCATGCTGCACACAGAAGTCCCACAGTCAGAGCCTCTTGACACAGGGCAGAAGAGCGAGCTCCACCTTGCTTGTCGATGTAAAACATTACAGCTGTATAGTCCGTCAAAATGTGTACCATTCTACCCCTTAGATGGGGAAGAATGCCTGGCAAGCCAGGGTATCATCCTGAGCTCCCTGACATTTATTTGGAGGGAACAATCCTCCTGAGATCAGAGACCCTGGGTACTCCGGTTGCCAAGGTGGGCTCCCCATCCCCCAATCTGATGCGTCAGAGACCAATGTTACCCTTTCAAAACAGCTCATGGTTCTGTCCACCAAGTCAGAAATGACAGGACGTTCGATGGAACTGTGACCACTAAGTCCAAATCGTCTCTGCTGGGAGAGAAGACCTATGCCAGCCATGTCTGTAGAAGTCTGAGCCATAGCCACGCACGTTGAACCACGTAGGTACACAGTGCCATGTGACCCAATAACTTGAGGCATACCCAGGCAGTCATGAGCGGGTGAGCTCTGACATGTGCAATGAGATTCAGCGTAGCTTGGAATTGGGACTCTGGCACAGGTGGAGTTGAATACTGCTCCTATAAACTCTATTCTGTGAACGGGGGTCAGAATCGTTTTTGTTCGTTGATAAGCAGGCCTAGTTCCTGACAGGTGACTTGCACCAAAGAAAGGCTGGGCTGCACTTAGGCCTGTGACCTTCCTCTGACAAGCCAGTCGTCAAGATATGGATAGATCTGAACGTCTCAGTGCCTCAAGTAAGCAGCCACCACCGCGCCATGCACTTTGTGAAGACCCTCAAAGCAGAAAATAAGCTGAAGGGCAGTGCCATGAATTGATAGTGGCGCTGCCCCACCACAAAAATGGAGGAATCTCCTGTGGCCATGGAAGATAGAAATATGGAAGTAGGTATCCTTTAAGTTGAGGGTGGCATACGAGTCTCCTTGATCCAGAGGGGATGATGGAGGCCAGGGAGACCATGCAGAACTTCAACTTCTTGAGATATCTGTTGAAGTGACACAGGTCTAGGATGGGTCTAAGGCCCCCTTTGGCCTTCGGGATTAGGAAGTACCAGGAGTAAGACCCTTTCCCCCTCATATCTTGAGGAACCTCCTCCATGGCCCCCAGACATAGGAGGGATTCCACCTCCTGGATGAGAAGATGCTCGTTAGAAGGGTCCCTGAAGAGGCACAGGGAAGGAGGGAGGAATGGAGGATGAAGACTTCAGGGTGCAGAGCACGCTGTGGTCCAAGGTGACCCTGGCCCATTCAGGGAGGAAGGGAGAGAGACAGTCCAGAAAGCGTCTCTGTCTTTCTGAGTGCGTACCATAAAGCCCTTACAAATTTTGCACTTCTCTTTAATGTGCGATTCCCCCAGACATTTCAGACAGCTTGTGTGAGGTTCACTGACCAGCATGAGTTTGTGACAAACAGCACACAGTTTGAATCCTGGGGACCGGGGCAGGCGCCGTCCCAGGGACAAAATCCCTGAGGGGACCACTGACTATTCTAACCTGACTACTTATCTAGCTCACTCTACTTAAGGTAACTATATACAACTATATACAAAAGTTATGAAAGGGAAACCACTAAGAGAACTTTGCGAATTACAAAGAGAGAAAGATATTCCTGCAACCATTACAGGCAGTAAGAAGGAACTGAGAGGGTACAGGGCCGGCGGCGCCTCATATACCGGAGCATGAGCAGAGGACTCTGGATACCACTTAAGAGAAAAATCCCTGGCAGCTGTGCACGCACACACCTAACATAGTACTTGAAGAAGAATGTTTTTATAATATAATGCACTTAACATAAACAAAGGCATAACATGTGAGAGTTTCAAACAGGCCTTTTGAAAAAACATTACTATGTGGTAACTGAGCCACTCTTTAATGTGCCTAAAAAACAGAAGCTATCAATTTTTAAATATGTATTTTAAAAAATATTTTCAAATTGGAACTGTCCTTCCATTTGTCCTCAAAACAAAGTCCTTTTTACAACAAACTGGATTATAATGACATTTTCCTTCCAAAATAATCATTATCTTTCTTTTCTAAGATACATTAATATTCTGATTGTAGATTAATACTTTTTTTTTCCATCTCTATTTAAGTTGCTGGCTTACTGTGTGCATGTTTTGCATAATGAAATTTAATACAAAACTGCATTGCCTAAGACTCTTGACTTACATTTTAATAGGCAGAATATATTTGAGCAGAGCTTTTGAAATTCTACTAGCCAGTACACAGATAAATGATTGAAAGCATTGCCCCAAAGGCCAGCATCCATTTCTACAACGCTGGTGTCTTAGTAACAAGGAATGATAACTGCAAATGCCTTTATTAATATTAATGAACTTCATGCTGAAATAGAACAATGCTTTTCAAAAGAATTAAAAAGGGATAAATACTTAACTAATGCCTTAAATATAAAGCAACAGTGAACAAAATCCTTCATTTATCGGTCGAAGTACAAAAATGATTAGCTAGACATTTTTGGAAACAAAATTTAAAATACTAGTGATGCCAAGACATTTTATCTTATAGAGAATCCAGGAGACCACTTACTGTGACAGAAGTCCATGTATGTTATTTTCTCTGTTTTTCAAACTTCTTTAATCTTTACAATGCTATAAAAGCTTGTTGCAACATGTCTTCCAACATTAGGCTCTAGCTCTTTCAAATTGTATGCATAATTTCACAGCACTGGTGATTGTGCCTGCAGTGTAACAAGCTGAAAACTGTGGCTAATCAACAGAAAAGGTTGTATTCCCAAGTAAAGGTCACATACTTTAATTAGCATTTGGAAAAATTGAGTGAAACAAACAAAAAACAAAGTGAACTGCATCTAAAATGTTTGTAAATTAAACTGAGCCTCAAAGTGCAGCCCAAAAAACTGCCTAAAGTATTAAAATATTTACACACAAAATATTTACATACAAAAACTTGCATATTATTATAATTAAGAATCAAAATTTACACACACTCTCATTATGGAATCACAGAAACAAGACCATGATTAAGTTACAAAGATAAATGCCATTTCTAAATCTTCATTTTTAACTCCCTCTTATAATGCAGGGCCGGGGGTGTGTGTGTTCTTTTTAGGCTTAAATTCTCAGACAAGATTTTCAAAATTCAGTGCCTAAAGTTAAGCTCCTAAGACCAGATCCTATGCCCAGTGAAGTTAGTGGAAAGGCTATCATGTTTCAGCAGATAATTAAGGCCCAAATCCTTATGCATATGCTTAACTTCAAGAGCAATGGGTAGCCAATGGAACTCCTTGTGAATAAAGTTAAGCACATCCATACGCATACATAGCACTGTAGCCTAAGTGGCCAGATTTGTAAGAGTGCTGAGTATACACCCATTCCCAATGAGGTCTATGGGAACTGCTGAGAGCTCAACACTTATGAAAAAAATTGACTTATTATTTAGGAATCTGAATATGAATTTAGGAACCTACCTACTGGGTCCTGAAAATCCTGGTGTTTATTTTCTTTAAATGTAGATTTTATTGAAGACATATCTATATATATATCAGACTAAAATTACACATTTCCAAAATACACTCAAACCCATGCAGTCATTTTTATATTCTGCATGTTTAATCTTAGCCTAGAGACTTTTTTTTAAAAGTCTGAAGAATGTGAGTCAAATATTTTTAAGTTATATGGCTCTCAGATTTTTTGTTATGTTTGCTTTCATGTTACTCAAAAATGACCTTTAAAAGTTAGAACTTGTCATGGACATGGTATATGTTTATTATGATTACTAAATATGTATATTCCTGTAGCACGCTCTGCTGGCACTGTAGGCACATAGATTTGAATACAGTCCCTGTTCCAAAAAATGTACACTTTAAAAGACAAGATTGAAGCCTGAATGAGGTAGGGGCCACGTGGGGGAAAGAAATAGTATGTGATCATGTAACTGAAGACTATCATACAGCATAGGCACAAACAGGCCAAATTAAGATTGCACAAGCAACCTTAATTCTGGCATTTCCTAACTTCTGCGCACCTAACTTTTTAATGCATTTTTTTTGGATGTACTATATTAAATATTTTGCATAATGCTACATGAGAGTGAAGTATGAAGTCTTGTTAGTATCACAGGTGGGAGAAACATTCAGGGCCTCTAACTCACAGCTGTGCTATTATGGGATTACTACCACGCACCCCCAAACTCCACCTATCTTTATCAAAATTCACTTTTATTGGGAAAAAAGCCTTTTCTATGTTTTTAAAACACCTAAATAGTGTCACACAAAATGAAGATCCTGTAGGCACTCAGCATATAGAACTATTAATAAATTCATGGGAGTCTGTGCAAAGGACCGCAGACTGAGGCCCAAATGTTTGGCAAAAGTGAGTTTGACAAAAGCACTGAAGTCAAAGGCAATGGAGTTATACAGTTTACATTTTATTTACTAAATCTGCTATTACTCAACAGTCCCTGAAGCTGCTCAAGGATAATTTGGGATTGAGATGGAGGGACATGAAAATAGTTGGTACTTAACTTTACAAATTCTTCATTGCTATAATTTTAGCTATGTAAATTGGAAATCATCTACCTCTTCAATTAAAGCTATCCACTTAGTTTGGGAATCTATGTTCACAATGCTACAGGGTTCACTTTCCCATGATTCAAATTTGGGAGAAATCCTGAACTCCAAAAAGATTAATGAATCTGACTTTGGCAGAAGCTCTTGGTTTAAGAAAGAATTATTTACATTGATGTTTTATAAAAAATTAATGAACTTCCTTTATTTAACTCCTCAAAGAGGTCAGACTATTTAACCAGGATTTTTCTGAAGTTTCTTCACTACCGATATCACCAAAATAGTAAGGGAATTGCTCGTCTTTCATTAGCTTTGCTTTGGGCCCAGTCCTGCAACATTTGCAAAAGTATAACCACTGAATTACAGAAAGGTTTATTCATGTGAGTAAGCACTTGCAAAAGTGCTGACATCTCATCAGGGTGCAAAAATTTATTTTCCTTTACAATGTTCTTTATTATTTTTCACCAATGGACGACTAGATAAAAAGGCATCCAACGATCTACTCAGTTGCTTGTTTAGATATTTGTTCAGTGATTAAAAACATAGTAGCAAATAAAACAAACACCATAAACTTTTGCATCACTATTATTTTACTCCACCTAAATTGCATACATAGGACTGTTGTATTTTTCTCTGTATTTTCTCATGCATACTTTTTCCATTTGAACTGGGAGAACCCGAAAATAACTTATTTGTAATATAATCTTTTTAGTACTGCATACAGAATTCCCTATGTATTTTAGGGATTTGTATGATACAGGTACTGAAGTTTATATCACAGACTATTTACAAGACTATTGACTACTGCAAAGGAAATAATTACACCGAACTGGAGGAAATGTGAATCTCCCTAATTGTGCCTCTCTAATTATATGCACAGATTAAAGTGTTTTTGACTTCATGCCCTTAAAAACAATAATTGCTTATGCTAAAGAAACCTGAGCAATTTTATTAGACCTGGAAGAACTATATTGGTAAAAGATGTAATATTATAATTAACACAATGGAACTGATGAACCCACAATCATTGGTGCTTTTTTTTTTTTTTTTTAAAAAGAAGTTACATGTATGAATGAGATCTGAGGTTGGAAACTGAAACAAAGGTGACTATTTTATTCCATCTTGTCCACTTAGAATATCTTGCAAATTTAATGTAGGAGTGATTTAATGAAACCATGATACCAACTGTATGTGTATTGTGGCAAAAAATAAAATAATGAATAAAATAAACACAAGCTTTGTTGCTTTGGCTCCAGTTTAGAGACAGAGCTAAATATTTTTGGGGAAATTTCTCTAGGACACGGCAACTCTCAAGTAAAAACTTGAGGTGCCCTTCCAAATGTAAACTGTAATATGTTATGCCAATTAGACTAAAGGAAGAATCACCTATAAAGTTTGGAGAAGAAGGTTACAGCAAATCGAATTCCAGCCTGTTCGGAAGACTACAACATGCCTGTAGGAAAAAATACACTTTTATGAATAGGGGGTAAACAAAAAGTCTGTCCTCGAACCAAACAGAATGAACTATTCATGGTATACTGGAGTTTCTGACACTCTCCACTACCACGATCTGTGAGACAGGAGGATAAAAACTCATGATTAAAAAAAAAACAAAACAAAAAAACAAATTTTTTTTAATTTAAATCGGATTTTTATTTAAAACCAAACAAGTTTATAAACCCATTTGAAATTGACAACCTATGTTAAGGCCAAAGCTTCTTATAATCTATTAATATCATTTAAATTAAATATAAAAAATATTATTAAGCAGTACATGTTTGCTGCCAGGTTTTAATGGAAGTCAAACCACTGAACTGGTGAAAGTTAAAGCCAAAGCACCTTGAACCAAAGTGCTAAACCAGCTTTTAACAGCTGATGCAGAGAGAATATTTTCTTCCTTTCAGTTTATTCACCTATACCAGTTCAATGACTAGTTCATTCAAAGCTGAGTAACCAATTGGGAGCTGAAAAGACAGGAAAGCTTGTTTTCCTCTCTCAATTTATGAACAAAAACTAGGGGTGAGACAATTTGCTCTACTAGTTCTAAAATCTTGAAGGACACAGTGGCCAGAACAATCAGTTCAATTCCCTAACTATAGATTATATTTCCTCTGTTCAATAAAATCAGTTTTAAATGCAAAACATATTTTGATAAAACTTTTTTTTTATTTATCCAGCACATTAAAGGTAGTTTTTACTCACTAGAAAAAGTAAATTTTTTACACATTTTTAATTTATTTGAATTTCCATTCAAATACAGTTTGACAAAAATCACAGATAAAAAAATAATCTAGTATATAAGAACTGCATTATTTACTACTTCCTATCATTAAAAAGTAAAAAAAATCTAGACTCTAAATAACTAAACTACATAATTACTTAAATAAATGTAAATAGATATAGTGTGTTTTTGTTAGCAAAAAGAAACACCAATTTAGGCTAAATTTAGTTGCAAATTAACATGTTTTAATGGTTACCAACCAATGTGAAGCAAAAAAAACCAAACAGTTACTAACCTGTTCTGTAACTGTTTTTCTTTGAGACACGATGCACATGTCCATTACACTTCAGGTATGTGCATGCCCAATGCACAGAAACCAGAAATGTTTTTCCCATAGCAATACCCGTTGGGGTAGCGTATGTGCCCTGTGCACGCTCATGCTGCTAGCCAATGGTATAAAGGGATCAGAGCCGTCCCAAGCCTCCATCAGTTCCTTCATACTGGATATTAGTAAGTTATACGGTTATACAGAGGGAAAGAAGGTGGGACATGGAATGGACATATACAACACATCTTGAAGAACAAGACTTACACAATTTGTTAGTAACCATTTTTCCTTCTTTGAGTGATTCCACATGTTCATTCCACTCCACGTAATTCACAAGCTGTTCAGTCAGGAGATGAGGTTCAGAATCTACTTTAACAGAGACTAACACTGCTCACCTGAATTTGGCATCACCTCTTGACTGTTGAGATATAGTGAACATTTTGTGAAGTTAGGCACCAACAACCAGGTTACTGCTTTGCAAATGTCACCTATAGATACATGACCCAGAAATGTACATGAAGCCCCATGAGCTCTTGTAGAATAACGTGGGACTGAAAACGACATCACAATACATATGTGTGATGCACTCTATATGATTTTATGAAAGTATGCTGATGAGTGTGAATATAATATAACTAAAATATGCTTCATGCAAAAGGTCTTTTGTAAGGTATCATTACGAAGCTTATAATCTACTGAATGTGGTCACCCTATTTGTATAAATGTATCACTCTTGTATCTGAAACTAGAAATATGAAATATAACTCTGAGGGCCTATTGTAATTATGCAAAGTGTAGGCCATTAATGGCGGTTTGGAATCTTGATGGCTTCCACCAACCAGGACAATTGACTGTGGATGGCTCTGTTTGCAGGCAGGCCTTCCTGTGTGTCAGGCTGCGAAGAATGAAGGCTTGGGGGGGGGTCTCACAGGACATGTGATCATGTCACCTGAACTGAAATCCATCTTTAACCTGGTGTTTTTCCATGGAGAAGAAGGGGTGGGAACCCAGAGGGACAAAGGATTCCCGCCTTATGCAAAAGATATACAGGTGGGTGGAACAGACCAAAAAGGAGCCATCATGAGGAATCCCCTAGCTACCACTTGAGCTGGAACAAGGGCTGTACTAGGGGAAAGGATTGTGCCCAGACTAGGAAGGTGCCCAGTCTGTGAAAGAAACTTATTGAAACATCTCTAAGGGTGAGATTAAATTTGTATTCAATTTTTATTACTGTACTAGACTTAGACTTGCGTGTTTTATTTTATTTTGCCTGGTAATTCACTTTGTTCTGTCTGTTACTAGTTGGAACCACTTAAATCCTACTTTCTGTATTTAATAAAATCACTTTGCATTTATTAATTAACCCAGAGTATGTATTAATACCTTGGGGGGGGGCAAACAGCTGTGCATCTCTCTCTATCAGTGTTATAGAGGGTGAAAAATTTATAAGTTTACCCTGTATAACAGGGGCGGGCAAAACTTTTTGGCCTGAGGGCCGCAACGGGTTTTGAAAATTGTATGGAGGGCCAGTTAGAGGAGGGGGGCATGGCCCAGTCCCCCACTCCTCCCCCCACTTCTCACCCCCTGACAGCCCCCCCCCCGGACTCCTGCGCCATCCAACCCCCCTGTTTCCTGACGCCCCCCCCCCCCCAGCACCCTGGCCCCATCCAACCACCCCTTATCTCTGTCCCCTGACTGCTCCCAGAACCCCTGCCTCATCCAACCCCACCCTTCCTGCCCCCCGAGACCCCTGCCCCCATTCAACCCCCCTGTTCCCCGCCTTCTGACAGCCCCGACCCCTATCGACCCCCTGCCCACCCCCCCGAACTCCCCTGCACTCTATCCAACCCACCCTGCTCCCTACCCCCTTACCGCGCGGCACAGAGCACAGGGTCAGGCCGGGCTCTGCAGCTGCACTGCCCCAGGAGCGTGCAGCCCCGCTGCACCACCCAGAGCATTGCGACGGCGGTGTAGTGAGCTGAGGCTACAGGGGAGGGGCCGGGGGCTAGCCTCCTGGGCCAGGGGCCAGGCAGGAGGGTCCCGCAGTCCGGATGTGGCCTGCGGGCCGTAGTTTGCCCACTTCTGCTGTATAAGCTTTATATAGGGTAAAACGGATTTATTTGGGGTTTGGACCCCATTGGGAGTTGGGCATCTCAGTGTTAAAGACAGGAACACTTCTGTAAGCTGCTTTCAATTGAGCCTTCAGCTGTTAGGGGACATGGTTCAGATCTGGGTCTGGCGTTGCAGCAGGCTAGCAGGTCTGGTTCAAACCAGGCAGGGTGCTGGAGTCCTAAGCTGACTGGGCAGGAAAGCAGGGGCAGAAGTAGTCTTGGCACATGAGGTGGCAGCTCCCAGTGGGTTTCCGTGATTCCAACCCATCACAATATGATCTCACCTCTGACCCCAAAGAAGAGCCAAGTAACCCGACAGCCAGGGTGGTGCAGTACCATGCAGTGCAGGTGGTTGGGATGTGACCCGACCCGGTTAGTACCAGGGAAAGCATGCTTGGTTTACTCTAAGAGGATACCAGACAGCTAGGCCGCAACTCTGTAGAAGTCTTGCTTGCCGTAGTACTGAGGTCTGTTGCATCAAAACTGAAGTGGAGTGGAACACCACTGCTGATGAAGTGGGTACTAGAGCTTGTGAAGTAGACTGTGCCAACAGCTACATCCAACACATTTGTAGAATCCAGTACTGAGTCTTTATCCGCTGCATCTGCCTCTGGCATTGTCAGTACCAAGAGAACAGTATAAGCAGATGTCTGCTGCATAGATAAAGGAGAAGTTGCAGCCAATAGAATCGATCTCAATGGTCCTGACGTTGGAGTTGAAGTCATCACCTCTGCCTGATGGGTCAAGAAAGCATGAAATACTGGGGAGCGCCGTGCCAGAGTTAGTGCTCTACCTCTGGTATCCACACTCCTGCTTGGGGGTCCCACCGAAAACCTTGGGCTTCTCTACATGGTACTACAGTCCAGACTTTTGGGGTATGATCTGTACAGTGTTCTAATGCATTGCGCTCCAACTGCCAGGTGTAGACCCTGCTGGAGCAAACTCAAAGGTACCTTAAAAGGGGACTGCACTAGTTCCCACTGATGCAGTCCCCTTTTAAACAGGGTTAATGCAAACTAGGTACCTTTCAATTTGTGCCAGTAGGGTCTACACAGCTAGAGCACTCTACAAATCACACACTACTAGTCTGGACTGTGGCACAGAGCAGACAAGCCCTGAGATCTCCTAGAAGAAAGTGGCCTTCTAGCTCTAGAGGCACATAAGTCATCTGTCTTCATCTCCTTACACAGTACCAGGGAAGGGGGGAAATGGCTTTTTCTCCCTTCTGAAAATCTCTGATGAGAAGACACTGCAATGTTCAGAGGAGTGCTCCCAAATGGAATGGAGCCTCTGTGTGCATGTACCAAGCAACTTGTTTCTGAAAGAGGACGCAAATCTGCTTACATTATGATGTGACAAAACCTCACCTCCCTATCTTTCTTGGTCTGAGGCTTAAGCCCCCTGCAAAAAAGGGACCATTCTGAACATGACCCTCAAGTACACACTTATGCACCGAGAGTGAGGTTTAACAACTAGCATGGATTTCTTACAGCTATCATAGGGCTTTTGAGGCCAGAGACCTAGGCATGTCCTGATATCAAGTGTCCATGCAGTATCGCAGAGAAAAAAGTCTGATGCTCCACCCCAGCTTCCAGAAAACTAAACTAAATGAATGAGTACCACAATAAAGCTAACTATGCAGCTACCTACTAACTGTTTACAAAGTTTAATAAACCTTCTCTAGAGGAGAGAGAGAGAGATTGTATAGACAAGCATAGACACTCAGAATTCTGGCCACAGGCAGTGAAAAGGAACTGAGGAAGAGGGCAGCTCCTTTACCAGTATGAGTGTGAGGAGGGCAAACACATTACCCTGATGGGTACTGCTATGAGAAGACATCTCCAACTTCAGTGCACTGGGCACAAACACACACATCCTGAAGTAGAATGGACATTTGCAATCACTCAAAGAACTTTTCTTCAGGCAAATAACTAAAACGTTCAAATGCAAAACATTATTAAAATAGATTATTTAAATCAAAGTTTCCTGCTTGCTGATTTGAATCATAATCAAAATTGGTGATTTAAATTGCTTTGATTTAAATCAATCCATGGTCTCGGACAAAAAAGAAACAATGGTCTTGTATAAAGAATAAAGTCAACAATCAAAAGAAAAGCTAGTGAAACGTCTACATGCTGACTCAAAAGATATGCAAAGGACTATTGAATTTTCTAATGAAGACAAAATAAACTTAGCCCTGGTCTACACTACGAGTTTAGGTCGAATTTAGCAGCGTTAGATCGATTTAACCCTGCACCCGTCCACACGACAAAACCATTTTTGTCAACTTAAAGGACTCTTAAAATAGATTTCCGTACTCCTCCCCGACAAGGGGATTAATGCTGAAATCGACATCACCAGGTCGAATTTGGGGTAGTGTGGATGCAATTCGATGCTATTGGCCTCCAGGAGCTATCCCAGAGTGCTCCATTGTGACCGCTCTGGACAGCAATTTCAACTCAGATGCACTAGCCAGGTACACAGGAAAAGCACTGGGAACTTTTGAATTTCATTTCCTGTTTGGCCACCGTGGCAAGCTCATCAGCAGAGGTGACCATGCAGTCCCAGAATAGAAAAAGAGCTCAGCATGGACCGAACGGGGGGTACTGGATCTGATCGCTGTATGGGGAGACGAATCCGTGCTATCAGAACTCTGTTCCAAAAGAGGAAATGCCAATATATTTGAAAATATCTCCAAGGGCATGATGGACAGAGGCTATAACAGGGACCCACAGCAGTGCCACGTGAAAATTAAAGAGCTCAGGCAAGCCTACCAAAAAAACAAAGAGGCAAATGGCCACTCTGAGTCAGAGCCCCAGACATGCCTCTTCTATGAGGAGCTGCATGCAATTCTAGGGGGTGCCCCACTACTACCACACCCCTGTCTGTGGACACCTACAAGGGGGAAGTCTCATGCAACAGGGATGAGGATTTTGGGGACGAGGAAGATGAGGAGGAGGACAGCGCACAACCGGCAAGCAGAGAAACGTTTCTCCCCGACAGCCAGGAACTGTTTATTACACTGGAGCCAATACCCTCCCAACCCTCCCAAGGTGGGCTACCGGACCATGAAGCTGGAGAAGCCACCTCTGGTGAGTGTACCTTTGTAAATATAATACATGGTTTAAAAGCAAGCGTGTTTAATGATTAATTTGCCCTGAAGACTTGGGATGCATTCGCGGCCAATACAGCTACTGGAAAAGTCTGTTAACGTATCTGGGGATGGAGCAGAAATCCTCCAGGGACATTATTAAGGGGACATTCAGAGGTGGCCGTTCCTGTTGTGCTGTTTGCTTGTGGCTGAAAAGAAATCATCTCCACTTTTAGACACGCGGGGGGGGGGGGGGGGGGGGGGGGCGTTCACGCTGAGCTGTTCACATTTGGCTGGCAGGGATCTTCCCTGATACTAGTCACGCAGTGGGAGGAGGGGTGAAGTGATCATCCCAGAGAATTGGGGGTGGGGGGTTAGTTGGGTTTGTGCTGCACGTTAACCCAAAAAACGCAGCCCCTCCTTTTAAATGGCCAACCCAAGGAGTGCTTGGTATGGGAAAGGAGGATGCTACTGTTTGAAACCATTCCCACATGTTATGAAGGCTGAAGAAGCCAAAAGACTGTGGCTTACCATAGCTGCCTGCAAGCTGAATTCTGCTGCCCGGCCCTGCGTGTGTGATCTCTCACATCAAACCGGCAGGCCCTCAATATAAGAGGCAAAATGCGACCTTGTACTGAAAGCACATGTGCTATGTAATGTTAACAGCCTGGTTCACCATGGAAGAGTCTACACATTGTTCCCTAAAATGTGTCTTTTTAAATACTACTCTCCCTTTTTTTCCTCCCGCAGCTGCATATGTTTCAATGCTCCCCCCATCATCTCCATTCCAGAGGCTAGTGCAGATAAGAACGCGAAAAAAACGCACTCGCAATAAAATGCTCTCTGAGCTCATGCAGTCCTCCTGCATTGAAAGAGCTCAGCAGAATGCGTGGAGGCAAACAATGGCAGAGTACAGGAAAGCAGAAAATGAATGCGAGGACAGGAGGGACGAGGAAGATGAGAGGTGGTGGCAGCGTGATGAGAGGAAGCAGGATGCAATGCTGAGGTTACTGGGGGATCAAACTGATACGCTCCGGCATCTGGTGGAGCTGCAGGAAAGGCAGCAAGAGCAGACCCCTGCTGAAGCCCTTGTGTAACTGCCCATCCTCCTCTCCAAGTTCCATAGCCTCCTCACCCAGATGCCCAAGAACGTGGGGGGGCTCTCCGGGCACCCAATCACTCCACCCCAGAGGACTGCCCAAGCAACAGAAGGCTGGCATTCAATAAGTTTTGAAGTGCAGTGTGGCTTTGTCCTTCCCTCCTCCCCTCCTGGGCTACCTTGGCAGTTATCCCCCTATTTGTGTGATGAATTAATAAAGAATGCATGATTTTGAAACAACAATGACTTTATTGTCTCTGCAAGCAGTGATCGAAGGGGGAGGGCAGTTGGCTTACAGGGAAGTAGAGTGAACCAAGGGGGTGGGTTTTTATCAAGGGGAAACAAACAGAACTGTCACACGGTAGCCTGGCCATTCATGAAACTTGTTTTCTAAGCTTCTCTGATGCGCAGCGCACCCTGCTGTGCTGTTCTAATCACCCAGGTGTCTGGCTGCACGTAATCAGCGGCCAGGTGATTTGCCTCAACTTCCCACCCCACCATAAATGTCTCCCCCTTACTCTCACAGATATTGTGGAGCACACAGCAAGCAGCAATAACAATGGGAATATTGGTTTCGCTGAGGTCTAACCAAGTCAGTAAACTGCATCAGCACGCTTTTAAACGTCCAAATGCACATTCTACCACCATTCTGCACTTGCTCAGCCTATAGCTGAATAGCTCCTTACTACTGTCCAGGGTGCCTGTGTATGGCTTTGGCCATGGCATTAAGGGGTAGGCTGGGTCCCAAGGATAACTATAGGCATTTCAACATCCTCAACAGTTATTTTCTGGTCTGGGAAGTAAGTCCCTTTTTGCAGCTGTTCATACAGACCAGCGTTCCTGAAGAGGAGAGCGTCATGTACCTTTCCCGGCCATCCCACGTTGATCTCGGTGAAACGTCCCTTGTGATCCACCAGTGCTTGCAGCACCATTGAAAAGGCTCCCTTGCGGTTTACGTACTGGCTGCCAAGATTTCGGTCCCAAGATAGGGATATGCGTTCCGTCTATCGCCCCACCACAGTTAGGGAATCCCATTGCAGCAAAGCCATCCACTATGACCTGCACATTTCCCAGAGTCACTACCCTTGATAGCAGCAGCTCAGTGATTGCATTGGCTATCTGGATCACAGCAGCCCCCACAGTAGATTTGCCCACTCCAAATTGATTCCCGACTGACTGGTAGCTGTCTGGCGTTGCAAGCTTCCACAGGGCTATCGCCACTCGCTTGTGAACTGTGAGGGCTGCTCTCATCTTGGTATTCTTGCACTTCAGGGTTCCATGAAAGTGCCCTTACACATGCGAAAGTTTTGCAGCCACTGGGAATCATCCCATACCTACAAGACTATGCGGTCCCACCAGTCTGTGCTTGTTTGCTGGGCCCAGAATCAGCATTCCACAGCATGAGCCTGCCCCATTGCCACCAGGCTGTCCAAATTGCCGGGGCCCGTACTTTGAGAGAAGTCTGTGTCCATGTCCTCATCACTCTCGTCACCACGCTGCCATCACCTCCTCACCTGCTTTTGCAGGTTCTGGTTCTGCACATACTGCAGGATAATGCATGAGGTGTTTACAATGTTCATAACTGCCGCGGTGATCTGAGCAGGCTCCATGCTTGCTGTGGTATGACATCTGCAGGATAGCAGAGTTGCACGGAAGTGGTGGCTGATGATGGATGCCACAAGAATAGATATTTATAGAGAACATGAGAGGACCTGCGAGATGGATTCATGAGAGCAGAGTTGCAGCGGAAGTGGTGGAGGATGACGGTTAGCACAGTGCACATTTCCCAAGAAAGAACACACGTACCTGGGAGCCCATGACAGACAACACGGAGAAGTTCGCTATTGAGACAATAGCAGCAGAGCAGAGTTGCACCGGAAGCAGTGGATGACGACGGTTAGCAGTCCTACTGCACTGTCTGCTGAAAGCAGTATGGCGTCCGCACGGAAAAAAGGCGCGAAACGATTGCTGTTGCTTTCATGGAGGGAGGGGCGACTGACGACATGTATCCAAAACCACCCGTGACAATGTTTTTGCCCCATCAGGCATTGGGAGCTTAACCCAGAATTCCAATGGGCGGCAAAGATTGTGGGAACGGTGGGATAGCTACCCACAGTGCACCGCTCTGTTAGTCGATGCTAGCCATGGTAGTGACGACGCACTCCGCCAACTTCATGCACTTAGTGGGGACATACGCAACTGACTGTATAAAATGGATGTCTAAAAATCGAAGTCTATAATATCGACCTAATTTCATAGTGTAGACATACCCTTAGATATTTTACTATCCTAAACATAACTACCAACTTTATTCTCTCTTTAAAAAGATCTTTATTGTATTTATTAATTTGTGTGCAAATTACCAAAATACTTCTAAAAATATACTACTACAGGAGACACATAGGGACAACATAAATAGGGCAGAGGGAGTAGAAAACTCTGGTAAATCCTCAATGTGACCTAAGAGATTTGAGTCACATGTAAATTAACTCCTACGGTATATTAGGAAACCACCATATAACCAGAACCTTACAATGCAAGTGGCAGGGGCCAACGAGGATGGACACACACATCTGTATTTTTTGGAACAGTGTGGAAAAAGAAGAGACTCATCAGCTTAGCTGGTCCACTTAAAGTAAGAAGCTCCTCTAGTGGCTTCTTTTCAAGCAATTACAAAGAAGTATTGTTCAGATATTGCCTCAGACATAGTAGACTATTTTGTTTTTTACCTTCTCCAGAGCAAAGCTGAAAGTGAGTGGTACCAGGCTGGGACAGAAACAACACACTGGTTTTAAGTGATCAGGGCAGGAGCATTCTTCAGTTTGATGGAATAGGCTTCAGCCAATTCCACTAGAAGGAACTACATTTACTTTGGACTATGGTGAGCTACTTGCATTATAAGGTCCTATCTACAGACCTTTTCATTTGCTGTGCTGTATTAGGATCTTCAACATTAATAAAACTAACAGACAGACATGAACTTTTCCCTAGAAAGAAGGGAGAAAGCATTGCAAGTTTCTATTATACAAGTGACTAACATCTTCATATTCTAGATCGTCCCTGAGTAGGGAGAGCCTGAAGTGCTGGTTTATTGATGAGTTGTTGTTCCAGAGATACAGAGACTTGCACTCCTATAGCAATTGAGATGTTCAGTTGAGAACTCCCCCATATGGCTTTCCCAGCTGAGTTTGGATGGTCAGAATACAGTAATTTCAGACTGTGATGTTTGGAATTCCAAAAATTTGACCAGGAGGTCCATTAGAGAAAGCCCTTCTCCTACAAGCCTCTTCAAAAACCACATCAGAGGACACACAATTAGGGTAGTGACTGGGCTTAACTCTGACTAAGAGACATGCATTCAGGAACCTGAACTTTAGTTTTATCAGGTCTATTCCTAAAATTTCTATCCTTATGTACAATATATGTACACTTGTGATCTGCTGCACTGATTTTTCGTGTTGATTTTCTCTGCAATACTAGTGAGGTTGCTTTATAAATTAAACAGTGTTTCAGAGTTAGCAAAACATCATTTTCAATCTTTTGGAGGTAATGGTTTCTATTGTATAACTAAAACATAGAAACAACTTCAGCCTGATATGCAGTTTACTCTGTATCTTTGATTTTCATTTGATGTACCAGTTTTATCTTATTACGCTTAATCCTGTAATACATGCAGCATTCTGAAATTGCCTAAAATATGCTACATACATGCAAATCATACTACAAATTAATAAAGTAAAAATTAATTAAGAATATTTACCACATGTGTTGATTGTGGAGCTAAGGGATGCAGCTCCAGTGGAAAGGCCACCTTTTGAAACTGCTGACGCTACGGAAGGTGTAGAAGATGCAGGAGAGGAAGTAGCTGTAGTAGAGGAGGCTGATGATGATGTTAGTCGCTCTCCTGACTCCATATCTGTAAGAAACAGAACATAAAGAATAAATATTTTTCTACCCATTAAGGAAATGAATGGTAGGTGAATTGTACTAAAATACAAATATACATGGAATTACACCTAAGATGTTTAAAGACAGTTTGCGAAGGAATAAATTAAAAGAACAAATTTATAATCCATCAAAAAGCTAAATAAAAAAACCCAGGAAATTATTTTCTGCAAAGATTAAAAGGACAATGATAATTTTAGATAATTCTGTTATACAATGAGAGTGATTTATTTAAATTCTGCTTTTTCTGGGTCTTATTTTATTTAATGACTTTCTTCTGTATTTGTAACTGCACAGGCATTAGCTGTTCTAAGTACATTTTAAGAACAAGTAATTGAAGTGAATATAATTTGTACACTATAAAATGTTTAATATTAAAGAAAACAGTTTACTAAAATGAGAACTGTAGCTGCTTTAAATAAGCTAGTTATTTCCTTTCCACATAAGATCCTTATCCAGCATCTTCCCTCCTAGCTAGAGCAGATGAAATGCACTATATATGTGCACTAAATGGTCTGGCACCTACTTATCCAAAGGACAGCTTCTTTTCCTGTGCCATACTGGGGGCATGGATCAGCATTCACGTCACACTCCCTGTCAGTACCCAGCCCACGCCAGGGAAGCTCATGATTCAACCAGTGGACAAAATTCGGTGATGAATTCTGGTTACATGCCACTGGAGGCATGCTGCACATATGCAAAGATGACGACTGCCACATTTGCAATCAGCTGAAGCACCCCAATTCAGTGAGAGAGAGTTGGGTCAGCCAGCAGTGTGTTCTCTAGGACAGCCCCTAGCGTTGGAACTTGCTCCCTCCTTGATTTGAAACCATGTCCAGGGCACGCTGCAAGGACCATCTGTTCTCCCAAGAGGTAAGAGATTGTGAGGGTTCTGGTGGGAAACTAACTGTAAAGATCTTATAATGTTTCTTGTGCTCAATGTTTATATATTGTATACAGCACTTTAAATGCGTTGTAGAGAGTCTACAGCAAAGGGTAAGGGCCCCTTTTTAAATTAGGGTACAGATGAAAATAAATGTATCATCAAAAATAATTAATACCAACAAAATATTGAAACCTGTTGGAAAATTAATTTCTCAAATATATTTATAACAGTTACATCCAGACAAATGAAAGAATAATCATAATGACAAACACATGGAAAACTGAACCAAACAGCCATTTGAGCCAGTCTGTCAAGTCTGCAGGAAATTCAGGATAGAGTAGAAGTGGGGATCACAATGTCTCTTCCCCAAACCCCATGATGCTGATCTATTATTACAACTAGAGGGAGACCCCAGAGTCCGTTCCAATAGTTCTGGGGCCTCCCATATATCTGCATTAAGAATGTTGATACCTTTTAGTTTTAAAAGCAGTTTGACATATCCCTTTGTACAACAACCCCATCATCATGGAATCCCCTCCGGCCTCAGAGTTGGTAGCCTGATTCAACCAGCCCTGGGCTGGGCTGACAACTGGATGGGGATCCCAGGTCTCTGAGTACAAGCCATCTGACCTCAACAACAGCTGAGACAGACACTCTCACCTTTAAGTTTTTTAGAACAAGGACTTCCTTTACTGTGCATATTGTATAGGGCAGACACACTGTCAGTTCCAAACAACCAATTAAATAAACAGTAATAATTTCTTAACTGTAAAAGGACAGTTACTCCTGATCTGGTGGTAGAGTAACTGATGAATTCCCAAATGGTTATTTGGAAGGCCAGGATACAGAGCACCTCCACTTGGACCTCAACTCACTCCCCCTCCTCCACAAATACACAATTTCTTGTGCTATTCGGGCAGTGGAAGGCAAGGATTAAGGATAAAAACAGGTGAGTAAGGCCTGGCCTACACTGGGGGTGGGGGGGAGAGGAATCGATCTAAGTTACGCAACTTCAGCTATGTGAATAATGTAGCTGAAGTCGACGTACTTAGATCTACTTACTGAGGTGTCTTCAGTGCGGTAGGTCGACTGCTGACATTCCCCCATCGACTCCGCCTACGCTTCTCACTCCAGTGGAGTCAATGGGACAGTGCTTCATGGTCAATTTATCGTGTCTTCACTAGACGTGATAAATCAACCCCTCTGGATCGATCGCTCCGGAGGTTAGTGTAGACATGCCCTAAGTGACCTACTACCAGCTATGGAGTGTTCACTGCTGAACACTGTGCTACAAAGAATACACAGAACCCAGACAGTAAGTCCTGATTTGGCCCAGAACTATGGATCTTAGACTAGTTGGGTTTAATTTTAAAAGCTAACTATATTTAACACATTGTTTAATCACAAACTGTCAGTGTAAATAACTGAAGTTTAACTATAAGTATAGCTGTGTCCAAGTCTGGATTATACTTTTTCAAAGTCCACAGAATTCTTTTTATTCTTTCTTGACTTTTTTGAATAAAGATAAATGATTCAGTGCTGTTTTTCATAAAAAAATAAAGCACACTTGCAGCCCAGCATTCATAAGTAAATGTTATATTAACAAGCTCACGTGTGCACCAGTGCATAACGTTCAAAGATGAGTGCTAAAGAAGCCTGCTTGAGTTCCTAATGGCTTAAATACACACAAAGAGGCAAAAACTGCTTAATCCAAAAGGAAAGGAAGATGGACTTGTGTGCAACCAGAATTCTCCAAATATAGGTCTCTATAAGCGTTATGTGCTATGCAACTCAATCAGCAGTTCTTAAGGCAGTTTCATCATTAGTGGGCTCATACACACTGACTTACGAATGTGAGGTCCCAGAGTTATAAAAACTCCATCCTTCCCTGACCCTGCTGAGTTCTCTGTTTCTTGTAAACAGAGTATACTACAAAGAAGCAGGGGAAAAGGGAGGCTCAACATGGATCTGTATATACAACGTACTTGAAATATACTAGTACCAGATAAGTAATCCACATTTCTCCTTCGTGAAATTGCCTCAGAACACAAGATGCAGCCTTACAACGTTATTAATTTCAGTGGGAGTAGTGTGGCTAAACCCTGTAGTTGGCTTTGAAAACCTCCCCAAAAGTCTTTCTGTTGTTAAAACTTCTCACTGCTTAATAGGCCATCTGGATAATCTCTAGGCAAAGAGAGTTCAATGTTTAGAGTTTCTCTCAAGGCTACAAACAAATGGGATGACCTCAGAAACCGTTTGGTCCTTTCTAAGTAATACAAGGGTCCACTAGCAGAGAATTTAGGCTATCTAGGCTCTTCATGCATGCTACCAGGCATTGAGGAAAACACAAACAAAACAGAATTTGATTTCATTGAAACTTGGATATCACCTTAGGCAGAAATTCTAGATGGGGATGCAGCACCATCTTATCTTTGCAATCACTTCTTAAGAAGAGTCCACCATTAAACTCTGAATTTTGTACACTTTTTAGGCACACCTGATAGCTTCTAAAAAGGAAACTTTAATGAACAAAGTATAATGGCCAATACCCCCAGTGGTTCAAAGGAAACAGGGCGGGAACCTAGAAAAAACCAAGTTAATCTCCTGAGAACTATCATGCTGATAAATGTGAAGGGAAGGAATTATAGGTGTAAAATAGCTGGCAAAAATACTTCAGATCCCTAGGGGTAAAAATTGCACTCTTTTAAACTACAATAATAATGATAAATCTGTAACCTCTTGTATACAAATTAAACCAAGACCTTCAAAACCAAGATGATATCATTAACTACAGTATTACCTATTTTTTGCTGAGTCAACCTGATATAAGAGTGACCTTCCTTACTGCCTTCCCTGAGTGTTGTACCTCCTACAAGTCATCCCAATAGTTCTACCTATAAAGAACAAAAAGGAATTACACAGAATATGTAGCAATTTTATAGGGCATGGAAATAGAATTTATGGATCCATGGTTTGCTGATGGAAAACAAAACAAGACATTAACCTCCCCAAATGGAAATTCTGTAACTGGGAAACTAAATTTAATATAGCTGGAACAAGTTTAATTTTATAGAAACTCAAAACACCCACACAGCCAACCACTGAACCAGCTTATTGGTTTTATTCTTTACAACCTAATTTATTACAAAGAAACTTTGCTCCTTCAGGAGATCAGACAACATCAAAGCTGCAAATATAGAAACATGCTATCAGATCACTCAGTGTAGTGCCAAAATTCTCAATTACCTCTTGGCTACTTAGGCTACAAAAGCTTTTCCTACAGGACAGGAGCAAGCTAACTTTACAGGATGCACGAGGTGAAAATACCAGATAACTCCTGACCTTAGACATTTCACCACGGAACGACATGATTAAAGTAAGGCACTCAGATTTTAAATTCAATCTACCTTCTTAGGATTTCTAATAATTAGACATTTCCTACACAGTTACTAAAGGAGACACTCTACAACTGAGAAAGAAGTGTCCAGTTTTCAACTGGAACACCTGGTTGAAAAAGTACCCTGACGGCTCCGGTCAGCAATGCTGTCTGGGCTGTCAAAAGTCCGGTTGGTGGCGCAGGGGCTGGCAGGTTCCATGCCTGGCTCTGGGGAAGCAGCCGGCTTGTCTGGCTCCTAGGCAGAGGGGCAGCCGGCAGCGTCGCACGCTGCCCCTGCTCATAGGCTCCGCCCCGAGCACCAGCTTCACAGCTCCCATTGGCCAGGAACAACAGCCAATGGGAGCTGAGAAGGTGGCGCCTGCAGGTGGGAGCAGCACACAGAGTCCCCTGGCTGCACCTCCGCTTAGGAGCTGGAGGACCATGTCACTGCTTCCCAGGAGCTCCCTGAAGTCAGGGCTGCCCAGAGCCCACAACCCAATTCCCTGTCCCTGCCTGGAGCCCTCTCCTGCACCCTGGACCCCTCATTTCTGGCCCCACCCCAGAACCCACACCCCCAGCCCACAGCCTCTACCCCCCTCCCAGACGCCAACCCCCTGCCTCAGCCCAGAGTCCCCTCCCACACTCTGAACCCCTTGGGGTCATGCCCCAGCCCAGAGCCCCCTCCTGTACCACAAACCCCTCATCCTCGACCCCACCCTAGAGCCTACACCTCGAGTCAGAGCCCTCACCCCCCCACACACCCCAACTCCCTGTCCAAGCCCAGTGAAAATGAGCGAGTGAGCGAGGATGGGGGAGAGCGAGCGACGGGGGGGGGGCGATGGAGTGAGAGGGGACAGGGCTTCAGAGAAGAGGCATGGCATGGGTGGGGTCTTGGAGAAGGGACGGAGCAGGGCAAGGGTGTTCGGTTTTCTGCAATTAGAAAGTTGGCAACCCTAGCACTTCGAGATGGATGTTCTTAACTCCATTGTAAAACATCATCGGGAAACACTTGCAAATGTATACCACAAATGTATACCTAGACTTGAAATACTTGAATATCCCTTTAAAGTTTCCATCTGCCACACCTGCAATCAAACACAGTATTCCATGTTGCAAATAATTTAGTATTTTCATTTGATTTTGAACAAATCCAGAATATATATTTGATGTTTTAAATATGATTTCCAATCATGCTCACTCTTCCTTTGTGTATGTAGCTGCCATTACATACACATATCTGAGGTACTGCTCCGCTGTTTTTTTATGATCTAAGATGGCAACTGACTTAGGACTTGTCTGAATGGCGGGGTAATTCATTCTAAATGGGTGTGATTTCTAAAGCATACTAATGTGTCGCACGTTATTTGGTTCATGTAGAACCTGATAGTGTCCTTTAACATAGTATTGTTTCAAACAGCATTACATTGTAGACCTTGCCGGTGTGCCGTTTGAAACAGTACTATGTTAAAGGACACCAGCAGGTTCTACACGAATCAAATACCTGCAACACATTAGTATGCTTTAGAAATCATGCCCACTTAGAGCACATTACCCCACTGCCTGTAGTGTTTAATCCTTTACGATATCCTCTGGGAACTGCCCCATGGAACCAGCTCGCTGGTATGGATTTAAGTATACGGAACACAGATATCTATAGCGGGCAAAAGGTGTATACTAGGTCTACTGTCTTCCAGCAAAGCCCACATTACAGATAGGATAATGTGAAGTCTGAATCTACCTTAACCTACAAAAATATCACATCAGTTCAATAACAGCTAAAGAAAGATTCTATAAACTATGGGAGCACATATGTAAAGTATCCCAATATTTATTAAATGATAAAACAATTGCCTCTCTCTCTAGATAAATTAAAGTTATAGTCAAACAAATGACAGGTTTCAGAGTAACAGCCGTGTTAGTCTGTATTCGCAAAAAGAAAAGGAGGACTTGTGGCACCTTAGAGACTAACCAATTTATCTGAGCTTAAGCTTTCATGAGCTACAGCTCACTTCATCGGATGCATTTCCACAGTATGCATCTCTAAGGTTAGTCTCTAAGGTGCCACAAGTACTCCTAGTCAAACAAATGTGTTTCCAAGATATTAGCACATTTGATTTTTAGATGTCTAATTACTATTAGATGTATGTAAGGGAAATTGTATTAAAATTTTTCATTACTGTGTTAATATTAACTTGCAAAAGGAAAGACAAAACTAAGCATTCATGTCTACATCATGATTTAATACAGTTTCCGTTTTACTTCTATCTGATAAAACATTTCACACTCTTCATTTCCTTTACAAAACTGTTCCTCTTTCTGTTTATCTTGAATGCAATAAAAACAATATTAAAATACTGCTTCCTCAAACTAACCAATTGTACAAGCAGCGCTTTTCTTAAAGCTACCGGTAAGCCATCCAAAGTTTATGATACCTTACATTATATACTGTACTGGGGAAGATAGCCTCAATAAAATAACGTAAGGTTTGAAAAGCTACTTACAGAATTGTTTTCCATATCTATTTTTATTAAGATTTTTACTAAAACAAATTCTCTGATAGTATTGGTAATGTAGCACAATATGTCATGTATATTCTTAAAGATAGTTATTGTTAGTTATTAAAACAGCAACAACATTGAAACAATAATCTGACTTACAAAAATTGCCCTTTAAAAGCAACAACAACAAAATTAATGTAATGTGGCATTTCATTCAGTTTTTTTTAAACTCGGTACAGTACGACATTGACATTTCTGATAGGATTTAGAACCTAGAAAATATTGCTCTGTTCCTAGAGACATAGTTTTGCTTTTAAGGCAAAACCTTAATTGTGTTTAGTTAGTGTATTACTCTAAACCACAACAGATGGTTGACACTGTAAAAGATAATCCCTGAAAGACTCATTAATGAGGATCAGCATTAATTAGATGATAGACCACATGTCTTCTGTAACTAACAAGTCTATGGACAGCAACAAATTTACAAAAAGCCACTGCTCTCTTTGTAAAGTTCAGCAAATATATATTAATCCTTTGTTGATCTACAATATATGTTGTCAACTAATATTTAGATCTGTTACACATTTTATACAATATAACTTCAACCAAAGAAGTTAAATCAAGAACACAATTACTTCTGTTTCCCAAGCGTACACTAGCAGTTTGTGCCAGTTTCCCTAAACTCTCTGCCTTAAGTGCCAATTTATCTTCCTGGCTGCTTACTAATTAACCATATTTTCTGAAGTAGATGAATAACAATTTGTGAATGCACACTGAACCGAATGTAGAGGAAAACAAACTGAACTAGGTACATCTTTTTATAAGCAAACATTAGTCTTTTCCTTTTACATGCAAAAACCTGTTTAAATGCTGCCTAGCAACCATGAGTAATAATGGAAAATACAAAAATATTCCAAGTCCAGTTGAAAAGAAATATTCACACTAGTAAATTAACAACAAATTTTATAAGGTAAATGTTCCAGTAATTAAAACTCCATATAATTTAGTTAAAACTATATTCAAGATCGATGATCAAATCCCTGATCAAATTAAGACTTTATAATATACACATTTACACTACATAAACACTTGTTTTTATTTAATAACTATTTGTCTTTCAGGTATTAAAATAAAAGCTTAGTTGTGAACAGAAACTGACAAATCATTCTTTTTTCCAAGGAGGCATAATATGTATATCAACCAGAAGATCAGTATATGGTAGGATGTTTGAATACCGTGTAGCTATGCAGAAAGAAAATTAAGCAATACTCACACATAAGCCTACTGATGTTCAAATAGAACATGTATATTCTTATAGCTATTTCTATTTTAATACCTAACATTAACCCAACAGAGACCAGAAGTCCAGAATGCAAAAATTAATACTGATACACAATACCCTTTTTTTTTTAATCAAATTTATAACGAGCAGCTACTGGGCTTTGATCCTGCAAGGTGCTGAGCCTCTGGCCGCAACTAGCAAAACATTTAAGCATACTGTGTAAATATAATAAATCGATTATTCCACTGAAGTCAATGAGACTGTTCACATACTTAAAGTTACACACTTAAGTGCTTTGCTAGATCAGACCAGGGTGCCCAGTCCCTCACAGGATGGAGCCCCAAAGGTACAGTGCTAATCTCAATACATTTGGAAACAATAAATATCTGGAAGGTTTAATGATAGTGTTTGATATAAATACTGAATGAATCCTGTTAAACACTTGGAGTTTAGGCTCATTTTACAAAACAATCCACATCTTGCTCCCGCCCTCTCCATGGGTGTATGCCCGAAAAGACGGGGGCACACGTGAGTGGCTGCAGAGGGTCAGCAAAAGGCAGGGGGGTGATCTGCACACCTTACATGCCAGCAGAAAGTAGGGACTCCAGTCTGCTGTGGTATACAGAGGTTTGGAGGATGAAGTAGGGAAAGAACAGTGACACTGCCAGTGGATCCACTACAATATAGATGCACTGGCCAAACTTCCATACAGTCACAGAACGGTTTCCACTGATTCTCCACAGCCCTGGGCATGAGACAGAATGCCATTTTACCAACTCCTGCTGAGTACCACTGTGCAAATCCTGTTTCTAGGCCCTCATACAAATGAGAGATTTTCTTTCTGCCTAAAGAGATTTTTTTTAAACTCAGTAAGAGTGTTGCCATTCTTAACAAGCCTTAATGATTAAGGTTCATACAGTGCTTCAAATAAGTAAGTACCATATAAATGCTACGTATTATTACTGTTAAAGGAAATATTTGTAGTAATATCACCTTTCAGAACTTACGTAGCATCAGCACTTTCTTTAAAAACTCCTCTTTAGGACAAACACATTATATCACACCCTGACAAGCTTGAAAAATGAAATGTTTTAGCAAAACTCAATTAAAAAATTCCTGTTGATTTTCTGCATTTCCTTTCCCATTATGCCAATTACCAAGTTACTTGGGTCAAGGAATAAAATTAATTACCTTTAATTCTTGTTCTCAAAAGGCAGCAGGATTAACCCGGGAGCCAGGATCTATTGTGTAAGAGCAAAGGTGTATTGTGACACTTAGCTCATATTTCTCTAGAGGTTTCTCCTTTCTACTCATTCTGCCCAATTCATTCAGTGATGAAACAATTCACTGTTTGTTGAATCACAATTCATAACCATGGAAGCAGCCATGATATCACAAACACTAAAGTCTGATTCAGCAAACCCTTAAATGAGTAGTCTTTACCCACATTAACAGCCCCATTCAAGTCACATAAGAACTGCAGAATGAGATCCTGTATTTGGCATCACTAAATAAGCCTGGCAGAAGGAGAAGGCTACTTAAAAAGGTAACACTTTGCTAAAAGATAATGATGGGAGCCATTTCAATGGAATCAGGATAAAATATGGAATTTGTAGAAGGCTCTCAGTGAAAATGTCTCTTTTAGGAGGTCAGAATATGGCCATAGAAATTAACCATGGGATACTTGGCAAATGGAATCCACTCAAAACATTTATTTTGGATGGACAAAAAAACCCTGATTTTCCTCCTCATATATCTGGCTGAGCTATTTTAATGTCTTTAACAAGAAATAAACATAAGTTTCAGACATTTGTGCATCCATTTTTTAAAAATAATTTATGCTTACACGTTATGCTCATAAGTGATGGAAGCCAAGTATATTTTGGACAGCTATTGAGAAAGTTTCTCCACAATAGTCTTCCAACAAATCTCATTCAGAACCTACAAACCATCTCTAGTGTTAGTCTTAGACTTTACCTGAGACTTTCTTGCTACATAAAATTATGCCAAATTGTGAAATGACTTTGTAGTTAATTGAAATATTCACGAAGGACTAAGGCTCTGGTCCTGCTCTCATAAAAGTCAATGGTAGAATTCCTATTGACCTTAGTGATCCAGAACTAGATTCCACGTTTAGACATCCAAACTCTATATACCAGTGACCTACATAAAAAAATAACTCTAAAGGTTCCAGATGTGAAAGACCAGTGTTTTTGAGATGCGCCCATTATTCTACCTAATCCTTGTAATTCCAAATAATGATTAGAAGTGCACAAGGCGAGTCATCTTTCCTTCTTTGAGTCATGTCCCTAAGAGTGCTCTACTTCAGATGACTCATGAGCAATATCCCCTGAAGGAGGATAGAGCTTAGGAGCTGGATCCAATAATAAAGAAAGGACTGCCATGACAACAACAGGGTCTGATCTAGAGGTATGTACCAAGGCATACTATTTGGAAAAAGCATGCACTGATGCCCAGGTTTTGGAAATTTCAGTATGTCAGTATATTTTTTCATAGTGCAATGGAGTTAGCTTGGGATCTTGTAGAATGGGCAATTATTCTCAAAGGAGGCTAAACATTAGCAGCCTGGTAACAAACAAGAATACAACTAGAAACCCACTTTGAAAGTCTTTTGGTGAAGATTCTGGATCCTTTAGATCTGTCCGCAAGTGAAATAAACAGTCTAGGAGGCTTTCTGAATGGTTTGGTTCTGTCCAAATAGACACCCTTCTAATATTCAAGGTATGGAGGACAGTTTCCTCTCTAGTTTGCTGTGGCTTTGGGAAAAGCACAGGAAGGTGGATAACTTAACTAATGTGGAAATCAAAGGATATTTTGGGTACAAACTAGAGATGTGAGCATAACTATACCTTATCCTGAAAGAAAACAATGAAAGGGGAGAGTGGAGGAATTCCCCAACTCTGCAAATAGAAGTGATGCCCGCTAAGAACAGCAGCTTCATAGACAAGTGCAGCAGAGAACACTTAGCTAGCGAATCAAAGGGAGGTTTCAAAAGAAAATTAGGATACGTCGACACAGCCCTCAGCAGTAAGCCTTCCCGCCCAGATTGACAAACTCAACTTTGCAAGACTCCCACTAGTGCTCTAAAAATAGCTATATAGACAGTGCTTTGAAGTCATGGCATGGGCTGGAGCTCTACCTCTTAAATCCACCCCTTCCCTTGTCTTCAGAGCCTGAGTTCCAGCCCAAGCTGCAACATCTACACTTATTTTTAGCATGGTAGTCAAGCCCCGAGTCTGGCTAGGAGGCTCACTGCCATGGGCTGTGTAAACATACCCTTAAGGATCAAGTTCAAATCCCATATAGAAGCAGGCTCTCTGATTTATGGGAAAAAGTTAACCAACTCCTTGATTAACCTTGCCATTTGTGGGATAAGTAAAGATTGAGGCTATATCTACACTATAATTTATGTCGGCATAATTTATGTTGTTCAGGGGGATGAATAAATCATCTCCCAAGCGACATAAGTTACACTGACATAAGCACCAGTGTGGACTGTACTATGTAGGCAGGAGAGCTTCTCCCACTGACAAGCTACTGCCACTCATGGGGGCTGGAGTAGTTAAGCCAAGAGAGTTCTCTCCCATCATCTGAGAGCAGCTACATAGAGAGCTTATAGCGGTGCAGCTGTATCAGGGCAGCTGTGAACTCTCTAGTCTAGCCATGCCCTTACAATCCCTGCCCAAGGGAATGAAAGGCTGTAATAGCTGTCAAATGAACTCTGATGGAACTCATGGAAAGACCTCATAGACTTTAAGGTCAAAAGGGACCACAGTGATCATCTAGTCCAGGGGCGGGCAAACTTTTTGGCCTGAGGGCCGCATCAGGTTTCAGAAATTGTATGGAGGGCCGGTTAGGGGAGGTGCTGCCTCCCCAAACAGCCAGGCGTGGCCCGGCCCCGACCCCTATCCGACCCCCCCTGCTTCTCGCCCCCTGATGGCGCACTGGGGACTCCTGCCCCATCCAACCCCCCCCCCGTTCCCTGACGGCCCCCCCGAGACCCCTGCCCCATCCACTCCCCCTGCTCTCGGTCCCCTGACTGCGCCAGATCCCCACCCCAACTGTCCCCTGCTGCCCCGTCCTACCCCCCCTCTCCTTCCTGACTGCCCCCCCGGGACTCCTGCCCCATCCAACCACCCCTTCTCCCTGTCTCCTGACCTCCCCCGGAACCTCCACCCCTGATTGTCCCATCCAACCCCTCCTCTCCTTTCTAACTTCCCCCCTGCCAGGACCCTTGCCCCATCCAACCACCCCTTCTCCCTGACCGTCCTCGGAACCCCTGCCCCCATTCATCCCCCCCTGTTTCCCACCCTCTGACCTCCCCGACCCCTAACCATACCCCAGCCCCTGACCTCCCCTGCCCTCTATCCAACCCCCCTCTCTGCTCCCTTACTGTGCTGCCTGGAGCACCAGTGGCTGGCGGCAAGGCTGCACCAGGACAGGCAGCCGCGCTGCCCGGTTGGAACCAGCCACGCACCACAGAGCACTAGGTCAGGCCACGGCTCTGCAGCTGTGCTGCCCAACAAGAGCTTGCCGTCCCACCGCCCAGAGCACTGCGCCAGCGGCGCAGTGAGCTGAGGCTGAGAGGAAGGGGAACAGCAAGGGAGGGGCCGGGGGCTAGCCTCATGGGCCAGGGGCTCAGGGACCGGGCAGAATGGTCCCGTGGGCCGGATGTGGCCCAAGGGCCATAGTTTGCCCACCTCTGATCTAGTCTGACCTCCTGCATACTGCAGGCCACAGAACCTCACTCACCTACTCCTGTAATAGATCCCTAACCTCTGGCTGAGTTACTGAAGTCCTTAAATCATGGTTTAAAGACTTCAAGGTACAGAGAATTCACCATTTACACTAGTTTAAACCTGCAACTGACCCGTGCCCCATGCTGCAGAGGAAGGCAACCACCACCCTCCTCCCCTCACCCCAAAAAAACCTGGGTCTCTGCTAATCTGACCATGAGGGAAATTCCTTCCCGACCCCAAATATGACCTGACTTCTTTAAATCCAACAAGTAATCAAGAACAGAGGGAATAGCTAGGTAAAAACTATCACTGGATATACCAAGATTAAATCTCTTTCATTTTTTGAAGGTAAGTATGTCCGATAGATATCTTTCTGCGGTTTAATAGGACCTATTGTACTTCTGTTGAACAGGAAACCTCTGTCATAGAGAGCCATTGAGGAACCAAGCTCTGAGATGGAAGATGGCCAGGTTGGGCTGGAGAGTCCCACCAGAGTACTGACAGCAGATGAAAAATGGTTGGAAGATACAATGCTTGACAGGAAGTGAGGTGGATCAGGTAAGGGTACCAGACCTGGTTCAGACAAGTTGGAACTCTGGCTTTGTCTTATTTGATCTTGTTCAATATCCCCAGAATCAACGGTATCAGAGAATATGGACAGAGAAGGCACCTTATCCAAGGAATGAGAAAGGCATCTCCCAGGGATTGATGACCCAGGCCTCATCGCAAGCAGAATTTCTTACACTTTCTGTTGACAGTGGTCACTGAGAGATCCACTTCTGAAAACTTCCAGGTCAGGAAAATCCGTTTGAGGGTCCAGAACCCATTCAATCTTGGGAGGAAATGTCTATTTCAATAATCAGTCATGGTGTTCACAGAGGGTAAAAGGCTGAAATGACAATGTGATTGGCTATAGGTCAACTCCACAGTTTTATTGCTGTGGCACAAAGAGGAGATCTTGCCCCACCCTGATGATTTATGTGGAACATGCAGGCTATGTTTGTTATGACTTTCACAAATTAGCCTAATTAAGTGAAAGAAGTGGATACAGGCGTTCCTGACTGCTTGTAATTCTAGCAGATTCATGTGTATGAGAAGTTCTTGAGGTACGCCATTTGTCTTGGATGGTGTGTCCCCTTAGGTATGCTCCCCATCCCATGAACAATGTTCCCTCTAATTTTTGACAGGCCGTGTGCGCAAAAAATTTCTTCTGTGCAAATTTTTGTGTGCGCAGTGTTTTGCCGTGTGCACGGGGTTTAGGATCTGTGTGTACGCACACATGCACACAGCTTAGAGGGAACAGTGCCCATGAATTACACATCTGAAGTTATTGATGGTAGTAGGAAGCTGGGTGAAAGGAAGTCCAGCAGAGACTTTGGCTAGCTCCTTCCACCAACTGAGTGAGTCTAACACCCTACTAGGAACAGACACCAGCTTGTTTAGACCATCTTTGTTTGAGATATAAACTGTTCTGAGCCAACCCTGGAAGCAATTAAGATGTAACATGACATGTTGTGCTACGAAAGTACAAGCTGCCATATGAAGCACTGGAATGGGTTACCTGGGGAGGTCGTGGAATCTCCTTCCTTAGAGGTTTTTAAGGTCAGGCTTGATAAAGCCCTGGCTGGGATAATTTAGTAGGGGATTGGTCCTGCTTTGAGCAGGGGGTTGGACTAGATGACCTCCTCAGGTCCCTTCCAACCCTGATATTCTATGATTCTATGGCCCAGCAGTTGGAGGCGATTTCTTACCTTCATCTTGGGGCTTGTCTGACTCTTGGCAATAAAGTTTGTCAGTGTCATAAGTCTACTTTCCTGTGAACAAACTCTGGATGTTACAGCAGCCAAAGAAGCTCCTACGTAATTTCGCTCTTGAACTGTAGTCAAAATGGACTTTTCAATGTTTGAGTTGAAGTTCTAAGTTGTGTAATGGGGACATGGCTGTCTGCACTGCAGAGAGAACTTCAGTGTACAACCAGCCCTTGAACAGCCAATCATCGAGGTAGGGCTGATGAAGGTGAGAAGCTACTACTTCCAGGAGATAACTCTTGGGGCAGATCAGAGGCTGAAGGTGATCTCTCAGTACTGGGATTAATCTTGATACTGTAAAATGAAGAAGCCTTTTGTGAGAGGGGTGAATGATGACGTGAAACTATGCGTTGTAAGGGCCACCAACCAAGCTCCAGAATTTAACAATGGAATTATAGCTGGGAGAGTTACTATCTTAAATTACTGTGATTTCATGAACATGTTTAGAAGTCTGAGATCCAACACCAGTTTCCATTCTCCACTATTTTTTGGAATCAGAAAATACTTTGAATAAATTCCTTTCCTTCTGTGCTGGAACAGGTTCTATCACCCCTATGCCTAGAAGAAGTTACTCACCTTGTGCAGTAATGATAGTTCTTCAAGATGTATATCCCTGTGTGTCTGAGTCCCTGTGCTGCCGATCGAAGAACTTTGTTAGCAGTGTATGTTGGGCCTGTACATGCACTGTCTCTCCTTGTGCTGCGCCATGAGGCTAGCCAGCGCACACAGGCTAACCATCCTCAGTTACTTCTCTACCGCAAAGTTGTAAGTGAGAACTCCGAAGCAGAGGGGAGGAGAGCGGCTAGTGGATCACCAACAGGGACACACATCTTGAAGAACCCAATGTTATAACCTCCACAACCCATTTGGGAGATGTAATTTGCTCAAGCTAAAGATACCCAAGGAGGGGATGGTCCAGAAGCTTGACCAAGCCCTTCAAATTGATGTTTTGATGAGGAGGGCTGGAGCGGTGGTAGTGGTCACCATGGGAGGCTTCCTCTTTTGATATCATGGTTTCCTCTTAGGTGGTTCAGCTAGTCTATGAAAGCCAGAGAATAGGACCAGATGGGATCTCTTGCCATTTGGGATCTGTTAAATTTTCTTTTATTTGCACGTGTATATATATCAACAGACCTTAATACTTCCAGATGCGCAAGGATTCATTGACAGACTCACTGAGAAGTTTCAGTCTGTCAAAAAGAAGGTTCTATGGTACTCTGAACCTCCCTAGAAAATCCCAATAGATGCAACCAAGATGTTCGACACACAATGACAGCAGTAGAGATGGACTGAGCTGCAGTGCTGGCTGCATATAGGGGGACTCGCAACGTTGTCCTTGCCAAGAGCTGACCCTCTGCTATGATGACAGATGATGTTCCTGATGTTCCAGCGGAAAATAATCAATACAAGTGTTGGTTTATTGCAATTGGTGTGATCATACTTTGCCAACAGAGCCTCATAATTCACTATTCTAAACTGGAGGGTTGCAGAAGAGTCTATTTTACACTGGAAGTATGAGAAAACACCTGGGTACTATTGTGAACAGTTAATGTAGAGGTCTGCTTAATATGCAGCTGCAGTCAGAAAAACAACAAGAAAATGTTAGGAGATGAATGGGATGGAAAACATTACAATGCCATTCTGTAAATCAACAGCATGCTTTCACCTGGAATACTGTGTTCAGTTCAGGTCACCCCAACTCAAAGGACATAGCAGAAATTAAGAACATTCAGGGTTGGGCAATGAGAATAATTAAGTAATCCCATCATTGGAAGTTTTTAAGAACAGGTTGGACAAACACCTGGCAGGAATGGTCTAAGTTTACTTGCTCCTGTCTCCGTGCAGAGGGCTGGACCTGATTACCTCTCGAGATCCCATCGAGACCTACACTTCCACAAGTCTATGAAAGTCACTTCATTAATGTGTAAATAATTATCAAAACAAAATGTAGTCCTTATAAAGAGAATCAAAAGAAGACTTCTTATTAAAGTCTTCTGCATTTACCTGATATGGTTACTTTATCAATATATTTGATTTATCTAGCAAGATGAAGTTAACCTAAGCAATTTTAATTTCTTGAAGTTCCATATGCTCTGAGAAAGATTACTAGCAGTCATTCTCCATTAATACACAAAGGGATGCACTTTTGACCCTACTTGGTGCCACCCACGAGGCTGCCCCACAGATCTGTGGAATTGCAGGATCGAACCAGATCTGGGAACTTCACTACAACACGCCTGGTGCAATTACATCAACCATGGTTACTCTAGAGGGTGCAAAGGTCCTAAGTGGACTACACATTTTTGATGATGGTGGTGATTTTATATTTGACTTCGTAAGACAAATAACTTATTAAAAATTGTCAATATTTTATTTCACAACCACACAAAATAATTTTCATCTGACAGTTCTCATGAATGAACGCAGCAGCTGTCAAAGGACTCAGACATTAAAGCAACTGTATTGCCTTCAGAGTGAAGCACTTTCATTAAATCTTGACATTTTCTCAGAATAAACTATTTTTAAAATAAATATAGCATTGTGTGCTAGAGGCCATACACATAATCCTGAAGGTTATTTAAATTCGTAAGACTGAAGGAGAAATAAAAAATTTGTTGCTTAACGAACACATGAGTATTTAAGGTAGCAAGGCTCACATTACACAGTTGATCTATTCTGTTAGTCTGGTCTTCTGGTTTTTCATGTATTAATTGTGATTTCAGCATGGCAAAAGTTTCTCTGTGTTTATAATAAGCATATTCATTGAAACCAGCAGACTAAATTACTATTGGTTAATCCAGAAAATTTAACTTAATGCACAACAGAAACTAAATACTAAATATTTGTCTCACTAAGGTCAATAGAGTAGATATAAGACAATGCACAATTTAATCATTTTAGGGAAGTTAAGGCCGGTATCTTAAATTAAGCAAGTTTAGAGTAATTACAACTGCAAATAATTCTGAAAGTCCATTACACTAATTAAAATATCATTAGTGTAACTACTTTATCTTTATACCATAGTGAAGAATTAGTTGATTTCCCCACAACTAATATTTTTAAAACATTCTCTCTTTACTAGCTCCAAGTTTGGCAACAAGAACAGAAAATTCACCATCACCTTTAAAAAAAAAAAAAAAAGTACAAGACCATCTTTCATTGTCTCAGCAGAGTCAGAATCCCTCAATTCTGAAACCAATTAGATGCCTAAATTCTTCAAAATTTTTGAACCTTTGATAATCATTTGTTTAAAACGTTTGGATGTTCCTCTTATTGAAAATCCTATTACACACAGCAACTTTTCTTTGCCCAGTGGTATCCTAGCAGAAATTAAAATAGCACGCTGTCCCCACCCACATAATGAAATTCTAAAAACCTTGAATTACCAAACCGTCTCCATCCCTCCAACTACATTAACACATACCAGTCACCCAGGAAGTTCAATATATCTACAAACATCTCAATACCACCACATTAAATCCGCATCAATATGGTTCCTGTTCCCCTTTATTCAACCAGTACTATCATGATTCATTTTACATCTTATACTCATTCAACTCTGGACAAGAAGTTATTATATACAATCTTTCTTGATTTGTAAAAAGCATTTTTACAGATTGCAACAGTCTCACTGTTCAAATTAAAACCACATTGGCACACACAGCAGAGTAAATTATTTGTAGTATTCACCTGTCACCATTGGACTCCAAAAGCATCAAGCTTTGCAAGTAACGAAATGTAAATCACGCTTGGAAAAAATGCTCTAATACTAAGGTGCTGGGAATGTTAAAAAAAGTAGAAAGGTCAGAGACAAAACATGTCTGTTTTTGTACCATTAAACAAAATAAAGTTTGGGCCCGTAACCTTTTAGACTGACTCCAAAGAGGGTTCTAGATGTCAAAGTGTATGTACAGAATGTTTCAAGATCAATATATTTTCTCAAATACACCCCATAAATCAAAATTCTGAATAAACTAGAAGCAGAGTAAAGTTCACGTACAAATAAAAAATTGACATCACTAGTTCTAACAAGAAGTGAAAAACTTGAGATTTTTAGTTGTGTAGAATTATATGGTTCTAAGAGGTGCTCCTTAGCAACAGATAGATAGAAAAAACAAAACGAGAACTTTGTCTCAGTAATGTACTGTTCACGTGCTAAAGCAAGGGAGGTAAAGCAGTTTACAGAGCCTAGATTTCAATCTGGCCTCTAAATCAAGACAATTAATTTCCTATGTCTTGTGAATGTAAATCTGGCCTTTAACTTCATTTTGTGTTACATTTTAGAAACACAGAATCATAGGACTGGAAGGGATCTTGAGAGGTCATCTAGTCCGGCAGGACTAAGTATTATCTAGACCATTCCTGACTGATGTTTGTCTAACCTGCTCTTAAAAATCTCCAGTGATGGAGATTCCACAACCTCACTTTTGTAAGTATATGGGATAATATGAATGTTACAGCACTTAGTTACTTTGACCGTCATATGTGTTTTCCGTGGTTTCTTTAACCATTTCTATAGTCCTCTCTTCATGAGATTACAACCCCCAAGAGCAACAGGTATCATATGGAGTTTTTACTACATTTTCTTGTGAATACTCAAGTATGACTGTTTTGGTCCTTTTGAAATGTATCTTCATTTTCAAAAACTTCTGTTAAGATATAAAAATCTCTTTTCTATTAAATATACATATTTATTTTAGCAAAAGTAGGAACTCAAACAGATGCTGTATTCCTAAACAAGTACTATGTTAATCTTTCTCAGTGACATCAGAAGTAAGCTAACCACTGACGGAAAACAAAATTCTACAATGTGTAGCTTTTGGTAGAAAGGCATGTAATTCCCACAGTGATTTAAAAATCTCTGAAATGCCTCAGGAACTAGTTGAAAAGTATTTCTTGTGAATTTTTTAATGTACTTAACTCATTAGCAGTCACTATAGGGCAAAATCTTGTCATTAAAAGAGGTTACATTTTGTCTCTTTACCATACTGACAAGTAAATTTAGTTCTTACAATATTGCTCCTCAAGTTTTAACATCATTCAGGATCTTGCTTCTTAAAATTCCAAGAAACACTGAATACTTGCTTCAGCAGGAAACTATTTTCAGAACCACCACCACAGTACAGGGTGGTTAGAATACACCTGCAGCTTCTGCTGACTTATCTAACTGGGCACTAATCTGTATATGAATGTTGCAGAATTAATTGCAAGAATCAGTTAAGCCACAGTTACTCTTGCATTTTTTTTAATGTATGAACCATATTTATAAAACCATCAAAATTTTAGTTCAAGTTTAATGGTTTATCTTTTTAATGATTAACAATTAAGCTGTCCCTGTGAATAAAGAGAAAGGGAAAGGTAGAGTTCCATCATTTCCCTCGGATGACTGCTCTCCAAAAGGCAATAATCCACAGGTTTCTGCACTTTTGTCTCTGGCAGGCAGACTCCAAAATGCATACTATTTTCCCCAAAAATCTTTGCATCTATTCACATAGGAGACTATACTATTGCAAGTTTTAAGAATGCAGTATTAATTCTATATCAGACTATGGGCCTAATCCTACAAACATGCACCTTGCTTACATGAATAAAGTGCATATTTAAGCATTTGTAGGATCAGACTCCATGGACATTTTCTTAATACTTTTAGGGTGAAATCCTGGAATTTTACCATTAATTTCCATGAGTTCAGGATTTCACCCTTAGTCTCTAGTGCTTACAATAAAGTCATAATATATAACGGGAACAGGGCCAGTCTCAGGGATGGCCCACTTGGCATAATCAAGAATGTGTGGTATGGCAGCGTAGGGGGTACATGCTGCTGGTGTGGGGTCAGAAGCTGCTCCTGGCTGACAGAGGAGTGCCACATGGGGGGGCACCCAGCTTTCTCCTTGCTTCCTCCCAGCACAGGAACATGGGAAGGGGGGCAAGTGGTAATACACAGATAGTGCTCCCCCCCACCCAACATTCCTCAGCACCTCTCCTAGGAGGTTGTGAGGGGCGGGGAGGAGTGAGAAGCAACACCAAGTGCTCCGTGCATGCAGGTCACTTTCCCCACCTGGACTGTGCTGTGAGGTCAGTATGAAAAGCTGCTGCTGTCTGCCCTCCCCTTACGCAACCCAGGTGAGGAAAGTGACCTGGATGCAGGGAGCCCTGATGTCATTCTTCACCTCCCCTCTCACAGACCCCTAGGGGTGCATGGAGGAGCAGCATTGCGGGGGGTTGGGGGTAAGGTGGGGGAAGAGTGAGCAGCAATGCCAGCTGCTCCATATATCCAGGTCAGTTTCCCCACATGGGCTCAGGAAGGGGGCACAGGGGTTAGATGTGAAGGAGGCACAGTGAAGGGGTTAGGGTGCAGGAGGGTAGTTCAGGGGTTAGGGGCACAGTGTAGTGGTTAGGAGCATGGGGGGCAGGGGTTAGGGGTCAAGGGGGAGTGCAGGGATTGACATGAAGAGCGCACAGCGCAGGTGTAAGAGGACTGTTGTCCCCTTACTAAAACTCAGTGGGCGTGTTTTGGTTGGCTAGCTCCCAGTACTAAAAGGGGAAGGGATGATGGGAAATCAGGACCCTGAGACTGACAGTCCCCAGGAACAATGGGGAGAGGCCAATGCTCCAGGTCAGCCTGATTGACAGGGTGCTAATCAGGGAATCAGAAGGCCAAAGGGGGCCCTGTCCTCCATGTGAGCTGGAATTGCCTGGGTCGGGCAGAGTGGGGCCAAACTGAGCTGGGGCGCAGAGCTGCAGCCACAGAGCCAGAGACACAGCCCAGAGAGAGCAAATCCTGTGCTGGGAGCAGAGCTGCAGCCACAGAGCCAGAGAAGCAGCCCAGGGGGCTGGAGGCAGAGCAGCATCATCAGTGCTGAGGTACAGTGGAGTGGGAGCCGGAGCTAGAACAGTGGAGCTGGAGCAGTCTGGAGCCAGGTGTAGTGAGCAACTGGGGCCGGCCAAGAGGGGATTCTGGGCAAAGGGCCCAACGCCGAAAGACACCCGCAGCCAAGGGTCCTTGCAGGCCAGACTGGGAAGGGGATCTTAACCCGACGGGGGGCTGATGCTGGGAAGCATGGTTCCACCACCCAAAGTCCGGAGGTGTGTGGCCACCACCAGAGCAAATGTCCAATCTGCAGCATCCCTGCAGCAGAGCCAGGGCCTGAGAAGAAGGCCTGGGACCTACAAGGAACAGACTGTGAACTGCCCTGACATTCCAGACACAGTTTGTAATGTTCCCTGCCACCGAGTGGGGTGATGTGTTTTCCTTTAACCTTTCCCATTTTTCCTTATTCTTTTTTTAATTAATTCTTGACTAAATAACTTGTATTTGCTTTAAACTGTATGTAATGATCAGTGGGTCAGGGAAGTGCCCAGTGCAGAGAGAGTACCCCGAAGTGAGGACACCCTAGCCCCTGTCCTAGGTGACCACAGCAGGGTTGGGGGTCGAGCCCCCAGGAATCCTGGGCCCAGCCTTGTCGGGGTTACAAGGACTCTGCCAGACAGGAGAGTGTAAGGGAAGTCCTCAAGGGCAGGGAGGCCTCTGGGTAACGGAAGTGGGAGCGAGGACTCAGATCCTTTCGCTAGCCCATTTCACAGGGGTAGTGCAGAAGCCAGGAAAGTTACCCACAATAGCAGGACCATTCACCCGCTTACACAGGGGTTAGGGGCACAGGAGGGGATGCAGGGTTTAGGGGCGAAAGGGGCACAGTGCAAGGGTTGGGGAGCCTAGGAGACCATGGGAGCCAGGGACAATGGGGGGGCGCCACGCCCATGGGGGCCAGGGGCACCAAAATACAAGTTTGCCCAAGGCACCATTTTTCCTGAAGCTGGCCCTGGAGAAAAACAGTGAGTACTGAGATGGCCCACCAAAAAAAAAAAAAAAGGGGGGGGACAATTATACACTGCATTCTAGCTGCATTTTAATTCTATTCTGTTTAACTGAATGGTTTATAACAAAGAAATATTTTTAAAAGTACTTTACACAAAAAACACAAAAGTAATAAACATCATAACAACAAAATATTCATTAGTACCAGTCACACTTGCAAATGCATCCCACAAGCTATGTGACCTACAATATTGACATATTTTAAGATATTCTGAACTAGTATTGTATGGAAGTAAGAATTTACAAGAAGGATTTATCAGAGAAAATATGATGGCAGCATGAAGCATATACAACATGCAAAAGACTATATTAAATTAACATTATTACAATTTCAAAGTCAGGCGCTCAAGAGTTAGGAAATGCCTAAATTAAGGTTGCATGGGCAGCCCTAATTTGCCCCCTTTGCATTATAATACAATCTTTAATTTAGGGATGTAAAATGTTAACCAGTTAACTGGTAAGATTAGTCTTACTGGTTAACCTGCCTTAACCGTTAGCCCCCGGGCCAGCCAGCCAGCCCCAGCAGCCCCACGCCAGCCAAGGTGGCCTCAACTGCAGCAGCCCCAGCCGCGCCAGCCAGAGCAGCCTCAGCCCCAGCGACCGGCCCTTTAATCAATTAACCATTTAAATGGAATATTTTTTAATCATTTAAACGGTTAACTTTTAAAACTGTATTTACGTCTCTACTTTAATTACTAGGGCTGTCAATTAATCGCAGTTAATTCATGCTATTCACTCAAAAAATTAATCACAATTTTAAAAAATTATCATAAATAATCGCCGGTTTAATCACAGTTACACAATACCAGTTGGAATTTATTAAGTATTTTTGGATGTTTTTCTACATTTTCAAATATATTGATTTCAATTACAATACAGGATACAAAGTGTACAGTGCTCACTTTATATTATTTTTATTATCATTTTTACAGTGCAAATATTTGTAAAAGGAATAGTATTTTTCAATTCACCTCATACAATCACTGGAGTGCAATTTCTTTACCATGAAAATGCAACTTAAAAATGTAGATTTTTTTGTTACATAACTGCACTCCAAAACATCATAATGTAAAACTTTAGAGCCTACAAGTCCACTCAGTCCTACTTCTTGTTCAGCCAATCGCTAAGAGAATTAAGTTTGTTTACATTTACGGGAGATAATGTTGCCCACTTCTTAATTACAACGTCACCTGAAAGTGAGAACAGGCATTCGCAAGGCACTGTGGTTGCCGGCGTTGCAAACTATTTATGTGCCAGATGCACTAGAAACTCATATGCCTCTTCATGCTTCTGCCACCATTCCAGAGGACATGCTTCCATGCTGATGACGCTTGTTAAAAAAATTATGCATTAATTAAATTTTTGACTGAACTACTTGGGGGAGAATTGTATGTCTCTTGCTCTGATTTGCCTGCATTTTGCCACGTATTTCATGTTATAGCAGTCTTGGATGGTGACCCAGCACATACTGTTCGTTTTAAGAACACTTTCACTGCACATTTGACAAAATGCAAAGAAGGCACCAGTGTGAGATTTCTAAAGATAGCTACAGCACTCAACCCAAGGTTTAAGAATCTTAAGTGCCTTTCAAAATCTGAGAGGGATGAGGTGTGGAGCACTCTTTCAGAAGTCGTAAAAGAGCAACACTCTGATGCGGAAACTACAAAACCCAAACCACCGTCTGCTGGTGGCATCTGACTTAGATGATGAAAATGAACATGCGTCGATCAGCAGTGCTTTGGATCATTATCGAGCAGAACCCATCATCGACATGGACACATGTCCTCTGGAATGGTGGTTGAAGCATGAAGGGACATATGAATCTTCAATGCATCTGGCACGTAAATATCTTGCAATGCCAGCTACAACAGTGCCATGCGAACACTTGTTCTTACTTTCAGGTGACGTTGGAAACAAGAAGTGGGCAGCATTATCTCCTGCAAATAGTAACCAAACTTGTTTGTCTGAGCAATTGGCTAAAGTAGGACTGAGTGGACTTGTCGTTTCAAAAGTTTTCCACTGTTTTATTTTTGAATGCCTTTCTTTTGTACATAATTCTACATTTGTAAGTTCAACTTTCATGATAAAGAGACTGCACTACAGTACTTGTATTAGGTGAACTGAAAAATACTATTTCTTTTGTTTTTTACAGTGCAAATATTTGTAATAAAAATATAAAATGAGCACTGTACACTTTGTATTCTGTGTTGCAACTGAAATCAATATATTTGGAAATGTAGAAAACATCCAATAATATTTAAATAAATGTTATTCTATTATTGTTTGACAGCCCGATTAATTTTTTTAATTGCTTGACAGCCCTATTAATTACATTATCACACATTATTTATCCCCCAGACCCTCTGCCTCAGTCAGTGCACAGGATGGACCTACACTGGGTTGTGTAGTGAAGATGACTTGTCAGTAAAACTCCTGCTCCATTGGTTACCCAAGGTGTGTAGTGAACGAGGCAGAGGACTGCAGGAAGAGAAAGTAAGGTCTCCAGATTAAGGCATTTGAATGTTGTGCTGAGCTCCATGCCTGATACAGATGGATTCTTCAGGAAATTTAGTTGCTAAAATCCAAGAAGTCTCTACTGAGCACCTACATAGTGCAATTTTTCAAAGGCTCACATCTTGGCCGGATTTTCACAAGGATGGCAAGAGGTACACATTGCTGACACAGAGGTCAACTTGAGACATTTTCAAGTCTTTGGCCCAGAGCATGGGGGCCCTAGAGCTTATCAAAGAAAAGGTCACCAGAATGCCTTTTTTTACCATGGGCAAAACTACTTATTTTCCCTAACTTCTGAACTGCTTTAACTGACATTTTCCAAAAAAATTCAGCATGAGGCATATAGCCAGCATGGAAATACAAATTAAACAGAAAGAGTTGGGCAAAGTTATAAGCAACTGAAAACACAGTCTTAAAATGGGAAGTGTTGGGCAATCTTAACAATAGGAAGCACTACTAGCTCCATTTATAATAGTGTGTGTGCGCATGACAGAGAAAGAGAGAGACAGACAGCAACAGAGAGAGAACATTCGTAGTATGTCCAGGCCTTCTTGAACTAGTAGAAGTTTTAAAGAACAAAAAGACAGCAGCAGAGCCTCATTATATGCTGCATGCTAGCTATAGTATACCACAATGCCTGCCATAACAGCAGTTTGATTCTCAACATTGACAGTCAGAACAAAAATTGACAAGCTTGTCATTTCATACATTGTGTAAAGCCTGGCTACATTAGACAGGGTGGGAGAAGTCACTTCCGTTGATTTGGAGGAAAAAATGCTCCTACACCCAGTAGTGCACATAAATCTACAAGGTATGGCTTGCTGGTCCATACCAAATTTTGGTTTCATAACACAAAAATGCCAAATTTGAAGGAATAGCTGCAGCTGTATTCATTCTTGTCATAGAATAATTATTGAACCCAGAGTACTTTCCTTCACTGTTAGACATTTGATCATTTATATATAAGAAAATATCCAGCTGAATATCAAGGTTAGAACGTGGTGGTAATAATATAGGTAACAATATCTTTACTATGCTCAATTTACCTTTTTTTTTTTTTTTTTTTTTTTAAAGTGTGCATCAGACTAAAGTTAATTATTTTGTACTTTGAGGCATCTCAGGTATAACAGAAAAGGGTCTGTGTTCAAAGAATGTGAATATGTATACAGGGATGTTCTAACACTCTTAATTAGATAAACAATGTGTTTCTTTCATGAAAGAATATTGTTTCAGGTAAGTATGTTTAGTAAAAAAAAAATCCAATAAAAAGTCAACACGTTCTAGGTCAGTTTAACTGTAACTGAAATTGTGAAATGTATTAACAGAATATGATGTGCCAACGCCTCAGTTCTGTTTTCCTTTTCCTACCAATTTAGCTTCTTGTGGTAAAAAGAAAGACATCAAACCACTCATACTACAAGTTTCAGCTACTTTCCCCGAGACCGAAAATGTGCAGCCAACATGCCTGAATATTAGATGTCTGCCACATATTGCAATTATAAAACATTTTTAAGTAGATGCACCTTAACAAAGAACAATCATTTATATTTCTATCACATTAGGCCCAAGATCAGGTCCTCTGCTGGAACAACTCATGAGAGGGCTAAAGTTAGGCAGAAGACTCCACATTCCCTTAAATGGGAATGCTACTGTGTAATGTGGTGAATGCGTGCAGATTTTTGAAACACACAGACTGCAGGGGGTGCACCCCTCCGAACCTATAGTTCTTAGATACGGAGGTCATGAGGGAGGTTACAGATGGTCTGAGCAAACCCAGCAGCACAATTCCATCTAGAACAGTGCTGATGGCTGAAATCTAGCCCTCCTATGTAAGGGGGTTTGAATGTGCAGAGGGGCAACCCATATGAATTAAGACAACTGGATCAGTATTAATCCAGGAACTATTTCCCTGTGAATTTGAGAGGGTGGGATGCTGCAGAGAGTGTCTCCCTAAACTCATGGAGAACCAAAACACATGGCAAGTCTTCCACAGGGTTAGAGGTAAGGATGATCATAGACTTGACTCCCTTCAACAGATCTTGGTCTGTGTTATCTAATTTTCTAATATATTCATGCCTTCCATCCAAAAATTCAAAAAGGATGATTTTTCCCCAAAACAATTCACAGGGAAGTATCAATCCATGTACCCTGACCGGAAACAATGAGGCGCTCAGACCTTACATCAAAAAGTCTTAGCAGGGTACTTTAGGAGAGGTGGATAGGCTAAGGTTCTACATTTACACTTGAAGGGGCCATTACTACCCCAGCTTTTGGAGTAGGTTCTGTTCTGAGATGCACAGAGTAGATAGAATTTTAAATGCCATTGCCTCTAATATTATCAGTCCAATTTACACTGTAACAAAAGAGAACAAAGTAAAATTCTCAGTAATTTATTCAGTTCTCTTATATAAGTCAAGAAAATGAATTTTCTCTCTTCTTGTCCATCAGGTGAAGACAAAATTAACTGGTCTATTAGCATCAGCTTGCCTAGTAGGTCATTCCACCTTCTAGGTGTTGGCACCCTGTTTAATATATTTCAACATTCAGAAATAAAATTTTGGACTTCGCAAGCACCTCTTGCTGGCAGGTAGCAGGAATCTCAAGTGTTTGTGTAGAAACCCTTAATTCAGCTACACTTTTCCAGTTGCCTTGTGAGACATCAAAGCCCTAAGCAATTTCCTTCTGTGTTTCCCCTCTGGCGAACAGGAGGATTTAGGTAAATGGATGCTTAGCTTTTCAAAAGTGCCCCTGTCAGTGGCTGTATGGAAATCTAGGATCAGTGCCAGAAGTGAGCACTCTCTGCCCCATCACGATTTCAGCAATTCCTGCTTCCAGATGAAGCACCACCAAACACCCAACCCCACACCTCCATAACAAGTTTCCCAATTTTGTATCTTAAAAACCTGGTCACCATATACAGAAGTAGCAGCAATATCTACTGCTGGGTCACTGGTGTGTGGAGGAGAAAAATGAACTGGCCCCAGCTGAAGTAGAAGACATCTCCTGTTCTACTCCTGCATATAAATGTTTCCTCTATGGCACAGCAAGAACAAGGAATTAAACTGATCATGATCACATCAGTTTCATTCTGATGTTCTTGCAGACACAAATGGATGAAGTATTAGGTGTAGCACCACTGTCCAATCCTTAGCAAAAGAAAAATAAGAGGTGCAAGGAGAGAAGACAAAGAAGGAGAGGAAAAGGGTGAGATTTTAGAAGGGGAAGATGCACTGGTGTTCTATTGATAATGAATGTTAACTTAGCACTAATTTTTATCAGGTCACATTTTCCCCCAGCAGTAGGAAGGAGTGCTGAAATTACAGGGCACCTGAGCTCCAAAGGATAGCTCCCACTGCTTTCTACCTATTCTGGCAAATGGTAGGGAGACACCTCCAAGCCTCCTCAGACAAAAGAAAGGCTTGCTATAATGGTAGCAGGTGAAAAAGAAGGAGGAAGCTCCCCAGCAAGAGAGGAGAGGAGAGAGACTAAAGCAAGGAGGAATGAAGAAAGATTGGGTGGGGTTCAGATACGCTCAATTATTCCTCAAACTTGTCATTATCACCAAGCATCTAGTTTCTCACAGGTATCATAGTGAAAGTGGGTCTTCAGGACTAACCTGACTGCAGAGAGAGGTTAGTGTTGTTGTGATGAGCTCAAGAAGGGCACTGCACCCCTTGCCAATGGCCTGGAAAAAGGCATAGAGATTTTTCTTGTAAGAAGATGACTGACAAAGCGAGAGCAATGTGAAGAGACCATTTTCTTAAACAGCTTTTTGACTAGTCTCAGTGCTTCAGTAGGTAGGACCTTAAAGATAATACTGAGATTGGGTTAAAAGTAAGATCACACCTAAAATTACCGGAAAGAATATCAGTAGAATAGCTAGGCTAGCCAATCAAAATCTGCAGTTATCCTCATTTGCCTTGAGCCTTCCACACAGAACACCAGAGTCTGTATTGACTGAAAAACACCTCTTGATAACTGGTACTCTCCGAAGTGAAGGGGATCTCCACTTCGTGTAAGGACCAAACTGAACTCCACTGACTGTAGTAAAGTTCCACCTGCTTATACCTGGACTGAAATTGGTCAGAGCCAAATTCATCATCGGTGCAAGGTGCAGCTCTGCTGAAGTCAATAAATTTGCACCCTTTTACAGCAAAGCTGAATCTGATCCCATGTGTATTGTTCCTTCTAGATGTAATGGTACAGAACTTGAAACAAGATCTGAGTTACAAGAAATCAGCCAAGTGATGGTGCCATAGCAGTCAGGGAATGCTTGTTTTTAAAAAGTATAATCTAACAAATAAAAACAAAACCTTTCAAATGGGTAACCTATGCAGGTGTCTGAACTTGTCACAGATGCCCACCTTCACCACTTGCTATGTACTATTTGTTTCACACGTTGCATATTGTTTCAAACTAGATAATAGGTTCTCTGGGGCAAAGGCTGCATCTTGCTACTTGTTTGTATAGTGCCCAGCGCAATGAGACCCCAATCCTGAAGGGGGATTTTGGGCACTATTGCAATATAAACCGAAACCTCTAGACAAATGAAAAAAAGAGGAAGGAAAAATTCTGAAGTAGCTGCTGGTGGGTGATGGGTTCTCTTTTGGGATTTTATTTACACAGGGTGCAAGGGCCACAGAAGGGCCCTAAGCTCAGTGGAACTGTAGCAGTTCCACTGCACGTGAGCCAGGGACTGTACATCAGGCACATGCACACTGGAGCTGGACTCCACACTGGTTCCACATAACCCTACTACAAGTTTGGGGAAACATACAGATGAAAGAGTAAGATGTGGACAATGGCTCTCTAACAGGGGTTGGCAAACTACAGCCCGGGGGCCACATCCAGCCCTCCAGACATTTTAATCTGGCCCCTGAGCTCCCGCTGGGAAGCGAGATCCGGGGTTTGCTCCACTCCAGCACTCCAGCCAGAGAGCGGGGTCAGGGGCTTGCCCCCGACTGCGCGGCTCCCGGAAGCAGCAGCACGTCCCCCTCTCCGGCTCCTACACGACTCCTCCGCACGCTGCCCCCGCCCAAGCACTACCCCCATAGCTCCCATTGAGAGGGAACCGTGGCCAATGGGAGCTGCAGGGGCAGTGCCTGCAGACAGGCCAATGCGCAGACCCTCCTGGCCACGCCTCCACGTAGGAGCTGGAGTGGGACATGCCGCTGCTTCTGGGAGCTGCTTGAGCTGGGACCTGCATGGCTGACCCCCTCCCGCGCCCCAACCCTGCCCTGATCCACCTCCCGCCCTCCGAACCCCTTGGTCCCAGCCTGGAGCACCCTCCCACATTCTGAACTCCTCATTTCTGGCCCCACCTCAGAGCCCTCCCGCACCCCAACCCCAAATTTTGTGGGCATTCATGGCCCGCCATACAATTTCAATAACCAGATGTGACCCTCGGGCCAAAAAGTTTTCCCACCCCTGCTCTATAATCACATCCAGTGATTAGATCCATTTACACACACCTTATGCAAGGGTTTGTGGCTAAATTGTTCTACATCTTGCCCAAAGGTTAAGGGTGGGTATAACTCATCCCCCATCTAGCTCCCAACACAAAACCTGCTTACTCTTTGTGCATGGAACCAAGAGTGGTCAATCTCTCCATCTCAGGGCACTGGAAAGCCGTTTCATTGGAAAACATAAAACACAATCAATAGGTCAATAACTTTTTTTTTTTAATCTGTATGGTGGCAGTACCTACGACCCCCAATCATGAACTAGGAACCCCACTGTGCTAGGTGCTGTACAAACACATACCAAAAAATGATTCCCGTCTCAAACAGCTTACGTTGTAAGTAAAGTTCTTGTATTCATCACTTAAAAGGAATATACTAGATGCCTAACAAACTGCAGAATCTCCCTTCTCACCCGGTTTGAGTTTTCAGAAAAACAAATCCATACTCTCTAGCTGCATAGCAGTTCAACTGGTGCAATGATAGCTATCTATTTCCACTGCTAGAAAACAAACAAAAACATTAAAGAAGAAACAGAATACTATTCTAGCAATCCTAACTCATGCAAATCTGCAACTGATTTCAACGTTATTTACATACGCATAAAAAGAGGAGATTAGAAAGCAAACAGAAAACTAAACAGATCTTATAGGGGAAGCTTGTCTCCACCTGCTGGATGGAACGAAAGCAGCAAACTATCCATGTGTAGAAGATACAAGAACAAATTTACTTCAGAACTTGCATCTACATTTCAAACACTCCACAGCCATGTGACGTTCAATATAAATTTCTCTAGAGTCTAGACTCTCGAAATATGACTCCATAAAATATGACAGATTTTGTTTAAAGATTAGTGATTATTTTCTTGGCACCAGAGTTGAATAATGAAAACAGTAAATAATGGCACCAAGCACTTACATAGTGCCTTTCCTTAGAGGATTTCACAGCACTTTGCAAAACTGGGTGATCACCATTAGCCTCATTTTATAACAGGTTAGATGACTCCTCTCCCCAAGAGGCAGGCATTGCACAGGCACTGGCAGATAAAGCTTACCCACCCTGCCACACTGTTTTTCACCAAAAGGAGACCACTCAATGGTCAAATATAATCTAGACTATCCTAAGGATTACTGTGGAGCAAGTGCCAGCAAATGTTCCCATTTAATCCCAACACAATTAGGCCAGGAAGCGCTAAATGCAAAGGGGAGTTTTCTTATGTTGGCAACCTCTGGTTGGTCAGACATGCCATCTGGTTTACATGTTCCTTAATATAAGCAATTTAACCCTAACTAACGTGCACACACACACACTCTCCAGAAAATATTAATCATGTTTACTAAGGAGAATTCCATTAATTAGTTGTCAACCTATCTTGCACCGATTACTTCTTTTTCTGGCGTTTTTAAATAGAATTCTTTATAATTTTTTAACCCAAATAACTTACTATCATATTTAATTCCAGCACTTTAAGACAGCCATATTGATTTTATTTTAAAAATCCGCTCCAGCATGTTTTGAACTTAAGTGCCTACTGTAGAGGAATTGATGCCAAATGTTCATTATGGCAGCAAAGAACACTGGTGCAATCCCGTTCTATTGTCCTCACCTATTTTTGGAGCCTGATTTGGCAACTTTCCTGCCCACTGTGAAACAACTGAGAAAAATGGTTAACTGTGTATGGTATACAGCCTCAGTTATGTTATCAGGATATATGGCGCACACTGTGCACAAATTATACTTCCAGTTACAAGTGTGTAACTATCAACTTCAGTGGCTTCTTTTGTATCTGTATAATGAGTAGAATTTGGCCCTCAATCTCCTGGAACCCCACCTTCTGATGGTATTAAATCTCAAAATGAAGTTTTGAGGGTAATACAAAAATGGGTCCAGGCACAGAACAGCAGGAGTTACTCCTGCCTGCTCTCTACTATAAGACTGCCAATTCTGCATTTACTTGACGGAAAAATAGCTAAGTTAAACTATCATGAGTACAGAAATAGAGATCTAAATAAAATCTAACCAAGAAATTCCACATAATACTTTATTCCCAAACTGATAGACCTATGCTAGATGTAAAATAGATGATACAGGATAAATAGACTACAAATTATCAGCATTTATTCAATAGTATTGAAAAATACTTTAGATATATTGTTTGTAATATCAGGATTATTCCTTTGAACATATACCAGAATTGTCCATGAAATTAAGAATAGTTGAGAGATTTGCAGCTAAATAGAGTTCAATGTTAAACACTCAACATCTAAATGTATTTCAGACAAGTTTGTATTAAAACATTTTTCAAAGGAGTATTAAAAAACACTAGGCAACTTTCTTACTTCAAAAAGAAAAAGATAATCCTGGGAAATAAAATAACTGAAAAGTCTCTCTAACTGTAGGCTCTCACTTCAACCCATATTTATAAACATTTTAAATTGATAATTCTCTGGAAAAAAGCAGAAAACAAAAAAGAACACTGAACACTTGTCTTTAGAGGAGAGTAGATATATAACATTAACAGCTTACTGTGGATAGTGGTTTAATCAGGAAGTAGCCATTATCCTTTCGCTACAGAGCAGTGACAGCACTCCAAAACAACAAGCCGTGGTATTTTTTTTCTCAGTTAAGAGGACTGAAAGAACACATGCTATTTTGCTCCAGCTTTGCTGACCCCAAAGGTCACCAGATGTCTGTTATCAAAAGGTATCATGAAAACATAATCCAAGCAAGTATTTACAATGCTAGATTTGTGGAAACATCTAAAATCTGTCTAACACAACCTCTCTCTGTGTGTATTACTCACAAAACATGGCTGTCTTATTCAGAGATTAGCAATTATTGTAATGAGATACTGTCGGAGAGGGTCAAATAGTACTTCCTGCAGTTTACACATCTTGATTTCCTGGTAAACAAACTGAAAGGCAGGTGGAGCACTTAGATCACTGGTAAACAAGTATGCTCACGTGACCAAAACCAACCCAGGTGAACTAATTAGTTACAATACAATGTATAATTGTTCCAACTTAACTACATCAGAAATAAAAATAACTCGAAGCAAAATGCAGATTTTTTTTTCTCTAATACTGGATAAATGGCAATTCTGTACTACATGATTTTTTTTAAGCATGTCTAAATCTAAAAGAATCATTTAAGTTAACTGAAGTTCAAATATACACATGCAATAAACTGCTGCTGAAGTTCTGTTAGAATGAGGAATCAGTACACATGATAAAAACAATCACAAAAGTCATTCTTGGAAAAATCTGAAATCTGAGCAATAATTGCTAACAGCTGTATCTGGAGGCTTATAATTTTCACCCTCCTTACAGCAGAGAAAGGAAATAAACAACAGAACTTTCTAAAAAGATATTACATAATATATTATTTAGAAGCAACCAAAAATTAAATCTAAAGTGCAGTTTAAAAGAAAAATAAAAAAACAATGGTTGGATAAATATTTCAATTGCAGGCTCCTTCACAGCACAGAGCAAGAGGCTAGTTGGTTTGATAGCTGGACACAAATCAAAATTGTCACCGATATTAGCTTGGAAGGTTGTGATATTATTTAAGTGTCTAGAATTCCCACCCCGCCTCACCTGCTGAAAAGGGGGAGTGCAAGAGCCTCTGGTAGAGAAGAATTTGATCAACAGATATAATCCTCTACTCCAGATATTTAAAAAAATATCTAATGTGCCAGAAGTGGGAGAATCTGCACTTAATTTCTCTAAAATACATTTTTGTTGTAACTGAAAGCGATAGACTAATGTCCAATCCAAAACAATTTCCTCAACTTCTTCATATTTCAACTGGATACTCTTCCCTCCTCGCCTCCAATGGAGGCAGTGGTCACTGAATGCCTTTGACTGCCTAAGACTGTTTTCCTCCCAAAAAATCTTAGTCACAGAGGGGACTGACATCAGCAGGAGAAGGCTATTTCTTCCCTATTTACCCGATAGAATTCACCAATGAAGAAAAAAGTTAAGCAGATCCAGTTTACAATCAGGCTCTCCCTGATGGACCTTCTTCAGGAGTTGCCATGATACTATGAAGAGTAAAACCCCACAGAAACAGTGACTAATGGGAAAGGAAGCCTGTTACCCTCAAGAGTAACATGAGGAGCACACAAAAGGGACATCAACTTTCCTCTCTGAGAAACAGTTCAGCATGGAGCCACAGGAAAGCAGCCAATTGACAAATCTGGAGAATGAAATCCAGGTACAGAATGGGCATTGGCAATGCAAATCTCTACTAACTATACTGTCAATGTGGCCCAACCCTATTTCAAAATCACCTCTAAGAACAAGGACCTGATCCAAAACCTATAAAAGTAAATGGAATGAATCCTATTCACTTCAGGGGTAGGGTTGGATCAAGCCTAGAGAGCATATCCTAGGCTGAGGCTTTATCTACACTAGAAAGGTTTGCTGGTATAGCTATATTGGCAAACCCTTCTAGTGAAGACACATCTTATACTGGAAAAAGAGTTCTTTTGCTAGTGTAGCTAATACCAGTTCCACAAATAAATAAGCAGTATCATCAAAAGGACATTTTTGCCAGCACAACTGCGTCAACACTACAGCTTTTACCAGCCTAGCTATGTCTGTTAGGGAGTGTGGTTTTTTCGCATTCCTAACTGATGTAGCTATGCTAGCAAAACTTTTTAAGTATAGACCAGGCTTGAGTGCACATTCAGTTATTGGAGTTTCTACAAAGACTGCCAACAATGGTACCATCTCAGTACTAAAAGTATGATGGTGGTTTGTGAGTGGGACACCTGTCCAATAAGCCAGGCCCCATGATTAAATGTAGTTTGTAAATTAAAAACATTCCAAAAACTATGCTAATAATATCAGCAAAAATAGTAATGAGGATTCTTCTTGTAAAATATTTATATTTTACACTGTTGATTTAAAAGATTACCTTGAGATTTTTAATAAAAGATTATTTCATGCATTAGTATGGCCATAATTGTTATAACAAAATGCAGAGAAAGAACTCATTCCCTTAAAAAAACGATTTCAAAACATCAAAATTGTACTGCTAGAATCTGTTGGGTTCGTTTGTTTCTTTTTGCTTACAAAAAGCAATTCTTGTCAAAAGAGACAGTTAAAAAAATACAAATCTTCAAGCAGAAATAGAGCCTTGTGCTTAGAGAAAAATCTCAGCAAAGCTCTCTTTACAATAGTTTAAAAAATACCTTTCCATAAGCAGTACACAGTTCATAGTGAAATCAGTGGGAGTTTGCCTCTGACTTCACCAGAAGCATAAGAGATAGTGAGTTAGGGCCTTACGTTAGAAACTTTTCATCCAAAAAAATACTTACTCACAAAAATAGTCCCAATGAATTTAATAGGTCATATACGATTAAGGGTTTTGATGGGTTGGGACATGTGTACTAGAGTTATTATTCAGATTATTAGCTATTGAGGTGAACAGTTCTTCTCAGATCATCTCAATACACATTACCCACACTGCAAAACATAATTATTAGGTAAAGTGTGTCTTTGCTATGGTACATGAAATGAAGGAGGATACACACACACACATATATATATATATAATACTGGCAACAACAAAATAGGATACATCTTTGGTAAATGTTTCCAGCTCACCCTCAACTCCAAGCCAGATACCAGTGTTAACAAGATTACACGCAATAAGGGTTATTTTCTGCCCCTTCTGACCACCAGAGGCCCTCTAGGGACTCATCTCACCTCACACTTGTCAGTCACTTGCTTAATCATATAATACCCAAGTATCAGGAGGCCCAAAAACTGCTAACTGGAAAGTTTAAAAGAAGATCTGACAAGGTAAGGAAACTGTTTCTGTGCTTGTTTCATTTAAATTAAGATGATTAAAAGCAGCATTTTTCTTCTGCCTAGTAAAGTTTCAAAGCTGTATTAAGTCAATCTCCAGCTATAAACTTTTGAAAGAACAACCATAACGAATTGTTCACGGTTATGAACATTTCAGAGTTACAAACAACCTCCATTCCCAAGGTGTTTGTAACTTTGAGGTTCTACTGTAGGCATATTTTTACTCTTATCTGTACTTTCAGAAGGCAAGCAGTCCTGTGCTAATAAGCACATTTCAGGTTGACCTTCAGAGGTGGCTCTGAGTAGAGTACATTGCAGCAGACAAGGGTAGAAGTAATAGAAGTCATGGACTGTTGGATTTCTATTGTGCAGTCCACATTAGAGAGGAATGGCTACAATCTCCAAGTAAACTGCAAATAGTGAAAGGCACTATGGCCAGGGCTTTGCCTTTTACATTATTCCTTAAGCCACCAAATTTGCTGCAGAATCCACATGTCACTCCAGAATATAAAACTTTCCTTTAAAAAACAAAACAAAAATCTTCTAGCTGATATAGCTGTGAATATAACCTCCTGAATATGAACTGAATGAAACTGATGCAGTCATCTAAGTATACAGACAACATGAAAAAATGGCTCTGATCAGTGTGAACTTCCCCCATTCATCTCCATGATGTGTTAAACCTGAAAGTTAATGCTGATGGTTTCACATCAGTGTGGTTAAATCTTTCACTGCTAATGATCTGAGCAAGAATACCCAGCTAACATGTATATCCATTTATGTTAGCTGAATGGACAGATATTCATGGACAAGGAGAGACCAATAGGCCAGCTGAATACTATCAGAATTTGCTGGGGTGAGGCGCCAGCAATTCAAACCATTCCTACGTTCCCTGCCCCCTAAAATCTCAAGTTTCTTCCAACTCTGCCCACCAGAAGAAGGGAAAGTGGAGATGCAGACTCTTCTCCTCTACCAAAAGTCTCAACCACCTCTTCCAAAAAGCCCAAATGCATCTTATTTCTTTGTAAGTGACAAATCTTTCAGCTGTTCCCTTTCCAGTGAAGTGCAATTCCCACCTCCCAAGCAATCTGGAACGAGTGAGAAGTCTTACTCATTGGGCCAGATTCTAACATGCTTAAGACATCTGAGTACTACTTTATTTCATGAGAGGTCCCACCATGAGGCCATTCATAGAGTAAGTTAATATTCAACTTGAGTAAAGAGTGTCAGAATGTGGCCCTATATTTGGAAAAGACATTGCTTTAAAAACATGTAGCAAGCTAATCCCCTTTCTCCATAGTGCTTCAAACAGCTGATGCCAGCTCAGAAGGAGCCTCTTAGGGCTGTTCAGAAATTGTGTAGCAGCTGAATTCCCCCTACCTGTCTTAGTCCTAGCCCTACTAGGCATAGGGTGGAGCGGGGGTTCCTGCAAGAGGCAGGAAGGAGATACGGCATCCTCCTCTGCTCTTCTTCCCCTAAAGCAACCTAGGCAGTGTATTGTGGCCACAGGGCCTGGTGCTATACTCATGATTTCTTTGGTTTTCGTTTACAGATTCTTCCCCCACCACCAGCCCCAATTTTAACCTGAATGCTTGAACATGTGACATATTAATTGGATCCTAACGTAATATCTTGAATCAAAAGATGCAAGTGAAATATTGCAAGTACTAATTAGCAAGAGCCACTAAAAATTATACATTTATTGCCCACTATGTCTGCAAACTGTCCTCAAAGTTTTTTCTTTGTAAATTGAATTAATTCTGCGCTTACTAAAGGCATCAGAATGAGTGTTCAGGAGGCTGAATTTCTTTGTTTTTTCCATCATGTAGTAATAGTGCAAACTCCTGCCCTGTCACTGTATCCCAATCCCCAACTGCTCAAACGTCCCTCATTTTGAAGGAATGTCACCGATTTTAGTCTCAAAACTATCTACTTTCCACACAAATTTGGTATCCCCACATTTTTTATAGCTGAAAATGTATTTATATATGAAATAAAGAATTATGAAACCAAGGCCGTAGAAAGAAACGGTAACTTTCTTTAACTGTGGTTCTTCAAGATGTGATGTAGATGTGTACTCCAAGTACAAGTGTGCATGATAGAAGCAGACACTTCTGCCTAGCAGTACCTATAGAGGGGTGGCGCTCAGGCCTCATGCCCGTAGCCCTACCCCTGGCTATATGAGGTAGTTCCGCCCCAATTCCCCTCAGTTCGTTTGCACCAAATGTCCATGGGAAGACTCCGATGCAGAGGGGACAAGGTGGGCCGTGGAATACACATCTGCATCAGATCTTGAAGAAAACAGTTACAGTAAGTAACTGTTCCTTCTTCAAGTAAATGCAAACGTGTGTATTCCAAGCATGTGATTACCGAGCAGTAGCCACATCCCCAGGCAGGGCTCAGTCTACCTGAGTAAGATTGCAGGACACACTTCTGACGTTAGCATCCGCTCTGGAAGAAGCGGTTATCCCGTAATAGTCCGTATATGTATGTATAGACAACCACACAACCCTACAAATGCCCAATATGGAAATGTCATTAAGGAATGCCACCGACATTGCCTGTGCTCTCGTTGACTGTGCCCATAACTGGTGAGGAGCCATAGCCAATGCTACATCATATTCAGTCTTGATGCAAGATGTTATCCCTCAAGAGATGGTCTGCTCAGAGACCGCCTATCCCTTCATGGGGTCCACATATGATATGAACAGGCAAGGCAAAGCACGAAACTGTTCAGTCCTCCTCAGACAAAAGCTTTGACAGCATCTAATGTAAGGAGGCATTGTTCCTCTGGTGAGGAATGCAGATAAGGGAAAAATATAGACAAATATACTCTCTGGTTCAAATCAAACTGAGAGACCATCTTGGATACAAGGTGTGGCCAGAACATAATCTTGTCCCTGGAGAACTGTGTGTAAGGAGGCCCGGCAACTCACACGCCCTCCTAGCAGAAATAATGGTTATAAAAAATATAGTCTTCTGAGATGGAAGGGTGTGACAGCACCCCAGGGTATGACCTGGACTGTGGGACCGCTGTGTCCCCTTAACTTTCCAGCCTGGGCTGTCTCTCACAATGCTTTTCTAGTGACAAGCAGCAAACCCCTCCAGGCGCTGTTATTACTCAACTACCAACATGCAAAGACAAACCCAGCTAAGTTGCATAAAAGCTCTCCAAGCCACTCATTAACTATACAGAGGGAGACCCCAGCAAATCCCCCCAGCCTTGTACCCCAGAAGTGTACCATCTTACACTGCTCAAGACTGTCTCTCGAACAATGCAAGCTCATTAATTAGTTCGCCACTTCGTTGAAGGATAGTGGCCATGCACCAGCCTTTGTAATCTAAGCAGATTCCCTAAGCAGTTTAGACAAACACACTGGTAAGGATAAAAGATTAAAATAAGTTTGTTACAGAAAGATAGACTTTAGCTGATTATAAGTGGAAGGCATAAAGGTCAAAGACAGTTACCTAAGAAAATAAAAAATAAACACGCATCCTAAATCCTAAACTCCCAGTCTAAGCAAGATTTGAATCAAATGGCTTTGATTCAAATCTGGACGTTGCAGGAGGTCACAGTTCTTAATACACAGTCTGAATTTCCTTCTCAGCGTGAGACCAATCTCCTCAGTTTTATGTCTCTGTCTTCCCAGAATTCTTGTTGCCTTCAGCGTAGGTGGGGGGAGGAGAGAGGTGATCGCCTAGTGCCACTATCCCTTACTTTTATACTCTCAATTCAGAGAAGATACTGACCCAGGCATGTCCTGGCGGGCCTTGCTAAGTCATATAGTTGAACAATCCTCACTGTGTAGTGCTTGTGCAACTATTTCTTACAGAATTGTAAATCTCTTGTTTACAATTCTCTTGTCAGCCAATGGCTCGTGATAGTAGCTTAACACCCATTTGGGTGTGGGTCACCACCTTTGTTGTCACTGGAGAACTAGCAGTGGGCATCTCCCAAACTCACAGCATATTTCAATAACAACCACATACTGGGTTGTCTACTGTCTAGTCACACAAACACAAGCACCCTTGTCCCGCCTCCTGCCCCAAGGCTCCGCCTCCACTCCACCCCTTCTCTGAGGCCCCATCCCACTCACTCCATTCCCCCCTCCCACCATTGCTCGCTCTCCCCACATCCTCACTCACTTTCACTGGGCTGGAGCAGGGAGTTCAGTCGCAAGAGGGGCCGTGGGCTCTGGGCTGGGTCCAGTGGGTTCAGAGTGTGGGAGGTGGCTCTCAGTTGAGCTTGGGCAGGGGTTTGGGGTGCAAGCTCCGGGAGGGAGTCTGGGTGCTGGAGGGGGTTTGGAGTACTGGTTCTAAGAGGGGGCTCAGGGCTGGGGCAGGAAATTGTGGTGGAGGAAGGGGAGAGGGATGTGGGCTCCAGCCAGGCTTACCTTGGGCAGCTTCCGGTCAGAGGCACAGCAGGGCTAAGCCAGGCTCCCTGCCTGCCCTGACCCCACACTGCTCCTGGAAGTGCCTGGCAGGTCCCTGCGGCCCCTGGAGCCCCCTCTTGCTTGCAGGCACCGCCCCCACAGCTCCCATTGGCCACAGCTCCCAGACAATGGGAGCTGCGGAGTTAGCGCTTGGGGCAGGGGCAGCGCACAGAGACTCCCTGTTCCCCTCCCAAAGGCCGCAGGAACATGCTGGCTACTTCCGGGAGCAGCGGGGAGCCAGGGCAGGCAGGGAGCCTGTCTTAGCCTGCTGCGCTGCCGGACTTTTAGCGGCCTAATATCTCCCGTTTTGGCTTCAGTAGCCTCCGGGAGATAGAACCCAATTCTTGGAGACTCCCGAGGAAACCATGAGGGTTGGCAACCCTAACCATATAGCAAAAATCTCATAACTTCATACACTAATGATTATATGTATTTTGACAGAACAATGCGTTTCAGCAGATCATGACCTTTCAGATATTTCATTTGAAATATCACAACCATATACAAATGATGAATATGGGGATTACAGGGTGCTACTTTGAGATCCAGTGCATCACAAAGGGGCAGCAGACAGGAAGGAAGAGGCTCAAATGGAGGCCCCATTAGAGCTGTTAAAATGGTGTTCAGGTCCCACAGGTGGACCAGCTCTTAGACTGGAGGATGCAGGTGAAAAAGTCCTTTCTCGTCGCCCAGGGAATTGGAGAAATTCAATTTCCCTTGGATATGTGGATGAAATGTCGATACTGCTGCCAAATGCACTCTCAGAGAACTGAATACTAAGTCTGATTTCTGAAGGTGAAGCAGGTACTCCAAGATGTCCTGGATGGAAGACCCCGCTAGATGGGTCCCATGAGCCGAGAACCACACTAAAAACCTCTTCCACTTTGCCATTCTAGTCAAAGGCTTCCTACTGTTAAGTAGGACCTGTTGGTCAGCCTGTGAGCAACGCTATTCACCTACACTGTAACGTACAGAGAGCTGATCACCAGATGCGTGGTGCAGCCACAGTCCTCTGTGACAAGGTCAGAAAGGAGAAGTAAGATGGGAGATTGAACTGACAGAACATGTCTGAGAATCAGCACTGCCTCGGCCACGCGGGGCAATCAGGATGAGCCAGGCTCAATCCACCTTGGGTTTGGTGGTAAGTTGAGGAATGATCAGGACAGAAAAGAATGTATAAAGCAGAGTCAAGGGAAAGCATCAGAGAGGAAGCCCAGGCTGAGCATCTCCTGAGAGCAGAATAGGCAATACTTCCTGTTTTCCCTCATTGCGAAGAGGTCGATCATGGGGATGCCCCACACTGCTAAAACAATTCGAAGGACCTCCACTTTCAGGGACCATTCCTGACTTGGGGAGAAAAACCTGTAGAGATGATCCACAAGGCAGTAAGTGGACAGCTATAAGGGTAAGGTCTTCTTTCATGCTGAACTGCCACAGGTTGATCACCTTGAGGCAGAATGATCTGGAGTGGGCTCCCCTTTGTTTGTTCACATTGTACATCACAGTGGTATTGTCGGTGAGTATGTGAACCAGTGAATATCTGATATGTTCCCGAAAGGCATGACACACATAGATGGCCCAAAGCTTCAGCACACTGATGTGGAGCAAGGCCTCCTGTTCTCACCAGAGTCACTCAGCGAGTCCAGATGTGCCCCACCCAACCAAGAAGGGACATCTCAGTAACCAATGACTTGGTCGGAAAGGGCTGAGCCAAGGTACACATTGCATAGGGACTCCCACCAGCACAGGAACTCCAGGACTGATAGACGAACGAGAACCAATCAGTCCAGAGAATGCAGGGCAGGGCAGTAAACCATCTTGAGCCACATTCGAAGAGGGTGAAGATGAAACCTGGTGAGATGGACCACCTGGGTGCAAGCGGAGACATGGCACAATGGGCTCAGACACACGTGGACTGTCATGGATGGTTGTGATTGCAGACTAAGACACAGCTGTTGAATCACCTGGAAGCGGTCAGTCAGCAGGAACACTTTCGACATTGTGGAATCTAACAGGGGCCCAATGAACTCTATTTACCGAGTGGGAGCCAAAGTCAACTTCATGGTGTTTAGAATGAGTTCTAAATGATGGAGTAAATATAGCATGGTGTCGATGTGACCGAGAACCTCCTCTCTGGACTCACCGTTCAGCAACCAGTCGTTGAGGTGGGGAAGGTATGGATTCATTTCCTCCTGAGGTATGCCATGACCGCTGCCATACATTCAGTGAAGACTCAGGAGAGATGCCGAATGGGAGAACCGTGCACCGAAAGTGTCAGTTTCCTACCAGGAAACGAAGAAACTTCCTGTGGCTTGGAAGGATGGCCACATGAAAGTAAGTGTCCTGAAGATCCAGAGCAGTTATTTTGAAACAAAGCAAGGATTATATGAGCTTCTGTATGGTCACTCTATTTCATTTATTTGTTGAATCCATGGAGGTCAAGGATGGGTCTCATCCCATCCAAGGATTTTGGTATCAGGAAATACCCATGATCCCAGTGTTCTCACAAAACCTCCTCCACTGCTCACAACATTAGCAGAGAGCTGACCTGCTCAAAGAGCAGCCTCCTGAGAGGGGTCCGTGAAGAGGGACGGGGAAGGAGAGGGGCTGGAGAGGGGGCATGGAGAGGAACTGGATGGCATAGCCCTATCTGACAGCGTTTAGGACCTAGTTGCAGAAGGTAATCGAGACCCAGGCAATGTAAAAGTGGGCTAGCATGTCCCCAAAGGAACAGGCACATGACAAGGGAGGAAGAAAAAAGGGGAACAGTGCTCTGGACCACCGAGTCAAAACAGGTGCTTAGCAGGCACCCAGGGAGGGGGTGCAGACAGGCCAGGCCATGAACCCGAGTGCTTTCTCTTATGGGACTTGTCCCTCTTCCTGGGATAGTCTCACTGTCTCAGAGGAAAAAGCTGCACAAAAGGATGCTGCAGCCTGTATGACTGTTATTGTTGCGCCCCATAGTGGCATCTCTGCGTGGCTGGCGTGTACGCCCCCAGAGACCTTAATATAGCCTTTGAATCCTTGAAGGAATGCAGGGTTTCATCAGTCTTGACCGAAAGCAAGGTTCAATCATCAAAACACAGGTCCTGAATTGCTTGCTGGATATCCAGTGTGATCACCGAGTTTTGGAGCCAGGAAGCCCTCCCTCATAGCAACTATCAATGCCATCGTCCTGGCTGAAGTATCCGCCACATCAAGGGCAGACTGCAGAGATGTTATAGCCACCCAGCAGCCCTCAGCGACAAACACCCGAAATTCGTCACGGGAAGCCTCGTACAACTGCTCCTCAAATTTGGCCACAGCCAACTAATTGAGGAAGTCATATCTTGCCAGCAAAGCTTGCTGGTTCACAATCCTCACAATCCTGTAGTGAAGAGGAGGTGTATATCTTTCTATCCAAAAGGTCCAGGCACTTAGAGTCTCTGTCCTTAGGGTGGACTTGAACTTGCCCTGCCAGTCTCCATCATTCACCACCATGACCACCAAGAATTTCAGGGCTGGATGGGAACAGAACCCCTTGTATCCCTCTACAGGCACAACATAGCATTTCTATAAGACCTTGGCCATTGGCGGTACCAAAGCCGGGATACCCAAAGAACTCTCAAAGGTTTGAGGAGTGCCTCATTAATTGGGAGGGCCACCCTTCCAGGGATGAATGTCCACAAGTTTATGGGTATTCTCCTGGAGAAAATCCTCTTGAACACGAGAGACGAGGCCACTCAACATAAAAGGTCCTGGTATGCCTTAAACTCCTCCAGGATGGAAGGGGAGGATGAACCAGGCAGCACTGCTTCATCCAGGGACAAGGATGAGGCTGTTGGCTGGGCTAAAGGCAAGTCCTGCTCCTAAGGCAGCGTCTCTGGATGGGGAAATTTCAGGAGCTCCACAGGAAGGGGAATCTCAGGCATCTGGACTTATGGGTGATCTGCAGCCACCAATGCTACATAAACAGGTGATCTCGCTTTGAACTGGATGATGAGCAAGACCTCCAGGAGGAAGGAGTTTCCCAGTTAAACCCAAGGGGAGTATTGGTATGGGTAAGGCATTGGTGGCCAGTAGGAGATGGTCCATGGGTCTCCATAAGGGCCTCAGGGCACATGCCAATCCTGGTAGCCCTACAGGTCTACCATTGGCTTCAGACCTCCTCTGATGAAGTGAAGCAGGAGGACAAGGATCCCGATTCTGAAACAGGGGAGTCCCAGGACCTGGGAGACATAGGAGGAGTGACTCTAGAGGGAGAGAGCAGACAATCCGACTCATCCGTGTCCCAAAACAAGGTCGGAATCGGCACTCCTGATATAGTTGGCACCACCAGTGCCAAAAATGCCAGTGCCACAGGCAAAGTCAGTCCCAGTACAAATATTGGTACTGGAGTGCCTGAGTGCCTCAACGTTGGGCACAGCAACAACCTCCATGGAACCATCAGTGGCGTCGATTGCATGGGTGCCGAGGAAGGGCCAGTGTAGTGGAGTGGTTGCCCCACACCAGGAAGAGGAAGGGTTAAAGCAGGCCAGAGGGAGCCTATGCAGAACCCTCCAATTAGAAGAGGGCTCACTAAGTGAGCCAATCGGGAGGTGGCTTGTTGCAGCAGCCAATCAGGGCCAGCGGGGGCCATATATAAAGGGCTGCTCCACAGAGCAGAGGACAGTCTCTCCCTGGCCTGCTAGGGAGAAGGACTGTCTGCCTAGGAGCACCAGGGCTAGAGCAGTGCTGGGCAGGGCAGCAGAGCAGGAGGAGCTTCTGGCTGACTTCTGCCAGACTGAGGTCCTGGAGAAAGGGCAGATAAAGTGCTAGGGCTTCCCCCACTTGCCCTGAGGGAAATGGACAACACAAACTGGAGTCGGGCCAGCGGCAAAGATGGGACCAAAAGGCAGAGTAGGTCCGACACAGCCTGGTACGCTGATGTCATAGATACTGTTGGTACCAGCATTCTTCCTGTAGGTACTGGACTCAACGGACGCCTAGAGGCCGGAACTGGAGTTGATGGTACAGGTGTCTGCCCTCCCTACCCTATACTGAGGGAGGGTCAGAGGCACCTGCACCATCCCGCATGCCAGAGCCTTCCTGGTGCTGGTCTGCGCTTTTCTTAGGGGAGGCAGAAGAGTCACCCCAGGACCTGGAGCACTCGCGATTGGTCTTCTGAGACCTCATATTTGGCACCAATGACAGAACGACTCCTGCGTCTCTTGGGGAAGTTCCTGCCCCAGAATGGGAGGCAGTAGCATTTTCCAAGCTGGAGGGCGATCTGTGGCCCGAGGAAGGCCTCAGTACCAAGTCAGTCCTGATGGCCTGTTCAAGCAGGTGCTGCTTGAGGTGAAGATCCCGTGCCACCAGAGTCCTCTTTTTGAACAATCTTAAGATGGAACAGCTCTCTTTAAGGTGGGTTTCGCCAAGACAGAGCAAGAACCTCATGTGGGGGTCACTATTGGAAATCACCACTCCACACAAAGGACAATGCTTGAACCCTGGTGAGGGCATCACTGGGGAGCACTACCACTATACTATTACTCTAATACTAACTGAACTATTAACTATGTACATTAAAACTAGGCTAGGACGATGAATTGTGGGGTTGTGAAATGACAACCACACAGAGCTCCGACTTCAGCTGATGGGCGGTGAGAAGGAACTGACGTGAGGTCAGGGCAGTGTTGCCTCATATAGCCAGGGAAGGGGTTACAAGCATGAGGTGCGAGCACCGCCTCTCTATGGGTACAGCTAAGCAAAAGTCTCTGGCTCCAACACTCACAACCTGCTTGGAATACACGTCTGTATCTACTCGAAGAAAAAATAATATTACATTAAAGAGAGAAATCCCACAGCATTTTAACTTTCTTACATGAATAATTTGTGTCCTCCTCATTTGGGGTCTTTGTCCATCAAAACTTTCCACCACTACCAGATATGGGCTAAAGCTTATGCTCAAATAAATCTGTTAGTCTTTAAGGTACCACCAGACTCCTTGTTGTATTAGTTCCTTAAGCCATTTAGCCTCCAACTGTCTTACATTTCTGAATTTAGCATTTTATAAATAAATTCAAGTCACATTAGGATAAACTATTTAATATCTGGATTTTCAATTAAACATTTTCCAGTATTTTCTCACTTATTAGAGCTTGAAAACGATTCAAACTTGTCTATGTACACACTTATTTGGGGATTTTTTTTTACTAGCTAGTGGGAATCAGCTAGTGAATCAGCTATATAAAGTATCTACAAAAAAAAATACTTTAACAGCCTAGCATTCACTCTTTATAATATAGTTCAGCATTAAACATGATTTATTTTCTCAAACTGATGGCCTTCGGAAGGTTTGCAATCTACATTTTCCTTCCAGAACACAGGAAGGGGTTTATTTAATAAATTAGATCTCTCACCATAAAAACTAGGGGAACATTTTATAGATATTTTGTGTTAACAAGATACCTTTAATATACAACTCTAGATATACCTTGAAAGGTTTAAGAACAAAAAAGAAATGTTGAAGGCCATGAATATTTTTTAGAAAAGATACAAAAGACTGAAGAAAACTATAAATGTATATCCTTTCATTTATCTATCAACATAAAATAGACACACACACACACAGCCTGTGAGAATACAATATTAATTTTACTGCAGAAGAACAGACATTGCATAACAATGAGATTTGCTAATGAAATCAGCCATCAACCTGGAATACATATGTATTAAACCAAGACCTCAGTGTCATTTTCTTTTTGCATCATTTGTTCTCTCTCTCTCATTTTTCTCGACCTTTCAATATTTTGTCCTCCTTCAGGTTTTATTGCTTCAAATAATACAATATTATACAATATTGCTGTAACACTATAGATGCAGCACTTTTCATTTTATCACATTTATTTTTGTTAAATGTAGAAGCTAATTGCACAGGTTCCATCAGCATTGTTAATGTACCTTTGAAAGAAAAATCAGTGATGCTAAAGAGACAAAGGAGGTTTATTTCTATGGAAAATTGAAGTAACACATCTAATAAAAATTGAATATTACTTAGTACATAAACCGTGTAGAAACTTTTACAACTAGATCAGTGTTTACCTACCTGTTAATGCAGAGATTTTATATATAAAATATATATTACCCTTGTATTTAATGGTTAAATGTGGCCATAGTGTAAAACTATGACAAATGAAAATAATTGTTTTACTAACTCCCCAAAATCACCATAATTTTAATATATTTAAATAAGCCATCACATTTAGTAACAACATGAATAGCATATATTCTACACATTGATTTGAAATACACACACCTGTACCTGAAAAGTAGAATTCTTTAAAAAAAAAAAAAATCAAGATTATTTACTATTTATGCATGGAATGATGCACTTTGCAGCTGTTCACTACACAAGATCAATGAATTACAAAAATCTATAACATGCTATTCAGCTCACCGAGCACAATGATCCATATTTTACTTTTCTGGGATATAGTTGGCTCCATACTGTTTTGTGAAGATGCCATATTTAAATGTTAAAAGCTTCCTACCACCATTCGATGCCAGACCAAATTACCCAAACTGGGTTTTGAGCAACTACAAAAATTAATGGCATAACCTGCTATGGAATGTAATTGTTCTTAATTTATGATACTAATAAAATGTTAAGATAGTTGGTAGCACTTCAGCTAATATTCCGCTGTTAACGTAATATCTGTATCAAGTTAGCATGCTTCATTTTCAGTGCACCCCATTGCCTACTTCCAAGTAGTACACGGCAGACTAACAAAAGCAGTAGAAATCACAAAGACGCTTAAAAAGCAAACAAACATTCTCTAGGAACACCTGAAATCTTTTTAGACCGTCACTTGCTTATAAAAACCAGGTTTTCACTACAGCGGTGTTATAGACATAATCTTATTGGTTTTCGGGGCATAAGGAAGAATCTATGTAATTCATAAAGTAATTTCTGTTTTCACAGAAAAAGCTATTCATCCTGCCACCTGACATTTCCCTGTCCACTCAGGAGTGGCTCTTCAGAGACAAGAGAAAAATCAGAAGGTAATTAATTAATTAATTAAATTAAGGTGAGTGTTTGGGAAGGTCCGGAAAAATATTAAGAAAATTTCAGAATCTTATTACCTTCACCATCACCAGTGCCATCAAATGTACCAAGTCACTATTGTAGTTGCCAAGGAAGAACCCCATCAAAATATCAGACAAAAGAACCACCAAGATACCACAGTGAAATAAAGTATAATAAAAAAAATATTCCTCAAGCATACACAAGCACATGACACAGCCAATCCTGCATTTTTATGCAACCAATGCTTCCACTTGAGTCACTGAAAGTTTTGGGTGTTCACTAGATACATCATTAGGTCCCATTCTATCCTTCCATTTTCCCCCTCTTCCTCTTACACACCCCAAGTGTGCAACAACCTATAAGAAACTTCCAAGTGTCTATATTTCAAAGGCTTAGTGTTAATTTTAAAATTCAAGAGATTCTGAATATAGAAGATGTAGAAGATTGTTCAGAGTCACAATCTAGCAAAAATATTTTAAAGCTCACTTCTAAGCATTTGTCTTTCTCCAGAAATCCGTATATATTACATTTCCAAGATGAATACAATTGAACTGGTCGAGGCACAATTAATTCCATTGGGCTCACCTTCTGGAGCAAAGACTGCAAGAACCTTGACCCTGAAAAGCATAGGGTCATTTTCTTCAGTGATGAACAATGATTGCTTTCGGTAATTTTAACAATTGTCAAGTGAGTTAAAGAGTAGCACTGGCAGGTTATAGTTGTGAAATGCTTATACTTTTAATTTTAACAGTGATCTATTGCTCTGCAATATAGGTCAACTGTCCAATTCAACATCCTGTACATGAGGTTATATACTCTTGGGGCCATATACTGCTCTCACTGACATCAACAGTTCCACCAGGGAGCAAAGATAAAGTATGGCCCTTAAAATATACAGGTGTGCTAAAAGATACAATACTAATTCAAAAGATTAACTGAAGAAAGGATGTTTCTGAATTGTCCAGTTATACAGTACATATAACTTCTCCGGCTCTGGTTTCACAAATAACTGAAGGATTAAGCAGCCATGGACATACCTTAAATATACTATACCAACCTTTAACAAATCCATGAGATAGTCTCATGGCGTTGTGAAAAAATATTCAATGGGGTAGGAATATAAAACAATTTCTTTCCAACTAAAATAAATGTGAACCCTAATTTTATGAATAAGGACTCAATCCTACAAACTGAAGTTAATAAGAGTTGAAAGGTGCTTAGTGCCCCCATAGCAGGTACTCAGGACCGGATGCCACCAGGTGCTAACTGTTCTGTACAATTTGATCAACATAACAGAGCATGTTACAGTATTTTTGGGTTACAAACCACCAACGCCAGTAAGAAAAAAAAATGCAAAAATACAAATAACTCTGAATTTATATTATGTATCCTTGTTTTCCAGACTCGTGAGAAAAAGTTTCAGCAATATCCCTTTTAATTTTAGTAAAAAGCATATCAAGTTAAAATATTTCTGGTACTTACCTCATTCAGAAATACTAGTTTACTTGAAAGCTTACTTCTTACAAATCTGGATAATAAAACATGTTTACATTTCTTTATAATGAAACACCACAATTTGTACTGAATGATGACTACTATTTATCTACTTTAGGGAATAAAAGCAGAGGACAATTTATTAAAGCACAAGAGAAACTCCTGAACACTACAAGGTTACAGCCTGTGAGCTGAGCTGCTAGCAAAAACATCTATGATGCTCCAAACCTGCCATTTTTCTTCCTTGACAAAGACTCCATCTGCCACAGAGCCATTTACAGCCTCAGAGTCAGAATATCAATGATTTCCAACCATTTTGCAAGTCTGCTTTCACCTTGACATCACCTCTGTAATACATCTAAAACAGATGAAACATATATTCCCTCTACAAGCTCTGAGCCCTTGCTTTATTCAGCTGATAGGCATTTAAGTTGTCCTCTAACGTACCATTTTTTATTCTCACTAATTGTGTAAGAAGAATTTTAAAACTGCAAATTCCCTGTAATTTCTGTTGTTCTGCCTGTCTTAAAATAAGGTCCATTTGTACAACTTCAAAATAAGGGAAAAATATATTATGTACTTTCAAATACTGACTAAATGAAAAAAAATTACAAAACTATACGTATATATTTTAAAGTGTGTTATATTAAAATGGTTAACTACACACATGTACATAAACTTGAAATAAATACTACTTTTATTTTTCAATTTTTTTAAAAAAGAAGTTCCTCACTATGGGCCAGATCTTCAGACTGAATAAACTGGTATAACTTCACTGAAACCAACAGAGCTATATCTGTCTACACCAGCTGAGGATCAGCTCTACATCTCTGGACCCACATACAAATTCACAAGCCTATCCTCGAATTCTTCTTTAGACTAAAAATGCTCACTCACATGAAAGGGAGTTCTGCCTTGGTGAATTGCGTCCGCAGATAAACAGCAATATAATAAACTAAACAGAAATAGACTTCCCATCTCTTTAGACATAATAATAAACATACCCCTACCATACCCTTCAGGCAAAGGCCCAAGTGAATGTATTTCTTGCAAGCATTACATTAGGAAACCCAGTATTCAGTCAGGTATCAACCTTGCCTCTAATTTTGCAGGTACAATTTTTTTTTATCCTGGAATACTCACAATTTTGGACTCCCAATGACTTATAGATGCAAGAGCAGCAATTATAGGTCTGAGTGAATGAATCAAGTAGTTAGATGTCCCGCTGTTGCCACTGGAACCCTCAGTTTGTTACTCATGCTGGTGCAAGTATTTGAGGGCAGCTACCGAATGACAAAGAACTTCTGAGAATTCAGGTCTTTATATCTATAAAACACACATACCTAATTTTACAGGCACAATTGTGTGTTCTAATACACTCCCATCCAAAAGGCAAATAAGAGCATGTAGCATGGGGCACGGGTCACTTGCTGGAGGATTCTCTGCTCCTTGAAGTCTTTCAACCATGATTTGAGGACTTCAATAGCTCAGACATAGGTGAGAGGTTTTTCGCAAGAGTGGGTGGGTGAAATTCTGTGACCTGCGTTGTGCAGGAGGTCAGACTAGATGATCATAATGGTCCCTTCTGACCTTAATATCTATGAATCTATAAGATGTGATGACAGCCATTTGATAAACAGCAACTATCCTAACTAGGGTTGCCAGGCATCCGGTTTTCGACTGGAACACCTGGTCAAAAAGGGACCCTGATGGCTCTGGTCAGCACTGCTGACCAGGCTGTTAAAAGTCCGGTCAGCAGCACAGCGGGGCTAAGACAGGGTCCCTGCTTGCTCTGGGTCCACATGACTCCCGGAAGCGGCCGGCATGTCCCTGCGGCTCCTAGGTGCAGGGATGGCCAGGGAGGCTCTGAGTGCTGCCCCAGCCCCAAGTGCTGGCTCCGCAGCTCCTGTTAACTGGGAACCACAGCCAATGGGAGCTGTGAGGGTGGCGCCTGCTGGTGAGGGCAGCGCGCTGAGCCCCCTGGCTGCCCCTGCACCTAGGGGCTGTAGGGACATATCAGCCGCTTCCGGAAGCTGCCTGAGGTAAGTGTCTCCCAGAGCCCACCCCCTGAACCCCCTCAAGCACCACAACCCCCTGCCCCAGCCCTGAGCCTGCTCACGCACCCAAACTCCCCCCTAGAGCCCACACCACACATTCCGTCCCATACTCTGAATGCCTCAGCTGAAGCCTGGAGGCCCTCCTGCAGCCCAAACCCCCATCCCAGCCCCATATCAGAGCCCGCACCCCTAGTTGGAGCCCTCACCCCCACACACAGCCTAATCCCCTGCCCCAGCCTGAAGCCCTCTCTCCTCTCCCACACCCTGAACCCCTCATTTCTGACCCCACCCCAGAGCCCACGCCCCCAGCCCGAGCCCTCTCCTGCTCCCGCAGCCCAACCCCCTGCCCCAGCCCAGTGAAAATGAACAAGTGAGCGAGGGTGGGAGAGAGTGAGCGATGGAATGGAGTGAGTGGGGATGGAGTGAGTGGGGAGTGGAGCCTCGGAGAATGGGCAGGGCAGGGGCGGGACCTCAGGGCACAGGCACAGAAGGGTGTTCGGTTTTCTGCAATCAGTAAATTGCCAACCCTAATCCTAACCCTTTAACCACCTCACCTGCCCTCTTACCACTTATCTCTCATCTGGACTACAATTAACATTCCGAACCTGTGCATGATTTCAAACAGCTTCAGACTTTTCTTTTTTAAAGCCATCAGGAGATGTTTCCTTCTTCCCCACCCAAATGTAGAGTTTTCCCTGAAAAGTGTCTAAACTAAACTGACAGGCTGAAGTATCTCACGCAGTTTCTAACTGCCTTCATGACACTGAGCATGAGATACAAACAAATAATATATTTTCGGGTGTAGAAGAATGTCATATATTCAGCACATCCCTTATCCCACAAAAACATCGTGTTCCTTTCTCCAACCCCAAATAATCCCAATATACACTCCATTTGTCCCTCCTTTTTCACGCCCAATACCAATGCCCCCCCAGCCATTCCATCATTATTGCTGTCCAGTCATATGCTTGTCCTGGTGGTAGGGAAGAGGGGCATGCAGGCTACACAAGATCAGAAGGCTGATCTGTTTGGCTGGGTAGTGGTTTGCAAGTTGATGCCAACCTGGTAGTAAATTGAGCAGCTATCAACCAGCACTCTGTTGCTTACTCCCCCCTTGCTAGGCCATAAGGTCCATGCTGAGGAGGGAGGCTCCATGCTCTGCCCTGTTTCTAAGACAGCTCATGAAGACATTATTGCATTAGTTTAAATTTGGAAGTTTACCTTCACAACCAGAGGACTGGAAATATATTTTTAATCCAAAATCTTAAATCATGCAGGAGAAAGTTGCTTATTTACCAAAATGTAACCAGAAAGGTTCTCACTCTACTAATTGGGAAAAATAATTGTAAAGATCAGTTATAATAGATCTATAAATATAGTTACACACATTTCCTTTAAAAAAACACTGATTACAGACACAGTTGTTGACCAATGACTTGTGTTTTGAAAGATCTTTGAACTTTAGACTTTGCAAGTAAACATAACTAATACGAATTCCCCCCCCCCTTTTTTTTTTTTGCAAACCTATTACTGCTATTAAACAGATAAAACCAGCTGGTCTTAACAATAAAGTGATATTACAGAAAATTCAATTTACATCTGAACCCTTCCAGTTGCCATCTGTACAGTAAAGCTTAATAAACCACTTATTCTTCCTAACAGATGCTAATCATGGACTGACAATACACAATCAAAATCTGTTCTTTAACTCTTTTAGGCAAATGGCCATTAAGTCTGGTTATCAACAGCAATATCAACATAGTTGGGAATAATTATTCTTGTTCATCTAAAGCAATATTTATGTTACTATTGCTTTAAAATAGTTTGCCCACCCATCTTGAACACAAGACAAAAATGATATGTCTAACTGTAAAAGTAGATTTGAGCTGAGCTAAGCAAGTAGCCTCTAAAAGCCATTTAGATTTTATATTTTCTTGAAAGAAACCATAAGAAACATGAAAATATTTTTGCAGTTTCTTTCCACACTGCTATTTTCCCTATCAAGCTGATTTGCATTCATCAGTAACAAAATATATATTTTATTTATTCTTATTGTTGTAATTCAAAAACATTTGCTGACAAATCAACACAAAGAAACATATTATTCACTGGCAATAAACTACTTTTATTTTAAAGTAAAGCAGTTTTACTACACACAATTGTGTAAATAAGGGGGAGAAATCTTAATTTTTAAAAGGTGTAATTTCCTCTGCCTTCTATTTAGAACAGGTATGCTTATTACAAACACTTAAAACTGTGTTAAAAGAGCTTATTATTCTTAGTTTCTCAGTAAATTATAATTATTGTTATTATGCTTAAGTAAAGATGTAATTAAATCTGCAGGTGCTGAACCATGTACGAAGCGGTGAATTCTTCTGCTCTTTTTGGGATGCGTTATTTTGGAACATCTAATTTTTTGTCTCCATGTTTCTTGTTTTTAAACCAAAATGCATGTTTTCTTGCAGCGAAAAAACAGCTTGATATAACTTTACAAAAGCAGCAGAATCAATGCCACTCCTTTCAGCAGTGGGAGGGGAAGGGCATGATTTGAGGAGCTTATAAAGATCACTAAGGATATGTCTATATTGCAGTTAAACACCTGCAGCTGGCCCGTGTCAGCTAACTCAGGCTCACAGGGCTGTTTCATACCAGAGCTCAGGCTACAGCCTGAACATCTACACTGCAATAAAATAGCCCTGTGAGCCTGAGTAGGTGACATGGGCCAGCTGCGAGTGTTAACTGCAGTGTAAACATACCCTCACACACCACCAAGCACAACTCTATGAGATCCCCTGTGAGTAAGGTGTTTAGATCAGTGGCTCTCAACCTTTCCAAACTACTGTACCCCTTTTAGGAGTCTGATTTGTCTTGCATACCTGCAACTTTCACCTCACTTAAAAACTTGCTTACAAAATCAGACCTCAAAATACAAAAAAAAGTGTCACAGCACACTATGACTGAAAAATTGCTTACTTTCTCATTTTTACCATATAATTATAAAATAAATCAACTGGAATATAAATATTGTACTTACATTTCAATGTACAGTATATAGAGCAGTATAAACAAATTATTATCTGTATGAAATATTAGTTTGTACTGACTTCACTAGTGCTTTTTATGTCACCTGTTGTAAAACTAGGCAAATATCTAGATGAGTTGATGTACGTCCTGGAAGACCTCTGCGTACCCCTCATGGAGAATCACTGGTTTAGAGGATGAAATAGGGCCAGTGAAGTAGCATATCTGCAGATATATTGGCTATTCTCCAAGAAGGAAGAGAATGCAGTAGGCCCGATGTTACACTGAAGCAGCAACGGGGCATTCTGGCAACCTAAGAGTGGCAACATACAGTTCATTTACTCCTCCCTTTATCAATAATTTCTCCTTAAAAGTTTCTGGTTCTCAGTCTTTATTCTAATCCAACTGCTATGTTAAATTCAGTTTTAAGCTGTACTTTGCCCACCATATTTATTTTGTTCAGATTATGGATGGAATGCTGACAATCCATACTAACTGGTTGTAGAATAATACTGAGATGCTCATCTAACTCCCTTAAATGTAAACCTGACACTCTTCAGCTCACTAATTTACTAGCTTACAAATTCACACAAAGCAATAACTTCCCTATAAAAAAAAAAGTATTTTCCTTGGTAATTCACTTCTGGCTTTCAGAGCCAACAATCCAAACATTGGGGACCTCTCCAAACGTGACACTCCAGCTACCAATGGTTACAGAGCTCTATTTTTAAAAAGGAGCCCCAATCACTTCTCTCCAGAGAGCACAGTCCTTCATAATTCTAGGCATTAATACATATGCCCAACTTCTTTTTTGATTTGCAAGAAAAGTTCTTGAATGGTGGCTCTGAAAACTAGGGGGAAAATACTACGTAACTTTCACCTCTAATTACTCTAAGAAGTCTGCAGCTGAATGCAATACCTACCAATTCTAGGAAGTCTGTATGGTAAGGTCTGGAAAAAGGTATAAATGGGACTCCAATTTGGGGTCAAATTCTAAAGTTAAAGCCTCTTCTCACTCACCCCAATTAGCCACTATCTCTTTGGTAAAACATGCTCCAAATATTATACCACCTTCTGCTCGGTCAGTCTTTCAAATTTAGGCTGCTATTTGTTTGGCTACAACCACATAGGAAGCTTTTAGTATATTTTCTTATCATTCAGTCCAGTTTCCCATGAAGTTGTTAGAACAGAGGATGCGTAGAGCTCTCAATAGAGCAGCCTAAATTCTTCCCAGGAAAGCAAAGGGGAAAAATTGTCCCTTAGGAGCCACTTGTTCTTGTTCAGGGTACATTAAAGTGGATGAGCTAGCACACATACTCAATTGTTTTTTGAATGTTAAAAGACTTCCCCTATTTTTAACAAATTTATGTTGTCTTTGTTTCTGGTCTGCGCCAGCAGCAGCCCAGCACCGGTTTGTATTTTGTATGTGCTCTCTGGTTTATCTAGCTGAACTCTGCTAAGGATTCTGGCAAGGCAATCACAAAAGGTTCCTTCTTTTCAAAGAGCTTGTACACTGGTGGTGCCTGAAGACAGAACTAAGGAAATTTTTTCTTTTTCATTTGGGTGCTACAAAATATCCTGAGTAGGTTTCCTACTTTTCTGGCACTGGACTAATTGGATTTGCAGTTTGGAATTGGGCAACAGTTTACACTGCCTTTCTGAGGGCTCCTTAAGTAGATTTTGGGGGTTGTATGGTTCTCAATATAATAGCTTGAGAACATTACAGAAAGTAGTTATTTGTCAAAAGACAGACCTGTACAGGCATTCAGGAACCGGGTCAATCCTTATTATTTCTGATCTGGGACTAGTATGCATAGTTAGAAGCTCTCAAGTGACCTTTCCTCTGCAGCTTGAGTACATGAGAATGAGTCCTGAGTGAAGATGGGAAGAGATGCAAGGAGTACCTGCTTTCACCATGTGCAGGTTGGGATGATCTCTTACATGAACCTAAATTCCCTTTTACTCCAAAAGTGTCCTGACTTGGCAGGACTGAGATGGGAGTAAGGTTTTATTGTCTGCCATTTTTCTTGGGTGGTGTTCTTCTTGCTACATTGCAGCAGAGTAAATGTCAGTTTCATAAGAAAAGGTTATGCCTACAAGAATGCAACTCCTGACTTAGAGTATGTTTTTCCCTAGATTTAATTATTTTCTTTCTTTACCAAGCTATCCAAGAATTCCATGGCGATCATAACTATATATGCAGAATAAACAGGTACAGCGAGTTAGCACATGACTAGCATTCAAGATAACCTTGCAGCTAGAGACCCCCACTGAGCACAAGCAAGCCTCCTCTGGCTATTTTCTCATGGATTTCTTTTCAGTGCTGAAGAGAAAATTGCTCAAAGCCACAAACCTATAAAAACGGTTACTAACCTTTCTGTAACTGTTATTCGAGATATGTTGCACATATCAATTCCAATGTAGGTGTGTGTGCTCACCCTGACCACAGCCATGGGAAAATTTTCCCTCAGTGGTATCTATCAGGTTGACTCTGGTGCCCCCTGGAGTCGCACACTCACAGTTCCGGTATAAAGGATCCTGCCGACCACTGGTCCCCTCAGCTCCCTTTTGCCCGCCAACTCAGACAGATAGGTAGGATGGAGGGTCTTGGAATGGTCATGTGCAACACATCTCAAACAACAGTAACAGAAAGGTTAGTAACTGTTTTTTCTTCTTTGAGTGCTTGCACACATCTACTCCAATGTAGGTGACTCCTAAGCAGTTGTGCAGGCGGAGGGGTCAGAGTTTATCGATATGCTGATTGCAACACCACTCTGCCAAATCCAGCAGTAACTGTAGCCTGTTGGGTGGCGGCATAATGAGACGCGAATGTGTGAACTAAGGACCACACTGCCACTCTACAAATGTCCTGGACAGGAACTTGTGCTATGAATGCCGTCGAAGATGCTTGGGCCTTTGTGGAATGTGCTGTCAGGGCAGGAACCTTTGCCAGGTCGTAGCATGTGCAGACTCAGGGTGTGATCCATGATGAAATTCTCTGGGCTGAGATAGGAAGATCTTTTATCCTGTCTGCAACAGCTATGAATAGTTGAGTAATTTTCCCAAACATCTTAGTCCTTTCTATGTAGAAGGCCAGTGCACGTCTGACGTCTAGTGAGTGAAACCTCTGCTCTTCCCTGTTGGCATGTGGTTTCAGATAAAAAGACCGGCAGGAAGATATCCTGGTTACTATGGAACTGTGAAACCACCTTTGGAAGGCAAGCTGGATGAGGATGCAATTGGACCTTGTCCTTGAAGAATACTGTGTATAGTGGTTCTGAAGTGAGGGCCTGGATCTTTGAAACCCTTCTGGAAGAAATAATGGTCACTAGATAGGTCACTTCCAGGACAGGTAGAGCAGAGAGTACATTGCCAGCAGCTCAAATAGGGGTCCTGTCAGTTTTGATAATACCAGGTTGAGGTTCCCATGAGGGACTGGTTGACATACCTGGGGGTATAATCTCTCAAGGCCCTTAAGAAACTGATTACAGATGCTGTTTGCTTCACCCATGGGTGAAAAGCTGAACTTGAGGCCAGATGGACCCTAACAGATGACAGCGTTAGACCTTGTTGCTTCCGGTGTAATAAGTAGTCCAGAAATGAATGGTATTGATGATTGTATAGGCGAGACACCCTTCTGAGTAAACGAGAGCAAGAACTTCTTCCACTTTGCCAGGTACGTAGCTCTGGTGGATGGCTTCCTTGTGGACCTGCTCTAAGCATGCTAACTTCCAGACTGTCAGATGAAGGGATTCAAGGTTTGGGTGATGCAGGCAGCCATCGCCCTGAGAGATCAGGTATGGATACAAAGGTAGAAGGATTGGCGTCCGAGAGGTCAAGGAAAGTGGTGAACCAGTGCTGGCGGGGCCAGGCAGGGGCTATCAGGATGACTCGCACTCTGCAAGACCTTGTGTATCAGAGGAATGGGAGGAAATGCGTAGAAGATATGACCTACCCAAGGGAGGAAGAAGGCTTCTGCGAGAGATCTGGGGCTGTGACCCAGGAGTGAGCAGAATTCGAGACAGTTCTTGTTGTGCTTCATCATGAACTGATCTGTGGAGATCCGCACCTCTGGAAAATGGTGTTCAAGACATCTACATGAATGGACCACTTGAGGTTAATTGGAGAAGGATCTTCTGAGGTGATCCGCTAGCTCATTCTGTGATTCCTGCAGATAACAGGCCTCAAGGTGGATTAAGTGAGCTTTGCAGAACTCCCATAAGCAAAGTGCTTCCTCTCACAGGTGAGAGGAGAGCACCCCTCCTGGCCTGTTGATATAAAACACTGCTGTCATGTTGTCTGTGACAACAGACAAGTTCTTGTCCACGCCATGAGGTCCTTGATGTTGATGTGTGGCAAGAGCTCTTCCGGAGACCAGAGACCCTGGCTTCTGAGGGAACCCAAGTGAGCACCCCAGCCTATCGCTGAAGTGTCCATAAGGAGACACAATGATGTTTGGAATCCTGAGACTAGGACTCCCACGCACACCACCAATGAGTCTAACAACCAGTTGAGGGAGACAATCACCAATGGGGGACCTGTGATGACTATGTCCAAATGATGTTGGTTTGGTGAGTATATGGATGCCAGCCACACCTGAAGAGATCTGAGTCGACATCTCACATGCTGTACCAAATAGGTGCATGAGGCCATGTGGCCCAGGAGCTTCAAGTAGTTCCTTGCTGTCGTGATGGGGTGATCTCTAAGGCTCTCTATAAGCACCACTATTACTTGTAACCATGCTTTGGAGAGCAAGGCTCTGGCCTGGACAGAGTTGAAGATCACCCTGATAAACTCTATCCTTTGAACTGGGGAGAAGGTAGGTCTGCTGATAAATACGCAGAAGTCTAAGTCCTGGAATTTTGACTGGTTTAACTTTATATCAGACTTCACCTGGACCTCGGTCCAACCTCTGACCAGCCAGTTGTCAAGGTAAGGATAGACCTGAACCCGTTGTCTCCTCAGGAAGGCTGCAACGATTGCCATGCACTTTATGAACACTAGGGGTCCGCAGAAAGGCTGAAAGGGAGCACCGCAAACTGATAGTGCATGTGGATCATAATGAATCTGAGAACTTTGTGTCCTTGAAAAAAATCGAGATATGGACGTATGCATCCTTCAAATCGAGGGCAGCATACCAGTCCCCTGGATCCAGGGAGGGGGATGATGGAAGCCGAGGAGACCAGGCAGAACTTCAGCTTCTTTATGTATCCATTAAGCTTCCGCAGGTCCAGAATCAGTCTGAAACTGCCACTGGCTTTCAGGATTAGGAAATATCAGGAGTAGAACCCTCGGCCCCTGAACTCTGGTGGAACCTCTTCCACAGCTCCCACCCTTAGGAGCAACTGCACTTCTTGGGCTAGAAGTTACTCATGAGAAGGATCCCTGAAGAGAAACGAGGAGGGAGGTGGGAAGAACTGAATTAAAGGGTATATCCCACTGCTATCATGCTTAGCACCCAGCAGTCTATTGTAATACGGACCCACATCTGATAGAAATGGGATAAATGGTCCACAAATACTGGGGAGGTTGGATCTAAGTTCTGTCTTGGTATATCGCTCCCGAGTGTCCCATCGAAAGGCCTGCTTGGACTCACCAGAATGCCTGGGGGGAGCAGGCATGGATGCAGACAAGGACTGGGGCAGAGGTCTTCTCCTAAAGCCCCAGCTCCTCTCCCTGTGAGAGTCCTGCTGGGCAGGTGGTGGGAAGAATCAAGAGGCCAGTTGAGGCTTATAATGTTTTCTCATGGGCGCCTATGTATAAAGTCCTAAGGACTTCCAGTAGCCCTGGAGTCCTTCAGGCTGTGCAGCTTATAGTCCATCTGCTCAGAAAAGAGCAACATGCCCTCAAAAGGAAGGTCCTGCAAAGTCTGTTGGACTTAGGGTGACCAGACATCCCGATAAAATCAGGACTGTCCCGATTTTTAGTTCTTTGTCCCGCATCCTGACCGATGCACGGTCAGGACGCCATTTGTCCCGATATTGCGGCTTTGGCCACTCCGGTGGGGGGGGGGGGGGGAGTTGTTTTTTTGTTTTTTTTGCTTCAGCAACTCCGCTCCAGCCGCTTTTTTTTTTTTTTTTTTGCTTCCTCCATGTGTCCCGATATTTTGTCCGTTTCATCTGGTCACCCTAGTTGTACCTCATGCGTCAGGCCCAAGGATGGAAGCCATGAGCTTCTGGCACCACCACTACTGATGCCATCGATCGGGCTGCAGAGTCAGCCGCATCCAAGGCTGCTTGAAGGGACGCCTTCGCCACAGACTTACCTTTTTCCACAACAGATGCAAACTCTCATCTGGACTCCTGGAGTAACAACTCCTTACATTTCAGCATGGAGTCCCAGGAATTAAAATTGTATCTGCTAGTTCATGATTCTGAGCTGAAGGCCCCCTGTTGAATAGCCCTATCTGCCAAAATGGTCTAATTTTTTGGCATCCTTGATCTTAGGGGTTGGCCCTTGTAGCCCCGTCACTCCTGTTCCTCAGCTGCTGACACAACCAGACAATCTGGTGGGGTGCGTATATATAAGAATTCATAACCCTTAGCCGGGCCAAAGTATTCCTTTTCAGTCTTCTTTGCCATCAGCTGAAGGGATGCTGCAGTCTGCCGCAATGCCTTAATAGGGTCCATAAAGGCCTCCTAAGGGACAACACCACACTTGATGGCTCCAGTGACATTAGAATGTCCACCAAGGCATGGAAGGACTCCCTGACCTCCTCTACCTGAATACCCAGGTTTTGGGCCACTCTCTTAAGGAGCTGCTGATGAGTCCTATAGTCATCCTGAGAGGGCACTGTATCTGTTCCTGTCACTGCCTCATCAGGAAAAGAGAATAAGGAAGCCTCACCGGTAGGGAGCACTGTTCTTCACCCTCAGCACCGGATAGGTCCTGAGGTGCTGGTTCTTGGTATTCAGTGCCTGCCTTGGTACCAGACCTTGGATCTGGCTCTGAGTGAAGCTGTGGTACAGCTCTGGACTCCGATGCCACGGAGTATCATCGTCTGGACTGGGGACCCTGCATTGATGGGAAAGCCCAGGAGTTCCAGAAAGGCCACTGTTCTGGGATCGGCCATTGCCCCAGGGGCCAGACCATGGGTGGGATGCATTGGCCCAGGTCCATGGCAGGATAGTGCCCTCTGGGTTGACTGTGCTGGTTCCTGCAAGAAGCATATGATTCTGACTCCGAGTCCAACTCCAAAGACTTCATTCCTGGAGACCTGGGAGGAGCGGTGCTGACCAGTGCCGGAACTAGCGCAGAGAGGAAGGAAATCGGGGTTCAGCCGTCATGACTGGTTTCCCTTTGGAAGGCACCTGGGGCCTAGGTGCTGCAGAGGTCCTTCCAGTTGGTGCCACTAGTGTCTGCTCCTACATAGCTGGAGCTGCCAGTACCAGCAGTGAGAGTAAGTCTCTCGCTGCAGTGAATGCCTGAAGCATAGACAGTACCACCAAGACACTGGAACTCTGGTGGTTCTCCTGTGTTAGCAAGTCCATTAGTGCTGGACTCAGTGGTACCCGCTTTGGGGCTAGAGTCAGCAAAATGCCACACAGGTGGTTGGAGCTACAGAGTGGCCCGACCCTAGTTGCACTCTACTGGTCTCTCCATGCCCCATCAATGTCAGGGTTGGGGATCGTCCTCCATCAGTCTTCTTCTGTTTCTTCCTCGGCACCAGAGACGGTGAACGATGCAGACGTTCTCTCACTGGAGAGTTTTTCTTCAGCACCGTCCACCCTCTCCAGTGCCAAGGCTCTTGAAAGGTGGAGTGAGCATCTCTCCTCATCACCGGTACTGAGGAATGGCACCAAAGGTCTCAAACAGCAGCCAGAGCAGTCCTTACTGAGGCTGAAGTGCTCTGTGTCAAGTCCAAGTGACCCAGTTCCAAGGGACATCTTAGTGCTCCCTCCATGAGGATAAATTTCAGTCTGGTGTCCTTACAGATCTTACAGTGCTCCCACATGTGCGTTTCCCCCCAGGCACTTAAGGCAGCTGGAATGGGGGTTGCTCACAGCCATAGGCTTGTGGCACAAGGCACTGACGACCAAGGCACTTAAAGCCTGGAAACCAAGGCATGCCCCAGAACAAGGCAGAGCCTAACTCCGCTAAGCGGAGTTCCGGTAACCTAACTATCTATTAACAAAAACTTAACTACTATGAACAAGAGGTAACTATAGATAATAAAAAGTTCACTGAGAATATACTTCCAGATTGTAAGGATGAAGTAGTTCCAGCAACTGTCATGGGCAGGAAGAAGGAACTGAGAGGGCTGTGGGTCGGCAGGACCCTTTATACCAGTGTTGTGAGCACACGACTCCAGAGCCGACCCAATGGATACCACTGGGGGAAAATTTCCTGGTAGCTGTGCTCATGACAAGCACACACACCTACAATGGAATGGACATGTGCAAGCACTTAAAAACACTTTTCTGTTCTCATCCAAGTGTATGCTTAATTAGGAGAGAGATTTATGTCTGTAATCATAACCATTTATTTATATTTGATTCTCATCCTACTGAGTAGCATCTTCTTGTGGCAAGAGGTCGAAGTGTCTGCTCAACAGAGCAACAGCTCAGCAGCAGACAATCTGCTGCAAAGCATGAGCAGAAAGCTTGGGTGACACTGCTCCTCATAGCCACAAACTGGTCTAGGGGTAAGCGACTCCCAAGATGGAGAAGCACAGGATCACAAATAACTCTTGAGTCATGGAAGTCAGAGACAAATTTTCAACCCTAGTCATGGTTTTATTATTTTCAAGGCTATCTTTGTAAGGAAAAAGGCTAGAAACCCTTTTTCTTCAAATGAAAGCTGAGCTTAGCTCTGACATTTATAGGCCCCACAAATCAGCAGGCACAGCAACTTTGAGCAGTTGAAAGACAGGCAATTTTGTGAGGGTCCATAACTGAAGTTCCCTCTACCTGAAGAAAGAGAGCATAGGAAAAGACAGGGGGAGAAGTTATGGTCTTTCACTTGAGATTCTTCATCTCGAGTTACTAGCAGTTCCAAACATTTCCTAGGGAAAAAGTTGTAAGCTTTAATTGAAAACCTGTTCAAGAAAGGAGTTCTTTTGTCAAAACCATTAAACCTCTAAGTAGCAGGGGCATTGCCTTCCTGTATTCTAGTAAGTTTTGTAACGTCTGCTGCCTGCCGTAAAACTATATTTTCTTACTGGAAACTAGACCCAATCTTCCTCCTTTCTTATGTCTGAATTTATTATTGCAACCATGCTTGCTGACTTGCCCAGTTTTATATGTTTTGCAATTGTTTCAGATTGCTGCTTCCCACTTACATACATATAGTAGGTTATCTTATCTCCCTCCCTACTGGTGGTCTTACCATTCCTAAATATGGTTTGAAGACACATGTATAGCCTTTCAGAGTTTCATTTTCTGCTTTGGAACACATTGCCAGTTTAATAATAAAGAAAATGCTCTCAACTACTGGGACTTTAAATTCTAACATTAAAAATATTTCTATTAGTCAGCATTCTTAAAATGATTGTTTTAGCAATTTTTTTTGTCTTACCAGTGCTAATTTTAACATCACTGATTGTAGAGCACCTCTGGGACGTAGGCATGAAGGTCACCAGTGAAACACAAGATTGCTCTATGTTGTAAAATATTCAGTCTGGGCACTAAGAGAGGTTCTTGTTAGTCAACATAATATCGTTTGACACACACTGAGTTAAAATATTTTTGTACAGAATAAATGTCTGTCTTTATCGTCACGTACTGGAGACAGAAAATGAACTGATGGCTAATCTGAAGGGTACTAAAATTAAATTATAAAGTCATTTCAAATCTCTGTCTGAAAATAATTCTCTGCTCCTGACAGGTAGGAAGTGAAGATAAAAAACTGTTTGAAACTATCTATAGACAAACTGACTTTGCTTATTCTCCCATTCTATTTCAATGCACAATAATTATTTAGTCTAGTAGTAAACTATTAAAGTAAGATGTAAGCAGTTTTAAAAAGTATGCTCAGGGTATTCTTAAAATAGATGGAGCTCAACTGAGTGCAAAATACTTGACTTCCTATTAGGACTATTCCAATAAACTTAGTATATTAATACAGGAAAACATATGACCAGTAAGCTACAAAATATCACAACCTGTGTAATCACACCATTGTTCTATCAGTGTTCATTATTCAAATATAAATTTCAAAGTTATTAAAATTGATTTAGCAGTTAAAATATTACTTGGATGTCTTACTATATTTGAAATAACCTCTGTCTGTACTGAATAACACATCAAAACCACCATAAAACAATTGAAAAAATCATAAAATACTGTAATACAATATAAATGTACATTATAATTCAGACTTATGTATGGTAAGGCCACCATTCACTGGGACGTTGCTAGTACAGGCTAACAATGTTTTAGTCTCTATTTTTAAAAAATGTGTAAAAGTTACCACCTCATCCTCCAATATAACAATATGAGTAGTTCTTACGAAGGTGAGTATTTCCACTGAAGTCAATGAAACTACTTGTATTAGTGAGGACTACTAAGGCCTAGGGTGACCTGATGTCCCGTTTTTGAAGGGACAGTCCTGTATTTAAGCCCTCTTGCAAGTGTCCTGACTTTTTCTTAAAAACGGGCAAATTGTCCAGTATTTTCTGTCTGTACAGTACTGGCAGGTCCTGCTGCTGGCCGGATCCCTGCTTGTGAGCCACCAGCCCACCACTGGTGAGTGGGGAGGGGGTTCCAGTGGCTGACATGGAGGTGGGGGTGCAGGGCTGGTGGCAGGGTGATGATACAGCTTGCGGGGCAGGCTGCTCCCCCTGCTGGTCCATCAGCACAGAGCCCACTGCATGCCAACTCTTGGCCAGCAGGGCCCCACCCCTCCATCCCATTTCCAGCCAGTGCTGGCTGTGCGCTGCAAGCTGTGGTGGTTGGTGAGTGCAGGCAGGTGCCAGGCGGCGGCTGGTTACATGTGACCTCTGCTGCCCATCAATTGGCACTTTACATGCTTCCCCTCCAAGTGTCCTCTCCGTGCTTTTCCCACCCCCATTCCGCAAACTCCGCTGCTCCACCATACTCCCCCGGGCGGGGAGCGTCCCACTTCCAGTGCTATGGGGAGAACCAGCTTAACCCCTTCATGCCCCCCCACGCGGCTCCTTCCCTCCCGCAAAGTGCTGAAAGGCTGCTGCTGGCCATATTCTGGTGTGAATCCTGGCAGAAATCTGGGGATTGGGGCATGTGACCCTGCATGCCCCTCCCCATGTTTTGCTTCAGGAAGACATGGCACCAGGAGAGGCAGGTTGGTCCTGGGGGCCCAGCCAGGTATGGAGGGCGGAGAGGGTCAGGTCGGTCAGTCACCCTGCCCCCGCCCCCTTCCTGTGTGAGAGAGGTGTACAGGAGTATGTGTGTGTCACATCTCACCATGTGTGAGGAGGAGGGTAAGGGTGTGTGTGTCAACCCTCCCAGTGTGAACACTAAAGCCTTAAATATGAGAAGGTAAATAAAAAGAATCCAACCACACAGCATTTCTTTTTAACAGGGGCTCAGTCAACTTCATGTTAATTTGAATGTTTGTACTGCATAGTTCCGATTGATTGCCGTTGAACTCACTTGAACACGAGTAATGTTACCAGGTGTTCCATATTTAGCACAGAGAAATATGATCACGGTATTAAGGCCCAGATTTTAGAGGTATTTAGGCAGTGCTGTGCTCAACACTGCAACTCCTACCTGATTTAGGAGCCTAAGTCTCATTTTCAAAAAAGAATTTGGGCAATTAGGAGTCAAAGGCTTAGGGCATTGCAATTCTGACCACAGTAATGCTTAAGCACCTTTAAAAATCTAGATCTAAGTCACAGAAGTAATGGTTAGCAAGACTGGACCCTTGAGTTTTAGGCAGGTAGAAGACCACATCCTCTATCTCAATAAATAAGAAGCCTTTAGCAAAAACAAACAAACACAGTTAGTCTTTTGAATTAAATAATAAAAAAAAAAAATTGCTAATTTGTACTACTGACTATGAGACCCAATGTGATTTAATGAATTCTGTGAACAGCAAATACAGCAAGTGAACCATAATAATACAAAACCTGAAAATAGCTCTCAGTGTACAGCTTTGTGGGAAATCACAGGAGGCCATAATTTCTGTATGCAAAGTAAGAGGTGCGAGGAATAGTTGAAGTGAGTTCTACTGTGCGGTTCAGATTTTATTGTAGGTTGGAATGATAATGGGAAATTATCTGAGCCAAATTCTTTCAGTTTCAGTGTAATGGAGTTACTCAACATTAAGGACCCTGTTCAGCAAAGTAAATAAGGACATGCCTACCTTTAAGCCCTTTAGACTTTTAGCCCTATCGATATGATTAAGTACCTTGCTGATGCAGGGTCTATGAGCAGAATTTAGCCCTATGTTCAGATGATTATACAACCATCAGCTCTAAAGAAGATAAACTGTAAACAATATTATCCCAGTTCCCTATATGATTCATGCTTCTCAGAACATTGTAAGAAAGATAATTGCTGTTGCACACTTACTGTGATGAACGTGGTCAGTTCTGGGACATCACTGATTAACAAACTGCAACAGAAAATATAGTTAATGAATCATCCTCTCATATCAAATAATTTTATAAAAACTACATAAAACATTTAAATAGAACAGAATATTTTAAAATTCTCAAAAACAATCTTAGGGAATACTTACAACGAACTGAAAACACAGATAATATCTCAAAGAACCTGATATGCCACAACAGTCATTTAAACAAAAATGTTACACAACTGCAGTTTAAATTTGTTTAGTTTGCAGTCAATTACATAAACACACCTAAGGTTCACCTGTGCTGAATTCTAAAGCACATAGAACAATAATTTTATTTTTGATGTAGTCTCCATTATTAAAGGGAAGACTTCTGTTAACAATCATGGGTGAAATTCTGGCCCCACTTAAGTCACTGGGCCAGGATTTCACCCCATATTTTAAAACATCGTTATCTTTGGTACAAACATCTTAGGGTTCTGCTCGTACAATGAGAAGTCAGTGCAGCTCTCCTATGGGCACAAGTGTCCATCCACATGGATCTCATTACAGGATCAGGACTAAAATGATAAAACTGAAAAAAAAATTAAAACATAACTGAGTTTTTACTACTCATGAGGTTTACTTTCTGCATTTTTACAATGTGGATAATGAAAATAGACTAGATCAGGTTTTCTTTAGCTAATGTTCAAATTCTAGTCAATTTCACTTTCGAGTTCTCATGGGCTGGCACAACTGATACAACAATTGGGTTGCAAACATTACAGGGAGATACTTGTTAAAGAAGCACACTTTCCACTTACCTTTTTATTCGATGGAAACAATTTTATTGGTTTCAGGTTTTATTAATTTTTACATTTACAAAATTTAAATGTGGGGCCAAATTTAACCTAACAGCATCCTTTTAACACTGCAAAAAACATTTTAAATTTAATACTGACCACAGAAAGATAAGAGAATGTCTTTCAAAAGACATCCATGGGTAATTTTAATTCATAAAATGTACATAATTACATTATATAGGTGTCATGCAGTTCAGTCTGGTTAAAAAGGCACTCCTATAATTTTATTTAAATGTCATACCATAGTTCTTGATCATTACAAAGAAATGTTATAATTGGACCCAAGTTTCCCCTGCAGAAATTCTTCTGCAACACATCAACAGCAGTGTGAAGCTAGCCCACTTACAATGGTGTAAAGTCAGAAGAATGTAGGGAAAAAAAAAATCACACATATGAAAGTGCAACCATTACAGTGAGTAAGCTTTTCTTTTACCAAGCATTGTCACCAATCTGGGCAACAATCTGAGCCTAGTTGCCGTATCATTTGCAAGTTAAAGTTAAAGGTCCTCCTGAGTTTGGGTATTGAGAAAATGTTTTACAAATATTCTCTAGATTTAATACCTGGTTTTCTGCAGCTCTGACTGCTCCTCTGAAACACCAAACATTTTTACAACACTCATTTTATTTTATTTTAAATTGCAACAGGTAAATCTGGAGCTATTCTGACACCACCACCAGGCAAGAAAGCAGGATGTGACTGAGTCAGCTGTGTCAAAGGACAGTGGTAGGTCTACAGAGTAAGTGACTGATGTTTTGCTCCCTTGTATAAAGGCAATTAGAAACAGCGTTCCCGAGTTACCATCATCAACCTGTGCTGAACCATCACAGGGGGAAGAACCAAATTTTTACCCACAGAGGACAATTTGCACCATCAGAAACTTCCCATTCCCAGATCTGCTGCAAAGGAGATAGAGGAAGGGACGGTCAAGTCCCCTTCTTATTCTGCTTGAGCATAAATAACAGAAAGGAGACTGAACTGGGAACAAGGGAGAGAAACAGAAAACTGTGGAAACCCAGTGTACAGTGAAAAATGGACTAGATTGGAGAATACAACCAGGGGGAAGCGGGTGGACCGAGGGAGGAGATAAGAAAGTATCTTATCTGACTACTGTGGAAAATTGGGATGCTTGAGATTTTTCTCCCAGGTGATTGGCACCCTAGAGTTTCCTCCATTGTTTGGGAAACAAAATTGAACTATATTTTTCTTTTAATTTGGAAAAACTCTCTCTCTCTGCATTAGCTGAATTTCTGAGGATAGAGTAACTCAAGAACACTCTCCTTTGTAGCCTGCTTTGATTCTCTATCCTACTCAACTGTATCTTCAGTCTTGGCACTTATGCCCATAGTATCTGTTCCTGTGGCATGGTTAAACGTCTTCTGAATTTGGTAGAGACAAGGTGGGTGAGGTAATATATTTTATTGGACTAACTTCTGTCGGTGGAAGAGAATCTTCAAGCTTCACAGAGCTCTTCTTCAGGTCTGGAAAAAGATAACCAGCATGCCATTGCTAAACATAAGGTAGGGGCAGACTGTAATTTGGTAGCAGTCTTGAGGGCCTAAGATATCCCACAGAAGTCTGGATCTCAGGCCAAACATTTGAAGCTAGACAGATATAGGGGGTGGCAAGATGAGAACAGCCATGCTGCCCCACGGACTGAAGCAAACAAGAGCAAACCACATCTTGCCATGTGCTAGAGACAACATCCATATATATCTACTGCTGACAAACCACTAGAGCGCGCTGCATTGCACTAGCCTCACCCTGACACACTGCAGAGAGTGGGAATCAGTTTCCATGCACAGAGATTATCCAGAGGTCTAAAGACCCAAACTGAAGTGTGGAGTAACCTAACAAATCCCTCAGGGCAACAGGGACTGCAAAGGGAACCAAAGGCTGGGGGCAGGACAAAATGGAGGGACAGGAGCCCAGGGGAGCTCTTGTCTGCCTCAGCCTGATCTCCCTGGAGACCCTGCCCCCCTCAGCTCCATGCCAACTCAGCACCTGCAGCCTCCTTCTGCAGGCTTTCTCCTGCCCTGGGTGCTGGGATGGGGAGCGGAATCTGTAACAGAGAAGAGAGACTCCCTGCTATCAGTACCAAGACCACAACAACCCCTGGTGGTTGGGAGGAGTAGCTGCAGGGGTAGCTCTGTTAAGTCCATACAGCCCTGCTGGATGCATAGGACAAAGTGAGCTGGAGCAGGCACTCAGAAAATCTGCTGCAGAGATTAATATTTTCTTCTATTCAAGATTGCAAATGAACGCAGACAATAGTTTCATGCCCCACCCAGATCACCCGGCTCTACAGCCTGCTTATAACATACTGGTTTGCATAACTGAACCTTATTCTTAGAGCCAAATTCTTCGACTGAAGCCACGCACACACAACTGAGTACAGATTTTGTTGTAGACTCTAGAGACACTGCTAACATTCCAGCAAAGAAGTGGAGTAGAAGTTCATTTGCTAGCCCCACACTGCACTGATAAATGTAAAAAATGTGTGCAAAGGAGTAACAAGTCTCAAATGCTAAGGCAAACATTTTCGGCCATATTCAGTCCTGGATAAGCAGGCACAAGCCCACTGACTTCAATCTTGTCAGACACTTTGTGTAGACCGAGTGAACAGGGTGGACTAACTGTTCCAATTGTAATATGATACTATCAAGCCAGGCAGCTCAAAGCAGTACTGAATTGCAGGTGATCTAAGCCAGCCAAATCCTGAGTCTTTATTGAGCAAGAAAACTGTAATGGTATATATATTGCTAGGTTACTATGGATTTATTAAAAAAAAAAAAAAAAAAACACACACACACACCCGCCCTCCAGAAATTTATGTACAATTTTTGGCACAGGCTATTCTGTGGGTCTGGGATAAAACTAGGGTTTAAATTATTTTCTCTTTGTAACAACACCCATTACAAATTATCCAGATTTTAACCAGAAACACTAACAGAGTTTTGAAGACTGGGAAAACCATGTAACATATTCAGTTAACCAGCTGTTCAAAGAAACTTTTCTAACTTGTTAAAGAATCATAACTAATTTAAACCAGCCCACTCTATCATGGTACCAGTACCTTCAAGGTCACCATTATGTTTGTTACCTTTCTCAGGATGTTTTATATAGAAAGCTAACTTTAATGGCAGAAATTGTTTGTTTTGCTTCTGGTTGATTAATATAAATGTAAGGCCTTGTTTGTTTGTTTTCTAATCTTTGCAGCCAACTTTCTTAACAAAGAAATGTACATGTATGACATGGTACAAAAAGGATTTGGACAAATAAGTTAGTCCAGAGCAATAGGCTTTGATTTAGAGGGGGAAAAAACAAAAAGACGACCAGCAACAAAAACAAACAGCAGCAAAAAGAATACCAGCAACCTCAGTCTTAAGATACTTTTTAAGTGGTACTTCACACAAGTCAGGTTAAAAAATATATACACAGACTGAATAGGAGCAACCACTGCAGAAACTGTGCAGAGAGGAGGAGATTTTATACATATATGGTGGATATGTCCACTCAGGCAATATTGGAATCCAATTCATAACAAATATCAGAAATTGTTGGACATTACCATATAATTCTTTGGTAATCCTTCTGAGAATTCCTATCAGAAATGATCACACTCAAAGAAATGAAAAAATTAATATCTCATCTGCTAGTAGTCACTAAACTACTTCTAGTCTTAGTGGATAAAGAAAAATAGACCAAATCTGGAGGAATGATTCCAAAAATATGGAAATTTTTTGTTAACAAAAAATGTATATATCGATCATGTACCTTGAAAGAGAGACCGAGGAAAAATAGACATTGTACTTACATATTTGGTTACCATTAATTCACTTTTCAGACAAAGTATATTCATCTGTAAAAACAAAGTACATCTCTCCAATTTTTTTTACTGTTGATTCTTTTCATAGATACACCTGGTTTGATAAATATGAGTAGAGTCAGTAGGTTTTACTCATTTAATAAAATCACATGTCCTGAATGGTGTAATGAGACTAATTCTATAGTATGGTAACACCATGTTAAATAGCAAGATTTGATTATTATTAATATATAATGTTTCTCTAAACTAATAAATAAGCTCACCATTATAATAATTATTGTCTTGTTTCTAATATTTACATCTAATGATTTGTAAACTTATTAAGATTTCGTAAATGGTTACAAAACACCACAAAAACTCTTGATTTCCTTTAATGTGGTAAACTTACAGTGATAATTTTGTATCTATGATTTACTTCAATACAAGTGTAGTACAACACTCCTCACATCAAAACCGTATGAAGCATCATCTTTCTACTTTACAAGTTAGGAATGTTAAGCTATTTGAATTAGAAACCGAAAACGAATTAAGATCTCCTCAGCAGTTTTATTCATCCTCTTTTGACACCCAGACTCCACCACGAAACTGGCTGAGAAGCATCCTATGCACCAGATGACATTCTTAAGAGAGGAGAAGCAACCATATATAACTACTTCATCTACAAAGGAGAACAGATCTAAGTAACAGTCTCATATTACTGGGATTTGTTATTCTCTTTCCAGACTATATGTTTTGTTGTTCACAGGTTTATTTTGTTGCTGCAGAGAGTTCTCTCAATATATTGTTAATCCTAGCCAAGGGCATTTAATAAATGCCCCCCCACTTCTAAAGAGACACGTCTATATTTTCCTTTTTGAAGAAACTATTCAACTATGCAAGATAGAAAATGTTGAAGAATGACTCTTGCAAATGTTTTCTAAAGAAGCAGTTAAGACAGAGGTGGGCAAATTACGGCCTGCGGGCCACATCCAAGCCACGGGACCGTCCTACCCAGCCCTTGAGCTCCAGCCGGGGAGGCTAGCCCCCAGCCCCTACCCTGCTGTCCCCCCTCCGCCGCAGCCTTGGCTCGCCGTGTGGCCAACACTCTGGGCGGCAGGGCTGTGACCTCCTGCCAGGCAGCACGGTGGCGTGGCTGGCTCCGGCGGGGAGCGCGGCTGCCAGTCCTGCTGCTCTGAGTGTCATGGTAAGGGGGTGGGAGGGTTGGAAAAGGGGAAGAGCGTCTTGGGGGGGGCAGTCAGGGGACAGGGAGCGGTTGGATGGGGCAGAGGTTCTTGGGGGGGCGGTCAGAGGACAGGCAGCAGGGGGCGGTTGGATAGGCATGGGAGTCCCAGGGGGTCTGCCAAGGGGTGGGGGGGTGGATGGGGTCAGGGCAGTCAGGGGACAGGGAGCGGGGGGGGCTGGATAGGGGGTGGGGTCCCGGAGGGATGGTTGAGGTGGGGGGTCCTGGGAGGGGGCAGTCAGGGGATAAGGAGCAGGGGGGTTGGAGGCTCTGAGGGGGACAGTCAGTGGGCAGGAAGTGGGAGGGGGCGGGGGCCAAGCTGTTTGGGGAGGCACAGCCCTCCTTATCCGGCCCTCCATACAGTTTCGGAACTCCGATGTGGCCTTCAGGCCAAAAAGTTTGCCCACCCCTGAGTTAAGACGTACACTTCTTCCCACAATTAGCTGAAAACTCATGCTTTCACACTATTCCTAATTTTTTTTAAAAAAAGAGGAAATTCAACACTTTTAGACTAGAAATGATGACAGGGAAGGAACTAAAACAAGCTAAGATTCCAAGTGACTGAAGAAGGATTAGTTATAGATAGATAGATAGATATTGCTTATGAAAAGTAAAAGAAATTTAACTAGTTCAGCTTATTGCTACTTGCAGACCCCTTATATATTTGTTACATTTCATTTTTGCCAAGACTTTTGTTTCAGTAACAATTATTTATTTAAACAATGTAAACTGAGATTTTTAGGAGGTGGATAATGGAATAAGGACCTAATTTACATTAAATTTCAATGGGATTTGGATGCCTTAGTCTCATTTGAGGAACCAAACCATGTTCTGTACAACCAAGAGAGTCAAATTTCACCTCTTTGCAATATGAACAATTTTACTACAAAATTAAATCAAGATTTACCCCCATTACTAGACTGTATAAGGTACATCTCAAAGGAGATGCACAGCTATGTAGTATGTATCATCTGCATTATCCAGACTTTATACTAGAAATGCATGCAGACTACACAGGTAGAAGTAGTATCACATCCATAATTATCCATACTTTCAAGGTACCACAGTGTCGTATGGGCTGCCAGAAGAGCAAAAAGGTATCAGAGGTGGATGTCGGTGGCAGAACCCAGAATTACTCATTTCATTGGAAAAATGTGATGCAATTTAACCATTTTTCTTGAAGAAAATTATTGTAGCCTCAGAACAGGAATGAATGCAGCTCTGCATTTTCCTATGATGGGGAACAGGAGATATCAAGTCTTATTTACAATTACAAGGTTAGCATTCAAAATGCTAACAAGTCAAGGAAATGTAACTAGAAATCAGATTTGGAGGAGAAAGGGAAGGAATCTAAATATTGAACATGTTATAAGTAGTTGCATGTTAGCATTTGGAATATTATATAGCTAATGTACATGTACAACAACTCCCAGATCATGGCAAAATGGAGCATGCATAAAACACACCCAGAGACTGGGCTGACAGTTTTTTTCCATAAAGGCATTTTACCTATATTACTACAGAAATTAAAGATGGGAAAGATCTACTAGACTGTCTAACCCATTCCCTCTGCTAGCATACGATTCTCTCACATGGTCCATTTTGTGGTGCTTTGTCCATGTCTCAAGGGAATGGGACTTCTTCCACTTTCTGTTAGAAGACTATCCCTTGGCCTAAAAAAATGCAATTATTGGGAATAAATACTGGACATTCAGCCTAAATTTTCCATTTCATCCCATTACTTCTGCAAATACCCCTTTGTACTGTGCTAAAGAATTCCCTTCCTTGCTCCTAACTATAAAAGCCAAAGAGTAATAAAACCCACTTGCTTTTTCAGTGCTTTGAATATAGCAGACTTCATTCTCAAAAGGGGTTGTACACACAGCTGCAGAAGATGCATGACAGCAAAACCAGCTGTAACCATGAAAGGTCAGCCCATTCAATTAGGACCCACAAAAGGAAAATTATAAGCTATTGCAGCATCTCTGCCACGGTTCTCTCAACAAGAAGGTGAGTAGAGAAAAGTAACAAAGACGACAAGTTTACTTTGCACTACAATTACGGTAAAAGAGAAAGAACTCTGATGGTCAGAAACCAGGGGGAGGATGTGTGTCACTCTTTAGTTAGGTGATCTGAAGGAGACAAAATATTATACTATAAGAAAGCATCTGGCTATTTTTACACTTAGAATGCTATAGCAGCACAGTTGCAGCTATGCTGCTGTAGTGCTTCAGTATAGACACTCACTACGGTGACAAGAGGAGTTCTCCCATCGTTGTAAATGATCCACTTCCCCAAGAGGCGGTAGCTAGGTCAACAGAAGAATTCATCCGTTGACCTAGCACTGTATGCCGCGGGTTAGATTGCCTTACCTCCATCTCTCAGGGGTTTAGATGTTTTGCACCTCTGCGAGAGCAGCTATGCCAATATAACTTTTCAGTGCAGATCAGACCTCAGGGTATACTACACGTCTTCCTGACAGTTCTGCCCTACTTTTATAGCTTCTTACCCTTCCATTTTGCCAGTTTGCCTGTTGCGTATTGCTAATACTTTTATAACTCCTGTACAATTCCATTGCCAACATGCACCAGTTAATAACTGAAATAACCACCACCTATGGTTGCAAAGACAACTGCTACTTCCTTCAGAGTCCATCTGCTCAGTCTTGATAGTGCTCTTCTCAAGGTGTCTCATCTTGACAGTACCCCTTCTAAATAAAGTTGTAATTTTTATTGGTTGGCTTATTACGGTTCACACCACTACTATAACGAATAAAAGCCAGGACTTTTATGCAAAGGAAGCATACAGGCGACTATATTTATTGAGGGTTGTGATGACAAAATAAACCATAAGAACAAAGGCATGAGTAGCTGGTACACACCATGAAAAACAAAGACACACAGCCTTATGCTTATGTCATGAACTGCAGAAAATGACAAAAAAATTTAACCAAGTTGTTTCATACTTCACAAAGCATACATTCCTTATTGAGAATACTCATGTGTCAAGTCACACAATCACCTTTGCTGTAAGAACAAGCATACCACTGTTTTAACTCTTGAAACTTTATGAAGAGATCTCAAGTCTGAGAAAACTCTTGTGCACAAGCTAGTTTTAAGAAAAGATAAAATGAACATAGTTGTAAGCATTATTGAGCATTACTGTTTCTTTTTACTCCATGGAAGCAGACAGATAAGAAAAATATACATCAAAAGTAAATGTCTACAGTTTTACGCACCAAAACAGTGGCACTTAATATTGGATGTCAGCTCTTTTAAGAAAGTCAAGAAGGGGCATGGCTAGACCAATCAAGGAGCCAGCTTCCTCAAGTTTTATATAAAAGCCACACATGAGCAATGTATATTGAAAGAGTCTATAGTACTCCTGGGGGAATTCTGCACCACTGCACATGTGCAGAATTCATGTCCCCCGCTGATTGCTTTGCTTCCCCACAGAAAAATGACTGACAGGGAAGTAAAGGGAAGCTGCAAGAGCAGTCACACACCACTCCCTAGCTGCACAGGTACATTATTTCAGGCACCCAAAGCAGCCAGCAGAGAGGTAAATCACCACAGGGCTGGGGACACCCCAGCCAGTAGCTCCTACCCTGAGCCAGGATCAGCTGCTAGTCCCGGCTGGGCTGGAGAGGATGGGACTACTACTTCCTCTGCAAGGAGTGGCTGGGGCTGTGTCAGACCCACCTCCAGAAATCTCCCCCAGCTGCAGGAAGCTCAGCATCCTCCCCTGCTTCCTTCCCACATCGCTCCTCAGCTGCGATGGAAGGGGTAACTGTACAGGGAGCTGCTCCCCCATCTGCCCAACCCCCATGTATCTGGATCTCCCATACCCAGACACCCCTGCCAAGCCTGACCCTCACCCAGAACCCCCCAGCCCTCCATACCCAAACCCCATCCCATTGAACCTCAAGCCCTGCATCTGAAGGCCCCCCTGCACCCAGACCCCCTGCCTCTGGACCCGCACCCCTGCACCCAGACCACCCGCCAGCTGAGCTCCCTGCACTCAAACCTCCACCCTGATGAGCCTGAGCCCCCACATCCATGCCCAAATCCACACCCCCAATTAGCTGCACCCAGACCCCCACCCCACTCCCCCAGCACCCAGCCGCCTTCCTGAGACCCCTACACCCAGACCCCTCTGCTGAGCCCCAACCACTTTCACCTGGAAGCCCCTGCAGAGTCCCATTGCCCCTGCACATGGAACCCCTCCAACAAGCCTCTGGGCATCCAGATCCCCTCACACTTAGACTCCCCACTGAGCTGCCTGCATCCAGATTGTCCCACACAGAATCCTCTCACCCCACACCTGGATCCCCCCCCACAATGAGCCCCTCCCACACTTGGATCCTGCCTGGTTGAGCATGCCTGCCCACACCTGGGTGCACCTGGGGCAGAGGGGCAGGGCCCCAGGGTGTTTCTGGGGCAGGCCCAGGCCTTGTGCTGTGACAGGGTCGGTTGCAGCCTCACCACTGAGTCTGTGTCGCAGGGGTGGGGAGGCTGCAGGGTGATCTTCCATCTTCGTACAGCCAGTAGCCTGTGATCCGCACTGCTATGCTGGAGCCTCTGCATTTATTTATTGACAAATAAAAACTTGCAGAATTTTAAAATATTGTGTGCAGAATTTTTAATTTTTTGGTGAAGAACGCCCTCAGGAGTACTATAAGTATGGTTTGAAGGTCAGAGTAAAAGTTATTATGCAAATGGATAAGGTGAAATTTTACGTAAATTTTGTATGAACTGTAAGGGTAATAGAAGATTTTAAGTTATCTTAATTTGCCATGTTATTTTCATACTTTAAAATATATTTTAAATAAAATTTGATATAGGGTTAGATTATTTATTTTAGCAACCTTAACTTTTAAACTAAGGTAAGCTTTTTGCATCAGAATACTCAAAAGTGAGGTAACAGGATTCAAAATTCTGCTCATTTCACTAAGTAGTCCCAACAATATCAATAAATTTTGGTCTACAATAGAGAATATTTCTCTTAACAAACCAACCAACCAAAGACAATTGAGAGATACACATTAACAGAAAGGAGGAAGAAAGGCTAGCGGGCGCTATGGAATACTTCTTTGAAACTCCAAGAGATTGTCATCAGTAATAGAATAAAAAAATTAAACATGAAATATACTGAACCTTAAAAGTGTCTTTTTAATGTCAAAGCTGACCATATCCTTAGTGTCTAAAAGAAAACACTGATGAAAAGATAAATTAACACACAGTGAATCACATTTAAGAATCTCCCTTTAATAAGCTTAGCCACAAGAATAATGCTCAACCTTGCTTTTTCTTAATCACTGTGAAGGAAAATTACACAAGCCTAGATTGATTTTGGTCTAAATATTCACAGCACAGATTAAAACAGTGCCTTCAATAGGCAGATTTTAGAGCAAGTGGAAACTATTGAAACTCAGCAATGAATATGTGATGTGATCTGGCATGCACTTGAGGAAGTTACACAATACCAACATGTTTATGCAATGAAAATATTAGTAAGAGGCAAAGAAAGGCTTTTCAAATTAAATACGGTTTCCCCTCAAAATGACTATTACACATACACATTTAAATGTGAAAAGCATTCAGTATTTATAAATCAGTCATGCAATAACATGCATCCCTGAAACAAGTTTCCCCGCAACCTGCATTTTTGTTATAGTTCCTCTTTAAAAGGACATCTTGCTATTTATTTTAGGTCTCATTAATATGAAGTATAAAGTACATATACTGTTAAATGCAAAAAAATCATTAATGCAAGTTAAGATTGCACTGTTAAAAGTCACAAGAAAGTGAAATAATTGAACTTCCACACATTTTAGAAGTGGGAAAGGAGAGTTAATTTTAAAACAGACCAAAAATATTATTTAATCTTTTTAAAAAATCTGGTGACTCATGCATTTCTTTTAGGGGTTGGCAATATTGCAAATCTAAATATTGCACTGCAGGCTCAGCTATACCTAAGCCACACATTTAATAAGAAAAATGAACAGAAATTACAATGCGTGTGAAGAAACAGACTTGAACCCTGATTTTATATTCAGATTCTCTGAGTAGGTACTGTGATCTGTGCTAGAGTCCAATGTTCCCTCTAATTTTTGACAGGCGATGTGTGCAAAAAATTTCTTCTGTGCAAACTGTTGTGCTTCTGTGCAAATTTTTGTGCGTGTGGTGTTTCGCCGTGTGCGTGGGGTTTAGGATCTGTGTGCGTGCGCACACGCGCACAGCTTAGAGGGAACAGTGCTAGAGTCCTATTAATTTCAACGGGGTTCTGCACAGTTAGAAGGGTACGCAAATAGTTGATTTGATTGCAGAACTTGGGCAGTCAACAGGGTGGTTAAAATCTTCATTTTTGCATTTCCTGATTTTATAATTAACTGTGCAATCTTAACGTTGCATAAACAGGCTTCACACACACACACCCCCACAACCCCCCCCCCCCACATTTGATTTCCTGGTTTTCTCCCTAAAGTACAGAATGAAAAAAAGAAATTTCCTGTGCTTAATATTACCATTTAAATAGTCCTAGTTAAGCTTTGAAGTTGAGCAGAAAGATAGTGTGGGGCTGCTTCCCACCTTTGTTGCTGCTATCATTTGGTTGGAAGTTTTTTGGTTTGGTTTGGGGTTTTTTGTGCAAAAGTGGGTTAACTGGTTTACACTGACTGATGCATCATGTATATTAAATAAAAAGTTAGATATTGTAGAACCCTGGAAAAACTGCAGTTTCCAAAAGTTGTGAGGTCAGCAATTTTCATGACTGCAGTTTGCTCATGTTATGGATACAAACAATGACCTGAAAAGGATTTGTTTTTCTAAACAATTGGGTTTATGCCCTTTATTGTTTGTTAATTATGTATAAATAATTTTTTTTAAAGTTATGTTCTTGGTTTTCACATTAGTAATTCAGGACTTATATACCTCGGAAGATTATGGTGACAGGAGAACTAGTGAAGTTATGAAAGACTGAAAACTGAGCAACTGAGAAGAGGAATTGTTAGCCAGACTGTTTAAAACATTTTTTGTTAACATCGGTAACTCTATGCCCTTGTCCCATAAGATATGAGATAATTATGTCTTTGTCCCACAAACAGTTCTCAGACCATAAATAAGTTATCCAGACAAAACCAGACTTGTTGATATTACTGACTATTATGGAAAAAAAGTCATTAAATTTCATAAACAATTAGTTAACCCTCATTCTGGATTACTTACACGCCAGATCTGAGGTTTTCAAAGCCAGCCATGTAGGGTACATCTACACAGCAGCTGGGAGGTGAGATTCCCAGCTTGGGCAGATATATATGCATTAGTTGTGCTTGAGCTATTGCCTAAAAATTGCGGTGTAACCCCAGTAACATAGGTGGCAGCTCACGCTAGCCACTTAAGTACATATCCAGGGATCAAGGCAGGATTGTACTTGGGTGCTTAGTTCCAAGCTATTGCCCATGCCACCACAGCCATGTGGCTATTTTTAGGGGCTAGCTTGAGTATTTCTACCCAAGCTGGGAACTGTATCTCCCAGCTGCTGTATAGACTTGCTTTTAGGACTGTTTTGAGGGAGAGAAGGGAAAGCTGCCAAACAACTGAATAACTAGACAAAAACAAAAAACCCCACTCTCTTGGGCTGAACTAACATTTCAGAAATTTTAGCCCAACAGGTAATTTGAGAAAACAAGTTATTAAAAGTCAGAGTTTAACACACAAGAGTGAGCCAGGAAATTGCTGCTGTGATGCCACAAACAACATAAGCCAACCACTTTATGATAGTTTACAAGAGAAGAGTTTCCACAATAGGTTATTAAAACTGTATCTCCCAGTTCATCTTTTGCCGGTATCTGGAAACCACAAGGGACTTTTTAGAAGGGAGACAAAGACTGGCTCAGGCTACTGAAGATAATGGGCTCTCCTGAACTGTTAATATAATACAAGAAAGCTACAATATGATATGAAGGGCAACAGAGAATAGTAAACTGTGAAGGAGAAATTAGTATGGATGATAAAGAGGAACGTGGGTATGGTAAGATATTAAGTGCAATTTAGCAGATGTAAATGAATTCAGCTCAGCACGGAACAAAAGATCCTTGCATGATAGACTAGTATAACAGCTCTTGGGTCACTTTTTTCTTAAAAACAGTGAATGCAGGTATACAAATGGAGGACATCAACACCAAAAATCCCACCATCTCCTCTGCCCCTGGAAACAGATTACTGAACAGGAGTTCAACAGCACACTTTAAAATCTCAACTGAAGACTTCAGCAACAAGCATAACATGGGCAGGTGCAGAATTCCACAGGTATGAACAATCTTGAAATTCTGCAGAGTATCAGTCTTTAAAATTTAGATTTTGTTTAAAGGTTTTTAGCCTTTCCACTTGCAAATAAATCCTTCATTCTATAAATCAGTGCACTACTGTCTTGTGTGCTTATTATTAACATAGCTCGAGAGGGGTAAACATCCACCATTCATCTCAGTTAAGTGTTCAGTTCAAAGATTAGTTCCCCTAAAGAGCATGAAACACACACACACACGCGCGCGCGTCCCTTCTTCACCTCTAGACTCCCAAGTAGATGCTGCATCAGCAAAGCAGAGATGTAGCACTGGTTGGCACATTGTGCTGGCATGCAGTGTCACCTATCAGTAAGTCCTGAAAGGTTCTGCCGTACCTTCCAAGAAGGTGTCACTACTGGAAGTGAACAAGTGCTAAAATGCCAAGGTTGTCCCCACTAATAGATTTAAACGAGTTTCTCATTTTTAGATTAGGACCAAAAGTTTCCTGATTACTATCACCACTTCCATTTCCTCTGCTCTTCTGGAATTTCACATCTCAGAGGCCCATCAGGTGACAGGCACAAAGGAGAAAAACTTTTTTCCCCACCAAATACTTACTTGCCTCAGCTAGAAGGTCAATTCATCTCTTGTTGTAAGAACGAAGAGTTAATTGACTATATGAGATAAAAGCTAGAGATGGGTAGTCAGTCAGCTTTGGGACTTACAAAACCATTAGCAACTCAGATCAGGGTTCCACTTCAGCTGAATCCCAGAAGTTCAGAATGGTTGGGGGGGGGGGGGGGGGATAAATTAGATAATTACATACACAATTTAAAAATATCTTTATATGTTAATTGAAATTAGCATAGATTGGTTTGTATTACTTTCCAGTTTAGTAAGAAAACCTAGATTTCATTATTCTGTTTTTATCACTTGTACAGGACTGGAAAAGGAAAGATGGAAGGAGCTCATTCAGGAGAGAGAGTTAGAGGGATTATTCTGGTTAATGTAACTACTGTAATCTGGATTTTTTAAAATGCAGGCAATGCCGATTTTAAGAAAAAGTACTGAAGGGCGAAGCTGCACTACGTTATTTAATGTGGAGTAAGTGTTATAAAAATAAAATGAAAAAGCGTAATTTTTTAAATTACATACCTACAAAAGTCACTGATGTTCATCAGCAGGCCAAGTGACAAAGCACCAGGAAGAAAGCTTTTTTTTTTTTTTTTTTTTTGGCATTAACTATGGAGCCACTGACTGATGTAAAAATTATTGTATTTTATTTTGGATAAATCTGGGCTTGAAATGCTTATTGGGATAGGCTCTCCAGGACAGATACTATTTGAGCAAAACACCTATAGGGTGACCAGATGAAACGGACAAAATATTGGGACACATGGGGGAAGAAAAAAGAAAAAAAAAAGGGGGGGGGGGGGGGGGAGGCCGGAGCGGAGTTGCCGAAGCCAAAAAAACAACGCTGGAGTGGCCAAAGCCACAATATCGGGACAAATGGCATGCTGACTGTGCATTGGTCGGGACGCAGGACAAAGGACTAAAAATCAGGACAGTCCCAATTTTATAGGGATGTCTGGTCACCTTAAACACCTATATCCCACTCCACCCCCAGACACCTGCTTTATAGGGGGTCTTAACTCAGTAGGTAATCAGCTATTTTCAGACTGTTAATATTGAAGAGCCCACCAAACGAAAAAGAGGGGGGGGGGAGCAAGAGACAGAATAGCAAAAGGAGAGAAAAACAGCAAGAGACAAGGAAACGGAGGACAGAAACCAAGAAGAAAAAAAGTATAGCAAAAGTAAGCAAAGGCAAATCAAGGAAAGACATGACAAAGATTGGGCCAGTTTTGTGGCTGGCTGCTCTACACATCAGATAATCAGCAGCCAAAAGCGGGAGTTAGGGCATGTCTTCACTAGCTTCCTAATACTTGCAAGTTACTCATGACACAAAATTAAGATAACGTCATTCTACTAGCTAAACCTCCAGTAGTATAAGCAAGTTTTAATACTTCAGCCCTTTAAACAATCACATTCTGGTACTTTTTTAACATATAAAATGTATAATTAGGGCTGTCAAGCGATTAAAAAATGAATCTCGATTAATCGCACTGTTAAACAATAGAATACCATTTATTTAAATATTTTTGGATGTTTTCTGCATTTTCAAATATACTAGTTTCAATTACAACACAGAATACAAAGTGTACAGTGCTCACTTTATTTTTGATTACAAATATTTGCACTGTAAAAAACAAAAGAAATAGTATTTTCAACTCACCTAATACAAGTACTGTAGTGCAATCTCTTTATCATGAAAGTTGAACTTACAAATGTAGAATTATGTACAAAAAATAACTGCATTCAAAAATAAAACAATGTAAAACTTTAGAGCCAGCAAGTCCACTCAGTCCTACTTCTTGTTCAGCCAATCGCTCAAACAAGTTTGGTTACAATTTGAAGGAGATAATGCTGCCTGTTTCTTGTTTACAATATCACCTGAAAGTGAGAACAGGCATTCGCATGGCACTTTTGTAGCTGGCATTGCAAGGTATTTACGTGTCAGATGCGCTTAAGATTCATATGTCCCTTCATGCATCAACCATGATTATAGAAGACATGCTTCCATGCTGATGATGGGTTCTGCTCGATAACCACCCAAAGCAGAGGGAACGATGCATGTACATTTTCATTCTCTGAGTCAGATGCCACCAGCAGAAGGTTGATTTTCTTTTTTGGTGGTTCGGGTTCTGTAGTTTCTGCATCTGAGCGTTGCTCTTTTAAGACTTCTGAAAGCATGCTCCACACCTTGTCCCACTCAGATTTTGGACGGCACTTCAGATTCTTAAACCTGCTGTAGCTATGTTTAGAAATTTCGTATTGGTATCTTCTTTGCATTTTGTCAAATCTGCTGTGAAAGTGTTCTTAAAACAAACATGTGCGGGGTCATCATCCGAGACTGCTATAACATGAAATATATGGCAGAAAGTGGGTAAAACGGAGCTGGAGACATAATTCTTCCCCAAGGCTTTCAGCCACATGTTTAATTAATGCATTATTTTTTTAACAAGCATCATCAGCATGGAAGAATGTCCTCTGGAATGGTGGCCGAAGCAAGAAGGTACATACGAATGTTTAGCCATATCTGGCATGTAAATACCTTGCAATGCCGGTTACAAAAATGCCAAGCGAACGCCTGTTCTACTTTCAGGTGACATTGTAAATAAGAAGCAGGCAGCAGTATCTTCCGTAAATGTAAATAAGGTTGTTTGTCTTAGCGTTTGGCTGAACAAGAAGACAGACTGAGTGGACTTGCAGGCTCTAAACTTTTACATTGTTTTGGTTTTGAGTACACTTACGTAACAAAAAAAAAAAATCTACATTTGTAAGTTACACTTTCATGATAAAGAGATTTCACTACAATACTTGTAGGAGGTGAACTGAAAAATACTATTTCTTTTATCATTTTTACAGTGCAAATATTTGTAATAAAAAATAAGAATATAAAGTGAGCACTGTATACTTTGTATTGTGTTGTAACAGAAATCAATATATTTGAAAATGTAGAAAAGCATCCAAAAATATTTAATACATTTCAATTGGTATTCTACTGTTTAACAGTGCGATTGATTGTGATTAATTTTTTTGAGTTAATCGCGTGAGTTAAACTGCGATTGACAGCCCTATTTTAAACAATCTTTGAAAAACAGATTGTGAACTACGTGAGGCAAGGACCGTGTGTCTTGCTGTGTGCTTCTACAGTGTCCAGCATAATGGGGCCACTAACTTCATTGGCTCTTGTGCACTACTGCAATACAAATAATAAGTAAAAGGAAAACCTCATAATACATGGGAAAAATTTGACCCCAAGTCCTAAAAGTTGTTGTCTGTATAGCTCAAAATTTCTTCCAGAATGAGGTGAAACATTTTCAGTTAAAACACACACACAGGTCTCTAATGTGTGGTGTTCGATACTACAAAAATATCTACACTGGCAGTTCTGGAATCAACACCTGAAGCAATATCTCGTGTTGCTGCAAAACACGTCAGTAGTGTAGCGTCATTACCTTTCCAGAGAAACAGAAATGCTTTTTAAAATACTCAACAATCATTCAGTGAAAAAGTTACAAATGTTGAAGTGTTGCTACTATTCACTTTGCTGACCATGTCACAAAGCTTGACAAGAAGATATTCTCAGATTCAGCTACCAAAAAAATATTTCCCTGTGGAAGGACAAAAAGCTGTGTGCATCATCAAAGCTCTGTCAGCACATCTGACACAGTCAAGCCATGAACCTTGCAAGATCAGGACCTTTTGCTGTTATGATGGATGAAAGTAATGATGTCAGCAATGACAAGAAGGTCTACATCATGATTAGATATTTTGATTAGGATTCAAGACTTGTGAAAAATGATCTTTTGGGAAAGTTTGTCTGAAAATGCTGAAAGCTTTTTTGCATCACTGAATTCAGTTTTCACTGACTTCAACATTCCAGGGACATGACAGAATTTTTATCTGACTCAGCATGTCGGGACTGGCAAGCACATTCTGTACAGAGTAAAAGAAATGTCATCCTCTCTGTGCAGCCTTCCATACATGTCACTTGTGTACAGTTGGTAGATAAGAAGCATGCTGCCACAGCCATCTCCAAAGCAGTGAAAGACAGACATGTTGATTAACTACTATTGCAATTGCTATACAAAATGAAAGGAAGAATACTATCAGTACCAATAGTGGTGCAGTACAGATGACCTACCTAGCCTCCGTCTACCACCATAGTTAGTATAGGATAAGACTTCAACAAGCTTTTACTTTAGGTGTCCCTAAACTGCTGACTGCCAGAAGCTGGGACTGTGCAACGGACTGGATCACTCAATAACTGCCCTGTTCTATTCATTCCCTCTGAAACATCTTGCACCAGCCACTGACAGACAACAGAATACTGGGCTAGATGGACCATTGGTCTGACCTACTATGGCCATTCTTAATAAGACACTTCATCCTTACTGTAAAATCTAATCTGGGATCAAAAAGCAAAGCAAAGAGTTCCACGGGTTACTGTTTAAGAGACTATTTAGTGGTCCAATTATTTTTAATTACTTATATATTTTTTTAAGATAGAGGATAAAGGGGATCTATGATTACCAGGAGATCACACACACGTGTATGATTTCTGCCTCATCTAATCTAGAAGTTGGAAGGTGCATAAAGAATGAGGCAGGGAATTACAAGTAGAGAAAGGCTGTTCTTTTGGTGAAGGCAGGTGAATGCTACGCAGAAAAGCTCTGTTCTATTCCTGGCTCTGCAACAGACTTCTTACATGACACTGAACAAGTCAGTTAAACCAAAATTTTCAGTTAGGCTTTGTGTCTTCACTAGCTTACCAGGTTAGTGAACACATGGTAACTAACACAAGGTAAAAGCCTAACATGCCACTTCACCTTGAATGGTCCTGTGAAATACGTGTTAACTACATATGCTAAACAATCTGTTCCACCTTGTATTTAGCTGTGACACTCTGAAACTATGTCTATGCTACATCATTTACAGCTGCACAGCTGTAGCACTTCTGGTGAAGATGCCCTAAGCCAATGGGAGAGACCTCTGCTGTTGGCTTAATAACTCCTGCTTTTGTGAGAGGCAGTAGCTATGTCAACAGGAGTTCTCTAAACAACATAGCGCTGTCTACAACCGTGCTTACATCGGTATAACTTACGTTGCTCAGGGTTGTACATTATTCACGCCCCTGAACGAAGCACGTTATACCAAATATGTAGTGTAGACATAGCCCGAGTACATTTCCCAGACCTGAAGAAGAGCTTTGTGTAAGCTCAAAAGCTTGTCCCTCACCAACAGAAATTGGTCCAATAAAGGATATCACCCTGCCTCTCTAATGAAGACAAGGCAGTTTGTAGTTTTCACATGCGTTAGCAGGTCAAGATTAATCCTCATTAATTAATCCTAGATTCCTCACTCCTGTTCAAGCTTACATTACAAGAGGTGTGGAGAACACAACTTTGTTCCAATCATACCCTTGTTTGGCTAATGAAAGTTAGACCTTTGTATAATCACTCACACCATGGTTATGCGCATGCTGTAAGAAGTGGATGAGAATTTTTCTTTTTATCCTGTTTGTATTGATTTTCACTTCAAGGGCACTTTCTTTCTTTTTTTCTTCTTCCTTTCACTGTTTTATGCTAAAATAACATTTCTAGCCGAGTTAATTCACTTTCCAAAATTACATCAGTATCTTTGTGTCCACTTCAAATAATCTCTTTCGTTGTCCTGGGCTGGATGAACAAACTTTTTGCATTAACTTTAATTTGGCCTTTTGTAGCACTAAGGAAGATAGACAACATCTTCATGGAGGTTTCTATTAAGATTTAAATTATTTGTAGGGCCTTTGTATAATGAGGATAAAGACAAAAAATGTCCATCCTTCAGGAAACATCATCGCTTGTCAGTCAGGCAGGAAACAAAGCCAAAGGAAAAGCCAATTCAAGCATCAGAAAGAGCCAAAAAGTATCAGAAGAAGCCAAACCATTTGACCTGGCATGTAAAAACTAAGAGAGAAAAAAAAAATACAAATAGAAATGAAGGCTGGTCAGCTCCCTGTAGACAGATGTTTCCCATTGCCATTTGGGAGGCCTGAATTTTATTTCTGGTCCCAGTCTCTGCTACCCAGTGTAGTCAAAAGTAATACACACAACCCTACAGGCAAGGAGTCCTCTCTTTTACCTAATAATGAACATATTGCTCAATTAAGGAGCAATATTGATGGTCTCCGACAGAATTCCCATCCTGTCCTCCTTGGAAAGTAGGAGTAGCTATGACAGAGGTTTAGTCTACAGTGTAGGGCTTTCCCCATCAGTGATATCAATGGGTCACCTTCCTCTTTTGAGATTACACTTTTCATTGCACAAGCTGAAAGGACCTCCATTGGCAGCCCATCAGCACCTAGAAACCCCTATCACGGACCAGCGTCCCATTGTGCTAGGCACTGTACAAACATAAAAGATGCTTACAATCTAAGGAGAACATAAAGAGTCAACAGGAAGACAGACAAACAAGGGAAGCACAATGAAACAAAGACACTAACCACAAAGCCACCAGGCTGCTCCACAAACTTCCTTTATTTTTTATTATATAGTGTCTTATCTGTAAAAAATGCTTATTTTCCAGGCCAGCATGAAGACCCTATGATCAGTGGGCAATCCTGACATAAAGCGTCTTATCAGCTCATTCAGTCACTTTGGCAGAGAGAAGTAACATTGATGACTGATCTACACTACCATTAAGTCGATGTAACTTATGTTGTTATGGGGCATGAGAACGACACCCCTCTGAGTGACACAAGTTACATCAAGACACTCTCCCACCGACATAGCTTCCGTCTCTCACGTAGGTGGAGTAATGATGCCGACGGGAGAGCGCTTTCCCATCTGCGTAGCGCATCTTCACTAGACGCGCTGCGGCAGCACAGTTGTATTGGTGCAGCTGTGCCAATGTAGCAAGGTAGTGTAGTCTTGCTCTGAGAAGGCCAAGCAGGATAAAGGGGAAATGCAGGCATGCAGAGGTAGGGGGTATAGGGGAGAACAAGAAGAAAAGGCCAGGTAATAAGAAACAGACAGAAAGAGAAGGCAGTTCTGATTTATGCTTCTTTTTTAAGATAATTTTTTAATTCAAGGAGATAGAGTATTTAAAAAAAAGAACTTAAGAAAACTAAACAGACAAAAAAGGGTCAGAAAGTGAGAAAATGGAACAAATAAATTAAAAAGAATGAAAACAACAACTCAGAGTGGTACAAAGCTGCCCATTCTGATCATGGATATTGAGACTGAAAAAGCCCAAGCTTTTCCTGTCTTTACAAAACATATATCAGCAAGCCATTACCTTTATTTTTGAAATCTCTTTATCAACACTGCAACCCTAAACTCAGGTGCTCCAGATATTCGTTGTAGTTTATAAAGTTGCTTATCATTCTATTCTCAAAACACAGAGGATTACTAAGATCTAATTAAATTAGGAGTCAGAATGGATCAAGTAAACAAAAAAAAAAATAAATTATTCTACTCCATGTTGCCAGAACACCCTGAACAACAACTTCCTTTTCTTTTGGGGAAAAATAATAGATTAATAGCCTTACTAATGAACAGTTATCTATCTCCACAGAGGCACTTCTCTCGGGTCTGTACCAAAGACAAATTACTTCAGTCCCTAGTCCACTAAAGTTGTAAATCTATCTGCACCTCTCAAAAAAAATTGGAGGTATCCCCTGTATCTCAACTAACCACACCTACAAATTGTGAGGGAGGGCACCTACTTAACCATAGTGATATTGTAAGTGAATTGGTTAATAAATGTAATAAGTGTTAATACAAATGTAATTACGTTTAAATCCGCTTTATGTCTGACCATATTTCTACCTATATCCACATCACCGACAAAATACAAAAACAAGTTTGTTTACTCCCTGTTGGTAAACAAACCATTTAAATGTTCCTATGAAATTACATCTCTGGTTTCTCAAAAGTTAACCAGTCAGTCAAAGTGAAAGACAGCAGAAACACACCTGGAGATTATAGAAATTGAAGGGTATTTCTGCCTTAGAAAACATTTAGGTTCCTTCACCAAAATATAACTCATTCCAGTCCATCCATCTCTTTCTTCCTGTACACCTTTTTTTTTTTTTTTTTTAAAGAAGCAAAAGTGAATTGTAGCACTTGAAAAAAGTACTAGAGTGAGGACTTTGCTCTCCATCTACCCACAGCACAGGCGACAGCTGTGCAAATTCCTCACACAGATCCACCAAAGAGACCTAACTGTAACTTGAGACGGCCACTTCTTGACATCCAGGTCATTAAGGACCCATACCCATTAAATTCCTGATCTTTCTGCTAAGACAGCCACCTCAGCTGCCCACTGTACACACATTTTGTACTACGAACTGACTTGAGACCACCAACTCTCCTTTGTCACATAGTGATCCCACAGTACAACCATCAGATGGCAACACCAAACCCTAAACCACGTATCATAGTCACAATAGTCACTCTTTATAAAGCTATCCTTGGGATTTAAGTATTTTGAAGATTGTAGGGGATGCATTATACAGAGGGAATTCCCTTTTAAACCGGAATGATACAGCCTCATATTGGGAGTAGCATTTTAACAAAAGCCTTATATAACAAACTAAAGTATGCAATATATATAAGGTAATAGTAAGATGTGTTGGGATGTGAAGATGAAGAGGTAAACAAAATATACCTCTTGAATTTTTAAACAACTCTTGTAATTCAAATAGGCCACCTTAGTTCTGGTTTAGCACTGTTTAAACAGTAGCGTTTCATAAAATTATTAAGCATTCTAGCTGGGGCACTGGGTCGGGGCCGCACCATGCAGCTCCCAGAAGCCACGGCATGTCCCTTCTCCGGCTCCTATCCGGAGGCGCGGCCAGGCGGCCCTGCACGCTGCCCCATCCGCAGGCACCTCCCCTGCAGCTCCCATTGGAGCGCATAGGAGCCGGAGTGGGGCCATGCCGTGGCTTCCGGGAGCCGCATGGTACGGCCCCGACCCAGTGCCCCAGCTGGAATGCCGGAGCGGGGCCGAGCCACATGGTGTGCCTCGCAGAACAGCTTAAAACGGCTTACAGGCCGTAGTTTGCCCACCCCTGAAATAGAGAAATTGGGTATGAGGTATTAGAACTTGATAAATTGTAATCTGAAGAGGTAGCTACTACAAATAAAATTCTCTAGGTAACATGTTTTAGTGGAAAAAAAAAAAACTCCTGGGAGAATTCTTGGCCACTGCACATGTGCAGAATTTATGGCCCCCGCAGATTTCTTTGTTTCCCCGCAGAAAAATGACTTTCTGAGGAAGAAGCAAAGGGAAGCCACAAGAGCGGCCATGCGACTCTCCTCAACAGTATGTTTCGGGTGCCCAGGACAGCTGGCAGAGAGGTAAATCAGCATGGGGTAGGGGGCAGGACTGGGGAAGACCTGGCTGATGGCTCCTTCCCTGCGCCAGGATCAGCTGCTAGTCCCGGTTTGGCTGGGAAGGATGAGACTTCCTCTTCCCCTGCATGGCATCCAGGGCCAGATCAAACCCACCCCAGATTTCTCCCCCATCTGCAGGAAGCTGTGCAAACCACACACACACACACACACACACACACACTCGCTTCCTACGCCCATCGTTCCTCAGCTACAGGAGGAGGGATCCCTGTACAGCGAGCTTCTCCCACATCCTCCCAACCTCCATGCATCCAGACCCCCTCATACCTCACTGAGCCTCACCCCCGCACACATTCAGAACCCCCCGATAAGCTCCACTCCCCTGCACCTGGACCACCATGACAAGCCACCCGCACCTGGAACCCCACCCCACCAAGCCCCAAGTAGCTGCACCTGGTTCCCCCTGCATTTGGACCCTCACTAACCTCCTGCACACACATCCAGACCCCCTTACCGAGCTCTATTCCCCCCACACCCAGACGCCCACTGAGCCCCAACCACCTTCACTTGGACCCCCATGCAGAGTCCCATTACCTTTGCACCCAGAACCCCACAACAAGCCCCTGTGCAGCCAGATCTCCCCAGCACCCGGATTCCACACTTAGCTGCCCACACCCAGATTGCCCCACTCAGAACCCTCTCAAACCACACCAAACCCCTCCACACTTGGGTCCTGTCTTGCTGAGCCTGCCTGCCCAGACCTGCAGCAGCTGGCATGGAGGGGCAGGGCCCTGGGGTGTTTCTGAGGCAGACCCGGTCCTTGCACTGTGTCAGGGTTGGGTGCAGATTCACTGTTGAGTTCATGTCCCAGGGGAGAGCTTCACAGTGATCTCCCACCTCTGTACAGCCAGTGGCCTGTGCTCCCCAATCCCATGCGGGACCTTCCATATTTATTTGACAAATAAAATTTGCAGAATTTTAAAATATCGTGCTCAGTATTTTTTATTTTTTGGTGCAAAATGCCATTAGGAGTATAAAAAAATATATATATATCAACTGGCTTAAAAGGGCCTTTTTTTCTTTTTGAGGCTTAAATTCGTATCACATTACACTACTGGTACAACAGAAGGTTTTCAATGGATCAAAGCATTAATAAACATGACAATTAAAGGTACATGGTAGAAGTCTATGATAGATGAGTAGAGGTACACTAACCTTTTCCCCAATAAGAGGAAAATAACCTTTTTGTGGCACAAGACAACTACTGTTTCTACTGCACTTAGGACACAGTGTCATTTACACTTATGATTGATTGACTGGAGTCATGAGAAACATCTAATGGTTAAGAGACATAAGAGGGACATAGATATGATTCATAAAATACTTCCATCTCCATTTCAGTGTCACTTGGTTGCATGTTTTGTTGTGGAAGCTTTGGCCACTGTGTTCAGTGAAGTCTTGTGTACACCTGAAGTTTGCCAAATTCAGAACCAGTATCCTGAAGAGCATATAGGCTGAAAGATTTTTTAAAAAATTAAAACAAAAAAATCCACTAACTCTCTTCTCACTTGCACCAGTTTTGCATCATTGGCGTCAATGGAGTCACTTCTGAAGAGAATGCATGCTTTGCTTGCCTTTAGCTGCATCATGTCAGGGAACAAAACTTTTGCTCTCAGACCAGGCAACAGGATTAGCTTGTTACATGCTGAAGGCCTAGTTTCCCTTATGGTGTAGGAAGCACTCAAAAAGATTTGTTTGCAAGTTACTAAGACTCTCTGTGTTGGAATTCTCCCACAACAGAAGATAAACTGAGGTAAAGGAAGTCTTTCCACACCTGCAAATTTTCTTAATTCAAAAGGTTTATTCTGTCTTCTCTTCTTGTGATAAAATGCATTACAACAGGGTTGCCTGTGGGAACTAACACAAAGTAGCAGGATTACAGATTTCTGAACAACTTTCTGAAGTTCTCTACAGTAGTTAAAACAGTCATCTGTAGGACACTGTATAGCACGGACTTTTAGATAAGACAGGTTTACCAGTGGTAAAATGCTTGTGGATGATTTCCAACATCCAATTTGGAAGCATATTTGATCAAAATAATTTTAGCCTGTGGATGATCCCCTTTGGTTGTACTGGAGTTTAATTTTCACCTGTTCCAGTGCATAAGGAAGTTAGAAAATCCAGCTCTATACAATATGTAATTTCAAACTCTTTGCAAGTTGTATTTAGTTGGCCAACATCCCAGGTAAAAATTGTGCATCTGCATGCAAGTGCAAATCAGTGTCAGTATGATACACTAAGAGTCAAAACCTTCATTAAAACAATCTGAGATAAACCACCTCAAAAACAAACTAGTCTGAACAAAAAGCGTTATGTGCCTCAGACAGATTTCACTTCTCCCCTGTAACACAGATGCCTGTTTATATTTATTTCTATTATAAAGTTGTTTAATTCTGCTAATGGGTGAAGGGTTATGCTAGCAACTAATTCAAAACAACATGAGCTGCACACACAAATTTTTCACATGGTATTCGTAGAACTGACCGTACAATATTATTACCAAAAAAATTATTGGCAATATCATGGCAGCCAGGTAGAGTATGAAACATCTCTGGAAATTGGAGTTGGAAAATAAATAAGGGACTCCAGCTCCTCTAGCCAGCAAACAGAATTTGGCAGAAACCATGCTCTCAGATGCCAGGTTAGACATTGTTTTTGTATCCCCTCCTCTTTCCTTAGGAGCTAATTCCTGAAGCATTGATAATGTAAGTCTTGGCCATAAACTATATAGCTATATTGTCTGCCTAGTAAAATGGGAGGAGAAAAAGGGGTAAATTACAAAAACAAAAGTATAAAAACAAAGGACTAAAATGAAAGAACTAGTGATAACCATGAAATTTTACCTCAGACTGCTCACATATTTTTAACCTACTGCCTGAGCAAGATGACAAAGGCCCTACCACATGCCTTTGATTATGGCTGAGTGCAAACAGGAACAGTGAGCCTGCAGATTTTATTAGTGGCTATTTATTAAAAGAAACTTCTACTCTGTTTTTTGGGAGGTTATAACGTTCACTTTTTGATGCACTTCCCACCTCCCACCCGTGGCTGCCCAGGTTCAGGAAGCAAGCACATGCTTGACCCAAGTATTTGCTAAGACAAAGGGCTGACAGGTGAACCTGTAACTGTCACAAATGAATTTGCTCTGGGTTTGAGAGAAAAAAAAAAAAAAAAAAACTCTTGAGAGAAGAGAGAGCACATTGAAAAACTGATGGGAGGTAATACAGAACTCACTGAGGGACAGAGAGGGAATCAGGGCCCAAACATAGAGTTTGCACCTAGCCTGCACCTAGAATCTGCATGTAGTGTTTCTTGCTAAAATCCTTTCCCCTGCATTTCTCAAAACTGGTGACTGAGATAAAGAATGGAATTTTCTAAAGTGCTTGGTGCTGAACTAGCTCTTCTCTCAATAAAGTCAAAGGGAGTTTTACCATTGACTTCAATGGGAATAGATTTAGCTCAATATTAAGCACTTCTGAAAGTTTCACCTTAAATGTCTATTCACACCTGAAGACTTCATGCAAGAAAGCTGTAACCGCAGAAAGGTCTGCTAAGGTACGATATACCATTTCTTTTGTAAACAAATGAAGAGGAAGTTACAATCTGTTGGTCTCCTAAAAACAGAGTTCCTTAATATAAGTTCACTTGTTGATGGAAGAAAAGTAGGCGGGGATTCACCTCCACTTAACAATTGACACCTACTCCGAAAGGCAGGAAAAAAACCTCAGAAGCAAACAGGATCATGGAGGTCACATACATCTGTTCTGAAACCAGCCAACAGAGAAAATATAGTAATACCAGAAGCTTCTGTAACATGAAACCACATCTCTGGAAGCTTTCCTGAATGTGACTGTGGATGTAGTCTGTGAAGGAGAACAGAGAAGCAGGAATTCAAGAAAGGATGAGCCCATAGGCCGGTAACTAGAAAGGAGTACAGTGTGGAATCCAAGGACTTGGTAGGCATCCCTACAGAGTTTGAAGCCCCTTTAAAAATATTTCTTGTGAGGAGATTAAAATAATAAAAACTATTTGCCAATTTCATGAATTTTGTAAATTTCACACACACTATTATGAACGTCATATTTACTCAAACACAGTATCTTCAAATTTGCATTCACAGTATTTTACATTTCTACAGCACTTTCCACATGAGGTCCCCCAGGACACTTTAGAAACACTAGTGAATTAATCCCCAGGACATGCCTATAGAGATACATCTATTAAAGTAATATCCATTTTACATAAGCGTGCACACCATGTTTAAACGGAAATTGCACACATTAGTTGTCTTGATACTAACTGCTTAGGGAAAATACTAATCAGATCTTAAATTGATTAAATACAACGTATTGGACACATACGAAGTGCTGCTTTAGAACAAGTTGATACTATTATCTTCTTAATTTGAACCAAAATGGACTAAACAGTAGTTGAGGCTTCACGGGACTTGCCTAGACTAAGTTACACTGGAAGTTAAAGCCATATCTGCTTGTGAGAAAGGGATATGGTTATTACATGATTTTAGAGAAGACAAATATGGGAACTCATTATCTTAGAAAGTATTACTATTTATTCACTAAATTTACCCTTTCTGCAACTCCACAAGAATGGAATTACACTAGGATGAATTTGGCTCATTGTGCCTGTGAAATTAAGAGGAGAAAATTCTCACCTAAGAAGAAAAACTGGAAGTAAAGTAGAGAGGATAACAACTGCATAATTTGGGGAAATCTTTGGCCTCTGTAGCTCGAAATCATTGTTCATCGCACCTGTGTTACTGGTTGTTAAATAAGCATATTCTAAACGAATTTTGTGTAAAACAGTTATTAATTTGGTTAAGTACATTTAAAAAGTAAAAAAATTAAAATAATTATTTTAAAAGTTATTAATCCACAAGCTATCATACAAATGCTTTTATTTCAAATCATATAAAAACCACCATGATTTACAGGACAAACTTCCTACAATCATTAGAGAGGCAAAACTTTGGATTTGCCGAAGAATGACTAAGTTACTGCGAATTACAACGCTTCCTCAGCTCTTGTCCTCTAGCGCCCCTACTCTACTTGCGCTACATTGATGACATCTTCATCATCTGGACCCGCAGGAAGGAGGCCCTTGAGAAATTCCACCTGGATTTCAACAATTTCCACCTCACCATCAACCTCAGCCTGGACCAGTCCACACAAGAGATTCCACTTCCTGGACAATACAGTACAAATAAGCAATGGTCACATAAACACCACCCTATAACGGAAACCTACTGACCACTATACTTACCTACATGCCTCCAGCTTTCATCCAGACCACATCACAACACAATCCATTGTTTACAGCCAAGCCCTAAAATACAACTGCATTTGCTCCAATCCCTCAGACAGAGACAAAACACTGCAGGATCTCTATCAGGCGCTCTTAAAACTACAATACCCACCTGGGGAAGTGAAGAAACAGATTGACAGAGCCAGAAGGGTACCCAGAAGTCACCTAATACAAGTGATATTTGGCTGGATTCAATGATACAATGGATTTTACTTTATTCACTTTCATTTTTTAAACTGTAAACCAGATTACCGAAATTCAGACTTGTTTGACAGATTTAAACAAACCCTTACCAACTGATGCTTTATTACAGGACAGGCCCAACAAAGAAAGTAACAGAATGCCACTAGCCATCACCTACAGCCCCCAGCTAAAACCTCTCCAGTGCATCATCAAGGATCTGCAACCTATCCCGAAGGACGATCCCTCACCCTCACAGACCTTGGGAGACAGGCCAGTCCTCGCTTACAGATAGCCCCCCCAACCTGAAGCAAATATTCACCAGCAACTACACACCACACAACAAAAACACTAACCCAGGAACCAACCCCTGCAACGAACCCCGCTGCCAACTCTGTCCGCATATCTATTCAAGGGACACCATCATAGGACCCAACCACATCAGCCACACCATCAAGGGCTCGTTCACCTGCACATCTACTGATGTGATATATGCCATCATGTGCCAGCAATGCCCCTCTGCCATGTACATTGGCCAAACTGGACAGTCTCTACACAAAAAGAATAAATGGACACAAATCAGACATCAAGAATTGTAACATTCAAAAACCAGTAGGAGATCACTTCAATCTCCCTAGACACTCAACAACAGACTTAAAAGTTGCCATTCTTCAACAAAAAAAACTTCAAAAACAGACTTCAGCAAGAAACTGCAGAACTGGAATTAACTTACAAACTTCACACCATCAAATTAGGCTTGAATAAAGACTGGGAGTGTCTGGGCCACTACAAAAAATAATTTTCCCTCTGTTGATACTCACCCCTTCTTGTCAACTGTTGGGAATGGACCACATCCACCCTAACTGAATTGGCCTTGTTAGCACTGATCCCCCACTTGGTAAGGCAACTCCCATCTTTTCATGTGCTGTATATTTATACCTGCTTACTGTATTTTCCACTCTGATGAAGTGGATTATAGCCCACAAAAGCTTATGCCGAAATAAATTTGTTAGTCTCTAAGGTGCCACAAGGACTCCACATTGTTTTTACTGATACAGACTAACATGGCTACCCCACTGAAACCTGTGAATTTTGGGTTCAATATCTCATGAATGTTTTAATCAGTAATAGGAGTGGTGTATGACTCCTTTCCAAATGTTAGCAAAAGTTGGTTAGCTCAAGCATCTATTAATAATATGATTTAAATGATAATAAAGCATCAGTTGGTAAAGGTTTGTTTAAATCTGTCAAACAAGTCTGAATTTCGGTAATCTGGTTTACAGTTTAAAAGATGAAAGTGAATAAAGTAAAATCCATTGTATCATTGAATCCAGCCAAATATCACTTGTATTAAAATGAATGGCTGTAAAAAGGAAGACTTAAAAATACATGTTTTTAGTTTGAATAAGAGTGACTGATTCAAATGAAAAAAACCTACTTTTATTAGTGAAATCACAATCAGCTATGCATATGGCAACCATGCACACAACCAGTTTTACAAGGCATTCCTGAAGAAACACAGATTTTTGTTCTGAAGTCTCAAACTAAAATGAAACTTCTGGAAAAGTGCATACTGTGTTTGCTCATTTCATAAAGTGAAGCTGGCTCCTCACATCAGTGCAACAGTTTTATTCTTTAATATTATCCTGGAGGAGTAGCAATGGCAACTTGTGATTTAGTTATGGTGTGTGCACACGCGTCCGATATATAAATATACATACGTACATACACACACACACACACACACACACACTCTACAGTTTGGAAATTATTCTATGACATTTTCACTACAGGAAACTTTACCTATATATTACTTATAGCTAAATATGTAATTAACTTTTTACTAACAGCATGTCAATTAAGTAATTTATGGGGTTTTTTTATCCATCAAAGTTAACTTTACTGTATTTTGAAGGAAAAGGAGGAAATAGAAACAATTTAAGTTCTAAAGATCAATCTTGAGCATCCAATACTTGCATTCCCTATTCTATATAAAAATACACATTAAAAGATTCTCATACAAAAAATAAAGAAGACAGGAAGGTAACACTTAAAAACAAGATTTCTGACATTTGTACTGTTTTGGGATGGCAAAGAAGAAAAGAATAGAGCATGCATAGGAAGAATAAAAACAGCATGTAATCATAACTTAAGGGACAAATGCCACAATATGAGGCATATAACCTGACATTCCGATTGGTATATCGGATATTGCTGAATTTACTGACTTTTTCTCAGTTTCATCAGAGATGTTTTGTGTTAAACAAAAAAAATGGCATTCAATTTCTGTTTTAAAAAACAAAATGAATAAACAGCACTTATTACTACTTGGGAGGCTTCAGCCATCAGAAAAATGCATATTTAAGGAGATTTTAAAATACATGTTATCTGGTAGAAGCAAGATGACCTAATGTGTATTTAGTTTTAAAAACAGGGCTACTCCATATGTCCAATGTATTTTTAATGGGGATCAATTCATATCCTTAATAGGCTCACTATGAACACTGGGTATGCATATCTTACTTCTGAGGGCATTCTGCACACAAAAATTAAAAATTCTGCACACAATATTTTAAAATTCTGCAAATTTTATTTGTCAAATAAATGTGGAGGTTCCGGCATGGCATTGGGGAGCACAGGCCACTGGCTGCACAGAGGTCAGAGATCACTGTGCAGCTCTCCCCCGGGACATGAACCCAGCAGTGAAGCTGCACCCAACCCTGACAGAGCAAGGACCGAGCCTGCCCCAGAAACACCCCAGCGCCCTGCCCCTCCGTGCCAGGTGCAGCAGGTCTGGGTAGACTGCCTCAGCAAGGCAGGATCCAAGTGTGAAGGGGCTTAGTGTGGGGTATCTGGGTGTGGGTTGAGAGGGTTCTGTGAGGGCAATCTGGGTGCAGGCGGCTCAGTGGGGGATCGGGGGGAGTGGAGTATCTGGATGCACAGGGGCTTGTTGGGTGGTTCTGAGTGCAATGGTAATGGGACTCTGCGGGGGGGTCCAGGTGAAGTTGGTTCTGGGTGTGCAGGGGTCAGTGGGGGTCCAGATGCTGGGGGAGTGAGGATCAGTGGGTGGGGATCCAGGTGCAACTGATTGGGGCTCAGTGAGGTGCAGGTGGCTCATTGGGGTGCTTCAGGTGCATCATGGGGGTCTGAGTACGGGGCAGCGAGGCTCAGTGGGATGGTCTGAGTATGAGGGGGTCTGGATGCACCGGGTTTGGGCGGATGGGGGAGCAGCTCCCCTTACAGGGATCTCTCCCCCTGCAGCTGAGGAGCGATGGGTGTAGGAAGTGGGGCAGGGGGAGTTTGCACAACTTCCTGCAGCTGGCGGAAAAATCTGAGGGTGCCATGCAAGGGAAGAGGAAGTCCCATCCTCCCCAGCCCAGCTGGGACTAGCAGCTGAGCCTGGCACAACATAGGAGACACCAGCCGGGTCTTCCCCAGTCCTACCTACTGCCCCACAGTGATTTATCTTTCTGCTGGCTGCCCTGGGCACCCGAAACATACAGCTTGGGAGGATCTCATGACCACTCTTGTGGCTTCCTTTGCTTCCCAATGAGAAAGTAATTTTTCTGCGGGGAAGCAAAGAAATCCGTGGGGGATATAAATTCTGTGCATGCACAGTGGCGCAGAATTCCTCCAGGAGTAAAGTAGTAAGTCCACATAGTCCAATCACAACTGGCTTAGTACTAAGTGACGGTGGCTGCCCGTTTTCATCACCTGATAACTTCCTGGAAAAATTATTTTTTGTGTTGAAATGTTCATGCTTTGACTCCAGGCAGAGATGAATCTTTGTGGAAAGTCTGAACAAAATCCCTTCACACTGCTTTAGTTCTATGAAGGCAAGGAAAGGCATGCTTTTTCCATATTTAAAAAACAAAACAAAAACTACACACACTTCAATCTTTTCTCCTGCAACACAACATTAAAAAGTGGCTGAAATCTGTTCATAAGTAGTTTTCACTGAGGTCCACAACCACATTTGAAAAACAAAATTGTGTGAATAGTATTCAAGTTATCAGTGACTGAAAATAGGCTATTGCATACGCACAACAGAAAATGTCATTAAGTCTGAGGCTTCACATGCACAGTTCATTTTTCCAATGGACAATCAGACTGCGCCTACACTGGAAGCGAAGGGTGTGATTCCCAGCTCATCTCGCTAAAAACAGCAGCATAGACACTGTAGTGCAGGCAGCAGCAGCAATGGCACAGGCTAGCCATCTCAAGTACATACCTGCAGGGCTGTCTATGGCAGTGGCTCTCAACCTTTCCAGATTACTGCATCCCTTTCAAGAGTCTCATTTGTCTTGAGTAGTCCACATTTCACCTCACTTAAAAACTACTTGCTTACAAAATCAAAGATACAAAAGTGCCACAGCACACTCTTACTGAAAAGTTGCTCACTTTCTCATTTTTGCCATACAATTATAAAATAAACGAATTTGAATAAAAAGAGTGTACTTAAGTGTATAGCAGGGGTGGCCAAACTTACTGACACTTGGAGCCACATACAACAGTCTTCGGAAGGTCGAGAGCCAGGGCACACTTAACAGGGTTCCAGGCTTCACCCCCACAGGAGGCACCTGCCAGGGCTCAGGGCTTCAGCCCCACTCCTGTTGAAGCCCCAAGCCCCGGCAGGTGTTCCCCGCAGGGCTGAAGCCCAAGACCCCCCGCCCCACCACTGGGCAGACGCACCTACCCCACCACCCCTCTGCAAGGCAGAGATCCCGAGCTCCCCCCACACATCTAGTAGGTGGAGAATGGGGAGGGCTGGCTCCGCGAGCTGCACTTTAGCAGTAAAAGAACTGCATGTGGCCCATGAGCCACAGTTTGGCCACCCCTGGTATATGGTACACAGAGCAGTGTAAACAAGTCATTGTATGGAATTTTAGTTTGTACTGACTTCGCTAGGGCTATTTATGAAGCCTGTTGTAAAAGTAGGAAATATCTATATGAGTTGATATAAACCCTGGAAGACCTCCAAGTACCCCCCACGGGTATATGTACCCCTGGTTGAGAACAACTTGTCTATGGCACTATACATATGCATTTTCCTTTAAAGGTGCACATTTAACCTGTTAATAACATGCATTCGTAAGCATAAATGTTGTTTAAAAAAACCCTAAGATCTGATCATGATAACCCATCCTCACCTAAGTCATTTTTACTAATATGACTAATACAATGTAAAGCCCTGATCATGCCAAGACTTCCGTAAAATTAGCTCCTTTGGAGTCAATGGGACTTCTCCTGTACATGAAATTAAACACGTGTGAGAGTTTTTGCAGAATCATGGCTTAAGAAATTGGACATACTTATGTTAGGGATACACTACTTAGCTTATTCACCTCTATGCAGTGGTATCACATAAGGCTTACATACTGCTTTAAAATTCCACTTCAGCAGAAACAGGACCCAATTCAGCCCACACACAAGTACGTGCTTAACTTTAACCAACTGTTTAAATCCAATTGACTTCAGTAGGACTTAAGCATAGGCTTAAATGCTCTGTTGAATTGTGGCTTTAAGCAATACTTACATGATGCATAGGTCTTATGCGGTCACTCTGTTCAGGGGTCAGTTTCACTTTATTTATATATGTGGCTTTTACATTTTAAAGAAACCTAATGAGGGTTTTCAGCTTTTTTACATTTATGTAAAGAACTGGGAAAGTTAAGGCCTCAGAAGATCAATATACTCAAGCTTTAAGCACATGAGTAATCCCAAAGACTTCAGTGAAGACTGCTCAAGTGCCTAGAATTAGACACATGCTTTAGTAATTCAGGCCTAATATGTTCTTTTTTAAAAATATGTTAAATGCATTATTGAAGTTGAAGTTAAGAAATGCAAAAAAGAAAAGTCATGCTATGATCCTGATTCTGAGTGTGTTGTGATAGGCAAGGACAAAATGTGTTAAAACACTGGTGGGAGATGGACAGACAGATCCACAGACTTTCAGATATGTAGTATTCTCAGTTCCCAGTATTCTTGTAATAAACATATAGCATCAAATACTAGAGATATAAAACATGACCAAAGTTAACTATTCTATAGAAGCAATACCATTTTCCATTTCCTGATTTTTAGAACAATTATGTTAACTATGCAACCTCAACAGCGTATGAACGTTATTTGCAGATAAAGAGCAATCTAGTGTCTTTTCAGACAGCTTTTAAATTTTAATTTTTTTTTTTAAGAGTACAACTCAATATAGAAGTGGCTCCATCATTGTATTGTATCAGTTTCAACTCGAGTGTATTTTGTCTTAGTCAAGGTCTACCCTATAAACTTATAGCAGTATAACTAAGTCACTCAGTGATGTGAGAAATCCACACCCCTGAGCAACGCAGTTGTATTGATCTAGCCCACAATGTAGACAATGCTGTCAACAGGAAGGCTTCTCCTGTCGACATAGCCACCGCCTCTCATGGAGATGGATTAACTACACTGATGAGAGACTCTCTCCCATTGGCATAGCAGCCTCTTCACTGAAACGCTACAGCTGTGCCGATGCAGCATTTTATGTGTAGACCAGTGGTTCTCAACCTATTTATAATTGTAGGCCATAGGTTGAGAACCACAGACCCCTAAGCCCAGCACCCCCAGCCCTGAGACCCCTCCTCAGAGCAGGGCCAAGAGCGGAGCCGCAGGCCTGGGCAGCTGGAACCTGGACCCCCCCCCCCCGCAGCCAGGATCCGGGTTTTTTTAGCACACTGCTGGGCTGCAGCTGTGTGTTAATTGGGCTGCATGCAGGCCGCAGGTTGAAAACTACTGGTGTAAATGTACCCTTAACCAATCAACTGAAAAAAACTAACATTTTTATAGTAAGTATCATGTATTTTTTCTTCTGGTGAAGTTCTACACTATTAATTCAAGTTCTGTTTCATCTCCATATTATCCAATACAAGAGTCAAGACAGACCCCTGTATATGTCAGGTGGGGTGACCACAGGGCTTTCTTCAAACCAGATTTCAATATTACTCTATGACATGGCCATCAAAAGGCACATAGGTAATAAACAGCTGCAGCATTGTTATGTAATGCTTAAAACAAATATGTTACCACCCTGAGTTTTAATTACTACTACTTTCTAGCATCCTGTAAGCAGTTTGTGGCAAGAACCATCTCTCTCTCTCTTTTTTTTTTTTTTTTTGTGGTTTTGTTTATTAAACTGTGCCTACTACAATGAGGTCTTGGTCCATGACAGAGATTTCTTGGCACTACCAAATTACAAACAGCAAGATAACCAGTACCTTTCGGTAACAAACTTGTTTTACTGAAGAACTACTAGAATTATTTTCCAGTGAAATCAAATATTAGTTCATCATCTAATGTGTAATCTAGTTAACTGTTGCCAGTACAACTCTATCAGGTTTTGGGTTTTTTTAGGTGTGTTATGTAATGTAAGATAAGTTTTTTTAAAGCTAGATGCCTTTTCGAAAATCTAAACTTCGAAACAAAATTTAAAAACCCACACCCCTACACCAGTAAAAGAATATACATTTAGATTTAAAAAATGCTAATGCATTCTTGTAACAAAGGTAGAACAAGGTCCTGCCAATTCTTTTCTCCTTGCAACATTTCATTCCTGCATCCCTTGCATTGTTTCAGATGGCTGTGACTTCAAGTGTTGCAAAGCAAACACAAAATCCTAAATTCAGGATGTGGCAAGGAAGTATATTATTATTAAGTCTAAACAGACTAACTTTTTAGGATGACAAATAGATTAAATTTTTTACCTTTATGGTTCAACTTTGCTGTCTGAGTTTGTTTTAAATAGCCCTAAAGAAAAAAAAATTTAAAAAGATCAGCTCCTGCTGTGAAAGGAAAATATTTAAATACTACGACAACCATTTAGATACAGCTTCCATCATAAAAAAAAGTCTAGAATTACAATATTCTATTTTCACCTACTAAAATATGTTATTAAAGTGGTGCCTTAGATTTAGAAAAACAAGCAGAGAATTATGAATAATAACTAACTTTCCAAGTTAAAGGAAATTTCTTCAGGCAAATATTTTTCCATTTCAACCCACAGCTGCAAAATATTACCATGCTTCTGCATTTCCTCATCTACAAAAAGAAACATTTAAGTCTGCCAACTTCATTGTGAAATGAATCACAAATATGTCCAAGAGTGTGCAATATTTTACATTATTCACACACAAAAAGCAGAGCTATTTGTGTGAAGAATGGATATATATTGAGTGAAAATATTTTAATTTTAGAAACAGAGCTCAGCTGATATAGTTTACCTTTGAATGGTAAATTAATAAAATTTTAAGTTATACTTTTCCCTGTACATACCTGCATGGAGCACATCTATACCAATGGGTTTCAAACTGCGGGTTGCGACCAAGTACTGGGTCGTGGAATGTAAAGCACTGGGTCGCGGTGGCTCTGGTCAGCACCACGGACCGGGCCGTTAAAAGTCTTGTCGGTGGTGCTGCCCAGCTATAGCAGGCTAGTCCCTACCTGTTCTGGAAGCAGCCAGCAGCAGGTCCGGCTTCTAGGCGAGGGGGCCATGGGGCTGCACTTGCTGCCCCCACCCCAAGCACCGGCTCCGCACTCCCTTTGGCCAGGAACTGGCCAATAGGCGCTGGGGCGGGGAGGGGGGGGGGTGCGAGAGTGTCCTCCCCCTAGGAGCCAGACCTGCTGCTGGCCGCTTCCGGTGCGCAGCACGGTCCGCGGTGTCAGCACAGGCAGAAAGCCTGTCTTAGCACCCCCACTGCACTGCTGACTGGGAGCCACCCGGGGTAAGCCCATGCCCCAATCCCCTGCCCCAGCCCTGAGCACCCCCAGAGCCCCCTCCTGCACCCCAAACCCCTCATCCCCAGCCCAGAGCCCTGACACCCTCTCGCACCCCAACCCCTGCTCCAGCCCAGAGCCCCACACACACACCCTGAATCCCTCATTCCCAGGCCTCCCTGCAGCCCTCAAAAAAAAAAAAGTTTGAAAACCACTAATCTATACCATTTGTCACTGAAGTGACATGGCAAGTACAAATCAGAAAAATAACATTGTGTAAAGCATGGAGGAAGTTCAGGTCAACTCTCTCTACATTTAGATGGAGACCCATTGCAAAATAATTATTCAAATGTGATGGTTACAAATTAAACATGCTAAAGTCAGGAAATTCACAAAAATCTGTACTAGTGCTTAAAGTAACTGTGGACTAATACTGTTCTTATAAGAGCCACAGTTGTGTGTCCAGCTGAAGAGTCCACCCCTCAATGCATGCATTTCACAGAGCTGCACACGTACAGTAGTATGAAATATGCATTTTTCAGAGTGCACACTTCACCTGGAAATTTAAGCCCACCGATTCACCTTTTGAACCTACCCTGTGGGACAAACTAATCAGGACAATGAACTTGCATCAATTGTGAGGTGATAACTAATCCTCTCAGTGTTCAAGATTAAGCTATTGTCATTTGTGAGGGAGCTTGCACCGCCTAGGCTAGCCTAGTTTCTTGTGCTAGACTCAGGTCAGGATGACACTAGAAACTTTTGCTAGTATAGTAACATCGAGTAGGGTGTGGGGTTTTTTTTAACATTATACACATTTCTATATTGGCAAATGCCCTAGCGAAGACAGTTATACCAGCAAAACGTGCTTTTGCCAATGTAATTGATTTTGTTTGTGGAATCATAAGTTATATCCACAAAAACACTCTTGCACCAACAGAAGTTGTGTCTGCATTAGGAGGGTTTACTAGCACAGCTATACCAGAAAATGTTTTTTAATGTAGATTAGGCCTCAGAGTAGCTTAACCAAAACGCAACTGAGCCAGCAGCTGAACACAGGCAGGAGGAAAGAGTCAGGGAACCATCTAGTGGGATCAACTGCACTTGGGAGCCAACTCTACAAAACAGCAAGAGAGAAACCCAGAACAAGAAACAGCTTTGAACAAGTAATAGAGGCAAAGCAGGAAGCCATAGTTAGTTCTTTTCATGCAGGAAATGTGGCATCAGCTAGCCCTGGTAGGGACGTTGAGATGGGATCATGAAGGGCACAGTATGGTATAAAAAACCTCTACAGAATAGAATGGTCAGCGCCATTAGATAGTTAAAATGAGACCTAGGAATTACCCAATGGTCCAGGACTAAAGAGATCCAGCCACATTGTCCCAATATTTGCTTATAGTAAGCTTTAACAAGAATTCTTTCATTTGGTGTGTCGCCTGTTTTAATAAACTTTTTACGCAGCTAAAACTAGTATTATTTCTTGTTTGACAGAGACCCATGTTTGTTGGGCATCCCATCTCTAGTTTGGATGAAGAAACCTGCCTCTAACTGGACTCCACATGCAGTCTAATGAAGAGTTTATAATATTACACACTGCTCAACTATCATCCATGTGGTTACCAACACTTCATGAGAACCCACAAATACATGTGTTGTGATTCAAATTAATTTAAAATGCCAATTTTTAGTCTTTAAGGGAAGTACACAATATTTTTTAAAACAAGAGCGATTTTTATATATACCACATCACACAACTTTCTCCCTAGATTTTAAAGTACTATGTAGATTTCAGGAGCCTTTTGATTCCTGAAGAGCGTAGGAGGTTTTCGGCCAACTGGCACTTGCAAACTCTCTATTCACAGCCAACTGCTGAAATCCACACACACACACAAAAAAAAAAAAAACCCCGAAACCACCACACACATTCAGTTGCTTTTTGGAGGTCAGAACAGCATCAAGCAGGAAGTGAAAGTTTTCAAAATTGTTTTTTAAACCTTTACCTTATTTTCCCTAATAAGTCATCCGTTTCCATGGGAAGAGAGGCAGAAACAGGTTGAACAGCCAGAAGCATGTCAATTTCAGTTGCTGGCTGCTGGTTCCCCAGTTCTGCTCCTGTTTCCATGGCAACTGATATAGCATCAGGGAAAACAAAAGGTAAAGGACAAACAACAGCTAAGGCAGAAAACAACAGTTTGCAAAAATAAATTAAAAAAAAAAAAAAAGATGAGCTGAATACTTTAAAATGTTAATAAGCTTAAATTACAAGATTAGAGGCCTGGTCCTAGAAATCAAACAAGCTGTCCTTGACTTCACTGGGAATATTCCCCTAAGTATGGCTTGATGAATTAAGGCCCCAGTTTACAGGAAAAACCCCTGAGATCTTCAAAGCATGAAGAACTGTCATCAGCCAGTAAGATACTTTTTTCATAATTTCTTACTCACACTTCATAGGTATACATGTGTTTCTGCACACATGCACTTATGTACTCAAGTGACTCCTGCCACCACAATAGTTGAGTACCTCCCAGACATTTAAAGATAGAAACAACAAAAACAACTTCTCCCTCTCTGTTTCTTCCTAGCACATTTGCCATTGGGTTTCCAAATGCAATCTGTTGAGATGAGTTCTGCACTATGCGCTATTCAGTCATAGTTAAATACAAACTATTGAGCAGCTAGCCATTAGCTCAAGACAAATCAACAACTGGCTGCTCGTTGGTTGAAACAAGGTCACTTTAATCATGTCTTTGTCATGTAGAGTATTCCAAGACATGGGACATATCCCCTGCCCAAGCACTATTCTTTACCATTCCCTTCTCTGTGAAGTTCTTGCTCCTCACCTCTCCGGAACTCTTCCAGCAGGTTTGTCTGTCTACACTGAGAATAGGCAGCAGGTGCCTTTACCGTTCAGGTGCACAACAACATCCTTTCTGCTGGATGTCACAGCTGCTCAAGGCCATATTGCACTGGATCCTGTGAAACATCTGAGCATTGAAGGCATTGTCTGCTACTATCTCACTAGGACTCTCTCTGTCAGCTGTCCTATAATTCCTTGTTCTTGGAAAGTATCTTGAGCTCAACCATTACAGCTGGTACCTTTGGGTCTCAGAGAACCCCCAAGATCCTTTCTGACAGCTGCTTTCTGTACTCTCCAGAAAGAGAGAATAAAGGGTCTTTGGTTACATTCAGCTCAATATTACGTGTGCAGTGAGGAGATATCAGATCAGTTTCCCAAGACAACCAAGAATCTGTTACAGGTATTGAAACGTCAAGTGCAGAATGTCAGGACTCAATAACAGAAGGAAGACAATTAAGTTGATGACAGTGAGCAAGAAATTGCTCAGCAGAAGAAGGGGCTTGGGGAAGAAGTGTTACTGCTAGCACCTCTATTACTTCCTAAATAGTAAATTTGGAAGCAAACTCCAGTTTATACTGAAAAATTGCTATTCCTTGGGTTGAGAAAGTGACTGACAATGGGAGGTTACAATGCCCAAAATCCAGGCTCTGAAAGGAACTCATCACCTTGAGACATGATTTTTTTCCCCAGCCTGACACATGATATACATTTAGACAAACTACATTTAACAGTAATACTAACATTCAGTTAATTGAAGACCACTAATAACAAATAGAACAACAACATTACTTTACTTTAGGAATTAAGTTTACATTCATACCAGGCCTGTTGTCCCCTTCAAAAAACAAAAACACTGCAGTGTAAAACAAAGCAAGATGTTGCTTGAGGATACTAGGACTTATTTGGTCTGCTAATTTCAGCAGCTCCATTTTGAGCATGTCAATCAACACACAGATTTAAAAGATCCTCAGAATTTCTTTTCTAGACTTGGACAGGATGAGGAAGTTGTAGAAACAATATTTAACTCTGGGAAAGATACAATACACATACTACCTAATGGTTTCAGTCACAATATACCTGTGACTTACATACTATCATAGAAGGGAAACAGAATTTAAATTTGGAGTTTACAAAATGGTAGTCCAAAATACCAGAGACAGACTGAATACCAACATATTATCAGTAGGGGAAAAGTGCAGTAAGGAACACTAATGAAACAGAGACAGAAGAATGATCATCTGGGTATGACTGCAAACCAAAGATGATTGTTCTTCTCTCTCTCATGGAAGATGATGCATATACATCTTCCCATACTTTGGTGTCCAGCTTCTAATTTCTGCTCCACTTCATTGGAGTGATCTATTACTTTTGCTCCCTGATATGCAGATAGTATAAATATCTCATATCACAGAAAGAGCACAATATTTATGTTAGTATTCAATCTGCCCCTTTTACTAAAATGTTTATAAAACACTAGGGCAAAACTTTCATCCTATGGTTAACAGAAAGTTTGCTGAAGATATCCTTTAAAGTAGAAGTTCTCAACCGGGGTCTGGAGGCTCCTGGGGGCACAAGTAGGTTTCAGGGGGGCCTCCAAAATAAACAAGAGAGCAAAGCCAATGTTAGACTCACAGAAGCCCACGGCAGAAAGCCGAAGCCTGCATCCTGCCATGCGAGGCTGAAGCCAAAGCCCAAGCAACTTCGCTTTGCGGGGCTCCCTGAGGTTTGGGGCCCTGGGCAATTGCCGTGTTTGCTATCCCCTAATGTCGGCCCTGGCTTTTTTTAATCTACTGGATATTTAGAAAAATCGTTGCTGTGGCATAGGTGGGCTGTGAAGTTTTTATTCCATGTGGGGGAGGCCTGAGAAAGAAAAAAGGTTGAGAACCCCAGCTTTAAAGTACATGAAACCTACCTTAGTAGGCAATGGACATAAAAAAATAAAACCCTCACAAATTCAGAAGCCATCAGTCACACAAACAGCCAACTCAAATCAGAAGGCACTTTTCAAAAACCACCTTGGGACCTGTGAATTCTGAAAAATGGTTTGTAAACACTTTCCAAAAAGGCCTACCTATTTTTGGATTCCTTGATAATTTCCCAGCCCACATTTGACTGCTGTTTTGTAACCTCAACTGAAGAGCCACATGACAGTGTCATAAACAAATCCCTTATCAGAAGGCTACTAAATCAAACTCTATAATGGATTCAGTAAATTCATGTTGAAAATGTAATTTCCTTTCTTATGTAAGTGGACATATGGGTGAAATAACCTCAGACACTGTTACAATGGTGTCATGCCGAATATCAGATCTCCTTCCTATTCATGAGGTTTTTGAGCCTTTTGTCCTCAATGGCTTTCATGCTTACTGGTATTTAGCTTGCTAAACAAATGTTCAACAGCCAAAGAATATATTTATTTTAATTATAATAGGAGTTTTGTTGTTGTCAGATAATTTCTCTCCAAGTCCAATACCACCATGTTTGGCACTAGAAGATATCATACATGAATCAATAGGAGTCCTAGGTCACACCCTATATCCCTTCTTACCAAACTAGTGTAGCCTGGCTCCCTCCAGAATAATCCTGTAGTACACCCAAAATGAAAACATCCACAGATAAGCACATGCTTCATGATCTCAGGAAAACAAAAAAGAAAGCATTAATACTTTACCTATTCTTCCTTATTTCAATTAAAGGAAGACTATGTACAATTTATCAGAATGCTACCTGGCAATCTGTCTAATTTTATAATCCAGCAGGACCAACTGTGCATCTGTAGGCTGATCAAATCCCAGTAAAATACAGTCTATAACCTGTTTCAAAATATCAAAAAAAATCAATATATCAAAAATGCTGCTACTTTAAAAATTACTCATTCAATTTTGAAAAACTGAATTCAATCTTCATGCATTAGGACAAGATGCTCTTTATGACCACTACAGTTAATGCTAAAAATTACTGATTGCAACCTACTGGCTCTTTTTTTAGCAAGTCATATAACTTACTACAACTTCCACCTTTTGGGGTTACATTTTCCATGATTGGCCTCCACCAAAACTTTGAGAAAATGGCTCAGCCAGTTTTGAGTGAGAAGAAAATGTGGATGTAGAAGGCAATGGGGTTTCTCTCCATCACATGTATAAGATAAGTTATTGTGCCTTTTAAACAAAAAAAACCAAGAAGTTAACATTTGAAAACTGGGACTGAAATAGCCCTCTTTAAAGAGTAGTGCAAGACTTTTACTGGAGACAACTAGGCTTTAACCAAGTTATGACCATCTGAAAAAATCACATACCAAGTATATGCATAGGTTGGGTTTGCTTTTGGTTGTTCTTTTGGTTACTTGCACTGAGCTTCTTTGGGTGCGCACCCACAGAACACGAAGCTGCACATCCACAGCTAAATTAAGTTAGCAGTCTTTTCACCTATGTTGCTGAAGGTGACCAAAAGAGCAGAAACTGAAGGAAGAGACCAGTGTTCTTCCCTCAGCCTCTGGGGGTCTTGTAAGATGCCTTTGAAACAATCCAGTCCTGATACACTCAATGTATGTAGGAAGGGAAGGCTCGTGCAGCCTCACAAAGACTTTTAGGAGGAAATCCCCCTCAAATGCATTTTATAAACTCAAACAACTTAACACCCCAGGCTGCAGACCTCCTATGGTATGCAGGAGAGGTGCTCCTTCCTAGCTGTCTGCCTCCTAAAATAATTGCATGGGGCATTCTGGTGTCACTCCAGAATATGGATTTCTCATGCCTTGTTTAAAAATTATTTTACAAGTCACCAAAACTACAACAACTACATAAATATAACATTACACTTGAGCACTAAGGAAGTACCAAAAGATATGGTTGTACAAACAACCACATTACAATACAGTCTTTATATAATCACATACCATTTCCCCAAATACATATTATCTTCTGTGACCTAAGACAGATAGTACCACAAGGCTACACTTCAATGCCAGGTCTATGAAAATCATTTATGAGAAGTACACAGTAAACTGTACTTACATTACATATTAAGTGCAACACTGAGTAACAGTGAAAATTTATCGGCATCTATAGGCTACCTATATTAGTAGATTAATTTGTTGCATATTTAACAGCCTCATCTTCTGAACTGTGCCTTATAAAAGCTGTATAGCAGGTTGAATAGTGATGATAGTAGAAGTGCTGATCAATGATTAAAATACATACTTGAACAAGAACAATATTATATATATGTATGTGTATAAAAACTGTCACTAAAAACCACTACTATACCAATGAAGTAAAAGGGAAAAAAAATATTCCAAGATGCTACAATAGCAGCTAACATTACAGGAAGACATTGATGATGTAGTGCTTTCCTTTAGAGCCAGGCTAAAAGGTTATGTTTCTGCAAGTGCATTTTGGATGCTGCTAAGCATTAGCTATAACAAAATGCTCACATCAATCTGTGACATGATTCCTTTCTCCCATTCCAACATTTAATCTACTGTATGAATACATATGTTCACCATTCTAAAGTATTACATGAAAGATAATATTCCACAACTAAAGGCCTAGACATATCAAAATTGTGGGAGTTATATATATTTCAAAATTAGTAAATGTAACAACTGCCTGATGCATCTTCTTCACTCTACCCAACACATCCTGCAAAAAAAAATTTTTTTTTTTTAAGGGTGGGGAAACCAGAAGGGCAAGGAACAAATGCCACCTGGCTACTACAAAAATTACTGAAGACTACACCAATAAACAGATGAAAGATATAGAATTTGCCTGCCTACATCACATATGTCAAAGTGCAATAGTCTACTTTGGTTTAGGAAGGCATTACTCTCCTATTTTCAATGAAGCAGCACAAAATTGTACATATTCTTCTACCCTAAATCTTTTCTTTAGTAGCTTTTGGCAAGTGTATGTATAGCTCTAGCCAAGCACAAGACAGCTCTTGACCCCTTCTAATATGCCAACCAAGGGCTCTACTGATCATTGCACCTCTAGTTCATGTGTCAACTATCTACTGCCCATCCCAACATTTTACAGTCCTGTTCTCTGAGACACTCAAGGTATGGTTGTAGGGAGGGGTACTTTCTCCACCAGTGCTAGGTAATTGCTATATCTTTCTAACAATGTAAAGTAGTCATTATACCAGTAGTTATACAGTAGTCATACTACTTAATCCCTTTGCATGCTATCAACAAAATCCTAAATACTTACACCAGCCAACAGAACTAGAATCTACTGCTATTAATCACACTTTAAAAAAAAACAAAGCCTAAATCTAAAATGGGACTGTTTCTGCTTTATTCCTGATACAGTCCTGTTTCAACGATGACATTATCCTCAACCACACAGTAGCCCTTCAGCATGATCCCTCTTGAAAAGAAGGTAACAGGGTTTGACTCATTGTCTGATGAAGCATCAACAATTGCTACAGCTGAACATTCTATTCCAATTTAACTAAAGACAAAAAGAGGAGAGGGAAACACCCATTTACTTCCTTCCAGACCCGCTTACGGTAGCTTCCTTGCGGGAGCCACAATGACCTCCTATTGTTTCTAACATCCACCAAGAGATTTTAGAAAATAAAACGATTCTCTTTGCATTGGATGCGCTAGGGGATATGCTAGAATGGTTTCTTTTAACACTATAGATATTGTAGAAAATTAATTTACATGCTATTTTTACCACACAGCACTTTTCCCTCTTGCATCCTTAGCCTTCTGAGTCAAATAGGTTTGCACCAAACTGCTACTTCTCCTCACCATGTCTCCTAGTTGCTCCTTCATCACCTCAAAATGAAGCACTTGGAAACTCAGTGGTAACATAAGAACTTATCAGAACTCCCATAGGAAGAATACTACTTAGCACTTCTTATAGGCTTAACCTTTTAAAAAGTGCTGTAACTAATTAACACATTAAACTATCTTCATGTGCAAGACATGCCAGCTTTCAGGATCTCCACTCACCGGGCAAGAATTTATGTGACATGTCTTTTGAGCAGTCTCATCTGCCTGCGACACCAGATCATGAGCTTTTAACTAATTTCATAATGGACCTAAACCTGTGAGATATTGAGCATTCTCTGCTCCCTTTTATTTCAACAGAAGCTTAGAATGCTCAATACCTCAAAGAATTGGGTTCTTCGTTTCCCTCAAAAAAAGTAATCATTTCTCTAGGAGTTCCAGCCACTAGCCATTAAGGCAAGGAAAGATAAGGAAAAGTTGCCAATAGCAATGAAATCCAATAATAGCAGCCACTTTATTCCTGTGCATGGAAAAAAATCGAGACCCTTTACATTTCTAAAACAAAACTTCACATTTACTAACGCAGCCCATATATACCACTGACGGCTGTTATTAATAAGCATATGTTCTGTGACATTACTCTTTTCATGGCTCAAAAATGGATAGGTATGTTTTTTGTAAAGCAATCTCTAACCTGTCTATTAAATTTTGCTTTGTGATACTTCTCAAGATTGTTATAGATCCAAGGTACTAAGTACTATTCAAACAAAATTATTTTTGTTATACATTTTATATTTTTGGAGTTTCCCCCCTTCAAAGCCATGCATGGGCAAAGCGTGAAAATCATGCATTTTAATAACTTTGGTTTTGAAAACTTAACCTTGGCTAAATTTAGCAAAGATTTCTTATTCAAAAGAACACAAGCAATCAAAGGACTACAAAGGTTGCATGATGTATTTTTTAGGCTGCTTTACAAAAACAAGATTTTGCATTTTAGATTTGTGTCACTGCTGATCCTTGCAGTTTATTTCTTCAAACCCCATACTTTATCATTTTATTCAGTATTTAGTTAAAATTAAATATTTAAAATTGAAGTCGTTCTTATGTTGCAAGCGCAGCTAAAATGAAAGTCCTCTCTGGCAGCAGTGACCAGATTTTAAATGCAGGTAGATCAATAAAAAGAAAGGAGCTCAAGCACAATGTCCATGTGTGAGTGGAATGGTTTATAATAGCTTGCAAATGACTATGTGCTTGCTGTAACCAGCTGTTCTTAAATTATGAATATGCAACCAATTCATGTTAAAGCCAAATCCCAGCACTATTTCTAGAGAAATCCCAGTAGTTTTTGCTTGTTCTACATGTGAGCTCTGTTAAGGATACAAATAGCAGTAAGCTTCAGGACAAATAGGACCAAACTATTGGCATTTCATGCACTAGGTCCATTATCACAGCAGGGGATGTCAATCACTGGAACATTCCTATAACAGCTCAGGCAATATGACAATGATCTCTCAGGGGGGAAAAAAAAATCAAAATCTCTACTGCACACTCAAAGTCCCTCTGCCAACCTAATGCATTTTTGCTTCAGCCAATCAGATCGTCAGCCCTGACCTAGAAGACTTGCATCAAGCTTCAAACATTTAAAAACATCAATCATAAAAACAAAGACAGGACATTGAATTATACAGTATTAACCTCCAGGGTTTGCATACAAAGACCTTAGATTTATTTATGTCCCAGCGCGTTAAGAGCTTCAGTACACCGTTCTTTACACCAAACCGGCTGCCAATTTGATGAACCTCTCTGCCCTCAGCAGGAGTGCAGCATCTTTGATTAATGAGTGCATGCTTGTGGAAAAGTGTAAGAACAGAAAACAGGGTAAAAAAAATAAAATAAACCACACAATTATGTCTCTACACATCTGATGGACCAATGCAATAATTATCTTAGAGCTGGATTTCTTTTACAGAGAATGCCTCATTCTTTTTAAATAATATGTATGTTCACTTAAACTCACACTGCAGTTATTTTAGTCTCTTAAAATACTTTTTTATAAAATGCAAATGTTATCTTTCACAAAGCACATTCATCTACTGCAAAAACTGTTAAAATTCATCAGCGTAACAAAGTCACTACTAAATAAGGTCACTACTTCTGACTAAACGTGTGTTTAACAAAGTGCTTTAAATCATCAAGTAAGTAATTAACAATTTTTTTAAAATTTTAAATTCCAATCTAACAGTCTAACAATTCAAAAGCTCAAACCAACTGAACTGGTGTATTTTTCCTCTTTCTAAATATTAATATATAAATATTGATTTAAAATTCCAAATCAAATCAGATACAAAGTATAATTTCTTATTTAATTTTATTAAAGGCACATTTTACACAGAACGTTCAATTTTTCCAAATTTTTAAAATGTTTTATTGTGACTTGCAACACATTAGATGACAATAAGGATGTCTCTACACATCTGATGGACCAATGCAATAATAATAACTAAGTTCTACATATACAGACCCAGGGGAAAACCAGATATGTTTGTCTGATGGAGAGGTGACCACATTACTTTGGACCACCACTTCATTTTAGAAGAATTAGTTTAATTCCTTTTAGACCAAATACATTTTATTAAAAACACACCAAGAATTTTATCCTGCAAATGTTAACAGGCACATTGCTTAGTACTACTAAAAGCAGTCTCACAATGAGACTATTCACAATGGAAAGCACTGCTACACCTGATAGTATTTGCAGGACTGGGCCCAAGCATTCTGACGGTGCCATCACCTTTTTTCTGCATACACCCATCACAGAGGTTAGAAACATCTTTACCTATGGCTCTAAACTACCACGGTTTGACTCATTCCACTCCTTGCCTACATCAAATGCAAAGATAGTCATATGGTCGCCCTTCACATATGGGAAATCATAACACCTGAAGTGTGCAAGGAAGCAGATGACAGGATGGGTTACACATTAAGAGACTAGAATCTCCTTTCTATGAAAATTGGAGGGACAGTGTCAATTTCAGATCTAGAATTGAGGGGGGAGGGGGATTAAGTGTTAGAAATAGTTTCAGAAACTACATCTTCCTGGGAGTTCATTGGCCAATTTCTAAGAGTTAGAAAACAGTTTTGTATTTATTTTTTTTTTAAAATAACTATTTACTCTTTTTTCTATTGCTGTTTGAAAAAAAACCCACACAAACAAAAGATTAAACTAACAAAAGTGCTATCAAATGCACAAAGTAAACAAACTGAATTAAAAAGCGAAAAAACTTTTCCTCTAATCTCTAAACATTAGCAAAAACCTACAGACAGATGTGGGATTTTTACATTGACAGCGTTGCTTTAAACTATCAGTCTTGTTACTTACTAATATTATCAGAAAACTTCACAATTTAAAAATTTTGCTCATAAATTAAAATAAAACCAAAGACACATTTGTAGCAGCGAAAGCTATTCTTTGCTTTCTCTACAATAAAGTTTCAGAGGAAACAGTTGTACATGACTTACAGACTACATTAAAGAAGTGTTTTGATACTGCTCTAAGGAATTCCTTTGGGTAGATCAAAGGCAGTATATGACCCTAAACAAGAAACAACAAGGGGTTTTTTTTTAAATTATCTAGTTATTTCATATTTTAGATTAAAAATGAAAAAAGATGCAATTAGTGAAAATATTCATCATATTTGACACTTTACAGGCTGAACGTAGACTATGAACCCAAACATACAAAGGCTTATGCACATGCTTAACTTTACATATGAGGGTAATCAAAAGTCTCTGCAGGATCAGGGTCAAAGGTTTTCATTTCTGGAGTTACAGACCTGGTAGTTACAGTACTGATTCAGCGTAGTGACGGTGTGAGGCACAAGCAGACTAAGCAATTGCTTAGGACCTCAAGCAGCTCAAGGGGGCCCTCTATTCACTTTTTTAGTATGTGTTGGGGGGCTACGGGGGGGGGGGGGGGGGGGAGCAAAAATATTCCTGCTTAGGGCCCATAATGGGCTAGCACTGCCTCTGATTCAGAGTCAGGTGACCTTCGTTCTGTTCCCAGCACTGCCATTGACTTGCTGTGTTGCCATGGGTAAGTCACTTCACTTCTCTGTATAGGGAAACTAGTAGTTAGCCACCTTTATGAAGCTCTGAAAAGCTTGGGCGAAATATAAGTGCAACTACTAGTGTTTGACGTACCATAGGATTATTTTTCTTATGCAGCGCTTTGGTGACTCATTTGTTGTTTCTGAATGTATGAGCAAAATTAGAAAATGTGTACCTTTTCTAAGTTGATCTTACTAATATAATATTATTGTTTCCATTACTCATCCCTAAAGAGTAAACATAAAAGAACTCCAAACCCCTTAGTACGTACTCACTTAGGTAATGACACTAAAGCAATGCTTCCATTATAACTACAACAGCATTAACAATAGAACAGATCATATGTAAGGAAAAAATATTGGTGCAACTGAAACTTTACAAAAACAGAAACATCATTGCTGCTTATCTTCATGTTTCTTACCCACTTGGGCTTTTTTGGCACAGATTGAGGGGGGCGCAGTTTTAGTTGTCCTCCGTACCTATTTTAGTGTCCTGTATTTTCCCCCATACATTTCTTTAAAGCATACAGTTTACCTGTTACATTGTTTTGTCAGTGTTCAGACTGTTCCATTCTACGTAAGTCTGAAATACACTGTTCTCTCCTCTCATTAAAATTTGTCAGTGTTTTTCTTGACTGCTCTCTAGTAGCATTTAAAAAAGGACACAGACTAGTTGATAAAATTATTTAATATCATCAACCAAAACAAACAATAGTAAGAGGACAAGGAAATCTGAGGGGTTTTCCTTAAATTTTGGGGGGAAACCCTGATGGCCTTAGGCAAGTCATCACGTTGACTTCAATGGCCAACTCACCTGAGTGAAGCAAGAACAATTTGGCCCTTCATCAGGTCTCTGTTATAAAAACCATCTTCAATTTTTTTTAAGGGGAAAAAAAAATACCTATGGGTCATACTATACTATTACTTTTTAAAGCTGAAATCTCTATTAAAATCAATTGAAGGATATGCCCCTAGATTTATTTTTAAAATGGAGGAAAAATAAAATCTGGTTTTGAAGATTTTTGAATATAAATTATTAAAGGCAAATTAAAAACCCTCCAAGGAATCTAGTATACTAAGAATAAATCTTGGTGAAATAATTTCAATTCTGGAAGAGCACTATCGTAGTTTTTTTGTAGTAAGTTTCATTTCTAGTTGATCTAGACTTGGCAAAATAACTTGGATCTCCTAGTGCTGGATATGCCATAAGAATACTGTGAATCTAAAAGCAATCTAGCACTAAACACATTCTTTCACTAATTCAGAGGGATCAGACAGAAAGCACGAACTTTCTTGCAACTGTGATATTCCACATCTTGTGTAGGAACACAAAAGTAGCAACAAAGACATTAACAATTGCAGTTCAAGCTGGGAGTGACTGTTCTGTTTCAATTCAATGACACCACTAATGGCTTCTTAGCAGCTCCATGAAATCAACCAGCTGTCAAGTCGATGCATCAGAAGGAACAGTTACGCACTCCCATAAGAAAAAGCAACACATCAGGATGTTTGGCAAAACATCTGCTCCTTTACACTTCAATTCTATAATAAACACGCAAATAAAGAAATAAGAAAAAAAAGACAACAGAAACTAAAAATTCTAGAGACTTTCATTACTTTCTTATTTGCATTTTAAATAATTTCCTTGCAAAAGAAAAATATATATATCCGTCATGGAGTGTCTTATCCACAAGGTTAGTATTAATGCTTAATGTATTTACAATACTCAACCAGTGTTTACTCCCTGTGTAATACAAAAAAATATTGTTCTTGTTTCTGTTAAGAAATATCCAAGCATCTTACCAGGAAGTGAACATAGAAAACCACCTATTTCCCCAAAAATTACACAACATATTTAGTAAATTGTATCATAAAACAGTGCTCCAAACTAATTTTACCATATGAACTACGACCCTTAACATGAGTTTTCAAATTAATCTTATTTTGTTGAAACAGTCAAGTTTAAGTAACTCAATATACTAGAATTATTTAAATAAATTCATAGCATGAGAATTTAGTGTGGCAATTGTACAGTTTATTATGTCAATACACAGTACTCACAGAAAGCTTATTTACATGTTTCCTTCAAAACTACTAGTTAGTCAATAATAGGAAGAAACTATTAGCTGCTCCTCCAAAGAAGATTTTTTCTTCTAACACATGATTAAAATACCACAAAATGTACATATTTACATATAAATTTATCAATGTTTGATTTTATATGCTATAGTTTTTAAAAGAATCAGTAAGCTAAAAAAAAGCTTCCTGTTTGCCAAACTGGATTTAAAATTACTTGAACACCAAAGATATCCCCCTTAAATACTTAAGATTCCTAACTTCTCGATATATCCAATACAGAAAATTGTTTCAACTACAATTTTCTTTATGCTGTCTGGCTTATTGATTATGCAGCATTGTGACAAAAATGTGCAGTTTACAATAGGTGCGAGAAACATCAAATATACTTAACTACCATTTTCTTAAACTGCTTTATCCTCTGTTGCTCACCATTTATAATCTGCCAAATCTTCTAGGCTTTTGTTGCATGTATAATTTAGAACCATCTGTTCTATGGGCTTTTAACTATTTAAACATTTTCATCTACCTACAATTCACATAACTGGCAGACATTCAATTCATCAAGGCTTTCTAAAGCATTTTTTAAAAGAATATAGTCAGGTAAATATCTGACTTTTGTTAACAAAAAAGCATACTTCCTACCTAAAGACATATTGTTAAATATATCATTCAATTTTGAGTATGTGAGAAAAAAAGAAATCTCTTGATGTACTAAGACCTGTTCCTATTAGTTTCTAAGTTAATGGTAACCAATGTTTTTCTCAATCCTGAAGACAAAGGGAATGCAAATTAAATACAGACAGTTTCATTTTACCTTCTGCATATTTTTATTCACACTAACAAGAACATGAATGTAGGAAACTGAATGGAAAATTAGAATTCTATTTACAGTAGCTATTATTTATGAAGTACTCAGTGTTTCATTAAGTTTTGCCATGTGACCAGGAGAACTTTTATTAGATGAAAAGACTATCATTGACAAGTAAATTAAACAAACACTATATTTTACTGTTTTCCTTTTCACAGTAGCTGATAGAAGAGTTTATAACCAGAGGTAAAGTGATTCAGAATTGTGGCTGTTGGTATTTTTTATTTTATTTTTTTTATTAGCATACTAACAACATTCTGCCAACTGCAGAATACAGCATCTGGAACATAATCCAAAATACATATAATGTCTACAGGTACTTTACAAACAGTTTATTGCATGCATATAATACTGTTAAAACAGTTCTTTTGGAATCTGTCATTTTAAAAACTAACTGAATTTCCCTAACCCCCTTCACCTTCAGCTCTACACTGCTTCAGAGAAGATTCTGGACCAAGTTGTCTCATGTAAATTCACATGAGATAACTATTTGCTGTAAATACAAATAATGCTAACCCACAAATGAAATATTATTTCATATAACATCTTTTAAATAGTGAAATATATATTTATATCTGAAATAGTACAAAGCCAGAACACAAAACTGAGAGTAATTCAAAAGAATAGATATTTCTCCACCTGTTACAAAAATGCCAGAAAAGGAGCGCATAGTTTTAAGAACTATATGCATTCTAGCAGGATAAACTACACATCTCTCACTTTAAAGTGCAGCTCACAACACGTTAGATCAGAAATCCCATGGGGGAAAAAAACCACACACACACACACACACACACACTTGGAAAAATTCCCCTTAAACTTTACATGACGTCACTGTCTGTCCCTGTTACATTTCCTAAACTTTGAGCCTTATCCAGCAGGACTTTCAAGATTTCCACCTACCCACCCACCCACCCCTTAAAGAGAGAGATAGACTTGGGAATAAAAATTTGCCCAAGATGGCGAAAGCCTTGTTGTTTAGAGGGCAGAAAAATGGAGGATATTGTAATATACACAAAGGGATAAATTTCAACAACTCGACCAAGGGCTGCAGCTGCTTCTCTCTCTTTATAAGGAAGCAACACACACAAAAGATAAAGGGAGAGAGAAAGAGAAGAAAGCAGCAAAGCCCTCAGCACAGGCAGACTGTCTCCCTGGTCTCTCCCAAGCCCACTCCACTCGCCCGCCGCCCTTTTCAACGCCCAAAGCGGAGTTTGGAGCAACTCTACAATGCCACATTTTGAAATAAAAGGATATAAAAGAGTCCGGGGGGAAGGGGGAGGGGGAGTTTGCCGCTGCGAGCTCAGCGGGAGACAGAGACACGGCTGTATTGAACCGGGCGGGCTCCTCTTACCTTGTGCACACTGCGAGCTCCCGGGGGCCCCCTCGCTGCACGCTACGTACCCCGCTGGGCAGCGGCAGGGGAGGCCGAGGGGAAGCAATTGCCCCTACGGCTGCAGCTGGCTGACATGCCCAGAGCTGCGGCAGCCGGAGTGAGCCGGGCAGAGCGCAGAGACACAAAGAGGCGCTCCCAGCCCCGGCGGCGGCGGCGGAGCCGGGCAGCCAGTCCCAGGGACACACACTTGAAGCCATGAATAAAGTTTAAACTCGCTTGGGACACGGACCGCGCTCCCCTCCCCCCGGACTCGCACAGTAACAGCCTCTCTCCCCTCCTCCCCACCCCCCCAAACCCGAGTGGACAAGGTCAGCCCCTTTCCGATGGGACACACAACCCCAAAGGCACAACCAACCCACCGCAACAAAGGGATGATACAAACCAGCGGCTGCAGAACACCGAAACCTCAACTCCGATAGCAGCTTTGCCCATCCGAGCACGATCTCCCCGTCCCTCCTTCCTCGTCCTGAAATCTGGCAAATATTTCACATTTCCACCTTAACAGAAAATCCCTCCCTCCCATCCGGGGAGAGCAGGCAGAGGGATTTTAACTCACCTTTCTAGTTTGGAAGAGATCTCCCCTTTCTGGGGTTGCTGAAGATTAGGATGGGGGGGTGTGTGGGTGTGTGTGTGTCAGGAACGTTTCCCTGTCCAACACCCTCAAGAAGAGTGTAAAGAAACACCAAGGAGGGGTGGGGAAATTTGGGAGAGTGTAACCCTCTCTGGGTGTATCTGTTTCTCTGTCTGTCTCTCGCTGTCTCTCCCTGGTTAGTTCCTTACAGCGGCAGCGGATTGAAGCAGATTCTCTTCTCAAGGTTTATTCAGCTTCAGTTCCAGGCAAAGCCTTCATGAACCAAAAGTGACGTCAACCAACAAGGCTCTTCTCTCTTCAACAATGAAAGTTGCTGTTAACAAGGGGGGAAAAGAGAGAGAATTGTTTATCTCATTTCAGCCCTAGTAATAAATGACCTATCAGCAACGAAAAGGAGCAAGGAAAAGAGTTGCATTTCTGTTCCCCAAGTGCACACTCTCTCTCACACATACTCTGTCCAGTATTCGCCGGACTAGGAAAAGTTATCGAAAAGTTTAAGTCTTATAAAAGGGAAAAACATCATAAATCCACATTCGGTGATTATTAAATAATTAATGAATAGATTGGGAGGGAAATGCATTAGTCCTTCATAGCTGTCTAAAGTAGTTCTTAAATTTATGTTCAGGTTAAAGATTAAAATGCATCTAATTTATAATTACAAGAAAGATTTTATGGGGAGCAAATGATAGCCTGCTACCAAAAAAAAAAACCAAGAAACCCACAAAATCAGACATTTTTTGAACCAGCCTAGTACATCAGCGAGTCATGCTAGATGTAATGCACAAGTCTTATGATGATATGACAGGAACAAAGTGAAATGCAAACAAATCCAAGTAAAACAGACAAACAGGATCAGAAACTGCACGGTGTTTTAACATGGGTGTGTTAAAATAGTTCAACTGTTACTGTGGATATTTTAAAAAATACTTTCCAGAATGTCTATAAAATATGAGCATTTTATTTTGACTAATGGAGACGCTGGTTGGTTAAAACAATTGAATTAATAGGTTATTTTGTGAAAGAAGAGCAAAAACTGGCCCCTCCCTACTCTAACCCTTTAAATTATACACGTGGTTTCTCTCTCTCTCTCTCTCTCTTTTTGTCAAAAAAAAAAAAAAAAAAAAAGTCAAGCTAGGCCAGCGTTAAAGTGTACTAAAAACCAAAGCACTGCTGCCTATGAACTATAAAAATAAAGATTTAAAGCTATATTAAAATATAATCAAGAACTTACTTCAAGAAATGTAAAGTTATTTCATTATGTCTCTTACAAAACATTTTCTTGCATTCTGAAAATGTAATATTGAACTTGCTCACCTTATTTAGCACTGTATAGAATTTAAAATTTTATTTTCAAGCTACAACTAAACAAAGCTGATCTCAACATGAAATAATATGTATATTTAGAGAGATGCCATTGTTTTGTGTTTCCCCTTCAGCCACTGGCTGTGATTTTAATTGTGCTGGAGGATCTTCATTAGTATTAACACATGGGGAGATTTCACAAAGCTGCTTCATTAGGGGAAAAAAAAAAAAAGCTTGGCAGACTAGGTCTTTTTGCATGCAATGAGAATGTCAGCCTTACCTCGGTCATTTGTAACATAATAAGTGCAAGCACAGTGATTGCAATGCAGGAACACTGGGGGAGGGGCAAAAATACTGCCTGTCTAACAGGAATATGTGAAAAGAAAGCTTCTCATTACACAGTAAAATGTATGCTAAAAATTAGTGAAGATGATGTCTCAAGAGACTGATGCTAAATAAATTAATGTGCTGATATGTTTTTAATTATTATTTTTGTACTAGTTTATTTCATTCCCCAGATTCACATCCAGCAGCAAAGCTTTCCTACCATTTATTGATTTTTTCACTGCCACATTCCCGGAATACAGATTTTAATCATTTCACTACACGACACTCAGTAATTTCATTAAAAACTGGAACCTTCCATCACCAGAAAAGCATTTAATTTCAATGACACACAATTTCTCTTAGCAGCAAACTGTCTCAACAGTAAAAGCTGGCCTAAGGTTCAAATGCATAATTTAATCCTGAGTTCTTCATGCTCTGCATTCCTTTGAAGCTATAATTTGACTAACTACCTAATAACTGTAATAAGGACAATGATTTCCTTATAATATGTTATTAACCCATATTTAATTAACTCAGAGGCCAAGCTCTGTACATGTTTGATTGGGTCAGTACTTCTCTAACCTCAAAATTTACTAATAATGTTCTTGAAAAAAAATGTGGGATAAGAATATAAGTATGGAAATAATAAAATAGATATTTTCCTCAGAATGTTATGCATCAAAAGCTCATACATTTTCTAACACAACGGTATTGTGCTTAAGAGATAATAGGATTTTAAAATACGTAGAAATAAACAATGGATTTAGATAATTCACTATACAAAGCATTGGTTGTTATGCAGATATATTAAATATCTCTGCCTTTAATATTTAAAAGAAATCCTTATATTAATTATTACTAGCACTATTGTAAAGAACAGACAATTTATTTAAAATGGTTAGTAAGCCAAACCAACCCATGTTCTCAAGATAAATAAAAAAGTTATTCTGTTATATACTCTATTTAGTTTTCTATAGTGCCCATCATCACTATAGAATTGAAGCACTTAAAATACAAAATCAAAATAAAGTTTAGAGAAGTATTCTAATTTAAGCCACTAGGAATGCATTTTGTTGTTGAAAATTTAAACACTACACTTCTCACTGGAAAGCTAAGTATTGATTTTGGCTTCATTTGGCAATTGAAAATATTATTGAATTTGTAGATAGCACTTTGTATTCTAGAGTAAAATGTGTTTCATAAAGAAACAATGACCCTGGCACCTGATTGTAAGAATAGCCACAAAGAAATCAGTTTTACTAGTGCAAACTTAACTACGTTCATAAATGTATTAAAATTCTTTTGTTTTAATATGCTTATTCAACAGAAGCTGTTGTTTCAGGATCCTATTGATGCATTTAAAGTGATTAACTATTACATCAAAAAGGTTCACAGCTTCAAATTTTGGCTGGCTTCTCCTAGGCAGTATTAAAGTTGTAGTCCTTGATAAAAAAATATGCAAATTAAAACTGCAGCATGTATACAATAAAAATAGGACTCTTGTTTCTTCATATGTTTGATTAACTAATTTTAAAAATGCAGGAGCCTGGACATTCTAGGTTTCCAATGTAAGTGCTCCTTAAATAAAACCAGCACAATATCTCACCCTTTGCCTCTCCTACTACTCATTATTTTGATCGTAAAGAATTCTTTAGATAATTCCACCCCCAAATTTATGCAATATGCAGAAGTGTCACAAACTGCATGGAAGATGACCTAGGGGGAAAAAAAGAAATAGAGCAAAGTAAGACCCCAGGCCTGCAAACACTTACACATATGTACTTTACACATGTGAGTAATCCTATTGAAGTCAATAAGTCTGTTAACGTGCTGAAAGTTAAGTGCATGAATAAATATTTGAAGGATCAGAGTTATATACTTCAATAGGGTCTACTCACATTAGTAGACTTATAACCATACTTAAGCATCTGCTGGAATGGGACTTTAGGCCCTGATCCCACAATAAACTCTGCATGGGCAGACCCTTGTGCCCCCATAGAGCTTGCACTAAACTTAATGGTTTCAATGGAGCTCTGTGTCAGCGTAGTGGTCTGCCCACACAGAATTTATTACATAGGTCAGGGCCTAATATTGTACATTTTTGATAGCAGTTGGCCTACTTGTAATGTTAACAGAGGTGTTTGCAAAGCATATATGTTTATTACCATAAAGAGAGAGTCCAATATATTTGCCACACGAGAAACAAGAAACTTTCAGCAAGATTGATATTAGTGTTCATGCCACTGATAAGGGATAGATGCATAAGCATGAAAATGCATGCTACTAATAAAAAAAAGCATGGAGGTTGATTTAATAAAAAACTAAATATTTCATTCAATTATGATGTACAGTCTATGCTTTAAAACATAATGTTTAAAAGTAATAGCACAGTAGAAACCAGTTAAAAGCATAACCTTCGTGCTCAGAAAATTTACTCTGGGTTTAAGAGGTTTATTCTTATCATAGATACTTGTTGGCACAGCAGAGCTTATGCTATCACTCTCTAAGGGCTATTTATACAGTTTAATGTGTCTAAGTAATACTGGCTTTATGCTGTTACACCCCTATTTTATGATGTCATCCTAGAGTAGTCATATGAATGAAGATCTACTGCATCTCACTATAATCAAAGAGTTTAGAAGAACACAAAGCCAGGGAATTTTTTAAAAATACAATGCAGTTTATATATAGTATAAAGCAACTTTAATGGCTTTGCAGCTAGACTAATCTGTTGATCATTATTTGTGAGTTGCTTGCTCCGAGGAATTCTGATTTCGCTGTTAGGGTTCAATCTGTTGCAGACTCTCTTCTGAAGCAAGTGATGTAGGAGCGCAGAGGGTAACAGAATCCCAGATGAATGGCCCTAATAGCTTATGGGTACCCTGAGCTGCCACGTGGAAGGATAGGACCAAGTGCCAAGACAGGAATCCCCAAAGAATCAGAAGCAATCTGGACTGAAACGTCATGTATAGGGTCAAAGCCTAGAAAGATTGCCCCCCAAAATGGTATCTGCAGTGTCCTAGCTTACTGGGAGCCTCAAGAATTAACATACTAAAGATATGTTTAAACTTCCAACCCCGGGTAGACATATTCTTGGTAGCTTGGCTTGAGCTAGCATGCTAAAAATAGCAGTGTGGATATTTAAGACTCCAGGGGAGACCCAGGCTAGCCACCTAAGCTCAGATCCCGGGGGAGTTTGGGCTGGAGAGATCAGGCTGCCACCCGATCATCAATGTCCACGTGGCTATCTTTAGTGCTTTAACTCAGGCTGAATTAGCACGAGTTTGTCTATCAGCACTGGGAGGCTCACTCCCAGCTGCAGTATAGACATACCCTGAATGGCTTCACCATAACTTGCAAGGAATAAGACTATGGTGACGGGTGCAATTCTCAGCTGTGCTGAGATCACGAGCATGGCTGAGAAGGGAAGGGAGACAAAACGTAGCTGTAAATCATATTTATGCTTCTCTGATCCTGTGCTGGCTGGGCAACCATGCCAACTCCTACTATAACACAGAGCAGTTCCTCCAAGCATTCTGCCAGCCACGTTTCAGCAGAATGCATTGTGCTCCAGCCTTGCATTCTTGGCCCCCCATCACAATTCCTCTCCCATCTTGAAACTCTCTGACATGACTGGGAGTTGGGGAGTCAGAAAGGGCTGGCATAAAATCTGCCATGCCAGCTTCACACTAGCCCACAATTCCACCATATTGAGAGAATCCTCATCAGACCCTTCAGGGCTCAGTTAAGATCCCTTTGCACTGATCTAGCAATACAAAGGGACCTTAGCAGGGGCCAAGGATCTGGCCCTAAGATGTAGTATTACAATAACTAGCAGGTTTACTGTGTATTAATCAGCACTACACCAAACAAGCAGTTGCACAGCACTAACTAACCCCCACCTACCACAAGTTCTGTTTCAGATTGCTCTGGGAAACCTGGACGGATTCTTTGGGATGGTCTCTTTCTCTGCTGTTCCAGTATGCTTATCAGTAATGTGAAGATGATATCTCTGGGGCATTGGAGAGGCTACAACAGCAGGACCAAACTACTTTCTACTACAACTAACTCTGGAATAGCACAACAGAGTCTTTTCTCGCTATCAGTGCATGCATGCATGCACGCACACACAAAACTTTGGTACAATTTTTATCATGAATATTTATTTTTATTGAGCTATTTCTGCTCCTTATTTGTTTTTCAAAAGTCTACATATATAATATATAAAATGGTTTTGTGTCAGTACTATTGCTCTTCCAAAAATAAAACAAATAAATAAGAGCAGAAAAAATATAATCCTTCTACCAAACAATAAATATTAAAATAGGCCTGTGATGGGGTCTATCAGGCCTTCTCTGTCTCCTGCTGGAGGCATCAGTGACCTGATACTCCCCACCCAAGGAAAATCCACTGAGATGGGGCAACCAACAAGTCAATTCTCCAGAGGCCTAAAAGGTCCAGAAGGAAATAGCGACCAATCAAGAACCATAAGACCAGGTGAGAAGGCTTGCCGGTTTTTTTCTCTAGTCTCAGGTAGAGCTGGGTGTGGTGTTTAGATGTTGCTTGTAATTATTAGAATTGGGAGCACTGGCTGTTGGGAGTCTGAAAGAACAGGAAGGAGGGGGGAGGAGTTGAAGAGGCTGAGGGAGAGCTACTGAGGGAGCAGCAGCAGCTTGGAAAAGAGGTTTCCATTTTAAAAAATAAAGTCCTGTTGAAGTTTGTTAGTACCTTGCCTGGCTACTACAATATTTTGGTGACAAGGATGGATCTTCTGCCTCTGAACCCACCTGCACCCTTTCTACAAAGCCGTGGTGAGCCTCCAATTGCTTTTACTGTCTGGATCCATATCTTTGAGACTTATCTGCTTGCAATCAGTGCTACAGAGATTTCTGAAGTAAGAAAGCGTGCTCTGCTAATCCACTGCCTTGGAGCAGAAGGGCAGCATATATTTTACACTTTTCCCCTTGCAGACAATAAATATGAGACTGCACTCACTGCATTAAAGAACTTTTTTGTACCAAAAGTGAACGTAGTAGCTAATCACTACAGATTTCACCAACGTGAGCGGAAACCAGGGGAGACTATAATGCAGTATATTGCTTCCCTGAGGAGTCTGATTGCAATTTATGACTTTGGGAATATGGCAAATGAGATTATTAGAGACCAGCTTATTGAGAAAACAACCATGCTTCGTGTAAGAGAACGTTTACTTCTAGAACCACAATTTACACTAGAAAAAGCAATAACCATTGCTATCGAGATTGAGTCAGCTACAGCTGAAGCCAAAATAATGAGCATGAATACAAGAGGCACAGTCCAGGCTGTGACTCCTTTGCAGAAAAGTTCACTATCGCTGCAGACAAACAATTACAAAAGGAAAACTAATGAAAAACCACCAAATCAGCAAATTCAAAATGCAGTAAAAGCATGCTTTCGCTGTGGATCCCCACAACACCTTGCAAGCTACACAGGATGTCCGGCAAAAGTAGCTCAGTGCAATCATTGCAAAAAGATTGGGCATTTTGCTAAAGTATATCACAGCAGCCAGTTCAATCAACAGGTGCATGCAGTCACAATAACAGATGCTACTGTGCTGACGTGGACAAAATCACTACTGCACATATTCCAGAACAAATAAAGTGCACGGTAAACGTTTCCACCGTACCCTCAGGCAAATCACACTCTATTCAGTTAAGGTTGGACACTGGCTCAGCAGTATCTATACTACCTGATTCCATCTATTTGCATTACTTTAGAGATGTGCCTCTTACTGAACCCAAGCTTCATTTGGTGTGCTATTTGAAAAACCATATTCCAGTACATGGCTGCCTGCCAGCAATAGTTACATTAGGTGATTGCTGTGTAACTGCAGAGTTCTACATTGTCCACAAAGGCACTCCTATCCTTGGCAGAGAGTTATTGGCTGCTTTAAATCTCAGGGTAGTTAATGGATGAATTGATCTTCCTCAGCAAAGCACTCTTGTGGTACACACACCAGTTTCAGCTGGGACCCAACACCAGGTTGAGGAGAAACTCAGCTGTGCTTATGGGTTTCTGCATAAAGTTAAAATGCGGAATAATGTGATGCCTGTATGACAGAAATTACAGCTCTTACCATTTTCAGTCAGGGAAGCTGTTTCAGAGGAACTTAGAAAACTTGTTCAAAGAGGACATTATTGAAGAGATTAACTCCTCGGAATGGGTTTCACCTATAGTAGTAACGCAGAAGAAGGGTGGAGGCATTCGCCTTTGTGTGGACTTAAGGGAGCCAAATAAAGCTATTGTGATTGACAGCCATCCTCTTCCTCACATAGAAGAAGTATTTGCAGAACTCCGTGGAGCAAAGATGTTTTCTACTCTGGATCTGCAGAGCGCATACCACCGGGTTATGTTGCATGAAGATAGCAGAGACCTCACAGCATTTATTACACATGAGGGAATATTCCGTTTTAAACATGTTCCATACGGTCTTGCATCAGCCCCAAGTGTCTTCCAAAAAATGATGTCATTGATTTTGAAGAATCAACATGGAGTTCAGTGCTATTTGGATGATATTATTGTGTTTGGAAATACTTTGGAGGAGCATGACAATTACCTGCAGTCTGTACTAAATTGCATCAGCAAAGCAGGCCTCAAGCTCAATAGGTCCATATGCAAATTTAGACAAACTGAACTCTCCTTTCTGGGGCATACAATTTCACAGGCTGAACTAAAACCTGATCTGGCTCATATCCTGGCAATGTCAAATGCTCCTCCTCCAACAGATTTGCAAACCTTACGTTCCTTCTTGGGTCTTACCTCCTGGTATGCAAAATTCGTTCCCAATTATGCTTCTGTCATTGAACCATTACAAGAATTACTACGGGGAAGTTCAACCTTAGTGTGGATAATGGATGCACAAGCTAGTTTCGAAACGGTGAAAGACTTGATTGTACATAGTCCAGTACTTGCACTATTCCGTCCTGCATTGCCCACAATTGTAACTACAGATGCTTCTGATTATGGACTTGGGGCTGTCCTCACACAACTTAATGAGGACAACACAGAGAGGACTGTTGCATTTGCTTCAAGGACACTAAATAATGCTGAGAGAAAATATTCTACAGTCGAAAAAGAAGCACTTGCTTGTGTCTGGGCTACTGAAAAATGGAGCACTCACCTGTGGGGCCGAACGTTCAAGTTGTGCACAGACCACTGCCCTTTGACAGCGTTGCTCATCACAAAAGGACAGGGAAGAGCAGGATATTGTATTGCTAGATGGTCTGCAAGACTACTCTCTTTCAATTATGAACTGGAATATAAGCCTGGCAACCAAAATGTAGTAGCTGATTGCCCTTCTCGCCTGCCTTTGCCTTCACCAGATGGTCCACCGGAGGATGAGGATGTAGTAGTTGCGCTTATTACAAGTACTCTCACTGCAGTTACAAAGGAACAATTTCAAGCTGCTTGTTCAGCATGTCCAATTCAACAAAAACTATGGGAATTTCTGACATAGATGGCCCAGTAACCCTAAAAACCTTGACCCAGTTTTGCTGCCTTATTTTATAGTTCGGGATGAACTTTCTTTGCTTGATGGCTGTGTGCTACGAGGTACACACCGGCTACTTGTGCCCGAAGAATTACAGTCAAAACTCATATATCTGGCACATGATACTCATCAAGGAATTGTCAGAACCAAACAACGACTACGGGATCTGTATTGGTGGCCAGGGATGGACTCTCAAACTGAAGCGCTCATAAAATCCTGTGTCACTTGCCAAATGCATGATAAGACAGCAGTGACATGTACCCCTCCATTACAGCCTGTTTCTCTTCCTGAATCTGCATGGGAAAAAGTGGCAATTGACATTGTAGGACCCTTTGATACTGCTCCAATTGACTGTTGTTATGCCATCACCTTAACAGACTATTTCAGTAAATGGCCTGAGGTAGCGTTTACATCGCAAATCGCAAAAAACAGTAATTAAGTTCTCTCTTCAGTTTTTAGCAGGGAAGGTAACCACAAAGAACTGGTTTCAGATAATGGTAGTCAATTTACTTCCCTGGAGTTTGAAACTTTTCTAGCAGAGAGGAACATTTTACACAGAAGGTCATCCCTATACTACCCTCAAGCCAATGGGGAAATTGAACAGCTTAACAGAAGTTTGAAAGAGAGTTTGCAAACGGCTAAACTGGAAAGGCGATTGTGGATAACCTTCACTACTGATTTCTTGTGAGCATACTGGGCTACACGACATGTCACAACGCAACGATCACCCGCAGAGTTACTGCATGGGAAACAGATGAATACTAAACTGAACATTACCGGATTGTTAAAGGCACGACCTGAGGCCCCGACCAAGGATGATGTGAGAAAAACCGGTGAACAGAATCAAGCAAAGTATAAGGCTTTCACAAACAAGCGGCGGGGTGCTAAGGAACCAAAGTTTCAGTGTGGTTCCTTCGTTAGAATACAAAAACCTGGAATTTTACGCAAAGGGGACCATAAATTCACAGCTCCTCTTAAAATCATAGAGAAGAAGGGACCTTACACCTATCGACTTTCTGATGGGCGGGTATGGAATGCTTCTTATTTTGCACCTGCTTATGCACCAAGAGGAGATTATACCAACACCCAGTCTGCATTGGATGACTTCACCATAGTATCAACACAACAAGACATTGCACTGCAACCGGGGCTTGACAGATGGCCTGTCAGACCCAGACGACCACCTGTCTGGACTAGAGACTATGTTATGTAGTATCTATAGTGTTTTTAGTGTAATATTTCTGTCAACAGTATAGTGCCTTGTTTCCTATTTGTCCTGTAGTTAGAACAACAATGTTTATTGTAATTGGGAGAGTTTCTTAAGAGAGGAGGGAATGTGGTATTTCGATGTTGCTTGTAATTATTAGAATTGGGAGCACTGGCTGTTGGGAGTCTGAAAGGACAGGAAACAGGAAGGAGGGGGGAGGAGTTGAAGAGGCAGAGGGAGAGCTACTGAGGGTGCAGCAGCAGCTTGGAAAAGAGATTTCCACTTTAAAAAATAAAATCCTGTTGAAGTTTGTTAGTACCTTCCCTGGCTACTACAACACTGGATAAGTCTGGGACAGAGGAGGAGCTCCTCAGGAATAACTGAGAACCCAGGAGCAGGTCAGGGCCTTCTCCTAAGTGCTGCAACTAATTGCTAGCATTTGAAGGGGTTTTCCCCCCTTGCATAAAAGTGCAGACAGCTGAATCCTGAGCTGCTGTTTTGTTACTTAGTTGTGTAGAAACTGATGCCAAGCGTATGACACTGTATCCTGCCCGACACAGACAGTCAAACCATGCGGACTAAAGTGGGAGCACCTGCAGTACCACCTGTAGCCCTGAAAGGGGCACTACAGAGTAGCACTGCCTCCCACAACTTGTTTCCAACAGTGGAATTGACTCCCCCTTTTTCTGTAAGGTTGGGGGAGATGTACCGTGGATGAGATCATACAACTCCTAACTCAGCAGCAGCAGCAGATCCAGGCAGAGGCCCAGTAGCTTTTCCTGGAAGGGCAGCAGTAGGCTTGGAGAGCCACCCAGCAGGAGCAAGCTGTGCTCTTCAAGCTATGGCAACAGCAGTTTCAGGCAGTGATGCTTGAGCAGGCCACTCAGAAGTGACTCCATAGGCACCAGGTATTGTCCCTTCCCAATTGGGACCCGCTTATGACCCTGAGATATATCTTGATACATTTGCATGCTGCTCAATGGGTGAAGACCATCTGGATCACGCAGCTAGCTCTTTTTCTCACTGCAGAAGCCCATGTTGCCTGCCAGGCCTTAGATGATGAAGCTGCAAAGGATTAGGATACCCTGAAAGCCTGCTTCCTTGACCAACTAGGGGTATCACCTAAGCTTACTAGCACCAATTCTGGATAGGACATTTCCCACTAGGGGCATGGCCTTGGGCTGTGGCATCACAGCTAAAGGACTGGGACACTCGCTAGCTGCAGCCAGCATCCTGTTGTCCAGTCAAGATTCTGGAGTCGGTGATACTCTAACAGTACCTAGATATTTTGCTGTCCGCCACTCAAACCTGGCTATGCTCACAGAACCCCAGCATGTTGACAGATGCTGTTAAACTCACTGAGAACTTTATGGCACATTGGTTGAACGGCCTGGATCTGGTGAATCCCAGCCCCTATCTCCTGAGGAGTCAACTCAGGGTACCAGAAAAAGGCTACCTCCCTGAGAAATCCCAGAATGAGGGGTACCCCTTCAGTGGAACTCCAAAGGTGCTTTGCAACACCATCTCAAGAACCATCAGAGAAGTAGTGTATGGAGTCCCACCCAGGAGCAGGCCAAGGAGTCTCCCCTAACTGGCCAGTCATTTGATTCCCGTTGTGGGAAGCCGGGACACATCAGCTGCTCATGCCCCCTCATGGGATGTGACTTAATGGAATGTGGCTTTGTAGAATGGTAGGGTGTCTCTGGCAGGACTGTTGCCAGGAATTTGTAGCTCCAGTTGCACTCAGGAGTGGAAGAGGGCAAATGGTGACAGGACAAATAGATTCCCAGTGCTCCCAGACTCTAGTCCAGGAGAATCTGCTGGATCTGGAAGAGTTCATAGAATCATAGAATATCAGGGTTGGAAGGGACCCCAGGAGGTCATCTAGTCCAACCCCCTGCTCATAACAGGACCAATCCCCAATTTTTGGCCCAGGTCCCTGAATGGCCCCCTCAAGGATTGAGCTCACAACCCTGGGTTTAGCAGGCCAATGCTCAAACCACTGATCTATCCCTCCTGCCTTGTGAGTGGATGAGCCGGTTCATATGATATACATCCATGGGGACATTCATACCTATTCCATGACCTGGGTGCATTTGAACCTTTCGATTTGGGGTAACTTAACTTGCCATGGGAAGTAATTATCAGAAAGGACTGCCAACACTTCTTCTCACTGCTACCTCATCTTTTGGAGAACCCAGATGTGATCCCAGTCTGATTGTCTGATATCTTTCCAATTGCTGTATCTGACCTTTGTGATGGCCAATCACAACCCAAGAAGACTCAGAAACAGCAACAACTAGCCAGGAAGGCTTGGTTGTGAACAGCCTTGGCAGCTCAACAGAATTAGCTCGGAACAGCCCTCTTCCCAACACTGACTCACCTGGCTAGGATTTGGTTCAGGAACAGTGAGGAGAAGACATCCTTAGAGAAGTATACACTTGGCTGGTGGTGGTTAATGGACCCAGCATGTGGAAGGCTCAGGCCTCACAATTTCCCCACTTTGAACTACAAAATTATATGTTTTTACCGTGTGGAGAACTCTTGGACAGATGAGCTCTGTCACCAGCTCCTGGTGCCCCGAAGCATTTGAAAAGAAGTATTACAACTAGCACACTCCATCCCCTTTGTTGGTCACTTTGGCAGAGATAAAACCCTAGAAAGGATGCTATCCAGATTCTTTTGGCCATGGGTCCACAAGAAAGTGGTGAACTCTTGTGCATCCTGCCCAGAATGCCAACAAGTAGTGCCTAAGGGACACCTCTGGGCTCCCTTGGTCCTCTTATCACTCATGAGAACACCCTTTGAGCAGGTAGAGATGGACATAGTGGGGCCATTAGAAAAAAGACCAAATGGCAGCAGGGTAGTGGATTCTGCAATCCATTACCCGGTAGCAGTTCCCTTCTGCCTAATAACGGCCAAGGCCATAGCAAGGAAGTTAATCCTGCTTTTCGCACAAGTCCTTCACAGTTATGGGAGTAACTTTGCCTCCTGCCTAATGCAGAAGATATGGCAGCTTCTTAAGATTAGACCCCTCCAAATTTCAGTGTCCCATCCCAGACCAGTGGCCTGGTGGAAAGGTTTAATCAGATTCTTAAACAAATGATGAAGAAATTTGTGACAATGGACCCCATGGGATCAGCAACTTCCCTATCTCCTCTTTACCATATGAGATGTGCCTCAGGCCTGAACAGGCTTCTTACCCAGTGAACTGTGATATGGCCAACAGCCTCGAGGATTCCTGGACCTCCTTAAAGGGGCCTGGAAGAGCAGCAATTGCACTCAAAACATGTTACAGCACATCCTACAGGTGCACAAGCAATTCAAACAGTAAGGAAAATTTGGAAAGAAGACTCTTGGAGGCCCAACAAATTCAGGCTCAACGCTATAATAAAGGAGCTTGGGAAAAGGTATCATGCCACTCCTCCCCAATTAGGAGATCAAGCTCCTGGCCAAATAGCAAGGACTCTGAGGTTCTCCAGCAAGTTGGAAAAGTTCATTATGAAATTCACCGTCAAGACAAAATGAAGAAACACCAGATCTTCCACATAAATGTGTTAAAACATAGGTGCGCTCAGGAAATCTTGTTCATAGATCCCAGGGATCTCCCTGTGAATCTCACCTTCATATGCAAGAGCCAGCAGGTGCTGAAGATGTGCTGATAGCAGAAACTCTTACTCCTTGCTTACACTGGCAAGCTACTCACTACAGCACCATGTTCTCACCCAGCCAGTGCACACACATTTTATGGAATACCAAATCCAAATCAGCCCAGAAGTAAAGCTAAAACATGAGACTTATTGCATTCCGGGGCAGCTCCACAAACCACAGAGCAGGAGGTCAGGCCACATTAGACCTTTGTGTCATTAAGGAGTCCAAGAGCCCTTGGTGTAACCTGGTGGTTTTGGTTCCCAAACCCAATAGGACCACTTGATTTTGTGTAGACTTCAGGAAGAATTCAGTATCATAATTTGATGCTTCCTGATGCCTCATGTCAATTAACTCCTTGACCACCTTGGGGAAGGCTAAACATATAACGATACTTGATTTACAAAAAGAGTTCTGGCAAATAACCTGGGCCCCAGATTCCAAAGAAAAGATGGCATTTGCCATACATACTGGGATTTTTCAGTTTACGACCATGCCCTTTTGACTGCATGGGGCCCTTGCCACATTCCAGAGGCTTATGGACCAAGCCCTATGTCACCGCATCCAGTTCGTACCAGCCTATTTGGACGATGTAGTTATATTTAGTACAACTTGGCATTCACATCTGGTATATGTGGCTTATGTGTTACAATTACTGAAGAAGGTGGTCTCATCACTAATCTGAAAAAAGTAAGTGTGGGATTCAGGAAACCCTCTATCTCGGGTATTTTTTAGAGAAGGGCTGGGAAAAATAAGATAGAGGAACGATGGGAGGCTCCATTTCCCACCACCAAGAAACAAGTGCAGACTTTCCTGCTCTAGCCAGCTATTACAGAGGTTCATGCCCTGCTTCGCAACACTTGTTGACACTACTGGCAGACTTTACAAAGGCCAATACACCTCTAGCAGTCCAGTGGACAACTGAGTGTAACAAGGCCTTTAGCAAAAAACAGCCTGTGCTACAGAGTCTGGATTTCTCACTACTGTTTTATACTCCAGCTGTGGAAGCATCAGTTTGTATTTGATGCAGTGCTGTCACAAAATGTTCCGGGTGTGGAACATCCAATACCGTACGTAAGCTGGAAACTGCAGCCACAGGAAACCAGGTACGCCACCTTCGAGAGAGGCCACCATCAAATGGACTGTTGGGGGTATTATGCTGCTATCTTTTAGGGGCTCCCTTTGACCTACTAACAGACCGTGCACCACTTAAACGGTTGTAGGACACTCACTCTTGCATTACTGAGTGATATCTGCCATTGCAACATGATTTTCGTGTACAATTCTAGCCAGGTTCACAGCACTAGAATGTGGACTTCTTTTTGAGATGGTTGTGTTATCGTGGAGGGGGGAGATCAGGTCCTGGGGCCCATGTTGCTTGGGGAAGTGTGTGATGGGTTTTATCAGGCCCCCTTTTCTCCCGACTGGAGGCATCAGCACCTGACATTCCCCACCCAAGGAAAATCCAGTCAGACTGGGCAATGAACAAGAAAATCCTCCAGAGGCCTAGGCGGGCCAGGAGGAAATACTGATCAATCAAGAACAAGCAGGCCAGTTAAGAAGGCTTGCCTGCTTTTGCTCAGAGATAGAGGTGGGTGACTGGGACAGAAAAGGAGCTCCTCACAGGTAACCCAGTACCTAGGCCCAGATCAAGGCCTTGCCCTAAACACTGCAACTAAATGCTTGCGTTTTAAGGGTTGGGTTTTGTGTGTGTGTGTGTTTGTTTAAAGGAACAGACAGCTGAATCCTGAGTTGCTATTTTGTTACTTGGTTGTTTAGAGATTGATAAGCTTAAGGCACAGGCTACCCTGCCCCAAGCAGACAGCCTTGCAGACTAAGGTGGGATGTGCCTGCAGTACCACGTTTGGCCCTGAAGGGGCAGTACAGAGCAGCCCCACCACCCACAAAACCCCAATCCTGCAAACAGTTAAGTGCATGCTTAATTTTAAAGCACAAAAGAAGTCCCCTTGAAGTTACTGGCAGACATGCCAAACCCATGGAAAAAAACACAGAAATTGGTCTTCTTTTTGGCTTAATTGGCTTGTGAGTTGCTTGTTGGCTAGTTTTTGGCTTGTAACTTGTTGCTTGTCTGGCTTGTAGCTTGTTGCTTCTTTTTTTTTATTGACTCCCAGCAAGCAGGGCCAAGGGAGGGCAAGCAGGGGCAAGGGGCAAGCAGAGGCAAGTGGGGGGAGAGAGTCAGAGGTGCACAATGGGCCCACCAGAGTCCCAGACTGCACACCGTGGGGATCTAGTCACATAGGGTGTTGGGGTCTTAGGGACTGGCTTGTTTTGGCCTTGTTTTGAAATGGGATTAGCTTGATTTTTGCCTTATTGTGAAAGTCGGGGTGCTTATTTACTGTGTGAAAGTTGGCAACTGTGGTTAATGGGACTACTCACATGCTTTTTAAGCACACATTTAAGTGCTTTGCTGTATTGGAGCCATATTCCAATACAGTCAAATTACCGTAATCATATTGATTCTATACTTTTGATTGTTTTTCATTGTAAATAAAATCAATATTGTCACTTTTATTACAGAAGGTAGGAAATGTACAAACTTATAACAAGATATTGTCCCTACCCCAAGGAGCTCAACATTAAGTCACCCTCTCATTCTTAAAAAGCACACGGAGAACTAAGTTCTGTTGTTATGCCAAGCTCTGTGGACCAGTGTGTCCACTATCTATCAGAAATTTAGGCCACATTTACATGACAAAGATCTACTTTGTTTGAACACCATGAGAACAACAGCCATAGTAAAATTGTGTTGCAACATTATTTAGGCCATGTCTACACTAGCACTTAAGTCGGCAAAACTTTTGTCACTTAGGGGTATGAAAAAAACACCCCCCCTCAGTGACATTAATTTTGCCAGCATAAGGAGCATGCCTGGAATATCTCTATGTTCCAGCTATTGCCACCAGCCAAATGGCCCTCTGTTAGATGGGTGTAGGTTTTGGGAACCCTGAAGTTACTATAACTTACACCAAGTCTGTTCCAGTACTGTGTTGTTGCAAAGGTAACAAAGCCACCCTTGGGTCCTGTATCGAGTGAAGCTTGGCCAAACGAGAGAATCAGGGTCAATAAGCATATTAAAGTTATTGGGAAAATATTGATGTATTTTTTGTTGTGCTGAGCATGATTATTCTAATCAACAGAACTATTTAAAGTAACGTATTTCATGCTCAACTATTAACTTTTAAATATTAAATGTGACCTTCATCCTTCCTCACCCTATCTTCTTCCTGTTTGTTATTCCCAGTCCTCATGTTATGTCTAAGTATTAGGCCTCAGTCTTGCATTGAGAACCACTATGCCTGTGTGGTTCTCAGTGCAGCATCAGGGTTTTAGAGACCTCGGGCCTGATTCTGAGCTCTGGTATTATTCAGAAATAACTAATTTAAAGTAAATGGAGTTGCACAAGTAAAACTGGTTTAAATGGAAGGTGAATTAGGCCACTTATTCTATTTTGCTTGTAAAGCACCCTGCTCACTTTTAGGTTCTGTTAAGTAATAATAATAGGTAAGCAGCTAAGTCACTGACAAATTCTTTCACTATCTGGCAGCTCTCACAGAACTAGTAAACTGGGGAGGAGGAAAGAAAAACAAAAAATTTTTAATAGCTTTTCAATTTTTAGATGAAGTTTATCCTAATCTAACATATGCAATAGTTCTTGAGATGAAATAAGAACAGGGGAAGTATTAACTCATAAATCAAAGTAATTTTTCATTTCTGTCTTCCCAAAAATGGCTAGACACTTTTTGCTACTTAGACATGTGTTACAATTTCACTGCTCTGTAAAATGCCTTATAAAATGGCATGCCTGACTTGCTTTAGATTTTCCAAAAGAATTCTCTTCTGGCCTGAGACTAAGATATTTGTAAACAAAAGTAGTGTTTTTTGTTTGTTTTTTGTTGTTCTTTTACCATACAAGGCTTTTAATGGAAGCCTAGTTGCAAATTTAATGTGGCCCTTACTCTGTAGTAAATACCCTCTACCACTGATATGTAGCCACTTCTGGGGTGGAGTGCAACACATAACAGCACACAATAAGACTACACAACAATTTAGGACAGGAAGTGAAGAGAATACTTTACGAAATTAGAACTATAGGGTAAATAATAGTACTTAGCCAGGTTGGAATTTGGCCAGGTCACCAGGATTAACAATCCTACTCTTGCAGAAAGTTCAGCAGGCTCTTTGATGACCTCCAAGGGGCAGAAATCTTGGTTTCAACGCACAAAGAAAAATTACTGCAGTATAGTGCAGTACACACTGAATGACATTAAAATAAAAACATTCTATTAGCATATACATAATAAAGATGCACCTGGGCTATTGTACTTTGTGTCAATGCACTCTGAATGGCTTTATTCATAAGTATACTGTAGAGCTAGCTACCTTTAAAACTATGGAGAAACAATATATATATTTTACCAAATCTTCTAGTATATTAAAACAGTATGCAGTATTTTATTTTCTTCTTAAATACTTCCAGTTAAGGTACGCTGGAGATAGACTGTCTCTACAGACACAGTTTCTGAGAATGCTTCTAAAACTGCACCTTTAATTTTCTGCATCTAAGTTATTTGAAAGCAACTTGTTTTAATGAAAGGTTTTGGTGTCTACAAAACTTTTGAATTTGTATCATAAACTGTATTTCTGGATGGAGTTCATGTAGTTAAACTTCCAGCTATTATGTTTGTGTGTGCAAGCAGAATTTGTGTTCACAAGATCAAGTTTTTTCATGCCAAGAAACATAGGTTATGAAACTTGTGCATTTTGAAAACTTGCCCCTCTTTTTACATTATAGATTATTATTTAGGGTAAAACAGTGGCTCTCAACCTTTCCAGACTACTGTACCCCTTTCAGGTGTCTGATTTGTCTTGCACACCCCAAAGTTTCGCTTCACTTAAAAACTACTTGCTTACAATATCAGACATAAAAATACAAAAGTATCACAGCAAACTATTACTGAAAGATTGCTTACTTTCTCATTTTTACCACATAAATTATAAAATAAATAATTTGGAACAAAAATATTGTACTTACATTTCAGTATATAATATATAGAGTAGTATAAACAAGTTGTTGTGGGGGGTTGGTCCTGCTTTGAGCAGGGAGTTGGACTAGATGACTTCCTGAGGTCCCTTCCAACCCTGATATTCTCCGATTCTCTGATATTTTTCATCCTTCGTTGCTGGACAAACACTAACTCATTAATCCTCCAACCCAGTCTGTGAAGCAGGTACTTATTAATATACCCATTTTACAAATAGGGGAAATGAGGCAGAAAGATTAAGTGATTTCCCTCCCACACCCAGAAAAAAAGAACTAGGGTTAAATTTAGAAACTTCTGATTCCAAGTGCCGCAAAGTCTGATGCTGTAAATTACTAGACAAAAACTTCCTATGAAAGAAATATGAACTAAACTCAATTATCCATATTAATTTTAAAAGTTTATTACTCATTCCAAAAGTTGGTTTTCCCAGGGATTAAATTTATCACAACACAATTTGTGTACGAAGTTCAGAAGTATTCATCTGTAGCTCCATCACAACCTATTGCAAAATTATTATTTTTTAAATCTGTTTGTCCTATCGCCACGCCTTTAGGAACTCTTGCCAATCTACTACTTCTTAATCTGAACATGTTTTCCATGCCATCAGTTTGATTTCTCAACCCTTTATATTAATTTAGAATCCTCAGAACAGCATGATGCACAATGATAATTTTTTTCATTGCTTAAATTTCTCTTAGGATTCTATAATCTTGAATTAAAGCTTTAAAACCGTGTTTCTGTTGCAACTATTGTACTCGAATTATTTTTAAGTTGTAACTAAAATGCTCTGAGAACTTAACAAGCAAGCCTTGTTTGGTATGCCAGATTTGTATGTCTTGGTGTGAAAGCAAATGTGAACAGGCCCATTTCCCAGCTAGTGGAAGCCTGGAAGAATGTTGTATATGTCAGCAGGTTTATTTGTTATCTATTTCAGTTTAGGTTTATTTTTAGACATTCTCGGGTCTCTCAAACAAACAGCTTTAACAGAGGTCACTTAGTGTAATAAGAAAAGTAGAAGAACTGAAATATACATATCAATAAAAAACATTCACAGTATTGGCCCATCCACATGCCTCCTCCCTTTTCTCCCCACCCACGCAACAAAATCTATTTTAATTAACATCCTTTGTTGCAAGTTGTATTTTAAACTGCATAAATTCATTACTATCCCCTATAGAGAGCTCTGGGCAAGGCTTTGTGACAAAACCTTGCCTAAAGCATTTTCTGGCATGGAACAACAACTAATTTGTGGTTCTGTGAAATCATAGGAATACTTACAAGTGGGAAACATTATATCATGGTTGAACTTTTTAATGACTATAATAGGTATTGTCCTGAAATTGTGTGTGCCAATTCAAATTTTAGCTCCTAAAAAAAGTACACTTTTAGATCACATTTTAATTAAAAGGGGAGAAGGCAACACATTAGGCTTTGTTTAATGTCGATGATGTCATTATTCATTCAAATAATGAGAGGAAATTGTTATGAAAAAGAAAAAGGTCATGCATTGATTCCAAATGTCTAGACTTTGAATTCAATATTGAATCTGACATAGCAAATATAAGTTAACAGGGGTACTTGGAGGATTAATTTTAACTTTTACATTTTATGACTATTTTTAGGTATTTTTGATTATTCCTCCCTTCTTTTTGTCTACTAAGATTTTGTATAATGCCCATTATTGTAGTATGCAAATGCTTTTTTAAATACAAAACATTGCACTCTTAGACACAAAATAAAAGAAAGGAAAGGAAAGCACTAACTGTGAATCATTTCTGCACTTAGCACCTTGCTCTGATTTTATCAGATTTATAGGCCTTGGAGCAAACTCAGGGCCTATTTCATTTCTAGCTGCAGAGTGTACATAAACATTGGAGGAAAAAACAGCAATACTATAACCCTTGTGACCCTACTAAGATTATTCGTGAAAGGCAGACCATCAGGAAGTGTCTACATGTCCCCTTGTTAGAAGAGCACGGCCCATATCAAGCAACAGCATTTGTTCCCTGGCTGGCTACCTCTTTTCCTACATACACATGAGCCCAAATTTGGCCCATTAAAAGCTAATGTAAAAACTGCAAATGGAAGAATAGTTTGGTCTATGGAATCGCTGTACAAGATATATTCTTCAGGTACCCAATGGGGTGGAGGAAGAGGGGGGAGAATTTAAGGGAAATCACTCCACAAGATGGAAGCCTTACCAACATAAACAGAACAAAATGCAGCACTTATGAGAAACTGAGTGAGAACACCATATAAGACTTAGTTTGCAGCTGGTATAACTTGTACAAATTATATACTAGAGAAAATAGCCTTACTACAGACCTGACATAGGCTGGTTCTTTGCTATAACTAAAGGAAGAGTGGACACTTTGGCCCTCCAGCCCAAACCCTTTAATTCAGAACAGCAAGCCTGTGAAAAAAATAAAGATATTGTAAGAAAGAGGGATGGGGGAATGTGAAACCAAGAATTTTATTTAAATAAATGTTTGAGATGAGGGTTACACTTAAGACGCTGTTACAGGAGACCTTCTCAATATCCTAATTAGTTGGCTTAACAACTCAGGGCCTGATCCTGCTCCAGTTGACCAGATAGCCTGTTCCTTTTGATTGATCAGGCCTCAGGTGCTTAAAACTAGTTGGGTCCAATTCTGATCTCAGATTAGGGTTGCCAGGTATCTGGTTTTCAACCAGAACATCTGGTCAAAAAGGGAACTTGTCATCGTCTGGTTGGTGCTGTGACGGTGCCCCCATAAGGTTTTACGGAAATATACTTATGAATGTATATATGATATAACTAGAATGTGTTTTATGCTTCATATGCCATGCAACATATCTCTGTAAACGTTATGATCTACTGAATCTATTAATCCTATTTGTATGCATGTATCATTTTTGTATTTGAAGTTCTGAATATTGGCTGCATACTTGTTTGATTCTGAGTAGGTTTTAGTGAAGCAGTTTGTCAGCTTCCTGAGAAGAGACTATTCTCAGTAAGTGCCCAATCAAGAAGCCCTTAAGCCAACAATGAACTTGGAGATGCCAATCCACATCTGAGCTTTCCCAGGAATGTGGCTTGGCTGGAAAGGAACTCAGTCATATGTGGACATGTGACTTGCCCAGGTGACTCCAAAACTCCATTTTATAGCTGGACTTTGCATAGGAGAAAGGAGGGGGTCTCCACCCACAAGAGAAAGTCTATTTAAACCCCTGGGAGACCCCTCCATTTTGTCTTCAGCTGGTTAAATAGAGAGCCTCTCCACCCAAAAAAGATATCTGAAAGAAACTGGAACAAAGGACAGTAACTACAGGGGGTGTGAGTGATTGCTGGACTGAGACTAGAAGGAGACTAGTCTGTAAAAGAAAGCTTACTGGAACTTGTGAGGTTTTTATCTGTATTGAGTTTTATTACCGTACTAGACATAGACTTGCGTGTTTTATTTTATTTTGCTTGGTAATTCACTTTGTTCTGTCTGTTTTGACTTGGAACCACTTAAATCCTACTTTCCGTATTTAATAAAATCACTTTGTACTTATTAATTAACCCAGAGTATGTATTAATATGGGGGGGGGAACAGCTGTGCAAATCTCTCTATCAGTGTTATAGAGGGGGAACAATTTATTAGTTTACCCTGTATACACTTTATACAGGGTAAAATGGATTTATTTAGGGTTTGGACCCCACTGGGAGTTGAGCATCTGAGAGTTAAAGGTAGGAACGCTTCCTAAGTTGCTTTCAATTAAGTCTATAACTGTTAGGGGACGTGATTCAGACCTGGGTCTGGATTTGCAGCAGGCTGGCAGGTCTGGCTCAAACCAGGCAGGGCACTGAAGTCCTAAGCTGACAGGGCAGGAAAGCAGGAGCAGTAGTAGTCTTGGCACATCAGTTGGCAGTCCCAAGGGGGTTTCTGTGACCCAACCCGTCACAGCCACAGTAACCGGCCTCTACCACTGGGAGGCGGGAAGAGCAGCAGCTGTGGCTGGAGCCACATGGAGGAGCTGCTCTCTGCTCAGCTGCTGACACCTGACAGAGCAGTGGCTGGTTCCCAGACCAGGCTCCAAGAAGTAGGTGCTGCCACCCTGGGGGAGGGGTGGGAATCCTGCTCACCCCCCTTCTGCTCTGGCCATGCCCCCTTGCTCCAGGGACCAAACCCTGCCATGTCCCGCTGCACCCTGGCCCCTCACTTCAGGGATACCTCTCCAGGTCCCACTGTGCCCCAACTGGACAGTCAAGCAGGCTTCATGTTGGCTCCTCCCAGCCTGTCTCTGCAGGCACAGGTGAGTCCCAGGAGAGGGGAAAGTGAGCGGGGGGAGAAGAGGCTGGAGCATGAGCGATGGAGGGAGGGGAGAGAGAAGTGAACAGGGGTGGGGCCTCAGGGAAGAGGCAGGGCAGGGGCAGGTCCTCAGGGGAACAGGCGGAGCTGGGGCCGGGCAAGGGTGTTCAGTTTTCAGCAATTAGAAAGTTGGCAACCCTATCTCAGATACACTAGGTCAGTGGTCTTCAACATTTTTAAGCACAAGATCACTTATTGAATTTAAGTGGAACCCAGGATCTACCTGAAAGAAAATGTAGAAATAACAGTAATAACACAAACCCAAACACCCTTGCCCCCCACCCCACCCCTTCCCTGAGGCCATGCCTCTGCTCTGCCCCTTCTCTGAGGCCCTGCCCCGCTCACTCTATCCCCCCTCCCTCTGTTGCTTGCTCTTCCCCACCCTCACTCACTTTCATTGGGCCGGGACAGGGACTTGGGGTGTGGGCTCTGGGCTGGGGCTGAGGGGTTCTGAGTGTGGGAGGGGCTCTGGGCTGAGCCTGGGGCAGGGGATTGGGGTGCAGGAGGAGGTGTGGGGTGCTGGCTCTGGAAGGGAGCTCAGGGCTCAGGCAGCAGTTGGGGTGCAGGAGGGCGTGCAGGGTGTGGGAGGGGGCTGGGGCCAGAGGTTGGGGTGCAGGAAGGGGCTCAGGGCTGGGGCAGGTGGTTGGGGTGCAAGAGGGGTTCAGGGTGCAGGCTCTGGCCAGGCGCTGCTTACCTCAGGCAGCTCCCAGGTGGTGGCAGAGTGGAACTAAGGCAGGCTCCCTGCCTGACCTGACCCCACCCTGCTCCCAGAAGCAGATGGCATGTCCGGCTGCGGCTCCTGGTGGGGAGGGGAGAGAGGCAGGTGGCTCCATGTGCTGCCCTTGCCTGCAGGCACTGCCCCCGCAGCTCCCACTGGCTGCGGTTTTCCGTTCTCGTCCAATGGGAGCTGCGGGGGGGAGGGTGCCTGCAGCGAGGGCAGCGTGCTGAGACCCCCTGCCCGTTCCCCTCCAGGAGCTGCTGCCAGACATGCTGTCTGTTTCTGGGAGCAGCGTAGGGCCAGGGCAGGCAGGGAGCTTGCCTTAGCCCTGCTGCGCTGCCGGACTGTTAGCAGCCAATCTCCCAATCTCTATCGTGCCTGACTGGTTGATCGTGGAGCCCGTCACAGCGGATCTCAGGCTCAGTGACTGAGACTGAAATCGACTCACAGAAGCTCCATGATCGACCAGTCAATCGTAATCTACCAGTTGGTGACCACTGCACTAGTGTAACTCAGGCGTAACTCCAGTGTCATTGGAGTTATATTAGTGCATAATGAATTTAAGTGAGACAAGAACTATGCCCACTTGAGTGGGGAATTGCATAGGTGTTACATCATTGTCTCACTATTGACTCATAGACAGAGATTCTTTTTAATATAAGTTCTAGTTTATGCCATTTTGTATAAACCTCATGTATAGACATCAGATACATGAATGCTTTTGGGTGACACAAAGAAGTTGTCTAGAGTGTGCGGAGGTGACTTTGAATTTTATCTTTAACATAAAGGTTTGAATGTGTTTGGACTGGATAAAAACAGAGACACACAGCAGTTGAAGCAGACTGATGGGAGAAGAAACAATCACAGACGCAAAGTTTGGATGGGGAACATGAACACAGTTTTGCTGGATTTCTGAAAGTGGTGCTACACATATGAGTTATACGATGGACTTTGCTTATATCATATGATTTGCCCTGTTAAAGACTGTACAAACTTACCAATAAGCGAGACTGAGGATAAAGTTTCCTATGTCTGTATCAACTCATTTCTCTTCACTCTTGGAAATAACCCAACTGCCCTACTACTAGCAGTGAACTTTTGTGATATCAGCACTGCAGTCACTAGCAGGAACTCTCTCCCTGCTTCTCACCATTCTAAAGGGTTTTAGTGTGGGAAGTGATGATGTATCTGGCAAAGCTGTGAGGCCAATGTAGATTGCAAGTTCTTTGGAGTGGGAATTGTCTTTTTGTTATTTGTCTGCACAGTGCCTATACAATGGAGTCCTGGTCCATGTCTGGGGCTCCTAGGCACTACCACAATACACAAAATAAATAATAATGTATACCCTACTGACCTGGAGGTTTGGTTTCTACTTTATGCATCTTTTGAGTAGGGGTGAAGACTTTCCATCAATCCCATCTGACGCACAGAGGAGGGCAGATAGAAAGGGACAGGGTGGGTTCTCCCCATCATGGTACAAATGTGAAGATTCAGTAGAATATCTTCCATGCTGGAGAACAGAGAATAGATTATGTATGTCACTAAAAGATTACCTGTTCTTAGCAATGAATGTCAGCAGCAGGTGCAGCTGAACCAGTGCTGAACGATGTTCTAAAGTAAGGACAACAACAGGTATTTTTCCTACTATAGATCAGGCTCAAAGGACTTGATTCCCCATCACATATGCAAGTACACAGTAGGGAGGCAGTCAGGAAAACCCTAGATAAAGCTGAAAGTGCGAAAAAAGATCAAGGAAAGTCACAGACGGGAAAGCAGAGGCCAACCATGCTAGCAACTGCAGTTCTTCTATCAAGAGATCTAGCTAGCAACAGGGAGAGTTGCTAGCACGGAATTCCTGTGGTTACAGTTGCAGCATATCAGTTAACCAGTCTTCAAGAGTCCATCTCTTCCTCCACAGGGCATTTGTTAAGGAAACATGTTTATTAAGGAAACATTTAATTTTCTGACCTCACTGAATATAAACTTTCCAACTCATAGTGTACAAAAGGCTATGCTCCTAGACTAAGACCTTGAACCTTGCCTTGGCTCATACCAATATTTTCCACAAGGTCTACTAAACAATTCAGGTAAAATAATTTTGTATTTTGGTGCTCACATAAGAAGTGCACTGGGCAAGATCTACAAGCTTTGATGATTTTCCTCCACTGATATACAGCAGAATAGATTATCAAAGTCATCTGGATATTTACTTCCTCTTCATGCTTTTACTGAATAATATTCCTTACTGACTGAAATTGTACCCACTTGGAAAATCCTGGTTGCTGACCATAAGACCTCAAGCAACTATTTAGTCAAAAGCTATCTTTATTCTTTGGGACAAATCCCTTGGCCTGATGAACCTCCATTCTGCACAAGACAAAGGAAAGGGAAAAAGGTAGCTCCCTTGATTTCAGGACTAGATGGGGCTGGTTCAGAGCCCGGCATAAGGTAGAGCAGCAATGTTTCCGTAAGGGACCATTCTGCCAATTGGGTGTTTCTGCTGCATAGTGCGCTCTAGTGACAACCCATGCCACCTTGGCCCATTCCCATATGGCCCAGGAACAGGTGGTGTAGAAGCAGCTGAGCTGGCTTTATGCCACACAGGGAATCCCTACAGCTACATTCCCCTAGCTATCTATAGTTTGGATTTATACATAATAAAAAAGCACTTAACCATCTGCTCTAAGTGCCCTTGACATAAAAAAGTACAACTATCAAAAACTCACTCCATTATGGAGCCTTGCGGTCTGCCCCAAATGTCATTATTTGCCAACTTAGGGTGGCTGAGAGGGTGGGCTAATAATGCTGTGTGCCAGGGCAGATGCGGCCGGGTTCCTCAATCCCTGTGGTGGCAGGCATCAGGGGACAACGCAAGAAGAGATTGTTTGCTACCTGAAATTAAGGTGTTTCATTTCTATTCCATTGATTTCATCTTTCTCAGTAAGTTGGTAGACAAGGATCCTGGTGGTGTTGCCAGGTGTCTAGTTTTAGACTGGAATGCTCAGTCAAAAAGGGACCCTGGTGGCTCCGGTCAGCACCACCAACCGGACCATTAAGGCAGGCACCTGGCATTGCGGTGCGCCCCGGAAGTGGGCAGCAGATCCGGCTTCTAAGCAGGAGGGCCAAGGAGCTCCAAGCGCTGCCCCCACCCCAAGCACTGGTTCCGCACTCCCATTGGCTGGGAACCACGGCCAATAGGACCTCGGGGGCGGTGCCTGCAGGCGAAAGCAGTGCGTGGAGCGTCCTGGACCCCCGGCTAGGATCCGGACCTGCTGGCTGCCTCCGGGGAGCAGCGCAGTGCCAGGACAGGTCGGGACAGGATAATCCAAGGCCTTATCCACTAGTCCATAAACTGCCTAATTATCCATGCTGGGTGTCTCAGACAAAATTTTCTTGGAAAAAACCGTCCAGCCGTTTCTGAGAACAAGGCTAGGCAATAATATATTATTTTACCCACATTAAAACATTCTTCTTTGTTTTGAACAGCTCTAGGACCCCCAGGCTATGGATCAGGGAACTTGACATTTGGTGAGGGGAAGATAGCCTTTGTGGCAGAGATGTGCCCTTTGCCATCTCTGTGAAAATCTAGCATGTCAGCGTGGGAGCAGGAAGCAAGAAGAATATATGCAAGTCTATGTGCTTCCATAGCACATTAAAGTTTCTGAAGAATTTTAATTTCTGAAGAAGTCTAATATGCAAAATGATTTCTATGTTGGACTCAATACGTTTAACAATAGCTAACTTGACCTCTAGCTGCCTTCTAAGAACACTGTAAGCATATAAGTATCACTTAAAATATCCTCTTGTAAACTGATGTGTACTGCCATTCCTGAAATTATAGTGTTGTAGTAGCAATTTGGGATTTATGGCTGGAGAGGTACTTCCCTGCTTTTAGCTTGTTGGCATTTTTGAATGGATGATATTTCTCATGCTTCTCAATCCCAAGGTTATTTTTGTTTTGTTTCATAAAATTTAGTAAACTTCAACAAAAAATATTTTTAAATATCTCAGTGTGGAAAAAGGTGGGTTTTATGTTTTAAATTTGTGTTCAGAAACTTCAAATCCTATTATTTTTTACATTTAATTAATAAACAGCATATTTAAACACTTTCAGCACTTCAGTTTGCCATGAACTTAGTTCCCAATTAGGAGAAGTGCCTTTGACCTGTAGATTAAGTAATAACTAAGTCTGAAAATTGTATACTAAGTCATGCTGACTATGAACCATATGCTCTCTTCCATTAACTGTGGTATGTGTATTGAAGAGGGAGTATGTCTGCAGAAGAAGCCATGATGGGACCCGATCAAAAGGGGAAGAGACTAACTGGGATACTCCCCTCACCTCTGCTTTTCCAGCTTTCTATTCTTCAACATATCTGCATGGCTACTTGGCTTTACAGAAGAAGTGGTGGGACCAGGGATTGGGAGAAAGAGCCATGGAGGTAGTTTGCCCTCACAGGCTGCAGGTGAAGTTGTGGGAAAGTTAACTTAAACAAAACTATCAGGAAATATTTTTTTACAAAATCAAGTTGATGCTGGTTAGGACTTAGGGTTTTCTCATAATATTTGTTGGCCTTAAAACCTGCCAAGTAGGACCTTGATTCTACAAAAACTAACTTGTGAGTAATTCTATTGATGTTCTTGGGACTGTTCATAATGTGTAAAAGTAAGAAGGTGCATTGTCTTTGCAGAATTGGAGCCTATGACTTCTCTCAGAATTTTTATAATTTTCCCTCCCTATTTGTTTGTTGTAGATGAGTATGGGAGATCAGGTGGGATTTTCAATGTTTTAAAATTATTAGCTATTTTTAATCAACCAGTTTTAAATAGTTTTACTGCAAAAAAAGGACATTTTTCTCAAAATAAGGCCCTCATGATTTGCATTTTTCCCTATAAGTTTGTGACATTTGGATTGTTTGCTGTAACAGAACCATGACTTTACTTTTGTTTTGTTTTATGGTAACAATCAGATTTACTGATGAATCCTGGGGTTACTGGCTCTGATGGGAAAATTCTGTTTTGTAACCTACCTCTTACCCAGTGTGCAAAGGAAGTCATGACAGACAGCAGTTCGTGTTCAACTACTAAAAACCAAGGAGGAGAAATGAATGGTCAGTCAAGACTAATGTTAAAATGGTTTGGTATAAAGCTATCCCACTTCATACTAAGAACTTGCAGACCAATCAATAACATACACAACATTGGAGAAGAAAGGAACACAACAGAATAAAAAACTCCAACCTTTAGAAAGGAGGTGGACTAGAATTAGGATGGACTAGGAAGCAGACTATCACTAACTGAATTACTGTGCTGGTAATTAGCTTCCTTTTTTCAGTTGTCACCTCTTCCTCCATCAGTCAAAGAAAATCCTGACAGTGAACATCATAAGCATTAGCTTATGGGCAATGGGTTACCTCACTTTGCAGGCTTCTCCTTCCAAAAGCTGTTATCAGCTGATGTTCCCAGTCTTCGTATGTAATGACAGATGAAGATGAGCACTGAGGACCAAACTGCAGCTTTGCAGATCTCTCTCACTAGTGTCTCAGCCCAAGAGGTAGCCTTCTCTGTGGTGGAAGGACACTACAGTACAATAGCTTTTTGCAGTTATACATGCTAGTCTTTGGATCTAGGTAACAAACAGTGTTCCCAAGTATTCTGAAACTCTTGATACAGTACAAGCAAAATTAAAGAGCTTGCTTAATTTAAGACTTCAGATAAAATTTTAAAAACACCTAAGTCCCATTTTCAAAAGGGACTTAGGCACTTAGATTCCTAGATCTCTTTCAAAAATCAGTGGGATTTAGTCCCAGATTTGTAAAGGTATTTAAAAGCACCTACTGCCTAACTCCCACTGAAATCAATAGGTGTTAGATGCACTTCAGCCCATTCCATTAAGTGCCTATCTGCATCTTTAGGCACTGTGACAAAGTTCCTGCTCTACCTTGGTGGGTCTTGCACTTATTGGCGGATTTGCTCGCCTTGGAGCTTCACGGCAGCCCTCAGCTTGGCCGTTTTTCTGAATTCACAGTCCAGGTTGACTCCTCCTGTGGCTGCCCAGGAGTTGGGAGGATTTGGGGGGAACCTGGGCCCACCCTCTACTCCGGGTTCCAACCCAGGGCCCTGTGGAATGCAGCTGTCTAGAGTGCCTCCTGGAACAGCTGTGCAACAGCTACAATTCCCTGGGCTACTTCCCCATGGCCTCCTCCCAACACCTTCTTTATCCTCACCATAGGACCTTCCTCCTGGTGTCTGATAATGCTCGTACACCTCAGTCCTCCAACAGTCCGCGTTCTCACTCTCAGCTCCTATTGCCTCTTACTCCCAGCTCCTCACACACACTCCACAAACTGAAGTGAGCTCCTTTTTAAAACCCAGGTGCCCTGATTAGCCTGCCTTAATTGATTCTAGCAGCTTCTTGATTGGCTGCAGGTGTTCTAATCATCCTGTCTTAATTGTCTCCAGAAGGTTCCTGATTGTTTTGGAACCTTCCCTGTTACCTTACCCAGGGAAAAGGGACCTCCTTAGCCTGGGGCTAATCTATCTGCTTTCTATTCCTCTCCTATAGCCCCCTGGCCTGGGCTTTCCTTACTTTTTGCCCCTGCTTCAGTTCCCCCCCACCCGACCGGACCAGACGCTTTTTCTTCGTTTTGTTTTTTTTGCTGCCGTTCGAGTGCTGGTTGGCTGCCAGCTTGCTGCCAAGCCCCCCCACGCCTGCCCTCGGACGCTGCTATTGCTTCAGCTGAAACCCCCGGAAGAGGGGGGGAGGACTGCCGACCCGCTCCCCGGAGGAGGGGAGTGGATGCCCCCAGACCCAACCGTTTTGCTGTTTGTTTGTGAACCCGTAATTAACCGACAAGTTTTTTTTCTTCTTCTTATCTGCTTGGCATTTTTGGAATGCTCCACAAAGCCCGGGACAGAAGACAGCTGACAGAGAAATCGCCCAGGGAAGCTACAAATCATCGTGGAGGGGGCCGTAAGACTGAGTAACTTTTGAACTGTACTCTCGTGTGGGGGGAATTTGACTGTGTCTTAACTGCTTTTGTAGGGGCACAGGGGATGTGGCACGGAGCTGCCCCCCGATCCATCGGTGCGCCCCCCCAACACTACTACAACCATCACGACCCCCCCGCCGTCCGTCCCTGCTGGCAACTTGCCATCTGTCTCTGGATTCAGCTGCTTATGCTGAATTTCATCATCCGGACCAGACACAACAACCAAATGAGACTCTTTGGACAAACGTGCGTGGGTCCATGTTCCCGCCCCCCACTGCCCCCGGACTGCCCACCCCACAGTTTGCCCCTACTACCTGACCCCAACTCCTGTTTCCTCCCCCTGTCCAGTCCGACCCATTTGCCCCCCCCCCCACCTGCAGGCCAGCAGGAGAAGTGGTTAATCTCCTTCCCCCTGCCCCCTCCTCCTTCTGGTGTCTTCCCGTCTCTTCCTGCTCACGATGGCGGGGAATGAGAGGGGTGAGGCCCCTCTAACAAACTCACCTGCCCCTCCCCACCTACCTCCCTGCCCAACCCCCAAGCCTCTCCCCCCCCCACTGCTGCCAAAACACCTGCCACTGCCCCCGCTGGGGCATTGGCAGCAGGAGGCACCGCGGTGACTACTGCCGCTGCTACGCCCACCCCCCCCCATTCTAGGAGAGCCCCCCCAGTTGGCCGGAAAGGCCAGGGTGTGAAGAGGGAAAGGGCCCCGCTACAACCAGGCCCTCCATGGCATGGGCTGCTCCCACCGCTGTGGCCTCGTCATCGACCATGGCGTCTCTCCCCGCTGTTGCCTCCACCAGCTCTGCGAGCGTCCCTCCCCCGGCCCCCAGGCCCTGGGCGGTAGCAGCCCCCCCACCGCCTGCTGCCTCGTCATCTCGCCCACCCACTGCCTCCGCTACCATCAATAGCGGCCGGGGCCCCTTCCCCACCATGACCAGGAAGCATGGCATCCGTTGCCTCCTGGTGCCCGCCTCGCCCCACGTGGAGACATACGTGCAGGCGTTGGCGAGGGTGGTAGGACCCAGGGCTATTGTGGCGGCCTCCAAAATGTACGGGAAGGTCGTCTTTTTCTTAGCATCGGAGGCTGCCACCCAGGAGGCGGTGGAGAAGGGCTGGCGGTGGGGGGGGGGGGGTGTTCGTTCCCCTGGAACCGCTAGAGGACCTGGGCGTCCGTCTAGTCCTGACCTCCGTCCCTCCTTTTCTACCCAATGCCGCCCTGTTACCTGCTCTCTCCACCCTGGGGAAACCCATTTCTGTCATCAGCCCTCTCCCGTTGGGCTGCAAGGACCCCACCCTCCGTCACGTCCTTTCGTTCCACCGGCAAGTGCAGCTTCTACTGCCGCCGGCGGCACGTGACGGAGAGGCACTCCAGAGGTCCTTCCTAGTCCCCTACCAGGGAGCCCACTATCGGGTCTTTTACTCCACAGGAGAGGCCCCGTGCTACCTCTGCCGATCAGCGGGGCATGTCCAAAGAGACTGCCCCTTGGCCCGGCGGGGAGGGGCACCCAAGACTCCTGAGACCTGGCAGGACATCGGCTCCGTTGTTGCCGACGCCCCTGGCTGCCCGGTACCTGAAACCACCTCTCCTCCTGCTCGATCCACCGCTGCTCCTGCCCGGGCCCAAGAGACACCTCCCCTACAACGCCCAGATGAGCGAGGGAGCCCCGCCCTTGCTGTTAACAATCCAGCAGAGCCTATGGAGGAGGATGCAGCAAAGATATTACCGGGCATAGGAGAGGGCCCGCCCCAAGGAGAACCCCCTCCCCATGCTGCCTCACCGTTACCCCCCCGACACGACCCCTGCTAACCAGCCCCCAGACAATGCTATGGAGGGCTGGACCCTAGTCCAGGGAAAGAGAGGCAAGCGGAAGACTCGAGCTCTGCTGCACGCATCTGATGCGGAGGCCCCCCGGAAGACCAGGAAGGGAGGCACTGACACTGAGCCTTCCGCTATGCCCACGAGTGAGATCCCTCTGCCGGTGTTGGGAGGGGAAGACAAAATAGCGCTGGAATGTAGAATCTCCCCTCCACGGGAGACCCTCCCCTCCGAGACCCCTGAGGAAGCTCCTTCTGCCCGAATATACCCGAACCCCCCGCGAACCCTGAAGCGACCGTCGTAGCGGGCGCCAGAGGGGAGACCCCCGGGGTGGCAGAAGACGACCTCTCCTCCATGTATGAGGAGATCGAGGCCCTAGGTTTGACCCCAGTCACCCAGGGAGAGAATGACCCACTGCCGGCTGGCCTAGATCTGGGCAACTTTACCCCAGTCCCCCTTTCCCCATGCTCCCTCCTCCTAACCGCCTTCCCGGGCGGGCACCCTACAGAAGGTGGTCCACCACCTGATGCCATGGCTGCCAAATCCACCACAGAGCCTGCGCCTAGCATCACTGGGAGCCCCCTCCCCACCCCCTTAACCCTCGAATCTGTTCGGGAGGCACCACCTCTCAGCTGCTTGCCTCCCGAAGCCCAGAACCTTGCCTCTGACCCCGCCCCGACCCCTGTCCCTGCCCAATCCACCTCTTCCTGCAATGCTATTGCCGCCCCTGGGGTTATTTCTTTCCCGTTTTTTGCGGATTCCCCCCAAGGAGCAGCCTTTGCATTTTCCTGCCGCGACCCATTAGGAGCTGCAATTTTCCCTCCGCCATCCCCTTCTACCCCAAGGCTTGAGACGGACCTAATAACTTTAGCCTGTCAGACGCCCCATCGGTGGTCCGCACCCTGCCTGCCTGCCTCAGCGGACGACGAGGCTGCACCAAGAGCCCCACTAGGGAATAACCGGGAAATCGCAACCCCACCCCCCCATAAGCTGCGAAAAGCATTGCGGGAGTTTTTAGAAGACATCCGTGGCTCCCGCAACAGGGTACAGCTGGCTCTCCAGCTATGGGGGGACTTTGATCAACTCCTCCAGGCCACAAGGGCCCTTATAAAGGAGGGTAGAGGGAAAGGAAGGCAAGGTGCCGCGGCCTACGGGCGGGCCCACAGCTTCCGTGATGATTTACTCACTTATGGGATGCGTCACGGATTGTTGCGCGACCCGCTGGGGGCCGCAAACATCCCCGCCAACAAGGAACCCCCACCCCCCCAGCCCTCCTCATGACGCCTCTCATTATCGCAACTTTGAACACCAGGGGCTGCAGGATGGCTCTCCGCAGGTCCCAGGTGCTCTCTTACCTTCGGGAAGGGGGAGTACTCTGTGGTTTTCCTGCAGGAGACCCATACGGATCCGACCGCTGAGGACAGCTGGCGGCTGGAGTGGGGGGACTTTAGCCACTTCACAATTCGACAAGCTGGAGTGGCGACCCTGTTCTCCCCCAACCTATGGCCCAAGGTGCTAGGGGTCACTGAGGCCTTGCCGGGCCACCTGCTGCATCTCCGAGTCTGTATGGAGGGGCTCGTGGTCAACCTCATTAACATCTATGCCCCGACAACGAGCCCGAAGCGGCCACAATTCTATCAGCGGGTGTCCGACTTCCTCGGCACCCTAGATTCTCATGAGTGCCTAGCCCTGGGAGGGGACTTTAACACCACCCTTGAGGAACAGGACCGCTCAGGGGCCGAGCTGAGCCCGGCCGCCGCGAACATTTTCCAAGGAATAGTCGAACATCACTCCCTAGTGGACGTCTGGTGTGACCATCACCCAGATGACACTTCCACGTTCACCTTTGTCCGGGTGGAGGTGAACCACTCCCGGTTGGACCGTATTTATTTATCACGTTTCCATCTTTCACAAGCCCACTCCTCCAACATTCGGCCGGCCCCATTTTCCGACCATCATCTAGGCACCATAACAGCCTCCCTCCGCGCAGAGAGGCCGGGGCCAGTCTATTGGTATTTTAACAACAGCCTGGTGGAGGATGAGGGCTTCATGACGTCTTTCCGGGAGTTCTGGCTGGCCTGGCGAAAGCAGCGGTGTGCCTTTCCCTTGGCGCGGCGATGGTGGGATCTAGGGAAGGTACGCGCCAAGCTCTTCTGCCATGACTACACCCGGGGCACCAGCCGACGGAGAAATGCAGCAATAGAGCAGTTGGAACAGGAGGTCTTAGAGATGGAGAGGCATCTGGCCGCCAGCCCCGAGGACCCGTTCCTCTGCGGAGCGTGCCTGGAGAAGTGGGAGGAGCTCCGGGCCCTCGAGGACCATCGGGCCCGAGGTGCCTTTGTTTGATCCTGCATCCGCCTCCTTCGGGAGATGGATCGTGGCTCCCACTTCTTCTACGCCCTGGAGAAAACGAGGGGGGCCAAGAAACACGTCACCTGCCTTCTAGCAGAAGACAGCACCCCCCCTCACGGATCCGATGGAGATGACTTCTACACAAGCCTTTTCTCCCCGGATCCGACCGATCCTGGCGCTTGCAGGGTGCTCTGGGAGGAACGCCCTATGGTCAGCACGGGCAACCGAGACCGACTAGAGCTGCCTCTCACCCTGGCCAAGTTCTCGGAAGCCCTCTGTTGCATGCCCACCAATAAATCTCCGGGCATGGATGGGCTGACCGTGGTTATCCACCCCGTGTTCTGGGACATCCTTGGCCCAGACCTAGCCACTGTCTGGGCCGAGTCTTTGCAGGGCGGGGTCCTCCCTCTTTCATGCAGGCGAGCTGTGCTCGTCTTGTTCCCAAAGAAGGGGGACCTCCACGACTTACGAAATTGGCGTCCCATCTCGCTCCTTAGCACGGACTACAAAATTGTAGCGAAAGCAATCTCGCTGCGGCTAGGGTCCGTGCTGGCAGACGTGATCCACCCAGACCAGACCTACACTGTCCCGGGCGGCAGCATTTTTGCAAACCTATTTCTAGTCCGAGACCTTTTGGAACTCGGGCGTAGAGACGGTCTGTCGTTTGCCCTCCTGTCTCTTGATCAGTAGAAGGCGTTCGATAGAGTGGACCATGGGTACCTCCTGGGCACTCTGCAGGCTTTTGGATTTGGACCTCAGTTTGTGAGTTTTCTCCGGGTGCTGTACGCTTCCGCGGAGTATCTGGTTAGGCTCAACTGGACCCTGACCGAACCGGTCAGCTTCGGGCGAGGAGTACGGTGGGTGCCCCCTCTCGGGCCAGCTGTACGCTCTGGCGATCGAGCCCTTCCTCTGTCTCCTCCAAAGGAGGTTGACAGGGTTGGTGCTGCGGGAGCCGGAGCTGCAGCTGGTCCTGTCGGCGTATGCTGATGACGTGCTCCTCGTGGTCCAGGACCCGGGCGACTTGGTGTGGGTGGAAGCTTGCCAGGCCATCTATTCGGCAGCCTCCTCCGCCCGAGTCAACTGGGTCAAGAGCTCTGGCTTGGCGGTGGAGGACTGGCGACAGGTGAGCTTCCTCCCACCCGCGCTTCAGACTATCCGGTGAAGTGCGTGTCCGCTGCTCTACCTAGGCGTTTACCTTTCTGCCACGCACCCTTCTCTGCTGGAGAACTGGCAAAATTTAGAAGGCGGGGTGATAGAGCGGATCCGGAAATGGACGAGGCTACTCCGATGTCTCTCCCTCCGAGGGAGAGCACTGGTGCTTAACCAACTAGTCCTGTCTGGTACCGGCTCAACACCTGGTCCTGGCCCCGGGTTTCCTGACCAACTTCCGGACATCGATTCTGGAGTTCTTTTGGTCAGGAATGCACTGGGCCCCTGTTGGGGTTCTTCATCTACCCCTGAAGGAAGGAGGGCAGGGCCTGAAGTGTCTGCACACTCAGGTCCGTGTCTTCCACCTCCAGGCCCTGCAGAGGCTCCTCTATAGTGCAGGTAGTTCGACGTGGAGCATACTGGTGCACGTCTTCCTGCGCCGCTTCCAAGGGCTCCGATAGAACCGTCAGGTCTTTTATCTCTGTCTGAGAGGTTTTCCGCGAGACCTCTCCGGGCTGCCGGTCTTCTACCAGGACCTCCTCTGGACCTGGAAACTGTTTTCAACAACCAGGTCCGCGACAGCCTCCTCGCGGAGCCTCTGCTACACAACCCCCAGCTCTGTGTGTAGGTGGCGGAGTCCCGCTCGGTGCACCAGAGTTTGGTCCTGGCAGAAGTCACAAGCGTCGGAGACCTCCTGGACTATGACCGGGGAGACTGGCTGGATCCCCTGACACTCGCTAGGCGCATGGGGCTCTCCAGACCTCGTACCCCCTGGCGCGTACTTCAGGAGGTGAAGGTCGCTTTGACACCCGCCCTTGGGCTTATCTCAACCGAGCACCCCGCCCACCCTTTATTCCAGGCCCACCGGACCTTTCAATTGGGCCCCTACCCCGTAGATCCCAACAAACCCCTCACCCTTTCACTGAGAGCTGGCTGCATGAACTGCAGCCGGTCAGCTTCCAAACCACGCCAAGGAAACATCTATATACACTCACGCTTCACACCTTTCATGCCCTCACCTTGGTGTCCCGCCCCGATAGAAAGTGGTGGGGCCTCCTGCCACCTTTGGAGGGTGAGCAGCCCCAGTGGGCCAGCCTGTATTCCACCTTGGTCCCGAGGCCCATCGGGGACATCAGTTGGTGGCTCCTTCACAGAGCTGTGAGCATGGGCGTGTTTTTGACGTGGTTCACCCCCATCCCAGATACTTGGCCTTTTTGCAATCTGAGGGAAACCCTGGCACATGTATATTTAGAGCGTGCCAGGCTGCAGCCCCTTTTCTGGTTCCTCACGAATATTTTATTATGCTTTTGGCTGCACTTTTCCCCTCACCTTTTCATTTACACACTCCCCATCCGTGGCCCCACAAAGTCGCGGGATCTCCTGGTTAACCTCCTCCTAGCCCTAGCTAAAACAGCCATCTATAAAACCAGAGAGAGGAGGTTGACCGATGAAGCTTCCTGAGACTGTAGGGCCGTTTTCCGATCCTCAATACATTCACGTATCCTGGCGGAGTTCCTCTGGGCGGCGTCCACCGACTCCCTTGACGCCTTCGAGGAGCAGTGGGCGCTGTCCAAGGTTCTCTGCTCAGTGACCCCGTCCGGTTCCCTCGGTCTGACCCTTTGATTGAGGGGAAGAGTGAGAGACCCCAGCCATTACCGCTGTGGATACCATCATCACCACCACCTAGGAGGGGCCCTTTCACACGTGGATGCACGCCCCCCCCCCCAAACCCCGCAGCCTTGCCCATCTTGTTGGGCGCTCTCAGGAGAGGAATAGTTGGTGACACTGGGTGTGGCACTAGGTAACTCGAGGGGGTGGAAGACCATGAGTGTCAAGGAAGCCCCCCCGCTCTAGGCCACCAGGTAACTCAGGAGGGTGGAAGACCATGAGTGTCGAGGAAGCCCCCCCGCTCTGGGCCCAGGCAAGTCTGAACACTTCTCTCCCCTGAAGGCTGCTGTGTTATACATTGCGTTTGCTTTTGTTTTATTGCATAGTTTTGTTTTATTTTTTTTGGTGATTTGTGTAAGTGTGTTATGCAAATAAATTTTCTTCTGCTTCAAAAAAAAAAAAAAATTACTCTCCTATAGCCATCTGGCCCGATCCTGTCACAGCACCTAAATATCTTTAAAAATCTGGCCCCAAATGACTACAGTGACAATAACAATTTATTCTCTGAATTTTTTTTAAAGTAGCTATTTCTGGATAAGGCCCAAGTCAAAGGTAACTTATATTTGATGTTTGGTTAATTAAGATGGTTCATGATAAAAATAAGCTTTGCACTTAACTGTTTATTTTATTACTAAATGATAAATGCAGCTTAATTTTTTTTATTTTAAAAAAGAAGCAATTCATTTATAGTCACCTCTGAGATTAGTTCACTTACAGAACATAGTGCTAGGTGAGCACAGAACTGTATTATTGAGTTCTTTCTTTTTCCCTATCTTATTTTCTTCACAAGAAAATACCAAACAGTCATACTTGTTTATTAACATAATTTTAAGAACCCATGACTCCAGTCCCAAATAAAATGTATTAAATTATTATACCTAGTGTGGGAATGTAGCTAAAATAGTGAACACACAATACTGATCATCACATTCATACTTTAATACTGACTATAATGAAAAGAACCTATATCACACCTTCTGATCAACATGCATTTTAAATTGAAATGGAAAACATGCTAATATAATAACATGAACCTATTTTAGCATATGAATCATATTAGTTCTTACATTAAATGGAAATACACTGAACTATGTTATATACTTAATTAAGATATAAGCTTCTGTTGTCTTAAACTATTATATTGCTCCTTCTAAGCTAGATTTGATCCAGGGTCCTAAATTTTACAGATAAGCAATAATCCGCAATTCAATCCAGTCATCCTCAAACACAAAATATTTTTCTCACTGGATAACACATTATTCAAAATCCAGCCAAATATTACTTGTTCAGCAGTATGCTAAACCCTTTTATTATAGCCTGAGTCAAGAAAGACTGATGATCTTGAGGATAAAGGAGTGGACAATTGAAAAACCTGTGACAGATTTCAAAGCCAGCCAATGCTTAATTTATCGAGACCCAGAAGGCAAAAACAAAATCAACTATTATGACTGTAACTGGATAGAAAGTCTGTACTGCACTCTAAAGAGAATCTTCAACATTGATAATGACACATAAACAATTAAACTGGTGTATTTGCCAGCAGCTATATGGATACAAGTTTCATTTGCAAGACAGGCAAAGAAAAAAAATCTAGATTTATTAAAAGATACAAGCCAGGACACTCAAGAACTAAGAGAGAGTATCTTAACCCCAGAATATACACTCAATCATTCCAGTGATGTAAAAAGTGACCTTGTCCTTCTCACATTACATTAAAAAAGAATACATAAATTACACAATACAGCAGTATAATGTTTTGCAACAAAGCAATTTCTTGAGAAGGTATTTAAAAGCAGCTCCAGAGTATTACAATTGGCTTGGTGCACTTTGTCTTGCTAGATCTTTGTACTATGTGAAATACTGTACATATGGCATAAAAATCAGATATAAAATTGGTTAGCTATCTGGGTATGCAAAGCAAAAGATCACTCAGTTGACTGTTTTTCTCGTAGTAGGATCTAAAAAAACAAAATAAAAACAGAGGGAGTAAATCAAAATGAATTTTCACTGCTGGATTAGGTTTCTGATTTTGCCACTCTGTGTTACTGTGTGAATTGATGCTAATAAGTTACTACAACAAAGAGGAAATGCCATAACAATGAGGAAAATGGATACTGAGACACAAAAAGAAAAAAATCTAAATGATATTGTGTGATTTCACAATAGGCTCATTGAACATGGAATTCTTTATTTTTAACTGTTAACTTTAATTTTCCTATCTCTATAAAAAATCAGTATTTTAAAGTACAAAAATATTTCTGATGAAAGCCGTATTTCTGTTTTAGTGATGTACTATTGTTTTCTCTTTTCTGAGAATTACATTTTTGGCAGTATATAGTTGCAGCAAAGCTTATAAGAATTACAGCAGATACTATATTGTTTACAGCCCCACCTAGTGGTCTTGAGTTTCAAATCTTCCCACTAAATAGACAAAGAGTCTGTATATTCAGAACTCTTTTCTGTTTTGTTTTTACCTGCATTAATTTTCTTTTTAAAAACATATAAATTCAATGAGAATTTCAGAATTTAAAAATGGAATGTATTTTAGCATGAGCATCCTGATTAAGGATCTCTAATATAACAATAATTATTTTTCATTTTATAGTACTTTTCATCCTGGAGGATCCCAACGCATTTTATAAAATTAACAGGCTGATACACAAATTGGAGACAGGAATCCCAACATCCAACACAGAAATGTATCCACCTCTGGGGTGGAACTCAATAACTACTTAACAATGCATAGCAACACAACATTTAGGACAGGAAATTAAGGATCTAACAGTCTGGCTGATAACAGTCTTCAAGTATGTTAAGGGCTGTGATTCAGAGGACGGTGATCAATTGTCCTCCATGTCCACTGAAGGTAGAACAAGAAGTAATGGGCTTAATCTGAAGCAAGGGAGATTTAGGGATATTAAGAAAAACTCTCTAACTAGAAGGGTAGTTAAGGACAGGAATAGGCTTCACAAGGAGGTTGTGGAATCCCCATCACTGAAGGTTTTTAAGAACACGTTAGATAAACTCCTGTCAGGGATGGTCTAGGTTTATTTGGGTCCTGCCTCTGCCCAGGGGACTGGACTAGGGATGACCCAAATAAACAAATATTTCTATGATTCTATGAATATTTTTTCCATCTGAAATTAAGAAGGAAGATGAAACTACCCTACTGGGATATGATCAATACATTGGGATTAATACCCTTTCTCTCAAAAGGAATGACCTGGTATCTTTAATCACAAGGGGTCAGGACCTTGATTTTATGTCTAATCTGAAAGAAAACACCTCCAGTAGCACACTGCCCTCTAAAACAATGCTGGGCATTTGTTCAGTAGTGAGTCAAAGGAAAGAGTGCCATCTGCTGAATCATCACCATATATAAGGATTTCATTTTAGAAAATAACTAGATTAAGAGAATGTTAAGGTTACAAAGTGAAGTACTCAAAGTCAGGAAATGCCAAAGTTAAGGTTGCATGAACAACCTTGACTGCTTCCCCGTTTCATGATGCAGTCTTTAATTACATGGCTATATATTACTACAGAAGCCCCGAGCCCCCATCCCTGCAGGGCAGAAGCCCCTATCCCCACCACCCCGCCACAGGGCAGAAGTTCCAAGCTCCCCTCACCAAGTCTTGTAGTCGGATAATGGTACGGGTGCCTCCGCGAGCCACACCCTCTACATGAGACTTGCGAGCCTCGGTTTGGCCACACCTGTATTATTATTTCCACGGGATCATTGCCTCATTAAGGCAAATTCCAGTGACATATAAAGTCCCAGAAAAAGGAGAAAACAATGAATCAACAAAAGAAAAATATGGCTTTTGAAAGAAGCATATTCACTTCAGTGGGTTTTCGATCAGGCTCTCTGTACATGGGTTGTGTGGTGCAAAGTGAACAAAGCAGGTACAGGACTGATCACTCAAACACTTATGCATGTGAGAAAATTTACTCACATCAGTATTCCCAAAAGGCCCTTCATTTGAAGAGAAAAGCTATAAACCTCATCATAATTATCTGTTATTCCAGAATAAAGAATAATTTATTTTCTTCATGGGAATTAATCAAACCAAAAAGTTGTATATAAATAATTTGAACACTAAAACTAAATGAATGTGTATAAATATATTTTAAATATATGTGTATTTAGCATTTCCTGATTTTTGAGTTCTTAACCATATGCCCTAATCTTGCAAACACTTACGCACAAATTTAAAATTAAACATCTGTTAAGGGTTTGCAGGACAAGGGTCTTAATACTCTCTTAAAAATAGAGGCGGTTTGGTTGGCTGGTGTTAAATGAAATTTCCTAGTTTTTTTAAAGTGTTAAAACAATGGGATGTGAGGTCAAGTGAGGGAGCAAGGTAGGGACAGGTCAGGCAGCAAGTTAAGGTGAGCAATGGCCTGTTTCTCAAAGAGCTTTCTCTTCCTGTTGGGCCAGGGGTGGGCAAGCTTTTTAGCCTGAGGGCCACATCTGGGTGCAGAAATTGTATGCAGGGCCCTGAATGTAGGGCTGGGGCAGGGGGTTGGGATGCGGGAGGGAGTGTGGGGTGTGGGAGGGGATGCGGTGTGCAGGAGGGGGCTCAGGGCAAGGGGTTGGGGTGCATAAGGGGTGCGGGATGCAGGAGGGGGCTCAGGACAGGGGATTGGGGTGCAGGAGGGGTGTGGCAGGGGACTCAAGGCAGGGGGCAGGGTGCGGGGTGCAGAAGGGGTTCGGGGTGCGGACTCTGGCCCAGGGCCACTTACCTCAAGCAGCTCCGGGGTGGCAGCAGCATATAGTGGGGCTAAGGCAGGCTCCCTGCCTTCCCTGGCCCTGCGCTGTTCCCGGAAGTGGACAGCATGTCCGGCAGTGACTCCTGGGGATTGGGTGGGGCAGGCAGCTCTGCTGCGAGCTGTCCTCACCTGTGGGTACCACCCCTGAAGCTCCCATTGGCCGTGGTTCCCCGTTCCTGGCCAATGGGAGCTGCGGGGGGCAGTGCCTGCAGGTGAGGGCACCACATGGAGCCCTCTGCCCCTGGGGCCGTAGGGACGTGGTGCTGGCTGCTTCCGGGAGCGGGGATTAGCCAGGAGACCTGCGACACGTGGCTGGCAATCCCACAGGCCGGACTGAAATCCCTGACGGGCCGGATCCGGATCCCGTGTTGGGCTTTTTATATAGTCAGGGTACCCAATGAGAATGCTGTCTTTCCAGCCAATGAAGGAGGCTGGGCGAGGCTGCTGTGGGTCTGTAGGCCTTTAGCACTAAGGGGCTAGCAGTCAGGGACAGTGGCTCATGGCACAGCAGCTAAGAATGCTGTCTAGGAACCTGGCAGGCCTGGGTTCAATACTACAGTCGTGACAACACTCTCATCCCTTGGGGCAACCTTGGGATACTGAAGGACCAGACTTATCTGGATGAGCTCTGTGGAAGGCTCTGACCTTTTCAGGAGCATGCACATAATGGACTGGTTTCCAGGACCATTCCTCCAGCCCCTACTCTTCCCAGTCAAGGAGGTATCATATCTTCCCTCTTTGTATGTTCAAGTTTAGGATCTTATGGGCAAGATCTTCTTGGCCTGGTACTGGTGGAGCAGGAGATTATTTTTATTCAGAGAAGGGTTTAAGAAGGGAGACATGGAATCATGGAATACAGGGTGCACCTTAAGTTAGCAGGAAAGTTAAAGTTTGAAGGTTACTGGGTTGCTTTGCCTGAGGATCCGATAGGATGCTACGTACTGGTGGTCCAGTTTACATATGGGTCTGCCTGTCTTGAGGTAGGACAAAATTTGCAGTAGGACAAAATAACGGCTATTAGTCAAACATGCGACCCCTCTACCAGTGGCGATCAGCATACTGTTTGTATGCAGTTGTGGCTGCATCTAGGATTTGTTTCAACTCTTCCTTTGTTGAAACTCTTCCTTACAGGTCTGAGGCTGCAGGAACTGTGGGTACTATGGGAAATGCAGGTGGAAACAGGGATAGAAGATGCATTTTCAAAAAAACAGGCTCACCTTGGTCAAGGCATAGTCTGTGTTGTACACAGATTCCATGTATGGCTTCAGTGAGGCCCAGTCATTTTGGTGGCAGTTTGTGAAGCATCACAGGTATTGCTCTAATACCTGGTTTACTCTTTTTGATTGATAATTGGTTTGTGGATGGTAGGCAGTTGACGCATGGAGACTCATCGCTAGTAGGCAAAGCACCTCCCACCAAAACCGAAATATGAACTGGAACCCCCAGTCTGAGGTACCCTTGATGTGGTCTGGGAAGCTGTGGAGGTGGCACACGTATGCGATGAGGGGACGAGTGGTGTTCTTGGTGGTGAGAAGATGTGCATAAGGAATGAAGTACACCATCTTTGTCAGTTGATCTACTATCATCAGTATGGTATGGCATCCCTCAGACTGTGGTAATTTGACAATGAAGTCCATTGTAATATTAGCCCAAGGCCTCTAGGGCGTTTCAGCGGATATTAACATCCCAAAAGGTTTTATGTAGGGGACTTTTGTATGGCCAGACATATTGCAAGATCTGATTTAGACCTTATTTAGACTACAGTTTTAGCCCCTAGAAAGAATGACATGCTATGTGAGTGGTTTTGCCTGTCTGAAGCATCCAGCCCAAGGGACGTCATGCCAAATATGTAGGGCCTCCAAACAGGGGTGTCCCTCAGGGATATAGATATGCCTGTGTCCATCCTTTTCTATGAACTTGCCCTGGAGTTCAGTGTCGGAAGTTAAAAGTGTGTGGGTGAACAGGTCATTTGGTAGGGTGGAACATATAGTCATGAACAAATTGGATAGCAATGATCCTCCAAGAAAGTAATGTGGTTTCAGGATGAAGGGAGGCTCTTTTTTGAGTCCCTTAGGATTGTTGGCATATTCCCCTTTGCAGGACAGGGCGTCTGTTTTCCCATTGCAGAACCCAGAGCAGTAGTTATAATAAAATCAAATCTAGAAGAAAAGAGAGCCCAGCATAGCTATTGTTGGGTTAGGACTTTATTGGAGTGCAGGTGTTCTAGATTTTTGTGATCAGTGAACACTTGGACTGGGTGTTTGCCTCCTTCTAGATAATGTCTCAAAAGCCACTTTGATGGCAAGTAACTCTTTGTCCAAAATTTCATAATTGTTGTCAGCAGGAGTGAGTTTATGAAAATAGTAATCACAGGTATGAACTTCCTGGTTGAGGCCCTGTTTCTGGGCAGCACTGCTCCAATGGTGATGCTGGAAGTATCAGTTTCCAGGATGAAAGGTTGACTTTGGTTGATGTGCATGAGGATGGGCATGAAGGTGAATGTTGTCTTCAGATGATTGAAGGCTTCTTGGGCTTCTGTGTCCAAGTGAATTTGGCAGGTAGCAGAATTCATAGGGGCTAGGATTTGGGAGTAGTACCATACGAAGCGTCTATAGAAATTTGAAAGCCCAATAAAGCACTGAATTTCTCTAACACTTTGTGGTGTTGCCCAGTTGCAAACTCCTTCCAACTTTCAGGGGTTCATGTGGACTCCCGCTGTAAACAGAATGTAGCCTAAGAATTCCATGGTGGGCTGATCAAAGACATGTTTCTCCACCTCAGCACAGAGACAGTGTTAGTGGAGTCTTTCTCGGACATTGCGACCATGCTGCTTGTGCGTAGGTTGGTCTTTGGAGTAAATTAGGATGTCATCTAAGTAGGCGAATACATATTTGTCCAGCACATGTTGTAAGACATCATTAATTAGATGCTGAAAGATCACAGACATGTTATTAAGTCCAAAAGGCAGCACTGCATATTCAAAATGGCCATACCAAGGGCGAAAAGTAGTTTTCCCATCCATCCCTTGACTGGATTCTGACTAGACTGTACACCCCTCTGAGGTGAACTTGGTGAATACTTGGGCTATTCTTACCTGATCCAGGAGCTCTGGAATCAGGAGTAGTGGGTTTCAATTCTCACAGCAGTTTTATTTAGGGAACAGTCCATGCAGAGTCATAGGGAGCCATCTTTCTTTTTCACAGAGGACAGGAGCCCCAGCCATGGGTGTGGAACACCAGAAAAAACTTTTCTCCAGATTCTCAAGGATGTAACCCTTAGTGGCAGCTAATTTGGGTTCTGACTCTGCGTATATTCACCCAAACAGAAAGGGCATTTGGTCTGGTTTTTCACCCAAAGCTGGTCCACTGTGGCCTGTAAGAGCATGTCTGACTCTGCGTATATTCACCCAAACAGAAAGGGCATTTGGTCTGGTTTTTCACCCAAAGCTGGTCCACTGTGGCCTGTAAGAGCATGTCTACACTTATCGATCCAGCTGGGGTCGTAACTTAGATCGATTCCCCCCCCCCGCCCCCCTGTGTAGACCAGGCCTAAGGCTTGGTTTTCTACTTTTAGGTGAGCTATCTGCTATGGAGGCTCAGTGTCCTCTAAAATACCTGTGATGTCATGTTGGTATGGAACCTTTTGAGATAGGGCAAGCCTAGGAGAAGAGAGAAGCGATCTGAGCAGACTGTAAGCCCAGTGGCTGAGGTGAGCTAAGGGGCAGTCCAGAGCAGTAGTCAAGTATGTGCAGGTGATTGGGTAGCTGGGAGATCAACTAGTGTCAGAGGCAGTCAGGGGCAATGGCAGAGAGTTCTCATGGGGTCAGTAGCCACAAGATCCAATCCAAGAGGCTGGTTCAGTGGGATACGGAAGCAAGGTTGGGCAAGGCAGCAGGACAGTAAGGCAGAGTCAGGCAAGGCAGTAAAGTAGGGTTGTCTAGGCAGCAACTGGTCGGCAAACTGTTGCTCAGACTGTTTCCTCTTCCTGTTGGGGTCTTTATACAGTCCAGGTACCCAATGAGAATGCATTCTTTCCAGTCAATCAGGGGCCTTAGGGTATGGCTGTTATAGATCTGTAGGCCTTTAGCACTAAGGCTGTTGGTCAGAGATGGTGGTTCAGTGCACTGCTATTGTACAGCTAGTGATACCATCTAGAGCTCTGGCAGGCCTGGACTCAGTACTGGGGCCTGGACAATCTCCTTCCAATATAACACCAAGAAATCTTTATTAGAAAACCTTTAACATTTTTTTAAAAAGCTACTGCTCATTGGCAGGGTATGATTTTTAAATCCTCACCGCTCAGCCAAGTTAAAACCAACTTTTAACCCAACACTGAAAAACACATTTCCAGCCTAAGTTCTGTTTCCTGCCACATTTAAACTTTCAATCTAAAACTGCTGAGATAAAGTTGTTAAAAAATGTTTTATGTGTAATTGCAAAAGTGTTTTCTCCCCACCACTTCCTTTAGTCTCAGAAATGGCAGAAGGGTTTTGGTCGTAATTTTTAAAAAAATCTTCAGCAAAGACAGTCCCAAAGCTGTAAGTTTGAGATGGTTAAAAGCAACTGAATGGAATGGAAATGCTAAGGCAACATTAACTATGCTACCCACATCCACTCCAGCTATAACAGATCCCTCAGGAAACAGCCATAGCACCAGATACTCCTCAACCTTATGCTGCATAACAGAAATGCTTCAAGATCACCGCTGTATTCCCAAACTCCACCTGCTATTTATTCTCCATATATATGCCCCTAGTATAGACGTAGCATACACGGACAGGAGTTTTTCTGCTGATGTAGGAACAACATCTCGCCGAACAAAGTTAGCTATAGCAACGGACACCCTTGTCTGTCAACATAGCTGTGGCTACACTGCAGGTTTTGTTGACATAACTATGTTACTTTGGGGGGTATATGATGGTATAAGTTTTAAATGTAGACCAAGCCTAAACTGGTGCAGCTCACTCCTTCTCCCATTCCTAATACCACTGAGGTATCGTTAGTGGGGGAATTGTTTCTCACTAACATTTTGCTATCCTGTTGATGTCCCTCTCAGTGCAGCTATATGATTCATTCATTTTCATTCCTGATCCCCACAATTTTTTTTTAAACTTGCCATACTACAGCTAATATGAAACAAGCAATAAATTGCAACTATGTTGTAACAAGCCAGCAGACAACTCTGTGGTACTGTAATTGGGTCACCTTATTAGCTGCAGTTGTGCTGTGGATAGGCCCTAATGCATGTCAGAAACAGTACAACAAATTAGATGAACCACTGGCCTGTCCTAGGAGAGCATGCCTATGCTGCTAGCCATGTGCATTTGGCCTGTTCTTCATTGTCTTGTATGTTATGTAGTCATTTACATCAATGCAAAGTAGGTGTAAAACTACTAGAACAGAATGGCAGCAATAATACTTACTTTGCACATACTTTACACTAGTGTAAATTAACTGTGCAAATAGCAAGGCAGTGGTGAATCAGGCCCATTGATTTTTCTGCCGTAAACCCCAGGCATGTATGCTGGGAATGTATAGACCTTCCAGATCAGAGTGGCAAACACCATAGGGCATGAGCTCTATTGTGGAATGGACCAGCAGGAAAATAATTAAAACCCTGGGAAACAATTTTCAGCCACGTAAATGAGCTCCAGCTGTACACTCCTAGTCTGGGAACCAGTGACCTGGTATCAGCAGAAGGACTGAGGTTTATAAAGAGCCAAAGAGAGAGTCAAGAAGAAGTCTGAAGGTAACAAACATACTGAACACACAGCTGCTATTAAGAGTTAGGCTCAAAAACAAGGGATTATTTCTACATTTTGGGGAAGGGTGAGGAGATATATGCATGAGAGGTATATGAACAGAGAATCATCAGCCTCAGGGTAGCTTGGAATTTGCTAATGGACAGATACACCTGTAGCATTAATTAAGGTATTGGTCATATTGTGTTGTCTATAAGCACTGCTTTTGGGGAACTGTGAGACTCAAGATACTGTTCTTGCTCCCTACACAACAAAGAGAAAAGATATATATATGCTCAACTGTACTGGCTCTTAATTCTTGTCCAGAGGCAACCATCCAATAGCAGCAACACAACTGCCAACATATGCCTTAGCTGTTTCTTCTTCCATTTATTCATCATCAGGCTACTGTGATAACCACAAGTGTGAGATTATCTATTACTATGATTTCTTGTAAAAGGAAGAACAAGATCTCTCGTTTACGCTTTGTCTTTAATCCATCTTCTTTAATGTCAACAACTACTTCTTCACAGGTAAGACCTTTTAACCTTAACTTGTCCTCTTTACATTCTTCCACTGTTTTATTCCATCTGGTATAACAACCGTCTCTGTGCAGTAACCACAGGTATTACCAATTGCATTAAAATTCTTCCCTGAATTACTGCAAAGACCACATGCTGTAACTTCACATAATAATTCAGACCCCTGAATGTTATAGTTGTGGATAGGTACTTGCTAGCATGGTTTCTTTCACTGATAAGGACAAGGATTTTTTTTCCCCTTGAAATTGTGCTATTGACTACATGGTTTTATAGTAATACTATAACAGTTTTTAGGGGGAAATATCCCTGTTCACATGGGTCTGGGAAGCCATGCTGGAACCTTGAAAGCAACAAGGGAGTTTAAACAGGATAGTGACTAGTACATGGCCAGAACCCAGTGCAAACAGCAAATTAGCTTTCTCCCCTCTTGATGGCAAATAAAGCACTGTCTAGATTACATTTTGTAAGCAAGTCTCATTCACATGCTCTTGGTACATAAGAGCAGAATCTGCCTTCTTTACTCATACTGAGTGGTGTCTTACTCTACAAATAGTTCCAATGAGACTACACAAACAGTAAGTGTCTACTTCTCTTCCGGGGCCCTTTAGAAGTGGTGTATAGTCTCTCTCAGTGCTATCACCAGCCATCCCTGAAACTGGGTCCATAGCCCAAAGTAATTCAAAATAGTCCCGAGATCCTCAAACACAAGATTCATCACAGCCACCCTACAGTTCATACCCATTTCTAGTGCTCCTCGTTATCCACAGAAATCTTATTCCATCCAGTAGAAGCCTAGTCTTCTAGCTCAAGCTTGCATTCTTCCTCTGTCTGTCACCACCTCCTGCTGCCTTTTATATTGACCTTATCTGATTTCTCTCAGGTAAGTCTCTCTTGTAATCACAGCTGGCTTAGCCTCAAGATCTCTAGCCCATGGACAAGCCACCCAGTTACAAACCATCCCTCTCCCCCTTAGAACCTTGCCCACTCTAGGGCAAGTTTAAAAAAAAAAAAATGTTTTCCCGCCGTCTCTCTCTCTTTATATCCTCCTTCTGAAAGCTTCTCCTGATTTGTCAGGAGAAAGGGAAGCCCTAGCTGCTGACAATCTGGTCAGGACCTACAAAATCTCAGTTTCTTTGTAGATGCTTGGGCAGAAAAATCATGTTAAGAGATGATCCAGAGTTTTTTCCTGCCCCGGATTCCCCGCACAAGGAAGGGTATGAGCCAGTTGCAGGAGCTTTGTCCAGGCTAGCCAAGGTACCAATAGCTGGTGCTGTTTTTCTTTTGTGTGGGTATCTTGGGCTATTCAATAAAGCAGGTCTTTTCCTAACCCAATATGGGGGTAGGTTGAAGCTTGTTGCTCTCGGAGGATCTCCCCATTTACTATAGCCAGTTGGCGTTAAGGCTCTTGTCCACTCATTGCTCAGCCACTACATCACATGAGTCTGACAAAACATCGGGGCCTAGGTGAGGTGGATCCTCTGTGTCCATCAGCCCATTGTGAATCAACATATTCTGACCAACAAAGGTACCTTCCTCCAGGTCCTCTTCAGGTGTAACACTCCATTGAGTTTGATTTAAGTATGCCCTAAGTTGTCCAGCCTTCTCTGCTGTTGAGATTTCATGGCCCCCATGAGGTCTGAGTTTACTAGGGGGAATATGCATCTGAGGTTGCCTGCAGAGTTTTCTCCTTTCCCCCCAGATTGTGCTGTGGTGGAAGCATTAAGCAGGCTCTGGAAATGATTCCAGTCCTGCCCTATTACTACAGGCCAGAGCAGATTTTTGATACTTCTACCTGGATCAGCTCCTCATGCTTCTCAACTCACATCATGATGACAGCAGTAGGGTAGGGTTTTATATCTCTGTGGATGAAGAAAATAACCACCGGAGTTCTGCAGCCACTCCTCCAGAACTGGGTCTCCCTGGATCAACATCTGGGCTGAATCTGAGTCCACCAAGCCAGAGGTGGTTCATCCATTGTGTGGACCAGGAGCAAAATTACCAGTACAGCTGGAAATTTTCTGAAGTTCTCAAGCCCTTTGCAAACCTCTCTTCCATTTGCCCAAGGAAGACATGCTTTCCCACCAGAATAGGGATTCACTCTCTGTTTCCCCCTTGTTCTTCCCTAGTGGGTGGGGGTCAGAGCCTGCCAAATTTGCCAATTTGTTGCAGGGTTGCTATTTGCCAGGCTCCTCCTTCTGGACAGAGGTGTTTCCACAGGGCCCATCCGCTCTTCAGGGACCCGCTGGAGTGGTGTATAGTCTCTCTCAGGGCTATCATCAGTCCTGCCCTAAAACTGGGTCCATACCCAAAGCAATTCAAAGTAGTTCTAAGGGTCCCAAATGCAAGATCCATCATAGTAGGTCCAGAGTTCATACTCATCTTCATTCCTTCTCTCATCCACAGAGACCTTACTTTGCTCAGGAGAAGCTTGGCCTTCCTCTGTCTGGCCCCCTCCATTCTCCCTGCAAATTCCTGATGCCTTTTATGTTGGCCTCGCTGGATTCCTCTCAGATGAGTCTCACTTGCAATCAGGGCTGGATTAGTCTCAGGCTCTCCTCCCACTGGATAAACGACCTGGTTACCCTCATGACTCCTTTAGTCCACTCCTTCAGGAGTCTCTCTAATGGCTAGATCCTCAGAGGAGTGCCTGTTTCCAGGGCTGGTAAGTCCTTGGTTGACCTGTTGTACTCTAGTGCCTGCTTTGTCTGATTGTTGGCCATCTCTCAGCAGTGTCCCCATCCTTCTAATACTTAGTCCTGGCATGAGTGCAGGGGACTGGCCTAGATGACCTCACGAGGTCCCTTCCAGTTCTACAATTCTATGATTCTGGCTGCAACAGGTCTCATCCTATTGGTAGCAGGGTTAGGTCCTTTGTTCCATCCATGCCTGCACTGGACTGTTTTGGCACCCCTGTGATGGGGCATTCCTATGTGCCAAAAATGCTAACAAGGGATCAGAACCAGAAAAAACAGCCTCATGTAACAGTTTTCACAGCTGATTCCACCTCTGTGGGTATGTCAGGAAGAAGATGTGGTGGTCAAACTCCCATTTGTCTACAAATTCCTTAAATTCCTCCCAGGCAAATTGCAATCTGTTGTCTGTGAGTACAGTGCCTGAAATGCCATATTTTGCAAAGTGGCCCTTCAATTTGCCAATCACTGACTTGCATCTTGTAACAGGCAAAGCATCAACCTCCCATATTTCAATAGCAGTACACTGTAATCAAGTACTGCTTTTCCTTGAAGGTGAATAAGTCTGCTTCCACCTTTTCCCACTTTCAGGCGGGCAGCTCGTGTGGTAATAGAGTCTCTTTGTGCTGACAATTACCACACCCTTCTATCAAGGAGTGGAGTTGTATGTTCATTCCTGACCAGTGAACACATTCACGGGCCTGTCTAAAACAGCTGCCAATGTCCAGGTATTTTTTTGCGCAAGATCCCGACATAATGAGGCAGCTCTATATCCTCAATATATTAACTCATCTTTAATTTGAAAATATAGTTCTGCTCCTATCAGTACTTAGCTTTTGTCTTTTGGCCATCCTGCTAGTATCACTCTCTTGACTACCTGCAGCTGATGTTTTCTATAGCCTCTTTGGTTTCCATTAACTGTTGAGAGTGGGAGGCAGTGCAGTGTATTAATTGATTCAATGTCCTTATCCCCTTCCCCCAACTTGCCAATGCTGGGTATATATGCCCTGCTCAAGGTGTGAGCCAGCATCAATAATCATCCTGGATAATACTGGATTTCTGGCTGGTGGAACTGGAGGCACATCAATATGTGCTGCAATCTCTTTGGAGCACTAGGAAGAGGCTTGGCCATAGAATCATAGAATATTAGGGTTGGAAGAGACCTCAGGAGGTCAGCTAGTCCAATCCCCTGCTCAAAGCAGGACCAACACAAACTAAATCATCCCAGCCAAGGCTTTGTCATGATTGTCTCTTGGGGGTTGTGGCATGATCGCACTATTACTGGGTGTCCATAAGTGTAGTGATGGAATCGCTGCATTCCAATTACAAAAGCCAGAAACTAGTTTTCTATTGGGCCTACCCTGGTTCAATCTCTGACAGGGTTCTGTTGGCATAAATGACTGGCTGCTCCTGCAAAAGAGCGATGTCCAATCCTTTCTCTGGTGCATCACACCAGAATATCAGTGGCTCTCCTCGCTGGTAGTACGTCAGGACAGGGGCATCCATTATGCGTAGGAAAGATAGGAAGTATGGCAAGAAACCACCCTGGCTTAACCAGGAGATCTTCAATGATCTGAAACTTAAAAAAGAGTCTTACAAAAAGTGGAAACTAGGTCAAATTACGAAGGATGAATATAAACAAATAACACAAGTATATAGAAACAAAATTAAAAAGGCCAAGGTACAAAAGGAGATTAACTTAGCTAGAGACATAAAGGGTAACAAGAAAACATTCTACAAATACATTAGAAGCAAGGGGAAGACCAAGGACAGGGTAGGCCTGTTACTTAATGAGGGGCTGGGGAACAGTAACAGGAAATGTGGAGATGGCAGAAGTGCTAAATGACTTTTTTTGGTTTCAGTTTTCACCAAAAAGGTTATTAGCGATTGGACCTCTAACATAGTGAATGCCAGTGAAAATGAGGTAGGATCAGAGGGTAAAATAGGGAAAGAACAAGTTAAAAATTACATAGATTCTGGGTTTGGAAAGTTCTGGTGAGATATCAATTGTGGGCAGTGGATAGTGGCATCTTTCCAGTGCCCAGTTCAGTAGCTTTGGATCCATGCAGATGCTTCTTACCACCAACAGGCTGCTTACCTAGGCTGTACTGGCCTCAATAGGTGGTACGATACCCCTGCGCCACAGACTTTCAAATCCTTGTGTACTGGGTTAAGTACTGCCATTGGAATTTTCCTTCATGGTAAATACACAGGGCTCCACTGTGGGGTCTACTTCCAGTTGTAGCTTTCCTTTAAAGCTCTCATCACTTTTGAAAACATCCCTATATGCTTTTTAAAATTGTCTCCATTGTCCAAGGGACTCACCCTTTTGCTTCTTGCACTGCATCTATAAAATTCTGATGCTGCACTATGATCTCGGTACCATCTGTTATTTTTTGGGTTAGTCATTATGAGGTCACATTTTCCTATGGGCTGCACTATGCTGTCATTGTATACTATTTGATTGTGCTTGCTCTTTGCAACGAGTGTGTTTGAGTCCAATTAAATCTGAGGAATCACATTGCAGGAGGTCCTACTATCCAGCTGAAATCACATAGTGTGTTTCCCTATTAACATTGTTGCACACATGGGGGGCCGGCATTATCCCTTGTTGTTTTCTTGTCCTGACCACCAAACCTGATATGCTGTCGGAATTAAGGAGAGAATCGTGATGTCATCTCTGCTGGCTGATGTGACATCCCCCTCTTATACAATCTGGACTGAATCTTTCTGAGACCTTCCTCTGCTCTTGCACACATCATTAAAATGGTTCAACTTGCCACATTCCTTGCATAGCTGTCCTAGTGCAGGGCACTACTCCTTTACCCACTCATGCTGTCTCCCAGAGTAAATGCATCTCATGTAGGTATGCAACTCTGTTGACCTGCTCTTCTTTGTTTATGTTTCATTGCATGTACTTCTGAGGGTGTTGTTCCTCCTAGGGCTTTCATCCTTTCTCTTGAGGCTTCCACTGTAAACCCCATATCTAAGCATCTGTCTAATGTGACAACACCTCCTCAGAGAAGCCACTCCCGCAGATAGTGATCCCAAGTGCCATACACTATCCTGTCCTGAATTAGGATGTCTATTAAGTCCCCACATTGCATGTAGCAGGCAGTGTGCATAAGGCACTAACACAGGGGTCTATCCCCTTCCCTTCGGATTGGTCTCTAGTGAAAAACCTGCGTCTCTCCAGAGTTTACTTCTACTTCTGGGAAGAGTAGGTCCCCAGGGCTCCTAGGACTGCTGTGAGGCTTGAGGCAATGGTGAGCTTCAGAGCAGTGCAGGTGTCTCCACCCTGTTCCCCCAAAAGGTAAAATAACAGTTTTATATTCCAGCTGTTGTCCTCCAGCATGGTCAGATCTGGTACAATTTAAACTCCTCCTTCCATTGGGTCCATTGCTGGGCTAGGTTTGTGTCTGCAAAATCCAGGGCTCCAATGGGCTTTTGACCGAGTTCCATGGCTCATGCTGCCAGATGCTGCACTGCAGAGAACTCACAGCTCAGACACTGTCACTATGTTTCATTCACAAAGAGAGATGCTGAATGCAGGTGTGATTCTAAGAGCCTTTCCCTTAATGCCCACTGGCAGAAAGCCCACTGTATTGTAACTCATATCAGGCCTACCATACTCACTACCCTCAAAACACTGTTGTCATAACATCTATCCAAAAAGTATCTTGTAAGGCATCATATGTAAACGGTGATGCACTGGTCAGGAATATTATTGTGATATATGTACAGGTTGTGTATAAAGAGATGTATCTGTGCTGGAAAAATGTTCTTAAATGTGTTTGGAGGAAATGCATAAATCAAGCCTTATCTGTTCCACTCCAGCGCTAGTCCCTGTCTTGGGATATACATTACATATTGCCTGTAATTGTAATTGTTTGCTTTTATTAATTTTTTTATTGTTTTTAATGTATTTTTAAATTAAAGGACCAGTTTACATTTTTTGGTTTTTAAATTTTTTTTTTTTAAATAGAGGACCTTGATAAATAATTTTATTAATAATGACCTTTGTTACATTACATTTACATGACTTAATTAGGCCTTTTTTGGTTATACTTTAAAAAAATACACGTTTTTTAGTGGTTACCACACCAATACACCCATTGCCTAAATTAAACACTTTTGTGCCATTCGAGGCTAAATATTGCATGGTACATTGTTTGCTTGAATGGTTTAAATTACATTTTTTTAGTTGTGGGCACACCCATTTGCTTTATCCCCACTTTTTACAATGTTTTGTTAATTTTACTCATTTATATATATGGGAGTTGGAAGACTAGATAAACCACATCATCTGCCACGGACTGAACTTCCCATCTGTTCTGGTGCAAAAGTATGCTAGAGACATCCATTCTTCACATACCCAAAGTTAAGACTAGCCTCCAAAGTAAATTCAATACAATGGATGTGATTTTCCACTTTGTTAAAACAGTTTTATATTGTTATAATTCAGTTAAAATCAAGGGAGTTCCACAGGCATAAAACTGGTGTTATGGAAAGCGAATCAGGTCTCTGTGTGTCTATTTTGTTTCCAACAACCTCTGAAAGCACATTGTGCTGCAGCTGCAGAGAGATTTTCAACCCAAGGAAAACTCAAAACTGGACTCTACCTTGTCCTACTGTAGATGAGGCTAAAGGATATTATCGCTAGATTCCCAGTGTACTAAACCTCATTACAAAGCACTTATGTCTGTTCAACATGGGTTTAAACTGCAATTTTGTCTGCACTGGAATCCAAAATAAAGTATTATAATTTTGTTATCACTAAATGGAATTGGCTTGACATATTAAGTCATAAACTTGCTGTATGCTCTACAGTTGGGGGTTTTTCATGCAGGTCCCCAATCCCACCTCTACCACCATGTCAAGGTTCCTTCCCCACTCTGAAGTCTAGGGTACAGATGTGGGGACCTGCATGAAAACCCCCCTAAGCTTATTTTTACCAGCTTAGGTTAAAACTTCCCCAAGGTACAAACTATTTTACCTTTTGTCCCTGGACTTTATTGCTGCCACCGCCAAGCGTCTAACAAATATAACAGGGAAAGAGCCGACTTGGAAACGTCTTTCCCCTCCAAAATCCCCCCAAGCCCTACACCCCCTTTCCTGGGGAAGGCTTGATAAAAATCCTCACCAATTTGCATAGGTGAACACAGACCCAAACCCTTGGATCTTAAGAACAATGAAAAAGCAATCAGGTTCTTAAAAGAAGAATTTTAATTAAAGAAAAAGTAAAAGAATCACCTCAATAAAATCAGGATGGTAAATACCTTACAAGGTAATCAGATTCAAAACATAGAGACAGGTTTCAGAGTAACAGCCGTGTTAGTCTGTATTCGTAAAAAGAAAAGGAGTACTTGTGGCACCTTAGAGACTAACCAATTTATTTGAGCATAAGCTTTCGTGAGCTACAGCTCACTTCATCGGATGCATCCGATGAAGTGAGCTGTAGCTCACGAAAGCTTATGCTCAAATAAATTGGTTAGTCTCTAAGGTGCCACAAGTACTCCTTTTCTTTTTGCGAAAACATAGAGAATCCCTCTAGGCAAAACCTTAAGTTACAAAAAGACACAAAAACAGGAATATACATTCCATTCAGCACAACTTATTTTATCAGCCATTTAAACAAAACAGAATCTAACACATATCTAACTAGATTGCTTATTAACCCTTTACAGGAGTTCTGATCTGCATTCCTGCTCTGGTCCCGGCAAAAGACAACACAGACAGAGTTTCCCCCCCCTCCAGCTTTGAAAGTATCTTGTCTCCTCATTGGTCATTTTGGTCAGGTGCCAGCGAGGTTATCTTAGCTTCTTAACCCTTTACAGGTGAAAGGGTTTTTCCTCTGGCCAGGAGGGAGTTAAAGGTGTTTACCCTTTCCTTTATATTTATGACATGCCCCAATATGGCTGACCAACTACCGTATACCTGTCATACATAGAATCTTTATACAATGCTGCAATACAAACCAGTTATGTCTGGGTGTGTTATGATGAACGTCACAGGGTGTATCGCTTACTCTTGTACATGTTTACAGAGACTATCAATACCCATTAGACAAGTTTGATATTCAGTTGCCAATTAGTCAAGTATACAGTTTTGAGAGTTAAAATCAACACTGAAAAGAATGGCCGAAGGGTCAAGTCATGTAAACTCAAGGAGAATTAGGCAAATGATAAATATGGGTGAAAAATCTGCAACTTTCTTATTCACATGAAAGTTCTAATAGAACTAATTTCATACATTTGGCTTACTCACTTGAGTGAAAGTTGCAGGATCAATCCCAATACCAGAAATCATTCCAGCCTCAAACACTGTATATAATACTAGATTTTCACTGAAAACTGAAGAGTATGTGTAGGATAGCAATAGCTGCATTTGGAAACTAGAAAAATGTGAACAATTCTGTAATTCATGTCAGGGTATATGCACCTATACAGTTAGCATATACATCTCACAGAAAACATAATTAATATGTGCACTTTTAATATAGTCTGGTAAATATGTAATTGTATTGCCACTCACTCTGTTTTGCTGCTGATTTAGATAAAGAATGCCTACATACATTTTCTGAGACATAATAGGAGTTAATGGGACAGGTCTGTTAACATGTAGAAAGCATAGGGTCTGTAACATTATTTAGGTCTGTAACATTATTTAGGTCTGTGAGTGGTTTTGATTAACCAAACTGTTTATACACGCTAAACATGAACGGATGAGAAAAAGCTGCAGCAGCAGTGAGAAAGAAACTTCCTAAATAAAAATGACAGATTATATCCCTTTCACTAGCAAGTTGACGTAAAATGAATACTATTCTGGGATTCTTTTCCAACAGTTGTCTGTGTCTGAGTTTCGAACACATTTGTATGCTGCTCTTTGTTAACAGCAGTAAATACCTCATGGTTGCCAGGAATACCTTATTTTGCATTGATTCTGCCTAGTTTTAGCACTGCACATTCCTTCTGTGGATAAAGGAAGTTAGAAATATTGCAAATCACAGTTTGTGGAGATCCTGCTCTCTGACCTTTATCTGCATTTAACAACAGCTTAAATTCCACATTTTGTTCAGCATAGTAATCACACAAAAGTCTTCTAAATAGGCCCCTAGAAGCTGCTATTCAATATCTGAGAGTTGCTCCTATTGTAGGAGCATTTTCTCCCACATTTGGTTGGTTTAGGAGAAAAGTATTACTACATTTTTAGGTTTAGTCTATAGATTTTTTTTCCCTTTTAAACCTTTTAATGAGGGGTAGAAATGCTAATAGTCTGTTGTGTATTTTCTTTCTATGGCTTTCTGCCAACTATAGATAAGTCAACAGTCAAAACACTAACAAGTTTTTCTGTTAATAATAAGGATAATTTGAAAAGTAGCTTGAAAAATGTGAGTGTTTCTGTAACATTGAAGTAAATCTCTTATCTGTCCAACAAACATTTATATAGAAAGCAGCTATTTCCAGCTATGTTAATGTCTTATTTATATAGCTTGTATCCATACCCTTCCTTGATTATATCTGGAAGTAATACATTTGTTAATAATGTTAAGCACTGAACATGTTTAATAAGCAGATAAAATGAGCTAAATAAGGAGACTCAAAATTTTATTACACAATTAGTTTTTTTCCTTATTAAACTAATGTTATGTATGAGTTAGACTGACTATTTAGATTGTGTAGAAAGAGATTCAGAGATTCAGTGAGGAATTTTGAGAGATATGTAAATAATTTTACATTATGTAAATGGAAATATTGTAATATGTAGTTTATATATGAAAATATAAACAATACTGAAAATATTAGGTAATTCTAGACAGCAAAACAATTAAAGAAAATTTGATATTTTGAATTATTTTTTGTAATTTGGAAATCAAGTTTTAAATCTAAAATAAAGAAATACATGAAACAAAAGAACCTATCAATTCATTTTTCATAAAGGGAAAGGACTGACTCTCCATGGGAAAAGGTTCTTAGCATAATCCTGTAGACCACTGGGTAAATTACTTCAAAATGGATGCACACTAAGGGAAGGAGTGATCTCAGTAATCACTGTCCTCAAAGAGCTGGGGTGAAAATCCAGGACAGATTTTCTTCCATGGGGCACAGCCCTACCAGTTTCCTGGAGTACCAAGACATCAGAAGTACTACTGCCCCCCTTCACTGTCTACATCTGTTCAATGTAGACAAGAGGGATGGTCTATTGTGACTATTGGGCCCACAAAGTGTACATCTATTGTGAGCTCAAATGTATAGTGTATATAAAAATTCATTAGATGTTACAATAACCATGAAAAATAGGTCAAATAATTTACGACACTGAATGTTTAACAAGTGCAAGAGAAGCAGGCAAAGAAGCTGGATGAGTCTAAACCAAAAAGGCCATGTTGATATACAACAAGTACTGTTGGCATTATGCTTGGTGAAAACAGATTATATAGAACCAGAAGTTAATAGACTAAAATTAATGTGACAGATATTAGGCCTAGTTGGTGAACAAAATAGTGAGGGGGATGAACTATGGCACCCACTTTCTCCCTTTTGGAGTTTCCTAAAAAGAGACTTTGAAAAATAATCAGTTCAGTTCAGCTCTCCCTTTCATCCCACCTTACATCCCCCCCGCTCATCCCCCAACCTACCAACACTGCAACGCATCTTGACTTATCTAAAGGACTTTCTTCCTGAGAGGAAGGCTCTCTGGCCTTGCTCTTGTTTAAGGAACTTTGTTTTCACCTGTGAGTGCTGAAAGTCATCACATTATCATGACATCCAGTCCTCAGTTCAGCAGTGGGGATATCTAATTAGCAGCACCACAAAGGCATGTATTTCCTTCCCTTGTTGTGTTATTTTCTGCCCCAGTGTTTCTTTCCTCCTGTTCTATCTCACTCTCTTGTCTTTTCATTGACATTTCCTCAGACACCTTAAAAACATTAAAGTCAAGATTCCTGATGTGTGGCTCCTGGTTTAGCTGTATCTTTCTCCACCAAGCATCTATACTATCTCATTGAGAGACACCACTGCATCCTCCTAAGAAGCTATCTGATCTGGAATTTATCTGAAGTTATTACCCCCTTTTGGCACTCTCTGAAAGAAACAAACAGAACCATTAAAAGGCCAGGTGCTAGTCTGTCATCCCTTCTGATCAATATATGCATGGGACCATTAGCGGAATGTGAAGAGATGACTTCCCCAATGTTTTAAAAGACAGTCTACATGCTGTGTGGAGTCACATTTCATTCCCATCCTGTGATCTGATTTTATTAACAAAGAGATAACATAGTTCATCTCAAGCCATCTCCTTGTGCTTGGCTGCATCTAGGATCCTTATCTCAGGACACTGAGACCAGAATCTAGAGCTTCTTTGCTTCAAATTCTAGCTCCCTCATATAAGCATCTCCCAGCAGGATCAATATTTTCAAGGACAAATCTACTGGAGTATTTCCCATCCCTCTTTAAAAGGGCTAGTGAGGCAACATGGACTCCAATATGCAGATAAAATACAGCTTTATAGCATTATCTTTTCTGACCAGCTGGTGTAATTGAGTGACTCGGCTAGTATCTAATAGCTTTGGAGGAGTGTACGCAGGCTAACACTCACTGAATGGGTATACCTGCTGTTTGTTACACAGGCTTGCAACCTAAGGGTTTTTGTTGGAAGTTCAAGTAGCAGTGTTTCCCAATAATGCTTTTTATTGTTTCCTCTTTGCAAAAAGGTTGTGACCTTTCATTTTAGATACAGATCTTCATAGGGTCGTCCATGCCTTTTTCATCTTAAAGTTGGATTATTGTAATGTGCTGTACAAGAGGCTATATCTTCAAACATCCAGAAATTAGCTAATGCAGATTGTGACTGCCCATTTATTAATCAGTACTGCATTACTCCTGTACACTGGCTACTGACTGATTTATAGGTGGATTATAAGGCATTGGTTCTAACCTGTAAATCCTTAAGTGAAATTGACTATAGCTACCTGTGTCACTGCTGCTCTCCTTACATGATTCTGTAGCAGTTGTGAACAGCCAAGACCCAAAGCAGTAGTTGCTCTTGATGTGGGGCCCTTGACTCTGGAATTCACTTTCCCACACAGTTTGCTTGAGTCCAGATTTGAGGACCTTCAGAGTATGCTGCAAGACTTTACCCAGATTTTACTGGGGAGGGAGTGGGTGCTGAAATGTATTTTAGAACTGATATCTAAGATTGTTCTTTGTTGGCATGGAGACAATTTGTACGTTATTTACTTATTATTTTAAGTTTTGCACATACACTGAACAATTTGTGGTTGGCAGATTTTAAAAAATGACCTAAATAATTTGTCACCCCAATACTAACAAAGACCCAACATTTCAGCCCACTGGGATTTTTCCTTTCCATCAGTCATAATCATATGCAGTTCTCTCAGAATAAATGGTGATGAACAAACATGGCAATACCCTTGGATAACGTGAATACTCTAAAACTGCCCTCCTTGCAGAATTCTAAGTATTTCTTTATTGGAAATAGTGTAAGACTGCCTCATGTGTACTTCGCAGTGTGGTAGTACTGGAAAAACTGCAAGAATGGCAGGCCTCAGTTTTTACTATCAAGTTATGCTGAGCTTGCAATTTACACAGAGGCAATGATCTACATGCTTTGGTCCACTCTGCTTCCTTTGCACGGTTCAAGAGGCGTAAAGGTAGATGAATCTTCAAGATCACTCCAGGTGGAAATACTCCCAGTATAAGGGATTCCCAGCAGATATAGAGCCATCGGAGCCTTCTACATTTTCACCCTGCAGCTCTTGCTATAGTGGATGTCGGAGGCATGGAGAGGCCTGCCAGTTGAGGTGGAGTGGTTGGAGTGGAAAGCACTTCAAAAGATCAAAGACAGCCGGTGCAGTTTGGAACAGCCACAAGTGCTCTAAATTGTGCAGAGAATAAGAGAGTTGTAACCAGTTCCTTGATAATCTCTCCTTTCTCTGCTGCACCCAGTATAAAATGGACACAGAAGAGAATCTGGTCAATTGTCTAGTGAGCGCAGAGCTGGGATACAAGAATCACTGAGTTGAAGTTCCAGTTGTAACACTCCTCCGTGGCCTGGGACATCTCTCTCTGGCTCAGTTTTCCATATGTACAATGGGACAATAATACTTTTCATGAAACCTCTACAAAGCCAAAAGGAGTTGAAGAGTGTGCAAATTAGTGCAGAATTTGTCCCTAATGCATTAAAATGAGCAACGTTCTACATATAATCACAAAGGCCTAGATTTTTAAGATATTTTGGCATTGCTTTGCTCAGCATTGAGATGCCTAATTTATTTAGGAGCCTAACTCATTTACTGTAAATGGGATTTAAGCTTCTAAATGCCTATATCCCTTTTGAAAATGAGATTTAGGAGCTACAATGCTGAGCACAGCAACTATTAAAAACCTTTAAAACTCTGGGACAAAGGGACCAGCTACAACTGTGGGAGAACAAGATATTTTCATTTCCTACACTTTTAATTTAATTAACAATTTACCTTAACCTGGCTATGTCTGCATTGCACAGGGCAACATAACAAGTGGCCCATAAACTGGTTAAATGATTTGCCCAATGACATAAAATTAATTTATGACACAGTTAAGACGAGAAGTCATGAGTGGCTTCCTAGTCCTGTGTCCAATCTACTAGACCATGCCGCCTCCCTTAATGTTGGATTTCTTAGGTACTTTATGTGCAAAAAGGAAGGAAACACTCAGTTCTTTTCATTTTTAAAAACAGTCTACTTTAAAAAGTTTACTTTAAGTTTTTCTTATTTGGGCTTCTAACAAGGAGCATTTATCTTTTGAATGGTAGGGGGAAAGAGGTAGTGGGAGGTATGATTTGTATCAGTTGTTGGAAACAGCTGTTTATTGTAATTTAGCACTATGTGTCAAGATATGTAGATGATGGACAAACTATAAATGAAGGAAATAAAAAATAAAGCATTAATTTTCCTGCAGAGCTGTCAGTATTTCAATTACAGAAAAACCACAATAACTCTCTCTGTTTGTGCTACTTACAATTTGGGAGCCTCATTCCTCCCACTTCCTCATCTCCTTAGCACCCAAATTCTCAACCTTTAACTACAAATACAATAACAATAATTACCCTGTCACTGGACACTATGCCAACATGCTGATGAGAATGGGAAGGGAGAACTACTCTCCACCTCTTTACATAATGCTGTAAATTGCAGGGCCTGAATGGACTTTGCTAAAAATCTTAGTACGCTATTGAACAAGTCCAGAAATTATTTGTTTACAAATGTATAACTATAGATATTTTTTTCATATGTAACTAAGAGACTTCCTCCTCATGGATATCAAGTTAAAAATGTTTTTGTGCAGTTGTTTTTGATCCAGACATAACAAAGTTGAATAGATTTTTTTAGGCTTCCAACAATAGAACAATAACTTCCTGACTGAAAGCAAACAGGGACATTTTCAGTTCCAAAGGAGAACTTTTCACTGCTCATGTGAGTATTAGCTAATAGAACTTGACTGCCACATAGGCCTTTCTTCACCAGCAGCTGAGATCACTGCCTCCTTATTGAGGATATTACAAGCAAAAGGAGGTTTCATAGAGGACACTGCTGTAACAGCACTGCTCCCTAATCTGCTCTCCAAATATGTCTGGGAGCACTGTCATCCCTATTGAGGATATCAACAGGGCAGGATGCTTTAAACAAAGGACTGCTATGTGAACAAGCCTGTATTTTCTTTCTGATGCTTATAATTTTCAGCTGTTAGCTTTATTTGTATAAAATGCCTATCTTATAATCTTAACTATTTTGTCCTATTTAAAGATGTTCTATAATTTGTAGATTTAACATTTATTTGATACAGTTATCTATGAAAGGTATTTTTAAGGAAGGATCAAGGTTTCCTATTTTTTAATGTGACATTATTGGAGTCCCAGGGATTTTTTGTTTTTAATATTTGTGTGTTGTGTAACTTCATCTGTGTTTTTTATATTTACTTTGGCATTACAAGAGAGACTTGTTATCTTGGCAAAAATGAGTCAGAGAGAATACAGGTCATCTGAGAAGATAAAGCAACAGAAGCAACTTGATCAATATATTAAACTGAAAATTAGCAGTGAAGATAAAGATTCCTCAGTGACTAATTTATTGTCAGAGGCTGTGGTCCGCACCACATGAGGATCTAGCCTGCATACAGGTTTAGGCTCTGTGTCTTCTAGGAAAGTGGACATAACATGAAGGACTTTACAACCAGCTTTTTAAAATGATGAATAAAAAACTAGCTGTTGTATTCCCAAGAATTAAAAAACCTGGAAATACTAATAGAACCACTGAAAAGGGATCAATTATCCTATTAAAGAACAGGACCAAATTAAGATGTATTTGAATAGCTCTAAAATATTAGCAGGCACATTAAGATAATACTTCATTACATCATAGGTTGGGGTCTCTGGAGAATATGTCAAGACTCTCCAACCATCATATTTTAGGATTAGAAAAAGAAACAGAGGATTATGATCCTTCTGTTCCTTTACCTGAAGAATTATTGGGGGAGTAGTTTAATCCACTATTAAGTATACAACGTGCTTTTGAATGACTTCCTCTTCCATGCACACTTGTGAAGCAAAAAGGGCACTGGGAAAAAAAGGACACTTTCTGGTTGCTTTTAACATGTAACAGATTGAAATGAACATTTATATTGTCTTAAAAAGAAGATTAGTTATCAAGAAACACTGAGTTATAATGTTTTCAGATAGTGAAAAAGAAACAAGTCATAAGCAGAACACATTTATAAAATAGGCACACACATTGCAATATTTTATCCTACGAGACTGAGATACTTCTGGGACTAACCTATGTCACCTTGATTTTGATAAGGTTTGAAAGGTTTTTGTTTCAAAGCGTCCTATATCAATTTTAGTTGAGGGAAAATCTTTGGAAGCAGTAACTTTGATCTTACTAAAAATACTTATTTTCCTGAATCTTCAGCAGCAAAATCCTAGATATAAAATAAAGTTTGGACATATGTATTTAATAAATGGAAAATTTTTCCCGTTGGAATTATGTAACATGCCTTACTAACAGCACCATAATAGTTTATTTAACTATTAACAGATGTGCTGTAAATTATTTTGTCTTTGTGATTGGTCTAATTTTGTTAGTATTATTACTAGTGACAGTCAAAAAGATTATTTTATAGCATTTGTTTTTTTAAAAATTGATAAAATGAAGAGAGGAATACAAAAGTCACATGTAACCTTAGCATTCATACACCAAACAACAATACAAGGGGATGATTTTAGACTCCACTAATCTATGACTCAGCAAGATTTGGGGCATACCCCAAATCTTCAACCTGCTACTTCTCTGCACCCCCTCTTCTGCTGTCACACACACAGAGCTGGCAGTGTGTGCTCTGCACTATAGCTGAATCAGTCAAATATTGAAAGACTGAAGGAGTAGCATTATGGACCTAAGATGCGTCTCCTTAACAGTAGGCTACGTTGTCTCCTGCTCATTAAGGTCCTGTTCCTACATGTGCTTAACTTTACAAACGTGAATTGTGCCACCAAAGTCAATGGGCCTACTCATGTATAAAGTTAAGTATGTGCATAATTGTTTTCAGGATTGGGTCTAAATTGCTAATGTTACTCACTGAAACTGGTTTCAGAGTGGTAGACGTGTTAGTCTGTATCAGCAAAAACAACGAGGAGTCCTTGTGGCATCTTACAGACTAATAAATTTATTTGGGCATAAGCTTTTGTGGGCTAGAACCCACTTCATTAGATGCATGGAGTGGAAAATACAGGAGCAGGTATAAATACATGAAAAGATGGGAGTTGCCTTACCAAGTGTGAGGTCAGTCTAACGAGACAATTCAAGGGAGGAGTAACAGTAGGGGGAAATTAGTATGGAGGAAATTAGGTTTACACACCACACAACAAAAACACGAACTCAGGAACCAAACCCTGCAACAAACCCCGGTGCCAACTCTGTCCACATATCTATTTAAGGGACACCGTCATAGGACCTAACCACATCAGCCACACCATCAGGGGTTCGTTCACCTGCACATCTACCAATGTGATATATGCCACCATGTGCCAGCAATGCCTCTCTGCCATGTACATTGGCCAAACCGGACAGTCTTTACGCAAAAGAATAAATGGACACAAATCTGACATCAGGAATTATAATATTCAAAAACCAGTAGCAGAACACTTCAATCTCCCTGGTCACTCAATAACAGACCTAAAAATGGCAATTCTTCAACAAAAAAACTTCAGAAACAGACTCCAACGTGAAACTGCAGAACTGGAATTAATTTGCAAACCGGACACTATCAAATTAGGCCTGAATAAAGACTGGGAGTGGTTGGGTCATTACAAAACCTAAACCTAATTTCCCCCTACTGTTACTCACACCTTCTTGTCGACTGTTTGAAATAGGCCATTCTCATTATCACTACAAAAGTTATTTTTCCTCAGTTGGTATCCTACTGTTAATTGAATTGTCTCGTTAGACTGACCTCACACGTGGTACGGCAACTTCCATCTTTGCACATATTTATACCTGCTCCTGTATTTTCCACTCCATGCATCTGATGAAGTGGGTTCTAGTCAACAAAAGCTTATGCCCAAATACATGTTAGTCTCTAAGGTGCCACAAGAATGCCTCATTGTTTTTACTGAAACCAGAAGTTCCAGAATTAAATCCTACCTTAAATGATCTAAAAGTATTTAAAATATTTAATAAGCATCTACATTTCATTTGGATGAACAAACAATCCAAATTGCATAAAAAGGAGAGAGCTCAGTGCCCTCTACCCAAAACATATTCACAGCTTGTCCTGGAGATGTGACAGACAGAAGCACTTTGGAAATTGGCTCCACCAGGTGTTTATCAGAAGTGAATTTGTATTATTACTATTAATTGGGTTTATTGCAGTAGTGCCTACAGACCAACCAAGATGGGGACCCTATTGTGCCAGGCATTGTACAAACAGAGAGTAGTAGACAGTCTCTGCCCTGAAGAGTTTACAGACTAAATAGACACAACAGACACAGGGTGGGGGAATGGCTATAACGCACAAGCTGAGTGAACAATGTGATGGCAGTAAATGTTATGTTAGTTCCTTTTTCTGGGTGTGGGATTAATTAGGAGGGGGTCAGCTATTTGGAAAGAAAAGGGAATGGAAATGGATCACGGAAGGGAAGGGGAGCAAAGGAAACAGGACAAGGGAGAAGAGGGCAAGAGGTCAGGTGTGGAGTAATGCTGAGGTTAAGAGACGGAAAGGGACATGTTTGGTGCAAAAGGCCAATCAGCACAGGTCAGCGAAAATGATAGAATCATAGAAATATAGGGCTGGGAGGAACTTTAAGAGGTCATCTAGTCCATCTGCCAGTGCTGAAGCAGGACCTGGTATACCTAGACCAGTGGTCACCAACCGGTAGATTGTAATCGACTGGTCGATTGTGGAGCCTCTTTCAGTTGATCTCAGTCACAGGCTAGGGTCACCAACCCTCCTGCAGCCAAACCGGGAGATCGGCCGCTACCAGTCTGGCGGCGCAGGAGGGCTAAGGCAGGCTCCCTGCCTGCCCTGGCCCCGTATTGCTCCCAGAAGTGGCCTGCATGTCCGGCAGCGGCTCCTGGGGGGGAGGGGCAAGGGGTCTCCATGCGCTCCCCTCGCCTGAAGGCACCACCCCCGCAACTCCCATTGGCTGGGAATGAGCGGGGCAGGGCATCACAGAAGGGGTGGTGCAGAGATGTGGCCTCAGGGCAGTGGTGGGGCAACAGTGATTGGGTTTGTGTAATTACTGTTATTTCTACATTTTCTTTGAGGTAGATCCTGGGTTGCACTTAAATTCAAAAAGTGATCTTGTGCTTAAAAAGGTGACTTAGACCATCCCTGACAGGTGTTTTTCTAATCTGGTTTTAAAAACCTCTAATTACAAGGATTCCACAACCTCCCTTAGGAGCCTAGTCCAGTACTTATCTGTCGCTATATTTGGGAAAATTTTCCCCAATATCTAATCTAAATTTTCCTTGCTGCAGATAAAGCTGATTACTTCTTGTCCTACCTTCAGTGCTCATGGAGAACAACTTATCACCATCCTTTCTATAACAACTTTTACATATCTGAAGACTGTTTTCAGGTCCCCCATCAGTCTTTTTTCTTAAGACTAAACATACCCAGTTTCTTTAATCGTTCCCCATAGGTCAGGTTTTCTAAACCTTTTATCATTTTTATTGCTGTCCTCTTGACTCTCTCCAATTTGTCCACACCTTTCTTAAAGTGTGGTGCTCAAAACTGAACACAATACTCCAGCTATGGCCTCACCTTAGTATAGTGGAAAAATTACCTCCCATGCCTTGGATATGACACTCATGTTAATATACCCCAGAATAATATTAGCCTTTTTGCATCTGCATCACATTGTTGACTCATATTCAATTTGTGATCCATTATAACCCCCAGATCCTTTCTCCAGTACTACTGCATAGCCACTTATTCCCTGTCTTGCCTTTGTGCATTTCATTTTCCTTCCTATATGGAGTACTTTGCATTTTATTTTGTCCATTTCAGACCAATTCCCCAATTTATCAAGGTCATTTGGGGGGGAGGGATAGCTCAGTGGTTTGAGCATTGGCCTGCTAAACCCAGGGTTTTGAGTTCAATCCTTGAGGGGGCCATTTAGGGATCTGGGGCAAAAATTGGGGATTGGCCCTGCTTTGAGCAGGGGGTTGGACTAGATGACCTCTTGAGGTCCCTTCCAACCTTGATATTCTATGATTCTATGATTTTAAATTCTAAAAGTGTCCTCCAAAGTGCTTGCAACCACCTTCCCAAGTGGTGTCATCCACAAATTTTATACGCCTACTCTCCACTCCATTATTCAAATAATTAATTAAAATAGTGATTAGTAGCAGACCCAGGCCTGACCCCTGTGGGACCTCCAGGAGAAACATCCTCCCAGTTTGACAATGAACCACTGATAACTACTCTAAGTATGGTTTTTCAACCAGTTGTGTATCCACCTTATAATACTTTCAGATAGACCACATTTCCCTAGTTTGCTTGGAAGAATGTCATGTGGGACTGTGCCAAAAACCTTATTAAAATCAAGATATCACAACTACTGCTTCCCTCCATCCATTAGGCCAGTAACCCTGTCAAAGAAAGAAATAAGGTTGGTCTGGCATGATTTGTTCTTGAGAAGTAAGTGTTGGCTATTACTTACCACCCTGTTGTCCTCTAGGTGCTTATAAATGGGTTATTTAATAATTTTTTCCAGGTATCGAAGTTAGGCTGACTGGTCTATAATTTTCCAGGTCTGTTTTGTTCCCCTTTTTAAAGATAGATATTATGTTTGCTCTTCTCCAGTCATCTGGGACTCACCCACCCTCCATGAATTCTCAAAGATAATTGCTAATGATTAAGGCTACGATTATGCCCCGGAAGTCCCAGAATCTGTGACTTCCATTGACCTCTGTGACATTTTCTGCCCTGGGGCTGTGGCCAGCCCACACAGCTGCCCAGCCATGGTGGGTGGCAGGTGGGACTCCCCACAGCTGCCCAGCCGCAGCTGCAGCCAGTGGACCCTGAAACTACCAGCTGCCCAGGGCGAGGGGACCCCGCAACAGCCCAGCCCCAGGGTATGGGGACTCCGGAGCTCCCAGGCACTGCAACAGTGAGGGATCTGGGAGCCCCCGCAGCAGTGGGTGCTGAACCCACCTACCCCTTTTGTCAGGGATATTTTCAGTGAAAGTTAGGGACAGGTCAGGGGCTGCCGTGAATTTTTGTTTATTGCCCGTGACCTGTCCATGACTTTTACTAAAAAATATCAGTGACAAAAACTTAGCCTTACTAATGATTCTGAGATTGCGTCAGTTAGTTCTTAAGTAGGCTGGGGTGTATTTCATCAGGCCCTGTCAACTTGAATTAATCTCAATTATCTAAATATTATTTTACCTGTTTTTTCCTTATTCTGGCTGGTTCCTTCCCCGTTGTTATTAATATTAATTGTATTAAGCATCTGGTCCCAATTAACCATTTTTGTGAAGACTGATGCAAAATGGTCTTAAATACCTCAGCCTTCTTGTTGTCATCTGTTATCTACTCCACTTCCCCACTAGACAGTTTACTTACACTTTTCTTCTTTCCCTTACTCCAAATGTATTTATAGAACTCCTTATTGCCTCTTATGTCCCTTTTTAGGTGTAATTCATTTTTTGCCTTAGCCTTTCTGATTTTGTCCCTACATGTTTGCAGTATTCTTTTGTAGTCATCCTTACCAATTTGTCCATATGTCCACATTTTTGTAGGATTCCTTTCTGATTTTCAGGTAATTAAAGATCTCTGATGAAGTCATATTAGCCTCTTACTATTCACATTGGAATAGTTTACTATTTTGCTGTTAATATTGTCTCTTTGAAAAACTGTCAGCTCGCCTTAATTCCTCTTTCCCTTAGATATTCTTCTCCATGGACCCTACCTACCAGTTCTCTGAGTTTGTTAAAGTCTGCTCTTTTGAAGTCCATTGTCCTTATTCTGTTACTCTCACTCCTTCCTTTCCTTAGACTCATGAAATCTACCATTTCATGATCACTTTCACCCAAATTGCCTTCAACCTTCAAATTCATAACCAATTCCTTCCTGTTAGTCAGAATCAAGTCTAAAATAGCTGTTGCCCGGTTACTTCCTCCATCTTCTGAAACAAGAAGTTGTCCCCAATACATTACAAGGACGTAATGGATATTTTATGTTTTGCCAAGTTACATTTCTAACAGATGTCTGAGTAGTCAAACTCTCCCATTACTACAGATCTTGTGTTTTGGATATTTCTGTTATTTGTTCTAGAAGTGCCTCGTTCACCTCCCCCTCCTGATTTGGTGGTCTACTGTAGAGCCCTACCATGATGTCACCCTAGAATTTTTCCTCTTTTATCTTCACTCAGAAACTTTCAGCTGGTCTGTCTCTCACCTTCTTCTGGAACTCAGAACAAGTGAATACATTCTTGATGTATAATGCAACACCTTCTCCCTTTTTTCCCTGCCTGTCCTTCCTGAACAAACTATAGCCCTCTATACCAGTGTTTTTCAACCTTTGGTCTGTGGACCCCTGGGAGTCCACAGACTATGTCTAAGGGGTCCACAAAAGGGTGTTGTTACCATAGAACAGTGGTTTTGAGCCTGTGATTCGTGGACTCCTGGGGGTCTGCAGACTATGTCTAAGATTTCTAAAGGGGTCCACACCTCCATTTCAAATGTTTTAGGGGTCCACAAATGAAAAAAAGGTTGAAAACCACTGCTTTATACCAATATTCTAGTCATGAGATTTATCTCACCATGTCTCAATGATGTCAATTAAGTAATAATTTAGGTTGTGTACTAAGACCTTCAGGTCTTCCTCTTTGTTCCCTCTACTCCTTGCATTTGTGTTTAGACATTTAAGATGTTAAGCAAATTCCCCCCCTTGTTGCTCCTTTGACCCTTGAAGTCTTTCAACCATGATTTGAGGACTTCCATAGCTCAGACATAGGTCAGAGGTTTATTGCAGGAGTGGGTGGGTGAGATTCTGTGCCTGCATTGTGCAGGAGGTAAGACTAGATGATCATAATGGTCCCTTCTGACATTAATATCTATGAATCTATGAATTGTACTTTACCATTTCCCCTCCAACTTCCAGCACTCTGTCAAGGTCACCTTTTTTAAATCCTTCCTGTGGGTTTTTGTCACCTGCTCCCTTTGAACCTAATTTAAAGTCCTCCTTCCTCACTAGTTTGGTGAGTCAGTGTCCAAAGATGCTCTTCCCCTGCCAGGTCAGGTGGATGCCGTCTCTTCTTCCTTTATGGAACAGTGCTGCTTGGTCAAGGAAGCCAAACCCCTCCTTTTGACACCATCTGCACAGCCATGTATTAATCTCCAGGATGTGAGTGTCCCGGCCTGGGCCGTTACTCTCAACTAGGAGGATGGATGAAAACAGTACCTGCACTGTTGACTCCTTCATCTTTGCTCCCAGTCAAAACTTTACAAAAGTGTAGGTAGGACATAATACTGACTGGTCTGCGCTGTCCCATTTGAACACAGAAGAACAAGTTATTTCCCTGTTAGCAGGCATACAAAATGAAGTGTCATTTTCCTTACTGCAACATAGACAGTGAGACAAGTGTTTAGAGCTTAATAAATCAATCAATACTTAATAAAAATAGTCTCTGTGATGAATTTCCTTCCTCTTGTTTCAAAGACTTTTAAAGAAGGCAATGGGATGGAGGTTCCCTCAACCTGTCACCTAACCACCTGTAAACACACTGCTACTTTAGGCTTTTTGATTAGCACTGGAGACCATCCCCAAATTTCTGGCATAATCCTTGGGGCAGATTCTAAATCACATTCAATGTGGTGCAATGTGGTGATATTGTAATAGAACATCATTTTATCTTTTCCTCCCTCATGCTATCTTGAGTTTTATATTGTGATGTATTGGCATGTCATGATTAAGCTAATGTGCTTGTGCTACGTAACATTGTAAGGGAGGCGTATGATCCATTGGACAAACTTCTAAAAGTTGCAATGCTAGTAGCTTAGACACATTCTCTCTGATGTAATGGTAAATTCTCTTTTGGCTGTGGTACAATGTTGCTGAGGGTGCATTCAATGGTACTATGGTCATGAGTCTGGGATGCTTCAAATTGAAGTCTCATGACTTTAATAGCGATGGTAAGACTGAGTTTCTGAGCAGCCCTTAGCTCTGTGACAGGCCAACCATATATTGTATGTTAACTTTTCAAAAAAGGAAAAGAATTGTGATCTACCATATTCAAAGGGGTTTTGAGTCTTGAGAAGAATTAATTATCTCTTTGTTCAAACTTGGAACGTTTTTCAGATTTTTGGTGCTGCTAAAAACTTTCAAATTACATTTAATCAATAGATTAAAAATTTTGTATGCTATGATCTCTAATTAATTTTTAAAAATAAATCACTACATTCCCCTTTTCTTCCCTCTTCCTAATCTCCACTTTTCCCTGTATGCCTGCCTCCATGTATCTTTCCTTGTTTCTTTCAATGCCCATTTCCCTCAGGAAATTTTCCTATATATTTTTCATCCTATTGGAATGTTTCATTTGATATATTTTCTCTAAAACCCTCCAATTTATTCAAGTTTTTCTTTTTTAGTTTAGCCCTTTCCGCTATATTTGTTCTTGCATTAAGTGTTTTCTTTCTCTCTTTCTCCTTTGTGCCAACCTCTCTCCACCACTATTTTTTTCTTGCATTTCTACACCCTTAGTCCTCTCCTCTCTGTTTCTCTGAGGATGAAAGTCAGAAAACAGACCCTGTTCATAGTCCAAATGCAGGTGAAGATTGCACTTAGGAAGGTGAATGGGTTACAGAGTGAAGTGATTTGATAGACCTGCATCACTACCATTGCTCACCCTTTATTCTATCTGTGTGAGGGTGGAGTCCAGAGTACTGGAAGTGTAGTGGTTTGGGAAAGTCCTGAGCTATAGAGATGGCAAAGATAGAGTCTGGGGCAGAGGCAATGCTGGAGCTTGAAACAGTGGTAAAACAGAGTGAAAGAGATTAGGGCTTATGCCAATGGCACAACTGGAAGTCAAGGCATTGCTGAGCTATTACAGAGGTTGTGACTCACAAGTAGGGATGCCAACTTTCCAATTTCTTAAAACCAGACACTATACCCTCCCACCCCATTGCTCGATCGCCCCCGCTCCACCCCCTGCCAGTCGCTGTCTCCCCACTCTCTCAGGACTCACCTGTAGGGTTGCCAACTTTCTGCTCACACAAAATTGAACACCCTTGCCACGCCCCTCCTCCGAGGCCCTGCCCCTCACTCACTCCATCCCCCCTCCCTCTGTTGCTTGCTCTCCTCACCCTCACTAACTCACTCGTTTTCACTGGGCTCGGGCTGCGGGTTGGAGTGCAGGGGGGTGAGGGCTCTGGATGGGGGTGAGGACTCTGGTGTGGGGTTGGGGATGAAGGATTTGGGGTGCAGGAGGGGGCTCTGGGCTGTGGGGGTTCAGAGTGTGGGAGGGGCTCTGGGCTGGGGTACAGCTTGGGATGCGGGGGGGTGTGAGGGCTCTGGCTGTAGGTGCAGACTCTGGGGTGGGGCTGGGGATGAGGGGTTTGGGGTGTAGGAGAGTGCTCTGGGCTGGGACTGAGGGCTTTGACAGCAGGAGGGAGATCAGGGCTGGGGCAGGGGGTTGGGGCCCGGGAGGGCTGAGGCTTAGGATGAAGGGTTTGGGGTGCAGGAGGGGGCTCCAGGCTAGGGCTGAGGGGTTCAGAAGGCAGGAGGGGTTTCAGGGCTGGGACAGGGGATTGGGGCAAGGGAGGAGGTGCAGGCTCTGGGTGTCGCTTACCTCAAGCAGCTCCTGGAAGCAGCAGCATGTCCCCACTCTGGCTCCAACATGGAGATGCAGCCAGGCAGCTCTGTGTGCTGCCCTCTCTGCAGGCACTGCCCCTGCAGCTCCCATTGGCCACAATTCCTGGCCAATGGGAACTGCGGAGGGGTGCTTGGGGCCAGGGCAGCATGCGGAGCCTACCTGGCTGCCCCTAAGCCTAGGAGCTGGGGGCGGGGGGTGTCATGCCGCTGCTTGGGCGCGCGTGGAGCCACGGCAGGGAGTCTGCCTTAGCCCTGCTGTGCCACCGACCGGACTTTTAACAGCTCGGTCAGCACTTCTGATCAGAGCCGCCAGGGTCCCTTTCCACCAGGCGTTCTAGTCAAAAACCAGGGAGTGGTCTTCTTTGGTGTGGTGATACTAAGAATGGGGGAAAGTGCAAAGCTGCCAGCTCCCTCAATGTTATCCCAAGGACCATCATGATTTTATGCTTCACAGCTTCTCAGTCTGCTGATTTGACAAATCTTGTGAACTTTTGCCCTTAATCAAAATGGCTGCCATCTCTTATTACTTTATAGTAGGACAATAGTACAAAGTGAAAGTCTCCGCCTTCGGTTAAAACGACATCCGTTTCCATGCAGCTCTGCGGAATGAAGTGAGGCTGCCTTTAGGAACGAGTGCTGCCCCCTCCTCTTGTTCGCTGCGGGACTGAAGCCAAGCTGCCTACAGGGAATACTGCCACCCTCTGGGCTCTCCGTTTAGGAATCTGGACGGTAGGGCTGGTTGAAAAACAAAACAGACGTTGTGAAATTTGGTTTTGGTCAGTTTTGAATTACAGAAATATTTGACCAGCTCTGTTGGACTGGAAGAGACTGAGGAGATGTAATGTGCTAAAGAAGCAGAGTCAAAATGAGGGGGCAGGAGTTGGTGGGAGGAAAGGGAAAATATAGGGAACAAGTGCATGTGGACGAGCATGCAGAGGGAGTGTAAGTGGGGCTGGGAAGTAGATGGGGCAGGGAGAGAAACAGGAACGGGCTGGGAGGCGGGTTGAGGTAAGGGGGAATGGGGAAGGGCAGCGTGGCAACTCTCCAACCCTAGAAGCCAGAGAGTGAGAGAACTTCCCTACACTGCAGGCCATGGAGGCCCACATTTGTGTGATTTAAAGGTTGAATTTTGAACCTGAAATAATCACACCCCTCCAAGGGCTTGGGATGGCTTGTCCCTAAAGACTCGGGGCAGAGAAAGCGTGGGTTTGGTTTTAATTCCGTGAGGCTATTATAATAGTGTGGTGTTTGATTCATGACTTTTGAACCCTAGGGACAGCAGCACTAAGGTGGTGCTGGGCCCCAGCACGGTGATACCTTCTTCGGTGGGGAGACAGGACGCAGAGTAAGTTTGGGACCGTCCCTTTTGAGCGTTCATCACGCGTACCATGGGGTGGGAGGAAGAGGGGCATCTGGACTCCATCTCTTGGAGCAATAACGCAGGGGGCTGGAGGGAGATCGATTGGAAACCGCCGCCCCCCCGCCCCGATTGTGGTAACGGGAGAGGAGGGGGTCGGCGCTGGGGACTCTTTCCTCCTCTGCCGAGTGGCGCGGCGCTGCCAGATGCGGCGAGGGGACAGAGCCAAAAAGACGCATAGCGGCCGAAACGGCCTCTCCCGCCCGTTCTCGCGAGAGCCGGAGAAGAGGTGGGGCGTCAGCGGGGCTATGACTGGCGACTCGGAGCTGTCGCCATTGTGAGTTCTGCAGGCGGAGGCGGCTGGGCCGCCCGCAGCGGGGGGTGTCTGGGACGAGAGGAGACGCGGGCTCGGGTGAGTAGGGGACAGAAGGAGTGGCTCGGTGTGTGGGGCTCCCCCTGCCTGGCTGCGGGGACATTGGCGGAGGTTGAGGCCCGCAATATCCATCTTGTCTCTGGGCTGTGGCGGCAGGAGCCGCCACAGCCTGAGGAGCAGGCCCGGGCGGGCCGCAGAGCAGCCAGGTCTCTACCTGGCCCGGAGAGACTCAGCCTCTTTGTCGCCCGCTGTCCCGCCCACCCTGCCAGGCTTGGGGTGAGGCACGAACAACCAGCCCCCCCCTCCGCCACCAGCTCTGACTCTTCCACACCCTCTGTCCCCAGCTCACCAGGTGTGGATCAGCCCTGCCCGTGCCACCCTCCGAACCGCTTCAGCCTGGGCCCCCAACACCAGGCCAGCCCCTGATCGGGCTTGCTGAGCAGCGCAGGCTCGCTCCCGGCATGATCCCTCCCCTTTCTCTCCGCTGGGCCTAGGGAGTTGCCCTGTTCCCTCTCCTGACAGGGCTGGGGGAGTAGCCGCACCTTCCTGAGTGAGTGTGTGGTGGAAACTTGACCCCGGTGGACTGAGTGGTCTGGGAGGGCTCATAGAGTTAATCAATTCTATATCTGTATAGAAGTCCCAATTGTTTCTTCTCCTCCCCATTACCACCACTAAGACAGAAGACGGGAAGGGGGGGCAGAATGGCTGTTGAAGGGGAATTGTTCATTGCCTTGTTGTGGGTCCCACCATGCCAGAACTAGTTGCTGGAGGGAACTTTAGGAAGGGTCATATCCCAAAGCAAAGGGAACATAAACCATCCATAAGAGACACTTCTTCCTCCCTTCTCCCCCACTCCCCAAACTCCTGAGGCAGAGACCTTCCTAACAGGCAGAGAGGTAGGGATGCTGGCTGTATGCACCCCCTCCACATGAAGTATTTTGGGATCACACTGATGGCAGAAGGGGCATATGCACACTTCTATTGTGTAGTGCTGCAGTGGCCCTTCAGAACTGGTGTAAGTTAAGGAAGGTCTTAGTGGTCATCTGATCTGCAGAATGGGCCTCTGGCAGCTGTAAGACACAGGGAAATGCGTTTTTTCCCTCTCAGCCGGATTCTCTTCTGATTAAAAACAGCTTCTGATTTTAGCACCCCAATGATGAACCAGCACCAACCCTGATCCTATTCAGTACTGCAAAGTCCAAGTGTTCAAAAGTCATTAGTAAGATTCTCCAAAAATCCCAGTAGCTTTAGAAATATTTTTGCCTTCTGTTTTTAAATCTTTAGAGTGTGCTTGGATCATGATTTTTCTTTTTCCTAGCTATCACAGTTCCAGAAAAATTACTTGAATTTTCTATTACTTAAAATCTGAGGTGGTCCCCTCATCACATGCTTCCAAGCTAAAATTGCAGGACCCATAAGCATTGCTTCTTTCCTTGGCCCCCTGACTCCCACGTCTCCCTGTGGTGGGGCAGAAAGATTGTTCTTGAAACACCAAGCTGAAGTGCTCATTTTCTCCTTCCCTTCCTGGAGCTGATGACTGGAGAGGCTCCAAGTCAGTGCCAGCCCCTATCCTCTCCATCTCTTCTCTGGTGAACTGGTAGACTCTTAAGCCTGGTTGTCCTTTTGTACTATACCCAGAGGCACTGATGGATTGTGAGAAGGGTGAGACAGTGTCTTCTTGGCTTGCCAGTACTGGAGTTGAAGGAGAAACGACGGCATCTTTTACCCCTTTGCTACACTTAAGTGTTTAGGAGGCAATGGGATTTAGAGAAGCTACAGCAACTCTCATCAAATTTAATATCTCTTACCACTTTCTTATGACAGTCCTAGAGGTTACTTCTAATATTGAAAGTACTTTATTAAAGTAAGGAAAACAGTTATCCATGAAAATCATCTTTTCATGTCCATTCAGTTAGGGATGTACCCCATATTTTTCAGAACTGGACATCATAAGAGCACACCACTCTGCCAATTCAGTAGTAGATCCTTGCACCATTCATCTAGTTTCTCATTCATTTTAATATGTAATGATTTTTGGGATTGTGCTGAGAACATAGTACGTCCCTCTCAGTAAAATCTGCAGTGGCTCTTCTGCAAAACTGTCTGAACACTGTCCCAACTTCTGTGCATTTTATGAGGCTCATCCCAGTGGCTGCGGTTTGGCCTAGGAGTTTACTTGTAGTGACAAAAGTATCAAATGCTCCATGCCTTTTTGTTTGGTGTGGACTTTGACAACTGTCAGTCTTCCTGGGGATTAAGCACTTCTTCCTCAGAGACCAGTCTATGGGCTTCTAAAACAAAGTTCGGGAAAGCTAACACTTAAATTTTGGTGCATATCCAATTGCTAGTTTTTAGCGCATAGTCTACCAAATTATTAATTGGCTGAACACTTAAAATACACTTGTCATATTTTAGTTTTTTATAAAAACTGTTTTCAGTACCACAGATCTATTTTCATAGAATATCAGGGTTGGAAGGGACCTCAGGAGGTCATCTAGTCCAACCCCCTAGTCAAAGCAGGACCAATCCCCAATTTTTGCCCCAGATCCCTAAACGGCCCCCTCAAGGATTGAACTCATCAACCCTGGGTTTAGCAGGCCAATGTTCAAACCACTGAGCTATCGCTCTCTCTTCTGCGCCCCCCCCCCCCCACTTTGAATGTTTTCAGTGCAACTCTCTAATCCGTAAGTGTCTAAATGGATTTTAGAACCTGCAAAAAAGTGTGCTACTTTGAATCCATATGAATCCATGTTCAGTCATATTTCTGCCATTGTTGAGATTGGAGTTGGGTAAGGTCCCAGTGCCCCTCCCAGAGTAAAACTCTGTAATGGTTTGTCAGTTGAGGTTTCCTTTTTAATGTAATTTGTCAAGTAAACAGACAATGCTGTGTATTTTGTGTAAGTTGCAGGTATTGTTGTAGCTAATAAAATGCTTTAGGGAGTGTGTCAGGGAATAGAGGAATGTTGTCAACCAAGGAAGCCTATTTAAGCTAAGTATGGTCAAACCTAGTAATTATACAAAAAGCTGTCAAATGAATATATTTTAGCACTGGTAAGACAACCAGTATATTTTCCCCACAGAGTTTGTGGAACACAATTATGTAACATTGTAATGCAATGGTAATTTGAATATCTAAAGTTACGTTTATCATTTACTTAGATTAAGTCCCCTGGGACAGTTTTGCGGTGGTTTCTTCCTCCTCCCCAATGTAAAATTGTGCTCAGATTCCTGGTACTAACACTACTAATTTTTGTTGGGTTTAAAACAATCCTTTTAAGTCATGTGTTGGCCTTTAAGGTAGCTAAATTGTACTGGTTAATATGAAAATACTCAAGGGCTCATCATGAGGTATTTGGGAAAAGCTATACAGAAAGAATTATTAAGAATAACTCTGAAATAAAAGCATGTCTATACAATGGGGTAATGCACCTATGGGATGTGATTTCTGAAGTGTATAAATATGTCACACACTTAACTGGTTCACATAAACCCTGCTGGTATGCACTAACAGTTCCCCAGGGTGCTTTAAAATAGTACTATTTGAAACAGTACTTACTCTGGAATAACTTCATGTAAAGACAATTTAAAACAGAATAGCTATTCTAGACTAACACTCTTATTCCTGTTGTCTATGTGTAGACAAGCCCTAAAGTGCTAGAACTGGAAAATGAAATGATTCCATGTAGGAGTTTACTTTTTTCTAAGTGTCTTAAGCTACCATTCAAAATATCTAGCAAAATCTAGGGAGCCACTGATTCTGCCAAAGATTTTTGTGAAACTTTTATTGTGACAAATACAGTATAGTTTGCAGGATTTCCATGCAACTTCTTCCCTTGGTGGATGTAAAATGTTATCAAATCAGAATAAGTTTCAAGTCATGTATGCCAGGAAAAGCTTTAAAACGCAAACTGAAGCCATGTCTACACTATGGGTACTGTAGCAGCATAGTTATGTCGTAGTTATGCCAGGATAATCCTGTAGTGTAGGTACAGCCTATGGCAGTGGAAGAGCTTTTTCCATCACTGTAGGAACACTATATGGCTTCATCTACATAACACTTTTGAAAACCCCCAGCCCTGACTAATAAAAGTTTAACAGACAAAAAGCTCGGCTGTGGACAGCATTATATCTCCTGCGGACATAGCTACCGCTGCTTATTATGGGTGGCTTAATTATTCTGGCAGGAGAGCTCTCTCCTGCTGACAGAGCAGCTACATGGGAGACCTTACAGCGGCGCAGCTGTGCTGCTGTAAGGTCTGTAGTGTAGACAAACCTACTTTCCCGAGTGATAGTAGCTAGTTCAATGGAAGCATTCTTCCATTGACCTAACTGCATCTACGCCAGGGGTTTTATCGGCATAGCTGCATTTCTTAGGAGTGTAGCTTTTTCATACCCCGAATGCTGGAGCTATGTTGATGTACATTTTAAGTGTAGAACAGACCTGAGTGCCCAATGTCTGTCTGAAGCTGCAAAGGGCATGAAACAGTAGCTAAGAGGTGTGAACTGCCCAGTCATCTTAATTCAGAAGCATGCTGCTACCCTTAGGAGGGTGATATTCTGGCAGGGCCATTATTTGGGAGAGATAGGGGGTCCTCTTGTGGATTAGTACCCTAGGCACAGATTGCTTTAATTTGACCCTGATGTGAGTGCAGGTGGTAGTACAGAATGAGGCCCCTCTATCTTCCTCTTTCTCTGCACACCTAAGTCGTGTGTGTCTGTCCTTGTTCCTTGCACACATTCCTGGCATAAAGAAACTGACAAAGCTCATGCCACTTTTATGCTGCTGCTTAGAAAGCACTATAAGGATACCATCCAGAATAAAGGTAGGAAGAGAAGAACTGAAAGAGACTTGCAAAAGGAAGAGAGCTGCACCAGTGTAGTAGCAATGTACATTACTCTGGGAGTTTCTCAACCCACTTTTTGGACCTGCAGAGAGTAGTGAAGTATTATCCTCTTTTTACAAAAGGAAAGCCAAGGTAAAACATGATCCAGTTTACTTTATGGTCATATAGCAAGTTAGTGGCAATTCTAGAATTAAAACGTAGGTCTCCTGGTTCCCAGGCCTGTGCTTTAAAATCACTATACAAAGCACGTGCGCAATAAGTATTGATGACAAACTTAATGTATACCCATCTGTTGTTGCATTCTATACTACCAAAAAAAAAAAAAAAAAATGGCGGGGGGGGAACTAACTTTTATCTCTCGTAGAACACTGAGAATGGAGTCTAAACCTTCAAGGATTCCTCGAAGGATATCAGTTCAACCCTCCAGTTCCTCCTCTTTAAGTGCCAGAACATTGTCTGGAAGCAGTTTAACTGATGCGTATCATACAAGAGAATCTTCACTGAGACTGGATTCTGGATGTCAGGTAAGTCATTTTATATTTGCTTTTAGAAGTAACATCTGTATCTGCCTCTTTTGGGCAGGATTCTTAGCAAGATTAATTTCAAGAGCAATATAAGGAGGAATTTCAACATGTTTTCTAACACAAACAAGATAAATGCAAAAATTTGGCCTTGTTACTGGTAGTGCTTTGCACGGCTACGAAATCGCCTAGAGTCACTTTGTTTTACCATCTTTCCCCACTACTGTTGGTATGTAGCATCTTAAATCAGTGGCTGAATAAGGAACATCATTAAATAAGTCCTATGCATATCCTTTGTCTATCGGAATGATGATTATAGTATAGAATCCTGAGGGAAGTCTGTTTAAGTAAAATCGGGATCTTCTGGTTTGACAGGGAAGTGAGGACCATAAGTTTTACTATTGCCAGAGCACAGCATTTTAGTTTTAGATAATGGTGTCATGTCTCAATTCTAAAAATGACAGCACAAAAAATAAGCTATACCTGATCTGTTGTATTTAACTGTTTGTTCTGTCTGAAGATTGTAAGGCATGAATAGGGATATAAAGGAGTGAGAAGACCTTCAGTCTTCAAGTCATTCTGCCAGTATGCTAGCAAAACTAGAGATAAAGCATAAGGGATGCTAACTAGAACATTCTCTGAGAAGGCTGAGTTGTGTCTAGAACAGGGTGCTTCAACACAATATACTAACAGCTGATTAATTAGCCTTTTGTCATGTTTACCTGATTTTAGTTTACACGAGTGTGTAAATAGACAATACTGTACATAGGTTGTTTCTATCTAAATACATATGAAACAAGCTGAACTTAAAATATAAATCAATATAGGTGACTTTAATTGTATTAATATGTAGAATCTGTTTGGCCCACAGAAGATTGATGCTCTACCTTATTACACCAGAGGGACACAAACCTAAGCACACAGTCTTGAACAAGACTGTTTAGTAAACTAGAAATCAACACTTTAAGGATTAACCTGTATATAAGTAGATTTGGGGGGGAAGTCTTAGATGCAAGATATTGATCAGTGAGTTCTTTCATGTTACACTTCAGTTAATGATTTGACACTATTCACAAAAGATTCTCCAAATTCCTTTTAGAAAAGAAGTCTTGCAAGTGTAAATATGTACCAAGATTTGTGTGTTAATAGTTAGTACTCTTAACTCATTCACACACAGTGCTTTACAGAGGTGGGGAAACACTTTAAGTGTGGAAACTGACTTGCTTGGTGTGTAACATCAGGTATGCCAGAACAGGGAATAGATCCCAAGTCTAACTCCCAACCTGATGACCTGTATATTGGACCACACTGCCTAGGCTCAACTGGTAATCCTGTACTAGTTTTCTGTGGAAGTGCACTTTTGGGGATATGATCTGGCTTGAATAGGAGTAGTCTTTTCCCTATTATCAGCAAATTTGTTACCACACTTGCTTGGCTTTACTTCTGTTTAATCCTCATTGTCTTGTCTAATAGTGGTTTCAGTGATTAACTCAAATGGGGAACACATCAACACTATCCTTTTCTAGAAAAGGAAATGTGGAGGTAGGTATACAGCTGATGTAACCTTCCTTCAGTTGGTAAAGAGAATGCTAGCTGTGACTGACAGTGTGAAAGTGTATGTCATTTATCAGATGGATAAATAATGAGGCATACATCCCTGTTTTCTAAAACCAGGTGGCTAAATGGTGTGAAATTTTACACGGGGTTGCTTTTTTGATGCCCTGTTAATTTTCTGTGTAGTTGCTCTGTATGCATTTTTAAATAGGAAGTTTCTGAAATGAGGGTTTTGAATGTTTTTCCTTAAAGTCCTACTTTTCATTAACTCAGACATTACCAAACTTTATCTAGAGAGGCAGGTGGATCTGATGCAAAGAATAGAGTGGTGGGGTGTGTGTGTGGTTTGGTTTTTTTTGTTTGTGTTTTTTAAGAAACTTGATTTAGGGTCCTTTTTAGCCTTCGTGTTAAACCAGAGTTTGTGCTGTACACACAAGGTTGGTTGATGGGGTTGCTGAAAGAGCCTGATGCACATAAAACCTTCTCAACTAGCAGCTACACTTTTGGGGATTTTTTTTTTTTCCCCCCTACAAGCACAGAAGGGAAGAAAGTTGCTGTGTTGATAAAGTGTGTAGTGATGAACACTTACCACTCCCACTGCTTCCAGAGAAACAGGTCCACTTCCCTCCCAAATTAAGCACTAAAAACCTGGGAAGTTAATATACAAACTTTGTGAAATAGGGTTACTGCACACACAGAATATTTGACACCCAGAAAAGCAAAGAAGTTAAAAGTTAAGCCACCTAGCAGTATATACCCTCTATTCCACTCATAAGCACACACCTAACCACTACCAAAACTACCACATACCACACACTTAAACTGGCATCACTAGGCAGGAAGCAGAGTATCATCCCAGCCTTCTACACACAACCCTTTACCACACTCCTCTCTCCAAACACAGCCAACTACACCATCAGACATCCACAACTGCTGTTGATGGGGAGGAATAATTGGGTAAGAGGGCTCGTGCAGAAAGTTAAAAGGTAAGCAGAATTAGGGTTTTGGTAGGTGGTCAGTGGCATATAGTAGTTGTGGTAATGGTAAAATGTGTGCCTGTGGGTGAAACAGTAGATCTGTTGAATGGCTTAACTCTTTTCTTTTGTTATGGGTTTGGTGTGTGCGTATTACAACCCTGACTACCAAACAACTCAGTAGGTATTTTATACTGTAGCATTTGGAATCCCTAAGGTTTGGGTCTTTGTTGTGCTAGGCAGTGTACATGTGGTAAGAAACAGACCTCCTTTACTACAGGAGCAGTCCATAAAAAGAACATCTAGACTGTCAGTTTTTATTTAGTTTTCTCCCTTCTTCTCCTCATCCGCCTCACCCAGAAATCTTCAAAATACTCATTTCAGACAATTCTGACTTTTTCCTTCAAGTGTCCACAGAAGTTACAGCCCTCCTCTGCACATCTCTATTAAACTATCCTCAAAGTTTAGAGTTTGTAGTGTAATATATCTGTCCTAGCACTGCTCTTAAGATGTTTTGGTTTAAATTGAAGTGGAGGCATTGTCTTACATAGTGGAAACTATAGAAGGAGACAAAAGTGTGGTTTGTTATGCTTCATCTTACCTTTTTGGTAATTTAGCAGCATTAAGACTCTATAAATAGAAGCTCTCTGAAGCTACTTTTAGTCAGTCTTTCTTACTCTGAAAGACGACATCATATACAAGAAGGAGCTGGAAGGATTCAGGACTTTACCTTCTTAATTTGCAGTAGCTTATTTGTGACTGACGCATTTTGCAGAAACTATATAGGCTTATATAGGAACACATCTAATTAGTGTTAAATATCACAGATAGAGGGTTAGCGTTGGAATTTTTTTACACAAATTTCTTAAGCAAATTGCTTGCGGGAGGACGGGGGAAGCAAAGCTAATTTATTCAAGAAATTAAATCCTGCAGGCCATGATTTATGGTGTTTAAAAGTAGCACAGTTAGTGGAGATTAAATTCCGTAACATGTTAAACTTTCTTGGGTGTAAACAAGAGAACAGATGCTTATTCAAGGCTAGCTGGCTCATTTGCCCTGGTCACTTGGGATCTGAACCCCTAAGCAACAACACTTGGCTCTTTGCTCCTTGAGTAACTGGGTCACATAAGTCTGAATCTGCTGCAACATTCAAACTAAGAAAGCATGCCTTTTAGCATAGGCTCAAGCTCCAGAATCCAGAAGTCAGATGTTCAGTCACTGCTGACAGTCCATCCAGGAGCACTGTGTTACATAAGCTGTTTCTTGGATTTAATTTTCTGAGTACTAGATCATTCAAGTTATCATGTATTGCTCAGTAGGTATATAGTCATGGATCTTGCCTACATTCCTGTGTCTTGAATACATGACTTTCCAGGCCTATTGGATGCAGAGGATGGCTTAGGCAGAGGTTAGAACATTTTCAACATGTTCACTCATAGTAAGGTTAGAACTCCTGAGTTCTGCTGCTAGCTATACCAATTCATTACATAGCAATGGATAAATCACTTAAGTCTAACTTCCTCTTAAAAAAGGGATGATGCATACTTCTCTACATGTAGAACCATTTTATTAGTATTCATATGGCACTGTAAAAATGTTAATGTTTTTGACTGTTTAATTTGTTTAGAAATAAACTCTCTTAGCAATGACCTATTCCATTTTGCCCTTTCCCTGGTTAAATTGGAATATCACTCTTGATCTCCTCATAACACTCCAAGGTCTGGAATCTAGTTGCAAAGTCTGCATTGTAAGAATTTCGCACCGAGCGTCAATGAAACTTATCTCAGACTTCATGTGTTGGTACTTAGATATAGAGCCAAACTATCTCTGAGAACAATTTGTCTCTTCTCATGTGACCTCAGCTGTCTTAAGAAATTTTAGGAGCAGATTCCAGTGTTGCTATAGGTACAGATTTCAAGTGACCAGGCAAACTGAGCCAGCTCATCCTGAATAAGTAATAAATATACACACATAGGAATAGAACTGACAGGTTTTTGTCACTTCAAGATTGAGTCTGAAACCTGACAAACAAAATATCACTAAGAGCTGCTGCAGTTGCATAATAATTACCTTCAAAATGGGATGCAGTGCGTTGTGTGTTTTTTGTTCTTGTTTATAAACAATTAGATACCAGGTAATGATATTGCAATAAAATGGAAGAAAAATACACCCACATACAAAATCTTCTCGAAACTAAAGAGCCTTCATAATTGAAAAGCTTACCTCCTAATAGGAAAACTAACTTTCAAAGGCAGAACAAATCAGAAATGAAAAAATTGGTACAGTTTAAATTTTAATGGGAGTAGCCAATAACTTAAGACCATCCATCTAGGTACTATAGTTTTCCCAAGATTTCAAATGGATTTTACGCTTAGAACTAAATCAGATGTTAACCGCCTATAGGCGTGACATGGTTAATAGGCTAAAAGTCAAACCAAACAAAGATGCATTTGTATCCTCCAACCATCTGAGGAAGAGTAGAAATAATTTGACAGTAGTAAATGCTCTCTTTGTGTAGCGTAAGTGTCACAGAGTCACCCGGCCAATGCTCTGGAACTACTCCATACGAAGCCTGTCAGGACTCTGGTGTAGCATGCCTCCTCTCTCTGAGCATATTATCACCAGGGCAAGAAGCTTACACAGCTTCAACTTTCCTGGGTTGGACCTTGGAGCATTCAGCATCCCTTTCCTCTCTGTGCGCTTCCTGCAGCAAGTCTTCCCCAGGCGGGGCTCTTGGGAAAGCCAGAGGGCCCTGCACCTCAGCTCCTGCAGTCAGCAGTGACTCTCAGCCAGTAAGTAGAACAGAAGGGTTTGTTAGTTGACAGGAACACAGAGTAGAACAGAACTTGCTAACACAGAAATCATTGACTTTCAGCCAAGTCCATGGGGAGTCCTGGGCCAGATGGCCTGGACTCCCCCTCTTTCAGTCCCCCCCAAGCAGACTACCAAGCTACCAGTGATCGGACCTGCGACACCCTGTTGCTCCTCCTCTTTGTCCTGCTTCCTGGGCAACCCGATTACCACCACTGAAATACTGTCACAGTACATAGGGAAGCAGAGGTACGCACGGTATTCGAATAGGACAGTAAGACACTCATGCAACATAAGGTGAATAAAACTCCACGTCGTCACAGTAAGTGTGATTTTTACATGGTTTAGAGTTCTAAAAGTAAGAGCATTATAAATGCAAGCTTTTTTGGTTTTCTATTCTATAAACCTTCCAAAAGTTTTGTGAAACTTGCTAGCAAACATCTTAAATTATCACCTTCCTTTCCTACAAATAAGATTTAATTAAACTGGGAGTTCCTGGGAGCTGCTCTTTTTTGACAAGGACACTCTGATTTTTGTGCTGTTTTTTAGGGCCTACTAAAACCTCACTTTCTTTGTTTAAAGTTATTCTAAAAAACCACCGCCTTTTTATGTAGTGTTTCTGCTTTAATTACTCACCATTCAGTTTGTTTTGGACTGCATAGTATGTGTGAAACTCTAGGGTAGGACTGTTTGTTCAGCACCATAAAATAAGTGCTGTGTGTCATTTACACCAGCAGTATATAACTTAAGTGGGAACATAAGAGAAACTGCAACTTCTGGTTTTGGTAATGTAACAATTTCTGATTTTTAAAAAAAACTAAAATTCCAGTATCTCTCCTACTATACTGAGCAAAAACCCTTTAATGGGAGTTCTTAAAATTAGGAAAAAATAAACTAAGACTTTAAAGAACTCTTAAATACACACTCCAATCTTGAAAAACATTTTCTAAGATTTAGCCGTGAGATTGTGGTTAAACAGTTGCAAAAAAGAAAGCAGAATACCCCTTTACAAAATTGTAAACACATCCAATCTCTACCTTTGGACAGAGATCAAGCATGGAAAATTTCAGTCCCAAATGTAGTATTGCTACCCTCCAGTGCTGAAAAAGTCACAAGCTGGATCTCAAAGTGTCTTAAAAATTATGAGATTTAAAAACCAGAACTTTCCCGTTACATTCTGGTTTCTGAGCCATTCTGGTTCACTGGGGTCATATTTTCAAGATTTTGTATGAAGCACGGGGACTAGAAATCTTTTAAAATGAAAGCCAAAATTCTCAGGTTTTTAGTGGCTGGAGAATAAAGAAAAATATTGCAAGCCTCTACAATGCTGCAAGTGACGCACCTCAGTGGAAGTTATGAATACATGTAACTGATTTGTTTTACAAAACAAAAGCACAGCTGTATCTTAAAGTTGGATAATGCCTGAATTTCCTAGTGATGAGAATAGTTTAAGATTTAAAAAACGTAATTTTGAAATTTAAGTGTTTTAGAAAGTGATTCCAGAAGCTTATCACAAAAGGAGTATCTAAAATATTTTAAGCGTCCCATAGCCATTGTGGGAACCAATTTAGTCAAAGTGGATCTTAAAGAAAAGCTAATAAACCTTGTTTATTCCCATATGTAATACATTAATTATAGATATCTTTTAGAAGGAGTAACTTAATAAAGACATAGACATGGAATTTAACTCCATAGCATGAAGTTAACTTTCATACTGTGCCTCACTTGAAAAAAACAGCTGTCTTTCCATATAAATAGAATTTCAGGTGTCATTAGAAATGCCATTTGATTTTACTCCTACTGAATTTATTGGAAGTTGCCTCTTAAGTAATGCTGATATGGAACCTCAAGAATGTCAACCATGTTAAAACTTTCTCTGTACTAGTTGATCAGAGCACCTAGAGATTTTGTAATTTTTGTATTTTGTAATTTTCTCCAGAAGTGTGATGTTCCAATCCTATTACTGTTAACTTCCCTATTTGTCTAGAATATGAACTGCAGCCTTTGGATGTGTTGGGAGAATGGAAATACAAAAGTCAAATTAGTTGCAGCTACTGCCATACACTAAACTTTTCCAGCAATTTGAAGAACATTTTGTACAGAAGTTAGTCAGCCAGCAGTATTTTGCAAAGCTCCCATACAGAACTGTCTTTAATATGCATGCCAAAATAGCTATTTATAATTTCAGTGCTGTTGCACAATGTCTGAGTCAGCTACATAGATACCCAACTACTAAACAATTTTTTCCTCAAGTAACACCCCCAACACCCCCCCCCCCCGCCCCCCCAGTGATTGCTATGTTTTGCGTCCATATGGCCCTGTGCTTTGTAGGCCTTCTCTGGTAGGGCTGCATGTAATTGCGCTAGAGGTTGTGTAGCAGACCTACAAAGTGAAACTTCCCTAATGTACTCCCTGAGCAAGGGGATGGAGAGTCAGGATGCTATCCTTTACGCGTCTGTATAATATATTTTTTGGGGACATATCAGAGGAGTAAGGAGAAGAGAGGCAGCAGAATAGGAAAATGGTTGTGGCCTGTAAAGAAACAAGAACACTTAAGAACAAAGTGAATTTTATGAAGATGTTATGTGAAATGTTCTTACAGTAACAGCATTGGTTTACTTTGCTAATAAGCCACATTACCAATTTAGTTGACAAACTACCCTCCCTCGTTTCATCTGTTTTGTTAGGACAGGATTTCTTTTCATCAGAGTGCTGCTCTAGGGGATGGCAAAAATGTAATTCTTCATCCTATTCAGTGTTAAGGTGAACCAAACAAATGTAGTTTTGTCCTCTACTACTGCTCTGGTGTAGAAAGATGGTCTGTGTCCTAAGGGGGTGGGGGAGGGGTGTTTTTTTTTTTTTATAAACAAAAAAGCCTCATTGCTGTAGAATCGGAGTAGTGGTATCACACCACAGGAAACCTGAACTTAAAAGTTCCTCTTTCCTACCCTCAAATAATAGGAAAGGGGATATAGAGACTTCAGCTTCCATAAACTGACAGAGTTCTACAGTTTGGGTTACAGCTGCATGTGTGACAACTATTCAGATCTTCCAGCAAAAGGACTGGGTCCTTGCTTCTCTCCTCTCAGTATAAAAATCCATTAACAGCTTAATGTCAGGGAGGAATCTGAGGCAGCAGAAAAGACAGAAGCTAATTCTCTACCTCTTCTCCCCCCCCCCCCCAACCCACCCCACTAAGAAAACAAAACAGCCCACAAATCTTTCCTTAAATCTAAGAATTGCTATCGCCCATATCTTAAGTCCAAAACACTTAAAGATAGAGTGCCTGCTTTAATTTTGAAATTTCCTGACTCTTGGTGCCACCATCTTAATAGGTACTCAGTCTTCAGAGCATGACTAAAAACGCCACCTTGATTATAATTACACGTAATATGCATGTTGTTCTCTAGGAATCCAATCTGTTGCATAGTTCCAGTAGAGACTGGGGAATTGGAGAAAGAGGAGAAGCTCATGAAGCTCCTTGGAAGCTTTCTAGTTCCTCTCCAACTCGCTACTCGGGGACACTTGATCGTCCATGGTCTGGAAGATTTTTGGGAAGCAGAAGCAGATTGGTGAGACTTGCTAATATATAAAATATATGGGGAACAGAGGTTTTACTTACAAATCTTCCAGGTCAAAAAACCTGCTAGTAGGAATCCCCTGCTATGTTGTTTAAAATAAGTTTGATAGACTCAGTCAAGTTAACAGTGAGGGGGAGGAAGGGAAAAAAGGGGACTGAAGTTGTTAAGACATTTATACAGCAATTATAAAGAATTCCTTGAATTAGATTTATTTTAGATTAGTTTACAAATAGTTAAAATAACCACGACAAAATCTTAGCCTTATGTAAAAGTTCCAGAAAGGTTATGGGCAATAAACACAAATTCACAAAAGCAGTGACCTGTCTGTGATGTTTGCTGCTGCAGCTCCATGGTTTCTCCTGTCCTCGCCACATGTGAGGCTGTCCTCTGTCACTGGAACCTGGAGGAGGCTGTCGCCTGTCGCAGGACCCCACAGGGGAACCGTGAGAAGGCTGTTGCCCTGTTGCTGGGGCCCTGCTGGCTGCCAGCTCTAGTCCCACGGCCCCAGGGACTGAAGCAAAAAATGTCAGAGGTCTCTGGAAGGCACGGTTTCTGTGACATAAATATTGCCTTACAAATAGTTAAATATAAATTTGAAGGGGACATAGCTCTGCAAATCCTCCATTTTAAAATTAAAGCAGTTGTATGCATAATGGGGGAAAGACGGGGGTGATTACTTGACTCTTAAATGCATATTGTGGCCCCACCCATGCCCAAACTAACACTATGGCACTCCCGTGGCTCCACTCCTTCTAGGAGTGAGGCAATAGTTTTCAGAGTTAAGATGAATAAGGGGAACTCTTGTTTTAGGTTGCTTGCTGGTTCAGACAGGCATCTGTTACACCCTGATCATGTTTTCAAGTTACTTTGACCCTCATGGTTGCATAATTTTAAAATGGAAGCTGAAATTTTAATATTTTGTGACTCCAGGAACTGGGGCCTAAAATGTCTGCCTTCATCTGGGTCTGGTCCCCACACAGAATTGAAGCTTGCTATTTATGACATTTTATGCACAATACTGAAGGCAACAAATGTTTAAAAAAAATTAGTAGTAAGACAGAACACTGGGCAAGCCATGGAAAGGTCTGTGACCTCTTAAAATAGGGAGATATTTGGAAACTTTGCCGAGAGAACATACAGTTTAAACAGGTTTCTTACACCAACTTAAAAGTTGAAGGTAAGCAGAGTGTGGGTGAGAAAACAAATGGTGTGGGGCTGCCAACCTTCAAGGGAAGTCCTGGTGTGCATGTAGTTGAAGTACAAGCTGTGCCTCTGCTTCTCAAAGGCCTGTCCCGGTAGTTAGTAGGCACTGCAGGCTTTTCAAACTGGTATGTTTTGGGGTTCTCTCTCCCCCTGCCCTCCATAAATTTATTTTTTCCCCCTAAAGTGACTTTTGAGCTGCAATGCAAAGGGATGTTGCACCACACAGTACTTTCTGAAATTGTTGCTTTTAGGTTAGCTTCATTGCTCAATGTGTGTGATTGCTAAACAGGGTTACGAGTCTTGTTTTGTACTAGGTTTGGGAAGCTAGTTTCTATATTTATTTATTTAATTTATTTTTTAAATGACGGAGGAAAAATGTCTAGTACAGCTCCCAGTCATAAAAAGTAAAAGCAGCTGCTTTGCATAAACCCTATATAAAAAATTAAGCTTTTCCTTAACTCTCTTCAAATAAATTTGAATTGTGATTTATAGGAAGGATCTCCAGTAATAGGACAGGAAGGTGAAGTATCAAGGCAAGGTGTAACTGACTGATGCATGAAGTTTTTTTTTTTTTTGTTCTGGTTACACAAATCTTAGTAAAACTATACATGTATGCCTCATTTCCTCTAATAATAATAATATTATTAGCCCTAATAATTTTATAATTCTGCCTCCTAACTTGTATTAGCGACTAGCAGTCAATTGTGGTCTGCTGCTGATCGTATAACTTGCAGTTCAGTGTTGACTATAAGAAGTTATAACAAACATTTTATCCATAGTCACAGTCTTCAGAAGCAAGAGATTTAATTGCTAGCCCAAACCTATAACTTTAGGTTGCTAAAACAGATGATAGAATAATTTGGGGAATATATATATCAAGAACATTTAATAAAATGAGCATTAAAAGATGGAATTGAGCAGTTAAAGCTGTTTGTGAACTGTAAAGGCTATTATAATCTTTACTGTCTCTTCAAAAATGTAGACAATGTGGAAAAAAATCAGTGCTGTGACACCTTCATGTATTCAAACATGGCTCAGTGACAGTGTTCTGCATATCAGAGGGAAATGCTTTTCAGTGTTACAAAACAGTGTAATGGGGAAGAGTTCCTTAAGAAAAACTGATTAAACCCTGGGGTTGGAAGGAGAGGTTGGGGGGGAAAGGAGAAGCTAATCAAGGCTACTGGCATAAGTCCTAAAATACAGCTAAAGGACTATTTTTACTAAATCCTTTTAACTGTTTAACCAAGTCATGCTTACTGTGAGGTAAATTAGCAGCTTTTCTATAGCACTCCTGTGGATCTTTTCCACATTGTTTTTATAAGCAAATTAGGCAATGCAAATTGTCTTGCTGACTTTACCAAGCTGGTTCTAGCCATATACAGGTAGGTAGTTTAAAAGCTTGTTTTTACAGGTAAAAAGCTTAAGTGAAATTACTTTCCATAACTTCTTTTTTTATATATATATATAAACACTCAGTCTACATCCTCCTCCTCTCCTCTTTCATCTACTTGGTATGGTGAATCTGAGAGAACTCAGGGAGCATACTCAAGACTACATAACCAGCAGCGGGATAGTGATTCAAAGAGACCTAAGCTTTCCTATGCATCTACCTCTTCTGTGAGAAGTAATGGCTTAAATTCAGTTTCAGGTAAGAGATGTCTTTATTACTAGTGCTAAATAAGATGTATAAAATGTAGTTCTGAACAGCAAGCTTTTACCAAGTTGTAAATATCTGCTGATAAATACTGAGGCTTTAAATACTTAGATATTCAAAATAAACTTTAAACAGTAGAAACAAACGGTTTTCACAATTTTGGTATCCTTATCAGTGTCTAGGAAAATATTAACTTAGTGTTTTGAAGAGACCACTTTATTAAAATCACTTTTTTTTTTTTAGTAGAAAACATTCCTATTTAAAGGTGAATGGAGTGACTAAGGTAACCAAATGTCAGAGTCCTAAGGAAGAAAGTCTGCAGCTGTTTACTGATGCAGTTTGGAACCAAAATTTAATGAAATTTAATAGGTACACAAGAGCAGTAGGGCACGTGGGAGCAAATTCTTCCCTGTATCCTAGCTATGCCTTTCACATAGCCCTAAATACCCCAGCTGGCCAAAATACTATGGGCAGAGGTGGAGCTAGAAGCAGATTTTTTTTTTTTTTTTTTTTTTATTAAACCATGGGCTAAAGGTGGCCATCTTGACAACAGAGCTTTCAAGACAATATTAGACAACACTGAACTGATATGGTTTTAGATTCTTAAGAGAATGCTTAATCTAACTACTGCTGGAGTTAAGGTTGTAAATATGTGTCTAGAATGTGTGTCCATGGGGTGGGAATAGAATTGAATACTCAGTTTAAGTGTAGAAGCTAAAACTAAAGTTGAAGGTAAATTTAAAAAATAAAATCAGAAAGTTATGAAAATACCACAGACTACCTTAGGTATGGTCTTGTAACCCTACCCTCTCTATTCAGAATATTTTCATATCTTCAGAACTGATTATGAATAGGATGCTTCACACCATCCTATCAGACATTAATAAGATTACCCTCAAATCATAATAATACATGTATGCCATTGACTCTTCTATTCACTCTGCTTTGAGAAGACTGCGGTACCAAGAGTTCTCCTCTTACTCTTCATATAAAAGCTAAAGTGAAATGTAGTTTCTCATCTTCCCAGTATACTTCTGTCATGTCAGACATGGAGTCATTTTAAAACCGTGTATATTCCCTGTTGCTGTCTTCAGCGCTTTGGTTCCTAGCAGCTATAGAAACATTAGTGGTGCCTACATCCAAGGTTATACAACTTAATCCAAGATGGATGTGATTTAAGGTGGCTTCAGCCACAAGTGAGAAGTGATAGTATGGATTTTAAGAAGGCCACAGAAACCAGGGATCCTGGCCAAACCACCAAGGTATCAGAGGCTTGGCGTATCACACTTACCTTACGTAGGATAGAATAATGGGGCAGAGTTAAATTGGCTTGGGGTACTTGAGTGGTTTTGCCATACTTTGCAGTATTTTAGGATTGTGGGTCTGGGTAGGGTTGTTATAAGCTTATAACTTTAAGAAAAATCCAGTGTTAAACACAATGAAAATGTTCTGTCAAGACTTCCTTCTTGTATACAGACCTGTATTTATAACCTTATGTCCAGCTAAACACTCTTCAAAATCTGAGAACACTGGCAATTTGACAAATGGTTGGATTCCACTACCTTCTTCCCCACCTCCACTTTGATAATACATTGTATATTCAGTACAAACCATGGCATCATTGACCATCTCTGCTTTTTGTGGTCAGGTGGGAACCGCAGGAAACCATAAGTGATTACAGATTCTGATCTTACAAACCCCTTTGCACATAGAAATGTCCATTGTAATTTGGAGTTTTGTCCACAGGATTGAGACTATTACTACACTGATTCGCTTTCAGATGAATGGGCTGGTGCCCTCATTTGAAAACTCCTGACTGGCAACATAAAACATAAAATGGAGAAGGCTAAGGCTCCCTTTGTACGTTATTGATGCTTTGCAGCACGTATGTTTGTAATGCAGCTTCAGAAAAATATTCGATGTATTTACTGAAATAGCTACTCATAATAAAGCAACGTTAAATGTCTAAAGGAATATTTGATCCTTGCTTTTTTTTTTTTGGATTTGGCTGGTCCTCAGACTGAAGTAATATATGTGTTAAATTGTATTTAATTACAAAATAGTACACCTCTGCCCCGATATAACACGAATTCAGATATAACGCGGTAAAGCAGCACTCCGGGCGGGTGGGCTGCGTGCTCTGGTGGATCAAAGCATGTTCAATATAACCTATAATGCAGTAAGATTTTTTTTTTTTTGGCTCCCAAGGACAGCGTTCTATTGGGGTAGAGGTGTATAACCAATGTTTTAAGAGAGCCACTGAAGAAGCACATTTGTTCCTACCAAATCTGAAATACCTAACTCCTGCTTAGATGCTGAAGCAGTTACAAAAAAAAAATTTTTCAAAAAATAAAATTGAAAAACACTTGCCATTTAAAAACAAAAACGGAACTTTTTTTGTACTGTGAGCAAAGCAGTTCAATTTTTAATTACTCGTGGGCTGAGAATGTGTTCTGAGAAAACAAGTTTTAAGAAGCCCCTTTAGCATCAATGCAATTATACTGTAATACACCAAAGCAAATCAGATGTTTGAGTAAAACTGGCATTGATATTTTTGTGATACTGAAATTTTTAAACTACCAGTAGGATTTATACAGAGTTCTTGTTTTTTAGATTCCTCATGGAGGTATAATCAAGTTCCTAGATCTTCATCAGTGGTACTCAGTTCTCTGGGAACTGAGCTAGTGAGAGAGAGGAGAGAGCTAGAAAGGAGAACAGATCCATCTGTTAGCAGTCTTGTGGATTATAGTCACAGGAGTGGTGACTTTACATCTTCAGCATGTATGTACTATGCAGCTGAAAGCTTGCAAATGCATAGGTTGTTTGCTTAACTTTTTGTTTGTTGTTCCTTTAATGTTTCATGTCACATGTAAAATATAACAAATGTACTTTAATTCTTTATTAACTCAATTTAATTAACTCAACTGGTCAAACATGTAGATAAGAGTTTAACTTGCTGTCTAATTGCTGAACAGTTATCTCTGTCTAGATCCAGGTTTGAAAATGCCTTTTATGCATTTAACTGTAGATACAGCGGCAAACTATTTACACCAAGCTGCGGGGATCTGTTGAACGGAGCTCTGTGTTGAGTGAAACATTATATTGCCTTGATGTGAATTTTCAGCAAACCTCTCTGCTCCCTCAACTTCTCAGCCTATTTTCCAGTGAGAGATTTGTTTAACCTCTTAAGTGTTCCCCAGTGGATGGAAAATGAAGTATAAACTAGGTTATTTGACTAATAGATATCTATACACTGTGTCCCTCTTTCCTAACTTATCTCTTGCCTGAGTGAATCAGCTCAGATATCTCACATGTAGACCATTTACCTACCAAGAGATTTCTACCATGCATCTTTTGAAGAGTAGAATGTGTTGAGAAAACAAGTGCAGAACAAAAATTACAAGTCAGTAGCTGTTGGCGAGCAGAGTGCACATACAACCAGCTTGAGACACTTACTTATAACCTCAGAGGGCTTTATAAAAAACTTAACACAGACTAATACGACTTTGGGGTTCAAAGCAATCTTTGGACTTGAGTATTTAGTGAGTATTTTAACAGAACCACATAATCCTTATGCCAGGCTTTCTTCCTATTTAAGCTGTTTTGGCCTTTGTAGAGCTACCCTACCTATCCAAGGAAAGACTCCTCACATATCCTTCTCACACCCAGTACACCAGTGCTTTAATGGTGTCTTCATGTAAAACTGCAGAATCCCCATTCTTATGGGTATGGGAAAATAAAGGAAAAATATAGGCCCCAATTCTGCATTGTGATGTGGGTAGTCAGTCTGCTGTGCTTGCATGGAGACTCTTTCAAGTCAGTGGGACTTCCTGCATGTACAGATCACAATGCAAGATTGGGGTGCCTTAGTGCCTAAGGAAAGGATTTCTGTTTCCTTGCCAGTGGTAGCCTAGCATTAAATAGTGTAGAAACCTTGCTATGGCCCTAGTTGTGCAAGGAGAGCTATTCAGAAGGTTTCCTGCACCTGTGGAGAGCTATTTACTTCAAAGGGGTTCTGCCTGTGCAGTTCTCTTTCCAGTTTCAGGGCTTGTGTATCATGAGTTCAGAAATGTCATGTGATGCAGTGGATTATAATGCTATGCTATACAGGGAAACATTTGACTCCAGTTAATGAATTCAATTTTTAAAAAACAAGCAAAGCAGTCTGTTTCGTTACCTGGTTGCTTATCTGTTCCTCCTTTTTAAAAAAGATTCACTTTCTCCCAGCCTCCTTCTTTAGGGGGAAAAAAGGTTATCTTCAGCTATGGCTGCTGGTCTTTTGCGGCTCAGACATAAAACAGGAACCCTGGTTCAGCTGCTGTAATGTCGAAGGAGTTGCTCTGGGAGTTAAGTCCTTGTACTGACTACATTCTGAAGACAAACTACAGGATCTAAAGAAATCATGCATCCAAAGAAGCAGCAGATGGATAATTAAAAAAAAAAAAAAAAAGTGGGGGAGGAGAAGGAGGGCAGCAAATTTGAGGACTCAAGAATAACATTTTAATTGGCTGGTTGGATCATATGGCTGTGTTAAGCCAATTGACATCTGGATAGCAAACTGAGCAACTGAGAGCAATAATACTAAATGATCAGTCATATGACTCTGTCTGAGCCAACTGGATGGTTGAGCCATTGAACAGTAATAGATTCTAAAGTGTCAGTTGTTCATGAAAGCCAATGTTAGTAATACACTTGTTAGTCAACAGTTACTCTTAGTATAACTAAATTATTTACTGAGGGATTATTGAAATTATGGGGGGGTGTTTTTGTTTTTTTTTTACTGTATTGTAGTTATTTGAGCACTTAGATGTTAAACAAGATGCTTTTTCTTTTCACTGCATCTGATTATCATTCCTATTGAAGTTGTAGGACATTTAAAGATCTCTAACTGAAGCAGCTACTACTAAACTTAATCAGTAGCGGCCACATAACCTTTGAGTAGTTTTTGAAACTACAGTTTCTGTTGTCTCTCGTTTTCAGGTATAGCTGGGATTAAGTATTCCAAAAGCTGTTAAACTCCTTTTTTTAAATACTGTAACTATATCAGAATGCCTTTATTTTGGGAGAGGAGGAAATATGCTTTATCTATAAATTTTGCATTCTCAACATATTTTAATGACTGTTACATTTGTCTCTGAAATTCTGAGACTGATCTGAATATTTACTTCAAAAGGCCCAAACTGGTTGGACATTGAAGAATAGGTATTAAATAGAATACTGTTTATATATGCAGTTTGCTATTAAATATAAGTATTGTGCTTACATAATGTCAGTTGACAGATATATTATTTTAATGTTCATTAAGTTGATCCCTCCATACGAGGAATGCTGAATCATAAGGTGGTAGTTTAAATAAAATACAGATAAGGATTGTGGGGTATGTGCATCTGCTATTGACTTAATGCACTGGTTTCAGTTTATCTGGAATCTACTTAATAATCTAATCCTGTTCACTAAGAGAATAATACTCAGTTTAGACTGTCTACAACCTATCTTGCCAACCTTTAAGGTCTTTAAAAATGAGTACAACATAACCTTAGACTCACTGTAATTCAGTTGGGTAACTTTTAAATGACTGTACATTGTGTCGCTTTCTCCAATTCTTCTATTGTAGATCTTCAGGATAGACCTGCCTCTTCATATGCACAAGGAGCAAGACCAAAAGATAATTCATTGAGCACTTTGAGGCTGAATACATCCATGAACCGCCAGCTGCCTTCTGAACATGAGTCATCTTTATTCTCCGGAGTCTCCAGCAGGAGCTCTTCAAGATCTAACTATTCTACAAGGGAAATGGAATCTTCCCAAAGGAATATACAGCCAGAGTTTACCCACATTGCCATTAGAGATGAAATTCCTTCTACAAGCAGCACTGAAAGGGTTGCGTCTCAAAGGTCACTCAGTGAGCCTCCAGCAGATACTGAAGGAAGGCGTACAACTAGACAATTACTATCTCGTTTAGCTTCTAGTATGTCATCTACATTTTTCTCACGGAGGTCTAGCCAAGACTCATTAAATGCAAGATCATCAGAGTCTGAAGATTCATGTGTTGTCCCAAGAGTTCAAACTTCTACCCAATCTAGCACTAATGCAACTGCACGTCCTGAAGTTCCAGGCATTCAGACACCTGAAGCTTCTCAGGGATTTAGCTTCCTTAGACGAAGATGGGGTTTATCAGGTGTTTCACAGAATCCTAGTTCTGATTCAGATCCTGAAAGTTACAGACAAGAGTCTGAAAGTAGAAATACAGGATCCTGGTTGTCATCATCTCTAAGAAATAGATGTACACCTCTGTTCTCCAGAAGAAGGCGAGAAGGAAGAGATGAATCTGCAAGAACCTCTACCTCTGACACACCTGCTAGATCACTACACCTCTTTAGGAGAAGAGAGTCTAGTGAAGAGACTTCACTTGAAGCACAGAGCAGCTCCCCTGGGGCTGCTGCCAACAGACCACCAACACCAGCAGTATCTAGCAGTCCTACAACTACTGCTTCCACACCAGATTCAGCTCACAGTAGAAGAAATTCTGGAATATCAGGAATTCTTCCTGGCTCTTTATTCCGGTTTGCAGTACCTCCAGCATTAGGGAGCAGCATATCTGACAATGTTATGATAACGGTAGATATTATTCCCTCAGGTTGGAATCAACCTGATGGAGAAGAAAATGACAAGTCTAAAGTATTACCTTCAAGAGATCCTGAAAAACTCCAGAAAATTAAAGAGAGGTAAATCAATATGATATTCCCAGTCAATAAAACATCTGAATGGGTTAATAGACTTAATGAGACTTTTCTTTAAAGTTTATTTAAAGGGGCCTCTTATTTTGCGATAGTTGCAGCTCAATTCTGTGGCACCTACAATGTCACTATTATCTTCAAACAAACTTGTTTTAAACTCCTTTTTCAGGTTTGAGAACTATTTGTCAAAGGGATTAAAGTTTGGAAAAAAAATGCCATCCACGTGTAACTTCCACCTCTATTTGAAAAAACTTCTTTCTTCCTACTCAGCCTCCTGTTAGAGGACACTGAAGAGGAGGAAGGTGACTTATGTAGAATCTGCCAGATGTCATCTGCATCTTCTACCAACCTCTTAATAGAGCCATGCAAATGCACTGGAAGTCTGCAGTATGTTCATCAGGAATGCATGAAAAAATGGCTGCAGTCCAAGATTAATTCTGGTAAGGTAGACCTTTTTTAGAACAAGGTCTTTTCCAGATTAAATGAAAGGTGTGTTGTTGGAATGACTAAATATTGCAGTAAAAATCCTACAATCTTGGAAGGTCATTTGATTTGTTAAATGTGCAAAACAGTTGGATACAAACCAAGAGAAGCATGAAAATTCTGAAAGGTATACCTGGCAATCCTATATTGTCTTTATACATGTAATTTTCAAAGTATCCCAAAATGCTTGGGGATTTCTGATTCAGTTTCTGGTGTTGCTGGGATTTACTAGTAAGATGGTATAAATACTCTGTGTATTTTTTTATTTGTTATAATACCTTACATTTTGATAATTTCTTCAGTAGTATATATGCTAAGTTAGGGGGAGAGGTAGATATGCTGGAGGGTAGGGATAGGGTCCGGAGTGACCTAGACAAATTGGAGGATTGGGCCAAAAGAAATCTGAGGTTCAACAAGGACAAGTGCAGAGTCCTGCACTTAGGACGGAAGAATCCCATGCACTGCTACAGGCTGGGGACCGACTGGTTAAGTGGCAGTTCTATGGAAAAGGACCTCGGGATTACAGTGGATGAGAAGCTGGATATGAGTCAACAGTGTGCTGTTGTTGCCAAGAAGGCTAATGGCATATTGAGCTGCATTAGTAGGAGCATTGCCAGCAGATCAAGGAAAATGATTATTCCCCTCTGTTCAGCACTGGTGAGGCCACATTTGGAGTACTGTGTCCAGTTTTGGCCCCCACACTATAGAAGAGATGTGGAAAAATTGGAGAGAGTCCAGTGGAGGGCAACGAAAATGATAGGGCTGGGGCACATGATTTCTGAGGAGAGGCTGAGGGAACTGGGCTTATTTAGTCTGCAGAAGAGAAGAGTGAGGGGAGGATTTGATAGCAGCCTTCAACTACCTGAAGGGGATTCCACAGAGGTTGGGGCTAGGCTGTTCTCAGTGGTGGCAAATGACAGAACAAGGAGCAATGGTGTCAAGTTGCAGTGAGGTTGGATATTAGGAAACACTATTTCACTAGGAGGGTGGTGAAGCATTGGAATAGGTTACCTAGGGAGGTGGTGGAATCTCTATCCTTAGAGGTTTTAAAGGCCCAGCTTGACAAAACCTTAGCTAGGATGATTTAGTTGGGGTTGGTTCTGCTTTGAGCAGGGGGTTGAACTATATGACCTCCTGGGTCTCTTCCAACCCTAATCTATGATTCTATAACTTTTTAATTATAATGACTTTATAACAAGGCACAGTATGGCAGAGTTATAAGTATTGTGGTACCTTAGCATTCCTTAGTGGTATCAAATCTGCTCAAATGAATGCCTTGTTTTAAGGAATACTAACATTATTCATAATAGCCATAGTTTTAAACTAGTTGTTTAGCTGCAGAGCACATGAAAGTGGAAAATTTGGGAGATCTTTCAGAAAATGGGCATGTCCACGTCTTTAAAAGCTGGTATTGCAGTCCAAAAAATCTCTGTTCATTAAAAAACTTCAGCACTTAACAATTTTATGCTGCTTTTAGGTATTGGCCTATATATGTGGATGGCATTGAGATTAAAAGTGGTTTTGGGGTTTTGCTGAACTGTCATAGAGGCGCATAAGATATAAAACAAGTAAACTTTGACAAAAAAGTCTATTGTTAAATCATAACCCTGTAACAGATGTTCCCTACAGTGACTTCAACACTATTGCTGTCATACTGCCTTTTTGTTTAATCTTGCTATGTAAAATAAAATTGAGTCAATCACTTAGACCATAACATCTAGCCTTGAATATATGATCTGACTTTCTTGTTTTGTCTCCATCAGGTTCTTCTTTGGAAGCAGTAACTACCTGTGAGCTGTGTAAAGAGAAGTTGCATCTTAATCTTGAGGATTTTGATATTCATGAACTCTATAGGGCACATGCAAATGAACAAGTTAGTATATTTTGCCTAATTTGGTAAGTGTCAGTCTAGTGCTGGAAGTTTGGTTTTTTGTTTTTTTTGTTTGTTTTGGGGGTTTTTCTTAAAAAGAGAAATTGGTCAGATACCATGTACATAATATAAATGTTTTTAGGCCATATTCTGTCCCCTGTCTAAGTGGAGCAAAAGAAATGAGAATTGGCTGCAGATTCTCTACATAGTCCCTAGTAGGTGTAGATCTGATATAATCTCTCTCCACCTTGTAGTCTGTCTGTTTTTAGCAGTTACTCTACTTGATGTCTCTGAAATAAGATTATATGAACCTAGAAATACTGGTACGAACCTAGGATCATATTCCAGATGGATTCAAGGTGGTAGTCTAGCTTTCTGCATACTTAAATGTCCACATTGCAGGCGTGATAAAAACTCCTTACAACTCCACAATCTCTTCTAATTAGACTGGTAGACAAACTGAAAAATTTCCCCCTAAAATCTGCTATCCTGCTGCTTGCCCCACCTAGACAAAAACAAAAATGAGGCCCTGAAATAGTCACTCACTGCTTAAGATATCAGCTTACTTAAAAAGAAACACTATCTTCCTTTTTTCAGTTGTTTCTAATACACTTTTTGAGTGCATATAGTGTATTTTTCGACTACTAGACACATATGTATCCTACAGATGGCTACTGAGAGAGTACAAAATGTTGTTCAGAGGTTTTTCCTATGCTTTTAGCTTGGTACTTTACCTTTATGAATACAGTACAACCTCAGTTATGTGAATAATATTGATAAGTTCAAATAACTGAAATTTCCAGATTGGAAATTTAAATGTAATTGTTAAATAAGGAGGACATGACCCAATTTATTCATAACAAGGAAGTTGAAAGCTAAGGTTTGCATTATGTGTACTCTGAATCAGCTCTCAACCTAGGCACCTATGTGGGTGTCCAAGACGGAAAAAACACAATTAATCTTTTAACGATAAGAATCCAGTCACTTGGGGCCAGATCGTGAACGTACTACTTGCATCGGTTAGCAGATACTCACAGAACTAGTATAATTGAAATCAATGGGACTACACCTGGAGTAATTGCTCACTGGTGGGAGTATGGGATTTGCAATTCGTTCCTAAGGAACTGACTCTTAGTTTAAAAAAAAATAAAATAAAAATTGCAACACTATTGTATGCAGTGTAGTTATAGTCTTGTCAGTCCCAGGAGATTAGAGAGACAAAGTAGGTGAGATAGTATCTTTTATTGGACCAACTTCTATTGGTGAGAGAGAGACAGCTTTCAAGCTTGTCTTTCTCACCAACAGAAGTTGGGCCAGTAATTGCTACACTAGTCATTTCAAGTTCTTTTGTATTACCCTACTTTAAAACTTTATTTTCTCTGCCATTAATCATTAACTATTGAAAGTTAGTTTCCTTTCCTCCTCCTCCTCATTCCTCCACCCCCCTTTTACTGGATGAAGTTGCATACATTTTTCCTGTTATCTTTCAGTGGCTCTCTCCAGCTGAGAGAAGAGAGGTTAGAGGGCATTTTGCTTTCTGCTGTTCAGCACTGAAATGAGCTAATAGTTTTGGGATCTATGAAAAAGACTGCTTAGCCATAAAAAGTCCTGATCCTCAAATCTTGGCTCATGGACTACTCCCATTGACTTCAGTGGAAGTTCTTGTGGGAGTAAAATCTATTTTCATGAATGAGTCTTGATCAGGCCTCATCAGTTTTTAGTTATGATTTCATAACTACTTGAAGCACTAAGATCAGAAATGTAGTAGGAGATATTTTAAAGCCTCTGCATCTATTATCCTCCCTCGGCATACTACCATTGAAACTTGGCACTGGTATGCTTTTCATTGTTGAATTTTTCTCCTATCCCCTTCAAGGCAGACTATGAATTTATCAGCTCTGGTCTCTACCTTGTAGTGTTGTTACACTTGTGTGAACAACGCTTTTCTGATATGCTGGGAACTGCAAGTGAGGCCAGCACACGTGTCAGGGTGAGTGTCTCATTTTGTGGGTAGCCTTGCTTGTGTAAACATTCAGGTTGTTATTTGGTGAGTTTTTACCTTGCTATGCTCATACACTTACAGCTCATTTCCTGTGTACTTTATTTTGTAACCTCTAAAATGTGGTTGTACAGGCCATGATTTTAATTGGGGCTTCTAGGTGCTACCGTAGTACAAGTAGTAATGATAAAATCATAGTTCCTGTCTTCGTGGGAATTGCATCATGCAATATTAAAATAAAAGTGTATTTTGCTGACAAGACTATTAGTGGTTAAAATAAACAGGGCATTGAATATTTTGGGGGTCTGCTATGATAATGAAAACACATGTGTTGAAAAAGTCAAAATGTAATTTCACAGAAGTCTGAGAGGAGCGAATCTTAAGTTGAAAAAATCTGATTACAAAATCTACAGTTGTGCAAGATGTACAATTCCAAATATCAAAATCACAGATGTATTCAACCAGTCAAAGATATCACAGTACACTAATATGCTAGTAATCCTTTATTATACTACTAGGGCCTGAACTTGTAAACACCCATTTGCAGGATTTGGCCCTTAGTTTGCACTTCTGTATTACATTGTAGCTTGCCAATTTAGAGTGCAATTCAAGAAATAACTAGAGGAAACTCTTCCTAGTCATATGGTTGGATATTTATCCTTAAATTGGCGCTTATTTAGGAGTGTAATAATCTACGTACTAGTAATTCAGTATCATTGGAAATCTTTCTTTGACCAAAATCTGATGCAGCAACCTAGTTATATAGCTGGAAGCTCTTTGGTATCCTATAATGGAAAAAAGCTCTTTAGCTATTGAAAAGCTAGTCCTTTTAACAAGAAGAAAAACTGCAGAAAGTGTGAACTTATTCCATGAAACCTTCGAATTATCAACACATGGCCATGTCTATTTTGTATTGTACCAGATAGTATGCCTAGACTTTAAACATTTGGGGTAGGGAATTTGACCCTAATCTCCTACTGTGCAGGGTCATGTACATTTATGGTGCTACACGTATAAAATATATTCTTATCACTACAACTTACAATTTATGGTGTATTGAATGTGGTTCTGAAGGCAGCTATAACTAATAATTAAATTTTAATTGCTAAAAATCTAGGTTAAGAATTTCAGCGATGCCATGGGATTTGTATACCCCATTTTCATGAAAGCTAATGGGGAAACTGGGCACCCAGCTGTCTGAGTTCTGAAAATCTCCACCCTAATCTTTTAAAGCATTAAAGTTGTAATTAGTGACTTATTTTATTATATTTTTAAGCCTTCTATTTACTATAGTTTGCATAGGTTCCTTAGTGTAGATTCTCTGACCATCATTAGTCAAGTGGGTTCTACTTCCCCATAAAATCCCACTATATTCAGATTAATGTAGATGAAACGAGTTCACATAATCAAGTCATTACTCATTAGATCAATTTATATACCAAGTTAATTTGGTTTTTATATATTATATATATAATATTACAAAATGTCATTATATAAATGACATTTTGTAACACTAGGAACGAAAAGGCTTTTATTAAAGTTTTTCCCATTTCCATAACTGACTGACTGTATATTTGACTCTTAAATTAGACATGTTTTGCAGAATATAGAGCATGAACATGACACCCTTGACTTCACTGTCAGGATTCTTTCTGACACAGTGGAGATTCACACTTCCAATTGGTATTACACAATAGTCGGATACAATGTGCCTTATTTTTTTTAAACTTTTAAACTTTGTACTGATCGTTTATGCTGATAAGGGCATTGGGTGATTGTCCCTTGGGAATGGCTTTGGGGCAAAGGCATAAAATGCATAGTCTTTTTTTTTTTTTTTTTAAAAGAAAGCAAACCTCTGTGCTAACTTGTTGCAAGTTTCTGCAGATTATTTTGCAACATTTAAATTACTTTCTCTTTGCCTTGTTTCTAGTTTATTAACCTTGCAAGAACTCTTCAGGCACATATGGAAGATATTGAAAGTAGGTGGTTTTTCCCTCACAGATTCGTTCAGTTTCACTTCAGGTTAAGCCAACATAAGGAAACTAAACTGAAAATCCTGCTTGCTATAGTACCAAACATAAATGCTGAAGCTGGCTTGTGAGTTTATACAGCAGTGGCTATTTTATCATGTAACACTGGAAACGTGGTGCAGGTGAATTGGCATCTAGATTAAGGGCTCAAATTAGCTTTCCTAAATGTTTATAGTCTGTTGGGGAGTGGATTTATTTTTTGAGACCAGTAGGACTGTCCTCTGTAATTGAAGCCTGTGCATAACAGTACCAGGATTCTTTAATTATTCAGATTAACTTGTCTCCATTTATTGGAGTAATTAGTTCTGAAATTGTAGTTTGTGGTCATTGGTGGTGACCTGCAGCCTGTTACCTTTTTAGAGGGGTTTTATTAGGGGAAGGCAGCTTAAATTGCAGTTGAGACCACTTAGGCGATGCACATCCCTCCCTCTCTGGCTCCCCCAACCTGAACCATTTTGGCTATTCCTTTGTTTGTCAGCACCTGCTTTTGTGATACACACAGGCCAGTTGCAAGACCTCTAGCAGAGTGAAAGTATAGCAACTGGGTAAACTTTTCACTACCTAGTTCCTGTGCCCTGGGCTACACTGGCAGAAGCCCGTATAGCCTAGTGCTTAAACTTGCATGGATCTAAGTGTTGTGTTTTGCTTGTTGCTACGTGTAGACATTGGAAAGATATTGATGACTACTTTGATTTGTCAACCTCGATGTATGGATGACTCTTTATAGAAAAATGGAATACAGGTCATAAGGTCTGAAAATGATTTCCATCCAGGAGATGAAGTGTCCAGAGTACTATAAAGATAATTCTTTGCTTGTGCTGCAGAAAACAAATTCTGTTCTTGTTTCATGGGCCTGAATATATGACTTCATATGGTAATGATCTAGTTGTTAGCTAGCTAATGTTTTTCCAAAACCAAGGTGGCCAGAAGTTTTTTATAAAATAACTTATTCCTCATGTAGGTAGTTGTTCCTTTTATAGTACAAACAAATTCTGGAATGAGCCTTGTTTCACCTTGAGTTTGATCTGCAGAGAATTTGACAGGCGATCTATCAATTGGCATAAACACTGAGTTTGGGAGTCTGAAATTGTAAAAACTGTGGTGAGGGAGAACATATTTAATGCACAAACTAATTTAGTTTTTGAGGGGAAGGGGAGAATTGAGGCCAGGCTTCCCTTTTAACTTACACTTAGGCTTGGCACAATTGAATTTAAATTGGTAGTCATCAGTAAATGTTGACTTTTACCTGACACAGAAATCAATGGGAAAAAATGTCCAATAATAGCAGTCTGAGCATAGCTTTCCCTACACCCATAGGGATGTGGTATTATTGGTGTGCAGAAAGCCCTCTGCAGCCTGTAGGGTGGCCCTGTTCACTCACTCACTTTCTGGGCGTGTGAGAGCTGTCCCGAGAAAGAAGGTGTTCAGCAGTGGGTGACCTCCCCCACTCTTGGGGGGCTTGTCTTCCTCCCTGTAGTCCTGGCCAGAAATGTCTGCTCATTCCCACCAGCACCACAGCCTTCCCTGCACCCTCCACTTCCAGGGATCCCGTTTCCCCAACAATGCAGGGAATCATCTATAGCCCTGCTGTGAAAACTGTATTAAATTGGTAAAATCAGGGGAGGGAAGGTTAAAAATAGATACTGATTGAATTTACAACCCCCCAAAAAAATTGAATTCTGCCACAGCTAGTTATATTGCAGCTATTCATGAACAAGTTGTTCTTGAACGCAAGTAGGTTTATCCAAGATGGTTCAAAAGAACTTACACTGACAGTTTTCCATATAGATGATCCTAAGCTATCTCCCACTTTAGTGCTGTGTTAAGACATACTTGCTGAAATTCTTTTTTCATACTAAACAGTTCAGGGCACTAAACAGTAACAACTGCATTGCTCACCCAAAAGGCAGTTGTACTTCTGTGATGGTGGAAGTGAATCCTGTGTGTACACAAACATCTTAGAGCATGTCAGGATGTGTGTTGCATATATGTACATCACAATTTTTTCCACAGCTTGCAAATGTGTATTCTTTCCTGTTTCCCTCTCATGCAGTTCTATATAAATTTTTACCACCATTTTCTATAGCACATAGTACTAGAGAATCTCTGAAAATTGTTACTTCGAAGCAAAAATAAGTGACACAGTATGGCTGACAGCTTCGTAAAACTATTAATTTTCTAAAGTATCCTCTGTTTGGGATAATGAATCTTTAGATATTTTAGAAATACCTGAACATACTCTGTTCACTTTGACTTTTTCTACCCGATAACCACCACTGTTAGTGTTTCCCTGCCATAGCTACTGATGTTAGTCACCATAAAGAAGGGCCAGTTTGTACTCGGGCATAAGCAGGTGCAGGTGTTTAGGTGTGGTTTTTTTTTTTTTATTATTATTATTTAAGCCAATGGCAGCTGCATGTAATATTGGGGATAAATTTTTCTAAGAGCCTGCATTCTACTTGGAAAATCTTGCATTTCAACATAGGTTTGAATGGTCTGATTCTTGTGATAGAAAATTCTGAATTTTGGTATTATAAATTAAAAAATCTCTTCTACTCACATTTAAACTAAAAACCACTTTAATTCTACATTTTACAGACCTTTAAGAAGGCTTTTGATTGTACTATATTCTTCCAACAGCTTCAGAGGATGATTCTGAAGATAGTGATGCTGGCAGAAGTTTTGACACTGCTTAATGCTGCAAGAGCCAAACAGAAGTGCTGCAAAGATGCTGAACTGAGTACCATCAATATGCATTTATTTTTTGCTCTTTAGTAGAAAGCGCATTGAATATTACTATAGTTTTTAAAGCATTACTGAACTCAATCTATTGCTGCATACCAGAACACAAACAGTGAATTTGAAAAGTATTCAGCAAGGTTTGCAAGAGTTAGATATACAACGCTGTATCCCCTTTGAGATGGGATGTTATGCCTCATTTTGAAAAAGTAGATTTTAAATATTTGAGGAAGTCCTATCTCCCTTTATATTAACTTCTTACTATAGTCAGTTAGATTGCTGGATTGGTCTATCACGTTTTTCTCCTATACTGGTAATTGTGTGTTTTTTGGGTGGCGGGACCCATGTACTTATAGCATAAATTTTCCTTTTAAAAATGCTTATGTTGTAGTTTCTTATAATCACTTGCTTCCAGTGTTAACATAGGATGAATGGGTACTGTAAAACTACAGTATTCGGTTTCCAAATTTTATTTGAAGAGTGTTTAAACTCAACAGCAATAAGAACATGCAAGGGGCTTCTACTATTAAAGTGATAATGATAGCTTTTTTATGTACTGATTTGGAAATTTGAGATTATATTTGATATTATGTGGATATTCCATTAAGGAAGTATTGCAGCTGTCAACTCTTGCATTTTGGCATTCCTGGCAGAAATGCAACTTGATAGGATTTAAAATCTTAATTGACCCGTTTAGCTTAAAAACCTTTTTTAGATCTCACATTCACTGTTAAAGCACTGGTTATATCAATGTGTTTTCTAGTGTTGTCACTTCTTTATAAATAAAGATGATGCATAGAATTGCGCTGGAATGTTCCTTTTTTAAACATGGGTAACTGTAGAGCTGTCTTCCTAAATTTAACATGGTAGCAAAATGTACACATCTCACCTTGTAAGTCTGGTAACATATATACTGTCTTAATGTTCTCTGTAACCTGGGGAACAATTTACTGGTATAAAAACTAATACCATTCTGGGAATACCAACTTGAAAGAAGTAAGGTTGAATATACATTCTTGTGATCTACAGAAAAAAGCCTTTTTCTGTAAACATTTAAAATTATCTAGGTTCAGATCTCTACCTATCCTTTTTACACCTGCATTTTTGGTTAGACATCTGTCAAGAAGTAGATTACTATTGACTATAACTTTTTCAAGGGAAACAGATACATAAAATGGTACAAGGAGAGTCCGTCTGTTCTATACCATTTATAAGTAGAATTCTTCCTTCAAGCTCAATTTGTGTAATATGCATAAGTACTTTAGAATCTACCAATTCCGAGATTAAGAGCTGCCCTGTTGGATTATCTAGGAAATCCACTACCAACACAGGCCAGTTCTTGACCGTATATAGTTGAAACAAGTTTTAAGTGACTAGTAACATGGCTTCTACTACTTCCTGCCATGGAGGAGGTGTGGCCAGTCAAGACTCTGCTACTAGGCCTAAGCAACCTTTTGCCGGGCCCAGGACAAATTTATAACACAGGCGTCTATCCCATCCTATACAGACACACTAATGAAAGAAAAAATTAATTTTATTTTTGAAAGGGCACACACAGGCCTCATCACTTTACAACTTTAGTTTGGCCTTTTTATTGCAAAATCACAAGTGATCTCACAACATTTATTTTTTCTTGAGTTCACACTCAGTAGACAAAACAGCAAGGTGACTTAAGTGTTCCTGTGCCATAGTAAATAATCTACAGTTTCTGATGAGTGCTAGCTTGCTGAAACTTTTTTCAGCTTCTGCCAATCCACCAGCAGTGTGCAAAAAATTCTTAAAGCTATGTACACTTCACTAAAAATTAGCTGTAAATCTCATTAATAAGATAACTAATGGCAGTTCAAGGTCCTTCCCAAAAGTAGACTCAAGCCAGTCTCAAAGTGTTGTTGTCTGTACCCCCCCACCAAAAAAAATCTTGCATTTAAGGAAAACTATGGCCAACATCTTTTGGTATTGACTTCCCTAGCTTCTGAATTTTGAAGAAATGTAGTACACCAAATGCAATTTTTTTTGATTAACAATCTAATGTTTTTTAGCCACAATCCTGAATCTTAAAACCAAAAAAAAACCCTAACACACATCACTAAGTAATGCAGCACTACTTTCTCCTACTTTTTGAAAACCTGAGTCTGATGGTAATATTACATGATTACCTTTGGAAGTCATGAGATTGGAATCGCCACAACACTGCTGTTTTTCTTCATCCGGTTTCCCAGTTTGTGCATTGCTTGAACCAGGCTGTTGAGAGGCCTTGTCTGACTAGAAAAATTAGATCACGGATTGACATCTTTCAGCTTCTTTTCTTTACCTTTCTTTAAGCTCTGAAGTTTCTGGCTGCCTGATTTGTATTTATAGCCAGACATGGCACACATTAATACACCGTGACCAATGCCCTCAATGCAGCTTGAAGTACTGTTGTGTCTTAACCCTTCTCGGCACCCTGGAGGACCAACTCACTGTTCAGAATGTTGCTTCTGTTCAAACACTGCATCTGATTGGCTCAGTTAGATTGCAAGATCTAGATGCTGCATAGATACACAGGTACAATCAAACATACTGAGATTATATAAATAAATGTTTAGTCAAACTCAAACATCTAAATTTTAGCCTGAATTTTTTTCTCATGGTGATGGGCTTGTGGCCCTCTATCTGGGCTCCTTGGTAGATCAGGCCCCCGTAACGTATACCCCATTTCACCTCACTTTACTTGGGGCCTTAACTGAATTAAAAAAATCTAGCTTCCGTTACCACTGACGTTTACACATATTTACATTTTGCAGTGCACTCTGAACTGACTATTTGCCTCTAGTGAGGTTTACTACTTAAGTTTGCATAAGTGTGCACAATTATTGCTGTCATGCCTGTGGGTATGTATATCTAAAATAAAAAGCTAACCAGATTGCTAACTTGGGTTTAGATAGCAGTATAGACATGCCAACTGAGCTTTTAATTCAAGTTAGCAGCTCAAATTCAACAACACACATCTATAGGATTTAACAAGTTCCTAACCCAAGTTAATAGCGTTATTGTCTCCATTACTGTTTTAACATGGGTTAGTGAACCTGAGTTAAGACTTTTTTTGAAAACGTGGACAGCACCTATCTATACTTCACAGGAATCTGAACCCTTAATACAATCCGCCTAATCTGTTTGTCTATGGGGTCTGAGAATGACGTTTCTCTTTTTTAGTGACTTGACAATCAACAGACCTGGAGTGCTGCTGTCTGTGTAGCTGAGAATGCTGCCAAGGAGGGGTCACTCGATCCACAGCTTCTGTATGTAAACCAGAAAGCACTATAGCTTTGCTACAACATTTTGGCTATGACTGTAAACTTAGATCTAGGGTGTCTCAACTCTGCACCAGAGTGCAAGAGTAGCTTATACTGCTGTAAATTCAGAGAAGAGCTTCCATTCAATTACTTGGTGCACTCCTTGTTCATGATTAGTATCTTTAACACTAGGGTTAGGTGCTATCATAGAATATCAGGGTTGGAAGGGACCTCAGGAGGTCATCTAGTCCAACCCCCTGCTCAAAACAGGACCAATCCCCAACTAAATCTAAATCTGTCCTTTTAAAAGCTAGACTTGGGCAAATTTGAATGGCACCTTGAGAATTTTCCCTGGTCCCTCTACAGGAATGAATACTGCTGAATACCTCAACAAACATTCTATTCAGCCCTTAGACAACATACACAGTAGTGCCACTCATCGGAATGTTTAAAAGAATCAACAAAACAGCATTGTGGGTGTGGGGGAAAACAGGGATGGTGGCACTGGCTGGAGCAATAGGCATGAAGCTTTCTAATGATTGAACCATTTAGATTCTGTAACAAGATTTAATGAGGAAGAGATATGAGACTGGCTATAGAAGCTGAGCTCAGAGCCTAAGGAGGTGAGGGACTGCAAAAAAGGAAGACTACTACATTTCCTACTGTTCTCATTATTTTATATGTATAAAGAATAAAGTCAGCCTCCATTTCTTTGCCATTCCAATACAGTTTCTGCTCCAGAAATACAAAGAGGTGTCCGGTGGCACCTTAAATACTAACACATTTATTTGAGCATAAGCTTGTGTGGGTAAAAAACCCACTTCAAGCTTTACCCACAAAAGTTTATGCCCAAATAAATCTTAGTCTTTAACGTGCCACCGGACTCCTCGTTGTTTTTGTGGATACAGACTAGCATGGCTACCCTTCTGATACTTGCTCAAGAAATGAAGATTTCATTCCATTAAGTTCTGAAGGAAGCATACAATATACATATAAATATGCTGTTCCTTATCGTGCTATCATCATTTACTGACTTTTGGCTTGGTGTGTATCAAATCTACCTTCTCTGATACCAATTCCTTTGCTTCACAGAGATGTGGACCTCCCTTGAGAATCTTCACTCAAAGTTTTGGTCTTTTTGCAGTCTCACTGGGTAAAATGCAACATTTTAAAGCATAGAAAAGGAAATTTGTGGCAACAGAGTACACATGCACACAGCAATCTTTCAATTTAGTTTTATATATTAAAACAGTTGCAAGTTAGCCAGATGAACTCTTGGCAAACAGTTTGCCCAATAGTTTCCCCCTTAAAAAAACAGGATGACTACATATTGCAGGGTATAGAAGGCTAATTTTGCAATCAAATAAGCATGGCTATAATGATAGATGCTAAACCCTGATCCGTGGAGGCAGATCCCTGTTCCTGTGCAGAGGCCAAATTACTTCCATGCAACTTTAAGGGTCTGCCCATCTGCATCATATTGCACAACTGGGGCCAAGACATGACCTCTTAATCCTGCAGCTACAATTAGCTGCAAATACAAAATGAGAGAGTTTTTGAACATTTGGACTCTAAGCCTAGCTTGAACTGGGCAATTAATTTGAGGAATTTCACCTTCCTCTTTTAAATTGTTTGCAGATAATTTGCTCAGTTTTGTCTGAAATTACTCATTTTGGGCAAGCATTTTTTTTTTTTTTTAATCCCAGTTTCATGAGTCTGAATGGTTTGAAGTTCAGACTGTTTTGACGACACAGATCACGTGGCTCATTTCTGTGCGTTGACTGGAAGTTCTTTGAATTAAGTTTCCAGTGCAAACACAAATTCAAATTTTCTTTCTATACTATTCATTTAAAAGTAGCTAGTCTCAAACTTTTATTTGCTATAATATTCAGAGGAATGAAAACCAGTCGTGAACACAGATGAAACAAATTAATTTAAAACCCATTATGGAAATCTTGCAGAATTTTTGAAATCTTAACATTTGTGGCATAATTAAATGCTTGCTCTTTTCAGAATGACACTTTACTGAGACAGACCAGCTCATACATTAAAATATTTCCAGGTGCACTAAAATACATTTGGAGAGAATTTTGAATATGAACTCTGACAGCCCAATGGGAAATACTTTAGACTATTTTTAGTCTGTCTTCTCTATCTGTGTCCTAACAAGTAGCACATTATTACATGAGTAAAGTTATGCATGTGCTTAAGTGGTTACAGGACTGAAGCCTAAATATGGGTAAGATGTCACTTTCTGGCATTTAAATAAAATTGTATAATTTTAAATTTTAAGCAGTATACTCATTTTCTTCATCTATTAGAACAGTTTCATCAGTGTATGGCATTTCAGCTGTTGAATTGTGTGTTATACATAAAGCTCCAGAAGCAGAAGAAATATTTCTTTTGTACAGGAACCAAAATAATGCTGCAGAAACTGTCACAACTATGGTAAAAATTATGACCAAGGTGGTAGTCAAAGCAGTTTTATCTGAAACAAAAGAAGACAGTCTTTAAATGTCCATTCATACACCAGGTATCTATACTAAAGGAGATATAAACATTAAGTGCACAGTTATCCAGTTTATTTTATAATTAATTGCATTCATATTGTTTGTTCAGTGGCAGCAAATGGAAACCTTGGGATTATTTGGCAAACATGCTAAACCATTAGCTCTTTCTTTCCTGTAATCTAGTCTGTCTTCATAGTTGACTTTTTTTGTCATTTAATTGCTTAGAAAAATTCCAATGGTTGGGACTTCTTTTCAAATCCCAGTTTCTCCTTTTCATTTTCCAGAATTCTTTAACCAAATAAATATTCTGACGTTAAAAAGGGATGAACTCCTCTAGGCATCGCACTTTGCACATCACTAAAATATGAATTAACTTTATTTTGGCAGAAGTATTTTAAAGCTGTGCTTTTTTCCAAGGGATTAATCCCAAGAGTGGAGCAAACATAATGGAAGACCAAGTTACCATTTTTTCTCATCTCTCAGTGGAAAATTACATGTGGAAATGGTACATTTACAGGTGTCAGGGAATCCAATTCAGAATGTGCTGCTGCTAGTGCTCACTGTAGGAAAACCTGCTCCTCGTGTACAATGTGGGGTTAAAAAAAAATTAAACTAGCACCCACTGATCCTATGCCTTTCTTGACAAACAAAGAATCTGCAGTAGTCAAGGAACGAGAATAGAACTTACCCCTAAGTGTCACAACTACTGTGAAAATACAAGAAAATATGGAGCTGTTGCATGCCTAAAGGTTATCATTCTTTCTTTTCATTCCCCTTATTGCCTACTCAGGGTTTTAGTGGCTCCAAGAGTCTACCACGGAAGGAATATCCGTACTAGCTCTGAATAGACCAGCTGACAAGGGGAATTTAGACGCATGATTCCACAGATCCATATTAAGCCCTCACCTCAGTGTAAATCAAGAGTAACTCCACCCAGGTCAACGGTCAGTCACTCCAGATTTACAAAGGTGTAAGGAGAGGATATGGCTCAGATCAAAAGTCCCACACGAAAAGGCAGTGGTCACGTCCAGCGACAAAGGAACTAATGTTTAAACCCAGCCATGTGAATTCCATTCCCCACAGAAATAGCTACACAAAGCCTGATTATTAGAACTTGCCGCTGAGGAAGTGGGGGTGACTTCCATCATTTGGGCTCAGGAAAAACTAGTGCCTTTGAATATTTAAAAATTTAAACTAGTTCAGAAAGTTGTTTGTATCTGATTGCAGCCATGGTTTTGTTCAATTGAAATGAGCAGTGACCCAGACGTTTTTGAGCAAAACTACTCATTCAATAGGAAGGTTCTATTGGTTTCTGAGGAGAATACCCTGAATCAATCCAGATGCTTCAGAAATACTCCATTCAAGCTTATGTTAACCATTTAGTTCAGAACCTCCACTGATATCAGATGATTTCTATTCTGTATAAAGTGATAAGCTATTCAGATTTAAAAGGGAGAAAAAGTAGCTTATTTAAAAAAATGTGAATTTCTATTAAAAACATTACATTTCTAGTTTTGATTAACTAATATGAACCTTATGCTATTTTGTTAAAATGGGACATTAACTGCCACCAGGTAAAATGGGTTAACATTTGGCAGACAAGGAAACTTATATAGACATCAGGCAATTTATCTTTTAAGACAGTCACTTTCTCCATTTTCTTTAATTGTTTTACAGGCCTCTTAACTCAATATTGATCCGATTAGCAAATATTTCATTAACATGACTATAAAGAAAACTGAAAATGTCTTTTGAACAAAATGAACTCAGTGTCCTGGGGATTATGTGATAAAAGTAATGTTGATTCCTGACTTGAAGAGGTTACTATGAGCTCAAATAGGGATGTCCTCTCTTGTATTGCACTACTGAAAATCTTACTCTGCTAAAATGGTAAAATAATTGAAGTTATGGAACTGATCAAGCAAAGTGACAGATATTTATAAACTGGTTCTGAATATGTATCTTTATGACTAGTTAAGTTACATACTAGTTACTCTTCCACATAGTAGGGCTATCCCCAGCAAGGGACATCTGTTCCTGACCCTTAATTTAAGGCTTGTGTAAGTACACAAGATGCCATGTTGGGTTTCTAAAAATGCTTCCTGTTACAAAAATGGTTTCATCTCACACCTATTTGCGCCACACATGGATGAAGGATAATTTTGAAGTGTTTCTTTTTGAAATGTTGTTAACCTGTTGGGGCCTATTCATAGTGGTGACACAACTATGTTGCTGAAATCATTTTTATGACAGAGTTTAAAAGCCGTTTCCAAACACAATCCATTTTGAAGTACAGGTGGGGCCTGAAAAGCACTTTACTTATCAGTGTACATGTACAGCCAACAACCCTAGAGATTTGCTTCCCTCATCCTCTGGTCTGAAGACCAACCTTATGTTTTAGTCTGAGTAATTTTAGTACATTTTGAATTCTTGGATGATTTAGCAAATGGAGGAGGTAGGTAGAAACTAGGCAGAGGCCAGCGAGAGTGCTGTCTAGGAAGGGAGATGGATAAAGCTCCACTTGTTACTTTGAACAAACCCTTTAGGGGTTAGTCATAACAGTTGCAGGTTTGATAAAGAAAAAGGGAATTCCTATCAGTTTAGGGTTACCATATTTCAGGTTCCCAAAAAAGAGGACACTGTCAGAGGTGGGGGGAGGAGGGAGAGCTGGATGAGTATTCGGAAGGATGCTGGAGGGGTGTGTGTACTGGGAAGGATACCTGAGGGAAGCTGGAGAGGGTACCTGCAGCCTCACTCTCAAGGTAGGGGGCAGTGTCGCTCCCTCTCAGCCTGCTAATGCAGGCCCAGGATACAGAATCAGCTGTCAGTCAGCACCTGCCTTTGGGACTCTCCCCCTCCCCAGGGATGGGAGCTGGGGCCTGGCTGGACAGGATCCAACAGCTGCGGCTGCAGGGAAAGGACCAATGAGGGCATGGACACAGCTCTTTCTGAGCTGCAACGTCTGCCCGCAAAAATCCCAGACACTGCCTCTTATTTGAAAAAGAATTTTTAAAAAAGAGGTGGTGTCCGGGAAAATCCAGATGTATGGTAACCATATATCAGTTTATTTCTTTATCTGTTTTACATCCAAGAGATAAACATGACTAACCATCCAAAGTGAGCTGGAAAATGTCACAATCTCTGCAACCCTGACCTACCTCTCTACTAGCAGTGGGAATTTTACTAACCTCTTGCCTTTTGAAGTTCTAATATAAGTAATAAAGCTCTTTCCCTTCCTTGTGAAAGCTTAGTCTAATATTATAACAACAAAATACCAGCTGACATAATATGTATGCACATCACTCAAGATAAGGTAATAAATCAAGATGTGTATTTCTATAACCAGGAGAAATACAGTCTCTCTTTTTTTGGAGGTGGGAGTTGGGAAGCAAGTGAGTGGGGCAGTGAATAATATCCATAAAATGTTTGTAAACTTCACGCAAAGGTATGCAAACACTCACCTGGTAAGTACTTCTTTTCATATGCAACTACAAGGAAAAAAAAGATTTAAATTATGTGTTTAGCTTGTTTCATGTTTGTATGAAATAAACTACTGTTTTCAAAGAAAGTTAATTTTTAATCACAGTTTTTGATGTGTAAGCAATTGAGAGAAGAATACATTCTCACAGAAAAAAGTTACCTCACTGTATTATTAAAAAAAGATGGCCCCACCACTCATGCAGGTGTCTATGAAGTCAACAGAAAAAGAAGAATAAGGTAACATAAGTGTGGTTGACGGGAGGTGTCATTTAAGCGTGAAACTAGGAGCCAGATTCGAATCTCACTTCTGTGACTAAAAGAAAAGGAGAACTTGTGGCACCTTAGAGACTAACAAATTTATTTGAGCATAAGCTTTCGTGAGCCACAGCTCACTTCATCAGATGGATGCATCCGATGAAGTGAGCTGTAGCTCACGAAAGCTTATGCTCAAATAAATTTGTTAGTCTCTAAGGTGCCACAAGTACTCCTTTTCTTTTTGCGAATACAGACTAACACGGCTGCTACTCTGAAACCTGGCTTCTGTGACTGGCTCCTCTATGTCCTCAGTCAAGTCACTTTGGCTCCCATCTACACAATGGGCCTTATTCTTTTCTCATTCGTGAGGGTAAGTGCCTTGCTTTCAACAGTTACTCCTAATTTGCACTGGTAAGAGAAGAGGACTAGGACCCTGTAGTTTTTATAACCAGGTTGTGACATGCTCATCAAACACAGCTGCCAAATGTCAACACTGAACTTTCTTTTCCCACAACATACCGATGCATCTACATGGCTCCACATCCACATAACTTACATTTCTAAAACTAACCGCAGCACAATGTATTATCATTGTAGTAAATTAGGGGCTATTGTAATCCCTGTTAATATATGGTTCTTCAATAAGGATTTTGAGACAGTGACACAGCAAACTCATGTTTTTAGATATATTGTGTTGTCTTCTAGAAAACTGAACTACTATACAAAAAAGGATCACCCACCAACACACAACTGGACAGTAGTGGTAGGGCAAGGCTACAGAGAGATCTCTAACATAAGCATGAACACTCCTTCTCTGTAGCTTCCCTTAGACTGAAATTATATGCACAGTCATGTGGTTAACTCCTCTAGAACTTTAGATAAATTCTCTCTGCAAGCTAGTCAAGGGGTCAATAATTCAGATAATTATCAGTAAATCAGAAAAACAATAGCTTTTATAGTCCACAAGACTTGTGGCTTGTCTACACTTAAAATGCTACAGCTGCACTGATGCAGCTGCGTCGCTGTAGCACTTCAGTGTAGACACTATCTACGCTGATGGGAGAGATTCTCCTGTCGGCATAGGTAATGCACCTCCCCAAAGGGCGGTAGCTAGGCAAATGGAAGAATTCTTCTGTCCACCTAGCACTGTCTATACAGGGATGTAGGCTGGTTTAACTACGCCTCTCTGGGGTGTGGATTTTTCCACACCCCATAACCAGTGTAATTAAACCGAACTAAAATTTTTTATTGTAGATCAGGCCTTGGCCAAAGTAGAGTACTGGAAAACAACCCAGAACCAGCCCAAAGGAGAGAGAGGAATAGGGTTTCTGGAAGAACTGTTTAAATTATAGCACCATTAAAGCCTATTTTTAAACATATTGTGAAATCTAGTCTATTAATTGTTAAAGACCAAACACATAGTGAAACAAAATTATAAAAAATATAGTTATGGGGTGTGGCTAAGGCAGCAAACAAGATGGTGGCGTAATCCAGCTCTGTGCAATAAATGGCAGTGGGGGAATAAATGAAAGTGATTTAAAAAGATAAAAAGAACCAAGCCAACCTGAACCCACAGATCCATGCCTTAAATTTGAATAACCATCAGTAGAGCAAGCTTTGAAAAACAGGAGAGGGAAAAAAAAAAGGGGGGGGGTGAAGAGAGCTGGCAGATCCCAGTCCCACAGAGCAGCCTCTGTGGGAGAAAAATTGAGCAACTGAATCCAGTGTCATCAGCTTGCAGAACATATTAAAAATGACTCTGCAAGCCCAGAGATACTTAACTGGACCCTCATTACCCTGTAAAGAGACAGGGGTGAGTGTAGTAAAATTAAAAAAATAACAACTTGTACTATTGTGGCTGGGAGAGGAAGTGTGGCAGAGGCCATTCCGGAAAGATCAGACAAATAAAAGAGAAGTGCAGCAAGAGCCATCTTTAGAGAGAGGCAACTAGCAAGAAGGAAAGACAAGAAGATCTAGATGTCTGTGAAAGGAAAGAGATCTTCCAATATAAATATCTGTTCCCTCAAAACAAAGACGTGGCTACTAAAGAGAGTAACTTCCCCTCCAGCAAATTATGAAGGCAGGTGGAGAAAGACCAGTCACTATCTGTCCTGAAGGACCTGCTGTTAAAAACAAAAAAAGATGAATATGGAGATGAGGAAAGAGTTCTAGGCTTATAATAAAGAAATAAAAAATGAAGTTAATCATATGAATGGGAAAATATCAGATGTGGAAACAGGATTAATCAAGCAATTGGACAGCATTACTAAATGAAAGAATTCAAATAATTGAGGGGAAAAAAGAAAAGGAAAAAAAACAGAATTAAAAATGGAGGACATGGAAAATACAGAACACAGGAACATAGCAAGGATTAAGAGTATTCCAGAGGAGACTGTAGGGAGAAATCTACTGGTCACACTGGATGCTATTTTCCATGACATATTAAAATCGGCAAATAAAGTATTATATATTGCAGGGGAATGAGATTCCTGATTTGTGGAAAGACACAACAATTGCGGCAATTCCTAAAGACGGAAAAGATCTTAACAATTGTGCATCATAACACCTATTTATTTAATTAATGTTGACGCTAAAATTTATGCAAAGGTGTTAGCAAACAGATAATGGGTACATCTGCAGCTGGCCCGGGTGAGCTGATTTGGGCTCATGGGGCTTTAGCCCTGAAGCCAAGACTGCTATGTAGACGTTTTTTCTTTTTTCTTGGGGGGGGGGAGGGGGAAGGAGTCCCAGAGCTTGGGCTCCACCCAAGCCCGAACATCTACACAGCAATTTTATAGCCCCGCAGCCCAAGCCTTGAGAGCCCAAGACAGCCAACTCAGGCCAGCCATGGGTGTTTAATTGCTGTGCAGTCGTACCCTGAGTGTCATCTTGCCCAAATATGTTCCCCTGGACCAGTCGGGATTTGCCAATACAGAGAAGGACCGGGATATCATACAGGAAGATCTCGATGACCTTGTAAACTGGAATAATAGTAATAGGATGAAATTTAATAGTGAAAAGTGCAAGGTCATGCATTTAGGGATTAATAAGAATAATTTCTGTAATAAACTGGGGACACATTACCTGGAAGTAACAGAGGAGGAGAAGGATCTCGGAGTGTTGGTTGATCATAGGATGTCTATGAGCCACCAATGTGATATGGCTGTGAAAAAAGCTAATGCGGTCTTGGGATGCATCAGACCAGGTATTTCCAATAGAGATAAGGTGTTAGTACCGTTATAAAAGCACTGGTGAGACCTCATCTGGAATACTGTGTGCAGTTCTGGTCTCCCAGGTTGAAGAAGGATGAATTCAAACTGGAACAGGTACAGAGAAGGGAACTAGGATGATCCGAGGAATGGAAAACCTGTCCTATGAAAGGAGACTCCAAGAGCTTGGCTTGTTTAGCCTAACTAAAAGAAGGCTGAGAGGAGATATGATTACTATCTATAAATATATCAGAGGGATAAATACCACGGAGGGAGAAGAATTATTTAAGCTCAGTACAGTGTGGACACAAGAACAAATGGATATAAACTGGCCATCAGGAAGTTTAGACTTGAAATTAGACAAAGGCTTCTAACCATCAGAGGAGTGAAGTTCTGGAACAGCCTTCCAAGGGAAGCAGTGGGGGCAAAAGACATATCTGGCTTCAAGACAAAGCTTGATAAGTTTATGGAGGAGATGATACGATGGGATAGCCTAATTTTGGCAATTAATTGATCTTCGACTACTAATGGTAGATATGCCCAATGGCCTGTGATGGAATGTTAGATGGGGTGGGATCCGAGTTACTACAGAGAATTCTTTCCTGGGTGTCTGGCTGTTGAGTCTTGCCACGTGCTCAGGGTTTAGCTGATAGCCATATTTGGGGTCAGGAAGGAATTTTCCGCCAGGGCAGATTGGCAGAGGCCCTGGGGTTTTTCACCTTCCTCTGCAGCGTGGGGCACGGGTCACTTGCTGGAGGATTCTCTGCACCTTTAAGTCTTTAAACCACAATTTGAGGACTTCAATAACTCAGACATAAGTTAGGGGTTTGTTACAGGAGTTGGTGAGTGAGATTCCGTGGCCTGCGTTGTGCAGGAGGTCAGCCTAGATGATCATAATGGTCCCTTCTGACCTTAAAGTCTATGATTGTATGTTGTTCAAAGGATATCAGAACTCTGAATTGAACTATAATGTTAATTCTAGCAATACTTCCCGTGTGCTACTTTCTTTGGACGTTGAGAAAGCCTTCGACTGTCTGGAACATGAGCGCCTCAGAGAGATTTTGGAAATCAGTGTTATAGGGGCATGTTGGCACTATATACTCATCCTCAAGCATCTGCTTTGGTTAATGGTCATCAATCGCCTCCTTTTAGTTTGTTAAGGGGTATAGCCAGGGTTGCCTGTTATTCCCCCTGTTGTTTGCTTTGGCAATGAAACCATTTGCAATAAAGCAGGGGTCTCAAAGTCCCGGACCGCGGGCCACCTGCGGCCCAAGAACCTCCCCATTGTGGCCCACAGAGGAGAGACGCATACAGCCATGATGCCGGCAATGTCTGCTGCAGGTACAGCCCCCTGCAGCTCCCATTGGCTAGGGGACAGGGACAGAGATACCATCACTAGTTGCCGGGCAGAGTCAGCCATGGAGGCAGCATCACTTTTTTCCACAATGAATATAAACAAGTCAAAATACCAAACACAACTATCTGATGCACACCTTGCTGCAATCCTGAAGGTTTCAACAGGATTTGCTGCAATCCTGAAGGTATGACAGTTTTATTATTTCTAAGAAATTTGAAATAAAACATACAATATAAATGTTTTCTTTTCTGAACACCATCTTCAGTGACCCACTGGGATTATTGGCCCACTGGGAGGATTTGAGGACTGGCACTGGCCCTAAGGTAAACTGAGTTTGAGACCCCTGCAATAAAGGTAAGAAGTAGCCCCTGGGTAAAGGGCATCAAAATGTCTTCTGGATTAGAACACAAAATAGCTTTGCATGTGGACAATGTCTTGTTATATTTGCAGGAGTCAGAAGCCTTATTAAAAGTTATATAACAATTGACTCTGGACCTTAGGCAGGTGTCAGGCTTCAAAATAACAATAAATCTGAAATTTTAGGAATTAATATTCCCAAAAGCTCAAAACAAACTGTGGTGAGCTACATAAATTTAAATGGGTAAAGGAATCTTTAAAATGTGTAGGTGTAAATATTGTGGAGACCCATAAAAATCTCTTTAAAGGAAATTACCCTCCAGTGTGGAATAATATAATAAAACAGTTGGAGGAATGGAACAAACACAACATTTCTTGGCTACTCAGGGTAGCCTCAATAAAAATGACTGTCCTTTCAAAGTTGTTATTTTTGTTTCAATACATCCCTGTTGGTATCCCTGACATGACATTAGAAACATGGCAGGATATTCTATTAAAATTCACAAGGAAACATAAAAGACTCAGGGTGATTTCAAAAAGTGGGATGGACTAGCTTCCCTAATTTGGCATGTTATTGTTATACATCACAGTTAAAAGATGTGATAAACTAGATTAACAATAAACATCCAAACAGTGCATAAAACTCTAACAATAATGGAGCCCAAATACAGCCATTCATAGTAGTTGCTGAGTTAGAAAGAAATTTAGATCACCAAAAATAAAAAGTCACCCATTCATCCAGACCACCTTAGCGGTTTTGGACAAATTTTCTAAATTCTTGTTGCCAAAGCTCTCTCTCTCAGCTATTTCCATTATCAATCAGGAATTTATCCCAAAGAAATATCGAAGTGTCTCTTAACTGTGTAGAAGAGCTGAGATTACTGAATTCAGACATCTATTCCTAAATCCTGATTTGAAATCATATCAACAGTATGTAATAATGAAAATAATATAAAGATCCCATATTTTCAGTATTTACAAGTCAAACATTGTATTGTTAAATCTGGATACAAGGCAGCTCTAACTAGAGCTCCTAAACAAGAGTTGAGGAGCTGACCCAGGAGGAAGCTGGAACAAAAGGTTTAATTTCTAAGATATATACAATTTTGATCGAAAAAGATGTTGATAAGAAAACAACCCAGATGAAAAGATAGGAGAAGGATTTGGACAAAGAAATCAATCTGGATGTATACATGGGAAAGGTGATATGCATCTTTAACTTGGGTAGCTCATAAAGAAAATTTGTATAAATTATTGTATAGATGGCATTTGACTCCAGTTAAGATCCATCTACTTGGGAGATGCTATTAGAGGGGTTTTCTGTTTTGGGAAAGTGGAACATACTTGCACATATAGTGGTTGTGTCTAACAATTATATGAGTTTGGGAGGAAATTAAAGAGATTCATCTTATGTCAAAATGCCAGCTTCCTGGAGATCCCCTGACGTGCTTACTGAATGCTTCTGTAAAGGATCTGCATTTTAAACAAAGGGCAAATTATTTATTTTCTATTGTTAGCAGCTAGACTCTTTATTGAGCACTACTGGAAAAATATGACCCCTTCACACCAAGTATGTACAAAAGAGAAGTGCCAAAAAGAGGACAGGTATTTAGAAATTTGGTAATCTTTTCTAGTGTACTCAGAGGAGGAGGGCTTCCAAGCTAGCAAGCCAAAATGCCAGGTTCTTTGAATATTAACCTGATCCTGAACAAGTAATGTACAGTGTAGTATGTTAACGTTTGATTGTAACCTTGCTATAGTCTAAAGTTTAATATATATATGTGTGTGTGTGTGTGTCTGTCTGTCTGTACAGAGAAAGAAGGAGAGAGGTCATGTGATGTAGACCCACATTGTACTTACAGGCTGTTTTACAAAGGATCCCTGTCAGACGAAGATCTTCACAACTGATTTTTTTCCATCCCCCGGACTTAGTGTACATAGAAGCACATGTGTTCAGGAGCTCCTCATTGCTCTCCTCTTCAATCCAATTGGTAAATTTCATTTCCGACTTGTCAAACCATTTAAAAGCATTATCTGTGATTGAAGGAATTATACATTATGTCATTCATGGAAAAACAGTTTTTCACACTTACAAATCAAACAAAATTGAATTTAAAAGAAAACTAAACATTTTGAAGCTATTTCTTGGTACTTTGTACAGGCTGCATCCTGGCAACATGCTTCAAATCCAGTGCAGTGAGAGATGCAGTTCGTGTCCAACATATGCTCTCAAGAGCTTCTTGGAGAAGAGAAATTCTGCCACCATACACCAGGCTGACATTTGGGCCAGATCCCCATGCTTCAGGGCACTTGTTACTGCTTTCTCATAAAGGATATACTCATTGCTCTTGGATGTATCATATGTGGTTGCCAGTTTGGGATCAAACATCTCTTTTTCCTAGAGACCATTCCTTTTGTGTTCATGATGCATATTCAGTCATGTTAGCCATGTGGCTGGGCTTCCATCCTTTTGCATACCAAAGCAGGCTTATAATTCCTACACAAATTGCTTACACTGCTGCTTACATATTAGCTTTGATGCTTTTCTGGTCTTCCCCTTTGTGAGCACGGGAAGGATTTTATGTCAGGACCAGGAGCTCTTTAATATACACTATTCTCCAGATCACAAGCTCAGTCTTTAGCCTGTCCTCAGCCTGCTGGTAACTCACAAAACTCCTAAAACCAGTAGAATGATCCTTTAGTACTAGGGACATCAGAATGATCATTAATCTAGATAAACTAATAATGTCAAACTCTCCTTGATGTAGGAAATGGACTTGATAATCCACACCATGAACCCTGTAGAATTTATTGTGAACAGAAGTCACACACCTGTGTCCCAGCCAAGAGAGAGTTTTGAGGTTTGTAGTATCTTCATGGAAGCTTCCACCAAAGAAAATAAGCGCAGCAAAGGAGGAGATAAAAAGAATCTTGAAAAAAATGAGTATCTTCCCTGCAGGGACACAGTGAGAATCCTGGTATTAGGGAGTCCAGAGGAGGAAGGCTGGTCTCATAGTTAAGGTGCCAAACCTTGGCTCAGGTATCTGGGTTACAGTGCCTGCCAGACTTAATGTGTGACATTGGACAATTCTCTCTCTGTTATTCAATTTCCCATCTGTATAATGGGAATAATAAATCCAGCAACACTGTTACTTCTGAACTTCGCTTTAAACTAGCATGTAATAACGAGCCTCAGATTCTGACATAAAACTGATTTTCTTAGATATGCAGAAGAAAAATAAATCAGGATTTTATTAAAGACACAGAGACAAGTTTTACATCCCTACTCTGCTCCCTTAATGAAAGTAACTTTGGGCTCTTAGGGTACAGTGCTTGGGACCCAAGAGAGAGGGATTCAAATGATGATAATCTGTAATTTAATAAATATTAGTCATCCCTCAGCAAGCAGTTCAAGGTCACATCCAGAAAGAGGCACATCATAAGGAGATGGCCACATATACAGGCTAGAACAGAACACAATTTATGTAATAGGAAAGCATATTACACAACGTAGTAGGAAACTTAAAAAGAATTAACCTTATCTTTTGCTGTTGTTCTGGGGCAATGAAAGAAGTGTAGCATGCAATAACATTCCCCATGCTTAATAAAAGTCAAGATTTTTCCATGCTGATTAGGCCTCAACTGAAGTATGGTGTCCAGTTTTGGGCACCACATTTCAGGAAAGATGAACAAAATCAACAAAAATGATTAAAGGTCTAGAAAACATGACCTATGAGGGAAGATTGAAAATATTGGGTTTGTTTAGTTTGGAGAAGAGAAGACTGAGAGGGGACATGATAACAGTTTTCAAGTACATAAAAGGTTGTTACAAGGAGGAAGGGAGAAAAATTGTTCTCCTTAACCTCTGAGGATAGGACAAGAAGCAATGGGGTTAAATTGCAGCAAGGTTGGTTTAGGTTGGACATTAGGAAAAAATCCCTAATGGTTGGGTGGTTAAGCACTGGAATAAATTGCCTAGGGAGGTTGTGGAATCTCTATCATTGGAGATTTTTAAGAGTAGGTTAGACAAACACCTGTCAGGGATGGTCTAGATAATGCTTAGTCCTGCCGTGAGTGCAGGGGTCTGCACTAGATGATCTCTTGAGGTCCCTTCCAGTCCTACAGTTCTATGATTCAAGATCTCTAGCAAAATCATGTTCTCTTCTCTGGGCTAAATTCTGTTCTCAGATATGTAAAGTCAAAATAATCCATTAATTTCAGTGTTGTTACTCCAGATTTACATAGTGTTTCTGAAGTTAGTACGTATATACAAAGGGACAAATTTTATTTACAGTTTTTTTAGCTATTGATGTGAATGGAGAAAAGCAAGCAAGAGTATTTCTATAACTACGCAAACACCACATAAAGATGCTTATAACCATCATCTGTGAAAATGAATATTGGGCTTGTCAAAGTTGTCGGATTGAGAGACCTGGAGATAATCCTGTATTTATCCTCCACACAGGTATAGCACAGACAGCAGCAATACAAGCTTCCATGTAGTCTTCTGCTGACATGTCTCAACCCAGATTTGGAGGGACCATCTAGGGCTGAGAGATGAGCTAAGCGTCTATTCTCATTCAATCCCTGACAATGCCAACAATGGTTCTGATAAGCATGGCAATTGTCTTTTTGGATGTGGACACCTTTTCAATAAGAAAAGAACTGAGGCTGGTGTGTAATTTAATAATTCCACCACAAAGACCTGCATTTTCTACAGTTAACAGAGACAAAGTATTAAGATATCAACAAGGTAGTTCTCACTTACCATCTGTGTCAAAGAACATGCCCAACGAAATATAATCAGGGACTTGCCAGTGATTTTTTAATGTTTCCTGTATAAATGTATTCTCCTCTTTATTTTTTATACTAATAATGTCTGCTCCAGAAGCTGTATTTGAAAAAAAAAATGCCCCTATAAATATAATTTTGAAAGCACGTTTCATGCAACAGAAGTGAAACAACTATAAATACTATATGAAAAGCATCTGAACATACTGATCCACCCAGTAACCAATCAATTGTGTACATACATTACCCACATACCAGCAGTGCAGTGACAGACTGACAGGATATACAATACATTCACATAGTGTCATATAAATGCCATTTAAGATGTTAGCAAACACACATGTACTTAGACATTTAAGTATGTAATCTGAAAAAAAATCTAAACAATTTAGATAATTTAATTAGATCAAAGAGTTGATTTGTAGTCTTTTTTTCCCTTGATGTGTCTCAGATTTTGTAGTCAATTGGACTATACTGACTACTAGTGGATCATTTAAAAGAAACACAAAATTTAAGCTCTTTTGTAACTTACAGTATCATATCATTTACATGCTGTTTGCAATACAAATCTCTTTAAAATATTAATGAGCTATGGGAAAGATCTTCACATATACATAAGTAAGCCCAAACCTTTTAGTTTAATACATAAGCACTACTCTGAAATAGCTAAAAGTTGAAACAGCATTCTGCTTCAGAAATTCCTTGTCAGTACTCAGCTGATTTTTCATAACCATTTTTCCACTGTAAAATAAGACTTAATATAAAATAAAATTTAGAATAGTAAGTTGAATGTTAAAAAAATGTTGAATAGCTGATCATATTTAAGGTTACCAGTACGTCACGGAGGTTACGGATTCCGTGACTTTCCGTGACATTGGTGCCCTACAGAAGCCCAGCTGCTGCGGCAGCAGGAAACCCCCCAGATCTCTCAGCCGCAGCAGTGGGGGCCCCCCCAGCTCCTAGCCCCATGGTCAGGGGTGCCTTCCAGGCACTGGGCAGGAGTGGGGGGCGCAGCTCCCTGCTGCTGCATTCAGTGGGGCAGGGTGATGGACCTTCTTCCCTCCCCATTTTGTCAGGGATGCTTTTAGTAAGAGTTAGGGACAAGTCACGGCTTCTGTGAATTTTTGGTTATTGCTTGTGACCTATCCATGAGTTTTACTAAAAATATCCATGACAAAATTGTAACCTTAATCATGTTCCATTTGAAGCCACTGGGAATTTTCCCATTCCCATTAGCAAGTATAGGACTGAACCAAAAATGGCAAAAAAAACCAAAGTAATTTTCCATTTAAAACAAACAAATAGTAAACTGTGTCCCTACGGAATAAGTGATGTAATATGCAAGCAATTATGGACAGTCTCTTTAACCATATATTCCAGGTTACAACGGTGGAGATGTCAGTTCAGTTTATATTTTTTTACTTTCACTGCCATTGAAAGAAAATGATGGTATTCCAGAGGAAGGAACTATTATTGGTCTGTGGCTTTAAGTCCTCGCCCTGTGGCAAGGAGAGGATGTGGACATGCACTGCTCTGGCAACAATATATGAGGCAGGCACAATGCTTCTGGGAATGCCGCAGAGGAAAGCCTACTGCTACACTATGTTACAGAGTAAAGCAAGAGCTTGGCTTAGCTGGCAGGGTAACGGTTTCTCTTTCCCTTCCCACCAGAGAATCTAACAACACCTGTGTCTTCATCAGACTCTGCTGGTCTTCCTGTTCCAAGAGCAGTACCATGAATTTGCCTAGCTGTGAATGGGGGCTGGGATGGGGTGGGACGGGGGTCTAGGGAAGACTCCTTGCACCTCCTCTGCCATGGAGGGCTAAAAGAAGAATCTAGACTGAAATTTTAAGTTTACATCTATGATTTTTTACTGTGGGGGGAAAAGCAGTAATGAAAAATGAGAGAATGACAGCCACTTCCAGACTTTACAGAGAACACTGAGGCAAGGACTCGGGTCCAGGGTTACCTGGTGAGATATCATATATGCTTAGCACAGCAAAAATTGTGGTAATCTCTTGTTCTAACAAGGATACGGAAGTGTTTCCAGAGCATCTGACTGCCACTGCAGTCGCCGTTCTCAGATAAACACCAGTAAAACTTGAAGAACATTTGGAAGCTCATCCATCGAGGTGAAGTATTAAAAAAGCAGTTGCTCTACTACAATACTTTGACTACTGAGAAAGTCATGGGTGACAGTAAAAAATCTGTGAAGTCAGCTTAAATCACAAGGCTCGACAGCTATCCATCTAGATGACAGTATTATTCACCAGAAACAGGATTGGCTGTATTGGATCAGACCAGACCAGTAACTAGTACTTGGTGCTTCAAAGAAAGACAAAAAATGCATTTAGCCAAATGTGCAACGCCTTTGCCACACAAGGGGGAAATTTCTTTCCTGGTCCACTTGTGTTCTCAAAATGATGTTTAATTACCTTTATTATTTTAGCGTGTTTAATAACAATAATGTCCTAAAATAATACAGTTATTCATTAAATGCAACCAGAGTACATATCTCTTAATAATGCATCAGAAATAAAAGAGACGGATTACAGTACCATTATCTTTACAGAGATTTCTTGCATCATCAATACTGTCCAATTCATCTAATGTGCCTTGAAGAAAAATATAGCAGCTACTTCCAAATGGAATCCAAGCAGAGGAAGGGCATTCTACACAGAGAAGAGCAAACATCATTATTCTAAACACTAAATAGTAGTATGGTGGTTGATATGAAGAAATTGTTTCAAATGGCAATGTAGATGAAAAGAAAAATAATGCAGTTTATCTTTCTGGATTGTATGCATCTCTGCTGGAGCATGAAAACAATTAAATATTAAAAAACATCTGGAGTAAAAATAAATACAATATACTTAAGAATGTAATTTACCAGGTCAGACGAAGAACAAATACAGGACATGAGGATGTGTGATATAGCAGAGAAATCAGAGACACAAAAGATTCATTAGATCACCAAACCCCCTCCTCTAGCCAGTATTCTGTTTTTTTAGAGTTTATTCTCCATTAATTTGGCCAATTTAATTGTTAAGGTCTCCAGTAGAAGGAAGGCCTTCCACCATTCCCTTGGGATATTCTGGACATATCTCACTGATATCACTGCTAAGGGCTGCCTTTTTGTTCTGTTTGTACAACATCAGCACAACGGGGTCCTGGTCCGTGATTAGGGCTCCCAGATGTTACAGTAATTCAAATAAACACTACCAGTTAGGAGATTGCCCTTATATTCAGTTTAATTTGTCCTTTGCTTTTTTCTAGGCATTTATAATTGAGCCCGTCACCATGATATTTATTTATCCCATTACTCTAAACTAGATAACTTTGGACCACTCTAAACATAAGTAAAAGTAAAGGAGGACTTGTGGCACCTTAGAGACTAACCAATTTATTTGAGCATGAGCTTTCATGAGCTACAGCTCACTTCATCGGATGCATACTGTGGAAATTGCAGAAGACATTATATACACAGACACCATGAAACAATACCTCCTCCCACCCCACTCTCCTGCTGGTAATAGCTTATCTAAAGTGATCATCAAGTTGGGCCATTTCCAGCACAAATCCAGGTTTTCTCACCCTCCGCCCCCCCACAGACAAACTCACTCTCTTGCTGGTAATAGCCCATCCAAAGTAACCACTGTCTTCACAATGTGTATGATAATCAAGGTGGGCCATTTCCTGCAGAAATCCAGGTTCTCTCACCCCCTCATCCCCCTCCAAAAACCACACACACAAACTCACTCTCCTGCTGGTAATAGCCTATCCAAAGTGACCCCTCTCCTTACAACCTGCATGAAAATCAAAGTGGGCCATTTCCAGCACAAATCCAGGTTTTCTCACTCCCCCACCCCCATACACACACAAACTCACTCTCCTGCTGGCAATAGCTCATCCAAACTGACCACTCTCCACACTGTGCATGACAATCAAGGTGGGCCACTTCCAGCATAAATCCAAGTTTAACCAGAATGTCTGGGGGGGGGGGGGGGGGGAGGGGGAGAAACAAGGGGAAATAGGCTACCTTGCATAATGACTTAGCCACTCCCAGTCTCTATTTAAGCCTAAATTAATAGTATCCAATTTGCAAATGAATTCCAATTCGGCAGTTTCTCGCTGGACTCTGGATTTGAAGTTTTTTTGTTGTAAGATAGCGACCTTCATGTCTCTGATTGCGTGACCAGAGAGATTGAAGTGTTCTCCGACTGGTTTATGAATGTTATAATTCTTAACATCTGATTTGTGTCCATTTATTCTTTTACGTAGAGACTGTCCAGTTTGACCAATGTACATGGCAGAGGGGCATTGCTGGCACATGATGGCATATATCACATTGGTGGATGTGCAGGTGAACGAGCCTCTGATAGTGTGGCTGATGTTATTAGGCCCTGTGATGGTGTCCTCTGAATAGATATGTGGGCACAGTTGGCAAAGTATATAACATAAGTATAAGTAAATGTTGTCATCTTGCTCACTCGTGTTTACATCCTTTGAATAGTGGCTGGTAGCATCATATTTGCCCTTTACTCACCTGAACAAGTTATATGTATTCATTTACTTTCATCATAAGTCAATTCCTTCATCCTCTTAGCTATTTTTATTGCTTTTTCCTGAATTTCCTCCACTTTATCACCTTCTTTCAGGTACTGAGGTACCTAAAACTCAGAATAATGTGGGAGTGATTTCATCAGTACCAAACAGAGAACGACTGTCACCTCCCAGCTCAGTGATGCCTCTGTCTATACAGCACAAAGTTGTAATGACTTGTTTTTTGGTCAACGCTTTTGTTTTTGGACTACATGCTCTTTTACTACCTACTCTTGCCTTCTACCTCTCTTATGGCATTTCAGCTTACCAGTTATTTTCCATAAGAGAGCAGGAAAAGAGAAATAAATTCAGTAAGAAAATATATAGTTGGGGACACACTATATAACTGCTACTTGAAGGCTCAATGTGCAGGAAGGAGAAAAGAAAAGACAGACTTGACAACTAACCAAAACAATATATTTTCATTCTGAAAGTAGTGTCTTCCTCTGGTCTGTGCTTCCACTCACTAGTGTTCCCAAACCCACCTAACTTAATGATGTCCTTTTAGAAGTTACAAAAAGATGTGTGACTCTAAAGAATCAAAACCAGCATTTCTCTTTATTACCTATTTTGGGGGTCAGTCTACCTAGCAACACAGACCACCAGGAACACATTACCTGAGCACTCTGCTCTCTGCATTGAATAGGGAATTCAATTCAAGGATTCATCCTCATATTCAAAGTCCTCTATTGGATTGGCCTTAGCTACCTAAGAGATCACTTATCCCTCCATGATAATGACCTCCCATGACAGGAACATTCCAATGAAACTGCTGACCAAAACGGTGAGGCTTGTGAAAGCAGAAGGTAGATTTTCACAGGAGCTGGACCTAGAACATGGAGCTTATTTCCACACATGGCAAACTGGTTGAAACTACAGTAACGAACAAAATTATCAGACACATAGATAAACACAATATGTTGGGGAAGAGTCGCATAACTTTTGTAAAGAGAAGTGATCCCTCACCAATCTATTAGAATTTTTTGACGGAGTTCACAAGCATGTGGACAAGGGTGATCCAGTGGATATAGCACACTTGGACTTTCAGAAAGTCTTTGACAAGGTCCCTCACCAACGGCTCTTAAGCAAACTAAGCAGTTATGGGGTAAGAGACAAGGTCCCTGTTCAATCAGTAACTGGTTAAAAGCTAGGAAACAAAGTAAACGGTCAGTTTTCACAATTGATAAATTAGTAAATAGCAGGGTCCCCAAAGGACTTGTTTTGGGACCTGTGCTGTTCAACATACTCATAAATTATCTGGGAAAGGGGGTGAACAGTGAGGTGGTAAAGTTTTCAGACAATACAAAATTACACACGATATTTAAGTCCGAAGTTGACTGAGAAGAGTTACAAAGCGATCTCACAAAACTGGGTTACTCAGGGACATTTTGGTAGGTTAAATTCAATACTGATAAGTGCAAAGTAATGCACATTGGAAAAAATCATCTCAACATCTGCTCACTATGCAGTGGCCGTCAAAAAAGCCAACAGTGTTAGGAATCATTAAGAAAGGAATAAATAATAAAACAGGAAATATCACAGTGGAACTATATATCCATGATATGCCCACACTTAGAACGCTGTGTGCAGTTCTGGTCACCCTATTTTAAGAAAGATTAGAATTTGAAACGGTACAGAGAAAGGCAACAAAAACCATTAGGTGTATGGAGCTGCTCCATATAAGAAGAGATTAAAAAGACTGGGACTGTTCAGATTAGAAAAGAGAAGACTAAGGTGGGATATTATAGAGGTCCATAAAATCATGAATGATATGGAGACAGTGAACAGGAAAGTGCTATTTACCCCCTTCATATAACACAAGAACTAGGGGTCGCCCAATGAAATTAATAAGCAACTGGTTTAAAACAAATATAAGGAAGTACTTCTTCACATAATGCAAAGTCAGCCTGTGGATATTGCCATGGGATATTGTAAAGGGCAAAAGTGTAACTGCGGTTGAAAAGGAATTAGATAAGTTTCTGGAAGACAGGTCCATCAATGTCTATTAGCCAAGATGGTCAGGACGCAACCCCATGCTCTGGGTATCCCTAATCCTCAAACTGCAAGAAGGTGGGAGTGGATGACAGGAGATGGATCACTCAAAATTGCCCTGTTCTGTTCATTCCCTGTGAAGCATCTGGCACGGGCCACTGCAAGAGACAGACTACTGGGCTAGACAGATCTTTGGTCTAACCCAGTATGGCCATTCTTCTATTCTTATGTCATATGAATGACCACAGATCTCACCACTTTTCAAATGAAGAACCTGATCTAAAACACCACTGAAGTCCATGGGAGTCTTTCTATTTGCATTCAGTCTCATAGACTTTAAGGTCAGAAAGGACCATCATGATTATCTCCTGAACACTGCAGGTTACAGAACTTCACTCACCCACCCCTGTAACAGACCCCTAACCTCTCTGGCTGAGTTACTGAAGTTCTCAAATCATGATTTAAAGACTTCAAGTTTCAGAGAATCCACCATTAACAATAATTTAAATCTGCAAGTGACCCATGTCCTGTGCTGCACAAGAAGGTGAAATATAAAAATATATCCTCGAAATATAAAAAGGGGCTATCATTTTAGCACACTGCATCACCCAGTCCTACAAATGCAGATCCAAGAGAGTTCATTCAATTTAATAAAAATCACTAGTGATGACATGGGTAGTGTAATGAAACTCACGTGTAATATGGTAACACCCTGTTAAAGAGAGAGATGAGATTACTATATTCCTGTATAATCTCTAAACAAAAGCTCACTGTTGTAATGATTATTATTTTGTCTCTGATATTTACATGGCAAGGATCTGTAAGCTTGTTAAAACTTCCTAAATAAATCATTAAAAAAATACAAATGCAGATCTCTTACTTATTATTTGGTTATTACATTTTATTTATCCTGAAGTTCCAGGCTACTCTGATAAAACACAAAAGCTACAAGACACTGATAGCACATACCATTTAAATGACCAAAAACTAATACATTCATACATTAGAAGGAATTATCTCCACACCTTCTTACACACCTGTGTAAGCATGATCAGATACTGCATTTTTACCTGATAAATGCAAAATATTTAAATTATATTGGAAACACCTAATTTTTTGTAATAGTAATTATAGTAATTATAGACTGATGACAGAAAACCCTAGTAGAAACAGTACTTTTCTACATAGCTTCCAATTAAAACTGTCAAAATCCAGTGGCTTTTAAGCAGCATAGAGAATGTAAGAGAGCATCAGAAGAATGTAGGCAAGATTTTCTGGAGTGACACGTGATTTTGAGAACCTCCATTTTTGGGTGCCTAATTTAAGACATGTTAAAGGGGCCCAATTTTAAATAGGCTCTGGAACTGGCCCTAAATGCAAAACTGATCTCTCTTTAATGTAGTTTATCTTCAGTAAGTTACACTGCCCACACCCACTACCTCTCACACACACACAAATATAAACTAAAAGCAAGTTATTTCTCCTGTAGGCTGGAAAGGGATATTACACATTATTTATATTTTTAAATACTTGGAAGGTGCTCATATACTAATGATGAGGGCCTTACAAATAGATTAAAGTAAACAGTCTACATCCTCAGAAGGACTGAATAATGCCACAAAACAAATGGATTTCTCTGTGGTGTGAGCCAACGAAGGAAGAAATTATTTGAACTTTGACCTGAGTGTTTAGCTAGTGCCATGATACATGAAAGGAGTGACTCCCATCAAGGGGTGAGAACAAACCTTTTTAGAAGTGGTTATTTTAGATTTGATGTTTCCTTCTAGACCTTCCAGTATTCTTGCAACACCATTCTATACTATAGGTGGCTGGTGAAAATATTTTTTTGGGAGTGGAAGGGCGAGACTACCCTGCACTCACCACACAGTGGCAGCTCCTGTCCCCTGGGGCTCAGCCTGGCTCCCAACTCTGGCCCGTTGGCTCTTCCTGGGCTGCTACATGCAGATACGGAGAAGTCCGCTCCAGTGCCACTTGATGCACATACATTTAGGTGGGGCCCTCCCGATGCAACCCCCCCCCCCCCCCGATTCCCGTCCTGGCCCTACCAGGTACGGGGCTGCAGGATTTCTCCCTTCTCCAGGACTCCCCCACCCCCATCTCCTCAAGATTCTTCTTTCCCCCAGGACTCCTCTCCCCACCATCCCCACAAGATCCCTCCTTCCCTCAGGGCTCTCACCCTGTCCCAGTGAACCTCATCCCAACCCCCAGTGTGGGGATTCTACTCTCCGATCTGTGGAAGCCATATCTCCTCCTCTCAGGAATTCCCCAGATCTCCACTCAGACTGGTCTACCATAGCTCCTCTTCCCGCATATTCTGCACCAGATGTGGCTTCTGAGTCTCCCTGCCTGTTGGAGCCTCCACCAACTGTCACTCTGCGAACTTCAACCTTTCCGGGAAGCACCACTCACGAACCAGAAGCCAGCATCCCCGGCTGGGACTGAGAAATCTAGTTCCATTTGCCAGGAATCCAATATGCAAGCAGGGCCCTCACCCCACAATGTCCTGCCCACTTCCTGGCCTTAGCACCACCAGATCCAGGGCTTCACTTGTTGAGCTGGACATGCATGCAGGCAGTGGGGTGGCTCACAAAATGACTAGGCAGAGATAAATTTTGGGACTGAACCTTCTCTAGCTACCCGCCACTTTGCTGTACACCTCCCACTTACATACTACCTTTAACCACTTCCATGTCATCAACTTCATTTGCTTCAAATGAACCAACGAATAGCTGGATCACATTCCACCTGGGTTGAACAGGCACATACAACACTTTATGTGGGGTGGGGGGGGAATCTTTGTTTCATTCTTTTCATTTACTGTTATCTTTTTAAACTTTCATCTAACTTTGAATTAAGCAAAAGGTTTCTAAAAATGCTACAGTTTAAAAAAAACAGCATTACTTCATTGTTTGTTTAGCAGGAGCCTCATAACTCAGCACATTTACAACTTGAAGCCATTTTAGATATATTTCCTTCTGCATCTTTTAAATAGAAGGTTTAAACATTTTTCATGTATCCACTCTTTAATTTAATGGCCTCTCAATATATCCCTGAGCAGAGAGCGAGTGAACATGCCACACACAGTGTGAGAGTTTTGAAAGCACCTAAACATCTTAGGAGCTCCAGTCTAATTGATTTTCACTGAGGTGCTTTTGAAAAAAATCACACCCATCCCAAGTTAGCTTTTAACTATAACGGCAGAAAAGATCCTTGACTGCCAAAGCAGGGGAACGTGGGGCCTAAACTAGCAGCATTAAGCACATCACTTTAGCTGCATAATGCAAAATTAAACTGGCACATTTGCTGAGCCACAGGAGAGGAAGTGGGGAACCCTTAGCCAACTGAATGAAAAAACGTAAAAAAGCCACTCAAACTTCAAAGATGTATTGCAGGGGAAGTGCTGGTGAAAGACTCAGTAATTGGGTATGTCTGCACTGCAATCAGAGGTATGATTGATGCAGATGTAGACATTTGAATTAGCTGGCACAAGTACCAACAGCAATGAAGCTGCTTCAGTGCAAGCTGTATAAGCCTGCCCAAGATCTGGGCTATGTACTTGTGTGGCTAGCCTGTACTGCCTCAATTTCACGGCTATTGGTATTCCCATTAGCTAGATTAAAGCTAGTTTGAGTACATCTGCCTGTGCTGCAATCACACCTCCAAATGCAGAGTAGACACACCCAGAGACCCTTTGGAACGGGGAGGTTCTCAGAAGGAAAGAGATAGCAAAGGAAAGAAATGGGAAGACATGGTCAGCCTGTTTTCTCTAATCTCTTACAACCATTTCTCATTGTAAAAACAATTTAAGTATTTACAACTCACTGTTGTCTTCTGTTTGAGATTGTTTGTCCTGCACTAACTTTTTTTTCCGCATACTATTAAATTATGCTGCTGTATTACCATTATGGGACCATAAGACTGCAACCCCCTTCTGATAACAAAAATTGCTACATGACTCCAGGAGGGGGGACCGAAGCCTGAGCCTGCCTGAGCCCCGCTGCCCTGGGAGGGGGGTGGGGGCAAAGCCTGAGCCCCACTGCCATGGGCAGAGGGCCCAAAGCTGAAGCCCAAGGGCTTCAGCCCTAGGTGGAGGGGCTCAGGCTTTAGCTTCTGTCCTGAGCGGTGGGGCTTGGGCTTTGGTCCCAGGCCCCAGCAAGTCTAATTCCAGTCCTGGTGACCCCATTAAAACAGGGTCACGATCCACAGTTTGAGGACAGCAGGAATAGATAATCCTGGAGTTGGGCTTCTAAATTGCTCTGATGCTTTTGAAAAAAATCACAATTAAAGCATCTCAGGATTCAATGCACAGACCTTCTTAAGAAACCTACTTCTAAAGAAAGGGCCCAGTCCTCTGCGGTCCTTACTCAGATAAAATGCTGATTAACTTCTATGCAAATTTTACTTAAGGACCACAAGATTGTGCCAATTCTAAAAATATTCTGAGGCATTCTCACCACTAGAGTCTCATTTAAAGTTCTAGTGTGCTTGTAACACATATTCACATTCACATTCTAAAGTGCTACAAATGATTTACAAGTGGGCTACCAGCCGAGCCACAGACAGATTCTTCAGGACTAAATACTGGTTTAGTCTGAAGTTTTTAGTGCCAGTGTGTATACAGACTTGCTGAAATGCTTCAATTATTATTCTCACTTCCTCTCCTCTCGCCTTTTACCAAAGTCAGAGCAGATATGGGAGAAGGACTTTTCCACATTATAAGATCTGATTGTGTTTGAACACAATTCTGAAGAATCACGTTACTGATACAATGCTGGCCAGCATAGAAAAGGCAAATCACATTCACTGTGGTGTCTGCTAAAGAAATTAGACCCTGTTGTGACCAGCATGCAGTCATAAGGCCATATCTACACTCGCGAGATTGCAGCGGCACTGCCAATATAGCTGTGCCGCTCTGAGATCGCTCGTGTAGCTGCTCTATGTCGACGGGAGAGAGCTCTCCCGTCGACATAATAAAACCACCTCCACGAGCAGCAGACACAGCACTGTCTGTACTTGCGCTTCTGTTGGTGAAACTCATGTTGCTTGGGGAGGGGGGGGGGGAGTGTTTTCACACCCCAGAGTGACATAAGTTATACCAACAAAAATGGTAAATGTACACATGGCCATAGTTAGCTTATATGACACTGAACAGTTTGCCCTGATTTACACCCACTGCTTAGTTGTTGTCAGCAAACAAGTGAATTTAGAATGGAATTTGTCAGAACACCCTAAAGGAAACTTTGCTACAACTAAATTTTCAGTGCATACACTGGGTGAGAGCCTTACACCAGCGAAGGGAAGCCCAGGTTCTATCCAGGAGAGGATCCATCCAGCACAGGCATTGTGGAGACAGGTGCAGCTCAGGATAGGACAGGGTCAAAGATGGTTTAAAGCCATCTTAATACCCGGCCCCCTATCCCCTTGGGCTGCAAGCTCTCTCCTACTCCTCTAAGCCCTGGTCTACACTATAGGGTTAGGTAGAATTTAGCCGCATTAGGTCGGTTTTACAATGAATGCGTCTTCACAAGCAACCCTGTTCCGTCGACCTAAAGGGCTTCTGTACTCCTCCCTGGTGAGGGGAATAACGCTAAAACCGACCTTGCTGGGTCGAATTTGGGGTAGTGCACATGCAATTCGAGGGTGCTCCATTGTGACCGCTCTGGACAGCACTTTCAACTCCAATGCACTAGCCAGTTACACACGAAAAGCCCTGGGAACTTTTGAATTTCATTTCTTGTTTGGTCAGTGTGGTGAGCTGATCAGCAAAGGTGACCATGCAGTCCCCCCAGAATCGCAAATGAGCTCCAGCATGGAGCGAATGGGAGACACTAGATCTGATTGCTGTATGGGGAGAAGAATCTGTGCAGGCAGAACTCCGATCAAAAAGAAGAAATGCTAATATATATGCCAAAATCGCACAGAGGATACAACAGGGACACACAGCAGTGCTGCGTGAAAGTCAAGGAGCTCAGGCAAGCCTACCAAAAGACAAAGGAGGCAAACGGTCGCTCTGGGTCAGAGCCCCATACATGCCGCTTCTATGATCAGCTGCATGCCATTCTAGAGGGGACCCTACTACTACCCCACCACTGTCCGTGGACACCTGCAAGGGGGGAGTCTCATGCAACACGGAGGAGGATTTTGTGGATGAGGAAGAGAAGGCACAGCAGGCAAGCGGTGAATCCGTCCTCCCTGGCAGCCAGGACCTTTTCATCACCCTGAAGCCAATACCCTCCCAAGGCAGAATCCCCGATCCTGAAGGCGGAGAAGGCACCTCTGGTGAGTGCACATTTGTAACTACAGTACAGGGTTTAAAAACAATACTCTTTAATGTTTGATTTGCCTTGAAGACTTGGGATGCATTCGTAGCCAGTACAGCTACTGGAAAAGTCTGTTAATGCGTCTGGGGATTGAGTGGGAATCCTCCAGGGACATCTCCATGAAGCTCTCCTGGAGGTTCTCTGAAAGCCTTTGCAGAAGGTTTCTGGGGAGGGCTGCCTTATTTCGTCCTCCACAGTAGGACACTACCACGCCAAGCCAGTAGCAAGTAGTCTGGAATCATTGCAGCACAAGGCATGGCAGCGAATGATCCTGGGTTCTGGTCTCATTCAAGCAACATTCGGTCTTTATCTTTCTGTGTTAGTCTCAGGAGAGTGATATCATTCATGGTCACCTGGTTGAAATAGGGGAATTTTTGTAAAGGAACAGTGAAAGGATCCTGTTCATGCTGGGCTGTTTGTGCTTGGCTAAAAGGGATCATCCCATAGCCACGAGGTGGGGGGAGGGTGAACGGATCATCCCAAATAGCCAGCATTGCTTGCTATGGCAAAGGAGGATGTTGCAGTTTGAAAACATTCCCACATGTTATGAAGGTGTTAGAAGCCAAACCCGTGTACCCTTTGGCTTACCATGGCCGCCTGGAAACTGAATTCTGTTGCCCAGCCATTTGTGATGTGTCACCATACCAGCAGGCGCTCAATATAAAAGGCAAAATGTGACCTTGTACCTAAAGCACATGTGTTGTCTGCTGTGAATTGCTTGATTCACTGTGAAAGAGTCTCCCTTTTGTTCTCAGAAATGTATCATCTTAAATTTTACTCTCCCTTTTTATCCTCCTGCAGGTGCAAATGTTTCGATGCTCCCCCTATCATCTCCATCCCTGAGGTTATCGCAGATTAGAAGGCGAAAAAACACACTCGCGATGACATATTTTCCGAGCTCATGCAGTCCTCCTGCACTGATAGGGCACAGCTGAATGCATGGAGGCATTCAGAGGCAGAGTCCAGGAAAGCATTATGTGAGCGCGACGAGAAGAGGCAGGATGCAATGCTGAGGCCAATGGGGGAGCAAACAGACATGCTCAGGCATCTGGTGGAGCTGCAGGAAAGCCAAGAGCACAGACCGCCGCTGCATCCACTGTACAACTGTTGCCTGTCCTCCTCCCCAAGTTCCATATCCTCCTCACCCAGACACCCCAGAACACTGGGGGGAGGGCGGAGGTAGGGCTCTGGGCACCCAGCCTCTCCACTCCAGAGGATGGCCCAAGCAACAGAAGGCTGGCATTCAAACAGCTTTGATTTGTAGTGTGGTTACAATAAGCAATGTGCCCTTGTCCTTCCTTCCTTCCTTCCTCCCCCACCCCACCCTACCTACCTTATCAGTTATCTCCCTTTTTTTTTTCATTTAATAAATAAAGAATGCATGGTTTCAAAACAATAGTGACTTTATTTCCTTTTCCAGCTGTAATTGAAGGGGGGAGGGTGGCTGGCTTACAGGGAATTAAAATCAACAAAGGGGGCGGGTTTGCATCAAGGAGAAACACACACAACTGTCACACCGTAGCATGGCCAGTCATGAAACTGGTTTTCAAAGCCTCTCTGATGAGCAGCACGCCTACATCTGCTCTTCTAATCGCCCTAGTGTCTGGCTGTTCAAATCTGGCAGCGAGGCGATTTGCCTCAACCTCCCACCCTGCCATAAACGTCTCCCCCTTACTCTCACAGATATTATGGAGCACACAGCGAGCAGAAATAACAATGGGAATATTGGTTGTGCTGAGGTCTAACCTAGTCAGCAAACAGTGCCAGCGAGCTTTTAAACGTCCAAAGGCACATCCTACCACCATTCTGCACTTGCTCAGCCTATAGTTGAACTGCTCCTTACTACGTCCAGGCTGCCCGTGTATGGCTTCATGAGCGATGGGAGCAAGGGGTAGGCTGGGTCTCCAAGGATAACTATAGGCATTTCAACATCCCCAACAGTAATTTTCTGGTCTGGGAAGTAAGTCCCTTCCTGCAGCTGCTCAACAGCCCAGAGTTCCTAAAGATGTGAGCGTCATGTACCTTTCCCGGCCATCCCATGTTGATCTCGCTGAAATGTCCCTTGTGATCCACCAGTGCTTGCAGCACCATTGAGAAGTACCCCTTGCGATTTATGTACTGGTTGGCAAGGTGGTCCGGTGTCAAGATAGGGATATGTGTTCTGTCTATCACCCCACCACAGTTAGGGAACCCCATTGCAGCAAAGCCATCCCCTATGACCTGCACATTTCCCAGAGTCACTACCCTTGATAGCAGAACATCAGTAATTGCACTGGCTACTTGAATCACTGCAGTCCCCACAGTAGATTTGCCCACTCCAAATTGATTCCTGACTGACCGGTAGCAGTCAGGCATTGCAAGCTTCCACAGCACTATCGCCACTCGCTTCTCAACTGTCAGGGCAGCTCTCATCTCGGTATTCCTGCGCTTCAAGGAGGGGGAAAGCAACTCACAGAGTTCCAGGAAAGTGGCCTTATGCATGCAAAAGTTTCGCAGCCACTGGGAATCATCCCATACCTGCAAGACTATGCGGTCCCACCAGTCTGTGCTTGTTTGCCAGGCCCAGAATCGGCGTTCCACTGTATCAACCAGCCCCACTGCCGCTATGATGTCCCATTTGCCACATCCCGTGCTTTCAGGAACGTCTGTGTCCATGTCTCCTCACAATCGTCCTCGTGCTGCCGTCTCTTAGCCAGGTTCTGCACATACTGCAGTATAATGCGTGAGGTGTTTACAATGCTCGCAACAGCAGTGGTGACCTGAGCGGGCTCCATGCTTGCCATGCTATGGCGTCTGCCCAGGTAACCCAGGAAAAAAGGCATGAAATGATTGTCTGCAGTTGCTTTCACAGAGGAAGGGAGGGGAAACTGACAACATGTACCCAAAACCACCCGTGACAATGTTTCTGCCCCCTCAGGCATTGGGAACTTAACCCTGAATTCCAGCAGAGACTGCGGGAACTGTGGGATAGCTTCCCACAGTGCACCACTCCGTGAGTCGATGCTAGCCACGGTAGTGAGGACGCACTCAGCCGACTTAATGCGCTTCGTGGGGACATACACAATCGACTGTACAAAATCGATTTCTAAAAATCGACTTCTATAAAATCGACCTAATTTGGTAGTGTAGACATACCCTTAAAAAAGCAAAGCATCTCAGCAGTTCCTTTACTTTTACACAGCTAGGAACAGAACCAATTCCTGTGCTTTGCACTGATCAATACACAATATCTCAAAAAGAGGCATCTGATCAATCACAATATCTCAAAAAGATTCTCAGCTCTAGAGTGAATTCCTCACAGAACTGCTTGTTCTTCCCCTAAACCACAGAAACTCTAGATGGGGAAGTGAGTACATTTTTCTCTCCAAACTTGTCTTGGGACATTTTGCAAAACTTCCTACTAATACTAAAATCAGTTAAATTTTACTGGTGGTAGCAAAATTGAGAGTCCTAATGTATAGGGGCCGCCAGCTGCCACCAACATTTTAAGTACTGTGTCAATTAGACCTACAATCATTCTCTAGTTTAGGCCAAGCACAGGTGTGTTTATAAGACAAATTAAAATTACATTTCCAGTTGGGCAAGTCTTTCATAGGCTTGCTAATGGCCAAGAGTTTTAAGGTGCATCTGTTTGCTTTGAAATACATGATCCATGCATATGTGGCATTTACACAGTTAATAAAATTAATACAATTTGAATTAATTCTAGTAGGAATTATGTGTATTACAGTAATACCCAGAGGCCTCAGTCAGGATCAGGGCCACCTTGTGCTAGGACATGTACAAGCACATTAACAATATGCTTCCCATCCCTGATCAGATTAAAAATCTAAGATGACAAGTGACATACAGAAGGAAGAGGAAAATATTGGTTTCTAATATTATAATACACCTTTCATATATTTTTGTTTTAAATAAAAACACCTTATTATACCCATCTATACCTCACTCTATCTTTTCTTACAGGCTATGGGGCAGTAATGTATAACTGAGGTGATTTTTATTTTTACTCACATTTAAAAAAAAATAAAAAGTATATATGAACTATATATTGTACAGGAAGGAAGCATGGTCTGGTGGTTAAGGCATAGGTGTACAGGGATCTGGGTTTTACTCAGTTCTGCCACAGACTTCCTCTGCAATTCCATTCACACTTAGAATATTGGCAATTTGTTTTACAGTAACAGCTAGCAATGGGGATCAACCACTAGTGTGGATGTGACTCAAGCACACAAGTTTTCATGCAAGGTGATAAAAACATCCAAAACCTAGCTAATCAAACAGTTTAGCCCAGGTACACCTGCACCATTCCTGGCTATTGCAAAAATACAGGTACCAATTTTTCTAATATATATGCTTCCTTTATGCCTCAATTTCATAATCCATTAAAGAAGGATTGTGAGGTTAACCTCACTAATATCTGAAAAGTACTTGAGGATTCTCATATACACCTGACTTTTGAAAATATTTGATGGGTTATGAGTATCTATGTGCATTCCCCAACAAGGGAAACATGGGAGAGCAGACCTCTATTTTCACAAGAAATGTGAATACAAAGGGATTTCACTTATAAAAGAAGACCCCAACATTTTGCAGTAATTGTTTGTTTCATTTCTTATCACTAACACTCTATTTTTAACAGGAAGGAGCCTTAGAAAAAAATAACTATTCTACTGGTGCTAAAAAGTAGATAACGCCAATAACTAGTGCTGTTTAGATTATAAATACTTTAGATGCTTCTCTGTATCACAAGTACATACCCAGGGGTGCTTTAGATACAGACTGTAGTACCATGTAACCACAGTAAAACCTCAATCAATACAAAATAAATGTATTGTAAATCAGTAAAAAAAAAAAGTTAGTTTCCAGTTAGGACCTTCATGTGGTTGGTGGCCACTTCTGTTGATTAAATTATTTTTATAATAAAGAATAAAAGTGGATTAATCACATTTTACAAGTTCTGCAGCATTTAAAAGTCAATTCTTCCATTGGCAGAAATGTATATTTTCCTAATGCTTTGTCAAGTCCAGTTTTAAATGAACTGCCCCATTTCTCATGGAAGACTTCCCCATCCTTCTAGAGCTCATTATTGAAATTTCCCCCCCTAATATTTAGCTCACATTTCTCCTTGTTTAATTCCATCCCATTGCTTATAGCTATACCCCTTTAAAGCCATATTAAATAACTTATCACCCTTCATTGGGTTTAGTTAGTAAGAGTTTCACATACTTATTAAGAACAGAAAGATTTTTATGGTTAGAAAAGACTAAAGTACTTCATATAATACTATTAAAAATAAAGCAGCACTGCAGAAATGGCAACAATGCAGCCACTTAAACTCACCTAAATCACAATCCATTTTTAAAATCTTGATACTTGTCTTTTGTTTATGTTCAGCCATAAAGCCATGGAATCACTCACAAGCCACAAAATTTATTTCACCCTTTCAATTTTTTAAAAATGTGTAGCATATGTACAGGGCAATGAACAGATGGTACATTTAATTAAAAAAGAAAGAAATAGAACCACCACAAACTCTTAAGCCCTATATTTTGCATACGCAATTACATGTAGTTATTTTCGACAACAGAAAAGAGAAGCTAAAATACTGTCAAGGCAAAAGAAAAAAATCAATAAATGAATGACAGTTACAACACAAATTTGCTGTAAATTGTGAAATATACCATACATTCTTCAACACTCAGGCCCTACCTACACTTCAAAACCATTTGTAACATGCTTGTAGTAGGCCAGTGGCTCTCAACCTTTCCAGACTACTGTACCCGTTTCAGGAGTCTGACTGGTCTTGACTACCCTCCCAAGTTTCACCTCACTTAAAAACTACTTGCTTACAAAATCAGACATAAAAATACAAAACACACAAGACAAAAACTGTCACAGCACACTATTACTGAAAAATTGCTTACTTCCTTATTTTTACTATATAATTATAAAATAAATCTATTGGAATATAAATATTGTACTTACATTTCAGTGTATAGTATATAGAACAGTATAAACAAGTCATTGTCTGTAGGAAATTTTAATTTGTACTGACTTTGCTTGTGCTTTTTATGTAGCCTGTTGTAAAACTAGGCAAACATCTAGATGAGTTGATGTACCCCCTGGTAGACCTCTGCGTACCCCCAGGGGCACATGTACTCCTGGATGAGAACCACTATTGTAGGCTAATGGTACTATGCTGACTGAGAGGGCATGGATGTGTCTGGACGGGAGGATGCATGTATCAAAAAGATCAACTTCAGGCCAGAAAGGAGTGGGAAGGCACAGAATCTACATCCAGATGGTCCTGTGCTTCCAGAGACCAAATCCCTTTCCCTTTTGTGGTGGAAGGGTAAAAGAGAGAATTTCCATCCCACCCCACAGAACAATGTGGGAGAAAAGTCAGCAAGGGGAACTGCCTGGAATTATCATCCCCCCACAACTCTCCTCTCATGGGATTTTCTACAGACGGGGACAATCTTTCCCACAGCAAGAAGGCAAGCATGCATGAAGTGTACCCCCATTCCATGTATCAAGGGCAGCACAAAGTAGACAAGTAGCTCTCCAAGAAGCTCTTGCACAGTACAGGTTTGTTTACACAAACAATTAGACTGTGGCCAGCTGGAGTGTGAATCTACCATACACTAATCTGCTGCAGTCTAACTGTCTGTATGGACCCTGCAGACGTGTCAATAGTTCATTAATGAACTTTGCACATAAACAAACAGACTGTGTGGTAAGCTAGTGAGGATCAGATTCACACCAGAGCTAGCCGCAGTCTAATTGTTTGTGTAGAGTCTGTAGACAAATCTATAGTGTGCAACTGCTACTTGGATCCTGGCCCAAACTCTATGGTTTTGTCCAAGAGCCAGATTGCGGTAGTGGATAAGGCAGTGGGCTGGGACTCAGGAAGCGTGTGTTATCTTCCTAGTTCTGCTACTGACCTGCTTTATGACTTTGGACAAGTCACTTCACCTCTCCACGCTTTAATTCTTTCCCCACCCCCTTTAATTATTTTGTCTATTTAGATTGCAAGCTCTTTGGGCAGACTCTCTCTTACGATGGGCTTGTACACACTACCACTTATGTCACTATAATTTACGTCACTCAGGGGTGCGAATAAGCCACTCTCCTGGGTGATGACATAAGTTACACCAACCTATGTGCTGGTGTGGACAGCACTATGTCAGTGGGAGAGATTCTCCCGACATCATAGCTACTGCCTCTCATAGAGGTGGTTTTATTATGCCCATGGGAGAGCTCTCTTGTCAGCACAGAGCATCTTCACGAGAAGCACTACAGCAGTGCAGCTGTAACACTTCTAGCGTAGACTAGCCCTATGTGTTTGAGCAGTGACTAATGCAATGGGTCCCTGACCTCACTTCGGCTATGTCTACACTACAGACCATAGAGACGCACGGCTGTACCGCTGCAGCTGCATCGCTGTAAGGTCTCCTGGGTAGCCAGGTCACTCTATGCCAATGGAAGAGAGCTTTCCCATCCGCATAATTAAACCACCCCCAAAGAGCAGCAGTAGCTATGTCATCAGGAGAGCATCTCCCGTCGACAGCGCTGTCCACGCCAGTGCTTCTGTCAGGGAAACTTATGTCGGTCAGAGGTGTGTTTTTTTCATACCCCTGACTGAGAAAAGTTTTACCAACAAAAGTGCTAGCGTAGACATAGCCTAAGAGCCTCTAGGCATTACTGTAAATACAAAGAAATAACGTCGCTCCTTTGGCAAGGGTAGCAGATTTTTGAGGCTTTGCAGTTCAGTTTCCCATCTGAAGCAGAAATCAGTTAAGCAGTCAGGTATTTTCTTACTGTAATTTATTTATTTACCAAATGTACACAAGTCTTGATTCCACACACAGGGGCTGTAAGAAACTGCACAGAGGCAACTCCCCATTACCCAGGCCCCAAGTAAATCACCTCTACCCTGTTCCCAGAAGCAGCTCTTCTGCCTGTCTCTTTCCTTAACAAAGAGGATATGTCTACAAGGCACAGTTTAGGCTAAAAACCAGGTAAGGCCCCGGTTAACACACCTATCATCCACCCAAAAAAAAAAAAAAAAAGCCACTGGTCTGGGTTTGGAGGTGCTTTAAACCTAGGCTAGCTTACCAGGCTGGCAGTGTGAATTAGATTCTGGGCTCTGCTTTAACTCATGCTGGAATCCACCTTGAGATGAGGATCCAGAGGGGAAAAATCATGCAAGCGCTGATAGCCCTCCAATGCCTTCCCACAATTTCCCCTGAAGGACAGACAAGTTCTTCCCTAACTGACCGGAAAAGAATCCTAGAGCATTTCAACACAAAGAACCATGCCCCCAGACACACACGGGTGAGCGCAGAAACAGTGAAGACACAGTAACTAGGGTAGGGGTTTGCAGCGTGGAGGCTGATACCCAAGGCTATGCTAACCTGAATGCTCTGATCCAGGTGCTCAGTCACCCAGGTTAGCTATGCAGTGGAGAAATAGCCACTGTCACCTGAGTTTTACATCTGGGAAAACCCTAGTCCAAGGCTGTTGTGAGCTTGTGCACCTATCTTCCTACTATGCGTAGCTACTCTGCGACACACAGAAATTTCAGTACCTCAACTGACAGACACAGAAGAGCTAGTCTCTGTATGCAGTTACTGCACAGTATCTTTTGCTCTTTCTGTGGAGAGTTTCATCCTGAATGGGGTCACGATGTATAAGCAAGCATGCAAGTCATTAGACACTTTTACCATAACAATTAAAACATTTTTTTTAAAAAAATGAAAACATATTTTTTTGTTTAAATTTAAACATTTCCCTACACAATTTGTAACCTAAACACGGCAGCATTATGCTGGTGCATTAACAAATAACACTGATCAGTTTATTAGTCATGATAAGTGGAAAAGTAAGTAAATAGCATTATCTAGGAAAAATGCAAAAATGTTGAAAAATTCAAAAGGAGAAAACCTTCTTCATTTCTTTTGAAGTACTTTGAAAAATCAAAACCACTTAATCATATAACTTATGACTGTACAGCAATGCAATTCTTTCATAAATTGCAAGACTAACATGATTTTTTTCTAATGCCATAATGCTGATATATATGTTGATCATGTGCACACACTTTCCTTACCAGAATTATGTATGATCATAGTCCTATTATATAACTAGAAATAGAAAAGCTCTATTTAAAAGCCTACCCTGGGTAAGGGGAAAATATTGTTCCCAGGTATTAGGCATTTAACTAATAGGAGCACATCGCATGTGTCATTTTTCCTAGTTTAACTGGTTCTTTCCTTTGCTACTTTTCATTTCACAATTCTTCAAATACTTATGCACGTGCTTAACTTTACTTACTCAAACTGTCCAGTTGAAATAAAATTAATGGGTCTATTCACATGCTTAGAGTTGAACATATGCCTACATTTTTGCAGGACTGGGTCGTTAGTTTTGATAAAAAAGCATGAGAAGGCACTCACTCCAGACTATATTATGGTTTTTTTAATGCCCCATGTCTGAAGGGTTGCTTGCTTTGCACTGTTTCTCAATAGCTGTACATTAGCCAAATGGACTTTCCAGAAAATGAAACTTCTCAGCACACAACACAAAGCCTTCTCTTCCCTCCTGAGTAACAGGAAATGAATTTGCCTCTCATCTGATTTTATATGAGGAGCAAGACTAAAAACATAACGGGACTGTGGCCCTGTCTAGATTTGGAAATAGGCTGTGTTTCAAAATGTTTGCTGGTTGTGGCTAACACTAGACTCCCTGAAAGGCTGACCACTGCCGGCTATCAGGTTTTTTAACACAACCGGCCATGTCTGCTGCAGTGGGTGCAAAGTCCTGTTTGAAGTCGGGCTAGTTAACATGTTTTCGCTCACACGTTTAAAAACATAGCCTATTTTCCTAGCCCAGACAATATCTATTTTCATGGCAGGCCAAGAGCGTCAGACAGCAGCAACCCCCAGGGGCCTGCAATGCCCAACGCAGCGCCCCCGCAATGGGAAATATGCAACTGGCAGGGTGAACTCCTCCCCTCTATGGACTTACAATGCACGGGGGGGGGGGAGACCTTCCCTCGAGCTGGGGGCCGCATCCACTCCGCGGGCCGCAAACCCAGCAGCGTAGGCTGCGCTTCCTCCCGCAGCGGGTGTGACGCCCCGCCCGCCCCGAGAGGGACAGCTGCTGGGCTCCAAGTCCGCAGGGGGTCCGGAGGCAGGCGCCCCGCACCCCGAGCGGAGGCTGGGGGCTGACAGGCGCGGGAGGGGAGCACCTTACCGGCCGCTCCGGAGGCGGTGGCGAGGAGACCCAGCAGGCAGAGCAGCGCGGGGAAAGGGGGCTCCATAGCCCCGGCTCACTCCAGTTCGCGCCGGCTCTCGGAGGGCTGCGCCTGCAGGGGGGAACAGCGCGCCGGCCGGACACCACCCACTGCGGGGGCAGGCCGGGGCCGGGGCCGGGCGTGCGGCCCCCGAAGCCTGCCAGCCCCTACAGGCTAGGCTGGGCTGGGCTAACGCGCCGCTCCCAACAGGGCTGGCTCCAGCGCGGAGCTCACGCTGCATCTGCTGGGCATGACCTGGGCCAGCCGTCACGCCCAGCCCCAGGTGCCTGGGCTGTCCAGAGCCAGCTCTGCTTCCCTCCGCCTTCAGCAGGGGGGGGGGAGCGAGCCCTCCCTTCCGAACGGTTCGTATTAGCCACCAGGTACAGTGCAGCGGACGTTGTAAGTTCACTAACAGGAGAAATCTCCTCTCACCTCACTAGTGTAAGACGTGCTCTGTCCTCCACCTCCCCCCTCTCTTTTAGATGGCTCCTCTAAACGCCTGACCTCGCCACTTCTGCACGCTCCTCTTCGCGTGGAAACTAGCTTGGAATAGGCTCTGAGTACCAAAGTTGAAAACTGAATTGAAATAAGGTTTGAAATCTCAACAGTATTCGATTGTGCTGGTAACATGCCTGTGAACTGCAATGGAAAAGCCTGGCCTAGCTGTCTGTATTTATCAATTGTCTCTATTCCGTGGTGGGGGTTATGTTTGGGTTATATTGTTTGCATTTTATTTCCAACAGGAGAGAAACAGACAACGCAGGCATGGGGAGGGAAACAACAGTAGCCACTGGAGTCAATAGGCTACTGACCTCTGCCATTTGACAGACATAGAAACTTTGGTAGCCTTGACCCATGTCATGTGACTGAAGCTGGATAACAAAGATCAATCTTTTACACACACTCCTCTGTCACACCTTTTATTACACATGATACTGTGCAAACACAGAAGATGTAGCCCATCCCCAAGGAATTTAAACTACAAGTGACACTAAGAAGAATATAGATGCATATATTTTGAGTCCCATAACAATTCCCAGTTTGAGTTGAAGTACATAGTTTATTAAAAAGGCCCATTTTCTCATGCTTGTTCTTGTCCTTTAGCATTTTAGAATAAGTTAACATTTATAATATACCCAGTAAACTTCACCCACAAATACTATTACATTAAGATAAAATAACCCCTATCTTAATTCTTGAGCACCAATGAAGAAGGTCTGCCCTGCATTTAATCAGGCTCCACCATTGTAGGACCTTTTGTCTCCTTTGCTAACAAAAAATCAAATTCTGCAGTCCTTTCTTGAGTAAAAGCTCCTACTGGAGTCAATGGGAGATTTATATCAGTACGAACAGCAGAATTTGGCCCAAAAAGATTTAAGAGGTCCCTTTAGGTAGGAGAGAATTCATAGTAAATCTTAAAAAGACAAGATGGTATGTAAATTTTATAACTGATGTGTCTCATTATACATCAGACAAAGTATCTTGAGGCTGGAAGATAAGATGACTACACCTGATGGGTACTTCCCCTATTTTCAGGGGAATTCCCTTGCGGGCTGTTACCGCAACTTCAGAGGTCCATTAAATGGACACCAGTGAATCAGACCTTAGCACGTATTAAATGCTTAAATTGGCCAGATTTCTCTTTAAGTATTGCCAGCTCCGTGCAGCAGAAGCCTGGTAGTCATTAGGAGTCTTCTTGTATTCCACAGTAACATGTTTTTCTCATTATAAAAGAATTCAACAGCACCAATTTTTATCAGTCACAAAGTTTCTACTCAACCTCCTTATCATATTAGTTATTACTCTTTGGTAGAAACACCATTGTGCTAGGTGCTGTACGAACATTCAGCTCTGTTAATTTTTCCCACACAAGCAAAAAAATTAGGCTGGCTTTATAAATTTTATTCTTTCAAGAGTGAAGAAGAGCATGTTTGTATATTATCCTCACTGTACACTTCAATCCAGAAAATGGGCTGTTCATTTATGCTAAGACAGTTGTGCTCAATGAAATAAAAGCTACCCAAGATTCCATTTATTGGTATATTGCAAAAAAACATTGGAAGTGTGCCTTACAAAATTATTTACATAATTCACAACAATACACAAATGAAACACTTTATAAAAACACTGTATCCTTTTATTGTATATTCATGTGTGTCTTGAAATCATAATTTAGTTATCTTGGTAATAACATTAAAAATACACTTTCTGTCTGTAAATTCACATCCAGGCAAGCCCATAAGTGCAAACAGTCATAAAACTAGCAAGGCTGAACACACATGTATCTAATTTATATTTGTACAAAAATACCCTGATCTGTACTTTTGTTAGAAAAGGACACTGAACCATATACAACTTTATTTAATACAGTACAAACTTCTCTAAATCCACTAATTTAGACCCCATCCAGCAAAACATTTAAGCATTTATGTTAACTTAAAATTATGCACGTTTAAGTGCTTTGCTGGATCATGGCCACGCTGCCTATCACTTTATTGATAATATTTTATTTTATCACATTAGTTGGAAATTTTTGTCATTAAATACACAGTAGAAACAAGAACTGTGTCCTCATGTGTTTGTACAACACTTACCATAGTAAGATCCCACTCTGCTTGGTGCTACTGTAATATACATGTTTCATAACTATAATAAAATAGAGGATCACAAGAACCAGACTGTTGTAAAAGCAATATGTGAAGCACAGCAACAGGGTTAAATAGCCACACGTTTTACCTAAAATTTATTCCAAGGTATTGCAGCCAATTTCAAAAGTTTTTTTGCATAAATTGCTATAAGGCCAATTTCTTTCTTACTCTCTTTTCTTAGTTATGGCCAATTAGAGAACTAATACAGAACTATTTTCTTGAGCGTGCTTGTCTGGTACCTATTCTTGTATATGGGTACTAAAACCATCTACAAGAATCTTGCTAGAGAGATACTGTACTTCTAAATATCATTTTAAAAGATTGCATATCAGAACAGTGCAAACAAGCACAAAGGAAAGTGTTGCGTCAGCAACAAAAATAAGCTCATAAATAGGCTCTCTGGCCTGCCACTCTTAACAGTGTATCTTAAAAAAATCAGTAGTATTCTCAGCGTATTTGACCAAATGTACTACTGATGTAATAACACTGATGTCAATGGAATTACACCAGGGATTAATTTGGTCTTTTGTATACAGTATTCGTTTTATTTGTTTTTTCTTTTTTTACTTAAATAGCATTCACTCCTTCAAAACGGTAAACAGGTCTGATCTTAAAAGGACAATGTGCATTAAGAAACATTTTTCTTACAATTATTATTCCACTTTCACACAGTGACTTATTGTAATGGTTTAATCAAGAACTATATATTTTAAAAAACCCTTCACTCTAGTAGCCTTTTTGGAGTATATAGGAAAGGCAACTGACACAGCACATAAAAATCAAGTTTAACTCATATGTAAATAGATCAAGAATTTGTAGCGTGTATGCACACAACTGGAGTTGAACACAACAGAGTGCAACAGACTAGGAAATGAACTGTGAGTCTTTCCCATGTGTTAGTGCAGGACATCATCATTCAGATCTAATTCTATACCAACTTTAAAAACATAGGATGGATTTTGGCAGATTTAAAGGTTATTCTCTAACTACTAGTTTAAGACTAGTCTTCCTTTACTACTCCCTCCCCATTCCCACAAATTGATTTTCAATATGTCTACTATGGGGTACTTGCATCACCCACAAATCAGAGCCTATGAAAAGAATACTGAAAATACTTGCTTAAAAGGGACAGTCTCCTTACAGTGAAAAGTACACCATTCATTGAACTGTTTTTAGACGATCACAGAGTATTTACATAAGGTTTGAATTTTGCTCATGTTTGTATTTAGCCCTTAATCCCAGTTGTGTGGACACCAGTAGCATATTCGGAGGTCATGGCTATTCATGTATGAGCCTGCAACAGGCTCAGACTTAAGTGTTACCTGGCTCTTTAATAGGGATATTTCCTTATTGATAGAATCCCATAGTGAAAGAGCATACTCTACGTCATGATTCTAGCTCTGAAGGACACCTGAACAATCATTCAGTATGATAGGGAAGAGTGATGATGGCCTTTTGGTGGCCTCTGAGAAAAAAAAAAATCAATGTTCAGATATATAATTTTTTTTCTCTCTTGCACTCAATGGACCATAATGAGCATACCAAATGTTAAGATTCTACCTCAGTAGGAACAGAAATTGTCAGTGGTTACAAGCCTCTCTGTATTATATCACAGTTGATACTTAATGACTTATTACAAAAGTGGTTATTCCAAATATCATTTATCTGGTATTTATCATCATATTTTGTGCTAGTTGTTGGTGACCCAATGCTGGAAACAGGGAATGTACTGTATTTCAAAATGTATGTCTTTTGACACCAACGGTTTAAATCAATAATTGTCTGAAAAAGGTAGATATTTAATTTAAAGTTTGTTTGGTTTGCAGTTTAAATGTCTATTCCTCACCCGTAACCCCCCAAAAACACCTTTTTCTTTCTTTCTTTTTTTTTTTTTTCTGGTAAAAAGAAAAGATAATGTAGGTAAAGATTTTAGAGGCAGTACCCAGAGTTAATATGGAATCACAGAGCTATAGAGGCTCAGGGAACTTCTATCTTGTGCAAGATTTACAGGTAAGGCCAAATTCAGTTAACTCCCACTGCCTTAAAATTGCACACATGTATTAGAGGGCATAATTTAGCCACGAGTTAATAATTATCTTACTCATTTTTCAGAAGGAACTAATAAAGTGTCAAGTAGCCCATTCCCCATAGTTTCACACAGTGGAATTTGTAATAAAACCATTAGTAAGAACAGTTTGTCAGTAACCATCTTTGGTAAACATACTATCAGTCTCATCTTCATTCATCCCTCGTTCATAGCGTACTGCAAAGAAGCCACCCCACTGAAGCCGTTTCTTTTTGTAGAGATACCAAATTAATCCAGCAACCAAGACTAGGATAATTAACAGAGCAAATGCTATAGCCACTCCAGTATGATTAGTGCCTGTAAAAGAGAAATGAAAATAGTTAATCAGTGTTTTTGACTGAAAAATATTTGTTATACAGCAAAGTTTTATACTAGTATGTATAAATTTATTATAAAGTCATTTTATTGAAGTTCAGGAACTCTATTTTAAGTCTTACAGACACACACTAATATTTTCCACACCATCAATTCAAAAGCTAGTTTCCTATAAGTGCCAAATATTATAGCTGAGCACAAGCTCCACTATAATTAAGGTTAAGAAGCCCTTTCTGTTTAAAGCTGGACTGTTCTAATTGTGCTACAATCCATCTGGTTACTTGGATTGCCTTGAAATTTGGTTTGCCTCCTGGAGATTCAGAATAGGGTCAGTGATCTAAATTTGGGGCCATTTGCCACAGTGTCCTGGGATACAGCACCCCAGAAAAAACAAAAAACAAGCAGCTTTTCTTAAATTAAAGGTGACTATTCTGGCAATGCTTTTTTGAATATACTTGGGAAGTGATTGTTGAATTTCACAAGTGTGGTAGTCTATCAGGAGAGTATGTTAAGTGTTTGAGTGCAGGGCAAGTGCAGATAGCTCCTTTCCTTTACAGTGAAAAGACAGAGCGAGTATGTGTAGTAGGAGTGTTTTGGGGGCACTGCTCAAAGAGGCCAGAGTTAAGGTTACATGGGGGTGTACCTTAGCTCTGTGTTTCCTGGTTTTCTGAAGTCTGAACTTGACATTCTGGAAGGGCGCAAGATATTGGTGGACAATATTAACTCTGTATTAACAAAGTTTTGTGCCATTTAATCTAGTAGCTAATTTTGAATCACTTTGCTGAAATTTCTTAATCTACTGAGAAATTATTTACATTTCAATCAATGTGGAATTGCACTCAATATAACTGAGTGTACTTTGGGTCCTCTGACATGAACATTTTTTGAAAAACAGAAGTAGCAAATTTTGAAGTGGAGACACACTTTAAAGGTCTAACTACTGAAAACATTTCATAAAAAGCATAAAAACCTATAGTCTTTAACGTTGGTTTTCGTCACTGTTTAAATGTACTTTGTGCCTCAGTGCATACTTAATTCCAAAGTCCCTGAGCTTCCTAGAAGCAGGAGGAAACCCATTTCTGAAGCAGGGTCAGAGAAGATCTTGTAGCTCTCTTCCTTAACAACATGAACGGGAACATTAGCTTCCCATTGTTCCTCCCTCTCAACTTCCATGGAGGTATAGGCAAAAATCGGAAAGATCCCACTGCTTCCAAGGACCCTTTCTGACCCAAGTAACTGATTTCTATCCTGGAAGGAGTGAAATGTGAAGTAGCAGTATGGGAACTGGATCCTTTCCCCAGCCATCAGGCAGGTAAAGTTATACCAGCAAACCTTTAAGAGTAAACAAGACCGTAGTCTAGTGTAGCTTGTCTGCGTGCAAGAATGGATAAACTTGAAGATGGGACTTCTTACTCATAGCAAGAATTACTTTAGCTCCTCAATGGAAAAAGCATAGTGACACATCCTATACAGAAATAGCTAGCAAAGATGGGTATCTTAGTAAGGGGGAAACTTGCTGCTATGAAGGAAACTTACAGAGATTATTCTATGACATGGACACGCATTCTAGATTTTGCTGAAATCTACGCAGCTGTCATGGTAACACTGCATACACAAATGAAGCCATTAAAATGCTAGTGCTCCAAACTGATCTCTCAGTGATCAGGTCGTGGCACCCTCAACTTTTCTGTGGCATGCCACATACATGCAGCTGCTGCCCACAGGACCAGCCACAGTACTAAAACCATGAATTCCTGCTTCCCCATGTGAGGTCCACTGGTGGGGCAGGAAAGAAGACAAACACTGGTATTCTGTAGCCCCCCATATTTATTTCTGTTGTAGCTATTAATAAACTTTGGAAAACACACTTCTGTCCTACAGCAGACTAGATATTAGGGAATGTAGACTGATGGTATACACTTGGTACATGCCAGCAGAAGAATTCTGGAACTAGCAAATTTTGGAATTTTGCAACTAGGAAAAGACTCAAAAACTAACAGCAATTTTTTTTTTAAATACATCAGAAGCAGGAAGCTTGCCAAGCAATCAGTGGGGCCATTGGATGATCAAGGTTCAAAGGAGCATTCAAGGAAGATAAGGCCATTGTGAAGAAGCTAAATGAATTCTTTGCATCTCTCTTCAGCGCAGAGAAATGTGAGGGAGATTCCCACACCCGAGCCATTCTTTTTGGTGACAAATCTGAGCAACTGTCCCAGACTGAGGTGTCAATAGAGAAGATTTTAGAACTGATTGGTAAATTAAACAGTAATAAGTCACCAGGACCAGATGGTATTCACCCAAGAGTTCTGAAGGAACTCAAATATGAAATTACAGAACTATTAAGTGTGGTATGTAACCTATCACTTAACTCAGCTTCTTTACCAGATGACTGGAGGATAGCTAATGTGACACCAATTTTAAAAAAAGGCTCCAAAGGCAATCCTGGCAATTACAGGTCAGTAAACCTAACTTCAGTACCAGAAAAAAAACCAAACGGTTACTCACCTTTGTAACTGTTGTTCTTCAAGATGTGTTGCTCATATCCATTCCAATTTAGGTGTGTGCGCGCTGCGTGCACGGTCATCGGAGAATTTTTACCCTTGCAACACCCGATGGGTCAGCGGTGGAGCCCCCTGGGGTGATGCCTTCATGGTGCTCAATATATACCCCAGCTGACCCAGCGCCCCCTCAGTTCCTTCTTGCTGGCTACTCCAACAGAGGGGAAGGGAGGTGGGTTTGGAATGGATATAAGCCACACATCTCAAAGAAGAAGTTACAAAGGTGAGTAACCGGTTTTTCTTCTTCAAGTGCTTGCTCATATCGATTCCAATTTAGGTGATTCCCAAGCCTTACCTAGGCAGTGGTGTCGGAGTGAATCAACGTGGATTGTAGGACCATTCTACCAAACGCCGTGTCGTCTCTGGCGTGCTGGACGATGGCATAGTTTGAAGCGAAAGTGTGTACCGAGGACCAAGTTGCGGCTCTGCAGATGTCATGGATCAGCACCTGGCCAGAAAAGCCGCCGATGAGGCCTGGGCCCTTGTGGAGTAAGCAGTGAGGGGCGAGGTCGATACACTGGCAAGATCATAGCAAGTTTGGATACACGACGTGATCCACAAGGAGATCCGCTGAGATGAAACCAGGAGGCCTTTCATCCAGTCCACCACCGTGACAAAGAGCTGGGTCGTCTTCCTGAACGGTTTCATACGCTCAACGTAGAAGGCGAGGGCCCTACGGACATTGAGGGAGTGCAGCCGCTGTTCCTGGCAACTGGCATGTGGTTTTGGATACAAAACCAGAAGAAATGTGTCCTGGCTGATATGGAAGGCTGATACAACCTTCGGAAGAAAGGCTGGATGAGGCCAAAGCTGCACTTTATCTTTATGAAAGATATAGTAGGGTGGTTCGGAGGTAAGGGCTCTGAGCTCAGAGACTCGCCGCGCCGACGTGATAGCAACAAGGAAAGCTGTTTTCCAGGAGAGGTAGAGGAGGGAGCAGGTGGTCAGCGACTCGAACGAGGGCCCCATGAGTCTGGAGAGAACCAGGTTAAGGTCTCATGTCGGGACTAGGTGTCGAACTTGTGGGTAGAGATGGTCCAGGCCCTTAAGGAACCTGCCAACCATGGGATTGGCGAAGACAGAGCAGCCATTCACACCCGGGTGAAAAGCCGAGATCGCTGCAGGGTGAACTCTGACAGAGGATGCCACCAGGCCCTGCTGTTTTAGGCCCAGCAGGTATTCCAAAATGAGAGGCATGGACGCCTGGATAGCGGGTGTGTTGGGCTGAGTGCACCAGCAGGAGAACCGCTTCCACGTCGCCGTATATGTGGCCCTAGTGGAGGGCTTCCTGCTGCCCATCAGTACTTGTTGCACAGATTCTGAACAGCGAAGTTCTGCAGGGTTCAGCCACGCAGCATCCATGCCGTAAGGTGGAAAGATCGTAGGTCGGGATGGCAGAGGCGACCGTGATCCTGAGTAATCAGGTCTGGAAGAAGAGGCAGAGGGACTGGAGCACCTATAGAGAGTTCCAGGAGCGTGGTGTACCAGTGCTGTCTGGGCCACAGCAGAGCTACCAGAATCACTCGCACCCTGTCCCTGCGTACTTTGAGCAAAAACCCTGTGCACCAGGGGAAACGGGGGAAAGGGGTAAAATAGACTCATCCAGGGGAGCAGGAAAGCATCTCTGAGAGCGCCCGGGGAGCGGCCCTGGAGGGAGCAGAAAGCTGGACATTTCTGATTGCTGCGGGAGGCGAAGAGGTCAACCTGGGCAAACCCCCACTTTCGGAAGATGGGATAGATGACATCTGGTTGAAGGGACCACTCATGTGAGCGGAAGGATCTGCTCAGGTGGTCCGCCAGCATGTTCTGGACCCCAGGTAGAAAGGAAGCCACCAGGTGATGGAGTGGTCTATACAGAATTCCCACAGTCGAACGGCCTCCTGACAGAGCGGGGAGAAGCGGCCCCCCCCGTTTGTTGATGTAGAACATGGCCGTGGTGTTGTCTGTGAGGACCGCCACACAAGAACTCTGCAGCCGCTCCCGGAAGGCTTGACAGGCAAGGCGTACCGCCATCAGCTCCTATACGTTGATATGAAGAGAGAGCGTGGACGGGGGCCATAGGCCCTGCGTCTGAATGTTCCCAAGGTGGGCACCCCAACCCAAGGATGACGCTTCCATGATGAGGGACAAGGAGGGCTGCGGGCTGTGAAAAGGGACTCCTTCGAATACCACCTGGGGATCTATCTACCATTGGAGGGAAGCCAGGACCCACTCCGGGATGTTGACCACCAAGTTCAGCCTGTCTCGACCTGGGCGATAGACAGATGCCAGCCAGGCTTGTAACGGGCGGAATCGAAGTCTGGCATGCCTCCTCACATATGTGCAGGACGCCATGTGGCCGAGAAGACTCAAGCAACTTCTTGCTGACGAGGCTGGGAAGCTGTGAAGGCTCCGGATGATGGCCACCATAGCCTGGAAATGAGCATCCTGCAGGAGGGCTCGTGCCTGCACGGAGTCCAGAACCGCCCCAATGAATGCTATTCTCTGGGTTGGTTCTAGTGTCAACTTTGCCACGTTGAGAAGGAGGCCTAACCGACTAAATGTGTCCGTGACGAAGTGAAGGTGGAACTGCACCTGATCTCTGGTGCGCCCCCGGATAAGCCAGTTGTCGATGTAAGGGTATACCTGCACCCGCCATTGATGAAGGAAGGCCGCCACGACTGCCATACATTTGGTGAACACTTGGGGGGCCGTGGAAAGACCGTGGAGAAGGGAAGGGCCGTGAACTGATAGTGTTCACGGTTGACCACAAAGCGGAGGAAGTGTCTGTGCACCGGATGAATCGCTATGTGAAAATACACGTCCTTCATGTCTAGGGCAGCGTACCAGTCTCCAGGATCCAGGAAAGGTATAATGGTGCCCAAGGAGACCATGCGGAACTTCAACTTTACCATGAACTTGTTGAGACTGTGCAGGTCCAGAATGGGCTGAAGCCCGCCTTCTGCCTTGGGGATTAGGAAATATCGGGAGTAAAACCCCCTGTCCCTTAGCTACCTTGGAACCTCCTCGATCGCCCCCATGGCGAGGAGCGTCTGAACCTCCTGAATAAGGAGTTTCTCATGAAACAAGTCCATGATGGGGAAGGAGGACGGGAGGGTGGGGAGGAAGAAAACTGGAGAGAGCATCCCACTTCCACCGTGCGGAGGACCCAGCGGTCCATAGTTATGTGGGACCAGGCATGGTGGAAGCGGGATAAACAATTCAAGAAGGGTGGGGTAGGGTACATTGTCCTCGAGCATCCCTTCAAAAGGACTGTTTTGAGCCCGACGAAGGCTTGGATGGACCCTGGCCTTGCCCAGACTGGGGATTGGAGGGCTTCCTCCTGCCATTATGCCCCCGTCTCCTATAAAAATCCTGTCTCGGTCGAGGGGGAGGATAGGAGCGTTGTTGTGGCTGCTGGGGTTTGAAGGGTTTCTGCTGGGTAGCTGGTGTGTGCATGCCCAGGGACTTCATTATCGCCCTTGAGTCTTTAAGGCTTTGTAGCCTGGAATTGGTCTTGTCCGAGAACAGGCCTTCTCCATCAAGGAGGAGGTCCTGCAGTGTTTGCTAAAGCTCCGGTGGCAAGTTGGAGGCTTGCAGCCAGGAGATATGCCTCATCGCTATCCCCAAGGACAAAGTATGTGCAGCAGAATCCGCAGTGTCCAGCGAGGCCTGCAACGAGGTCCGTGCCACTGTTTTGCCCTCATCAACCAGGGCCCCAAACTCCTCTCTGGACTCAGGAGGTACTAACTCCTTAAATTTCAGCATGGAGTAGCGGCTCAGGAGCACCTGCTGATTAGCGATCCTGAGCTGAAGACCCCCCCAAGGAATAAACTTTGCGCCCGAACAGATCAAGGAGCTTGGTGTCCTTTGATTTGGGAGCTGGGGCCTGCTAGCCATGCCGTTCGTACTCGTTCACCAATGCTACCACTAGCGAACAAGGCTGCGGGTGGGTGAACAAATAATCATACCCCTTTGAGCGGACAAAGTATTTGCGTTCCACTCCCTTAGCAGTCAGTGGGATGGATGCAGGGGTTTGCTAGATTGTTCTTGTGGTGGACTGGATAGTCCGAATAAAGGGAACGGCTACCCTTGACGGAGCTTCCACTGATGGAATATCCACCACTGGGTCCTCCACCTCTACCACCTGCAAGTTCATATTGTGGGCCACCCTGCGCAGGAGGTCGTGGTGGGCACAGAGGTCTAGGGAGGTGGGCCCAAGACTATAGTGCCTGCCACCGCCTCGTCGGGTGAGGAGGAGGACGCCGCCACAGGGGGGAGAGGGTCATCTAAGGCCTCTTGCATAACTGAGCCCAGCTGTCCCGTGCCAGCGACCTCAGGGCCTGGAGCAGGAGCCAGTGTTCGAGGAGGTCCTGTAGCGGGAAGAGGAGCCACTACGGTCTCCATGCCTCCCGGCGCGGGGCGAGTGGCGGCAGCCTCTGGCACTTGTGGCTCGGATGGGGCTGAGTGAGAAGCCCCAGACGGAGCACCCTGGGCCTGGTGGTATGCCCAGGATGTTCAGAATGGCCATTGGGTGGGCCTCTGAGCGGGACCCTGCTCCTGCGCCTGCCAATGCCCAGCCCCCGACTCAAGGTGGCTATGGTCCACGTGGTGGCAGTCCGAGAACAGCCACCCAGCTTCTGAACTCGAAGAATGGGAAACGGAACAGGGAGGCCACAGTGGTGCTGAGCGGATCTGCACTGGGTCACGCTGATGGAGCGATGGTGAACGATGCCGTGACGCTGGGGAGCGGTGCCGGGACCTGGAACAGTGCCTGGATCTGGACCTGGGTCCAGACCAGGGGCAGGCAAACATTTTGGCCTGGGGGCTGCATTGGGTTTCAAAAATTGTATGGCGGGCTGGTTAGAGGAGGGGACGTGGTCCGTCCCCTACCCCCTATCGCCCCTGACAGCCCCCCCCCTCCCCGGGACTCCTGCCCCATCCAACCCTTCCTGTTCCCTGACGGCCCCCCCAGGACCTGTGCCCCATCCAACCACCCCTTCTCTCTGTCCCCTGACCACCCCGGTACTCCTGCCCCTGACTGCCCCCCCACCGCCCCATCCAACGCCCCCTTTCCTTCCTTACTGCCCCCCTGGGACCCCTGCACCCATTCAACCCCCCTTCTCCCTGTCTCCTGACTTCCCCCAGAACCCCTACCCCGACTGCCCCCCACTGCCCCATCCAATGCCCCCCTCCTTCCTGACTGCCCCCCAGGACCCCTGCCCCCATTCAACCTCCCTGTTCCCCGCCCTCTGACTGCCCTGACCCCCTATCCACCCCATGACCATCCCCCCGAATTCCCCTGCCCTCTATCCAACCTGCCCTGCTCCCTGCCCCTTACCGTGCAGCACAGAGCACCGGGTCAGGCCGTGGCTCTGCAGCTGCGCTGCCCCAGGAGCTCGCAGTCTCACTGCACCGCCCGGAGCATTGCACCGGTGGTTCAGTGAGCTGAGGCTGCGGGGCAGGGGGAACAGCGGGGGAGGAGCCGGGGGCAAGCCCGGGACAAGGACTCAAGGGCTGGGCAGGAGGGTCCCGCAGGCCGGATGTGGCCCGCAGGCTGTAGTTTGCCCACCTCTGGTCTAGACAATGAGCAGTGTCGAGAGCGGAGTTGGGTCCTGGATCTGCTCCTCGATGGTGACTGCAGAGCAGCGCCACGACCGGGACCAGTGCCGGGAGTCGGAGCGGTACCGTATGACCAGCATCGCAAGTACGACCAGTGCCGCGACTGCGAGCGATGCTGGGACTGCGAACGGCGTCAGGAGTGCAAGCGGCGTCAAGAGCAGGAATAGTGCCGAGAACGAGACCCGTGCCGTGGCTCGACTGACGGTGCTGACGGGTAGATCAGGGCCAGCTTTCCTCCGGACAATGCTGCACGTGCAGGTTCTGGTGCCTTGCCATGAGGCTGAGGGGATGCCGATACCATCATGGCAATAAGGTCCCTCGCAGCTGCAAAGGTATCCGGAGTGGACGGCAACTGGACCTCGACCACGCTGTGTACTGGGAAGTCCAGGGGCACCGAACTCAACGGCTCTCCTCTCGGGGCTGGAATCAACAGTGCCGAGGCCATAGACTGTGCCCCTAGGTGCTCGCCTGCGGGACATGCCTCCAGAGGCGGTTCCAAGGGGGCTGGTCTCTGTGGAGGTGGGCCAGCCTTTTCCGGCTTCTGGTGCCGCTTCTGGGCAGGAGAGTGGGAGCGGTGCTGGGCCAATGATGTCGGCTGCGGTGCCAGGAAGCGTCCGGTGCAGGGTCTTGGTCCGAGTCCAACTGCGGTGCTGCTTCTACTGCTGCCGCCAGGGCACTGTGCACCAAGGCGCTTGGTGCTGGATCTTGGCGCACCGCAGGAGGTTGAGGGCTAAGAGCCGCCTCCATAAGGAGCTGTTTGAGACAAAAGTCCCGCTCCTTCTTGGTCCAGGGACAAAACCCCTTGCAGATCCTGCACTTGTCTGTTTGATGAGACTCCCCCAGACACTTTAGGCAAGAGTCGTGGGGGTCACCCGTTGGCATGGGCTTAGAGCAGGAACCGCAGGGCTTGAATCCCAGAGCTTTGTGCATGAGCCCAATAGAAAATCGGGAAGGAGGGGAACCCCCCCAACCCACTAGTACTAACTAACTACAACTATAATTATGAACTACTATAAACTATCAACTATGAACTATTATAAACTAGAAACTGCAAGTGCTAGGAAGAGTGGAGGCCAGCGAAGCCGAACTCCACAGTTCCAACGTCATGGGCGGTAAGAAGGAACTGAGGGGGTGCTGGATCAGCTGGGGTATATAATCGAGTGCCATGAAGATGCCACTCCAGGGGGCTCCACAGCCGACCCACCGGGTGTTGCTAGGGTAAAAATTCTCCGACAGCTGTGCATGCAGCGCGCGCACACCTAAATTGGAATTGATATGAGCAAGCACTCGAAGAAGAACTAGTTGAAACTTATGGTAAATAACAGAATTATCAGACACCTAGATGAACATGATTTGCTGTGAAGGAAGCAGCATGTCTTTTTTAACGGGAAATCATGCCACACCAATCGATTAGATTCTCTGAGGGGGTCAACAAACATGTGGACAAGGGTGATCAAGAGGATACAGTGTACTTGGACTTTCAGAAAGCCTTTGACAAGGTCCCTCACCAAAGGCTCTAAAGCAAAGTAAGCAGTCATGGGATAAGAGGGAAGGTCATTTCATGGATCAGTAACTGGTTAAAAGACAGAAAACAAAGTGTAGGAATAAATGGTCAATTTTCAGAATAGAGAGAGGTAAATAGCGGGATCCCCAAGGGATCTGGACTGGGACCAGTGCTGTTCAACATATTCATAAATGATCTGGAAAAAGGGGTAAATAGTGAGCAAAATTTGTAGATGATACAAAGTTACTCAGGATAGTTAAGGCCAAAGCAGACTGCGAGGAGTTACAAAAGAATCTCACAAAACTGGGTGACTGGGCAACAAAATGGCAGACGAAATGTTGATAAATGCAAAGTAATGCACAATGGAAAACATAATCCCAATTATGCATACAAAATGATGAGATCTAAATTGATTGTTATCATTCAAGAAAGAGAATTTGGAGTCATTGTGGATAGTGCTGCAGCAGTCAAAAACGCTAACAGAATGTTAGGAACGGGATAGATAATAAAATAGTGAATATCATAATGCCACTATATAAATCCATGGTATACCCACACCTTGAATACTGTGTGTAGTTCTGGTCACCCCATCTCAAAAAAGATATATTAGAACTGGAAAAGATATAGAGAAGGGCAACAAAAGTTATTAAGGGTGTGGAACAGCTTCCATATGAGGAGAGAATAAAAAGACGGGGATTGTTCATCTTGGAGAATAGCTGACAAAGGGGTGATATGATAGAGGTCTATAAAATCATGAATGGTGTATAGAAAGTGAATAAGGAAGTATTATTCCTTCAAATAACACAAGAACCAGGGGTCACCCAATGAAATTAATAGGCAGCGGGTTTAAAAACAAACAAAAGGAAGTACTTCTTCACATAATGCACAGTCAACCTGTGGAACTCATTGCCTGGGGATGTTGTGAAGGCCAAAACTATAACTAGGTTCAAAAAAGAATTAGATAAGTTCATGGGGAATAGGTCCATCATTGACTACTAGTCAAGATGGTCAGGGATGCAGCCCCATGCTCTGGCTGTCCCTAGTCTCTGACTGCCAGAAGCTGGGAGTGGATGATAGAATGGATCACTTGACAGTTGCCCTGTTCTGTTCATTCCTTTTGAAAGCATTTGGCATTGGCAACTGTCGGAAGACGAGATACTGGGCTAGATGAACCACTGATCTGACTCAGTATGGCCATTCTTATGATGAAGACCTCTAACTATTTACTAATATCTATCTATGCATTTCTAGTGTGCCCATCAACATGACATATCCCATGCACAGAAATGCGGCAACCAGGTATTGAACATACAAAGATTAAAGCAGAAATTAGCTGCATTGTTCACAAAAACAAAAGCAGCCTAAAAATAAACAGGATAAATGAACCTTGCAACGTAGACTGGTCTTATAAAAAAACCTCTGAATTAAAGCCAACATTGAAATGTAAATTAGTCCAGATTCTTCACAACTATGAAAGAAAAGATAGTATCAGCTCTCTAACTCTTCTACAACTACACTGGACACATTATCCTAGGCAGAGAACACACCAAAGGCCATTTATATATCATTTAAGTCCCACTTAAGCCACAGGACTTCTGGAGTGAATTTCATCTGAGTGTACACAGACCTTTCCTGACATAAAAATGCTTCAGTACAACAATTTAAAAAAAAAAGTGAATTGTATATTAAACACAAGAAAGACATACCTAGCGGAGCTTTACAAACAACTCTGCCTTTACTATGACTGCAGTCAACTTCAGACCATGTTCCATTTGTGGATAGGATAACACTGCATTTCCCATTGACTTTTGAAGTTCCGTTTGCCCAATTGGCATATTTAACTGCTGAACCATCAAGCCAGTTCAAGGACTTAGCTGTAGGGAAAGATCACAAATACTGCTTTCATAAATCACCATCAAAATTTGCAATATTGCAGCATAATGTGAAACATGAAATTTATTAATTTCATCACATTTCTAAACATCAACTGTAGGTGCCCATCCAGTGAGCTGGGTGCCTATTAAATAAATAACAAACGACAACAAACTGCCCATAAATATAAATATACCCATCTCAGTGCACCCTTCCTGAGAGAGACAGGCTTTGCAGCATGCCCAGGTTAACAAATCTGGGATCTGGCAGACCAAGGTTTGGGAGCGAAGTAAGTCCAATTACTGAGCAACCTGCAGAGAAAATGCCGTCAGCCCCTCAGTCTCATGTATATTGAAGGAGTTCCAGCACAAGTGCCTTTGCTCATCCTAAATGTGGCACAGGGAGAGGTGATACTCAGATAACCAGGTCCCAAATCATTTAGGGCTTAAAGTCCACCTGGAAACTTATTGGAAGCCAGTGTAGATCATGGTGTCCTAGTCTAATGTGCTCCCAATGTGCGACTCCACTTAATAAGAACACTGCAGCATTCCAGCAGTAGATTAAGCTTCTAAATAGTCCCCATGTAGGGCGCATTACAGCAATCTAGTCTTGAGGTGATAAAAGCATGGATAATTCTGACAAGGTTCACATTGGAGAGAAAGGTTTATATTTGTCTTGCCAGGCGCAGATGGAAAATACTCTGTCACAGCTGCTACCTGGGCATCTAGGACTGGCCCAGAATCTAACACCATCTCCAGTTTTCACACTGTTTTACAAATGGCAGTTGCATGCCCCTATAAGTTCCACCTACTCTTCTGCCTGCTTCCATCAGCCCACCATTATCTCAGTCTTGTCTGGATTAAATCACAGCCAGCTAGTTCTCATCCAAACCCCAAGCTCTTGTACAATGTCCTTTTGTTGATTATCTAATTTTCATTCCAAAACCACAAAAATAAAAGTGATTCTGTGAAACTCGTAAAATAAATATTTTAGAATAATTTTCAAAAGCCAACAAAAACAGCCTCTCCGCATATACCTTTTCTAACCCATCTGTCTTAATCTAGCAGCAAAGTTTGAATTTAACCCACTGAATATATGTGAAAATAATTCTAAATCACAAAACAAGAAACATTAGGAATTGACATAAACTGAGAAGAGGTAGAAGTTACTATACTACAGTAACTCCTCGCTTAACGTTGTAGTTACGTTCCTGAAAAATGCGACTTTAAGCGAAACGATGTTAAGCGAATCCAATTTCCCCATAAGAATTAATGTAAATATGGGGGGTTAGGTTCCAGGGAAATTTTTTTCACGAGACAAAAAACTATATTACACACACACACACAGTATAAGTTTTAAACAAACAATTTAATACTGTACACAGCAATGATGATTGTGAAGCTTGGTTGAGGTGGTGAAGTTAGAGGGTGGAAGAGGGTGGGATATTTCCCAGGTAATGCCTTACTGCTAAATGATTAACTAGCATTCGGCTGAGTCCTCAAGGGTTAACACATTGTTGTTAATGTAGCCTCACACTCTACAAGGCAGCACAAATGGAGGGAGGGGAGACAGCATGGCAGACAGAGACACACACCCTGTGTGTGGGAGAGAGAGATGCGCATTGCCCCTTTAAATACTCTGACATCTACTCTAAGTATATTGCCTTTTTAAGTATATCAGGAAGTTGAGACAGCAGCTGCTGCCAACAAGCTCTCTCTGTCCTGAGCCCTGTTGTGTCCCCACCCTGCTCTATATGGAGAAGGGGTAAGCGGGGGGCAGGAGCGGGGGGAGGGGAGCACCCTGACATTAGCCACCCTCTTCCTCCCCCATTGCACAGCAAGCAGGAGGCTCCTGGGAGCAGCTCCAAGACAGCGGGCAGGAGCAGCACATGGCAGTGGGGGGAGGGACAGATGCACTGCCGGCAACTGATAGCTTGCTGGATGACTGCCGCACAGGGAACTTAGGGGAGCGGGAAGCTGATTGGGGTGGGGGGGGGCTGCTGGTCCACCCATGTTCCAAGCCTCCAGCAGCTAGCTGCAACTCCAGCAGCTAGCTAGCTGCTCTTCCTGCAAGCAGTGGACAAAGCCCGCAGCTGCCAAACAAGGTTATAAGGGAGCATTGCGCAACTTTAAAGGAGCATGTTCATTAATTGATCAGCAATGAAACAACGTTAACCAGGACGACTTTAAGTGAGGAGTTACTGTATATAAATTAATGCTAACAAATTGCATAGCAGTGGCAGTTAACTTTTCAAATTCTAAGTATTTTTATATTATTTTCATTCATTTTTATTTACCATATAAGATATATATACACACACACACATAGTTGGTAGTTACTTCTTACCCCTGAAGTTCTGAGACAATCCAAGCCACACTCTTCTGGTGATGAGGTCATTTTGCCTTATGTGCTTACTGACAAATATATTCTCTTCAGCATCCTTTATAGTCAATAGTGTTGCAGAAGGATCTAAGGGAAGAGTTTAGTGGTCAGTACAGAAAGAAATTTTAGAGGTTTCCCTCATAGTCTTTTTAAATTAAATGGATTTTCTAAAAATTCAAAAGGGATCATTTAAGGCACAGAAATGAGAAAGAACGTTTGCTAATTTGGACTCCTAAAATTTTGATATGTAATCTGCAGAGGAAAAACACAGATTAGGAGAACAATGCAATGTCATGAGCAGCCTCAGATCAAAGTTAACTTCTTGTTTTGTCATCTGGGCAGGTGAGGCAAAATAAAATAAAGAAAATTCTCCTGCAAGTCTGGAAAGATATTAAATGATACTTTATGGAAACAGAAGCACTGATCCTGCCAGGTGCCAAGCATCTTCTGTAAATCCCCTTGATTCCTATTAACCTAAATAGAGGCTCAGCACCTTGTAGGATCAGGCCAATTTTCTGTATCTAAATAACAAATCATATATTGATATACAATGTCACTGCACTTAAGGTGTAATGGGAAGGAGGGCGTGCACTGGGGGAGGCGGCGGGGGGAAGGGAAGGCGTGCTTCAGTGCACCTGATCCTCTGCTGGCATAAAAGACTTTCTGCCAACAGCATAAGTTAAAGAAGGACTACTCTTGGTCTAACCCACGCTGGGTCCAAGTGGCCCTGAATTGGGTGTCACACCTGGTAATGGGAATACCTGCTCCTTTATTTCAGTTTATCTTACACAGTTTAATTAACCTTAAATAGTAAAAAAAAATATACGGCTAAAATTATGACAATTCAAACGTGCTAGAATTTTGAAGGGAGCAAAGGATTCTGTACATGAGGAATTACATGCTGTTTATATTATCTGTCACAAAACAATCCCCAGTATTTACTAAAGAAAAAAAGCTCTTCTTTTAGCACAAAAACTGGCTTTTCAGCTTCTGTGTGCATCAAGTTTAAACTCTGAAGTGTCTACTTTCAAATCCTCGGTGGGATTTCTCTGCATTCATCCTATGCCCAGGGCTATAATAAGAATAACTTTGTAACAAAGCTACAGCCTTTAATTTGTATAAAGTGGTTTGTGTAAAATAAAAAGGTTTTCCACTGGAAATCAGCTTTGATTTTCTGAATCCTTTATCAATGGTTACATATGAGGTATCACTTTATTTTGTACATTCATGTTCCAGATAAGTAATCAGAACACTGCACATCTTTACCAAAAATATTAATCAAATGCTCCAAAAATCATTAGATAAAACCAGCCATTAGACATATTCCTAAATCAAAGAAACATAAAGCAGAAGTTTTGCCAGTGTGTTTTTTCTAATCCTCCCTTAATGATGAGCTATTTACAAGATATAACACATTATAAATAAAACCAAACATACCCAGCTTCTGACAGACTCTTTTAGCCTCTTCTGCAGTATATACTGAAAAATTGTATAATGCCATGTCAAATGCATAGCAATGATCTTTATACTGCAACCACTGCGATGTTCTAGTTCCCTGTGGACACCTGGAGGAGCCTTTGGTTTGCTGTGGCTGTAGTCGTCTCTCTGTAAAAATATAAAGACTTTGTATTATGCAAATTAAAAGAGGCTCTGCGGAGTCAAATAACTCTGGGGTAGGGATGCTATATGCAAAAATTCACACCCATGCTGGAATCGGGCTCAATCACTGTGGACCTCTGATTCAGGAGCTGACATTTATACCATAGGTCACAAAGAGATTATCAGTCTAACAATTTATAAAAATTATATTAATTTATATTTATATTAATTTAACTATATTAATTTCTTCCATGAAACATTGGGTCATGTTGAAAGTGATCCCTGTAATTTGAAGAAACTAAGGTAATCTGAGGTCACCAGTTTTATTTATCAGATTTTGCCAAGATAATTGTCTAAGATGAGGGAGTATGTAACAGAGACAGATGGTGACAGTCTCATGTTCCCACTACTCAAAATAAGATTCATAAGTTAATATGGTAATTTTCATAGCACCTTTCACACAAGGATCTCAAAGTGCTTTATTGCTTTATAAAGGGAGGGTAAATATTTCCCATTTTACTAGTGGAGAAACTAAGGCACAGAAAGGTTGTGATTTGCCCAAGCCCCAAAGCAAATCTTGGCATAGTTGAGAATAAAAACTCAGGAATATTGACTGCAAGTCTCCTGTTTTAACTACTACTCAACACTGCCCTCCAAAAGCCTTTCAGTAATGTGTAAGTCAACGTACACCCTGCTCAGCTCAGTTCAAAGTTTCACTCCATATGGGTGTGGGAAAGAAATGTCCTGAGCAGTTATCAAAATCTTAAAACAGAAATCCAGTGACAACACATGACTTTGACAGAATCAGTATTTCATGGAAGCTGAGCCAACAAAACTCTGCAGTGAAAACATTTTTGGCATAAAGAAACCTTCTCACATTAGGCTGTTTAACAAGCAGTATCTATTTTTAATGCCTGTTTAGGTAGCTGGCCACCACTTTTATCAAATACCAAAGTATGGTGCCACAAAGCTTACAAGATACACTAACCGGTAGTTTGCTACTCCTTCTAAACAATCAGTCTTAAAGAACAAAATGTTTCGTTTAGTCTAAATCACATTTCTTTCAGTCTTCATTTTCTGTTCATAATACAGCATGTAAAATAGAGTATGTGTTAAATTACAGGAAAAAAGGAAATCAGGCTTACTGTCTGAAGAAGTATAGCAAATGGCACCCTCAATAACATTTGTGCACCTTGCACGTTTCCAAAATCCTTTAATATCCAGAAAAACGCAGTTCCCAGTAGATTTAGAGTTTTCCAGTTCCCAGGGACGGTAGTCAAATTCACTTCCATCAGACCATTCTAAATTAGATTCACTTCCCTGATTAAAGAATAATAATTTTTATACCACTGCATTCAGGCCTTAATTAATCAAATATAAACACAGATAACGTACAGAGAGTGATGCACTAAAGAGTCGAAGACCCATTTCCTCCAAGTCAGTACTGAACCAATGCCCAACATGGTTAGCAGGCTGTGTCTTCCAGGTAATACTTAAAACTGAGGCCCTGGCCACCTGTGATCACTGAGGAGTCTGTGGCACTCTAAGTATAGGGTTGTGGCCAGGCCAAATCCCAACCTGGTAACATTATGCCTCCCTAATTTTCCCCCTATGGTTTCAATTACATAAGGCATTATTCAAGAGCTGACAATTCCTGTCCTAACAAATCTATTGCTTAATCATGTTGTGAGCTGTTAAACCACAGGGGTGGGAGCACTATGTAAAGTTTGTTTATCAGTTTGTGATGAAAGCTACTACGCTAGATTCACTTGGAAGTGTAGACTGGTGGAAACCATGGCAGTGGAAAGTCTACCATGGCTGGTGAAGGGATTAGTGCAGCCCAAAAGATGGGTAGGGTGGTGGACAGATACACTGAATTGATGTTTCCCCTGAGCACTATTTGCTGGTGGGCCCCAAGGGGAGCTTAAAGTTACCCTCCCCTTTGAAAACCCTGAGGAAGGATGGTGGCACAGTGGGCAAGGTGGAGCAGAGAGGCTGCACGCTGCACTTCCCTGCGCTAGTGGGGTGAATTTGGCCCTCATGTAAGTATGAAATCAGACACTCATTCTAAAATACATTTCTAATCCCCTAATATCTAAGTGTAGGAAAAGTTAACATATATTCTTAGTGGTAGGGGAAAAAGAAAGCAAATAATCTTCTAGCATGAAATTCAAGCCTCTAAAAGAGCTTGGAAAGATCACAAAGATTTTGGAAATCAGCTGCAGAAAATTACTGCAGAAAAAGAAACAATGGTCATGACAGTGGAAACTTACATCAAGGCTTGATAGCCCAATCCACAGTGGATATCCATCACGCTTTACAATATCGTCCAAAAACACCTGATGGGATTCACTGTGTATGCTGACTAAATCACTTCCATTCTGTTTGCATTCTCTTAATGCTTCATACCAGGTTATTTTTTTCTGAAGGATCCTGTATGTGCTATTTCCATGTAGTATATACTCAGGCAATGGAGGCTTGTTCTCTCTAGGCCCTATTTCAAGATTAAGATCACAGTTAATTCTATACACTTCATTCATGTTATCAGAAATATGTGGCAGATATTAAAATCTATCAGTCTATAAGAGGGGTCAGCAACCTTTCAGAAGTGGTGTGCCGAGTCTTCATTTATTCACTTTAATTTAAGGTTTCGCGTGCCAGTAATACATTTTAACATTTTTAGAAGGTCTCTCTCTATAAGTCTATATACTGCATAACTAAACTATTGTTGTATGTAAAGTTTTCAAAATGTTTAAGAAGCTTCATTTAAAATTAAATTAAAATGCTGATCTTACGCTGCCGGCCTGCTCAGCCCGCTGCCAGCCTGGAGTTCCGTTCAGCTAGGCCGGCAGCAGGCTGAGCGGGGCCTGCGGCTGGGACTCCGGCTGGCAAGGGCCTGGCAGCCAGAACCCTAGAATGGCAGCAGGCGGAGCGGGGCCTGCGGCCAGGACCCCAGACCGGCAGTGGGCTGAGCGGTTCAGCCCGCTGCCACTCAACCCGCTGCCGGTCTGGGGTTCTGTCCGCTGGCTCCTGCCAGCCAGGATCCCAGCTGCTGGACCTGCTCAGCCCGCTGCCAGTCTGGGATCCCGGCCCTGCCCACATAGAGTGGGTACCTACCTTCTCCCTGGTTCTAGCCCATTCTCTTCCTCTCTCTCTGCACTGAGCTGAGGGTGGGAGTACACTGAGCACAGGGCTGGGGGTGAAGGAGCAGGCTGGGGGTAGGGGGTGTAGGGTCTGGCCAGGAAATAGAATGAGGGAGGGGGCACAGGGTTGGGGCAGGAGGTTTGGGTGTGGAGTGCTTACCTGAGCTGCTTCCATTTGGTGCGAGGGATGCAGGGGGGAATGTGGGGTGTCTGTGCAGGAACTCCCATTTGGTGCACAGGGTGGGGGTGCGAATGTGGGGGGTGCAAGAGTCAGGGCAGGGGGCTGGGGGCATGTGAGGGGGGTGCAGGAGTCAGGTCATGGGGTGTGGGGGGGCTGGAGTCAGGGCTGAGCAGGGCCGGTGGCCGGGACCCAGCAGGCCACAGCGTGCCATTAAAAGTCAGCTTGCGTGCCATCTTTGGCACGCATGCCATAGGTTGCCGACCCCTGGTCTATAACAACTCAATTCAAGCACTGAAGTATTCAGTACAAATTACTTATGGGATACATATTATCTTTTTTTATATTGAATGATAGGAGAAAAAGATGGAGGCACACAGCCAACATCCCTCCTGAGCAGAGTACGAGAATACTGATAGAGAGCTTCATCCTGCAAATTGAAATCCATGAGAGTTTTGCCAATGAATTCAATGGGAGCAGATGCAGGGTCTTCTTTGGGAGTCCTGTTCATGGAAGACTTGCAGGACTAGGCCTTAACATTAACTTTACCTCGCCAGCCCCCAAAACTTTGGGTGTAATTGTTTCTGGATATTACTTACCCATTTCAATTTTACAGGCAAGAATACTCTGTTGATTAAATTCAAGAGCTTGCCAACTTTGCGTACGGTTGTAAATATCCCAAAACCCATCAAAGTTCACTCCAGCAAAAAACTGATTCTTCTTTACATTAGGTCTTCCCTGTCTCCAGTTATTGTAAGACAGAAAAGTTTCATCATACCATTTTAGGGAATTATCTGTGGAAAATATAAAAACATTTCTATATTTTGCCTTGAGCAAAACAGATTTTTTTAAGAAATGTGAAATTAATCTACAACTGAAGATGGTGTGCTCCTGACCAGAATTAATAAAACACTCACTTTAGATCAGAAGGCCTGTTATTACCTGTTTTTTGAAGTTGCTAGAGTTTCCTCTAAGCCCTAACCAAAATTCTAAGTGTCAAGAGAAAATGTTCTTTGGAGATTACCCAAATTAGAATTGTGAAAATTCAGATTACAAAAACCAAACCAAATAAACAACAGGTGCCTTGCAAGTAACCCAGTATTATTTTCTGAAGAAGAGTGGTCTGGTGGATAATAGCTATAACTAGGAATCAGGAACTCCTGAATTTTATTCTGGCTATGATGCACACTCCCTCTGTAGCTTAATGTGACTCATGTCTCTGCCTTGTTTTCGCATTTTGTAAAATGGAGATTGCCATGACCCTGTGTGTTCTGCAATTCCTTAGCCATGCAATTTGCTAGAAAATCCATCCCTCTGCAATAAGGTGCTCTGGAATCTAAGATTTCTTCTCTCTTTTTTTAAAAAATGATATTTCCTGCCCATGAAGATTACTTTTAAAATAAGAACTGAGTGTAATTGATGCAGTGTTGTATTTCTGAGTCTGCAGACAGTCTGAAATAATAGCTCTGAGAAGTGTGAACTACCCCATTCATCACAATGAGTTCAGTATTTGAAACCTAAAGATGAAAATTTAAGGCTCCAACACTAAAATCAGATCTTTGCATCTGCATGGAACCCCTTAAGTTCCAATTCTGCTAACTACTCTACAGTTTATTGTTTAAATAGAAGAGTCCAATTAATGCACTTGTCCCACAATCCAAAACTACCTCCTGCTCCACCTCTCCAAGGGCTACAGATTGCAACAGAGTTCAGACACCCTGCCTCAGAATCTACATCCAGAATGAAGCAGAGTACATGGATTATTGGGGATCATGAAAAAATTACTGATCTATATCACTGAAATGTTATTCATTCATCTTTGTAAAATACTTTGAAGATGAAAAGCACTATTATTCTAACAGAAAAATTGCAGAAAACTTACTAAAAGAAAAGGACGACCTATGCATCTGATGAAGTGAGCTGTAGCTCACAAAAGCTTATGCTCAAATAAATTTGTTAGTCTCTAAGGTGCCACAAGTCCTCCTTTTCTTTTTGCAGATACAGACTAACACGGCTGCTACTCAGAAAACTTACTGCACATAATAGAGAATGCAGGGTTGGTCACAAGATGCAGCTATAGGAGCTTTAGTAGTTTGCTACTTAGTCTGGGCTTGAAATTCCAAGGTAGTGAGCACCCAAACTGTCACTCACTTCAATGGGAGTTGTGGGTGCTCAGAACCTCTGTAAATCAGGCCTACGTATATTGCTAAAAATGTTACCACATAGCATTGTGCTCTTTTTAAATCCTGCCTTTTGGTAAAATCAATAAGCTGGATTAAGCAGACTGTGTAGGATCTAAATATCACTAGAACAGACAAAAGATGTCCAGTTATTTTCCTCTAAAAACATAAATGAAAATATAAGGCAGTTGTAAGCATTAGTATATATTTATTTTTTATGGTGTCTTGGATTGCTCTATCCATTGTTAGAAATTTATCAGTTTAATGATAGGAGGTTAGCAAATTTTATTAAGAAAAAAATCTTACCGCTGTCATCATAAATTATGCCCAGCCATACCCATCTAGCTAGGCCACTGAAAGAACGTAGCTGCTCAACAACAAAGTTGTTTTCTTCCTCATCTCTAATATTCAAGACAAATGCATCTAGATCTGTTGAAACAATTTTTAAAATAATAATTAGTTTATTATAAGTTTATCTATCATTTACAAAACAAATTAAGTTTTGATCGCCAATGTTTAATGATTAACACGCGCACACACACACTCTCACACTCTAAAAGGACAGACAACACATCAGCCAACAAAAATATTAGGAAAAATTACTATTTTTCAAAAGGCAATGTCAACACTACCTGTTCTGTGAGTATTTTGTAGATAAGTGGAGGATTTCAGCTTCTAGCGCTCTCAGCTATGCTTTTCAGGAGCACTTCATACACTTAAAAACAAGTACCTTTTTTGGATATTTCTATACAGTAAAGAAAAATCCATTGCTGGCCCATGCCAGATGACTCAGGCTTGTGGGGCTCAGGCTGTGAGGCTGTTTCACTGCTGTGTAGGCTTTTGGGCTTGGGCTTGGGCTGGGGCCATGCCCTAGGACTTTGTGGGGAGGGAGGGTCCCAGAGCTCAGGCTCCAGCCCGAGCCTGGAAGTCTACACAGCAATGAAACAGCCCCACAGCTCGAGCCCTGTGAGCCCGAGTCAGCTGGCATGGGCCAGCTGCGGGCTTTTCTTTGCTGTGTAAGATACCCTTTATGCATTAAAAATTGGCCCTCCGATTTTAAAAAATAGACAACAATATGCTATCTTTCAAACTCCTTGTAGGCTTCACCTCCCTAGTTTTTCAGTTTCTGTACAAGCAGCTTAAAAGAGACTGTCAATTTGAAATCCAGTAATTAAAAGAAGTACTTACTTATTTTCTTGCATAAATGGTGGGCTTCTTGTGATTTCATTTCTTGCCATCTATCTTTTGTTATCATGAAAATGTAACAACTATTTTGAAATGATATCCATGGTGTATTTTTAAACTTACGTGGACATTTAGTATGTTCAACAACTTGTTCTTTCTCAGTCTCATCTGAAAGAAAAAAAAAAAACTCTCTTAGGTCATGCACAATTTTAATATAAGACAGCATGGACTCCAGCATGAAGAGGCCTCCACAGGGTCCAGAGGGGGTGCAGATGGTGCTGGGGAGATGGCTAAGTCCTCCTTCCACATGGAGGTGGGCGGATCTCAGTGGGCGGATCTGGAGGGCACAATCTGGGTCAACACAGCAATCCTGAATGTTACTAAATAATTACACAGTGCTTGGGTATCTTGCTCAGGTGTGTACATGGCCCATTTCCAAGGCACTAGGGGGTTTTTTGGTACACAAACAACTAAACAAGCCTGTTCTAGGAAGTAGTCTACGTTTAGTGTATATAAATGGAACATTTTTATTTTAAAATAATTATAAAACATCTTTGTTACTGAGTTTTACTATGTATATTACTTATGAAAGCTGTTTTTTTTTTAAATAATGAGAATGTATTTTCTCAGAATACATACTTGTTGGCAAGTAGCAAATAGCACCTGGATTTTCAGAGGAACATTCAGAAGTTTTCCAGAATCCATCAATATCCAGAAACACACATTCATCACTTGTTTCTTCGTCTTCTTCAGACCAGCGACTAAAATCAATGCGCTTTCCATCTGCCCAGCCATAATGTTTTCCATCCTAGCATCATACCAATAAAAGATGAGAGCTTACACGCTTAAAAAAGCGTCTAGGTGCATCAAATGACATGATACTATATTTCTACTGGGTGAAGTCCTGTGTTCAGCAAGAGTTGCAGGTGCTCAGCAGCTCTTGGGATTTGGTCTCTTGTTAAAATAATAAATGAAGTCTGTCACATTCAGTTTTGGTGCTGAAAAAAACTACATCGACTACCGTGAATAGCAAATGACAATACTTATATGTTAGAGAGACAAGGTGGGTGAGGTAATATCTTTTATTGGACCAGCTTTTGTTGGTGAGAGAGACGAGCTTTCAACCTTACACAGAGGTTACCTGAATAACTACTCTGTGTAGCTTGAAAGTTTGTCTCTCTCACCAACAGAAGTTGGTCCCCTCGTCTCTCCAATATCCTGGGACCAACATGGCCACAACAACAGTGCAGTACTTAGATGTCTAACTATTATGCTTGATTTGTAGGCAAAGCCAGGTAGACAAATGGTATCATTTGAACTTGCAATTAACTATGGGCACAATTATTTGTGCATGGAAATTGGAAGCGATTTCTAAGAGTCCTGTTGTTTCCCCATGTTAGAGCAAATGTAAACATATTAATGTTTAATATTAAGTACTTTTTAGAATTTATAATTATACATATTCCTGCCCTGAAGATGACAAAAAATAATAATAAAATATAATAATAATAATAATTAATCATATTAAAACACAAGAAAAGTAAGTGGATCTATGCTTTAGGAAAGTTATATTTAAAAGTTTTCTTCTGTATTTAAGACCACTCATATTAGGAACTGATACCAGCTGTGATAATCTTTTTTTTCTTCTTTTTGTTTTTTTTTAGCTGAATATATCTTCCTGGTGTGTTCAGTACTACAATTGCAAGCTCTCCTGGTACTGTCTCATTGTCTACAGGCATGAGCTGCTGTGTAGCCAGTACCCTTCTATATGTTTCAGAGCTTTAGTGCCATATGTAACAGGATGAGGCATTTGATCCCCACTTAAAGGTCACCTACAAAGGGGGGAGAGAGGTTGTCTTCTTTTTCACTTCTTGTGAAGTACAGATAAGACATGAAAAGTTTGTTTTCTTTAAAAATTCCCTATATGTTTTATACATTAAAAATACCAGGTTTTTCTTTCCTGTTATTCCTGGAAAACTCTTTGGACAGCTGCAGAAGTAGGAGAATTATGATGTCATAGATATCAAGCAAGCGAAACCTGACCATGAGAACATTTTTTATTTAGGCTATTTAAAACTTTGTTTTTTGCTTATTTTTGGTAATACCTATTTAACTCAAACATCCATAAATGGTTGGAAGAAAAGATGTTTGTTAAAGATTCAACACCCACTCACACACCCATGCCCCAAACTCTTTAATTAACGGATGAGAAAGCTCCCAATCCACACTAGGAATTTCCAAGAAGTCCTCCAACAAACACAAGAGAAACAAGACTTGACACTATTGATATTTTTAAGGTAAAAAAGCATAATTTTTTTTAAAATACCCTTTCACGACTTTTCTCCGTTATTAAGAAGCAAACCCCACCTGAAAAAATCCATTCCAAGTTCTAAGATAAGATGTTACAATATATTTCAAACAGTTTTTAGCAGTTGCTTTTGGATTTCATTTGCTATCTTTCAGGTTTTCTCTTTTTAAAAACATTTTGGTTGGCTTTTCTTGACCTCACCCCAGAATTTCAAATGACAGTGGCAGTTACAGAACCACTGACAACAGAGTGGCAAAGATGATGCAATGATATAGTTTGCTGCTACTATAAAACATTTTTCTCCATCTTAAAACCTGAGGGACATAGTGTCCTCTCAATCGGTCCATCAATCGGAGTTCCACACTTGAATGTGCACCTCAGAGAACTGAAAATCTAGTATATAACCCTGAGCACCAGGACTGGTTAACCTCCCACTAGACATCTAGCCTCAAGATGGTTCTCTGCAACTGAAAATAGATGCCCCTGCAAACATCTATTTAAAAATAACCCAGTAATTTTCAGTTTTATTGTTTCCCCAGTCATTCCTTTACCATTCCACCCTACCCTAAAAAATGGTTCTTAGGAGGGATGGGGAAGAGATAAAACTTACATCTTTGCTGAAGAGTCCAATCCACAGTGGGTAATTGTGAATGGCAGCCTGCACAGTAAGAAAAGCCTGTTGGTACTGATCTGTGATGCTAACGAGCTGCATGTTTTTCTGTTTGCACTCCCGCAGTGCATCATACCAGGACAAATTCTCCAGAATTACTGTGTAATGGACATTTTGATAGGTCAGTGTTTCATTAGGGACTTGCTGTGTCTGGTTGTCAGCAGCCCCTGTAAATAATCAAGAAATAGAAGCATTAAGAGGGATAAACACTGCAAAACATTTTAGTTCTCAATTTCTTTTGTAACAGCAGCAGCAAAACCCATTCAAATTTCTTTTGGGAATAACCATCAAAAATAAAATTAAAAAAAGATTCATAGACTGTTGTAGACTACCATTTTACTACATCAGAATGGATAGAGAGTGTATCTGTTGAAAAATGTAAAGCTCTTTTTAAATGTAAATGTGTAAGTCCCTGTATAAAAGCTTGGTAGAAAGGCAGTAACAGAACTACTCGGCTTTGTGGCTTTCCATATTCATTCAATTTAACTCAGAAGAGTTCAAGTTATTAGGGAAAAAACACCTATACTCTTTGGGTGAAATTAATTTGAAACTGTAGTATTCTTCTACAGACCTGCGCACAGATGTTGTGACAATCAACAGGGGCCATGCATCTCTGAACAGTCTGACGGAGAGAGGGATGAGTCAAGTAAAGAGCCATCGGATTCATTCTTATGTAAATACTGGTACAGGCAGCTCTTCCAGCCAGTACATTGCACGAGCAGGCAGAGAGGTAATAGAGTTTGCCTCCATAGCATGTGCTCAGTTTCTTGCACAAAGCCACCTGACTTATGTATTGTGCTGGAAGTGGTGAAATTTACCGTTTGGGTTCTAATTATCCAATATTATCACAATGAGCTGCACTAATTGCATCCGACTAAGTGATGCATGCAAATAACAAAAAATGCAAACTTCACATGGATGGGGAATTAGAGCATGTGGATCTAATAATTCCAAGAAGTTTATGGGCTGACACCAGAGCTACATTTGGCCCTACAATTTTGTAAAATGTGCATTGGCATCTAACATAGAGGTGTCTCAGGAATACAAAGCCTTGTCAAGGGAAAAAATTACTCTGTATAAATAAGAGCAAACAAGTGACTGATGAATAGGCTGACAGACCAATTCCCAAAAGGCAGAGCCATAATATTAATTTTATGTTTATGCACAATTTGCAGCTGTCAGTGGATTAGAGAGGTGACATGAAAGAAACAGAATGTTTGAACTACTTCATGACTACTGCCAAGTGCTTCTATGTAGTAAACAGCTTCAAAAGAGAACTGTGAGACCAACAGAGACTTCACACACTTAAAGGTTAATGGTAAAGAGTTAGGGGGAAAATGTACATTTCCCAAAGATGAAAAAAGAATATTGCTGATGTTTACAAGCATAATTATCACAACATTTTGAGATAATCATTAAGTGCCTGAGATGCCAAGGCATCTGAGCTGCTGACTCCCTTGCTTCTGTGACACAAGTGACATGAAAACCATAGGGCCAGACTGTACTTGGCCAAGGATGCCATGGCAGAGTGGAAAACATCTCCCCTGATGCAGCATCCTCAGCTGTGGCCAGGCACAATTGCAGTTTCTGCAAGAGCATACTGAGCGCTCCTTCCCTGCATGCCTGGGGGTTTAGAGGCTAGCAATCCAAGAATAATAGGGACCATACTGCAGCAATGACTGAACTTTCCCTGAATGTCATGTTTCCTTTTCTGGAGGGAAATGTATTTATCAATAGCAGCTGCACTCTTTTATTGGAGTCTTACAAGCATTTTTAATGTTCAGAGCCTTTGCAGTTCATCTTAATTTTCTTTTTTTAATAATTAATTTAAAAAAATCCCCTTCACATTTTTCATCCTGAATCACTATCCTTCCCTCCTTTGAATTAATAAATAGTTATTTAAAAGGATAATTTATACATAGCAGAACATACCCCAAAAATGGGTGTACCGCATATTAAGCCCTTGGCAGTTAAGCAGTAACTAAGGCTTTGTTCAGGTTGGGTAATTGCCCTGATTTGAGTAGTCAGTGGGCAGCCACCAATATAGCTGCACTGGAGCAGCGACTCCTCCCCAGTCCCGAGTATAAACAGGAAAGCCACACATTGTATCAGTGGAGCTGACCTCTGCTTGAAGCCAGGATAAGTTGCACCAATGCAAATTGTGGCTCTCGTTGTCTACACCTGGCGTTTGCTCTAAGGTAGCTAAACAAATGGCTGAAATCAAGGCTAATTCCAAGTATAGATGAGGCCTCATATCATCCCTTCAGTGTTAAAACTCACAGGAGATGGTTAAGTGGGATTAAAACTCTGCATGGTACTCCTCACACAGTTTCGCCCACGTTGTTCTGGGGGAGAGGAGTCAGTTGCCCCCTTCCTCACTGAATGAAACAAAGTTCATCACCAAGCCCTGTAGATCCCTGAAGTATACAAAGAAGGTCAGGGCCTTTTACTTGGAGGCATTGTACTCCATGCCAACTACTGGACCCTGGGGCCCCCCCTTCACTCTCTGGAAGCATGACTCCACAAGAACTTCACTATCAAGGCCTCCACTGCCCAGGGCTTTCCCCAAACACCTCTTAAAGGGGGTTTCATGCTGTGGATGGTGTCGTGGAAAATGTAGGTATGGGAAATTTTTAAGGGCTGGTAAGAGGGATGAGATTTGTCCTCATGGCCCCACCACTGGATGCCCCTATCCAGTATGGACCTGCTCAGTCCCCAGAAGGATCCTGCCACCATGGAACACCCTTCTTGAGGTGCTGTATAGAGGGAGATTGTGCCTCAGGAGGGGTGATATCCATGCATGAAGGGGCTTCTTGGCAGGTGGATATTAGGCACACAGTCAGCCTTACCTGCTGGCTTCTGGCAGATACCCAAAAAATGCTTCTCAGCACAAGGCAAGAAATTCCATGTTCCAACATATGAAGATTTGGGGTTGTTGAGCATTACACCACACTGGTTGTTTATCTCCTCATCAAACATCTGAAAATCAGAAAACTCATCAAGTTCATATATGATACAAGCATTCTTGTGTGAAGAGCGCGAATGAAGGTCAAGTTAGGAGAATATATTTCTCTTAGTATGTGCAGAGCAGTAGAACAACACACAGCTAGTTTATTTTGCAATGTTACCTAGTTGCTGGATTGTTTGTTTGTGAAAAAAATTACCTGGACCCACTATACTCTTTAAAAATTCTTGTTAATCAATGGCATTCCATTATGTTTCTTATGCTGCTCCATGAACAGCGCAGCCAGGAAAACAATGATGTATAATGGTTTATGGATGTATTCTGCACATAACTGAACCAAACACTATATAGTAACATCCCTCTGCTGCCTACATTTTTATGGAATGTGGCACCTCAGCTACATATTGGATATGCAGAGACTAAAGAGATTTCAATTTTTACATCCCTTTCCATCTTAATAATTAATTAGTGTTCAAAACATCTCATCCGAATAACGATACGAAGAGCTCAGTCATTACTGGTCACCATGTCTGCCAATTAAGAATACAATTTCTTGGTTTGGGTCCTTTACATCTTTTTTCTCTTTTGTTATTTTGATACAGTTACCAAAGCACCAACATTCTATACTTTTTATAGGACAAAACATCACCCGGATTTGTATATTCAAATAAATAACTTACATCAAGTGGAATCTTTCTTAGCGTTCCTTTCAGCAATGGGTGAAAGTTACTGTATAGCAGTCTACTGCCATCTACCCATTTGTTTTCCCTTGTGCTGAAAAAAAACTTCAAACCAATCCAAATGTTTTCTTCCAAACCAGGAAGCAAGGATGTTAAAAAATCTGTTGGGTAGAAAAATAAATATTTACATACTATGATTTAGACAACCACAGTAAACATTTGAAAAGCAGCTTGCATAAAATAAGATAGTACAACCCCCATCTACATTACTTCATTTCCCAACGTAGTCCTTGAAAGTGCAATAAGCCATTTTAATAGAGTATTAAGTGTTTTGCAATTTTATCATTCCATCCTTTCCATATCCAACAATGACATTATTTTAAAAAGTCATTTGAAAGGATTAGCATTCTAACAGGCTAAGGTCTAACTGAGGGCCAGGAGATGAGTTTAACTTGTTTCTGTCTCTCTCCTCCTCTCCCTCCCTGACATCAACCCTATCTCCTTGCGTCTCCACCCAAATTTCAGACGGTGCCTCCCTACTGTTCTGTAAGACCTTCTATTGACTCCCCACAGAAGCATCAAAAGTGGGCTCCATGCCCTCAAAGTCTCACTTGCTTCCCACACACCTCGCTCTCTGACTTGGCATGCCTCTAAAACAGAACCACTTACTGAATATGTGTCTGACTTACTCAACCAAGAAACAGAGAAAGTCAGGATAGAGGGAGAGGATCAGTTCCAACTGAGAAAGGCTCTACTCAGGAATCCCAAACCAGCCACTCTTTGTTCTCTGTGGCAACGCCCACCATTGGGTGAGGTTACCAGTGCTTAATGTGTGGCAGGGCTTGCCAGGGCTGAGCCCCAGCACCTCTAGGTTTGGCAGTTCAGAGCCCCGGCACCTCTGGGCTTGCCACGTCAGTTATGAATGTAAAATAATTGCTTGAGCCCCAGCACCTAATTGCTTGAGCCCCAGCACCTCCTTCATTACAAATTAAGCACTGAATGTTAGTTAAGACATTTAGAACAATCTACCTGCTATATGTTAGGAAAGAGATTGAGACTAGCTTGGAGTTAGCTACCTGCTATACGTTAGCTAGCTCCAGGCTAGTCCCAAACTCTTTTCCTAAACTAGACAAACTCATTAAAGGTTAAAACCTCTCAGGATTTGTCACTATCTGATAGCCAGCTACAGAAAGGGCCACAGTACATGAGGGAGGGAGGGAAGGCTGGCAGGGAGAGGTGGTTACCTAAATTGTGGCAGAGCTGTCTTTCTCCAACACAGCTTTGCCATTGCACTAACTTGCCTGGCAGAAATCTGTCATCAGGACTAATTTATTATGCTAAATATCAATCAATTGAAATGAACTTCCATTTACACAATCATGTTAAGAAATGTTTGAAGCAGAATAGGCTTTTCTAGGGCTAAAAGAGTTCTGAATTGCTCCAGTCTCAGTCACTTGAGTTCCAGTGTGGGTCCATCCCAATACCCAATGCTGAGACAGAGCAGAGAACTGCTCTTCCACTGCGCACTGTTAACTACTGAAGTGATCTGCCTGGTCTACTTTCTATATTCCACTGCACTGAATTGAGTTGGCTGGAGGTCACTTACCTATAAAAATAATGCTACATATAATACGGAGCTCTGTTGTGAGCTACTTCTTCAGACATATCTGTAGGCAACTACCCGCCCACTACACAAATACAAATGTATTAACAGATGTCTCTCTCAACAGATAGGTAGTCAGACACATCTGTAGACAGCCATTTGCAGCAAATGTCTTCTCTTCACTGCATTCATCTCAATGAGGTTTTAACATATGAAGTAAAGTTTGGGAACTGCTTCAGACACAGCCCCTCCACTCGTCATAAATCTCTGGTAGTCTTTACAATTTCCAATTCCTTTCATATGCAAGGGTAGGAAAAGAAACTGGTCTTTGAACTGGTTCTTTTCCTTTATCCATGGTTTGCCCATTGTGTGTGCATTTCCCATTCTGTGGCAGACAGAATTCCTCTGACACAGGGCAAATAATTAAAGGCATTTGTTATAGGTATTTATTTTATTGTGAATTTTTAGAATTATTTCAGTAAGACTCAAAGTAATTGAATGATTTTACAATCAGATAACACTGCCACATAATTCCTAGTCTGCTGCACGATTCTGTGCAGTTCTGCTGCATAGACTGGGGAAGGTGCTTGACATATTATTTTGGTCTAAAGTGCTACATAGTATAAAGAGCCTTGAATTTACCATCATACCTTGTTCAGCTTGGCTTGAGATTGATGGAAGAGTGCCTCCAAAAGTTTCACATACTTCATTGGCATCTTTAAATTTTAAAAATCTGTGTTCTAGCTTTAGAAAACACTGCAAAATAAAAATGGTAAAAGCTTATGCAATGTAGCAGGAGTTCAGTTTCTCTTTAAGATTTATTGTATCTTAGTTGTAATTCATAAATCAATGACCCTAAAACCCTCACACCTCACTTATCTTGTTTTGTGTGAGAAAGTATTAGAAATGCAATTATAGATAAATGCATTCAGGCTCTGATTCAGCAAGGTGCCTATAACAGGGTGACTGTCCCTTTAAGGATAGTAGGGTCAGTCAACCCTGTTTTCCTTTAAGATTCCTAGGACTTTTGGAGCAGATGAAGGCCTACAGAAGGGCAGAGACAGGTGTTGGGAGAGAGGAAGATGGTCCCAGAGACATAGTTAATGCTTGGAGGAAACCAAGGCTACTGTTTCTTTAAAGGCCCAGAGGCCTTGTGGTGCAGGGTGGGACAAGGCTCCCCTCTCTCCCAGCTAAGTGGGAAGAGCCTGGAGAAGGAGAACAGCATATAGCTGCCTCCTCTTTCACAAGAGGGCAAGGATTGCCATCTGCTAATCTCTCTCAGCCCAGGGAGAAAAAGAGCTGAACTACAAAGTGGGGGAGGCAGCTAGGAAAGAACCTGGTTTTAAGGCATCAGCTATCCTGAATTAATGCAGATCCCAAGAACAAGGGCTTTTGTACCCATGAGCCCAGGAGAAGGAACTTGATAGAATTGATGCAAACATTGAGAAGGAGAGCTTGGGACACCTGAAAGAAGAAGAGGGGTTGGGGCTGAGGGCTACCGAGTCCTCTGCAAAGGAGGGATCTGGTTTAAACACTCTGGACTGAAAGTGAGGCTTGGTCTATGCTACAAAGTTAGGTTGACATAATGCAGCTAATGATGATTGTCCTATATTCCCCTTTTACCTTGTTCTGAAACAGAATCCATTCTTTAGGGCATCCTCCTTTAGGGGGGTGATATTCTGGCTCATGTTTCTCCAATAAGGATGCATTAGATTTTTCACATATGAAGGGCAGTTTCAGATTGCAGTTTATTGAATAGTCTGTAGGAAATAATGCAAATTATGCAAAGTAAAGTATTTTAAAATGACAGTAGAACAAAGCATAAAAAATTAAATGATTGTATGAGAAAATATCGTATTGATAATAAAGGACCAGATTTGATAACCTTACTCACTTTAAGTAGCACCTTACTCTACAAGTGGTATCACTGACTTCAGTGGAGAAGTGTGGAATAAAGTCCTGTTCACTGTAAGTGTGGGTATCAGAATCTGTCCCACAGGGCTTGATGTAATGCTTGACTTCAATGGGCATTGGGTCAGGCCCATAATACCATAACTTCAAAAATAAGTGGACAAGGTCCCTGTTGAGGAGAATTTACCATCTAACAGAGACCAAAACAGGCTAACATTGGTAAGGAGACCAGCATATAAAGGATTTGTGGAAGAAATGAGCATTAGGGTGGATAGAAAGATGGAGAGGGAGGACTATTGGTTGACAAGGGTTCATAAGCTGTTCCAGGTATAGGGTGAAGCTGAGAATAAAAAAATTAAAATTTCAAATACTGTTTAATCAGCACATCAGTTATTTTATTCACCTGTTTCTGTCCAACCATTAGTCAGATTCACATCAGAAGTGCATGGCATGGCAATTTTGTAACCCCCATTTGTCTCAGGCCTGCCTCATGTCCTCAAGACATGCTGACCCCAGATTCAGCCATTTGGAAGAAATGGAATGCCCCAAAACAATCTAGATCATGATGAAAAAGTAATTTGCTTCTGGATCTTGTATTCAATATTGCATTCTGGACAGAGCTAATATTTTTTATAATAAAGGAATAACCTTACCTCTATACCAGGTCCTCGAAGAAATATACCAACAATCCCTCCAGAATCGATCATGGAAACGTGGAAATAACTGTAAACTAGATACAAACATTTCAGAGTCAATCCCTGACAAAAAGATGCTCTTTTAGGGGAAAATCCTGGGCATGGCAGCAGAACTAGTGTGCCTCTGCTGCTTGGGAGAGAGAAAATGGCAAGGGCTTACACTTATAAAGGGGTTGCCTGTGCCCTAATGTGCAGGAGGTTTAGGGAGAGGGCTAGTGTAGGGGAAAGTGGGCGGTAGGGTCAGCAGATCTGTAGCGATTAGTGTAGTCATGGATCTACTGACCAAATGAACCCTGCAGAGAAGGTAAACAACAGGAGCTTTGCCTGCCTACTCAGGCTGTACACTAAGGAACTGTCTAACTGTTTCTTTAGATAAGCTGTTGCCAACAGGAGAGCGGGTTTGTTGGGGGGGTGGGGGAGAAAACCTGGATTTGTGCTGGAAATGGCCCACCTTGATTATCATACACATTGTAAGGAGAGTGATCACTTTAGATAAGCTATTACCGGCAAGAGAATGGGGTGGGGGGAGAGAAAACCTTTTGTAGTGATAAACACCCATTTTTTCATGGTTTGTGTGTATAAAAACATCTTCTGTATTTTCCACTGTATGCATCCGATGAAGTGAGCTGTAGCTCACGAAAGCTTATGCTCAAATAAATTGGTTAGTCTGTAAGGTGCCACAAGTACTCCTTTTCTTTTTGCGAATACAGACTAACACGGCTGTTACTCTGAAACCTGTCTAACTGTCTGTCCCTACTGCAACCCCTCCTACATTATCATGCACTGTGAGGATAACAAACTATAGATTCTACATTCTTCTGTTCTAAAAGTATTCTTTTTTAAATGTAGCATTTTGCTACTTACACATCCTAAGATTTTCTTGGACAGGAAAGCCCTGTTCTTTAGCTGCAGCTGATGAGCACACAATGCAACTCAGGAGAACTGTAAAAAGGTTGCTGTAAGACATCTCTGCATTTCCCCGATCCTGGATCAAGCCTGTGCCAGACTATGCCATAAACTAGAAGCAGCCTGAAGGCTGCTCTAAATTACGCTGCCTGCCAATGGCACCAAGGACCAGTGATCCCAAGGGCACAAAGAAGCCCGGGGAACTCTCAAGCCAGCCACAGGGAGGAGTGGTGGTGTAAGAGCCTTATCCTGGTTTTACAACATCAAAGGATCCCCTAACCTAGGGTTATCTTCCTGTGGCTGGCCATGGCAGAAAGCAGAGACGAGGACAGAGGATGACTTATCCAATTTCATATGCTCTATACATAAATATTTTGTTCCTGGTTTTTACCTTACAAGATGAATGTTTTTGGTTTTGTTGTTTTCTCAAATGGAAGATAATAAAATAATGTAAAAACCTCCAAACCTGTTTCAGCACTCAAGTCATTAATGGGCTACATGGGCAGGCTTAAAAATCACAAATAAAAACATTTGAAATAGGAACCGGAAAGTGTTAACTGTTAGAACCAGGGTTCAAGCATTCAGGGCTTCTAATGATACCACTAACATATTAAGTCCATGGCCATTCAAAGACTTATGCCTGTGCAGAAGTCTTTGGGGACAATGTCTGCAAAGCACTTTGAAGATGTGAAGCCTCTATAAGTTGTCCAAGTTTCGGACCCATACAATAGTGTTGGGAGAATAATGGCTTGATAAACAAGGAGCTTGGTGTCTGTTTGAATGTTGTGATCATCAAAAACCCTGTGCCCTAAACAAGGGAAAGCTACACTGGCACAGCTCCGGCGATGTTGAATTTCTGCATCAATATCTGCCTTGGATGAAAGATGACTTCCAAGGTAGAAAGAAAAGGAGGACTTGTGGCACCTCAGAGACTAACAAATTTATTTGAGCATAAGCTTTCATGAGCTACAGCTCACTTCACTGGATGCATTCAGTGGAAAATACCAAGGTAGAGGAAATGATCGACATTCTCCAGTGCCACTCCATTGATTTTGACAGCTGGGGCATGTAATACCTCATTTGGACAGGGCTGATAGAGCACTTTAGTCTTCTTGCTATTAAGAGTGAGACCAAGACATGCATAAGCACTGACAAACACATTCAAGAAAGTTTGAAGATCTTTCTCAGAGTGGGCACAGATTGCGTTGTCATCAGCATACTGAAGTTCCACAATAGATGTTGCGTAGATCTTTACTCTTGGCTTTCAGCCTGCTTAGCCTGAACAGCTTTCCATCCATTCTGTAAGTGATTTCAATGCCAGCTGTAAACTTCCCAGCAACTAGGTAAAGAATGACGGTGATAAAAACCACAAACATGGTTGGAGAGATGATACAGCCTTGTTTTACTCCTGTTTGTACTTTGAAAGGTTCACTTTTGGGACCAGTGCTGCTCAGAACAGTTACTTTCATGTTATCATGAAGCAATTTTAGGACACTGATGTATTTATCAGGACATCCAACCTTAGAGAGTACAGTCCAGAGGGCATGGCGATTCACTGAATCAAAGGCTTTAGTTAAATCAATAAAAGCCATGTACAGTGGTTGGTTTTGCTCCCGACACTTTTCTTGCAGCTGCCGTGCTGTGAAGATCATATCCACAGTTCCACGGCATGGTCGGAAACCACTCTGTGACTCCTGTAAAATTTCTTCTGACACGGGCAGAAGGCAAGTTGCAAGGATCTGCGCCAGAACTTTGCCTGCAATGGCTAGGAGGGAGATACCACGATAATTTCCACAATCGCTTTATCCCCTTTCTTGAAGTGGGTGACAATCAGGGCATCCCTCATTTCACTGGGTATCTCCTCCTTTATCCAGATTTTAAGGATAAGCAGGTAAAGCTACCGAATTAGCTCTGGTCCACCGCCTTTAAAGATTTCAGCGGGGATCCCATCTAGACCTGCTGCCTTGTTGTTCTTCATCTGCTTGGTGGCATTGTATACGTCATACAAATTAGGAGGGTCTCCGAGCTCATCTTCAAATGGTCATTGAGGGATTTGCTCAAGGACTTCATCTGCAACTATAGAATAACAGATAAGGAGATCTTCACAATGTTCTTTCCAGCGAGAATTGATGGCTTCATTGTCCTTCAGAAGTGTGGTTCCATCCTTAGAGAGAAGAGGATTCATACCAATGGCAAACTGGCCCATAAACAGCCTTGGTGGCACTAAAGAAATCACATTATTGTGGATATCCGCGAGATGTTGGAGTTCTTGCGTTTTCTCAGTCCACCATTTGTTCTTGAGTTCTCTGGTTTTATGTTGGACTTCCGCCTTCGCCTTGGCATGGGCTTCTCTCCTTATATTACAATTTATGTCATTCTGCCAAGCACGAAAAGCCATTCTCTTCTCATTAAATGAGTTGCTCAATTTCAGCATCATTCTCATCAAACCAGTCCTGATGTTTTCTGGTTTGGTAGCCTATGGTTTCCTTGAAGGCATTGATGATTACTGCTTTCAAATGGTTCCAGTGTTCCTAAATTTCTTCTGGAAACGCTGATGGGAGCTTTTCTTCTAAGACTGCTTGGAAGTGGTCACGCTTAATAGGGTCCTTCAAATCTTGAATCTTCAACTTGCGCCTGACCTGCTTCTTTTGCAGCCTCCACATTGTGGATAGAATAAGGTGATGATCAGTCCAACAGTCATCAGCACTTGTCATTGCTCTTGTGAGAAGTACGTCACTATGATCTCGGGCACGAACTATAACGTAGTCACGGACATGCCAATGCTTTCACTGTGGATGTCTCCAAGATGTTTTGAACTTTTCCTTTTGTCGGAAGAGTGTGTTCGTAATAATAAGTTCATGTTTAGCACACTTGGTCAGGAGCAGAATTCCATTTGAATTGCTTTTGCCAACTCCTTCTTTCCTGATTGTTCCCTTCCACAGGTCTGAGTCTCGTCCCACACATGCATTGAAATCCCCCAGAAGTATGATCTTGTCTTCTGTAGGGGTCTCTGATAAAATGGTTTCCAACTGAGAATAAAAATCTTCCTTTACATTCTTATCGGCATCTAGTGTTGGTGCATAGGCGCTCAAAATAGTTGCCTGTTGATTTTTTGCAAGCCTCAATCGGAGTGTCATAAACCGCTGTTGATGCCAACAGGTACCTCAGAGAGGCACCTTACGAGCTTATTCTTTATAGCAAAGCCCACTCCAGGCAATCAGGGTTCATCTATAGATTTCCCCTTCCAGAAATAGGTGTATCCTCCTTTCTCCTCCCTCACCTGTCCTTCATCAGCTCTTCTAGTTTTGGACAAAGCAGCAATATCGATGTCAAACCAACTCAATTAATGAACAATAATGGTTGTACTTTGCTCTGGTCGGTTGCTGTTTGAGCTGTCCATCAGGGTATGTACGTTCCAAATTCCCAAGTTGAAGAGTTTCTTACATTTTCGACCGCTGAGGTGGTGATCCTGATGGATGCAGCTATCCAGCAAGGAAAAACAGAGGCAAGACTATTTTTAGGGTACCTTTTCTAACCCCCTCCCCATGTGGGGTGAGCAGAGTGGATCCTAAAAAGGATTGCTCAGTCGTGAATGCAGCTGCCAAGATATTTGACCTGCCTCAATCCTCAAGCAAGCAAGAAAACTGTATCACACACCCACCGCCTGTGTGTCAGTCTGTAACTAGGAATTTCCTGATTTCACTGTCCTGTTCCCGTCACCACTTGCCGATCGCCACCGGACTTTTGACTTGTGCAAATGTTATTTTTTCCCAAAAACTGGAAGATGCCTGTGCGGGACTTCTTTTAAAGTGGGGACACTGGTGCACAACAGTCACCACACTATCCTTGACAGAAAGAGAACTTGAAACCAATGGCATGGGCACCGTGATGATTGGAGATCCTCTATTTGCTGCAGCCTTCATCCACCTTCACAGTCGTTGTAACATTACACAATAGTTTCACCTCCATTGTGCAGTTATCCTCCGTCTGTTCTGCTGTTAGGGACTTCTTGGATCCTCATATATGAAGCCTCATATAAGAGCTAAGTGTTATTATTACTGATTTAGGTGTTAGAGATGTTGCTAACCTTTGTAGTGGGAACAGCACTCTGACAATATTCCTGCTTGAATTAGTTCAAGTATTTAGTTCAAGTATTAAGTCTACACATATATTCTGTTGATTATTTATTATACTCAAGATCCCCAGTATCCTAAACTCTTTACCAAAAGAAATAAAGACTCCGTCGGTGCTCCAGACTTCAAATTTGACCTGGCAAGGAAAAGTGCAGGCCACATGTAGATAAAAAAAGGGGGAAGACAAGAGAAAGGAAAAAAGAGTCATAATTATCAGATAATGTGGTTTTGTTAACAAGGTCTTTCAAAGAATTATTTATGCTTTTCGTAGATGACCTGTCAGAAGTGAGCTTTGTTAACAACTTGGGATTATTCAATAGTCATTTAAAAAAATCACTTATTTCACTAAATTTTTTCCCCATACAAGAAATGTCAACAAAAGTTTATAATAATGTTGCCTGCAAATAGAGTACATACGGTGAATGATGGTTAGTTCCATGATCCATGGATTTCAGCCACCACTTCTGTTCTGCACCTGACAACTGCAAAAATAAAAAAACAAACAAAAAATATAAACAACTAGATTTTACCACCATGTATAATGTAATATCCCAAGATAGACCACTGGCCTTCATCCACCCTCATGGCAAAATTCCTTTTGACGTAAATGGTTTAATAGAAGCAGGACTGGAACTTACAAGTAATATTCTTGTAAATGATTCAAAAATTCAAGTCACTAACTTCTTGGTCTTGGCTATAGACTATGCCCTGGGAATTCTCAAATTCTAGTTCATAAAGGGGGCATTATCAGGTCAGATATTTTAAAATCTCAAATCTATTTCTAATAGTTCTTTATTATTAAAACCAATACTACATTCAAATATATTTTCCCACTGCTTATTATATTTTGAATGTTTACATTTCACTCAGTTGGGATCATAAAATCAGGCTAGTCAGTTTCAACATTGGGTTCTCATGTGCTAATACACAGGGGTTCTCCAATTTTTTTCATAGTAGGTCACATCTTAATAGTGATATTAATGACATCTTCACATCTTGGGCATCCTATCCCTCATAAAAGCATGTACCATCTATTCTCCCATTCAAGATCATATAATATCTTTGTGGCAACTACAGCAATTACTTAGATAGAAAAGTAATATAAGGACAGATTTTATGTATTTGCAGCTGTCTTTAGTGCGATAAGTTTCTTGACCTTTTTGACAAAGATAATCTTACTGCCTTACATACTTCATTTTGGGATGGATCTTCTGGCCCAGCCAAGTAGCATTCAGTGCAGGATGAGGGGGAGGAATAAAGGGTGGTTTTAAGACACCCAGAGAACACCCAGAGAAAAGGAGGGGAAAAAAGCAGTGCATTGAGCCTGAGGATCCGCCCTTAATCTTTTCCTCCCATCTACACGGTTTCTCTCACCTGGAAACAAGGGTGAGAGCTAGCTCTCTGTGGACCAATAGAAAGTGCTCTTTGGACCATCAAAATCCCCTTGACAAGTAAGGGAACCTCTGTGCCAGCACAATGAAGTAATATTTGCATTGCAAAGAGCACGGAAGAAAATTTAAAATAAAGAATAAAATGGTTTTAATTGAAATGAAAGTACAATACTATAATGAAAACTTTCTTAGGGGCCAGATCATACCCTTAGGATACATGCAGTGATAGGACACCTCTGTGCATAGAGCTATCCTTCCACACATAGAAGGTAAAGAGAACTACTCTCTCTTTCACCCAAGCTGTGAGGAAGCCTTTCTGTAGGTTGGGGGGGAAGGGGGGGGAATGAGGCGGGCTGAATTGATGTGCCTCTTCTCCCACCACTGCACAGAGAAACAGAGATTATATATAGAAACAGAGCCCCCTCTGCTATGGTAAACATCTTTAAAAGGGGTTCCAGGCAGTATCCCTAACAACTCCAGTGGAGTCACGCTGCCAGGCAGAGACCACGCATAACTCTTGATGGTGAGGGGAGGGCACAATTTAAAGGTGTGTGGGGCACATAACTCTTGAAGGTGGGGGGCACATGACCACCCCATGTGTCACCTCTGGGCTGAGGAGCAGCAGTAGAGCCAGGAGCACTAGGGTAATGGTGAGCAAGCACCTCAGGGAGCATCTCATGGTAGCCGGGCTCTGCAGACAGGGGACAGCTCCAGGGTGCACTGCCAGCTGACACCAGGCTCCTTCGGGTGCAGCCCAGGCTGTGCTGCCCACCCTGCCTGGGGAGCACCCAGCTGTGCAGAGGTGGCGGAGGTGGCCTGGCAGAGGTGGCCAGTGCGGAGAGACAGGCGCCCAAGTGGGCTGGGCGACTCCCACCAGCTTCTGATCTGCCAGTTCCTGGCAGGAGGACAGTTTTCAAACTGGGGCGTGCCCAGAGTTCAAAACGCTCTGTGCTAAATGGAAGGTAGAAATGGGGGGGGGGGGACATGACCCCATGTGCCCCTGCTCTCACACATCACCTCTGCTGCCAGAGAACCAGAGCACAGCTGCAAGGTACCCAAAGTTGGTGAAGTCATAGAACCTTCTTGTGGATGACCCTGTGTCTCCAGAAGATCCTCCAAAACCATGTGGACCATGAAGGATCTGCAAAATTGGAGGGTAGGACTCACGAGTTTTTCTTCCTGGGGGCTAACCCCATCTTAATCCTAATGGAACAATTCTAAGGAAACTCCACGAGGGGACCCTGTTAACTTCCAATAAATAAAGAGTGATGTGATGTCTCAATGACACTGAAAAAAGGCAGTAACTGAGGTATGTCACCCTGAAGTCTTTTTTTAAAAATGATTCCCACAGAACAGCTAATTTCCTGATTACATAAACTATACTCTCTGCCCTACAGAGACTGATCACATCTGTCTGTTGCTGGTTTCTAATATACTCCTCTCATTCAGATAATGGTGTGATGTCCCCGTGTTGGAACACACATATACAAAATGACTATACAGTGTTACACCTCTGGCTGCAACATGAACAATGGAATATTTATGGTAATCTTGTCATAACATCTCCTTGCTGTTTTGGAGCTTGTGTTCTGTTAAGATTATTTTAACAGGCTGTTTTAAATTTAAATGTTTAAATGCAGTTTTAAAGGAGATTAAAACAAAACTGATTATTTCCTCTTTCAAGTAAACTTTTCCTTTTGCAGGCATTTTAAAAACTATTATGGGTTATATGTCAGTGAAAAATTAAGAGAAAAAACATTAACATTCTTATATTGGAAACACTTGCAACAAAGACAATTTCTGAGGTACAATGTATTTCATTACCTTTTCTATTTTGGTTAGGAGTGCCCTTAGTTTTGTATAAGAGTCCACAGATGCTAAGTCACTATCATTGTTTGCACAGTAGAGAGCAGCTTCTTGGTAGCTCAGGTTTTTATCTGACACAAACCAAAATTCAGCTCCATCAATAACAAGTGGCGGTCCATGAATTCCATCTACATCTGGGGAAGAAAACCACACATATACACATGGCATTAATCCTGAAAAATAATTACACTCAGAAAAGGAAAGGGCTGGACAATCTGGGCCTGATGCTGAGAGGAGCTGTATTTACATCTCCCACTGAAATCAATGAGAGCTGAGTGTGTTGGCTGTGTGTCAGCATGATTTTCACTAACATAAGAAAGGATATATAGTGAGAAACACTAGACACAAGTAACTGCAATGTATACAAAAACTAAATCTGTTTACCTGGTGTATACCACTCTGGTGTCTTTGGGGTACTACCTGTTCAGGAGAGAAAGAAACAATCACTGATCTTGCATTCCTGATACACGTACTTCACTGACGTCAATGGGAGCTTTGCATGCATCAGACTTAAAGTTATTTTTTTCTCTTTATTAGAGATGTGTAAGCACCAAAGCTCACACTAATAATAATGCTAATTCTCCCCACACATAGGCACTAAGATTTGGCATTTTCACTGAAAATTTCCAACAAGTCAAGGAAAGTTTTGTGTCTCCAAAAGCTATTTTTCTGACCAACTAAAATAATTACAAGAAGCCAAGCCTACTAGATGCTAAAACTTCTAACTCCTCACAAGAACAAGTGGATCTGTGCAGAACCCACATGCCATCCTTTCTCCACCCTCTCCAGAGAATCCCTTTTCTGTGTATTTTGCTACTCTGGAGACCTAAGTCATAAATTTTACAAGGAGATTAGAGGCCAAATTCAAGTCTGGAGGAATTAGCTATCCATGGGATTTTCTTTTGTTTATAAATACTGCTTATACATTTTAAATAAAGCACATAAATGCTGGAACTCTATGATCTATATCTCCTCACCACACTAAGGTATTTACATTCCCCGTGGCATGTTTCTCACTCCAAGGGAACTTAAGGGATAGAAGCAAAGTTGGACCATAGAGAAGTGACACAAGGTCCTTCCCCCAGTAATAGTTTATTTGTGAGTGTTTTGTATGTTTACATTTCTATGAACAGAAGCCTATGAGACATGCAAGGGATTTCAGCCCCTTGCCTTGTGTACTGTTATGGCCAGTTGGGTAGAGGATGTGGTAAAGTACTGGTTGCCAAATTTATTGTGCTCATATCCTTCTTTTCACCAAGTACGAAAAAAAAGACACTCAACCACCAAAAATTGTGATCACACAATTTTAGAGAATATAATCCCAGCTGTTACTCATACTTCAACCTTACACTTCCTATATCAAGCACCCTTTCAAGTTGATAATAAACAGCATTCCAAGTGTGACAGCCTCTCTCTTCCTATATATTTAAAATACACAAAGTTCAAGTCTCGCTCTCACATTCTAAGGACTCCAGGTCTCAAGATTATTGTAATGCCTTCTGAGATGTTTGTTTTAAAGTCAGAGATCCTGGGTTTACTGTTAATGATGACAAAGTGAAAGAAGTAATTGAAGACATTTTAAACAAAACACAGATGACGGTTTAGATGATTAAACGGATGTAAATGCAGCTTACCTTTTGTTATCTGGCAAACCCATTCAAGTCTAGCATCACACTGAAAAGGTTTTAAGTAAAAATCCAATTGTCTGTCATCATGGAAATGAAGTCTCCAAAAATACCTCCGTGGTATTCGAGTGGTCTGCATAAAAGTAGGGGGTTCGGAAACTGTGTTGGTATACTAGATACAAACTTCTGGAGCAATAAAACTGTTTATAAGATACCTTAGATATCCTTGATGACAGTCATCTACCCTGTTGCCGATCCTTTGTAATTTTAACTGAATTTTTAAAATGATAAAATATAGGTACAGCTTCAAAAATAATCTCTGAACAACTAGAAATTATGAAGCAATCAGTTTAAAATTTATCCATTCACAGAAATCTCTTCTTGCAGCTCACTACAATACTATGTTGGGTTTTTTTTGCAATCCACAGATTTTATCTGTGTTTATCATAGAGTAATATTCACTGCCCCTTAAAGGATTCTCACATCTGCCCCGAAGGGACAATAATCTGAATTGGCCCAGAAACATGATTCTTCTTAGTATAATCAAGATAAAAAAGCTCAATGTCACCTCCTGGTTTCTACAATAAAGATAAGGTTGTTTCCTTTAGTCTGACAGCACAGGATCAGATTCTTGTAATTCTGAAAACAATGGTTACAAAAGCCACAATGCCCACTTCACACTTGTTTAGGGATAGTCTTTCTTATCATCCAAAAATGTATTAGCCTAATATTTTAGATGAGAGGTTCCAGGCGAAGGGCCATGACTCCTGGAGGTTGCAAATAAGGGCAAGAGGGTAGTGACCACCATCCCCTTCAATGAATACTAAATGAGAAGGGGTTCTGGCTAAATGGGAGGGCACGTCCCAGCGTGATCCCAAAACAGGAAACCAGGTACTGTTTTAGCAGTCATACCATAAGGTTAGAGTTACATAGTAATGAGGCATTTATGAATATAATAGAACCACACCAGTCTGGATTATTGACATGTAGGCCCATAATTACAGTATTTTGCCAAGTTGCTCTGTATGCTACATATTATGACAGTAGTATTTTAATAAAAGGAAAGAAGTGTTGGTGAAGGAAGCCCTCACTATATGTTATTAGTAAATATTTACTCAGCAGTGGAGGTAAAACTGCTGTTTTTTGTGAAAATTAGCAGGTTTTTGAATTAACAAAAAGAAAAGTAGCATCTTTCTGATGCATACAGTTATAAATTTACAGCAGCAGACTACGTTTAATGTACAAAAAACTTAAAGATATAAAGTAAATATACCGTAAATAAAAGTCACATAAATATATTATTATTTATTATTATTATTATTAAAATCTTGAAACATACCTTTAAAGCAGCACAGTCTCTAATGTCATAGACATCTCTTTGGAAATCATGTGACATAACAGTAGTTTCCTATAGAAAGCAGAGGGATGGCAGAACTGTGATTTATTATTATTTGTATCGAAGTGGTGCCTAGGGGCCCCAGTCATGATTCGGTCCCTTTGTGCTGGGCACTGTCCTAACAGAATAAAAGGCGGTACCTGCCCCAAACAGCTTTCAATCTATGGCCCTGATTCTGCAAAGATATGTGTACATACAGTACTTAACTTTATACTAGGGCTGTCGATTAATCGCAGTTAACTGACGCGATTAACTCAAAAAAATTAATCGCAATTAAAAAAAATTAATCACGATTAATCACAGTTTTAATCGCATTGTTAAATGATCGAATATGAACTGAAAATTATTAAATATTTTTGGATTTTTTCTACATTTTCAAATATATTGATTTCAAATACAACACAGAATACAAAGTGTACACTGCTCACTTTATATTATTATTTTTGATTACAAATATTTTCACTGTAAAAATGATAAACATAAGAAAAAGTATTTTGCAATTCACCTCATACAAGTACTGTTGTGCAATCTCTTTATTGTGAAAGTGCAACTTACAAATGTAGATTTTTTTGTTACATAACTGCACTCAAAACCAAAACAATGCAAAACTTTAGAGCCTACAAGTCCACTCAGTCCTATGTCTCGTTCAACCAGTCACTAAGACAAAAAAGTTTGTTTACATTTATGGGAGATAATGCTGCCCACTTCTTATTTACAATGTCACCAGAAAGTGAGAACAGGCGTTCGCATGGCACTTTTGTAGCCAGCATTGCAAGGTATTTATGTGCCAGGTATGCTAAATGTTCATATGCCCCTTCATGCTTCGGCCACCATTCCAGGGATATGCTTCCATGCTGATGAAGCTAGTTAAAAAAATAATACATTAATTAAATTTGTGACTGAACTCCTTCGTGGAGAAATGTAGGCCTCCGGCTCTAGTTTACCTGCATTCTGCCATATATTTTGTGTTATAGTAGTCTCGGATGATGACTCAGCCTGTTGTTCATTTTAAGAACACTTTCACTGCAGATTTGACAAAAACGCAAAGAAGGTACCAATGTGAGATTTCTAAAGATAGCTACAGGACTCAACCCAAGGTTTAAGAATCTGAAGTGCTGTCTAAAATATGAGAGGGACGAGATGTGGAGCATGCTTTCAGAAGTCTTAAAAGAGCAACACTGATGTGAAAACCACAGAACCTGAACCACCAAAAAAGAAAATCAACCTTCTGCTAGTGGCATCTGACTCAGATGATGAAAATGAACATGCATTGGTCTGCACTGCTTTAGATTGTTATCGAGCAGAACCCATCACCAGCATGGACGCATGTCCTCTGGAATGGTGGCTGAAGCATGAAGGAACATATGAATCTTTAGCGCATCTAGCATGTAAATATTTTGCGATGCCAGCTACAACATTGCTATGACAACACCTGTTCTCCTTTTCTGGTGAAATTTTGAATAAGCATTATCTTCTGCAAATGTAAACAATCTTGTTTGTCTGAGCGATTGGCTGAACAAGAAATAGGACTGAGTAGACTTGTAGGTTCTAAAGTTTGATATTGTTTTATTTTTAATGCAGTTTTTTTTGTATATAATTCTATATTTGTACATTCAACTTTCATGATAAAGAGATTGCACTACAGTACTTGTATTAGGTTAATTGAAAAATACTATTTCTTTCGTTTTTTACAGTGCAAATATTTGTAATAAAAATAAATATAAAATGAGCACTGTACACTTTGTATTCTGTGTTGTAATTGAAATCAATATATTTGAAAATGTAGAAAACATCCAAAAATGTTTAAATAAACGGTATTCTATTATTGTTTAACAGTGTGCTTAATCGCGATTAATTTTTTTAATCACACAATCACAATTAATTTTTTAATTGATTGACAGCCCTACCTTATACACATAAACCAGCTTGAAAGTGAGATAGACGTTTTCTGGAGAAGTCTGGACAAACCAAGGATATGAGGTTGAGAAACTGAAGTACATGTTGAGAAATAAAGATACCTTGTTCTGTCCAGCAGCGTCTGGATCCTTATTACATTTAAATATTTTGACAGAAATACAGTATAAAGGCCGATTATTATTTTTGAGATTATTTTTAATTGAGAAAGTCTCCTAAATGCAAAGTTTTACGTAAGTGTTTTTCTATATTCTTCACGTGCCATAGAACAAAATTAATCTAAAATATCAGTCACCTGATTATATTTTCAACCCAACCTAAATTCAAACAAATCTTAATATGGTAATATTTTCTGGAGAGAGATGAATGTAACTTACCGGATTGTTATCACTCCACTGCCAGGTTCCTAGAGAATCTGGATTCCTCTTATTGAGTCCCACCCAGACCCATCGGTCATTGCTGTAAATATATATAAAAGAGAAACCTCAACGCGAGTGTATGTTCATTCTAGCACATTAAATAAAAAGATTAATGAGTCATTTTAAAAGCCTTCCTTTAAATATCAAACTTTTGAGACAAGTACAAAAATACAAGTATCGCGTCTAATTCTGCAAACCGTTCACTTTGTTTAGGAAGCCCAGTATGAATCACTAGTATTGTATCCCAGTTTAACCAGCCTCTGATAGCACGTATCAATTAAGGAAACCAATATTAATTTGGAGTCCCGTTACCTGGGATAGAGGATTTCCAGCTCTAATATTTAAAGCAAAAGTAGCATAGATGAAACAAGCTAAGAGAAAGGGGTTTGTGTTTTCTCTCTTCTCTTAAGTTCCGATTCAGCAAAGCACTTAGGCACATGTTTACTCCCCACTAACTTCAATGAACTTACAAATGCAGGGCTGTCTTTTTTATTTTTGTTTTTCATTTTTTAGGAGTGAGGTAATTAAAACTTAAAATTCTCAGCTCCATTTCAAGAGAAAGGTTGTCACTATAAAAGGGGATTTCAATGCATATACTCAAAACTGCAGTAATACCATAGGTCTCTTTACTATTGATTAGGACTTTAAGGGCACTGTGACAGAATGGGAAATATCTGGGTCAGACTGTGAACTCCATTTGTATTGTAAGCTCCATTTTGGTTTAGGACATCCATTTTGTTCTATGCGCTGAACGCATGTCCAGCCTTGCCAAAGCAACGTTATGAAGTGTTCTAGTCAGTTACGCTGCCTAGGGAACAGCACTTGATACCTTGATGACTTCTCAGAGATCATCCTTCAACAAGACAACAACCTAGGGCCACCAACTCTGATTGTCTCTAAACTACCAGTCCATTCCCATGAAAAAATGGATGATTTACACAGGACCCTGGAGGCGGAAAAAGGGAAAAGCATCACAGTACAGCACATGGCAAAAAGGAAGAGAGACTGTATTTAAGGAGTGCTTTTCTGGGAAAGGATCTGTCCATCACCACATGCAAAAAGACTGGGTTGGAGAGAGAGAGGAGGCAGGAGGGACTCTGCCTAGCCTGAAATGCTGACTAGACCATGGACTCACAGAAGAGATGAGCTCAAACTAGGCAAGGGAACATCTCAGGACTTTTTTAAAAATTTATTTGCAAAGATCTGTATCTCTTGAGTGCTTTTTAAGAGGAAAGTGATTGCGACTAAGAAATTATTTTGCTACCCCTGTGTTCCTTGCCTTACTGGCCTTGAGGGGGTTAATGTAGAAGCCAGAGTGCCCACAGCCGAGGTGGAACTCTCAGGGAGCAGAAGTAAACAGCTGGGGTTGAGAGATCTGAGGCACTGACTCCAGCATCTGGGATGGCTGGATGCTGAGTCCCATGTCCCAAGGAAGGGCTCAGACAAGAGGTATGAGTCTGAGAGTGTGCTCTAGAGACCCAGAGCTAGAAGCAGTGACTCAGCTCAGAAACATGTGGGACCTAGGCTAGAATTTGAGTCCATTTAAAATAGATTGGTGACTGTCTAGAAAAGAAGTGGGACAATCTGCAACAGGCATAACTAATTCGAATGTAGTAAAGATACTAATTTCCAAGACCATCCATTTCTATTTGTCCTCCAATTCTTTTTATGGAAATTCTTGGTCATATTTTTATTTAATTTATAGACATACACACAAATCCTGTGTTGACTTACAATCCATGTAGCCTACTGAAGTCAGTGAGGGCACTTTGGGTGTTAAACCATCACAGATTTTGGCCTATAGATGCAGGTATTGTACATAACGAGAGATTTTAAAATTCTACATTCTAGATCATCATTTAGGGCCAAATGATGGCTCTTACTCCAGTGACCAGATCTCCTGGGTTTAAGTCTGCTTTGCCCTAGAGGAAATGGCACTTAATGCCCTGGAGAAGGAGAGCCAGCAATTCCACATAGATAGGGCTGATCCAAAATTCTCTGAAGTCAGTGGGAAGACTCCTATTGGTCTTTTTACTCATTTTATTTACTGGGATTTTGATTAGTAGGATAGATGTTTTACTTAAAAAATAATCCTTTCATGGCAAACATTTTGCAATTAACCTTCTTCATATACCACTGGAATATAAACTTACCATGTTCAATATTTTCTGCTCTTCTATAGTGATCGGAATTAAATTTGTACAAGCGTAGACTCTAAAGAACTTAGAATGCCCTGTGTCACTCCCCAGCAAACCACTCAGAAACAGGTATTTACATTTATCTAACAGCTGAATTGCTTCTGACATTCTGCTTTCAGGATTTTGTTCTTCTACAATTGTCCGTCCCTGCACAGTTAATCAAGCACCGCTTAACTCTCTCTCTCTGAGACACAACCCAAAGCTTAGAGTGGCATAAGGAATCACCACAGACAAACATACCGACTAATGACCCTAAAACACTTATTTCAGAAGGATTTGCAATAATTACTTGAGGGAACAGAGCAATTTTCAAAATCTTTCAGCTTTGATGCTGCCACCTATTTCTTAAACAGATGTCAGGTCAAGAGTTTCCCCACTTTATTTCCCAATTTGTAATAAAGACTTTTATTGATTATGTAATAAAGACTTTTCAGCTGATGTGGCACTTATAATATTAATTCATAGTTTGCCTTCTTTGTGAGAGTTCAAACATGATCATGAGACTTATTCAGCAATTGATCCACTATTTTTGATAGCACTGAGGCTCAAGTAAAGCCTTTTAGTACCCTAAGTTGAGTGCACTAGCACTTCACCATGAAGTAAATTTAGAAGGCATCCCATGCCAAAGTAACACTGGAATACAGCTGTTAATTAAGACTCCATCTGCACTGCAACTATGATGGCATCTGGGAACCTTGTTATAACACTGTTGTTCCCTGCTCCAGTTACAACATGGTTAAAAGTTGTATTGTAGATTGCACCTAAATATGTTCTAGTTTAAATCCTTGAGTAGTCTAGGTTTTGGGGTGGTTACGGTGAGATCATCACATAGTGTTGTACCACAGATGGAACCTAAAATGGATTCAATCTATGCTTTACCAGGGACTCAAATTTGATTGAGTTTTAAGGATTGTAAATTTCCATCATCTGCTGTTTCTGTGCTGAAGGCTTTCCATTCAGATGAGGAGTACTCACACAGAATTAGAACTTGGTAAACACTACCAAGTGTGGTATGGTCTTTTTTACTACTTGATGTAAATACTATATGGATCACTGACACAGAGCTGGTGATAATGCTGATCAGCTAGGGGCCAAGGCTACCCTTTCTTACAAGACATTCTGAAATCTATGGGAACAACAGAGACCCATTCCTCAGATCTCAGCCTATCCCTGCTCCTCCTTCCAAGGCCTCCTGAAACAACGTAAGCATGGCTTTTGTCTATACCTTGCTGCCATCACCCAATAGTGCTCTTCCCAAAGTGTGGAAAAGCTGTCTCAGGGGAGTTAATGTCCTCAGGCCAGCAGCAAGTTATGATGATTTTTGTACTTTAACTTATGTTGCCTGAAAAGTGCACATGCTGTGTTAGTGGATGTTTGAATCTTCCCCTGACCATGCCCTGAGCTCTGTGGAGCCCTTCTTTGACACAAAGTACAGAAGTAGAATTATAGGGGAAGAATACCAGAGGTAGCTGGTCTTCCTCTCACACCCTACCATAGCTGAAAGTACCATACAACACTTGGGAGGTGGATGTTTAATACAATTGTATTGTTCTGGTAAAGTCATTTATTTTGCTAGATATTTTGATTGCTACGGAAAATAAAATATGGAAACTGAAACCAATCAATATTGGCCCATAGAAGTAATCTTGTATTCCTTGGTGAACTGATTCAGGAATAATTTTTTCAAATATAAAATCCTGGAATGTGGGAAGTTTGATAAAAACTGCTAGAGCTGAGTGAATAATTGATTTTTTGGTGTGGTGGCCAAAATGGATTTTTTTGTTTTTTCTCACTAAGACAAAAAAAACTGACAAAAAATTGTTTAGGTCAAACAAGTCAACATGGTCTAAACAAAATTAGTTCTTAATTGAAATGTCAACCTAGTCTGTTTAGAACATGTCAAAATGAGCTGTTTTGATTTTCTTAAAATAATGAATCCTCATTTTTTATTCATCCAAAAGTGCATTTTTCAGCAAATTCATTATTTGCCAGAAATATTGCCCAGTTTTACCACTAATCTTAAGAATTGTTTTGAAAAATGTACACCCTGCTGACACTGGCTGGCATCACCATGTAACCTGAAAATTTTTTTAAGATCCATTTTAAAAAATCTGTTTTAGAACATAGGAACAGGGTCCTTATAGTTGATCTAGTCAATATCTCTTGAACTAATTCAGTTGTTTCTTGCAAACCCAGGTACATATTAATAGAACTTTCCAGATTCAAATCAAATGATGAAGCAGATTTGTGTACATAGTACACGTGAAGGCAAACTGGGAGCAGTAAATTGTTTCCTTTCCAATTGGCACAGCATTTTTAAATTAAGAGACGTAACAAAACCCAAACTGCCACTCCCTATAACACCTCCAGAACTCCACTTCATTGCTAAGAATAACACTGAAAAAACACACACACACACAATACTTTCATTCCTTTGAAATTTGCTCAACTGGATCTGCTACACCAGTATTTCAAACTAGCTACCACATTCCTGGTACAGCAAAGAAATCTTAGTCCTTATTTCATTCAGGCAGGAAAAGGGTGGCATGCTGTACTTTACTTTCAACTAACAGACACTTGACATAATCAGAACACTTCTGCGTCTTCTTTGCCTCCAAGGTAAAAATCTAAGAAAACAGCAAATTGGACTAAGTTAGCTACTCTCTCTCTCTGTTGCCAAATGGAGAAGAAAACTATCTTTTGCTAACATTTGAAAACAAACACCTAACAATGAGTCATGGGAAGGAATGGTGAGGGAAGATTCAGAGGTGCTGCTTCTTCTGTGAGCTAAAATTAGTCTACTGTATTACCAGTTTTGGGCAGAGAATGTGACTAAATAAATCCAGGGAAGACATCCCATAAACTGTGCAGTACTGCACCCTGACAATCATCTAGGGTTTTGTTGTTGAAACAACTTGCTGTTTGTTTTCTATTCTCATTTCCCCAAATATCTTATCTTGTTTTAAGAGAGGCTACATATCTCCCCAATCTCTGAAATCACTAGCTCTACATAATTAAAAAATGCAAAGCACAGTCTAAACTAATAGTACTGTGTAAATGTATTTAAAGAATAATAATTTTAATGTGCCAGGCTCTGGAGGCAATATTAACCATGTAACATCTCTTTAGTGAAGTTAATGATCTCAAGACATGAGTGATTCACTCCCGCACTCTCACCAACATTCTCTCCATGTTTTGGGCTATTGTTGTGTGCATTCTGTTATTGCTGCTTTGTTTGATTACACAGTCAGTTTATACTGTGCTTACTGTATTAGGGCCAATTTAAATTCCACTGTGGTCAAGTAAAAGACCCTAAATGACATCCAAGACAGGAGTAATCAAATACCTTAAATCACGAAAGAGCATTTTAAGCAGTATTGTACCATTGGATACGACAGCTGTCAAGGCATGACTGGGATTACGGAATGAAAGACTACGTGCAGACAGATGCATTGAAATAGATCTGGAACCCCACGAAGACCTTCCTGGAGGAGCCAATACAGACTGGTCAATGTGGCGATGCCTGAACCGCCTGAGCATACAGACTGGCGGATCAAAGACTAATATGCTCAAATGGGGCTAATCTAATTACACAAATATATGCGGTGAGATGAGGTGCAGACCATGGAGCACCTGCTCATTTGCCAACTCTTTGGGGAGATCTGTATAAAGGAGGACCTCGCTGCAGTGACGGAAAGAGCCATTGCTTGTGCACGGTTCTGGAAAAACATCTAGTTTGCGACAAGGATACGAGGAGGAGGAGGAGGAGAAGAGGAGGGAAATGGATCCAGCCCTTACTCTGTCGAGCTACATTTGAGATTCCTTACATATGACATATGCAGTATCTAGCATTATAACATTTCCAGAATCTTTAGAAATTGTAAATCTTCATCTCCTGACTCCTAACAAAAAAACATGGCCATTAGTTGTAATTAATATTGGATAGGTACTGGCAAGCTCAGTGGGGAAACAAAATATAATGATTCCTTAAACATATTTCATAGTGAATTGGCTATAGAGAAACAAAACTTATATTTGCAACACGACAAAGTAAAATTAGAATAGATTTACTACATCTACATTCAACAAAGTTGCGTAGTATATTTTATATGAGGGACATTAGTAAGTCACTTTAATAAAGAAGTTACAAGTGCCTTTTTCTGGGCTGTTCAATCTATGTATAGAGTATGTGGGTTTGTTGTTGTCTTGTATTAGTGTAAACAATGGCTGGGTCCTTTTCATAATTTGTGGATTTCCAAACAAAACAAATTGGATATTCAGTTATGCCAGTCTTCAGCCACTGACTTTCAATTTTTAAAATGTATTACAAGAGACTGTACATTGGGAGCTATTAAATGCTCTTGCTTTTGTTTGTGGATAAAAATGTAAAGTTAAGTGAGGCTGGCTGCAACAACAAATTCAAGCTGGCAAGGGTTCTGCAAGGCTAAACTGTCACTCAAAAACCTTATTACACATAGATCTGACATCATACCCATGCATAATAAGGCTTTTCAGAGACAGCTTCTTTGACTAAAATCCAAGACTCACAATTTATGTAACATTTAATTTCTTGATATCAGAGAACTCAATGCACTCATCTAATGTCTATACAGTGTTATCCCAGTTATGCCAAATGGAATCTGTGCCAAACAGATTGCTAGATAGCACATTATTCATTGATTAAATTAATTAAAAAACAGAACTTTTATTTAGGCAGAGAGCATCTTGTGCACAAAAATAAAGCTCACTTTAAAATATTTAATAATCAGCCATTCCTAGAGTAAGTTTTTTCTTCAAGTCAACTGGAATACAGCAATCAAGAACAGAGAGCAACTGTCACTATGCCAAAATTCAGCAGAAAGAAGCAATCATTTTACTATAACAATGTAGATTTAAAGTCTTTGTAAAGAGAAGATGGAAAGCAAACATCTCTGCTTTGCCTCATTATTCCTGTAGCACCCAGAAAACTTTGGCCAACTTGTGTTCCCTTTGATACTCTCCAGAGAAGCGGTATTATGTTCAGCAGATTGATGATCATGGGCTCTTCTTAGAGTAGTTAATAATTGCCTAAGCAGTCTCTGAGATGTTTCTAATGGGCAAGCCCCTGGACTTGAGTTCAGTGAAGTTTTGGATCTATATTTATTACAGTACTACCCCATGTACTGGGGACATAACAGACACAAAGGGTGAAATACTGATCCTACTGAAGTCAATGGGTGTTTTGCCTTGACTTCAATGGGACCAGGATTTCACCCAAAATCTTGTCACCAATACCACAGTGAAAATGATGACAATGAAAACATATTACTGCCTCATTTTTTAAAAAAGTCGGCCATTCCATTCTAGTGGCAAAGCAGACTCTTACAAGGTTAATTTAACTAACAGAATCTCTACTGCTTTGCAATAAGAAGTAAATGGGTGCCGAGACTGATGAACTATCATGCAAAGAAGAGGCAATTAAATATGCTACAGAACAATTAAGTATTCCTATTATACAACAAACACAGACAGGAAAAATACAATTTTCTACTTCATTAAGAGCTTTTCAAAGTCCTGCACTGTCTCCTTCTTAACTATCTAGTGATATCCACTTTAGGGACATGTCTAGGATGAATGGTGTAAGTGATCCAGGACAGTCCTAAAAAGTAATTAGTTCTTCATTGGAATGACTTATTTGGAAAAAAGATTTACAACTGTCATAAAACTAAAGTAATCTAGAATCAAGCCTGTTTCTTTTAAGGCTAAATTTGGCCAATTGTTAGAGCTTTCAATTTCATTTTTGAGGGGACTTTGACTGGTTGAAGATTTTCTCTTGATGAATAATCTGGGTTGAAACATAGCCTAAAACAAAATCAGATTTCACCTACTTAATCAGAAACTTCAGGATTCTCATTTACAAAGGTAAGAACTTCAACATCCATCACAGTTATTCAAATGAGAAATACCCAAAAGATGCAGCGTTTCTCAGACTTAAACACGGGGTTAGACTCCAGTCTCAGCAGTGTGTAACTGAAATCACCATATCATCATGGCATTTCTAGATTGTTACCTGATCATGTCTCTTAATATAGAATGGAGTTCCTTCATTTCTGCAATATCACTGAAACTAGGAAGATGACCTCCTAGTGCTTCACAGAATCTTTCTGCCTCTTCCCATGTCCTGGTTCTCAGCACTCTTTCACTATGAAAGAACTTCACAAAAAAACCAAAGTGACAGCATGACTCAGTGACAGCATTGTTTAGTCTCTGTTAATCTACTCAAATGTGGGCATTATTTGTAGGAACAAATTATTTCTTTCAAGGGGAAGAAGGTGGCAAGGTTGATTTTAAACTTTTTTTTTAAATCATTCTTTTTCCCCAGTTTTATTGCCAGGAATGGCTGGATTCTCTGGATTTTTTAGTTCAATTTTTGTTAGTCTACACTCAGCTCGACGATATTTCTCCTCTTGTCTGTATGTACCACAATAATTTTTGAAAACTGTGCCTGGTAAATTCCAAAATGCCAAGGAATGTTCTACATATGAAAAGACAAAACTGTATGGATTTTGGTGAAAATCTGAAAAGCCTGATTTTCACTAAAATCAGGCCAACAAAATGCCTATTTTGTGCTACAGGCAGAGGAAGCTCTCAGACACCCTCTACTGCTGTCGACGCATTTCACAGGCACCACTCACCAGAGCATTGCACATTTCCTTTTTTATGTAAGCCAACCTATATTCCCAACTTCATCCCTCACCCCCACCACTATGGCCAGCCCACTCCCACTTAGGCACTCAGCCCCACTCTGGCCAGCTGGGATCCTCCCCTGCCCCCCACTCTCACCAACCCCTCCTCCCAGCTCTATCCAACCTCCCAGCAGGGACTCCATTCACACTTAAGAAGTTGGATACCCAAAGCTCAGCCTACCTGAGCAACAAAATGTGTGATCTCTAGTTTACTATCTGTCTAAAGTTTGTACTGCATCCCAAACACTGAATGCAGAAATTAGGAGGTATAAATCAAATAAGCCATTCATTTTAATGGGATTTGATTCTAAGCAATTCCATTAGGATTTTTAAATGGAAAAAAAAGTGTGCTTCTGAATTCAAGATCAGTGAAGCCATTCCAGCCAACAGCTAATTGACTCAGAAAGCTATCTTAAAATAGCAAATACAACTTCAACATTTGGCTATACTCTTTGGTGGATGAGAGCTACATATTCCCGTAGCCACAATTAAAAGTCAAATCTCCCCATTCATGGCCTCTGACGGTATACAAGGTGATGTGAGAGGGGAGAAGCTGCAAGGTGCCAAGTGCCTTCTTTGTGCCTCTGTACAACAGACATGCACAGTCAGGCTGGAGGAAAGACATTCCTTGTTAGTGCCACCAACAGCACTAGCCTCCTGAAAGGAGACAAGGCAATGGCAGAGCTATGCCTCAACTTCCTTGCACGAGACAGCAGTGCTGGCCTGGCATGGAGGGGAGAGCATGCTGCACCTTTCAAAGGATGGTAGAGTTGCTGCTCCAGTGTGCACTGCCTAAGAGCCTTTGGAGGAATTCTGCCCGAGTCAGCAAGAATTCTTCCTTGGGCTCCTGGTGCAGTGTGGCCTCTCTGAAACTCCCCGCAGTACAGCTTAAAGCCACAAACTGGCCATTAACACGTAAATACAGACAGCTGAAAGAGAGTTCCATAATAAATAAGGCACTTAATAGGAAAAATGTATTACCTTATAGCAGGCAAGGCCTGATCCATTTTGCCACCCAGGAGGACAAGGGTCAGTTGGCTTAGGAAGTACTTCTGGCTGCCTGGGAGGCCCAGTATAGTTCTTGCAGATAGATAAGGCTGTAAAGGTTTTACAGTCCTTGGCCTCCCATTTTCCAAGAGATTTCCCACTTGACATTGCTACACATCCTCCAGGAAATGCTAAGATTTTAATAAACAAAGACAACATTTAAAATCTCCTTGCTAGTTTTCAGAAAGTCCACCGGTTTCTGAATTACTGTCGTGCCATTCTTGTGAGACTATAAATGCAACTTATCACAATTATTTATTTTAGTTTTCTTAACTGTTAAAGATTTTACCTGGCTGTAAGGAATTCCAGTTTGCATACATCACAGCTTCATTTTTTCTCCCAGCTGCATCACCCCAGGTATACTTTCCTGAACGGTTGATATCTTGCAAGCCTATCCAGAAATATTTTTCTTTGCCTTTACTGTATTTTCCAATCAAACTGTTTATAAATTCTTGCTCAAACCTGTAATAGTCACAATTTATTTCAAAAAGATATTACAAGGACATTTGTAACTATCAAATCAATTTGAAAATGAAGGGATATTCTCTTCTCTATGCAGATGGGAAGTCCAAATGGTTATAAGAGGTGGTTGATGCATTCTGTACATTAAGATAATTTAATTTCTAAATATGCAAATTTGAATTGCCTACAAAACACTAACACCTGATAATGGCTAGGCTGGTGGTAAGCTGAGACTACTGTCTACCATGCATATCATTCTTGTTTTAATGTTTTCTTGTCCTCCCACCACCAACTGTTGCTGTGCCATATAAACCTAGCTTATGAGCTCTTCAGGGTAGGAATTGTCTTCTTATTACTTGTCTATACTGTGCTTACCACCACAGTCCTTGACTGGAGCCTCTAGGATCTGCTGTAGTACAAATTAATAAATAAATGAATAATAATCATAAAAGATACAGGGCTGTACCTGTTCATTATTGTAAGATTGCACTGAGCTCCAAAGGATACTTTATTGTTATGAATCTTGTAACAGAAGTCTCCATGTCTCTTCCATCCCTAAAAGTTTAGAGAATGAAACATTTATATTTTTATAGACAAGTTCTGATTGTATAGTCCAACCTACTTCCCTAAAAGAAAGCACTACACCATTGTTTGGTGTCCAGGCACAGACATGCTACATATAAGACTCAAGATCAGGTATTACAGAATTTTCACCCTCTCAGCCAGGGAAGAAAGAACATGTAAAGGAGTGACACACCATGGGCTCTATCCGATACCAAATATTCTCACTTTGGGTAAGGGCCACAGGATCAAGCCCGAGACCTATAGTGTGTGGGGAAACAAGGCAAAAGAAAATATATCACTATGTGTGCAAAACTGTGCAGGAAAAGCACTGTGACTGTTGCTTGTTAAAAGTTGATACTAGAGTGAAATTCTGGCCCCACTGAAGTAAATGGGAGTTTTGCCACTGACTTTAATGAGCTCAGGATTTTAAAAATGTTTATTTTAAAGATGCAATTAATAATATCAATTTAGGAACATGACTGGAATAGTGATTTAGAGGGGAATAGCTTGTTCAGGAACGTAGGTAGGGAAAAAAGGGAGGAGGTGTTGCATTATGCATCAAGAATGTATTCACTTGTTCTGAGATCCGGAAGGAGCTCAGAGGCACACCATTTTAAAGTCTCGTGGTGAAAATGGTTTTAATTGAATTAAACAAACAAACCCAAAGGGAATTAATGAAAACACATCTATTAAAATTAGGGTTTGTAAAATCTATTTTTTAAAATAAAGAAATATAATATTACATCTTATATGTTGGGAATAAGCTATAATATTACATCTAATATGTTGGGAATAATATTACATCTTATATGTTGGGAATAATATTACATCTTATATGTTGGGAATAATATTACATCTTATATGTTGGGAATAGCTCTGCCTGCCAGAATCCCAATATACTTCTCAGTAAACAGAGGGGTATGACATTTATAAGACAGTCCCTACCAAGTGAAGAGAGTTTTAAATTAAGTCAACTTTTGGGTGTAAACTACTTGGACGTATCTTTATAAAACTAGGATAATCCAATGTTTGATAAATTCTTTTAAAATTAGAACTCCAAAAATAGAGGAAATAAAAGTAATTTATGTAGGCAGAATTTCACATTGAAGTAAGGTAAAAGAATCACACATCTTTAAAATAATTGACATTATGAATGATTACCTCTTTCGGGAAACACTGTTTATCAGCTGTTTCATTCAAAACTTCTCCTTTTTTCATGCACACATATTTCAGTTTCTCTTCACAAGATTTGACTCTCCACCGACCCAACTATTACATAGGAAGAAAAAAAGGGGATTTAAAAACCCCTCAAAATTTTCAAATTTGAACTTATTTCCAGCTATACTTTAGTTTAAAATCATTGCTGTGATGTAGACATAAGCCAATTTACGTTGTGGGGACTCCTCTAGGCTGAATCAGCCTTTCCTGGCTCTTGCTCTTTAAGGATTAACAATTCTCCTGGATACGGGCCCTATAAAAAGCCTGATTAGTTATGCCTGCTTAAGGGACCTCTGTCTCCAGGGTGTCCTGCTATCTCCTGCCAGTGCTGTCTCTTGCTCTCCTCAGCTGTCGTTTACCAAAGCATTACATGGATACCTCGTTTTCTTCTTAATTGACCAGGGCCTGCTATGACCCTCTTGAAGACAGCAACTCTGCTGGTCGCAGCAGTACTTAATAGCTCCCCCAGGTTCACCAGATTGTTCCCTCCAAATACAAACCCAAACTGCCCTAAATTGCACTTTCTACCTGTACTGTGTTGTTACATCAACAGACAATGATGTTTCATCATGATGCAATACTGCCCAAACATACAAGAGCAAGTAAAATCCCACTGTCATCATTTTAAAAGTACATATAAAAGCCTTGATGGAGAAACCCCGAAGTTCAGAGTTTGCTCAAACAACTGGTTCAGATATGTACGCAGAAGTCCAGATGCTATCAAAATCAATGACACCTCCAGCCAAGCCCTGAAGCCCTCCCCATACTACCTCTCTCTCCCCAAAACATTCCATTGCTCCCCCTCATATGTCTCCTTGGGGAAGGCCTGCTACCCTCTTCTGAGTATTTGCGGAATAGCTAGTAAGTCTACTCCTGGGGAATGGCTATGGCCAGCTCCCCACTCTGGAATCTTTGTGGTGTTATCAAGATCTCTCTCCCCTCCGCTCCCCTTTATTACCCTCCAAGAGCCATGGTCTCTCTCCTTCACTCCACACTCCAGGTGTCTCATTACCCCTTCTCAGAAGGGAGGGCCTAAATTGCTCATAGTGCCTCAAGCCTCTGGGGTTTGATTCAGGCTGGCTCCTCACCTCTATAGCTCTGCCTGCCTGCTTGCATCCCTCTTGGCTCTCTGTCACCTAGACACAACAAGTAAGTGGTAACTCAGAAGGCAGAGCAGGACTGGAAAGAACACCATGGAGCAGCAGGAGAAACAACTAGCTGCCCCTCAACAGCAGCCAAAGCAGCAGCTGCTAGTGGCAGAATTTGAGAACCGCAAACAATTTTTTTCATTCCCTTGAAGCTCATGACACACACAGGGAACTCAGGTTTCAGAGTAGCAGCCGTGTTAGTCTGTATCCGCAAAAAGAAAAGGAGTACTTGTGGCACTTTAGAGACTAACCAATTTATTTGAGCATAAGCTTTCGTGAGCTACAGCTCACTTCATCAGATGCATGCAGTGGAAAATACAGTGGGAGCTTTTATATACACAGAGAACATGAAATGATGGGTTTTACCATACACACTGTAACGAGAGTGATCAGGTAAGGTGAGCTATTACCAGCAGGAGAGCGGGAGGGGGAGGGAAATAACCTTTTGTAGTGATAATCAAGCTGGGCCATTTCCAGCAGTTGACAAGAATGTGTGAGGAACAGTGGGGGGGGGAATAGTTTTACTTTGTGTAATGACACATCCACTCCCAGTCTTTATTCAAGCCTAAATTAATTGTGTCCAGTTTGCAAATTAATTCCAATTCAGCAGTCTCTCGTTGGAGTCTTTTTTTGAAGTTTTTTTGTTGAAGAATTGCCACTTTTAGGTCTGTAATCAAGTGACCAAAGAGACTGAAGTGTTCTCCAACTGATTTTTGAATGTTATAATTCTTGATGTCTGATTTGTGTCCATTCATTCTTTTATGTAGAGACTGTCCCGTTTGGCCAATGTACATGGCAGAGGGGCATTGCTGGCACATGATGGCATATATCACATTGGTAGATGTGCAGTGAACGAGTCTCTGATAGTGTGGCTGATGTGATTGGGCCCTGAATAGATATGTGAACACAGTCGGCAACGGGCTTTGTTGCAAGGATAGGTTCCTGGGTTAGTGGTTTTGTTGTGTGGTTGCTGGTGAGTATTTGCTTCAGGTTTGGGGGCTGTCTGTAAGCGAGGACTGGCCTGTCTCCCAAGATCTGTGAGAGTGATGGATCATCCTTCAGGATAGGTTGTAGATCCTTGATGATGCGTTGGAGAGGTTTTAGTTGGGGGCTAGTGGTGTTCTGTTATTTTCTTTGTTGGGCCTGTCCTGTCGTAGGTAACTTCTGGGTACTCTTCTGGCTCTGTCAATCTGTTTCTTCACTTCAGCAGGTGGGTATTGTAGTTGTAAGAACGCTTGATAGAGATCTTGTAGGTGTTTGTCTCTGTCTGAGGGGTTGGAGCAAATGCGGTTGTATCGTAGAGCTTGGCTATAGACAATGGATCACGTGATATGGTCTGGATGAAAACTGGAGGCATGTAGGTAAGTATAGTTGTCAGTAGGTTTCCGGTATAGGGTGGTGTTTATGTGACCATCGCTTATTAGCACTGTAGTGTCCAGGAAGTGGATCTCGTGTGGACTGGTCCAGGCTGAGGTTGATAGTGGGATGGAAATTGTTGAAATCATGGTGGAATTCCTCAAGGGCTTCTTTTCCATGGGTCCAGATGATGAAGATGTCATCAATGTAGCGCAAGTAGAGTAGGGGCGCTAGAGGACGAGAGCTGAGGAAGCGTTGTTCTAAGTCAGCCATAAAAATGTTGGCATACTGTGGGACCATGCGGGTACCCATAGCAGGGCTGCTGATTTGAAGGTATACATTGTCCCTCCAATGTGAAATAGTTATGGGTGAGGACAAAGTCACAAAGTTCAGCCACTAGGTTTGCCGTGACATTATCAGGAATACTGTTTCTGACGGCTTGTAGTCCATCTTTGTGTGGAATGTTGGTGTAAAGGGCTTCTACACCCACAGTGGCCAGGATGGTGTTTTCAGGAAGATCACCGATGGATTGTAGTTTCCTCAGGAAGTCAGTGGTGTCTCAAAGATAGCTGGGAGTGCTGGTAGCGTAGGGCCTGAGGAGGAAGTCTACATAGCCAGACAATCCTGCTGTCAGGGTGCCAATGCCTGAGATGATGGGGCATCCAGGATTTCCAGGTTTATGGATCTTGGGTAGCAGATAGACTACCCCTGGTTGGGGTTCTGGGGGTGTGTCTGTGCGGATTTACACAGTATGCAAACTTTGGATAAATAATTTCAAGCAATTTCTTTTTTTAAAATAGTGTCAAATAGTTATTTCTGAAACAAAGAGATTTGCTTTCATTATCCCTGTGATATAGCTTTATATATATATTTCATTATTCCCAGATATATTTCTGTATATATCAAAGATGATTCAGTTGTATTTGGGGTTTTTTGCTTTCAGCCTTCACACATACACCACATAACACTGCATCTACTATGACTGAAAGAGCATTGGGTTCTTACCTTTCCTGAATAGGACACACAGTTAGGAGTACTGTTAAAAGGAATTGTTGGTTCATTCTGATTCCAGTAAGTGAAAACCACTTTGGACCCATCTGACCACTTAAACAAAGCTGGAGTATCCTCATTCATGAAACCCATCCATATTTCCTCTTTAGTTTCTAAAGTTAAAATGGGGATGAGAATATAACTTTAGTTTAGCAAGTAAGATAACTGCAAATGAAAATGAAACCAACAAATTTAAGATTTAACAGCATGCAAAATACTATAGGAGCCTCCCAAAACCTGCCATGTCTCATAATACACTGCATTATTCTCAAATACCCATTCTCACAATGAGATCAGGGATCTGAGACTGGCACAAAGCACTTTTTACCATCCCGTTTTTTATTATTATGTATAAATATACATAACTGCTTTTTTGGTGATGCTTACACATACAAGCAAAATTACCATTAATTCAAAAAAAGAAAGAATCCTCAGTTTTAGACAGCAGCAATGGAGAATACGCAGACAAGTTCAGTGACCAACAGTCAAGTAATAACTCAAATAACTGTATATATTTGAATGAAGAATTATCACCATTCTGTTCAAAACATAATACAACAAAACACAAAGTAAAATAAAAATAAACAGAACCCTACCAATATAAAACAGAGTAAACAACGCGAAAAAACTTTGGAGAAAAAAAATAGTTTCCTCAAGAGAGGTTGATCTTCTTGGATCAGTTCCTCAGCTAATGTGAATCAGTTTACTCCACTGAAATCAATGTAATAACACTACTGAAGTCAATGGTGGTACACCAATGTAGACGTGCGGAGGATCTGGCCTTGTATCTCTCTATCTAAACTGCTGATTCATTAATTTCTGGCCTCATGGAGCTATTGTTTATTTTGTTAATATTGTTAACTATCCAAACTTACCATTATGAAGCTTTGTAACAACCAGCTCAACATCTGCTAAAGAATGTATGCTGATGAGGTCACTTTTGTTTTCTCTGCACGACTGACTTGCCATATTCCAGGAAGCTTGGTTATTCATCTGCATATAGCAAAAACCACTGTATGGAAGCCAGCCTGAATCACATTGAGTCTCCAAGTACCTCCAAACATCTGACAATGAAGAGAATGTGGATTAGGTGCCATGTGAGTTACACAGATTATTGTATGAACTGAAAGTTTGTTAAATGTTTTCTTGCAGAATCTTGAAGCTTCCAAATCAGAGCTATTATAATGTGTTCACTCAGCAGGTAATTGTTAATATTTCCTCTTTCTCTAGCTCTGATCTCAATGTCCCAGATTGTACCCTCCAATTCACTGAGAAGAGGGGACCATTTTAAAGAGTAGCTACCCCAACTATGTCAAATGGAAGGAGAGTTCTACTTCTGTGATACTGTTCAAGTTCTCTTCCCAAAGTACAGAAATTGCTCTAACAGGAAGCGTACAGAAGATGCTCCAGTCTCTACCAGCATTCCTGTATGTCACATACTTATTACAAATATCATTGACTTAAAGTAAAATGGAGAGAGGTAACGTTAATAAAAACAAGTAACATGGCTCTTACTACGCTGGAACCTAAGCCAAGGGTCAAAGAGAAACATGTGGGGCTTGCATCTATCCAGCTGGTTTAAGAGGGGAGAAACCATAACAGTCATTAGTAATATTTATGGGTGGTAGGGAAGGGGCAAAGAAAACGCAGCTAATTGCAGTGGAAAGTAAAAGTTATCCATTACCCTAAATGTGATGTAAGCGAAAGGTATGTGTCAGAAAAACAATGACGACTGCCACATCTTCCCTTGAAACTGCATTAGAACACACTGCCAAGCAGCTAAAAAACAAAGCTGCTTCATTGTTAGTGACCAGTATATTACTCCCTCAGCTTCAGCAGCTTGATTTAGAAGGCATGCATGTCAAGTATATAATATTATTTAGATGTATTGTGGTATCACTGAATGGCCTCATTCAAGATTAATGCTGGGAAAACACAAAAATTCCCAATCTCTGCACTGAAGAACCTACTATCTTTTTCTCCCAAGTAGGTTTCCGGTAAATAGTCTCAACCTCCAATGAGGTTCAGCCTTACTGATTTAAAACACAGCACAAAACATAAATACATTTGAAGTAATTACAAGTTGTATGGTAGAATGTTACAGTAGGTAAACTTACTATTTCATACCGCCTGTCAGACCTTTCCTAGAAGCTTACTGAATGTTTACAGCACTTCACAAAGTATTTTATAAAACAGAAGAGAAGACACAGACCCTGCCTCAAAGACCTTACACACTAACTCAGACAAAACCAAACAAGGAGACACAGTTTAGGTATGGGAGGTGTGAGGACACCACTGGTAATGAGGTCAGTGTCATAACAACACTTAGCTTTTCTCTAGTTTACATCATCAAAGCACTGTACAAACATTAGCTACCTCTCAGCACACCCCTCTGCAGCAGGTATAAGAGAGGTAAAGATTATACAGTGGGTCAGACATCAACTCAGGAGTTCCTGGCTTCCAATTCTGGGCTTGATATAAAGCCAATGAAGTCAATGAAAAGACTCCCATTGAGTTGAATGGGCTTTGAATCAGGTTTCCTATGCTCAATCCACCTAAAACACATGCCTTGTCAATATAGGCAAGCTTTGTAAGGGAAATGGGTTTTCAGAAGAATTTGAATGAGCAAGCATGCCTAGAGGATAGGAACTTCCAAACATTGGGTAAAGTATGAAAAAAGCCACAAGTTGATAATAGGAAAATATGATAAAGAAAGCAGTAAGGAGGAGGCAACTGGGAAAAGCTCAGGGAATGTTTGAGAAAGTAGAAGGAAATGGGAGATCAGAGTGAGGGAAGATCCTGCACTGTCTTGAAACGGAAGGCAAAAAGTTTGAGTTTGATGTAGAAAAAGACAGGGACTCAGTGCAAAGGGATTTTGGGGAGGGAGGCTGATGTAGTCAGAGTGGGGAGAGGACCATTACTTTAACACTGGCAGGTGACTATAGCAGCAGTGGACATTACCCTCATTATCACTATATACTGACCAGAAACAGACGCACAGGGATGGATTACCTGGTAATTCTGATTTTGTATTGTTAAGTGGCTTCTTGCAGACATATGGAAGTGCAGTCCCACAGTGATAACTTTGCCATTGACCTGAGGCAGCATTCATCGCCACACAGCTTGACCCATCCAAAGGCAACACATTTTGCATGTCTTTGGGAGAGAAAGAACTATATGTAAGAGTTCAGATTTATATAAAGTGAAGGTGATTATTGCTTCTTTTGTCTCACACTTTCTGATGCAATAATAATACTTTGTACTTCTGTAGTATCTTCCATGTGAGGATCATAATGCACTTTACAATCTTTGGCCTGAGGAATTTGTTTTACAATAGGTCACATAGGAAGCCTTCTGAAAGAACCAGGAATAGACCCAAGGAATCCTCATTCCTAGTTCTGTACTTTAACCACAAGACCTAGCAGAATATTCTATCTAAACTACAATTAACACAAGGAAAATTTAAGCTATGGCATAAACCAACAGATAAAAGAAAATGAATTAATGAAATAATTGTAAGTAAAAGTCAACTCTTAAATTTCCTTGTGTATATTTAGAGGTAGCTCAGTTACAAATACCTGCTCTTAAAATCATGGGAGTTTCAGTTGGAAACTACCAATATAATGTTTACCAAAACAGAAAGCCCGTATTAATACAGGAAGCACAGTAAAAGCAAAATGAAAGAATAGTGACTACATTTGCCACAGAAATCATTTGGTAATAGGCACTGCTTTATGTTTTATCATCAAGTTTTTCTGTCTTTATAATGAGTGAGACAACAAGTATTTCAATACATGGTCCCTCCTAGTCACTTCTCTCTGTTGTTTGGAAACTGGTGCCAAAAGAATAATTTGGTTTTTTGATTAAGGACACAATCCTGCACACTTGGAAATTATTGGGAGTTTTGCCATGCATTTCAGCAGGAAGTGGATCAGGTTGTAATTTATTGGGCTTTCCCATCTACCACTTAGAAGTTTTAATTTTTGAGCTACATGGTTTGGATTGTCAAATACCTGGGGGCAGATTCTGCCACCCTTACTTATGATTAGGGCTTTCAAGTGATTAAGAAAATTAATCGCGATTAATTGCACGATTAAAAAAATTAATCATGATTAATCACGCTGGTAAATAATAGAACAGCATTTATTTTAAATATTTTTGGATGTTTACTACATTTTCAAATATATTAATTTCAATGACAACACAGAATACAAATTGTACAGTGCTCACTTTATATTTATTTTTTATTACAAATATTTGCACTGTAAAAAAACAAATTGTATTTTTCAATTCACCTCATACAAGTACTGTAGTGCAATCTCATGAAAGTTCAACTTACAAATGTAGAATTATGTACAAAAAAACCTGCATTCAAAAATAAAACAATGTAAAACTTTAGAGCCTACAAGTCCTACTTCTTGGTCAGCCAATCACTCAGACAAACAAGGCTGGTTACAGTTTGCAGAAAATAATGCTACCTGCTTCTTGTTTACAATGTCACCTGAAAGTTAGAACAGGCGTTCACATGGCACTGTTTTAGACAGCATTGCAAGATATTTACATGCCAAATGCGCTAAAGGTTCATATGTCCCTTCATGCTTCAACCACCATTCCAGAGGACATGCTTCCATGATGGTGATAAGTTCTGCTTGATAATAAGCCAAAGCAGTGCGGACTGATGCATGTTCATTTTCATCACCTGAGTCAGATGCCACAAGAAGAAGGTTGAGTTTCTTTTTTGGTGGTTTGGGTTCTGTAGTTTCTGCATCTGAGTGTTGCTCTTTTAAGACTTCTAAAAGCATACTCCACACCTCGTCCCTCTCAGATTTTGGACAGCACTTCAGATTCTTAAACCTTGGGTTGAGTGCTGTTGCTATTTTAGAAATCTCACATTGGTACCTTCTTTGCATTTTGTCAAGTCTACTGTGAAAGTGTTCTTAAAATGAACATGTGCTGGGTCATCATCCGAGACTGCTATAACATGAAATATATGCAGAATGTGGGTAATACAGAGCAAGAGACATACAATTCTCCCCCAAGGAGTACAGTCACAAATTTAACTGACGCATTTTTTTTTTAATGATCATCATCAGCATGGAAGCATGTCCCTGGAATGGTGGCCGAAGCATGAAGGGGCATATGAATGTTCAGCATATCTGGCATGTTAATACATTGCAACGCTGGCTACAAAAGTGCTATGCGAACGCCTGTTCTCACTTTCAAGTGACGTTGTAAGTAAGAAGCAGGCAGCAGTATCGCCCGTCAATGTAAACAAACTTGTTTGTCTTAGCGATTGGCAGAATAAGAAGTAGGACTGAGTAGACTTGCAGGCTCTAAAGTTTTAGTGTTTTGTTTTTGAGTGCAGTTATGTAACCAAAAAAAATCTCCATTTGTAAGTTACACTTTCACGATAAAGAGATTGCACTTCAATACTTGTATGAGGTGAATTGAAAAAACACTATTTCTTTTGTTTATCATTTTTACAGTGCATATATTTGTAATCAAAAATAATAATATAAAGTGAACACTGTGCACTTTCTATTCTGTGTTGTAACTGAAATCAATATTGAAAATGTAGAAAAACATCCAAAAATATTTAATAAATTTCAGTTGGTATTCTATTGTTGTAAGTGTGATTAATCGCGATTAATTTTTTTTATAGTGACTAATTTTTTTGAGTTAATCACGTGAGTTAACTGCGATTAATTGACAGCCTTACTTATGATGAATAGCACCCTGCTTTGCAAATCATCCCATTGAAATCACACATAAGGTGTGACTCATGTAAAAGTGGCAAAGCTGGGTCCTTAGACTTTGAAGAGATGATAAAAGAAATGCTTTATGTGGCAAATCTTATAAAAAGTTCTACTTAGCAAACTTATCCAAAAATAATAAACTCTTACAAAAGCCACATCTTATCTCTCTACTCACTTGCTTCCTCAAATGGCTACCATTTGATGGAACAAGAGGCTATTCAATAAGCTAGAAAAAGAGAGAGTTCAGTTCCAAAAAGACTACACAGACTTACTTTGAGGAGGAGCAGGAACAAACATTAGCCTTAGTATTAATGTTCAGTTATACAACAAAGATTCTCATAAATTACCCACAACAAATGAAACCAGATTTCAAATGCAAGGCTTCAAATTCCAAGATATCTAATTGAGCAAAACTCTAACTGATTTCACTGGAACTCTGAGGAATTAAAATAAGTTTTCCAAAATTTGTCTTTCTACCTCACCTCCTAAAAAAACACAAGCTAATGTAACCTTAAAGTTAAAAGTTTAACTGCACAAGTCAGGCTTCTATAGCAATTTATCCCAGGTCCCTGGCATATATGTCTTAGTTTATATGCTGTTAAATGTATGCCTTCATATAGCACTATAATGTGGTGAATTACAGTGGTTATGATAATCATATCTTTGAATTCCACAATTTGTGCATAAAATCTCATCCATTCTGCCAGTGGGAAAAAGAAATCATCAAAGAACCCTGGAGCTGCACCAAATATGCAGACAGACAATCTCAAACTGAAGGTGTTTTTAAAAGCTGTCTTTTTTACTAGAGGTTTATTAACTCTAATCTTCCATAATTTAAAACTTGTGTAAATAGTAGGATTCACCTTTTAAGAAAAATGTTTAAGGATGTTTTTCAACTTTTTACTGCAATGGAACAATAAAGTTCTCTTTGGTAAAGTGCAATAAAAGAAGATGAAAAGTAAAGTTCCAGTGTGTATTATGAATATACGTTCATTCAATTGAGAAGATGGTTACCTGGATTCCAGTTAAGAAAGTTCAAGGGTGTGTGGTCTGACCACTGCCAACCTCCAGAAATGTCCAGTTGGTTTAAGCCAATCCAAAACACCTCTGCAATGCCATCTTTAGCTGGAATTAATAATTAAAAATGGTTTAATTAAAACTATGTTCATCCATTAAACAGTTGTTTTTAAACTAAGGAGCTACCTGGAAATATGTCCAATAGAGAAATATTTTGCATTGAATATGGATGTGCAACTTCTACTGAAGTAAGAAGAAGTTAAGGTCCCTGGGCAGAACTTGGCCCTTAATTTATTACAGAATTCTGTTTTCTTCCTCCTGTTCCCTCCAGAAGCTGATTGTTTTATTCTTCCATACTCAAAGACACAGTGACACCTCCTCCAGTCCAAGCCTGAATAAAACCCTATATGGCTGCACAGGTGATTACATGACAATGACACAAGACACCCTCTTCCTCAAGGGACGAGTGCACTGCTAGAATGGATATAACTAATTTGATTTCCAGATCCAAGCGGATCCCATGCACTGCACTGACACTAAACTGTCAGGTTGACCCATTCTGCATTTTGTGTGTGAACACTGGCCATTTACTTCTGTTTACATTCACAAACACTATAATACAATCAGATGAGCTATATGAGAAAATCTCAGGTTAGATTAGTAATTCATTCCTATTATACAAGTTACAGCACTAAGAGATCTTACATGCCAGAGAATTTTAATGCTACCTTGAAGTTATTCTACTTGTCAGGGTTTCCTGATATTCTGCTGCCAACATATTCGTCTCATCCATTTATTACAGATAGTTATACCTACCTTGTATATAACTTAATTCAGTTGTATTTGTGATGCTCAGTAAATCTCCCCCTTGTGTTTGACATGAAATATAGGCTTCTTTCCAAGAAAGAGGAGACTGTGTGTTTAACTGGTAGCAACTTTCAGATCCTGGATCGTGTTCCCAGGTATCACGACAACCATCCTCTGTATAATGCAAACACATGATACTGGTGACTATAGAAAAACTATAACTGCATTTGGGTTTTTTCAAACATTTTAGTGAACATTATTGTAATACAGAGGAAAATGCAAGGAAGTGTTTTAGTTGTATATTAAAATCACTCATATTACAGAGTATATTTGTGTTGATTGTTGTATCAATGTTCCAATATCAGTGAGACCTAATTTTAAAAGAGTTTAGACTGCAGATATTATACCATAAAATGGAGCTGTACATGAAATTGCAGAACTCTGTTAGGACATCTATTTTGAAAACCTACGTGCCTGGTTTTAAGCAGATTCCCCATTTGGCATCCTGAATGTAATTGGAGGTTGTGGCACACCATTCACCATCTGTGTGTGTTCCATCCCGAATGCAGTCATGATACCATGTCTTATTAACTAGGAAGGGGAATTCACAGGGCCTTCCATAGGAGTTACCATCCCTCGTATAGATCTCTGTAAAAGCAACCAAACAGCAGATTTAGTATTTGAAAGAGAAATCTGAACACACCTGAAAGCATTATAATGAATGAATAATCTAAAACTCCCCTCTCACAAGTTTGTTGAGGAAGAAAAGAGTAGCAAATAAAAGCTACTACTTACATGGAGAACATTAACTTAAAAATTACCAAATCACACTGCTATCTCGGAATATTGTACTCTTATTGTTACAAATAACACATAATAATACTATAACTAGAAGAGATTAAATAATTTTTTTTCTGTTCCTCTCCACTCCCCAGGCATTACTTTGTGTATTAGCCAGTTTCACTATACTTCCCTGTATGGTCAATTAGACCCCAATCCTGTGAACACACTTGTGTTGAACTTCATGCATTTCAGTAATCCCATTGAGTTCAATAAGACTCTTTACACATGTAACATTAAGCATGTGTATAAGCATTTGAAGGATCATCACCTTAGTTAGTTTCCCCCTTTGTTCCTGTGAATCCTTCCCACAAGGAGTCGGGGCCAGCTAGCCACAAAGCACCACCAAGAGCTCTGAGGACACAAGTGAGCCACACCCTAGTATGGGACCCCTGGATTCGATTTCAAGTTGATGTTGTCCCTTTAAACAAACACGAAAATGCTGTATATTACTGTTAACTGCTATTACTTTCTGCCTAGCCTAATGCAAATTGTAAAATGTATAATATCACCCATAAAGGTCTCTTACAGAATACTTTACCTAGCTCAAATTTGACTCCATGCATGCTGGACAAGAGGCACTGCACAAACTACTCCCTTCTCAGAAGAAATAAATACAACACAGCTCTTAGGGTCAGAGACACAGAGTGCACCAAGTTTGACTGCCATGTCAATGTGGTAATCTGAGTCATCATGGCTATAGCATTAGAGGGATACACTGAACACATTCAAAGCACCCCCTTCGCCTCATGCAGGGGCAGGTTATTCTCTGTATGACAGATTGTTAGTCAACTAGGGAAGAAATGCTAAAGGAACATTGTGGCCTGCAGCAACTTTTCCCCAAGGCTAGGTCTATACTAGGAGCAATTTGCTGCTATAGCTATTCTGGTATAATATACCAGCAAAGCTCTCCCAGCAAGGACACAGCAAAACTGTGCTTTTGCTAGTATAACTACATCTGCACTAGAGCTTTTTGCCAGCACAGCTATGTCAGTCAGGGATCACACCACATGACATGCCTGACCAATACAGCTATGCTAGCAAAAGTCTGAAATGTACACATGGCCTAAGTGACAGCTCCCTCTGTTAGAGGGCAAGGAGTCATATGACCCTCAAGACTCCCCTGAGAGTCCTCTTAATCTAAACAAAAATCAAGGATCAGGGAGAGGAAGAAGGGATTCCCCCAGTAGATCTCTGACAGGGGAATCTCTTGGAGGGGAGGAAGAATGGTCTACTAGATAGAGCAGTGGACTGAGACTCCGGAGACCATTGTTCAGTTCCTGGCTTAGCCACAGACTTCCTGTGTGACCTTGGGTAAGTTACTTGGGGCCAAGTTTACATAAGTATTTTGATGTCTAAAGATGCAGACAGGTGCCCAGTTTCCTTCGGTACTTTTGTAAATCAGATCTTCAAAGGTATTTAAGGCACTTAAGTGAGTCACACACCTAAATATCTTTGAAAATCTGGGCCGCAGTGTTTATCTGCATCCTTAGGCACTTAAATATCTCTGTCTCTCAGTGCCTCATTCCCCATCTGTAAAATGGGGATAATACTACTTCCCTACCTAAGAGGGGTATTGTGAGGATAAAATCCATTGATGATTGTGAGGTGCTCAGATACTATGGTGACGATAGTTGTAAAAACAGTGCTGGGAGCTGTCGCTGTGGGCACAGGTTCCCTACAACTTCCAAATAAGTATAGGAAGCTGATCCTCTTCCTATTGTGGCAAACACAGGTGAGTTGCAGGGTAAGTACGCATGACTGGAACTCCCTGTAAAAATCCATGAAGCTGACACATTGTCCTCCTTTAAACCCTTCCTAAAAATTCACTTCTGCCATGATTCCTACAGAACACTTGACAATAGAAAAGCAGCTGGTGTGCTTTAACCACTGCTTCTTATGCTAACCATAATAGTGTCATTGTTTCTGTGCACTCCTTCATGTGTCTGTTACATCCATCTGTTGTCTCTTGTCATATACAAAGCTTGTATAGGCTTTTGGGGGCGGTACCATCCCTTTCATCATATGTCTGTACAGCACCTTTCACAATGCCGTCCCAATCCCTGACTTGAGCCACTACTGCAATGCAAATAAATAAAATAATAATAAATAATAATAATAAAGTAATAATAATACATAGGGTTTCTGTTTTTCAGCATATATTAATTTCATTTTGGGGGGGGTATTTTTAGTAATTGTTGAGTTTGATGTAGATGGGATTTTCAGGGTTTTCTTTTTATATATGCTGTATGAATAATATATATTATATACTGTAATACAGAGGTGGGCAAACTACGGCCTGTGGGCCACATCCGGCCCCTGAGCCCCCTGAGCTCCTGGCCTGGGAGGCTGTCCCCCCACCCCCGCAGCCATGCCGTTGCGCAGCGCAATGCTCTGGGTGGCAGGGCTGCAGAGCCCGGCCTGACCCGGTGCTCTGTGCTGTGTGGCGTGGCTGCCTGTCCTGGTGCAGCCGCACCGCCAGCCACCGGAGCTCCAGGCAGCGCAGTAAGGGGGCAGGGAGCAGGGGGGAGGAGTTGGATAGAGGGCAGGGGAGTTTGGAGGGTGGTCAGGGGCATGGATAGGGGTCAGGGCAATTAGAGGGCAGGGAACAGGGGCAGGGGTCCCAGGGGGGCAGTCAGGAAGGGGGGGTCCGGGAGCAGGCAGGGGACCAAGAGCAGGGGGGATGGATGGGGCAGGGGTCCCCAGGGGGCTGTCAGGGGGCAAGGGGGTTGGATAGGGGGCGGGGGCTGGGCCATGCTTGGCTGTTTGGGAAGGCACAGCCTCCCCTAACTGGCCCTCCATACAATTTCAGAAACCCGATGCAGCCCTCAGGCCAAAAACTTTACTCATTACAGCAGGGGCGGGCAATCTCTTTGTAATGTTCCGTGGTGCTATATAACATAGTACTGTTTCAAATAGCACTATGTTAAAGTGCACTAGGGAACCTTTAGTGTGCACCAGCAGGGTCAATATGGACTAATTAATGCACAACACAGTAGTGCGCTTTAGAAATCACACCCTCATAGTTCTTCTTACTGCTCCATGTACACAAGCCCTTAGATACAAATAACAATTTCTGTGTTTTCTAGTGTTTATTGGATAAACACCAATTTCTTTTTCAGGGATGTTTTACTGGTGTTTATTGGATAAAACTGAAAATCAGACGCCCTATAATAAGTTACTCTAGCTATGGCAGTAGCAGTAATTTTGGTAAGATGCATGGCACCAAGAGACAGAGAGAGTCTGAAGGAGGAGAGTGAAGATGATCCTGGAAAGAAAGGCAGAGGCTGTCTTTATTTGTGTGTATCATCAAAGCAAAGCATTTTAATAATGAATAAAATAAATATAATAATAGTTAATAATAGAGAGTTTTGGAGCATGTTGCATGAGATCATCTTCCAATCAGCTCAGCAGCTGTCTGGTATTGAACTATTACTGGTTTTGGCTTTGCACAGTGTGCAGACTATTCCCCTTTACCTAGATAGCAGTGAATAAACTATTAAAGACAAAAACTGCCTCTCTGTTCCTTCTTTGCACTACCCCAGAGACAGCTATTTCCTGCCTTTTATACAGGGCTTGTGGCAAAGATACAATCCAGGCCTATTTTTTTTCAAACTAAGCAGTTAGTGGTTTGTTATTAAGGGTCTGACTTTTTTTTAAAAAAGTTAAAATAATGCTGTTATGGGGAAAAGTAGCTCAATCTACACTTTCTCCATGAAAAACTATTTACCTGTGAACTTTCACACAGTAGCCAGTGAACCACCAATTATCATGGTTAAAATATTGTTTATTTAAATGCAAAAATATTGCAGATAACCAGTTACACAGTTTTCAGATCACCACTCCTACTAATCAGTGTCAAGAACAGATTTAGGGTGGTAAGGAAAGAAAAAAACCTGAAATCCTGGTCTGAATGAAGTTAATGGCAAAACGTCCACTGACTTAAACAGGGACAGGAAAAGGCCTATAAACTACAGTCCTGCTAGAAGGTGGCTGGTGTTTCATATATGAAAGGGATGCTATCAAAAGAATGGTAGGTGTACCTGTACAAAACTAGCCTTTTACTTGACACCACTTCTCTGTAATTAATCAATCAATCAATAATGCCACATTACAAATTTGCAATACCTGAACATCATTATCTCTCTGTGGCAAAAATTTCCTTCCTTTATCAGTCTTTCAAACGCTTAGAAGTTGGCATACTCCCACATATTGTTAGTGAAAATCATCACCATATCTCCTACTTCTTCCAGAACAAAATCAAAACCACAGACTTACCACGGTAAGGGTATTCACAAATATCATAGGAAGAGTTACTTCTTCTCCAGGCGTCTGACGAATTTATATTTGCAGTCACAACATTGTCTTTTAAAGTCAGCTTGTACTGGGATGCACCAAATATGGAAGCATCAACACATCGCCACCATAGCATGAGCTGTGAATCACAATTAACCATTTTCAAAGGAGATGCTGGTCTGGCTATATTTAATCCAAGGCACTGTTGGGATCCCAAGTGGAAAAGGCGATTTTGGGAGACCCATTTCCACAAAGTTTCATTTGTCTCCTTGCAGTCTGCTGCCAAAATCCATGAGTTTTTAACTTGTAGGCACTTGCTGGTTTTTTCATGGCGAATGGTAAATGCACCATTACCTGTATATAAATACACATGTGTGTCATTTACATGGGAAATTTTGTTTTTAAAACTAAGACAAGTTCTGATATGCTCTACCAGAAAAGAACTAGCAATTGCAGTACATATACGATTGCTTATCACTAAGGCTAAGATTTTGTCATGGATATTTTTAGTAAAAGTCAGGGACAGGTCAAGGGCAATACAGAAAAATTCACGGAAACCCGTGACCTGTCCCTGACTTTTACTAAAAATATCCATGACAAAATGGGAAACCTCTGGGCAGCTGCAGGGCTGGATAGGAGCTCTGGGACCCCAACCACTCATGGGGGCTTGGAATTCCAGGGTCCCCCTCCACTCAGGCTGGGAGCTTCCGGGAGCCCCCCTGCCGCAGCAGCGGTGGGAAGCTGCAGGGATAAGCTGCCACCCATGGCGGCTGGGTGCTGTGGGGATCCACCTGCCGCCTGTGACGGGGAGAGGCTGAGAGTGGCTGGGAGCTGCCAGATACCCCCGCCGTCTGCAGCGGCCAGGGGATTCGGGGATCCCCCTGCCACCTCCGACAGCGGATGGCTGTGGGGTCCCCCTGCCACTGTGGCAGTGAGGAGCTGTGGGTATCACTTGCTGCCCAGGGCATATGGGGGTTGCGGGGATCCCCCAGGGCAGCTGGAAGCTGCAGCAGTAGGGGTACCCAGCAGCTCCCAGCTGCTGTGGGCTGAAGTCACAGAGGTCTTTGGAAGTCACAGATTCTGTGACTACTGCAACCTCTATGACAAAACTGCAGTCTTACTTATCACTGGCACAACTTATATAAACCCTAGCGTTAGTAGCACATTCAATTTCATCTTCCTTAGTGAAACATTTCTGTTAATAAAAAAAAAAGATTCTTTCTAAATGTTCATAAAATGAGTTTACAATGTAAGGCCTGATCCTAAGCCCCGTGAGGTCAATGGGAGTCTTTCTATTGACTTCAGTGCACACTGGATCAGATGTTGGATTAATTTGCAAACTATCTGGATCTGCGACTTTGTTTTCATGCCTGTGTGTAAATCAACTAGCATGCTGTAGTTGATACTCAAGCAGTAATAAATAATCACCATCATCATCATCTCTATCTGCTAATCAGCAGGAACTATCTCTGAATGTGTGTTTATATGGTGTCCAGCTCAATGGAACCCCCATCCAGACTGGGGTCCTTGGTTGCTACTGTTATATTAATTAATAATAACCATAATATAATAATGGACAATTATCCCATTTCAGAAATGTGCATACAACCATAAAACCATACAATTAACCAGGGCTTGAAATATTTACCCAACACTTACCAGTCAGAGGACTAAGGTAACATTTTCAGAAGCATTAGGGGCCTATGGACCTTCAAGAGTGACTTAGATTTTGTCTATATGGGAAAGTTTTTTCTGGTATAACCTAAGGTGTGGATTTAAAAGGATATAGTTACACCAGTATAATTTCCCATATGGATACTGACTGGCCTTTTTTCAATATATCTTACGTCAGTTGGAAAGGATTTGAGGCTAAACTGGAAAAAAAAAATCTTACACCAGAATAAGAGTGTCCACAGGGTTATACCAGTTTAACTATATCAGTATTATGGTAAAACTGTCCCTGTAGGCAAAGCCTACACTATAAAGTAACATTCACATATACTATGTCAGCTAGGAGTGTGAAAAAAATCACACACCCCAGCTGATACAGCGCTGGCAGCAAAATCCCCAGTGTAGTCGCAACTATGCTGACAGAGGAGTATGTACCTCCCCCATTTCCAGTGGTAAAGTGGGATGGGTCCTACTCCTGGGGGTGTGAGAGGGTCAGGGGAGGGGGGTTGCACAGCAAGTCTGCTCTCCACACACCCCACAGCATCAACTCCTGTGGTTCCTGTTCCATGGGGCTGGGTGGGCTCGGTTTCCTACTCCAGACATTGTGACCTGGCCCCTTCTGTCACAGGTGCACTCAGGTTTGGCCCGGCCATATCTGCTTAGGGTCCTTTCCAGCCCTACATAGCTATGATTCTTAAAAGATAAGATTCAAGATTGTACTTCTACTGGAGGAACAGAGAAACACCAAGGAATCATAGCTTAAGAATGCACTTGAGTTGTAATCCTTCTCTTCTCATGATCTGACTATTTTGGAACATCTGCAGAGATTGAGAATTACAACTGAGATGTAATCAGCACTTAGATACTGTTCTGATAGGCACCTTAATAGTACTGTACCTGATGAGATAAGGAAAAAGAAAAAGATATACTGTGCATTTTGGTTGTCTCTTGGGCATGTGAAAAGCAGCATCCTTTGTCCTGCAGCTATGGCAAGCCTTCCCAGGCTGGAAAGCAATGTGATCTTTCCAAACCATTTGGACAGTATAGAGTACAGATGGGGATAGCGGATTTTGAAAAAAAATTCTTTTGTAAGTGAATTTAGAAAAGCTTCCCACACTACTTCAACCAACATGCCTCAGCTCTCTGTCTACAGGGACCTTCTCTATTCAATCTCTGGCTTCTCTTCTGAGTCTGCCAACAGGAATACCTGGGATGTCTTTGGTGATGTGGACCTTTTTTCAGTAGAATTACAAATGAATTCAAATTCCTTTTTATGAACATCAGATGACAACATTCATCAGATTGTAACAACTGTCAATTGTTCAACCAACCTGTGTATGAATAAAACTCGCAATCGGATCCTGAGAGATCAGCCTTAGACTATTTTAAATATTAGAGCCCCTGGAGAGCTAATCTGCCCCCGCTAACGTTTAATATTCTAAAAGATCCACATTTGGATGAACAAATCAGCAGCTGGTCTGCCTAGGATCCATCGTGACCGGCAGAAGAATTTGTCTAGCACCTGAGAGTGCGGCTATACACTGGAAGAACTCACTAGTGTCCCAATCCTAAACACATCAGCTCAAGCACTTTTCTAGCAGCAGGGACACCTCCAGAGTGCAACAGACTAGGAATTAAGCAGGCCGCCATTCTTTGGATTTTGCTATCTACCCTACTTGCCTCTCCTGCTTTTAATACATTGGTTTGCCCTTGTCACATTATAGCGAAACTAAACTTCTTCCATTTCCTTGGCTTTAGCCGGAGAGGTCGCTTTGCCTCGCCTAGCAGTGAACAAACACAAACGCGTGAGTTGAAATTCCCCGGCTGCACCACTTCCTTATACTGAGGACCCGAACTCTCATCTCTCGGGGCTGGGTTTCCCTGAGTGTTTCGGTTCCATGTACTGAGGCCAGGACATGGCCCGTATGGGGTTGTGTTATTTCTGGAAACGCGAAGGGGACGACTACGTGGAGGAGGCAGAGAAGACTCGCCGCAAATGCGAAGAAGGGAATGAAAGTAAAAGTGAATTCGCGTTTAGGCGGAGCCCTGCCCTGACCTGCAGCCTTCATGGTCACTCCTACAGTGGGACCCTCTCGCCTGTCCATGCGACGCTCCCGCCCCTGAGTGGGGACCCCTTCACCGCTCCACGGGGCGAACATCCCTCCCCACTAGGGACCCTGCCCCTCGCCACAGGCGCCCGCTCCTCCCAGCCAGTTGCAGGCGTTTGCTCCCCGCTCCCTCAAGTGTCCTGAAGTTGCAACTAAATGCGCCACCAAAGCGCAGACGGGGCAGCTCAGGGACTCTTCCCTCCCCCAGCTCCCGAGTCTTCTCCGGTGCCCAGCTGCCTGGGCTCGGCTCAGGGTCCCCGGGGCTGCGGCCCCGCTGCGCCAGGGAGCCGGGCCGGGGGAGCACCTGGAAGCAGGTGAAGGTGAAAGTCCAGCGCTGCGTTACCTGCGGATGCCCCAGGCGCAAAGCAGCAGGCTGCGAGCAGAGCCACCCAGCCGCAGGTGGCCAGTGAGCGCCCGGGCGCCCGCCTCATCCTCCCACAGGGCGAGCCCGGAGCAGCCCAAGCAGCCGGCACGACCCCCGGAGAGATCCCCCGAGCGCTTCCCGGCTCAGTGACACTCCCCAGTCCCACCGGCTCTCCCGGCAACCCATTGGAGGAGGCGTGGGCCAATCAGAGCGTTCCCCTCGACTCCAGGCTGGGCGGGTAAGTTGTTGCCGGGCGAAAGCATGTCAAAGGAGTTTACCCTACTAGTTTTAGCAGGGACCGTACTTATGTAAGCAGTGTCAGGATGAGCTCCACCCTGACATCTGGTGGTGAGGTGTGGCAAGTTGTGGAAAAGAACTTCAGGGGCTGATCTCATTTGCATAGGCACACGCACCCTGCCTAGCATGAGCCCATAGTGTCCAAATGGTCACTTTGGCTGCTGTGGGCTCCCCGGTGTCTCTGTTATTGGGGCAGGAAGAATAAATTGTTATTATCCTGATTATGGGAACTGTGCTTGGAACTGTACTTGGCCTTTTGTTATGCTAGAGGGACTCACCATCAACTAAGTAGCACTGGCTAGGTAAGGGTCATGGGTTCCAAAACTCTATGAATTGAGAGAGGTTGGGGACAATTATTAATACTTGGTGGTATGGGCCCCTTGGTGAGGGTCTTACATGCTAATTGCATTTTCTCCTTTCTCCACTGTGGAATATCAGAGCTAATTTTGATTCTATTAGGAGTCTATTTATAGGCTGCTGAGCTCACTTTAGGCTAATGGTGCACCAGCACTGAGGCTCCCCTACTACAAGCTGAATTCACCAAAGAGCTGAACTGACTAAGAGCTGAAATCAGTGAGCATTGTGTTAAGCAGTGGGGGAGCCTGAAGATATATTGTGGAGCAGTTTGCAGGATGGCTGGAGTGCCTTGTGGACCGGCTGGTGGAGCAGTTCGTGGGACGGCGGGAGCTGCTTGTGGGCCACGGAGCCGAGTGAAGCAGTTTGTGGGGCGGCTGGTGGAGCGGAGCGAAGCGAAGGCCTATGGAGCTGTGGGGCGGTAAGCTTCAGATCATGTAAGGTGCCCCTTACCCCCTCCCCCCCCCCATCTCCACCCAGGTTGGGAGGTAAAGCGCTGCAGATCAACTTTCGAACTCTGGGGCTGCCCTGACTAGGGACAGAGACTTTTGGGTCATTGGACTTTTGGGACTTTGGGTGATTTGGGGTTGCTGGACTCAAGAACCAAAGGGAAAGGGCATGCCCCAATTTGCTTGGGGTGGGTTTTTTGCTCATGGGTTGTGTTATGAATCCTGTTGGTGGTGTTTCCCCACATTGTTTCTCTCTGTTATTAAAAGTCTTTTTGCTACACTCAGACTATGTGCTTGCGAGAGGGGAAGTATTGCCTCGTGGAGGCGCCCAGTGGGGGTGGTATATATTTGTCCCAGGTCACTGGGTGGGGGCTCGAGCGGTTTGCATTGTGTTATTGGAATGGATCCCCTAGATATTGAACCCGGCCCTTGTTGCTGCCAACTCTGACGGGCAGAAGGGTTACACTTAAAATCACACCCCTCAGGGCATTCAGGCCCCTGGGTGGGGTGCAAAGGGGAACCAGGGCCTCACTGAGACACACACAAAAAGAACAGTGGGAGAAGCTTTCAACAGCACAGGATTTATTTCTACCCCCCATCAGTCTCCATCAGTTCAGCTGCAGCCCCCCGCATCAGTCCCCTCCTCTTAGTCCCCATCAGTTCAGCTTCAGCCCCCCATGTCACCTCCCCTCAGCCTCCATCAGTACAGCTCCAGCCCCCCATCAGTCACCTCCTCTCAACCCATCAGTTCAGCTACAGGCCCCCATGTCACCTCCTCTCAACCCCCGTAAGTTCAGTGCCCTCCCCCACCTCCAACCTTACCTCTGAATTCTTCTGGGGTTCTTCACCTAGGGGCAAGGTGTATCCCCCCCCACCACCTTTCTGGGCTGGGAGTGCATCTTCAACTGACCTTAGACTGAGCTGGGTTGCCAATTTTGGTTGGACATATTCCTTGAGGTTTCATCACATGACAATCCTCAATTAAAGATTAATAATCTTTAATTCCTGGAGACTCACTCCAAGGCAATACTGTAGGGTTGTCAACCCTACTTCACCCTCTCTACCCTTTCCCAGTCCCTGCTGGCCTCTGCTCCTCCTGCTGCCTCCTGGGCCTGGGAAAGGGCAGAGAGGATGAAGTAGGGTTGACAACCCTACAGTATTGCCTTGGAGTCTGTAGGGGGAAGGAGGGAGCTTCTGGGGTCCTGTGAGAATGGCTTGGGGTTGCTGAGAGAGAGAGCATGCACACTTTTCCTATAGCAGCTCTGATTGATTGGCTGCCTGCCCCACTTACCACCTCCTGGGGAAGAGCAATCAGAGGGGAAATAGTATCTGATTCAGCATTATTGGGGGACGGATGGAGGCCATACTTAGAGATGATTTTATAATACAAAGTTCAGAGCCTGAACCAGAGCTAGCTCTGGAATTTCTTGCTGATGTTCTGATCTAGAGCTTTGGTGGCAGCCTAGGTTTATAATGTAAATGTTTGGAGCAAGGATTCATCTAATACTGGGTCTGGTACAGAGCCCAGACTCTCCAGGTGATTAACAAATAATACATAATAATGATGGGCCAGGTTTTCCACTGTTTAGCCCCATTGATGTCACTGGAACTATTCTAATTTACACTGGCTGAGTATCTGGGCCATGGTAATAATTAAAGAGAAATACAAGATCCTTGTGGGATAGGGGCAAATTTGGGTCTAAACAAAGAGGCACTACAGAGCGGCATGCTTAAGACAATAACCTTAAAAAGGGAAAGAGAAAAACATGGGGATATATATGTCCTATGGTACTGAGCCATGCAAATTAGATCACGTCTATTCTCAGAAAAGAAAAACAAAAACCTTCAGGGAGAAAGAGGGCCCTGGAAGAGGGAAGAAGCCAAGGGTGAGAATGCAGTGAGGTGGGGAGTGAGGACTAAGGAGGAGAAGGTGGGATAAGGAGAAATGATGGAAGAAAGAAGCTCAAGGGGGAGAGTTTGGTCATTGACTTCAGTAGAAGCTGGATCAGGCCTGAGCAGTACAGTTTTAAGGCTTTCTGAGTCCAGCCTGAGCTGCCTTTGTATCTCGCTGGTGTTTCTTGGCTGAATTACTTCAGTTTAATAAGGGAAATTACAGACTTTGAAATCAACATGGCTTTGCTTCACAATCTAATAATAAGCTACATGACAATATCAAACACACAGAAAGCCTTTTCATTTCATTTTATTTTTTTAATCTGTGGGGAAAATTCTTGACCCAACACACAGCCCTAAGAATTAGGCTGTGCCTGGATTTCTCAATTGGGGCACTCTCTCCTGAGGCTGCAGCATGACAATGAAACTGCTTTGTGGCACTGTTATGTCCTGAGGGCTGTAATAGCCTCTGCTGCTGGTGCCCTCCTCCTTCAGAGCAGAACAGCCAGTGTACACGGAACGTACACAGAGAAGACCTCTGTGCACATGCAGAGGTGTGGAATCCCCATGTGAAGATCCCAAATTCTACCCTCATCCTTTCTGCAACAGAACTGCATTTGTTTCATCAAGGCCCTCTGTGTCTGTTGAGGAGGGCTGGATTTGTGCTATATAATCTATGTACATTATTAACATATGAGAGTTAATGCATCCGATGAAGTGAGCTGTAGCTCACGAAAGCTTATGCTCAAATAAATTGGTTAGTCTGTAAGGTGCCACAAGTACTCCTTTTCTTTTTGTGAATACAGACTAACACGGCTGCTACTCTGAAACCTATTAACATATGAGAGTTTAAAAAAATCGTTTAACTCCAGTTGAGTGATAGCATTTTGCTGCTGCTCCATCCAAAACAAATTACTTCAGAGCCATTACTCACATGAGCAAGATCATCAAAAGTTGGCTCTAAAAGGTTTGACCAAGTGGGGGTTGGGGAGATGAGTGATATTCCTTCGGATTGTAATGGAAAGCTAGTTGCCAAAGAGCCATATCCAAGCATAAAGAAAGAAAGAAAACACGAAGTGTGGTAGACACAATCCACAGGAATAAACAGATGCCTTCTTCCCACAGATGATGAGGAGGAGAAAGGTCACTCTGTGAAGGAACTGGTAGGGGAGTTAACTGTCAGATTATAAAATTCAGGTGTCTGATGGCCTTTCTGATTTGAAACAACTGCAGCTAAGAAAATGAGCATATGGGATAAGTGAGTCACAGATACTAAAAAAAAAAAAAAAGACTTGTTGGCCTGAAGGGGAAAAAAAAAAACGCAAAGTCTTCCCAAACAAAAAGGCGTGTGAAATAAAATATAATCTGTTTATGAAGAGATATACTGTGTATTTGGTGATCCAGGAATATCTCTATAGGCAGGGCCCCAGCTAGGAAAGGAATTACCTCACTCAAAATTTGCAGAAAAAAATTATTGGGGGATTATAATAAAATTTAGAAGACAAAACCAGTTAAGGGGAGTAAGTCAGATTTCCATCACGGTGGAAGGTGCAACATCGAATCTATTTTGTTAACCAATACCATATATTTTAGAAGGTTTATGCTAAACTATATAACTATGAACCAAACTCCTAGTATACCTTGTTAGGTATGCTAAGCTTTACAGTAGAACTGTATTAGCCAGAAAAAATTGTATAACCCCAATTTTATAACGGTCTGTCTCCAATCTGGGTGAGGAGGGGGAACATAGTCTTAAGCTTGTACTAAATGCTATGTGGGGCATATTTACAGCACTGATACCAACAATGATGTATATTAAGTTAAGAAAAGAAATTAAAATCTACTGAAATCTAAACTGTACAAAGAATCATGTTTGGCTCCCCTAAAATGCACTTCCAGCTTGTGGTCTCTTTTCATATAGCTGTTTACAAGACATCACACTAGGGACCAAATCATTGGTATCATAGGCCCCTCTCCTTCATGTCTCAAGGTGAAAGAACATTTTAGGATTGTTTGAAGATGAATGTTTGTACAGTTTATTATGTTTCAGCAATGACTTTTTTTATACTTAATATATTGAAATCTTGAGATAAGCGCAGTAGATGTGCATCCTGCAGATGTTCAGTTGCCAGTTAAAACATATTCTGTCCCCTCCCCCACCCAGACTGGGGACAAATAATTATAAAGTCAGGAAAAAAAATAGTTAAAGAACTCACACCTGTTTTAGTTGGTCGGGTAAACTGCTTTGCTGCTCAGTGTATAACTATGGGAACAAGCATTTTGATGATGAAAGTTGCTAAAAGACACACTTGTTGTTATAACATACAAAAGCACAATGTATATTAATTTGTATACCCAGGTTTTATGTCCTTTAATGTTTGTATATTGTAAAAGTTTCAAAAACAAATTTTTAAATGAATAATGACTATTTATGAAGTGCAAGCTCATTTCTATTCTGAAGGAAAAGATTGTGTGGACAAGGACAGTAATTAAGCCACCAAGAAAAAGCCAGGATGCCAACTTGGATAGAAGGAATGATCACCAGGAGAGAGATGGAGAAAGCTAATATAGCTGATAATATAAAAAAAAAAAGTACAGTATCTTGTACTGTTTCCATGGAATATAAACACAAAATTTAAATAAAAGTAGGAGAGACAGGGAAGGCGAACTGGGCAAGACAGAGGTGGAAATTGAAAAGCAAATGGAGGAATGCAACCACAAGGAAGACTAAAAACTCTAGGAAGAACAGAAGAGAAGTATGTATTTAAAATTGATATTTGCTTCTGACAGAAGAGGATCCAACTGAGAAGAGCCCAGATGAGGTCAGCACCCTAAACAGTGAATGGTAGGCACAAGCACTGAAATGGAGTCACTGGACAGAGGGGCAAATTATCTTGTTTAGTGACTCTGTAATGAGGAACATAATGGGCCTGTTATTCATTTACACTACAGCCATTTTATACAACTCTGGCCTTAAAGTGGGTGAAAATACGCACCTTTATGGCACCTTTAAACTGCCAGAGCAATGTAAAAGGGCCTTAGTAGAAATGAGAATCAAACCTGGTACCTGTAGCCCAAACAAAGAAAAGATGCTGTTAGGCTGGCTCCTGAGGGCCATTACAAGGATATCACAGTAAGGGTTCCAGATTTCTGTAAAATTTTGGGCAACTCCTACTGATCATAATTCATATGGGGACACCTGTGAAAGAAGTGTTTAGGTACTAGAGAATGACCTCAGAGGTCTGGAAAAGCATCTGAGCAAGAGATCCATGCAGGTGATCTTCTTTAGCAATCATGCTGATGACAAGCGCAAGTGGAGAAGGAAGACTAATAATGGAAGCCTCCGGCTCATTCAACAGTGATGGAGAGAGGATTTTGGATTTCTGACGCTCTGGAATTACATCTGCCATGAGACATGACTGAATGCAATTAAGGACATGGGAGTGCCAACCTTCTGGATTCAAAACTGACAGGGCTTGTTAGGTGAGCTTTGAACTATAAATCTCCCCACTGTATTTTCCACTGAATGCATCCGATGAATTGAGCTGTAGCTCACGAAAGCTTATGCTCAAATAAATTGGTTAGTCTCTAAGGTGCTACAAGTCCTCCTTTTTTTTGGAGGAGGAGAGTTTTTGGTGAACTCACATGATCTGGTATGTGCCTCCAGCGAAAAAAGACTGACAATGGAGTTATTCTGAAACAAGACAAAGAGTGTGAACATACTAATGTGTCATGCATACAAGGAGTATTGAGAAACAAACCTAAATTGTAGAGATTTTGATCTAATGGACAAACTGTAATTAAAACTTGCTAGGATAATTCTCATAACTGGAATATGAATATAGATGGGTGTAATCTGCATGCCACAGGTGTGAGAAGAAAGGGTATTATAGGTCAAAAGTGCTTACATTGCAATAAGCTATGAGTTTGGAATAAAGACTCAGATTGTAAAATTTTTGATGAAAGTAACAAGAACTGAAAAACAAAATAACAGTGAGCATCTCCTCTGGACCAGAAGAACTGGTCAAAATCAAGCAATCTGACAATAAATATAGACTTATTAGTTATAATTGGATAATAGTTGGTTTCCATGTAATGTCTACCTCTGAAGGCGGAGCATCGAAGACCTTAGGTTAGTTTGTCTTTTGCTGAAGTTATGAGCAAAGAGAGGTTCAGTCTACTGCCTGTAAAATGTTAGGGACTGGTCCAGATCTTTTATCTGTCAGAAATCAGCCATGACTGTATTTTATGAAGCATCTGCTAACACCATTCTCACTAACAATGCAAAATGAAAGTAGAGTTCTGAAGCACAACTTGGGGGGGATTCTTTAAAAGTATGGCTGGATTATTAAGTTTCATACAAATTACTTTCTTTTTATGGCTGTTTGGCTGTGTGTATTTTTCGGCATTGTTGGGACATGTAAATTCTGCAAAATGATAATAAATTTGGGTGCATTTGAAATATTCATGCAAAATTAAATGCATTCCTTGAAAATAGCATTTTCAACTTTTGTTACAAACATGAAAATGGTCCTTATTCTTTTTTATTAACAAAAAAAATCAGAAACACTGCTGAGTGAAAACGTATTTGCAATGAAAACATGCAGAGATTCATATTTTATCACTTGCCTGAAATCCTAAAAGTCATTTAATTATTATTTCACATATAGAGAAGTTTGGTCTGAGTAACACTGCAAACATTTTCACACAAAACTTTCCAAAACATGATGAAGTTTGCACATGTCTGGTTTGGGGTCAATACTGTTTTTTATTATTGCAGAAATTAGTATGATAAATAAGAGTACGAAGAATGTGACAACAGCAACTTTCGTATTAACTGTGACTGAATGCCAAATGAATGTCTTTGGAGCGATGCATGGGTTTGGCTGACCCACCCCTGTTGGTGATCATACAACCAGTTTTGGTGACATTCAGGGGTAAGTGACACACAGCCAGCAGCTGGTTAGAAGTTAAAAGAGATGACATCAAAGATCTTTAGTCTCTGAATATGATCTTCTTTGGCAGTGGTTCCATCCCTTCTGGTTTCTTATTCAATTTGTTGGCTTATTTTGTAACCAAACATTGTATGCATAAGAATTTTTTTTTGTTAAAGAGTATTCATGGTTTTTTTTAAATAAAAAAGGGAAATCAAAGGAAAATAGGTTTGTTATTGCTGTTTTAGACTTCCCGTTGCAGCAGCAACAGCACAGTCTTTGAAGGCATTATGAAATCACTGTGTTGCGTAACTTCAGCAAAGTCACTGAGAGGTAAGAGATCTAATTTGGATTTTTTTGAACTTGATTTTTATGGATTTCTGATATTTTTTACAATTTTCACAGAATTCCTTAGGACAAACTTTAGGGTTTTTGTTTTACATAGTGTCTGACTCAGACTCCTGATTTTCTTAATTAGATCTGACATTACAATGTTTTGGCAACTATACATTCTTATTTATTGTTTCTCTGAGTGCCCAAATGTTTTCTGGACACTTCCCAAAATAGATAAAAAGAAACAAGGCCTGATTCTGATCACACTAACACCAAAGTAACTCTATTGACTTCCCTGGTGCTGATTCTTATTTACACTGGCATAAGTGAGGGGAGAATAAGGTGAATGGTCACTGTTTTGCAGAATGTTAAAACTAATACTAGACAAGATGCAATGAGGGGGGTAATGAAACACTAGGAACAAGTTTGGGGAAGAGAGGAAAGGAAAGAGGTAATATCAGTAAGATAGATCCTGATCGAGCTCCTTTGACATCGGTGTGCATTTTCTGCTTATATGGATCAGGCTCATAATGCGGTATCTCATTGAGGGCTACTGTGCAGTGAAGCTTTTTTTAATGGTATAAAATAAATGTCTTAGTTAGCTAGTTTCTTGTAGGCTTTATGTAAGAGGGTCTTCACTAGGAGTTTAAATGTAGAGAAGGTAGTAGCCTTGTAGACCAGCTCAGTAGCATGTTCCATGCATAGAAATTTTTGATCTTGAACATCTTTTTCTTTCTCCCCTTTGAAGCTGGGGAACTTCCTGGCAAGTATTTCTTTGCATTCTTGCACTGCAACAGATGAAGTGACAAGGTAGAAAGTTGGCATATTGGTGGAGGAAGTCTCTTGTTGTCTCTGATTGATTGCAGCATATAGAGTTTGTAAAATCATATGCTATGTGGGAAGCTAGGAAGGTTTCTTCACTTCCACCAGAATGTCTGCAAAAACTTGCACAGTGAACTGTTCAGCGTGGTTGACAGCCAGTGGTGAATCCTTGCAATTTCTAGTTAATTGCTGATTTTAGCTCTTCTCATTGTGAAGAGTTGTCATATTACTTTGCAGATAAAATTGCTGAGATTCAGACTGAGCTATCTGCTGCTGCAGAAACAAAACCATGTAGGACAAACACTATGTCTTTTTCTGTGTTACAGTCAATATTAGTTGCTGAGGTCATAGAGGTGCTGAGGCAGATTCATTCCACAACTTTCAGAGTAGCAGCCGTGTTAGTCTGTATTCGCAAAAAGAAAAGGAGTACTTGTGGCACCTTAGAGACTAACCAATTTATTTGAGCATAAGCTTTCGTGAGCTACAGCTCACTTCAAAGCTTATGCTCAAATAAATTGGTTAGTCTCTAAGGTGCCACAAGTACTCCTTTTCTTCATTCCACAACTTGTACATGGGAGCCGGCTTTCCTAGATGGTGAAGGCCAGTAGGGAAGTACAGGGTCCACTGCTGGTTGAGATTGCTAGTGTTTCCCTATCGGAGAGGGGCAGCATTCTCGCCTCCCTTAGAGAAGCTATTGTGAGACCCATGGTCAAGAAACCAACTCTTGAGGTTGACAAATCTGGCTAATTTCCCAGTGAGATGGCTGTGACAAGGTAATGGTAGCTGTTTCTTGATGCCTCAGATTTCCAGTCAGTCTTGTTATAGGCTTGGATGGGATTAAAACTGCACTTTCTGAGTTAGTTGCTGACCTCCTCCTAGCACTGGATGAAGATAATAGTGCCCATGCTGACTCTTTCAGACCTGTCAGCAGCCTTTGATACCATTGAGCACAAGACATTGTTGAGTTGTTTGTGAACACTAGTATGTGTGGCTGGAGCTGCTCAAGAAGGTTCCATTTTTATCTTTATGAGAATACTGTTGCACTGCCTCAAGGGATCTCTCTAGTGGCCAGGGGTTGATATTGTCAGCTTTATTGTTCAGTATGAATAGGAAGCCACTAGGAGGGTTAGTGAGGAGACAAGGGCTGCAGTGCATTCTGTAATGCTAACGACTTCCAACTCTACATCTCTGCCATGTCTGATCCAGCAGGAGTAACCAGTGCCTAAATGAACTTCACCTATGTTGCATACAGGCCTGGCTCTGGTCTGTTTACTCACCAGATGGAGACCACATAAACACCAGAGTAACAATTCCCTGCAAGGTTATTGCTTCTCTCTCCTGGTAGATTAACCTGAAACAATAATCCCTTTCACCACACCCTTGATGCTGAGTATCTTGCATCTCCTCAAATGGAATCTGGAGATCATTTGCTACTCTCTGCAGGAGCACTTGATATTGCCTGGCGTCATCAGGCGGAGATGGGGAAGATTGAACAATTGCTTCACCTGGAGAGGATGATGAAACATCTGTATTATCTGTGGATCCAATTTGATTTTCTCTCCCTCATGCTCCAACAGAGCAGGCTGATGTAATGTAGGAGAGGGTCAGTGGGACTCATGAGAGGATCAGAGGTGTCGAGCATAGGGATTCCATGGACCCCAACAGGGCCAATATGAATAGTTGACTGGTTGGGGGACCTCTTGGCATAGGGTACCATAGGTTCATTGAATAGTTGTATCTGGGTGAAGGACAGATCCCAGATCTCCTTGAGTCTCTGTCTTAACTCGTCCCTTACTTAGGAATGATGGTTCATCTGGAGTTTGACTCATCAGAAAAGAAAACTGGCTCTCATTCAACCTGTAGAGTGGTCAGTACTGGTGGGTGAAACTCCTGCCTATACACAGGAGAGAGGAGCATCCCTGTCTCCTCAAGGTTGATTCCTCCTCTAGTGTCAGAATGTCTCTCATGAGGGTTGGACCCAGAGCCGTCCTTAGGATTTATGGGGCCCTAGGCAGTATTATTAAACTGGTGCCCCATGCTCCACTGAAGGTGGTCCCCAGCCAGCGCCAATGACCCCAGTGTGTTGAGGGGGCACAGTCACCACCCCTACCCGGAGGCTCACAGAACACCTCCCCATTGCTGACACGCAGCAGATGCAGATGCTGCGGCAGTGGCTCAAGGCAGGCTTCGTGCTGTCACATGGGGGCTGCATCTTGCCAGAGCCCATGGCCCTCCTGCAGCCCCAAGCCACTTCTGGCTCACCATGAGCATTTTGACAGGAAGTACCAAGCAGTAAGAACAACAATAATGCAAGTGTGTGTGTGTGCGTGCGAGAGTGTGTGTGTGTATGAGAGAGAACCTGTGTGTATGTTGGGGGACTGTGTGACAGTGTGTATTTGAGACTGTGTGTGTGTGTGTGTGTGTGTTAGGGAAGTGTGAGAGACAGTGAGCGCACTGTCACTAAGTCCCCTTCTCCCCTTGACCCGGCTACTCTCCCCACCTCCGACTCACATGGAAGTTTCGGTTCTCCTGTCCTGACCCCGGCCTGGCCCCCGCCAGATAGTAAGCGGCACAGGCAGGCAGGGTCCAGGGAAGGACTCCATTCCAGGTGGCGGTGGCTGGCAGCTGGAGCCCTCTACTAGCCAGCTGAGCGAGTGAGGGAGAGGGCGGGGTTGGAGACAGGGAGAAGCCCGCCGGCCCAACACGGGAGAGGGGTCGGAGAAGAGAGGATTCCAGCCACGAACAGCGAGGGGAATGGTGCCCCAAATTTTCGGGTGCCCTACGCAGCCGTGTATGTTGCATATACCTAAGGACAGCCCTGGTTGGACCTGAAAGAAGAAAATATTGAGGGTAGGGAAGGATGTTGTCCTCCAGAGACATGTAGGTTTTGGTTTGCCCCATAGTACTGGGTGTTCTGGTAGTTGGGACTGATGGATCCAGTGCATCCATGGTCATGGTGGACAGTGAGTTGGGGATGGGTTGGTACTGACAGTCTAACTGGGAACTCCTAAGGTATGTATACATTGCAATAAAACACCCATTGCTGGCCTGTGTCAGTTGACTCAGTCTCACAGGGCTTGGGCTGCAGATCTAGAAAACGGCCGTGTAGATGTTCGGGCTTGGGCTGGAGTCCGGGCTCTGGGACCCTTTCCTGTTGTGGAATCCCAGATCCTGGGCTCCAGCCTGATCCCGAATGTCTGCACTGCAATTTTATAGCTCTGCAGCCTGAGCCCTGTGAGCCCGTGTCAGCTGACACAAGCCAGCCATAGGTGTTTTCTTGCGGTGTAGACATACTCTTTGATGGTGTTGGTGGGTGCTGATCAGTAAGCTTATGAACCAGAGCCATTGTCAGTACCAGCAGATCCTTTCTCCTTTGTGCTTTACCCTCGTGTTTGGAGGTTTTATACAGGTCTAAGCCCTTAGGACCTGTGCATGAGGACACATCTGTCTTGGACAGAGTCGGGGACGGATGTTTTTTTTTTTTAAGAGGCAGACCTGGCAGGGTCTCTCTTCTTGTGCTTGTGAGAGTGTCTCCTACTCTCATGAGAAGCCCAGGTTGATGACTCTTTGGGCTTAGCAGCTCTAGCTTTTGCTCCTGAGCTCCTGCTCAAAGGGCACTGCTTGTCGCTTGAAGCGGATATACATGAGCGTCTCCCTGACCAGAATCTGACTGAGGTCTTATGGACTTCTCCATAAAGTGCTTCCCAGTTAGATCGACCTTTAGCCCCTTGAAGTTTTATGGAGGCAAGGAGCGGGAGAAGCTGCACTTAGCGGAGACATGAGCTTCTCCCAGACAATGCTGGTGTTCGTCACTCAAGGAAAAGAAGCAGAGGCAGGAGATATAGTTCTTAAACCCCAGGACTCTGAGATTAGTTTCTCCCAAAACTCTAACAATACCAAAAACTCTGCATAATATCTTAACAGGTTCCAAAGAAGGAACACGGAGGTATCTGTGGACACATGATTCAGACTCAGGCCACATGTCCATAAGAAGGAACTGGAGAGACGCTGGTCCACACTACCCAAGTTATACCCTAGGTTTGGAACACAAAGACTGCAACTGCGCAGGCACAGACCAATGAACAGTAGTTGCTAGAAATCGATCACAGGCACATGGTGCACATGCATACCACATGTGGAATATACCTAGGGATCAGGGCTCAAAAAAGACTACACATATGCTAGCCCTGTCTACAAAGCCCAGTAATTGTAATCTGTGTACATAAAATCTGTAACTGATGTGCACAATTCAAGAGCATCAACCATGACACGTTTGCTCTGCAATGGCAACATTTCACTCTATAAATTCCACACTTTATGTTCACGTGCATTTTACAGTGCTATCCGGCTTGTGCACATGGAATACTTGGTTCCTAACATTTATACAGCTCTTAAAATAGAAAGTGCTAAAAATGTGTCAGAATTATCTTTACCGCATACTAACCCTAACTCACCTTAACTCAGGCACAAACACTGACAATACTTTAATCTTAAACTTAAAACAAACACAAGCCTTACCAGTAACCCCAGCTGTAAGTGAAACCCTAACTCCAATCATAACTGTAAACCAAGCACTTATCTTTAACCTTTACACCTACACACTTTTATGGTCAGGTACACTGTAAGACAAGGCATGACAGAACATTGTAAGGTGGGAACAAGCTAGAATGAAGCCAAGAGTCTTGCTTGGCTTCAAAAGCCAAAGCGCGAGCAGAGACTCAGTCATCTGACAAAACATGCCTAAATCCAAACATTGGACACAAAAAAGAAGCATGTAGGAAACACGTATTTAGTGTCTGACATTGATTTAAATAGAAGAGATGTTGTCTTACTCTAGTTTCTTTTTATACATTATGCCACAGTTTCAGAAGACTGTTACTAACACATATTCCAGCATTAACAGGTTTTTTGGTTGGTAATACTGCACCACTTTTTTTACCCACATCATCGATGAAAAGAACAGTTGTTTTGTGCATCTTTTTTATGCTGAAATTGGTAGTCGTTCATTACACTGGTGTTAGCATAGATTGGTTTTAGAATTAACTCTACTTCAAATTTGGTTTTAAAATAAAACTTAGAAAATGTGGTTCTGCATTCAAATTGTCCAGGTAATGGTCTTCTCCCATATCCTGAGAAGCAGTATAATGATGAGGTATAAAACAGGTTACGTCAAACTGTTGCTGAAGGGGTCAGGAAGGATTTTTCCCCTCAATTAGTAGATAAATAATTATTTTGACTCACCTAGCACTTTTCAGTCATTGATCCCAGAATGCTTCACACTGGTGAGTAAGTATCCTTATCCTGATTTTACAGATGGGCCGACTAAGACACAGAGAAAGTGAATGAGTTAGCTAAGATCTCACGAGTCAAACCAAAGTTGGGAGTAGAACCCAGGTGTGGCACCTCATTAATGCCAGCCTTGGGCTCAATCCACTAATACTGCACCTGTCCCCAAATAGCACAGCATTAAATCACATAACTGTCTACGTTTTTCTTTTCCTCATCTTCCTCTGAACCACAAATGATTGGCTGATTATTGGCTTTGTGGACTGTCTGGTGAGCCAATTTGGCATCTTTTGCTATTAAGATAATGTTTGCTTTATCAAAGGTACAATAGTAAATACCAACAATTATTGGATATCCAGCCTATTTTTTACAAGTGAAGGTCTAAAACAAACGGGATGACTTGGGCCCACAATCCAAAACAGCTGCGACATTTTGTGGCACCTTCACCTGCTTGAAAGAGGAGCTGGGTCCTTTGTTTATGCATAGCCCTTCCCCCAGTGTTGAGACTTCCCCACTACTCCAGAAATGTATGATCATATTTGGAGATTCACATTCTTGTGCAGTCTGGGGCTCATTTAAACTTCATCAATCGCCATCAACAATATTATGAATATTCACTCTACCTTATCTGTTGCATTTTAACTCATCAGCCCAGGGAGGGGTGCAAGACAATTTCAGCATTCTTGAGATGGCTCAGATGGTAATTACTTGAGTGCATCATCTCCAGTAGCTCTCAGTATTTTCTACACATAAGCACTAGCAGACAACTACAGACTAAAGAAAGAGAGAAGGACAAGGATGGGAAGAGGTTAAAATAACCTGAAAGTAAATTTTCTACATTATGGTAGTTTAGCAATATTAGCAGAACTTGTAATGTCACTTAAAATATTAAAACAAAAACAAAAAATATGCACACCACCAGTATTAATTTCATGGCCAACCAATTCAGTTTCAAATAACTAGGTACTAAATAATGGGGGTACAAAAAATCAAGTCAGTATAGGTAACAATAATACATTCAGTTAAATCAGTGCTGGCACTTGGCTTGATAACAGCAGATGTCTCTGTTTTGCAACTGCTGTATCAAATAGCAAAATAACTCTAGCATGTTAAGCAAATGGTTAAAAAATCATTTATTCATTCCTAAATTTAATTTCTTTGCCTTTCTGTTTTTTTAACTAGGTATTATTTAATGCATTTATACTCTTTTTCCTAACCATGCCGTATTTTAATTCTAGTGAGCCAAACGCTGATGTGAATGAGCCAGACTCTGGTTCGATGCCCACTCTGAAATACCTCCTTTCCCTCACCTGCCCCCAATATACCAGCAATAGGGAATAAATATCTGTGTACTACACAACACCATCTATTTGATACGGATGCAGGGGAAGCATTAGGACTTTTAAGTGGAGTGGGATGGGAAGATGCTGCTGTGGTGTCTACTATCCACTGACCAGTATGTTGTTTTATACAGCCAAATAGTTGTGATTGTAAATGTAGATGGAAATTTTCAAAGGCACAAAGAGCAGATAGGTGCCCAAATCCCATTTATGCCCTTTAAAAAAAACCAACCTTTCATTATTGTCAGAGTGCCTACAATCTGTGAAGACGCATTCTTCTCTCTATATTTTATATCAGAATAAATATATCATTTCAACTCTTCCCATAGAACCCTTCATTAAGATTAGCCCTTATTTCAGCCTTAAGGTTGCTAAACGGTGTGGAAAAAAATTCATGGAGAAAATGAGGCTAAGACTGAATTTTTCTCCATATTCAGTTTGGGAACTTACTAGTGCCTCATATCGTAACATACACTGCATTTTTCTCTTTTGTTCCTGGTAAATATGTAAGACACTTAAGTGTTACTTTTCAAAAGAGATCTGAATTACTTTTGATGCTTTCCTGGGATGTTTTTTATACACACTTCAAATTCAATCTATTCCATGGAGGGTTAACGAACAATTAACAAACTTGATCCTCCAGCTGTTTTTGGAGTCTAAATACCATCCTCCTCCTGAAGTCAATCAAGACCCACCAGACATAAAAACATTAAAGAAATCACAGTATGCTGCAGGAATCTCTTGCGAAGTTTTGGTCTGTGCGCAACAAGTTTTGTTATTTTCCATGTAAGCTTTTTTTGGTTCCACATGTGGTAATTTTATGTGAAACAATAAGACCTTTGCTTTAAAAAGCACTAATTGTATCTAATACTTTATAGCATCAACATGCTTAGAAACGTATACTGATTAATTAATCATTGCAATGCCCGGCCTCTCCTAAAGTGGTTAAATGTTAAGATGCCTGTGAAGTAGTTTTAGCCCTGTGGTTGAAGTTCTACCCCCATTTTACAGTTTGGGTAATTGAGATAGCAGGATTAAGTGAGTTTCTTAAGGCCACAGAGGAAATCATTGCCAGAGCGGGGATGAAAAAGCAGAACTCTCTGGCTTGTAGCCTGGTACCTAGCAGCTAGCACTTTTAGTTCTGTGATTGTCCCAAGTTGAATGTTGCTTTATCTGGGTGGTATAGATGCCTAGTCCCAAACAAAGCCCTCTTGGACCTCATCTCAGCACCCTTAATGAAGTGCTATTAGCCTCCATAGTGGGCCTGGTGAGCCCCAGGTTATAGGAAGCAGGAGAATTTCTCTCTCTCAGGTGTGGAGAGAATGTGGATCCCTGTAGACTGCACTTCAGGAAGGGGCCTACAAAGTGGGGGCAGCCACTTCGCATAGGAGATTGGCAGGGGAACTGGTCACCATTTTCCCAGGAGCTCAGAGAATCTGCTTAGGCTCACACTGGATAGTGAGCTCAGGCATGGTCTGTGAGTTGGTTTATCTGGATATCTTGGCTAGAGACATTGGGAAGGCATCTGAGCCAGAATTATTTTTCTTGTGGTGATAGGCAAAGCAACAAATAACATCTCTTTAAAGAAAGAGCATATTTTTCTTTAGTGCTTCAGAGGAGTCTGGTGCTTTGTGGTAGGGCCTATCCACTCCTTTCCATGGATTTATTGGATCATGTACAATACCGATATTTTCAAGATACTAAAATGATGAAATGACTATCAAGTGTCCAATTGCAAGTTTGTTTATGGCTTCTCTGTAAAAAATACAATGAAGAACAGACGTTCTCTCTTCTTGACTCACCATCTCACCTTCCATGAGGCTTCTGTATTGATTCCTAGTTTTCCTTAGCAATTTGCATTTCTCTTGTATCTTGTGAATGTTCTGTTTATTGTTCGTTTGCCTGTTTTTTGGCAGCTGTGGTGGGGATTGTGAAGGTTTTGTTGTCTATATACTTCCTTCCTGGCTTTCATTTTTGCCCCTTTCATGGTGCATTGGAGAGGTTTCCTGAATACCATTTTGGAGGAATTAGGGTCATGGAATGCCAAGTTTGTGTTTATAAAATACTTGTGGGGAATGACGGGTGGTGGGGAGAGAGCAGGATGGGAATAGTGCTTCATCAACAGAGAAAATATGTTGTGATTTCTTACACAGGCTCAACTGCAAGGGACATCCAGTGGGGTTTCTAGTCCGTTTCCCTGCAATGTTGCTGGAGTGATTTGATCATCCTGATACCATGGGTATCCAATGTAACTGCATATTTCTACTGAGGGTGATTCTACAATTTATTTTGGCAGCTTGTCCTGCTGTCTGACTGTTCCTATGGTTATAAAGATTTCCTTGCTGCTTTTTCAGTCAATTACTTCTTGTTCTGGTCTTCTTGACTAATAAGAATAATTGATCCCTGTTGTCTTTATAACACTGCGTTAGATAGTGATCTTAACTCCCCTTGGTTTTTGCTTTTAGCATTCTTGGCATTGTGCTGCCTAGGAATGGGCATCAACTGAAGTTAGGGTTTCTGCATAAGTGTCTGTTCAAGCCTTAAAGCATCAAGCTTTTTGACACAATGCTGAAACAAATGTCAATGAAGCCTTTATGTCTGAAGCTGCTGACTAGTGGACTCCACCTTTCCTTCAGTTTACAAATCATTATCTTTGTGCTGGCTTGCTCCCTACAGATCTGCAGCCAGAGGGGGTTCTCCAGGTGCAGATCTCCTACTTTCTGCCTGTAAGGGGTAAGGGAATCCCTCAGCTTGCCCCATGAGTGACGGGGGGAGGGGAGAAGGAATGTTGGGCCAGGGAAAAGGGCTGTGCCTTTCTTTGACTATGTTGCTGGTAACTGCCAGATGGCAGAATGAGAGGCACTCTACTGGGCCCACTTCCACTGGAGCTTTTCCAGGTTGCTGCCTCAGAGCTGGGATCTGAAGAAACATGCTCAGGAGTTTTGAAAGGGTAATTTTTAATAGTCATTTCAAGATCCCCACCACATGTGGTTTTTTGGGGTAGTGGAGGGGATTTTCTCAGCTGCTCCTGAAGAAAATCTGTATAAAAAGGAAACCAATTACATGAGTGATTTTTTTGACTCAGAGATGACTGCTATGTGTTGATACAATATAGTTCATTTTAGGCACAGCTGTCACACTCTATCAGTTGTCCTAATCATTGTGGAGGAGCTTAAAATGCCATTGCCTGAATGGCTGGACACTACTATTTGTGCACCGGCCTGCCTTACAGACATTAGTTTGTTAATTACAGCTTTAATAGGCCTGATTCTCCTCTACTTTAAAATGCTATATGTCACTGAAGTTAAAGGACTTACACTGGTGCAAATAGAAGAAGAATCAGGCCTAACAGTTTTACAGGCTTAGGCACTCCAGTGTAACCTCAACTCAAAAATGGCTGCTACATGTGGATACAATATAGGTGCCATGTTGGTAGCAATGTCACACACAAAAGGAAAAGCCAGGGCTCCATTTAATCTCTGACTCTAAGAAAGGTTGGGAGAGTATTAGGCATGCAGCCACCCTACTTTTTCTGCAGAAAGAAGATCCAGGATGTTCCTACATGATTGTAACAGGAGTAGGAGGTGAGGGGGGTGAAGAGAGACCTTATTCCTCTGTGCAACCATCCAGGAGCAGGGCACAGTCTAACCGTCATAAATTTGAAGATTTGTCGTATTTACCATTTAATTTTTGTTCCAGTTGGAACTGTTTAGAAGCCAGTTTATTTTATTTGTTAAAATTATATTGGAGACCTATTCAGTAGGTTGAGAGGTTGCCTTTTTTTTTTATTTAAAGAGCTTGTCAAAATTAGCAGCTGCCTAACGAAAAATAACATGCATTAGTAACCCAAATACAAAGTAGTAGTAAAGGAGGGATTTTTGTTTCTCACTACTTGGGCCTTCTTGGATACGTATATATGTTAGAATGGATATTACAGAAATAAGACATGATCACCTGTAAGCGATCCAGTCTGATGGAATGCTTACTTTTCCTTAACCATTACTACTGGTCACTCCATTACAGAAGCATCAGGAAGTTACAGAAGAGTTAAGATATAGGAAAAAAATCCAAGAATATCAAAAGTGAGTCTCTAATTTAAAGCGAGGTAATAGTCTCTAGTGTCTTTTAACCCCCTTCCTCATTTTAATTAAGTATTTAGTATCTGAATCTAGACTGAAGTCAATGTCTGCTTAAAGCCAGTGGAAACTGAGGGTGTTCAGCATGTCCAAGGCTCAGCTCCTTATGAATAAGCCATGAGGAAGGATAAAATCTGCCTTCACTAGTGAAACTGAGAACTGAAACAAACATTTTTCATTTCAAACATAAAGCCTTGATAAAGCAGATAGTGTGTCGAGAGTCAACAAGTAAAAGTCAGACAGCAAAAATTTTGAGGTCGAAGGTGGATGTTCCGGTTGATACCAGAGAGAGGGGAATCTAAAATCGGATCTTTTCAATCCAAAATGGACATTCTGATACAATTTTGCTTCTCAACATTTTCAAATTATTTTGTTTTCATTCCAGTTTGGAACAAAAACAAATTCTGAAACTTTGGAAGTTGTCGCAAAATGAAATTGTTATCCTGCCGCTGATTCGAATTATAAATTAAATTGATATACGAGCAAACATCATCCTAAAGGTTCAATTCTGCACCCACTAAAATCAGTGGCAAATACTTGCATTAACTTCAAAAGCTGACCCTGTACAATTCCTTATAGGTAATACCCTATCTGTTTAACTTCTAAGACCAGTTAACTTTAAATGAGTTGGCTGCTCTTATGTATACCACTGCCATCTACTGGCTAGAGTAAGACCCGCCTATGTGTTGTAATCATGGTTAGATTCCGATCTCACTGTTTTACAATGAGATTACTCCTGATTTATAGTGATGTAAAGGAGGTCAGAATCAGGCCTCAAGTTTCATGGGGCTGGCCTATAAAGTTAGTTATACTATCCCCAATACTACTAACTGCTAATGGAGGTTTCACTGTGGCTCAGGAAGAGACCTGTGCTTTTTGAGCACAAGGTTGAGAGTCTTGTTGCTGAAGGTGGAAAATCCAACAGCGTAAGGCTGGGGGAAGATGGAAGTAGCGCAGGAGTGAAAAGCAACCACAGCTTCCCCTCTGGCTGAGGTCCCATTGACAGCGCATCTCAAGAAAGAGATGTGGCCAGGGTGGTTAGAGATGCACAGATGCTGTGCATTGGAAGCCCCAAGGAATTAAGTCTGCCTTCAGTCTCGAAAGTCTAAAACCAGCACGGTAGAAGAAAATTGCCTACCCTCTTTCCCTCCAAGGGGGTGGGCTGGCAGAGCAAAGTGCAATGTATACCTTCCTGCACCAGTGCTGGTGAATCCACACAAGGACAAGGAATGAGTTCGTGGCTGGTGAAATAGGTGTGATTTAATTGCAGTCAGTGTTTTGTGCCTGCTTCTGTCAGTGGTGAATTTGGTTCAAACACAATTTTAATATAGGAAAGATTAAGGAGGAAAAAACTACAGAAGAGCATTATTTTTTTTGTACACTATTTTAATTTTCCAACTGAAATAACAGTGAAACAAATTGCCAATATCATCAATATTGGTATGAATCAGAATGAAAATGTGTTCACCAAATTTTCGGATTAGGAATAATACAAAACGCCTGTGATCCAGGAAAAGCCAGTTAGAGGAATGGAAACAGAAGTTTAGAACAAGGATGAACAGAAAGCACAATCAACACTTATAGTCCTGGGTTAGTGTGAACTATAATTATGAGAATTAGGTGGTGTAACAGTAATTCCTTATGTAAGAGAAAAGTAAAGGAAGTTCTTACCATAGCTTGAGTGAAACTGATTATAATCAGTTTCTTCATACAGACACTGACTAAAAAAAAAATAGGATCAAAGCAAGGTGCTTAGTTTGTTGCAGAAACCCCCCCACCCCCCGAAACAAGTGTGTTATCTCAAAGTTTAATCTTTAACAGATAACTTGGAGTAACTCCTGTTATTATATTAACAATGTGAAGCAGTCAAAGTCTGTACACAATGGCAAGTTTTAAGTATTTAAATTTAACAATAAGGTAGGAATGGTGCACTGAACTGGTCAATTCTGACACATCCAATTTTTTCCCCATATTTTTATATTTGCAAAACAAACAAACAAACCAAATAAAAAACTAACCCCTCCCCAACCAACCAAAAAACACCTAAACAAAACAGGCAAGCAAACCAACCAAGAATGGCTCTATTTCTCCACATGCTGGAAATCTACACGGGGTATTCCGATGTCTGAAAAATGATACTAGTGTAATTCTCTTTGTACAAAACTGGGTATTGAGCAAAAGATTCTTGTAGTAATTTGATTATGTTTTAAGTTTCCTGAAATCAGGGCAAAAATGTAATGTTAATTATGGCCAGATTTTGCCTCCTGTGTAAAATAAAATGCAACAAACAACAACAAAATACACAGAAGGAACAAAGCTAAGTGAAAAATCTCTGCTGCCTTCAGGCCATAGGGTTTCTGTTTAATTATCCCATGTAGCATGATAGGTTTTGCAGGTCCTGAGATCTCTGGGCCTATCCTGAGGATCTTCAGGCAACTGGAGAATTCTAGGTTCTCTCACAAGGGAAAGACTCACCATGATTCTCCTTGGGCTGATCATTTAACAACACTGTATTGAATCAAAATCAAATTAGAACAGGTTTCCATCCCAGAGCCTGATCTGTACCACTGAAGTCAATGGAGATTTACTATTGACTTCAATGGGAGCAGGACTGAGCCCTGTGTACCTGAATCTGTAAGAACAGAAGAGGCAAGCATCATGGTTTTTGCATCATCACGGATTGTTGAAGGAGTATCACTCTCTATCTAGCAAAGCTTCAAAGGAAACCTGTTCTTAACCCATTTTCCACAGGGGTTTCCAGGAATGGTGTGCAAACCTACCCGAGTTAACGCTGATGGGCTGATGCTGTGAATTCCATATGTTTCCTGGTTCTAACCCCTCTCTGTCCATTTGTGCTCCCTAAAAATCTGCAGAGGCCTTATTGCAGAGAATTCACACAGAGAAGCTGCCACAGGAGCAGAGGGAAGGGACAAACAGCTGCTACCTAGGCTTCACTCTCCTTCTTTTTGACAGATATTTGCTCCTTTGAATGGTTTTTCCACTCTTCATTTTGTCCATTGCAAAAAACTGAGGTGTGATCTGGTCCTAGGTAGTAACTAGTTCATAAAATGAACTATTCTGTAGAGTTTCTTTGTGTTATCTGTATTAAATGCAACTATTCTGGTCCTCCTTGCACCATTAATTTTCACTATTTCTCTCAAGATCAGAAATGAGGATGCTTTCGTCCACAGCTGGATCTTCAGAGTTCGTTTGTGAATAATATGGATTTCTGAACCATCGTACTCTACTGAAGAGACTGCTGTTCTGTTTGTACAGGCACCACAGAAATGTAGACATAGTAGCCACCATCACCAATGTCAGCATTACAGCTAGAGCTATGATCCCACGGTGTGATGCTAAAATGAAGGAAGAAGGAGAAGAAAAGTTCCATAACAATGAAAGAAAGTCACGTCATAAAAACAGATGCAGAAAATGTTTTAGCTTCAGTATTTCTGATAAAAATATAAATGTATCACATAGTAGGATTTACCTTTTACAGTTTGCACTGTTGCAAAGATATCTGAAACAGAATCCAAAGTTAGCATGAAAATTATTCAGACAACTTATAAAAGTTAATGTACATGCTTTATTGTAAAGTTGCTACGTGTGGGGGAGGGGACATACTTTATAACAATAATGGGCCATCCCTGATTTAACTTTATTGATGTCAATAGGAGTTACAGCCCACTGGGATAAATATGGCCTGATGCATCATTTAAAATTCCTTCACTTACCAAAGTGCATGTGAGATAAGCACAGTCTAAATATGAAGGAGCTAAAGTTCAAGAATGCTCAGTTATGGTTTGATCTGCTTCTGCAGAAGTCACTGGATTTTTGCCCTGGGTTTCAGTGGAAGCAGGATTGGGCCGCTACTGGGTGAGGGTGTCAGGCTCTAATACTTTTAAGTCTTTTCTATTCGTACAGTGGAAAGATGGTCTTTTGGTTAAGGAATGAGCCTAGGAATAAAAAGATCTGAATTCTGTTTCTGGTTCTCCCACATATTTCCTGGGTGACTGTGGCCAAGTCCTTCTCTATAGGGGGGGAAATAACATTTACATACCTCTGGGGGAATTATGAGGTTAAATTGATTAATATTTGTGAAGCACATACTGTACTACTGAGTGCCATAGAAAAGTCTAGGCATAAATACTTGGACACAACTTTCAGTCATCCATTTGATCTATATAAGAACTGTAGCAGCGTAGAAATCAAAGGTCTAATTTTTCTATTTGCCACCTGCTTTATGAGTCAGCTGTTTCACGAGGAGAAAACTTAGAAGATTCTACTACTTTCCCCAAAATATATTTGGTACAATTTAATGTTGGGACACTTTTATTTTTATTGGGGGGGAGGGGGCACAAGAGAACCTTGCAAAATTATCACAAAACTTTAACATTCCCATCACATCAGCCTTGGTGATTGTGAAAAAGGTAGTGATATTTACACACACACACAAAAAAGAAAAAGAAATTCTCACCCTGGACAAGTAGGGGAGCACCATTACACAGGCCTGGTTTAAGACTAACTAGCAGGGCTAATGCTGATTTTAGTACTCTTGGGTGGGCCGGCAAAACCATTTTTTCATGTAATGTAATGATTCCTGTCCCCTGTGACTATAGAGTAGCACAACGTGTCAGGCCAGACTTGGTACTTTGGAGAGGATCAGTGAGATAATTCTTTAGGATGCCCTATATTTCATTTCATATAAAAAAAGGAGAGGGAGAATCTCTTATTGTACAAATGGAAACTATTGTCTGTGCAATTTCTAATACTCTAAAGTGTTTCAAAGAACAATTTCTCAAATAAGCTAAGAGTTTGGGGGGTACTGGAGGCTTTTGTGCATGTTCTGGTGAACTTTAGCACTTATATAGGAGCACTGTACAATCTACTAAAGAAGTGGCATAAAGTAAGTAAGTAAAGTAATTATTAAATATCCCCATTTTATAGGGGGAAGACAAAGACAGACAGGTTAAGTGACTTGACCATGGCCACAGTGGGAGTCAGAACTAGGATTAGAGTAAGGGAGCTTGCTTCTGTTCAGTCCACTATCCTAGGCTGTCTTTCACACTATTTAGCAAGCTGCTCTTGTGGCTGGAGGCCACACAGGCTGCTCAGCAGAGGAGCGGACTCAGCAGTCTGAAAAGCAGCTACAGCAGCTCTAGCACCATTAGTAGCAGCGCCCATTGTTCCCTGCAACTACAAACTGGTCTGCATCCCCATCAAAATAAGGTGACCACAACTAAGGATTTTATGGGTCCTACAGGCCAATTTTGAATGGCATTAGGGAGAACCAGAAATAAAGAATGATCTTTAGGGAAAAAAATCAGTGATAAAATTGCAACCTTTGAAGTTAGTTCACTTCTTCAAAGCTATGTCCATGAATAAAAAGGGACAAAAATTATCTATAAAAAATGAAATATCCTTTATATTTATAGACTACCAAAATCAAGTGAGGCCTGTGGCTACAGGCTTCATGAATGCAAAGTCCAGTTGTGAAGAGGATTGCAGACATATGGGAAACTGAAGGTGCAATGGCATTAAAGGCCATTAACTGAACACCATTTCAGGGGAAGCCTAAAGTAAAGAAAAGGGGAAACCAGGGGAATATAAAACAATGTTATAAAGAGATGGTTATTTTCTTTCACATAAACACATACCTGTATCCATTTTACATACAAATCCCTTTTTCTCTCTGCAGGGAGATAATTGCCATACTCCATCTGTGGTCCTCAAAGCAACACAAAAATTCCCTTTGAGATGATCCAAGTCAGGCTCCCTGATGCCCCAGTTTGAATAATTTAAGGGAGAACCATCAAGCCATGCTACTGTGTCATCTAAGGGCAAAAATATTTAAAGACTGTGAGGTCTGTGTAATGTGTGTTTAAATACATGCTGAACAGGAAAGAATGAGGAGAGGACAACTGGATAGGGGGATTCTGGAGAGCCAGCTCCCCAAAAATATGGGCAAAATTATCTTCTCTGATATGCACTGCAGGAGCTTTTTTTGTTCCCTCCATCTCCAATTCAGGAAAGCATTCCTATTCAGGAAACCACTTGCATGTCTCCTGAATATTGATGGACTTTAGCACATTCTTGTGTGTTTTCCTAGATCAGAGCCTCAGAGAGGTAGCCTACCTACCAGGAGCAGACTGCATATGGGCCCAGCATTGAAAAACCTGTTTCTCACAACAAAAACAGTGCCATCCATTATGAGCAGTTAAGGTGTGGGCAATGAAACAGGATGTCTCTCTGTGCTGTGGAGTAGAGTGGTTGGTGATGTGGAGGAGGAGGGAATCTGTTCTGCAGTAACCAGCCATCCTGCCTCAGAAAGGAATAAGGGTATTATCCTTCCTGTGAGCCAGCCATTATAGTGGGACACAAGCCAGAATGTTCCAACTGAATGGTCATAGCTTTAACAGCTACAGAGATAGAACTTTGTATTTCAGGTGCACCCTAAACTGACAAAGACATCTGAGATAAACAAATTGAGTGTTCTGGTAAGTGGTTGTCAACGCTAAACTAAGAACTGTATCATCATATTAATGTATTCCATTACTTACTGTTCGCAACAAACTGAATGTTCAACCAAATCCTTTGGACAGAAGAACCAAAAGGGTGCAATTCTTCCAGAACGAAAGCATTTTCATCTTCATCTTTAATAGTTAAAAGATTAGATCCTGCAGATGAAACATATATACCAAGTTTCTTCATTGTTGATCATGTTCAGAACATAATTAAACTCTATTCACCTAGCCTTACACAGTGGGAAATCTACTCCTCCAGCTGTAATCGCAATTCACTCTTCTCAAGATAACTAATGTAACCCCATGCTCAGGATGTCCCTACACCTCCGACTGCCAGAAGCTGGGACTGGATGACAGGGGATGTTCAGAAGAATACATGACATTTTACTGCTGTAAAGATAACTAATAACAGATTACCTTGCTTTTTGCAAAATTCATATGCTGTATCAAAACTTGTACTCTCGAAAACTGTGGAAAACCTGTAGCAATTGCTTCTAAATTTTATCCAGGTGACATTTTTTTCTGAGCATAAGCCTTTGTATTCAATTAGTTTCTTTTCTGTGACAGAAATAACATTGTAGGTTTAATGGAGTAACACAATATATTAAGAAACATCCCACAAATCATTTTAGAATAATACTAGCAATAATTTTACACTTGAGAAGCGTACATGTAAACTGGTAATTTTTTTACTGTATTATGGCATGGAAAAATCTTTCTTTATTGTAAAAATTATAACGAAAAATGGACACTTGACTCATCCACAGTTTAGATCTATTTTTTTCTCTTTTTTTGCATAAAGCTAAATTGAAGTAAGCTATTCCTAAACCCAAATAAGATAAATTAAGGAATACAGCCACATAATAAATACAATCATTCTGACTGATCCTGCTGCCTTTCCTCACCCTAGATGCCATCTGGTGAGAAATTAGCTCAATATATATTTTTTAAAATGGACAATAGATCTCATGCTACTCCCATTGAAGCCAATAGGAGTTCAATGGCAGCAGGACTGGGCCCTTGGATAGGGTAACGTGGTTCTGTGTTGAAGGAATGTTTAAAGGACACTGCTTAGTACTGCAAAGGACTCAGCAGAGACAGTACCTTTAATTCAATTAAAAACTGTTAGTTACTTTTGTATAACCACTTTTGAGGCACCATTTTAAGTATATCACCAGTGTTGTTAAATATGTCCTTCTTGTTTTCTAGGCAGTGCAATATCATTTATGATTCAAGAGAATGAAAACAGGATCTCGGTATTTGGTCTTATTCAAAACCCCCCTCACACAGTAAATTGCCTGGAACTCTCTTTACCTCAGGGCTAAGACATCCATGGAAGGATTTTAAACTGTGGTTTGGATCCAGGAAATCTAGACAAGAGTCTACTCATTTCTAACTGATGACCACCAAATCATCCATGCTCAGTGAATTTTATTGAAGTGTATTATACTTCATGCTAAATCTAGTCTTAATCCAAGAAATCTAACATTTCTCATTTGTTTTTTCCAGTTACAAGAAGGTGTTTTCCTTTCTCCCATTGGCCTGAACCCAAAGTCCAGGTTTGTTTTTTTAATTTAGTTTCACGCCAACTTTTAGGCACCTAAAGACCACTGGGATTCACAAAGCCTGAGTTAAGCCCCTATACAATGAATGGGGAGAAAACTAGCACCTAAGAATGGGATTCACAAAAGCCAACATACTAGGTGGCTACTCATCTCAGCAAGCCAATGGAGGCCAAGGTGTGCTAAGGCCTGCCCCTCTAATGGAGTTAGGGGTCTAAGTGTGGGCTGCAGGGAGGTTCCTCCACCTGCTTCGGATTCTCAGTCATGGGGCCAGAGAGATCGTGAGTATGAGAATGACTCTGTGGCCTGGTAGTTAGAGCACTCACTTGGGAGGTGGAAGGCCCATGACCCAGTCCCCTTGAGCCACAATGGAACAGCTTCAACAGGAGAGACTGGGAACATCACATCAGAATATCCAATAGCTTAGTGCTCAGAACAAGCTCCCAAAAGACAGGAGATTGCTGTTCACATCCCTTCTCCTCCTCAGGGGTCTCCCACATCCCAATGGTCTACACCAGTGCTTATGAGGTGTAGACTGCTGCTGCTCATTTTGTGTGAGCTGGCCTATGGCGGCTTAATCCGATAGATAAGCTCTGAGCATGTTGACTAGATCAGGCCTTCAGGTAAGTTATGCAGAGGAACTCCTATCTTCCTCCAGTTAGTGCATGACTCTGGGGCTTAGGCATCTCGGACATCTGACATGGGGTGTCATGCACATGCATAGAGGCAGAAGAGTAGGTGCCTAGGGAACTTTTACTGCAGTAATTTAAGCACCCAGTGAGTTTGGTGGCACCTGAGCAGGAGTTTGTGAATCCCAGTAGGGCCTGATTCTGGGATTTAGTCACCTAAAGCAGTTTTCAGGGTAACAGCCGTGTTAATCTGTATTTGCAAAAAGAAAAGGAGTACTTATGGCACCTTAGAGACTAACCAATTTATTTGAGCATAAGCATCCGATGAAGTGACCTGTAGCTCACGAAAGCTTATGCTCAAATAAATTGGTTAGTCTCTAAGGTGCCACAAGTACTCCTAAAGCAGTTTACGTCCTTTTGTGAATCTAGCCCTAAATACTTCTATATTTTATAATAATCAGTAGTCAACTGTGAATCAACATACTTCTGTTCACATTCTTCCATAGACAATGTGTAAAACTAAATTTCTTGAGATTTAATATAAAACTAAACTATGACTTACCAGTTGGCACATGGCAAACTGCTCCTTGTAGAAGTCTTTCACAGGTAGCACTTTTCCACTGCCCATTAATATCAATATAAACACAGCTGCCCAGTGACTGTGACTCCTCATCTCCCCAAAAGGTAAACAAAGACTTGGTACCATCTGACCACTCAAAGTTAAGCCCATTCTGCCAAAATAAATTCAGGATTATTTCTCTTTATGTGTTACTGTCACATAAGTGGCTTCTTCTTTGATATCCTTTCCATGGGCTGGCAAATCTGGCTTTTCCTCCTCCAAGGCAGGGCCCTAACTAAATGATGCAGACACATTCCCAAGGACCATTACTATGTAATTCTGCAAGATCCTTTCTACTACAGTTCCTGGCCAATGGGAGCTGCGGAGCCAGCACTCAGGGCGGGGGCAGCGCACAGAGCTGCCTACCTGCGCCTCCACCTAGAAACAACAGGGACAGGTTGCCGCTTGTGGGGAGCCACCTGAGGTGAGCACCCCCCAGATCTAGCACCCTGAAACCTCTCCCACTCCCCAACCCCCTGCCCCAAGCACCCTGCCATATCCAAACTCCCTCCCAGAGCCTGTGCCCCAACTCCCAGCCCTGCAACCCAACTCCCTCCCTCTTGGTTAACTGGAATTTTTCACTTACCAGTACGCCCCATTCCCCCAACATGCTGGATAAAAAAGCTTTTACTGTACTAACTGAACCACTGTGGCAGCTGACCATGAATAAAGTAGTTATCTGGAGTATAAGTATACCAAGAATGAAGCCAAAGCCACTTCAGTGGTCAGCTTACAAAAGGCTTTTTGCCTGTGAATGTTCTTCTCTCTGCCTTTAAGCTTCTTTTCAGTACTGGGACTCTAGCATCACAACAGCATCACATCATGCAGTGCTGACACCACACTGATTACAATTTATTTGTATGTTGTGTTACAACTAGAGATAAGCCCAAGCCACATAGTTGAGTTTTGCTTCAGGATCCGAACTTCTCCCAAGTACAGGGGTATTCAGCTTGAGGTTTTTGCTGTAAGCTCATCTCTATTTACAAATGCACCAATTTCAAGTGAATACACATTTCCTTTTTTTTTTTTCTTTTTTTTACAGCTTGTTACCTTATTACTGTAAAAACTAATCTACAGTATCATATTCATATGCACAGACTCCATTACGTACATCTGAGGTAGATAGTCCAATCCAGTGGGCATATCCTAGTCTGTTTACAATGACCGTGAGGAAGGCTTGGTGATAATGGTCCGTAACGCTGACCAATTCAGTTCCATTTGCCATGCAGGTTTTTAAAGCAGCAAACCAAGTCATATTCCCATGTATTAGTTTATATGTTCTGTTTCCATATTCTAAAGTATCTGGTACTGGATACATCTCAGATGCATCTATGGCATGTCTAGACGTATCTGCGACAAACAGAAAAAGACAAAATATCCAGTATTTTCAGTATCAAACATTTTCCTTTAACAGACAATATTTAATAAATTAACAGTTCTCAAAGCCGAATGACTATCCTTGAAAACAAATGTAAAAATCCCAAATCTGTTAGTTCGTCTAGAAGCACGCCTGAGACCATGTCAACACAACAAACAAACACACACACGACTCTTGTTTGAAATCACAGCAAGACCAACGATTGAATTTGTGTGGAAAATGAATGGATTCAGTACACAGAGAGGAAGGCTTTCTATCCACTCTCAAACTTTGAATTTCAACAAGAATTCAAATGGGAACTAATGCCAGTGGGCCTCAATCCCAGGGTAAAGGCATGCACCAGCTCAGTGATGCTGTTTTACAGTGATGTTTTGAGTGTAACCTTAGAGGGTCTCATTACACACCTGTTTAATGGGATCTCCTTGATCTCCCACTGGACTGAGGAGCTGGAGTAATCCAAAGGTTTACTTATCTGCTTATCATGCTAATAAGAGCCTGGTTTTGAATTGTAAAAAATACATATTTTGCACAGAGTGAGTAATGTACATATCCAACTGTGAGGTCTTTTCAAGGAGAGAAAATTGTGCATTAACAATCTCAGAGTCAAAGACTAATCTAAATAGTACAAAGACTAGGGGATGCCTTCAGAAATTAGCTGTAAAGAGCGTCACGTTGTGACGGGTTGGATCACAGAACCCCCCTGGGGCTGCCAACTGATGTGCCAAGACTATTTCTGCCCCTGCTTTCCCTGCCAGCTTAGGACTCCAGCACTCTGTCTTGTTAAGCCAGACATGCCAGTCTGCTTCAGCACAGACGCAGGGTCTGAACCACGTGCCCCAAAGCTGCAGACTTAATTGAACGCAGCTTAAGAAGTGTTCCTGCCTTTAACACTCAGATACTCAACTCCCAATGGGGTCCAAATCCCAAATAAATCCATTTTACCTGGTATAAAGCTTATACAGGGTAAACTCATAAATTGTTCACACTCTATAACACTGATAGAGAGAGATGCACAGCTCTTTGTGTCCCCCCCCCGGTATTAATACATACTCTGGGTTAATTAATAAGTAAAAAGTGATTTTATTAAATACAGAAAGTAGGATTTAAGTGGTTCCAAGTAGTAACAGGCAGAACAAAGTGAATTACCAAGCAAAATAAAATAAAACATGCAAGTCTAAGTCTAGTACAGTAATAAAACTGAATACAGATACAATCTCACCCTCAGAGATGTTTCAATAAGTTTCTTTCACAGACTGGACGCCGTCCTAGTAAGGGCACAATCCTTTCCCCTGGTACAGTCCTTGTTCCAGCTCAGGTGGTAGCTAGAGGATTTCTCATGATGGCTGCCCCCTTTGTTCTGTTCCACCCACTTATATATCTTTTGCATAAGGCGGGAATCCTTTGTCCCTCTGGGTTCCCACCCCTCCTTCTCAATGGAAAAGCACCAGGTTAAAGATGGATTCCAGTTCAGGTGACATGATCACATGTCACTGTAAGACTTCATTACCCACTTGCCAGCCCATAGGTATACAGGAAGACTTACAAGCAAAACAGAAAGAAAAGGAGTACTTGTGGCACCTTAGAGACTAACAAATTTATTTGAACATAAGCCTTCGTGAGCCACAGCCCACTTCATCGGATATAAAATCTCCCCGCTGTGTTTTCCGCTGCATGCATCCGATGAAGTGGGCTGTGGCTCACGAAGGCTTATGCTCAAATAAATTTGTTAGTCTCTAAGGTGCCACAAGTACTCCTTTTCTTTTTGCGAATACAGACTAACACGGCTGTTACTCTGAAACCTGTCATTAAGTAATTGTCCTGGTTAATATGCTGTGTTTCTGTGTGACATCTCCAGGCAGATTAGCATCATCAGTGCCTAGCCTGTTTGATGGCCCATCAAGGGTCATTAACTGTACAATGGACCCATTGAAAGGAACCAGTGAATATACCTTATGAGTCAGCAAGGCATTTGGTATCCTGATGGACAGAATTCTAAGACTTTTCCATGCCATGTGCTGGGCACCTTGTGTTTGGGAAAAAGGAAGTACAAGCCTCATGGCAAAAGAATATAAAGGGCAGCTGCATCATCTCCATTTTGTCTTCATTCCTGCTTCTTCCCTCTGGAGTAACTTTTCTACAATCGAAGCTCTGAACAAAGAACTAAATGACCCATCCCAAGAAGAAAAGCTATGTGTAGCCCTAAAGTTTGTCTCTTTCACCAAGAGAAGTTGGTTCAATAAAAGATATTATCTCAGCCACCTTGTCTCTATAACAAAATTAACATCGGACATATTAAATGGATTAAAAGCTGGCTAAATGATAGGTCTCAAAAAGTAATTGTAAATGGGGAATCAAATGGGAGTGTTTCTAATGGGGTCGCACAGGGATCGGTTCTAGGCCCTATGGTATTTAACATTTTTATTAATGACCTGGAAGAAAACAAAAATCATCACTGATAAAATTTGCAGATGACACAAAAATTGAGGAAGTGTTGAATAATGAAGAGGGCAGGTCACTGATACAGAGTGATCTGGATCTCTTGGTAAGCTGGGTGCAAGCAAACAATGTGTATTTTAATATGGCTAAATGTAAACATATACATCTAGGAACAAAGTATATAGGGCATAACTTACACAATGGGGGAATCTCTTCTGGAAAGCTGTAACTCCGAAAAAGATTTGGGGTTCAGGGAAGATAATCACCTGAACATGAGCTCTCAGTGCAACACTGTGGCCAAAAGGGCTAATGCGATCCTTGGATGCATAAATGAGAATCCCAAGTAGGAGCAGAGAGGTAATTTTACCTCTGGATTTGGCACTGGTGTGACTGCTGCTGGAAAACTGCATCCAGTTCCTCAATTCAAGAAGAATCTTGCTAAATTGGAGTGGATTTAAAGAGCCATAAGAATGATTAAAGGCTTAGACAACATGCCTTATAGATAGTGATTTACTCAAGGAACTCAATCTATTTAGCTTAACAAAGAGACAGTTAAGGGGCAACTTGATTAGAATCTATAAATACCTACATGGGGAACAAATATTTAGTAGTAGGTTCTTCAGTCTAGCAGAGAAAGGTACAACATGATCTAATAGCTGGAAGTCGAAGCTAGACAACTTCAGACTGGAAATAAGATGCAGAACTTTAACAGCGAATAATTAACCACTGGAACAATTTACCACGGGTTGTGGTGGATTCTCCACCACTGCCAATTTTTAAATCAAGATGGGATGTTTTTCTAAAAGATACGCTCTAGGAATTATTTTGCCTGCATTATACAGAAGGTCAGACTAGAAGACTACAATGGTCCCTGCTGGCCTTGGAATCTGTGGAAAAAACCCAACTATATTAGGTCTTCTAGTCTATCTTCCTCTCTGTGTGGATTGTTCTCTACAGTACTTTTTCCTGAAGTTTTCTATAATCCAGTTTTACAGGTCGCATACTGAATCTCATTGTCAGTAGTTTTTTCTGATGGTTAGTCTAAATTTTATACCATTACTCCAAGTTATGCATCACCCCAAATTCCTGCTCCCCTCCGTGATCTAAGATATGCAATGTATAGCCAGAAGAAAAAACCAAAGATAATACTCTTGGTATTGATCATGTAGCAATGTTGATTTATCCAAAATATTACAGATAATTTGTAGTTTTAGGCTGTTGACATGAAACCGTGTAAGAGGTAATTTACATTCCACGGTTTATAAAGAATGTATACAACATACCACAGCTGAGAGAGAAGAAAGTGAGCAAGTTAATTAACAATGGAGAGGGCTGAGAGTGAGAGTAAAACAGAAACAAATCCTTACCTTGAGTCTTTTGGCAGATAAAACCATAATTTTTCTGACAGCTTTCTAAGTACCATTTTCCCGTAAAATGAAAATTAGGGTTATTTGATACCAAGGTACACAACGGAACTTGTTCTTGGATATTAGCACTGTTATACCTCTGACCCTGTAATAAACATGTATCATGATAATGAATGAACACTGCCTAAAAACTAATATATAACTCTTAACTGATTAAAATAAAAATCATTACAAGAGAAAGCACGCAGAAGATTAACCAGCTGACAGTCACTAAACATGAACATTCTAATGTACATCATCATAATTAAAAATTGAAACATCATAATGAAAATTTTGCATAATTCAGTTGAAAGAATGTGAAATCAGAACTAACTAAATATTTCTCTATGCATAAAGCAATACACTGCACAGCACACTTCATGATAATTTTGATTCCCCAGTCTCTCTGGAGCAGATTTTAAAAACTGATTACCACTTGTTATGCCCCAAATTTTGTGCTTGTAAAGAGCTGTAGGAGTAAATGATGGGATATGTGTGTCTACCCAACTGAAGGTGTAAATCAAACAGCTAGATGTCTACAGAGGATCATTTTTGACCACATTTAATTGGACTATGAAACTGTTCCCTCCATTATTAGGACGTGCAAAAATAAGCCCATGTTGAGGCCCTATCAGGCCCTATCCTTTTAAAAAAATCACTGATTATTATGTACAAAACAACACCTCCCCACGAAACGCATTTCATAAAACTTACATGAACTACTTCAACCACTGGAAGCCAATTGGAATATACCTTCGGATGTTCATTCACCCATTTTCCATAATCATCACTCTGCAGACCTATCCAAACACTAGTCTTCTGTCCAAACAGATTCATTGTTATAAAAGCTGCAAAAAGAAAGAATGAATTTTAACACATAAGTTATTGTAAGCCATTTGGGCAACTCTCTCTTTATAGCCACAATTAGCACATTAAAACAAAGGAAAAACTTAATTATCAGCCAATGCCATTTCATAGGTATTGTCCTTATTAGAAGGAAAGAGCATTAGCAGCATTTCATTTCCATGTAATTTTAAATTTACTGGTACTGATTGACTTCAGTGGGGTCAGGATCTAGACCATTACCTAATTAAGGTTGAAGAGGTTCCCATAGCAGTTGGAACAATTTTAGTTTTTTGATGTGACTGTTTCACTGAAAATGCATTTCTCCACTGTAGTTAAAAATTAGACTGTGTAACGTAAAGCATGAAGGCTAGATTTTTAGTTCAACTAAAAAAATTTTTACACACGACAAATTTTAACCTGGGACTTTTTTGAACAGGGAATATAAAAAGTGCCAAGCATACAGGTGTTTCTTAGACTCCAGTTTGGACTGGTCAGTGTATAAAAAGCCAATCTAATATAGTGTAGATCAGACCCAATGAACTGTATTCACGTAACAAGGATACTAGTTTTTCATCATTACCACCATTATTTTTAATTAGGTAGATTTTACAATATTATAATGTATTTCTAATATAGGAATTTTATAAAGCAATCTTTAAAAATGTACCCCTCTACCTTTGGCATTTCTAATTCATGTATCACCTTTGTATGTATGCACAAAGTTTTGTGCAAACGATAACTAATCCTCAAAATACACTTTTGAGGAACACAAGGAAATATTATCCCCGTTTCATAGTTTGAGAAACCGAGGAAAGGAGATTTTAAAGAGATTGTTCAAAGTCACTTGAGAGAGTTAGTAGCACAGCCAGGTTTGGAATGTGAGTGTTCTTAATTCCTAGTCCTGTAATTAAGATTATGCTTTACTTCTTAATAAAACAAATAAAATGTCATTGTTATTATAATGCAATACAGTATTACCTTGTTCTACTTCATTTTCAATAGAAGCAAGTGACCCATCCTGTTCACTGCAGAAAGTCTGGGCAGAGTACCAGTTCGTCAGATGGTCTGGATCCTTTGGAATTTGTATCAAAAAACACTATTCCCAAAAGCAAAAAATGTTTTATTTTTTACATTTTAAAATGTGTTTGGTGATTGTTAAAGGTACTGTATTGACAGCCCTGAAGACTATAGTCTTCTGATTACCCACAGAATAGGTACAACAAGGGCAATGGCCTGCCATTGTGTTTGAACCCTAAGCAAGAATGACAATCATTTCAAAGGGAGACAGAACAGGGCAGTGCCCATGCTCTTTCAGTTTCTAAGGGGTTGTCTACACTTACATTTTATAGCACTCTAACTTGCTGGCTCAGGGGTGTGAAAAATCACCCCCCTGAGCGCAGCAAGTCTGAGCGCTTTAAAGCGCTAGTGTAGACAGGCTCCGAGCGCTGGGAGCGCTAATCCCTTCGTGGAGGTGGATTACCAGGAGCGCTGGTGTGCGACCACACTCGCACTTCAAAGCGCTGCCACAGGAGCGTTCCCGGAACAGTGCTTTGAAGTTTCCAGTGTGGCCATGCCCTAGGCCTCTCTGCCAAGACTGTCAACAAGAGTGAAAAATCAAGATCAGCTGGGTCATGAATATTGTGATGTGGACATCTGCCCACCAGGAATTGGGCTGAAGCCATCAAATCAATTCAAACAGGCCACTGAAAAGGAAACATTTATTTACATAAACACATCTCTTCTACATGCTTGGTATTAATTTTCAGTCACAACTGATCAGGGATGGATTCAAAACAGTTTAAAGGTGAAATGTTCCTTGGGCCAAAATTACCCCTGAAGCCAATGGAGTTTAATCAGGGATGAGTCTGGCTACCTGTCTGTCCCTGGGTTACAGAATCCACAGGTTTAATATAAACCAAAAGAAAATTTTACCACTGCAACTCTAGTGTGTGAATACACGTAGGTTTATAATCTTTTCTGAACATTATTGTAACAACATGTATAGGAATGTGACAATTTCTGAAGGAAAAAATGCAAGGCTCCATTTAGCACAGTCTTCTTGTCAGATTGAAATCACATTCCTAGGCAATAAAAGCCTTCTTAGTGCACATGTCTTAATTGGGCCACGGGGTATGGAACACTGAACATACGTGACACAAAAACACGAGTAACTTCACACACATTTTACTCAACAAAGTCAAAACATTCTATAACTTAAATGGGACCACTTGTGTATAGAAGTACTGGTCAGCATAAGCATTTGCAGAATTGGGGCCTATATTTATATGCCTAAAAAGCCTGTTGTCAAAAGGGAAAACAATATCTTCAATAATCTGTAATATCCTTAAATAGTCCACTCACTATCATAAATTTGTGTGGGTTTTGAAGAAACAAAAATAATTTTTTTTAACCTTGAATCCAAAGTATAGCCATCCTTTGGGACATATTCCTTGATGGTTCTGGTCTTTTAGAATTTTTCTCTCTATTATCCATACAGTTTTACGCTTACAAATAGAGGGAAGAGAAATGGTACAGTTTTCATCACCCCAGAGTCCTGTGAAAAATAATTATAGAAATTATGTTAATACATTCATGTTAGAAAAGCTGCTATGTACATCGATTTGATGACTAAAAATTACTGTTTCTCAGATGTTATTGTTAATATTGCTATAAAGTTATTGACCAAATGACACAAGGCCCTACATTCAACTCAGTGGTATTTCTCTGTATGTCTTTCTATATTAGAGGTGGCCAAGAACTGGAATTTACGTTCCGCTGGAAATACTGACCTTTTCAATTTTGTTTTCATTCTGAATTGGAACAAAAAGCTGAAATTTTGAGATTTGCTGTGAAATGAAAATTCAGAAAATAACTGATTTGGACCATTGAAATATTTTATTTCGATAGAGCTGAAGTGTTTTGTTTCTACCATTTAAATTAATTTAGTTTTTATATTATATTTTACAATAAATATTAAATATACTATTTAAATATTTTAATATAATATGAACATCTAAACAAAAGGAATCAAAACAAAAATATTTCAGCACTATTGAAGTGAAACATTTAGACTTATTTCTGTTGAAAAATTTTGTCAGAATAAACATGTTTCCGCTAACCATTTCAATTTCAACAAAACTGTCAATGGAAATTTTTTAACCAGCTCAAATCTGTATGACACAACAACTTTTGAAAACTGAATCTGTTCAATTCCCAAATTTCAAAATTGGAAAACCAGAAAAGTTTGATTTTCACTAAAATTCAACCCACAGACTTCCCATTTGGTGCTGGAGGTAGAGGAAGCTCCCTGTCGCCCTCTGCTGCTGTCTACAAATATCAGAGACAGAAGCTTACTTGAGGGCTACACATTTCCTTGCTTATGTAGGTTGAGCTGTACACCATTCTGGGGCCCTTGCCCCCACCTTGGCCAGTTCCCCAAGCTGGGCCTCTTGCCCTTTGTCACCCCGCCAATCTGGCCAGCCAGCCCCCACCTCCAGGCAGGCAAATTGCCCCTTTCACCCCCCCTGCTATGCCCCTTCCCCCTCCCCAAGCTCCTTGATGACTCTCTGGCCAGGCCCCTTCACCCTCACCTACATTTACACTTAAGCTGGATAACACACAACTTGAATTACATGAGCAATGAAGTGTGCAACCGTCTAGTGGCAATTTATTGCTGAGAATTATACAACATAGAGGGGCTGATGCTCAGAGGTGCTGAGCATCAGCAGCTCCTTGGGGAGTAGAAGGAGTGGAGCACCAGCTCAATTCTGCTACTATGCTCTAAAATCTTCCTGATTGTGTTGGTAGACTGTGATGACCCATACTAGAAAATACAAAAGAGTAAATAATCACAGGGTCTCATTGCAAACTCACCCTAAGAGTCCCATTTTGTCTGATTTCATCTGTTCTCTTTCTTGTAAGCTCTACTAAACATCTTCACTTTTGGCCCTGAGGACAGCCATGCTCTCTCTCAAAACACAGCAGTGCCTTGGTTACTTCATGATGGAGCAGTGGATACTACCATAGTTGATGCAATCCATGTGCCCCTCTGATAAATAGTAACACCACTTGCCCACATATTTCACCTTTGGTTGCCCTCATTGTCACTTCAAAACACTGCTTCTTACAAGGTAACAAAACTACACAACTTCGCCACTCAGCCTGCTCTCAACACTGAATCTATTTTGACAAACAGCAAACATCCTTTTGGTTGACACCTGGAACTTACAGTATTGCCAACCCCAAGCATTCAAAAATTATAAGTAAGGTCCCAAAAAATCATGAGATCATTAAAAATAATACATTTTAGGTTCTTTTTAAAATTTGACTTCTGCTTTTTGAGCCTAGGGTGCACCTAGTTACATTTTTTAGCTTTTCTCCACTTCCACAGGGGCTAGAAAGCTAATTTAATTTAATAAAAAAACCCAAAAGCTGAGACTCTTAAGTTACCAAATGACATCAGGAGCTGGGACTTTAAGAAAAACACCCAATATCACAAATTTCATGATCAAATTGTGAGTTGGCAACACTATAATTTTGATTACGGTAGCAAGAATATAGATCCAGCTAATGATGTAAGGAGCTTGACAAGGGAATAACAAAACATTTTACCAACAATCCTTAAGCAAATTGGCTAAAGAACCAAAACCAAGCTAGAGCACTGAGTTAGTAAAGTTTTGGGTTGGCATAAATACAGTTTACAAAAGTATTAAAAACCATTACTAAATCAATCCAGCTCATTTGGGATGAACAACTGGCTGAAAACTGGCAGTGCATTAGTTTTACTGCTGTGAAGGAAAAATTTCTAATATGCACTGAAGATTCATTGTATGATTGGATTATTTATAATTTTGATATTAAAAATTTGGAACTTTTAATATTTGTTTTTGATGCTTTGAGTCAGTCTCTGAGAATATTGTTTTGTTCCAAATAAGAGTGTCACTGTCTAGCGTCCACTTACTGGGCAAAAAAAAATTAGATTGTGGGTTATTTTGCGTGTTCTAGAGAAATATAAACCTCAATCTAATTTAGTAATAAAATGTGCAATAACCCCTTCAGGCCCATAAAACGATTAGTTTCGTATTAATGCAACAAAGGGAAATGTAATATTGACCTGTCTGTGAGGAAATGAAGCCACATCTTTCACCTTGTGTGCCCACAGATCTTTCTCTTCCTTCATTCCAGTTCTCATATACTAATGGTGACCCATCTCTCCACCTGCATAGAAACATTAAACATTTAGTGACGTTCTCTTCTTTTTTCCCACCCCTCAAATTGCCACTACATTAATAAATGCCACCAAACAGATAGGGGATAGAAAATGCCCCTTAATTAGCTCACAAAAAAACCCTATTCACATTGTTGTGTTATATCCATTATAGCCCTTTCAGTAGAAATACTGTTAAAATGGGAAAAAACAGTAATAAATTCTGAATTACAGCCTACTCCCGATAACCTAAGTGGATCCTTGACACCCTATGCAGTCATAAAACACAGTTTTGTTTTGACAAACTGAAGGGCAACTTGTAAACAAGATCTTTCCATTAAAAATAAAAATAAAATAAAAGACAAAACAAAACAAAAATTCCAAGCACACACTTAAGTACATTCTTACCGAAATCCATCACCAGAGACTTCAGAGTGCAATCCAATCCACCAGCGTATGTCACTTTTTGATAGCTGTAAGAATTTTTTTTACCGGTGTTTAATTACATATATTTCTCCAAGTAAAGCATAAACAAACACCTAAGGCCCAGTCCTGCTCCCACCAAGGTCAACGGGAGCAACATCAAGTCCAAATTCTGCTTGCCTTAATTTATGTGAGTAGGCCCATTGACTTCAGTGATACTATTCATGCAAAGACAGCAAGATTTGGCCCTGAGTTTGCAATTTACAGAGGATACATTGCCAATTTTAGGATTTATAGCTTGTCTGTAAAACTTTGCTGTGGCCTGAAAATTGCTACACAGGTCTGAACCTGAACTTGTTTTGTTTATTTAAGATATTTAAAAAAAAAATCAGGTAATTTATTTAACTTATAAAATGCAAACATTGCCTTTTAGAATTCTTTTAGAATTAAAATAATGGTAAACAGTCATTACAGTTTGCAAATTGGTTACGGCACATTTTTAACGGCTTTCTTATTACAGCTCTACATTACAGATTTCAGAGCGAGTGAGGTGTTCCTTTTAATCCAGAGAACAGATACAATACAGACAGCAACAATGTAAGCTTCTACTCACTGCCCTACCAACATGTCTCTCCCCTGAACTGTGGGTGGGGACCACTTCTGGGGTGACATGATTGTTGAGTGTTTATAGATAAGGCTACATTTTAGTCACAGGTATTTTTAGTAAAAGTCATGGACAGGTCATGGGCAATAAACAAAAATTCACAGCCCGTGACCTGTCCATGACTTGTACTATATATCCCTAACTAAAACTTGGTTCGGGGGTGTTCTGGGGGCGCTGCGGGTACACGGGTGTGTGTGGCCCAGGACCCCCGCTGGAGCTGGGGAGGGGGGTTGGTGGGGCTGGCAGGCTCCCTACCTGGCTCCGCATGTCCCTGCAGCTCCTTGGGAGGGGGAAGGCCAGGGGGGCTCTGCGTGCTGTCCCCACCATGAGCTCCGGCTCCGCAGCTCCCAATGGCCAGGAACCGCAGCCAATGGGAGATATGGGGGGCGATGCCTGCAAGCAGGGGCAGCGCGCAGAGCCCCCTGGCCCCTCCATCTAGGTCAGGAGCTGCAGGATCACGCCAGCTGCTTCCAGGGAGCTTCCCCCACCAGGTAAGTGCCACTCCGTACCCCAACTCCCTGACCCAATCCTGAGCCCCCTCCCACACTCAGACTGCTGCTGCTCGCGGCCCAGGGACTGCCCGAGTGTTCGGACAGCCCCTGAGCCAGCCGCACTGGCAGCTGCAAAAGACACAGAGCGGAGGTCACGGAAAGTCATGGAATCAGTGACCTCCGTGACAGACAAGCAGCCTTATTTATAGACATTTAATCCTTGGCCTCTCTGTGAGACAGCTAACAAAGGAAACAACTGGTTTTAAATGTGCACAATATTGAAAAAGCAGTTGGTGTCAATGAGAAGTAATTAGTTTTCCGATAAAGATTTTCAGTCCATACAGTCAGTAGTAGAGCAGTTGGCCATAATACATTTTGGCCAAATTCTGCTCTCAGTTATTGATTTTACTAGGATTGCTATCATCAGAAATGAGAGCAGAATTTGGCCCATTTAAAAAAAATATAGAAACTCCTGATGAGAGAAGGAGATTAAGGCATGAGATCAGTCTTGTGATTTGCTAAATATGGAAAAATTTTAACTAACATTCAGCCCAGGCTGTGTAGCTTCAGGGATGTGCTGAGGCGTGGAGTTTCAATTCTCCTTGCCACATCTTGAAATACCTTCAAAAAAAGTTTCTCATGCCTGACTGTGATCAGTGAAAGGACCACATTCATTCCGTTCAAACATTTTACAACTTTAATGATAGCAGGAGCAACTACCACTGAAATCAATGGTAAAACTTCCGAATGACTTTGAAGAGAACAGGATTCAGTCCAATGTTTCATGTAGAAGCTACTATAGCTCAAGAACACTTGGCTATACGAGGCTTTAAAACTAGCTGGAGCTCAGTGTAGACAAGACTCTGATGGCCAGAACTGTTTTTATAACCGAGGTTTAGTTCTGCTGCCTGGAGCCTTGTCCACACTGCAGCTCCAGCTGGTTTTAACAGTTTCATGCTTCCCCAGTGCAGACAAGGCTGACTGGCAAATAGTACCCAATCCTCCAAGTTGCTGAGTGCCTCCTGTGAGATGCTGAGCAATCTTGACTTCTAACTGAAGTAAATATGAACTGAGGGCACTCAATACCACATGGGATCATGCTCACAATCCGACATAAAGCCAGTGAATTAAGTTGAGTTACTCTAGATTGATTATATACGTTAAATTTACATGAATAATTTAATTATAGTTGAGAGCAGAATCTGCCTTTTTTTTTAAACACAAAATTGCAAATCCTCTTTTTTCCTAGATCCTGGAAGGATATACTGGCAAAGTCAGTATTACATGCAACATGACTTTAAAACTTGTCTTATTCTTTTGACAAACCATTAATAAATATCCACTATTTGTTTTTAAAATGAAAAAATGTTATTTTTAAAAATGGTTAAATAAATGCATCTTCATATAATCACTTTGATTTACCATTTTAAAAATGATTTTAAGTCAGAAAAATATTTTGTAAGTGTTATATATACTTCATGAACAAAATATATATTTTAAGTAAAAGCAAGTTATAATCTCAACAGAGCATAAACTATAATATGAAGCAATAGACCTGGTGATTGAAGCATCTGCTGTACAACATATACAAGGATAAGATGTTCTTTCATTACAACCCATCCCTGTTTAAATCCATTTTCAATATATTTTGCGTGAAAATTCTCACCGTCTACTACAGATGAAAACAGACTCATAAGTCATTGAAAGCTTAAAAAATTATATTGTATTAAGAAACAATCTGCTTAGGTTTTTATTTTACTTTTTAAGGTAAAAGCAGAGAGGACTTTACACACTGAAAGTAAAAGTAGACAGTAAACAATTACAGATTGATATCTTTTTGGCTCAGAAGTAGTTGGTGATCTTTTAAATTAGTGCTGCAGAGTGTAGTATTGCTCTGACTAAGGCACCAGAATCATAGCTATTAAATTATTCGGGTTTTTTTATTTTTCTTCCTTCATTCTTTATTACTAAGGACATTTAAATGAAAACAGGCTCTTTGTTTCTTGGGCATTCATCTGTTTCTGCAGCTATTTCCTCCATTTAAAATCATAATAATCTGCTTATTACATCACAATGATTGCTATGGAGATTCTGATTTCATATACAAATGAGAATTATGATAATTTAAATGCAAAAATCCTGTTTTCATACAAATGACCTTAGTAACAAAGGCTCTAATCCAGAAGAAATCGTATGCAGCATTCTAAAGAATGGAAGTTGAGAGTGACACCCTGGACTGGCCTATTCAGAGGAAAAGTTGATCTGTTGTGCAAGGTCTAAAGCAGGCAGCTCTGGATTTGCTTAGTGAGTGGGAAGCTTGTGCATTACTGATTCCTGCTCAGCACTGCTGAGGAGTAACTACAGCCCTTCAATTACCTCTTTAGAGATGTATGTTTAAGAAGAGGACTTCAAAGCATTCAGGTATGGGAAATTTCTTACCTGATCATTTCCTGTCTGCTAGCAGCATCTCCCACAATTCTTATACATTCGAGCTATTGCCCTGCTGTCTGCAGTTTCTGGGAGCAGTTCAACACTGCTAGAGCAGCCCCAGCTGGTCAGGTCTCCTTCTCCAGCTTGCCACCACATGATTCATTCCAAGCTGTATAAAAGCCTCATAGAATATGATTAACAACAATAGCTCCAATGCCAACCAGTAAACCACGTATAGGAGGCTAACAGGCCTACAAATTGTAGATATAAAAATTAAATTTCGCTCCTTGGCTAAGAAGCCATCCAGGGAGGGTAGACTTGTGGAAGACGCTGCTATCAGAAAGGAATATCGAGTATGAAATTGCCCATTCTGCAGCCCAGTGTTTCCCATGAAATGTATGAGAAATAACAAGCAGTGAACAGAAGTAGGAAGGAATAATAAAGTCAAATGAGATATGGAAAGCACACACCCCTCCCCCAAATTAATTGCCAAAGTGGCATGTAGCACCTTCTGGCCAAAGGAGGCCTCTGAAGAGGACAGAAAGTCCACCTTGTAGTATCCAATAGAGGTGTTAACAGAGAACCATGTTGCTGCCCTGTAGATCTCTGCAATGAAAACACAGATTCTTTCTGCTCATTACGTCATCATAAACCTCATGAAAGGTGCTTGCCTCCACCAGCAACAGATGAACCTGATGTCTTCTGTGCCTCTATAATGCATAACCTGATCCATCTGTCCAGGGAACATTTCAGTGAGCCCTTGGCACTTTGGATGAAAGGACTTGAACAAGAATTCCAGTCTTCTTGTTGATTCATTACATTTGATATAAATCCTTAGTGCTTTATGAACCACCCACATCACCCCACAGCTCTTCTGTAGGAGGCTGTCGCTTTGGACAGAATTATGGATGATCTCCTGTGAGACATGAGAAGATGAGTTCACCTTTGGCAAGAAAGATTCTGGGGTCCTTACCAGCACCTTGTCAAAATGGAACACACAATGAGGTTCCTGTTAAAGTTGCCAACTCCTCTAGCAGACAGGATAGTGACTGTGTGGGGAGGAGAGCGATGGTTTTGGTTTGGAAGCACCGTCTGTCACACTCCTATCCAATTTTTCCACAAACAGGAGAGCACCTGTGAATTTCGATCAGGACAGGATTTGTTTGGAGTGACTGTCTTGCAGCGTGTACCCAAATGTGGCACCGTGCCTGAGAGATGGGATCTCTTTGCTAGAGTCCTTGGATTTGCTGTTGGGAAGAAGGGGAGCTGTGTAGGAGACTGCTTCTTTCCTCATGGAGCTTAGGACCCACTTCATTCTCTAGGGGGGGTAGGGGGTGAGAAGGCAGGAATGACATGGTGCCCCTGAAGGGTTTTTTCCTTATGGCTCAGGTCTGTGCTGGGACTTACCCACAGAGCTGGCTGACTGGCATCCCCTTGTCCTTGGATTCTCTCCCTGACATATTCTGCGTCTGCACATTGGGCTTTTCTGCACTGGAGTCGCAGCTCCTCAGGGCAGGGGAACCTGACATGCCAATCCAACTCTAAGGCCCTGTGCCCTGGCAGAGCGAGGATTGGCTGGCTGTGAACAGGCAGGTCATAATTCACCCTCTGGAGGGCCTATAAATGCTGCCTCACATATGGAAATACCACTTTGATTTAGCCTGGTGAGTTCTGGGCAGCTCTGACATGCCTGAAGGGGAGCAGAGAAGTCTGGTAGGGCAGCACTGCAGTGCTGGATCCAGCTGTGACTGAGACCACAACATTGCTCTCTATGAGAACCAGGGCAACAGGAGGAAGGGAGAGTAAAGGTTGCTCATTACTTCCCAAAAAACAATTAAAATTAAAGCTGGAAAAGAAATGCTTGGGAGCAAAGCGAACCACCACTGAACTTCTGAAACAGAAGATATGAGTGCAATCCAGAGTAAGGGATGTAACCAGCAGGGGCTGTATTACAGGACTGAAATGCCCCTCAAAACTGCAGGCAGGACAATAGCCCATACATACCAGAACAGAGAGAGATGCTGAGCTGCAGAAAGATATATCCATCCCACATTAATGTTGCATATTAATTGGTCCACGTAAATTCTGCTGGTGCACTATAAAGTAGTGCTGTTTGAAACACTACTACATTAAAACACACTAGAGAACGTTTAGTGAGCACCAGCAGTCTCTATCAATTAATGTGAAATACACTAATGCACTTTAGAAGTCACTCCCCCATAGAGTGCATTGCCCCACCATATAGATAAGCCCTCAATATGTACTCCAGTATCATTATCCAAAGGTCAGCTACAATTTACTATATGACAAGAGAGGATTGTTGTGCAACTGTATAAGACCAAATCTGGCCTTATGCAACTGCATCCATAGCCCCCCTCTGTGAGTGAGCTAGGAACCATGATGGCAAATTTGGATTCAATGAAGCTGCAACAACTCCTGCGGCCTGCACAGACACAGAGGGATGAGTGGAACAAAGAAGGAGAAGCTTATGATAAAATAGGGGCAGTGCATGCAGCATGGGAAGCTCCTTTACATGAACTCACCACTTCCCAAACACTTCCACAACTTTGGAGTAAGGAGCTGTTTTTTGTTTTTCTTGACACTTATGCAGAAAGCTGACCTGTCTCTTGATTGGCTCAGACCACTGCAATTACCACTGTGCCCCCGGCACCCCCAAGTTACTCACACACAAAGGATCATCCTTTATAATGATAAAGCAAGAGGTAAAGATAATAGTAATACTATAAGCAGAATTGTTTCTAGCATAATATGACTTTCAAATTTTTATAAAAGGCAACTGAAAACCAGAAATTCCAAAGGATGTTATTGATACTGAAATTTAATTTTGCAAAGGTTTGTCTTGTTACCTGTTTTATTCTACTGTGAATAAATTCTTGTTCATTAGAGGATTGTATTGTGACTATTTCACCACGAAGCCAACCGCAGATGAACTCAAAGATGGTCCACTCTGAGGCACTAATATGAAAGAGGTATTCTGCTCCTTGATAATAAGACCATGGAGGTTCTAAAATTGAAGCAAAAGATTCAAATGTGCTGTGAAAGGTTTAAGACTTCCTTTGGATTCTTACATAGAAAATTCTTTGCAACTAACAAAACGTGTGTCTGAATATACTATATATATCACAGGACAAAGATTCCAGTATAAAAAAAACCTCTCATTAACTTTGATCTATCATATATTACAAACTGACAGAGATACTAAGCCAAATTCTGTCCTGAATCATACCCTGTGCAACTCCAATGACATTCGTAGGGCAGCATGGCATATAAGCAAAGGCAGAATCTGGCACATTGATTTTAATGAGTCTCATAGGATACTATATTCCTACACCATCTGCTCTTGGCTAGATTCTGATATCTTTAGTTGAGTAGTATCTTAGTTGAGTACTCCCAATATGACTAGGGGCTTGTCTTCACTATGGGGGTAAGTCGACCTAAGTTATGCTAGTCCAGCTATGTGAATAACGTAGCTGGAGTCGACGTAGCTTAGGTCAACTTACCCCAGTGTCCTCACTGTGCTAGGTCGATGGGAGACGCTCACTGGTCGACTTCCCTTACTCTTCTAGAGAGCTGGTGTACTGGGGTTGACCGGAGAGCGCTCTGCTGTCGATTTAGCAGGTCTAGTGAAGACCCGCTAAATCAATCCCTGCTGCATCAATTGCAGCAGCGTCGATCTCCCCAAGTGAAGATCAGCCCTAAGAGTGGCAAAATTGGGCCTTATAGAAGCAATGAGATCAATAATTCTTACAATGCTACTTAATGGAAGTTTAACTTCTATTAACTATTTTTACTCATAGCTTAAATATACAATTCCAAATAATAGCTTTTCAAGATGTGAAAACTAAAACGTGCTTTTTCATACCATTTATGTACCACTGTGGTCTCTTTGGCTTAACACCTGTAAAGAAATAATAATTAAGAAACAATATTTCAAAAACCAATCATACAGCAGAATTTAACAAAAAAAATATATTAGTTCTTTTGTTGGTCAGGTAGAAAATTCAAGAGGGGATAAAATAAATATTGGGCACATAGTTTAAAAACTAACATGACACTTTTCAGCAACAAAGTAAGGCATTTGTTCGAGATTTTCAGCTGAACATTCATCACCACATACTGCTCATCAGTATAGGTCATTTCTAAACTATGAGCACATTGAAGGCCATTCGGCAAATGAAACACCAATATCAATCTAAGGGTACTACAGTACTGCTTTCATTCTATGCAACAGAACTCCCATTGACATCAACACAGAGTTCTGGCATGGAATAAGAGAACTCTATGGCCCATAAACATTTCCCCTGTCTCTTCACTGTAACATAATGACAAATTATAAGTAGCATACATAAATTAAAACATAGCTTAACAACTCTTACCTTTTGGTATTTTGCATATCCATTCACGCTTCCCATTGCAATGCAATGGCAGGATTGTTCTATTTACTTTGTATGCAGCACAATTTCTTGAATCATCTTCAACATATATATTCTGTAAAAATGCAGATACAACCTGCAAGAGACCAATGCTTTCCTCAGCCCTTACTGAGATTCCCAGATAAGATGTTTAAAAGTTTTAATACAAAATTAAATGTAAGTGTTTTGAAATGCTTACGTTGCACCATTAGAAAACTAATAAACCTGGAGTACCTGAAGTATGGTGAAGAACTCTTAAAATGGGGTCCATAGCTACTCTCTTCCTGGTCCCTATTCAGTACTCCTTACTCATTTACAAACTCTTTTTCATATAGCTAACTGAGTAGCATTAAACAGTAACTTTTTGCCATTCTTGACAGGGGCTGCCCCACATCTAATGTCATTTTTCCTCTGTGTTCAAAGTGTTGCATGATTTGCATTTTGCATTTATATTGTGCACTTATTTTCATCATTAGTATAGAGTGTGCTTTTGCTGTAATATGCTTCTGGATACAATTCTAATGATTAGATGTTTTACTGGGAGTCTCTTCATGCCCTTGAAACGCTTTAGTACTTCTGAATGCCATGTAGCATTTCAAATAATATTCCCACACTGTGTGTGACAAAGTCAAAACTTGCCATCATTTAAAATGTGGCACAAGAAAGGTGATTAAATCTGTTAATTCAAAAGCAGATTACGGTTAGCAAAGTGGATGAGTGTGAAGGAAGTGACTGTTTTGTCTGGTCACACTGTTTGGCTATTTGGAAGGTTTGTTTTTAAACTGTGGTTTCATGCTCAGATGTAATTTCATAGGTCCTTAGAATATACAGCATATGAATATTTACAGGAGTTCCATCAGACCACTCCCATGTTCCTCCAGACAAGGGGTTTCTTTTATTAAATCCAATCCAGAATTGCCTTTCTTCAGCCCTGTGACAGACAAAAAAGAAAACAGCTGAAGAACACCGCTGATATGTTTGTCTTGTCTACCTTCATAAAAGCCTCTTCAAAATGCATAAATAGCCTGCATATCCATAGCAAATTCTAGTAATTTAGAAATGTCAAATTGTGATGTATTTATTTGGGTTCTGCAGAGTTGCTGGCATCAAATAAAATAATTTCTGTCTCTCTGATTAAAAAGACTAAGTTACCTATTTAAAGATGGCAATGTAAAAAATATTGGGTCAGATGGTGAAGCCCCTATTCCCACTAGTGAGAAGTTAATGTGGTTACAAGGAGTTTAATGATTATTCACAGAGTAAACGATTACTTAGTATTGATAAGGACCTGGGTCACATGCAGCACGTCTTGACATAAAAATATAGCAAACTGTGGCTACATACTGTGAGACTGAAAGCAGGACTTTCACCATCAAAATGCACAACCCCTAGCCACGTACTATAGAGGAGTAATTCAGTTGGTTTAATAGGCTGTTTCAGTAGCTGGGAGCTAGCAACAACAGAAAGACACAATCACATGCATTAACATTATTAGGACAACACTGAGTAAAATCTTTTGGGTATGCATTGCTCAATAAAATGCCGGCTGACCACATCTTATACTTTTTCGATGTATTCTGTTATCGAAAGATTCCAAATTTAGGGCCTGCTCTTACTCCCATTCAAATCAATGGCAAAACTCCCATGGACGTCAATGGGAGTAGCAACAGACCCTTTAAAAATAATTAGGATTAACAGACCTCCTAATTTAGGATTAACATGGAGGGTCTGAGCATGATGAAAAACAGTGGACTATTGTGAGACTTGTTCCAGCCCTGGCACAGATAAAGCTGGTCTTTAAGAGGAATCACATTAGAATTTTGCTATTGTGCTTCTTTCGGAAGAACAAATTCATTTTCAACTTCACTTCAGTAAGTGAGGGAGATTTAAGTCAGTTATTGGCCGCTGTTGATGAGGATGTAGAGGCACAGAGTTCTCTTTGTTTAAAAAAAATCTTTGGTGATATTAAATTTTATAAATACATGTTTACCGATCAAACATTTTGTTTAAAAATGTGTTCAAAAAATCCTCTTCATACACATGGGTAAAGCTGGCAAGATGTGCTCCAAGATCTTGGCATAATGCTTCTGCTTCATCCCATGTTCTTTTCATCAGGACTTTCTCATTGTGAAATACCTGCATATAAAATAAGTACCACCACAAATTTAAGAACAAAATTGATTTTGGGTTGCTAATATAATTTTTTTTTTTTTTTTAGGAAATGCAATTTGCCCTTATCTGTTTCTGCCACTTACTCTACCTTGGCTTGCATTAACTTTGAAATGCTGTATAAAATGGTACTGATAAATTTGCAGTCCCAGTTCAATGGAGAAAAGATCAAGTGCAACAAGGAGTCTTGTTTTCTTTTAGAAAATTTAGAATTTTATGTTTAAATGAAGAATTTTCTTTTAAACAATGTTGTCAGGAACAATAGGTAAAAACCTGACACAAATCAAGAGATTTAGGTAACCCTTTTTTACCTTGTAGCAGCTGAGCAGATTAGATTCCGATTCCCATCCAGGATAACATACATCCAAAGGTTCTTCAAAATTAGGCTCATGTTCTTCATATGATTCAATTTTTTGCTTACACAGTGACATAGCTTTGAAGCTTCTACAGTTTTTCACCTCCCAGTAACCAAGAGGCTGCCCTCTGCGAACAACAACACACCCTCCAGAATGGCCTAAGGCAAGGAAAACAAGAGTATTCAGCATCAGAACAAAACATTCTGTGCCCAACCAGGACATAGTTTTATGAATTAGTAATGGGCATCTTTTTATGAGGTGCCCAAAGGTATCAAATGAAATAGATTTAAACCATTTTTCCTAATAAACTCAATGTTTAGTGAGACAAGGTGGATGAGGTAAAATCTATTATTGGACAGTCCATTAAATGATCACACAACTGTAGATTTTACTTTTTGATCAACAATATGATAGCACTGAGAACTCATTCTGGAGTCCGTATGATTGTGCCGTGACCCTGAGACTCCATGGATTGGTTGAAACTAGAAATAAAGAGTTACACTATTATAGCCTTTACTCAGTCACACAGGGGAGTGGGGAGTAGAGGTTATTTGCCTGATACAGCTGGCTGTGAGCAAATGGGCAGGGAGGGGGCCGACTTTGCAAGGTTTGATTGGGAGAATGGGTTGACAGCAATGGAGTGAGCCTTGCACCTGGAAAAGAATGTGAACCAGTCACTCCTTGATCTGCACAAGCTGGCAACTCACAAGAATGACCCTCATTTGTGTGACTTCATTGAAATTTCACCCCCAACCTTCCTAGCTGGACAGATTACCTGGCTGGGTGCACAGTGGGGAGTACGTTGCTCATGGGAAGGTGCTGTTATGTGCCATCCCTTCCTCAGGGCAGACTGTAAAGTTACAGTCTGGTCCAAAGAGAGCCTAATGCTATACATATCTTGGGCAGAGCGACGGAAGGAAGTGATGATGGCTATGTAAAAAGGGGGGCAAAAGTAATCCTGGCTCAAGAATATAGTGGGAGATATTAGAATTTAATAAGAAGTTGCCATTTATCACTACAATATATTACTCACTTGGCTGATGCTTGTTCCAGTTTGTATAGCTCACAGGCTGATTCTTCCCCTCTGTAGTTAGCCAGAAGTATTCTCCTGTATTGTTAAGGTCTTGTAGGGCTATCCAAAAATAGGTGTTATCAGTTTCCACCATGCTACGAATCATACTGTTGATAAAAGCTTGTTCAAATCTTTAAAAAGGTCAAGATAAAAATCTTGTCAGAATAAGATACCCTAATTCACATTTCAGTGAATAATTCTCATGAAATATTTTGAATAATGCAAAAGAGAGAAATATCCAAAGACATCTACACTTCCTAATAAATTCCAGTCATATAGGTGCAATACAGGCAGAATTTAGCTATTATCGCATTTGTCCAAATGCTATACAAAACAATCATTTAAGCTATCTAATTTGCATATAAAGCAATAACCTCAATGCTTATGGTATAATATATGGAAAGAAAACATAACACCCAGAAGGCATTATTTACAAATAATGCAGAGCTCAACAATGAGACTCTTCATATGCATGATGAGGGAGGAGTGGTGCAGAAGTTCAAAGGGAGTTACAGAGAGAACACTGGGGGTGGGGGGGGGAGGGAGAAAAGACTTGTCACAACAGTGTTTTTTCAGGATTTCATTTGGAGACTCCAGTGGCACAGAGTAACTAGCGGCACTACACCAATCGCTCTGACATTTGCAGATGAAGATGTTCTGTGGGTGAGTAAGCTCTTTTAAATTAATAAATGGTATATTTAATCCTACTTTTACTACCTAAATATAATGTATTGGTACAGCATTATACAAATAAATCCTTAACCTATCAACACATTTAATCAGCTTCCTATTAAATTCTATACAGTGCATTAAGGACCCAATCCTGCAGAGACTTACACACTCTTAACTTTAGGCACTGTGAGTAGAACTATTGACTTCCATGGCAATGGTCATAGAGCGTAAAGTTAAACATGTGCATGTCTTAGTAGGATTTGGGCCTATGTAGCTACTGTTCATTTATTTTTTTTTATTTATGACTTTTTGCTTTTCCTCCATCCCCACAATCCTTCTTCTTAGTAATATGCTCTTTATTGCCAGAGATGATGATCATTTAGGATCTTCTAAGTATCATTAATTCTGAAGAAAAGTATTTGTAGTTGTCACATCAGGACCAAGAACCTAAACAATAAATAAAATGCCATGTTAACTACTACTTTCTCAGCTAGTGCAATCTGGCAACTGGAAGCTAGTGTCTGAAACAATGATAATGTGATAGTGATGAACAGTTATTACACCCTTGCCTCCAGTGAGGTGCTATGTATCCTCACTTCCCACTGATGCTAATGAGAATTGTAGATGTTCAGCAACTGCAGGATCTTTCCTTTGTAGTCACAACATGCATTACTATTCTACTAAGATATTCATAGAGTATTGGGAACAATATAGCAAATCACTTTCCTAGCAAGAAGAATCTCCATCAACCTAACTCCTGGATTTTTAAATCCATCCCACTGAATTATTCTCTTGAACCTAATAATGTTGTCTGTCATTTTTTCAACTGACTGGATTTCTCATACTTTATTTCTCCATGCCACTAATGTTGGGGGAATCTATTATTTTCCAAAAGTGAGCAAGCACACATCTGGCTGCTAGTAGTAACTGTGTTATAAATGTGTCTTGCCTCCCACCCCCAGTCAATCACCTCCTTTAGACTGTAACCTAATAGAACAGCTATGGATTCTGTGGGTAGGTTAACTTTAGTTATCTTGAAAGTTCTACTTACTATTTTTCTACAAAATATTATTATGGTAGGACATTCCCACCATAGATGCAGACAGGTCCCTATTCCTCCACATCCAGGATCAAGTAGGTTTTATCATGTCTAGTTAACATTTTTCAATATTGAAAAGATAAATGGACAGTTGAGAAGAGGTTCACCAAACACGAAGAGATCTCTTCGTGGGGTAACAAATGCAGGATATGAGTAAGCTTTGTTAATATTTGTACAGAAAGTTCATATGTGTAAATAATGATCAAATAAAAAGGTTAAAAAATTAAATATTTCCTTATATTTTATGCATATTTGAACATTACTTATTTAGAGCTTGATCCAGCCAGGTGCTGAGGACTCCAGCCCCAATCCAGCAAAGAACTGAAAAATGTGCTTAATTTTAAGCAAGAGTTGTTTTACTAAAGTCAAGCATGTAGTTCAGTGCTTTGCTGGAGTCGGGCCAGAGTACTCAGGATCAAGGCTTTACAGTTGTATCCTGCAAAGTAACCTCAGTTTCCACTAAACCAGGTATCTGTCCCTGTGTAATTTACTACCATAGAGTTGTAGCAATTTCACAAATGGAGCAAAAAAGGAGACACAACAGCAGTGAGTGGTGACCTACATTTCCAATAATTATATTAAACCAGGGTGGGGCGAGTGGGGAACCACCCAGGGTCCAAAGTCGCAGGGGCGGAAAAATGGGGTGGAAATGGAGGTGATGTGTAAAGGGGCTCAGGGAAGGAGCTCCACCTCCAGCCTGACTCACCTCAATGGGCCACCCAGCCTGTCTGGGGGTGGGGGTGCAACCAAAAAAATGATGGATGGGGGGGATGTGACCCAATGTGCCCTCCCCACATCACCTCTGGGCAGAAAAATTATGATAAAAATGGTAGGAGACACAAATACGTTTCTGTCCCTGGATGCTAAAATGCCTAGTTATGGTTCTGTATGAATCAATTCCATGGGTCAAGTTTAGAGATCGGTTACTCAATTGTATCTTTTGGCAGCCTAATAAACTCCTATGTAACTAGTAATTTTTATTGCTCCTACAGTAATAGAAAATAATTGGATACAAGGTTAGAACATGTAAAAGGGTTTCTCCTCAGGCCATTTGTCTCAGACACCCTAAATGTTTCCTTGGAGCAAAGGTGCTCACAAGCCTTGTTAGCATTGGCATTTTTTTCCAACTTTTCCACACAACTAATTCTGGATGGAATCAAAAACAATGTATTTGTAGTAAAATAATAAATCTTGATAAGCTAGGAACCCGTCTTACAACATTTACATCTATGTATCATTGACCAGTAGTGTAGCTACAGTAATATACTTTATCATTGATTGATAGAATTTTTTTTTCCAGCTCTCCCCACTGGCTACATAGAAAGCGGAGCTGATTGATTTCTGGGAATATTTTATGATTTTATTTTTGAAAAAAATAAAAATAAAAAACTTGTTTAAATGAAAATGCCCTTTTCCATCAATAAATCGCTTCAATTGAAATTTTTCTCTTTTATTTTTTGTCAAAAAATGAATTCTAAAACCCAAAATGCTTTCAGTTTAAAATGCTGCCCTGGTGCTTCATAGGAGTTTGATCAAGGAATCCAGCCTATAGAGGAGTATGGGAACTTGAGGGACCTGAAGTATTAAACCAACCCCTCCAATCCCCGCAGCGTGGAGCATTATGGTGGCATTTTAGAATGGAAGTATTTTGGATTTTGATTTTTTTCAACAAAAACTTGAAATTTTCTGTAGAAAAAAACCACAGTGTCCATTTTCTGGTAATTTCTAATAGAAACCAAGGATTTTTTCCTAAAGAGTCATTATAATAAATGTAACGTAGATAAGAATATGCATAAAAGAACTCATTTTGGTACATTTATTTGTCAGAGACTTAGTAGGAGTTCAATGTATGGAATAGTGGCAGTATTGGATCCTAACAGTATATAAAGTAGAGCTAACTAACTCATAACAAACCCAGGCATTTGGACATCTGCAACTAGGAAAACTTGCTGCTGGAGTTAGGATATAAATACAGAGAAGAAAAAAGAGGAGGCGGAGAATTTCAATATTTTTCGTATCTTTCTTTCTTTTTTCTATTGCTAAAAGATCACAGTAAATGCAAAGCTAACAGAAATAACTTCACAAAATGATAACTGTTTTACATTAAAATAACCTTTCATAAAGTTTAGATCATAAAGTCTGGATATATTTTGATTTATTAGCACTGTGACCAAGTATACAATTAAAGTTTACTATGCTGAATACTCTATAAATCTGTATACAAGGCATTAAAGTATCTGAACTGTTGCATGCTTGAATAAGTGTACATTTCTGTACATACCAATTAGGTCAGTAATTGCACTCTATCAAATTTAATCCCAACTCAGGAAGGAAACAATGACAAAATGAACATTTAATTTTAGTCATTCGTTAATCTCTGTAGTATTATTTATAAATAGTAACATTTTCTCTATGCTTTTTTATAGTTAGAATAACATTTGTTATGAATATCTTTGCACTGTCTAATAGGATTAACTACCTGTTTGTTACTGTTACAAGTGAAGGAGGACAGTAATAGCCACTGGAAGCATGTTCAAAACTTCGAGGGGTATTGTCGATTTTGTAACAAAATCCACCATGTCTCTCCCATCCCTTAAAAAAAATAAGGGTTATTTATATATAATATATATGCACAATTGGCTTGGTTGTTAAGCAAGTGACCCCTCTTTGTACTTTCTATGTAATCATCACTAATTATGGTATCATATGTGCCCCTTTCCTTTTTGCTCTGGTGGGGTCCTTGTGACCACACCTGACTGACAGTCTGATGAGCCGGGCTTTCAGTAGCCCTCTGATTCTGTTATCATGTGATGAACTATTCCGTTCATAAACTGGAGTTGTTTTTGATCTACTTTAAAATGAATACAAATACAATACAAGAAAGAAAAGGATTACTGAATACATATTGAAATATGGCTGGTGTCACTGACTTTGCTTTGTAAAAACAAGAAGCTAATATTAAGTTAAATTCCAGTATTCTTTTTTTTTTTTTTTTTAAAGAATGTTGTATCTCAGAGAGGTAGGTAAGTAGATGTATCGCCATTTTACAGAATCAAAAACTGAGTTTAAAGCCATTAAACATGAAAAATATTACATGAAAAGTTTATTTCATGATCTGTGATTTGTAGCCTGTAGGTATAAGTATTGGCTAGGTAAGGCATAGGTATAAATTAAGGCAGTAACACAATGAACCTACAAGTCTCAAGGCCTATAAAATAATATATTAGCTAAACTAATCAAGGTCTAAGTCCCAAAAATCTTTATCATAAACAGCTAACCAGGAGTAACCTTAAACCATAAGATATCACAAGACAGAATGCTGTAATAAATAAGTAAAACTGAACTGCAGACAGCTAACCACAAGATGCCAGATTATGCCAGCTTCAGATCATTTAAATTAGGAACGTCAGCAGATATCCAACAACAAGAATGCCATGATAACTAATTGATGTATAAATGAGCTTGAGGTAAAAGGCCCAGTAACCTAAAAGAGAGAAGGGGCACCCCTACATTCCTCACCCTAGGGTGAGGAAATACAGATAAGGAAAAGGGGCTGAAACCCCTACTGAATATGCATTAGGCAAAGTGGACATCAGTATAACACATTATAAAAGCTGTATCTTGGCCAGTGGCGGACAAGCCACTGGGCCAACAGGGCCCATGCCCAGGGGTCCTGGAAAAATGGGCGTCCCTGCACGCCGACCCACTCTGCCTGCCCAGTACTCCTGCTTGGGAGTGGGGTCAGGGCATGGGTGGCTTACCACTGTCCACCTGCCCTCCCAGTGCTCCTACTGGGGAGCAGGGCAAGCCCCTGCACTCTAATTCTACTCCCACCCCAGCAGAAGCGCTGGGCAGGCAGGGAAATTCCCTGCGCCTGACCCCGCTCCCCAGCAGGAGCACTTGGGGGTGGGGTGAGACACTGCAGGTGGAAGGGGTCGGGGGGCCCCCACTTGCTCTGGCCCAGGGCCCCACAAAACCATAATCCACTTCTGATCCTGGCCTGCATACCTTTGGAGATGCCAGGATGATCACGAGTGTGGGGATGGTGGGGATGACAACTAACACTTAGGGTTTTTCTGCAAGGAGTGGTGAGAGCATATGGATGTTCATATGTGGGATGTTTTGACCATCTTATATTATCTGTCTGTTTGCTGGGTTGGAGCGTTCGTGATTTTGCTAACTGTGCTATTAAAAATATTAAAAAGACAGAACACCTTTCCGAAATGTAACTGTCTCCTTCGGACACACGGGATTCCTTGTAATAGCCTTAATATTTCTGGATCTGATCATGAGGCAGAACCTTGCCAAACCACAGAATGCTCACTGGGAATTAATACATAATGAATAGATCAGGCAACATATTGAATACAGGGTAATCAGTTTACTTACTGAGTCTTGGGGGTACACGCCAGGACATTTAGATATGTCATTTTGGGATGAAGTGTTTAATTATGCTTGTTAGTTTATAGTTGTGATAACTCATTACTGATGTAGAATATCAAAAGTGTAAGAAACATTGCATTTTAATTCAACTGAGGTGGTATTTGTGACAGTCTGTACCCATATGTTCACCCCTTTTATAAGATTATGATATTTTTTGTACAAAGTATGCCTTGTGAAGTATCATTTGAAAACTAATAATTTGCTGATCATTACTGTCCTGGTAAGATGTGTGTGGCAACATTGTATGTAAAATTATAATATTCTACGATATGATATTACTAAGACATGTTCCAAGTCTGGAGAGCAGTCACAAACCAGTGACTGCTCTCCAGAAACAAAAGGCTAGCCAGTGCCTCAGCCAGGTGTCAACAAAATCAAATAGACCATCACCTGGTTAAGTGGCCATTCTTTGGCAGGAAAGAGGATGTGGGCAAAAAATTACATCTAGACAAAGAAACAACTGGGGGTTCCTGTCCGCACACCCTTTCTGTCTCCTGAACCTCAGCTGGAGATGATTCTCAATGAAGGGAAAGAACTATAAGAAGGGAGAGCAGACACCCTAAATTATCTCTCCCTTTCTCTCTACCCCTGGAATCAACACCACTTGAAGAACAAAGGAAGCAGCATTGGACTGGGGGAGGGATCCTGACTGAAAGAAATTCAGCCAGTTAGACTGCTGAACCATGTGGTGAGAGTGACCTTCGCTTTGAATTGACTTCGTTTATTAAATAGGGCATTAGTTGTGTTTTACTTTTTTTTTCTTGTAATCAATTGTGACTTTTATTCATTACATGTAGTCATTTAAAATCTTTCTGTAGTTAATAAATTTGTTTTATTGTTTTAAACCATTGTGTTTGGACTGAAGTGTTTGGGGAAACTCCATTTGAGATAACAGGATTTGTGCATTCCATTTTCTATTAATAAAATGACGAACTTTGTATGAGTTTGTATTGTCCAGAAGGGGATGGGCAGTACAAGACATATATTTCTCGGAGAAAGTCTCGGACTGGGAATTTCCTGGTGTTGCACAGCAGTGTAATTCAAGGGTGGCTAGCTATCCCACTCAGACAATATAACTAGGAGTAACTTACATGCTGGAGGCTGTGAGAGAGCAGACCAGGAGTGGTAGCTGTCACAGAGAAACAGTATAAAAAGCACCCCAGGTTGGAGAATTGAGGGAACACAGCTATTCATCAGTCCAGATTGTACCGTCACAGTATTATGTGTTACAGCTGCATGCTTTTGTTTTCAACTGAAAATGGAATGTTTACTTAACACTAGAAGTGGCCTCAATGCTGACCTTTGATACGGCAAATCCTCCTCCTTGTTATTTACTTCTTAGTATTTTCCTGCTCTGTTTTCAAATATAGTAAAAATGCCAATAGTGCAGGATAAAATAAATGAAGCACATTATGGCTATTACACAGATCTAATTTTTTCAGCCAAGATGTTCACATTGGGGAAGAGATGACAGAGCTTTTGTAAAGGAAAGTCATGCCCCACCAATCTATTAAAATGCTTTGCGGGTCTCAACAAGCACATGGACAAGGATGATCCATTTGACATAGTGTAGCTGGACTTTCAGATAGCTTTTGACAAGGTCTCACACTAAAGGCTCTAAAACAAAGTAAGTAGTCCTGGGATAAGAGGGAAGGTCCTGTCATGGATTAGTAACTGGGTAAAAGATAGAGAACAAGAGTAAGAATAAAGGGTCAGCTTTCACAAACGGAGAGAGGTAAATAGTAGGGTCCCCCAAGGATCTGCACTGGGACCTGTGCAGTTTAACATATTCATAAACGATCTGGAAAAGGGGATAAATAGTGAGGTGGCAAAATTTGCAGACAGTACAATATTACTCAAGATTGCTAAGTCCAAACCTGATTGTAAAGAGTTTCCACGGGATCTCACAAAACTGGGTGACTAAGCAACCAAATGGCAGTAGAAATTCAGTGTTGACAAGTGCAAAGTAGTGAACATTGGGAAACATAATCCCAGTTATACATACAAAATGGTGGGGTCTAAATTAGCTGTTACCACTTAAGAAAGAGATCTTGGAGTGATGGTGGACAGTTTTCTGAAAACATCCACTCAGTGTCCAACAGCAGTCAAAAAAGCTAACAAATTGTTAGGAACCATTAGGAAAGGGATAGATAAAAAGACAGAAAAATGTCACAATGACACTGCATATATCCAATTTACACCACAACTTGAATACTGCATGCAGTTCTAGTTTCTCCATCTCAAAAAAGATTGATTAGAATTGGAAAAAGTACAGAGAAGGGAAACAAAAATGATTAGGGGTATGGAATTGCTTCCATATGAGGCACATTTTTGTGGTGTTTTGCAGATTTCCTTAGAGAATGAGGACTGAAGTGCAGATATAGAGTGAATGTTTTGTGAGAAGTTGATGAACAATCCTTGGAGCTTAAATTCATAACTTTGCTAGACACTAAAAATCATGGCTTATTACAACAACCTATAACCCACTAACAATCCCCTGCACTGGCTTCTGGGGTGTTAACAGGTCACTTCACTTTGAACAGTCCCCTGAAATATGCATTAATTACTTATGCTCAACAATGTGTTCCACCTTGTATTTAGCTGTGACGCTCTGAATACATTTCCCTAGACCTGAAGAGCTCTGCGTAAGCTTGAAAGCTTGTCTAGCTCACCAACAGAAATTGGTCCAATAAAAGATATTATCTCACCCACCTTGTGTCTCTTTCACTTTTGTTCATCAATTATACTTGGCATTCCAGCCCTAAAATGAACCTCCTTCTTTCCTATGTTGTTTTCTGCAGGCATGGTAACATTAATAGTATTAGTATTGGGAGATGGGCCCTTTTTACCACAAATGCCAAATAGTAAATAAGAGAAATGCCTGTTTTAGTGCCATGCTATGGTAGCTTTGAACATGTCAATTAAATTACTGGGGACCATAACTGCCCATGGATATAGATGTATGCAGTGTTGCCGTAGCTGTGTTAGTCCCAGGATATTAGAGAGACAAGGTGGGTTAAATAATATCTTTTATTGGACCAACTTCTCAAAAGCTTGTGTTTCTCACCAACAGAAGTTAGTCCAATAAAATATGTTACCTCACCCAACTTGTCTCTCACTTCTCTCTCTATCATCAAGTAACTGAAAGCTCCAGAACTCCTACCAGAAGCTGGTTTAAGGAAAGTTCTTAAAATCATTGTTTTTGGACAGATTGCCATAGAGAAGCTGACCTTTGTTACAAGACATTTGCTCCTGTTAACAAATAATAGGTTAGTTAAACTAATAGTTAAATTAGTAAATAAATAAAAGTTTCAAAAGAGCCAGATAGCTCATGGTGAGTTGAGAGAAAAGGAAAAATAGTGATTTCTGCAATTATTGGCTAAAAATGCACTGCAAAAATCAGAATCATCAGCTGATCAGAAGCACAAGAGATTTTAAATGCTGATCAGTCTGAGAAACAAGTAATAAAATCAACAGAAGATAAAAACCTCAGTAAAACAGATAAGACTAGAAAGCTTCATAAAGACAAACAAACATGCCTGGGCTAAGAATCCTGGAGATAAAAATAAGAGGTATAATGAACTAAAAATAAGATGTGAGACAAGCCACCAGAATTTACCTATAGTTAGTTAATGTACATGAACAATGACAGAGAAAAGGAAGAATAAGTAAACCCAGAAGAGCCCACAGAACGAAACCAAGAATAAAGTTAACTTTCTTACTAGTAACAGGCAGAATTTTCTATGATATGATGGCAGCTATGCTAATAAAGAAAACAACTACAGTTTGGGGATGCAACATCCATTTAATCAATGCACATAGAGTAGATGGAAAAAGAAAACTAATTAGCAAGACAGAGTGTCCAAAATAAAAATTTAACTTACGGACTACTTTTGATCAAATGCACACAACTGCTTCTATCAAGTTAAGAATTAACAGACCCATAGAAATCAAGGAACTATACCAGGCTTGAGCATGTTTTACAGGATGAAAAACAACAGAGAGCAAATAAGAGGTAACTCACACAATACATTCCACTATTTATGACCTATGAGTCAGACAGGTGAGTTCTGATCCTGGGAGGTACTTCACTGCCTTTTGCAATGGTTGAATGCCTTCAAATCACACTAAATTGAGAATACTCAGTGTCTCTCATTCATGGCTTGGTCTAATTAAACTGGCTCTGTTCACCCCATGAGGGGCAACGGAGAGAGGGAACAAAATAAAGAATATCTTTCTGAAGAAAAATGTAAGCGTGATGAGGTACATAAACCCAACACGGGGATAGAAGGAGCAGTTCTTGGCCTACATAGTCCCACCCTATTGCACCAGCAGAACCTGCTCCAGCTGGAGCTGGAGTTTAAAATAGAGCTGGACAGCTCAGAAGGGCGAGGAGGAGGGATAAGAGATAGGATAGAATAGGAGATGGACTGGTAGGGGAGCCCAGGCTCTCAGGTTTGCTGTGAGGGTGGTATAAACCCCTCTCTCCATGAGATAAGGGGATTAAAGACATTGTAAGCCCTGAAGTAAGGATGTGAGGCCTTTGGGGGCCCTCAGTTGGGCTGGAAACTCCTTTTTGGTGGGCAGGGGGACTTTGGACTTCTATACTTCGTTGGACTCTATCCCAGAAAGGGATGATTTCATGGGTGACCTGGCTAGAGGGCTGAGTTAGAATCTGTGATGCTGGATGACCAGGTCAGATCAGGACCCCAGGCCAATTCACTTGTGTATTAGTACAGATCAAAGTAATGTGTAAGTGTGTATTGAGATGTTTAAATGTCATGAAAACTAGTGGAATGTTATGTATTGTTTTCATTTATTTGTTCCTATTATAATGTAATAGCAAACATTTACTTTGTGTATACCCCTGTAACTAAAGAATCCAAAGAAATCTTGTGAAATACTAATGAAGGACTTAAGGACTTTAACAGAAAATGTTAATTTCAAAGCAAGTGGCAGTTATGTGATGGTTGGAAATTAGAAGGCTATGTGAATTCCTCACTCATCATCAAAGGAAAAGTCCATCTGGGTAGCGACATTGTCAGCTTGTTTTCTGTGTGAAGATACTATAAATTTGGATTAAAAGAAAGACCCTTTATCTCTGGACTGTTTGGATTATAACAGGACAGAATAACTAAATGAGAAGACGGAGATCCCCAGAGTTATTCCTGGTAGCCCTGAGAGATCTTTAGGAAACTGGCAGATTACTATATCTCTGCTACCATTTGGAATTATAGACTATGATTCTCTTGTACATATATTTTACCTGCTTTCAACAACTCATTGTTTTTCCTAGCTAATAAACCTTTAGTTAATTTACTATAGAATTGGCTGCCAGCATTGTCTTTGGTGTAAGATCTGGAGTACCAATTATTGTGGGGTAAGTGACTGGTCTCTTGGGAGAAACCTGATGTGGTGTGATTTTGGATTTAAGTGAACTTTTATCACAAAGTCCAGTTTGTCTCGGTGGTAAGACAGGCTGAAGAATCTAAGGGGACTGTCTGTAACTCCAGGGTAAGACTGGTATAGTGATCCAGGAGCTCACATTTGTTACTGGCTTGGTGAAATCTAATTATAGAACACACCACAAGTTTGGGGTGTCTGCCCTGTTTTCTGACAGCCTGCCTTGAGGTAGGCACTCACAGTCATGAGCCACTCCAGACAGTGTGATAGTATCTACTCGAAGAGAGACTGCCACCATGCTGGAGTGACCACTGGCAGGTAATGCTGGAGATAAGGGACAGTTGCGACCCAGGGACCTAACCACTTGCCAGTACCACTTGTAATCAACAGCCCCGTCACAGCAAGGAAATTTTTTTTTAAATAGAATATGTTTGTGTGAAATATTCAGATGGAACGAAAAAGAGTGTAGTGACTAATGGGTCAAATAAATGACAAATTTGTAGAACCTGCAGGTAGCTGGAAAGACCTAAATACAGTAACTCCTCTCTTAACTTTGTAGTTATGTTTCTGAAAAATGCGACTTTAAGCGAAACGATGTTAAGTGAATCCAATTTCCCCATAAGAATTAATATAAATGGGGGGTTAGGTTCCAGGGAAATTTTTCCCACCAGACAAAAGACCACACACGCACAGTATAAGTTTTAAACAAACAATTTAATGCTGTACGCAGCAATGATGATTGTGAAGCTTGGCTGAGGTGATAGAGTCAGAGGGTGGGTTATTTCCTAGGGAATGCCTTACTGCTAAATGATGAACTTAAAGGGTTAACACACTGTTGTTAATGTAGCCTCACACTCTACAAGGCAGCACGAATGGAGGGAGGGGAGACAGCATGGCGGAGACAGAGACACACACTGTGAGAGAGAGAGAGAGGTGCGCATTGCCCCATTAAGTGCGCTGACCCCACGCTAAGTACACTGCCTATTTAAGTAGATCAGCAAGTTGAGACAGAAGCTTCTGCCAGGAAGCTCCCTCCGTCCTGAGCCCTGTCGTGTCTCCCCCCTGCTCTATGAAAATGGGGTAAGTGGAGTGCAGGAGCAGGGGAGAGGAGGACACCCTGACATTAGCCCTCCTCCTCCTCCCTGTCCCTGCTCCGGGGAGCAGCTCCAAGGCAGAGGGCAGCAGCAGCACATGGCAGAGGGGTCGGGGGGTGGAAGAAGAGACACAGCTGAACTGCTTGGCAATTGATAGCCTGCTGGGCGACTGCCACACAGGGAACTTAAGGGAGTGGGGAGCTAATGGGGCCTGCTGGTCTACGCTCGTTCCAAGCCCCCACCTGCTAGCTCCAACGGGCTGCTCTTCCTGCAAGCAGTGGACAAAGCAGGCAGCTGCCAAACGATGTTATAAGGGAGCATTGCGCAACTTTAAATGAGCATGTTCTCTAATTGATCAGCAACATAACAACATTAACCAGGACGACTTTAAGTGAGGAAAGGAGTACTTGCGGCACCTTAGAGACTAACAAATTTATTTGAGCATAAGCTTTCGTGAGCTACAGCTCACTTCATCGGATGCAAGTGAGGAGTTACTGTACTACAAAAAACTCTTGATACTTGAATGTTAATCCAAGTTCTTCATTCAGCAGTGCGCTACTGAATGATAATCAAAGGTCATACTACTTCTAATTAATAATGAGAACCATTATTACCTAAAGATGATGAATGCAGTCACAAGGCCAAATTCCACATTCTTTTCCCAAGCAAACTCCCATTCACTTCTGTCTACTTTAATCTAACGTAAATATTTGTATTGGCCCCATCCCCAGGTATTTGAATGCTTTACTAATTTTTTAAAGCATACACATGAAATTTGCTCTCTCTCTCTCTCTCTCTTTCCCCGACTTCATTTATCTTCAGTAGGAGTTTTACCTGAGTAAGTACTACAGAATTTAACTCAAAAATTATTGACTAGCATGGGAGAGAAAAGTTGCCCACAGTTGAATTTGATGAGGTCTTTCCTGTGCTTGCAGCTTTATAAAATATAAAGAATGACATATTCTTACTAAACTGCAAGAATCTTAACAACAGCCTGTGCCCAAGAGCTGAGGTGAAGGAGTAGGGTCTTTGAAAGAAAAAGGTATCTGTAACAATTCTGACAGTTCAGTGACTTTAAATAATTAACTGCTAGTAATGGTAGCATCATAATACCATTTTCTACTTTTAAACACAAGAAGGAAACAAGATTCAGTGAACTCCGAATCTGTTCTGTGATCAGATTTTTAAACTTCATTTTTAACAATACTCACAACACACCTTAGAATGACAAAACACCTGAGAATAATATAGTATATTTTTACTTGATATACCTCAAAATAGAGATTGGCCCAAGTGAAACGCCCTTACACAAGCACCCTAACTATGGGGAATTTTCTATTTGGCTCCAGCTGCAGATCCAAACATCACAAAGTCTCTATCTCCATAATGGTCTGCACAGACACCTAAGTTCTTAGCAGACCTGAATCTGGGGGAAAACTGGATCTAGGTCCTAACTTTTTAGCTTGGTCCTGTCTCCAATTTAATTGAATCTGTCATGTTTCTTGACCTCTGCACATAGATTTGTTAATCAAATATTGAAAGGGAATGCAAAAAAAAAGGGGGGGGGGAACCATTACATTGTGCAGCAATATTCCTTTACAACTAAAGGAAGGACAAATATTTTTATTGAAAAAGCTTTTATAAAAAACTTCTCTATAAAGTTTGAGCACTTTTCAAGACACCAAAACCCATCAATCCCAGAATCTTTCTTTATATTGTGTCTGTTGAACAAACTGGTAGCAAAAACAAAAAACTTTTACCAATGGACCACATGGTTTAAAAAGCTTGAATTCCTATTATTTTCTCCCTTTTAGATAGCTTCATGCCTTTCCATTTGTTTTACGACAGTGAAAGGCAAGTGTAAAAGTTTGAGTGTAGAAGTTCATTCTCCATATCAAAGAAATTGATTGTTTTTCACCCTGACATTCCACTTAAAACGATGAAAACCATGTGGGAGGTGGGGCATCATGTAACAGTCATTATTTGCACAGATGGTCTGCAAGAGTATTTTAACTTTTGATCCAGAAAGAAACAGGAACTTGGGTCATAACTTCAGACAAGGCAGTGATCCATAAAAGGAGCACTAGCAAATCTTACATTAATCTTTGGTTTATACATTTTTACAGCCAACAGTAGGAATGAGATTTTTCCTGGGAAAACTCAAGTATATTTTTTGATGTGAAAATGCAAACATGTTAGTTATATACAAATATGTAAAGGTTTCCTATTACATTTTACAAAGTAAAAAAAGCACCAAGCAAACTCACCTCTGAACAGTCTGATTCCTCCTTGGACGTGTCATTTTCAAACCGTCCTGCTATTTTACAAATGTAAAAATATCTATCCTCACAATTTTTAACTTGCCAGTGTCCTGCCTAATAAAAAAAAAAACCAAATAAAAAACCAAATCAAACACACTCATGATTAAGTAGTTTCTTTTTCTACTTAACAGGCCCTTTGGAATGAGAGAATAAACAGTCAAATTCTCCTCACTTGATTCCTGTGTTTAGTCTTCCCATTGACTTCTGCAAAAACCTTCAGTGATACTATTTGTGTGAGTAAGGCAAGAAGGATTTGTCTCTCTGAATATTAAAGTGAAATGCCCTTTAATTGACTGAAGCCCATGGGAGCTGCTGTTGCTAGCCCTCTCAGAATCATGTCTTAGATGTTTCTTAGCTACCACTGGGCCTGACTCCTTTTTCGTGCATATAGTCTTTACTCAAGCAAGTATTTGACATGCACAAAATGAATGCTTTAAAAATTAAATCTTGTGCCTCAGTCTCTGCTAAATTGCACTTTCTATAGTCATTTACACCTGTGCAAAATGGGTGAAAAATGCCCATGTGTATCAAAATTATAATTTAATTAAATATTATCTTCACAACCAAGACATTGGGCCTGATCTTCCAGTTCTCAGTTATTAAGAGTAATCCTTGGTTTCTGTGGGACTGGGCTACTCCCATGAGTAAGGATTAATCACATGAGGAAGGGTTTGCCAGACTGGGCCCATTATTAGGGACTAGATAAAATTTCTGATAATTGTGCAGAATAGTGTATTCTTTGGCAAAAACATACTTTACTATAAAACCTGAAAATGGTGTCACATGGCATTAAAGAAAGAGTTTATTAGTGGGTTTGAGCATTACTGAATTCCCCTTTGGCCAGATAAAATATTGGCAAATGTTTTTAGAAATCCTTGTTTGGCTAGCAGGAACTGTAATTTTTTTTTTTTTTTTTAAAGGTTAAAAAAAAAAAAAGGTATGCATATTGCTCCCAGTCTCAAAATCTCTGGCAGATTTGGAGAACAATCCTGCTGCCACTAAAAACAATGGCAAAACTTCCAATGACTTGGAGTAGGATTGGACACTATATGCTGCTCCTTGATGTATATTTTTACAAGATGTTCCATAAACTGCTATAAATGCTGAGAACTGAGAGCAACATGAAACCGGCACACTATCAAAAAAATTCATTTGGCGCTTTCAAGTTAATAACCTAAACATAAGAAATTAAGATGCACTTTATATGGATTTTAAATTATTTTCTCTTCACTGAAACAAAACTACCCACTGATTTTTGTCTTCTTCCACATGGCAAGCATTGCTTTTATTCCATTTCTTATTGAGGATGAGGCCCAATGGTTATGATTCATTCTTTGTTTTGTTTGTGTATCAGCAGAGTCCTAAGAATGATTTTTAAGGCTATATCACACTTTTCAAGACTCAAGAGTCATTAAGCATCAAAAGGCAATGTTGTAATGTGGGCGGGGATGGAAAAATATATGCACATTAAAAAGCCCGGACACTGATCATGACCAAAATTGATTACCATAACTTTATTTTTAAAGGAACGGAGGAAAGAAAACTTACAGATCCTTGCGCTGAAACACAAAGTTGACTTGTTCTCTGAAAGATATTAGGCTCTTGTTTGTGCCAGTTAGTGAAGGTTACTGAGGAGCCATCAGACCATTGAAAAATAACTGGGGTTTTATTACTGTTCAAGCCAATCCATGTTTCGGTTACATTTTCTGTAAAAGAGATTTCAAATTTTGATGAAGCAGAAGTAAATGCCAATTATTTCCATAGGATTAACAGCACCTTTGAAATTCTGCATTTTTTTAAAGTCAGTTTCACCTTTTTTTCGAAAAATAAATTACACAAACTTTCTGAAAATTTACACAGAGATATGTTTCTGCTTCACTTTATAAAAAATGGCTTCAAAAGTAAACCAATGTATATGATGTAATGGTCTGTAAATGCCCATGGGGGGAAAAAAAATTAGGAGCATATGCATGCAAGGGGGAGAAACATAATATAGAAGAGAAAGTTGGCCATGGAGTAGTATCCTTTTTAGGGCTATCAGCAATTAAAATAATTAATCATGTGATTAAAAAAATCAATCACAATTGCACAATTAATCGCGCTGTTAAACAATAATAGAATACCATTTATTTAAATATTTTTGGGATGTTTTCCACATTTTCAAATATATCGATTTCAATTACTACACAGAATACAAAGTGTACAGTGCTCACTTTATATTTATTTTTTATTACAAATGTTTGCACTGTAAAAAAGAAATTGTATTTTTCAATTCACCTAATACAAGTACTGTAGTGCAATCTCTATCATGAAAGTTGAACTTACAAATGTAAACAAACTTGTTTTTCTTAGCGATTGGCTGAACAAGAAGTAGGACTGAGTAGACTTGTAGGCTCTAAAATTGTACATGGTTTTGTTTTTGAGTCCAGTTATGTCACAAAAAACAACAACAACAAAAACCTATATTTGTAAGTTGCACTTTCATGATAAAGAGTTTGCACTACAGTACTTGTATGAGGTGAATTGAAAAATACTATTTCTTTGGTTATTCATTTTTACAGTGAAAGTATTTGTAAAGTGAGCACTGTACACCTTGTATTATGTGTTGCAACTGAAATTAACATATTTGAAAATGTAGAAAAACATCCAAAATATTTATAAATAGAAATATAAATATAACAGTGCAATTAATTGCAATTAATTTTTTTAATTGTGATTAATTTCTTTGAGTTAATCATGATTAATCGACAGCCCTAATCCTTTTCCACCCAGCCTCTGTGTCTGGGAACTAATGGGAGCTCTGCTCTACATGGCTGGGGCGGCATGACATCTTGGAAGAGCTACTGTAGATTCCTTACTCAGGGCAACTTAAGTTGCAAAGAAAAAAGTATCATAAGCACTGCTGCTTTGAGCAGTAGTAGTTCTTGCTCCATAGCTTTTACACAGGGATTGTTACTGAATTAAGTAAAACCCCATGCTATTGTACAGGTGTAATTTGTAAAGTGTAAAAAAAAAATGCAAAAATTCCTGAGAACTTAAGAACTGGACAGGAACAGACCATGAATTCCAGTGATGATTGAACCTGGCGATACTGTAAACACAATGTAAACACTCAGCCATGCTTGTAGCTGTTTCCATCATTTCAGACTGACTCAGACATTTGAGGCTTCAGGGTGACAATCCTGGAATTTTACTATATAGATGCTTGGGAGCAGTTTGCAGGGGCCCAGCCAATAGTAAAATGAAAACCACAAGAATCAGACTGCAAAGGTCTTACTCAGGACTTGCTCAGAAGCTAGAATATGCCAAGATCTATGGTAATAGACACTTGACCATTAGACTCTGTTCCCTCTAGGAGGTTGAACTAGTATCAGTGTTTTCTGGAGCCTTACAAAAGGGCGTTGAAGTGTATGGGCTAGTGCTCTTCTTTTGCATGAAGGGGAGAATATGGCCCTTCACTGACTTCATACACATCCATTTTGTTTATTTAATTACAACTGTGCTCATTGGGGTAGCAGATGAGATAGACATCTAATTCTTGTGAGGATCCTAGACCAACAGTGGGCAAACTACGGCCCAGGGGCCGTATCCGGCCCTCCAGATGTTTTAATCTGGCCCCATAGCTCCTCCCAGGAAGCAGGGTCAGGGGCTTGCCCCACTCTGTGCGGCTTCCGGAAGCAGCTGCAGGTCCCCTCTCCGGCTCCTACACGTAGGGACAACCAGGGGGCTCCATACACTGCTCCCACCCAAGCGCTACCACCACAGCTCCCATTGGCCGGGAACCACGGCCAATGGGAGCTGCAGGGGCAATGCCTGCGGACAGGGCAGCGCGCAGAGGCACCTGGCTGTGCCTCCCTGTAGGAGCTGGAGTGGGAACGTGCTGCTGCTTCTGGGTACTGCTTGAGGTAAGCACCGCCCAGAGCCTGCACCCCGACCCCCTCCCACACTCTAACCCCCTGCCCCAGCCCTGATCCCCCCCCCCCTCTGAATCCCTCAGTCCCAGCCTGGAGCACCCTCCCGCACCCTGAACGCCTCATTTCTGGGCCCACCCCAGAGCCCCCCGCAAATTGCGTGAGCATTCATGGTCCACCACACAATTCCATACCCAGATGTGGCCCTCAGGCCAAAAAGTTTGCCCACTCCGTCAGGCATCGTAAGTTCTTATTCTATCGAATGTCTGTACAAGACGAGTAATATCATGCCTGAGTCATGTGGAAACCCATCATTAAAAGAACTTAATTAAAAAGAACTCGGCTATTAAAAGTAACACAGTTTAAACTAACTCTCTAGCACTTACCATCTTCAAGAAGGTTAATAAGTAACTCCACATCTGCCAAGGAAGTTATACTAATGAGGTTGCTATTATCAGTCTGGCAAGAGAGTAAAGCCTCATTCCAGTTCTTTTCCTCTTTATGAAGTTTGTAGCAGTTGCGGTTGTAGGGATACCAGCCAGTGTTACAGCGGGTAGGATGGTACTTCCATATATCTTAAACAATAAAAGATAAGAATATATTACACAAAATTAATTTCAGGCTATGCTCTATTGTTTTCATAATACAGTCATAGCTATTTTTTTTTATTTAGAAAAGTAGAAATATAAAGCCATCCAAGGTAAAGACAGAACATATCCACATACGAACATGCAGCATCATGTATCAAAATACAAATGCACAATATAGATGATACTTTTGTTTGTTTTTTTACAATAAACCCACTAAATGAAATATTACCATTGAGAGACTTACCAAATGTTTCATATGCTGTACTATTTCCATATTTTTTGCATACATAAGGCAATCCAGATTCACATTTATAACTTTGCCAGTCATACTGCGCCTTTAAATTAAATACCACACAGTGATTTTCTCCAAGTGCGCGATCGGTGAGATCTACAACCAATTTTAAAAAATGTAAAATTAACCACAATTTACTATTGAATTGAAAAACAGGCTTATAATCTTCTACAGGTGTTATCATATTGATACACAACCACAAGCCCTCGTAAAGTAAAACAAGTTTTATTGCTCAGCACTGGATAATGCAAAGGAACTGACTGAATTCACAGGAATTGGATGGTTGAACATCACAATCTATATTTGCTGGTACATGTTTGCTCATTGAGTGCTATCCCATGAAATACCTGAAAAGTTCCAGTGTCCATTTTCTGTGGAAATGAATAGCCTTGAAATATGGGACAAGGGGTGTCATAGGGCTTATCATATCAACGTGAGACTAATCAGTTAAAATGCCCAATTGAATAGATCTTTAAAATACCCTTTAAAAAGTCCAATTAACTAAACCCTGATCTATGTCCCTGGAGTTTTGGATACCCCTTCAAACGAAAACACAAAAAAGGCCAGTACTCCTATAAATTTCAGGTAGAGAGAGCATACAATTACAATGCAATAATACAGAGCAAGAGGAACATCAAGTACTTGATCTCCAGTTCAAGAATGCCAATGGTGCTCCATCGGACCACTGCCAGCCAGCAGATTCATCCAGTCTATTTAGCCCTGTCCATAGCAGAATTCCTTTAGTGCTTAACTTTTCTGAAATATAAAAAATAAACCAAACCATGTTGAACATTTCAGATGCAGATATACTGTTCTGATCTCTCATGATGATAGCAAAGCAAAGCTTAAAACAAGTCTCCAGAAGGCTTAGGAATGCCACTGGCATTTAATCTTTGCTCTTGAAAATGTTCTATTCCATTACTAATCAGTATTATACTGAAAGACAACTAACTCAGCCAGTCACAGTGTAGGGATAACATACTTTCTTACTCATAAAATATACAGAAGTTCAAGAACTGCAAAGCATGCAGATCTCTCCAGTATCATTCAGTGCTGCTGCCCTTAGAACTCAAAACAGCCATACGTCTGCAACAACATGCTCTCTTCACCTTCCATCGTGTTTCAGCTTTTCTTGCTCATTATGAATGAAATATGATTTTAAGTTCAATTATAGTAAAGAACAAAATTGTCAGACACTTAGATGAACATAATTTGTTGGGGAAGAGTCAACATGGTTTTTGTAAAGGGAAATCACGCCTCAATAATCTACTAGAATTCTTTAAGGAGGGTCAACAAGCACGTGGACAAGGGGGATCCAGTGGATATAGATTTTCATAAGGCCTTTGACAAAGTCCCTCACCAAAGGCTCTTAAGCAAAGTAAGCTTTCATGGGATAAAAGGGAAGGTCGTCTCATGGACTGGAAACTGGTTAAAAGATAGGAAACAAAGGGTAGGAATAAATGGTCAATTTTCAGAATGGAGAGAAGTAAAGAGTAGCGTTCCTCAGAGATCTGTACCGGGACCAGTCCTATTCAGCATATTCATATATGATCTGGAAAAATGTTAAATAGCGAGGTGACAAAATTTGCAGATGATACAAAACTACTCAAGATAGTTAAGTCCCAGGCAGACTGCGAAGAGATACAAAAGGATCTCTCAAAACTAGGTGACTGGGCAATAAAATGGCAGATGAAATTCACTGTTGATAAATGCAAAGTGATGCACATTGGAAAACGTACTCCAACTATACATATAAAATGATGGGGTCTAAATTAGCTGTTACCACTCAAGAAAGATCTTGGAGTCACTGTGGATAGTTCTCTGAAAACATCCACTCAATGTGCAGGGGCAGTCAAAAAAGCAAACAGAATGTTGGGCATCATTAGGAAAGGGATAGATAATAAGACAGAAAATATCATATTGCCTCTATAAAAATCCATGGAACGCCCACATCTTGAATACTGTATGCAGATGTGGTCATCCCATCTCAAAAAAGATATACTGGAATTGGAAAAGGTTCAGAAAAGGGGTATGGAATGGCTTCCGTATGAAGAGAGATTAATAAGATGGGGACTTTTCAGCTTGGAAAAGAGACGACTAAGGGGGGATATGATTGAGGTCTATAAAATCATGACTGGTGTGGAGAAAGTAAATAAGGAAGTGTTATTTACTCCTCATAACACAAGAACTAGGGGTCACCAAATGAAATTAGTAGGCAGCAGGTTTAAAGCAAACAAAAGGAAGTATTTCTTCACACAACACGCAGTCAACCTGTGGAACTCTTTGCTAGAGGATGTTGTGAAGGCCAAGACTATAACAGGGTTCAAAAAAGAACTAGATAAATTAATGGAGGATAGGTCCATCAATGGCTATTAGCCAGGATGGGCAGGGATGGTGTCCCTAGCCTCTGTTTGCCAGAAGCTGGGAATGAGCAACTGGGAATGGATCACTTGATGATTACCTGTTCTGTTCATTCCCTCTGGGGCACCTGTCATTGCCCACTGTCGGATACTGGGCTAGATAGACGTTTGGTCTGACCCAGTATGGCCGTTCTTATGTATAAAAATATTCAGTGCCTTCACCTGTACTATAGACATTTCAAATTCTATTGTAATAGGAATTTCAGAGAGTTTCCTCTTAGCCACATCCTATTATTGAAAGAGATAATTGTTGGGATTCCCTCCAAGACCTCTTTCCACTCGGCTTCCCAAGAACTCAGTTTGACACCAGACTTTGTCACTCAGGTATCTTCAATTGGCATACAGCAATGCTACGCTGAGTTGATCAGGCCCAAACGCAGTGGGAATGGATGAAGGGTACAGAATAGCTCCAAAATTACACAGAAACTCTCTCCCTTTCTATACGTATCTCATTGCATTTAGTATACATTGCATCACACGTTTTTGGATTGGCTTGGTTACTTTGAGCTGTCCATGCATTGTCCAACCTGACCTCCTCTTTACCACCTCTTTACATTCCCACCTTATCTTGTTCATCATTATTTTGTTTGTCAAAAATGGTTCCCTGGGTGTCCTCCCTCTTATCTTGGCTGGTCCAGACATTCTGTCTTTTTACTCTAATGATCTGTTTACCTCCAAAGTCTATCTTCAAGAAATGGGGCCTCCGTCCATGTGTTAATCACTCATGTCAGGCCAAGTCTCAGCTACAACAACAGGAAAAAACTGATATTTGTAGAGAGGGGAAGTATCAGGATTCAGAGCAGTCTTTAGAGCACAAACTAGAAGCCCAATTCTGCAACCCTTTACCTATACTTATATTCCTTAGTCAAACTAGAAATCCCATTGACTTCAAGGGTTTTAGAAACAGGCTCTAAAGGAAGCTCAAAAACAAAGTCTCATTTAAGAGACCCTTTCTACAAGCAGGAAAACAAATATATCAAAGACTAAGAAAGTGTTTTCTGTTTATGAAGAGAGTGTCATTTCCCCATACCCGATATTTACTTAAAACCTGCTAAACCTTCTCGTCAGCCCAATCCAGTTAGTACAGGTACTGCAGAAGAAAGATTTTGACACAGGGAAAAAGGTAGTTATAGCCTGAAATTAAAAGTCTCTCTCACTGTATTTGTGTAATTCGCCAGGGAAAATGAACACACCTGTAACTTCCTGTAATGGGGGCACTCATCTCTTGAGTGCTGGCTGTGAAACTGCAGTCCTTTTCTTACCGCAGGTACCCCCTGCAGTCTGCCAGTCAATCTTGGCAGGTCTTCAGCAGCTTGTCCTTCCGGCCAAGTCACTAAATCCAAATGAAGCCCTTCTGCAGTACCAAAGTGTACAATAGTCTATTTGCTCTCACTAGGGTCTTGAGCCCCAGCGATGGGCCCATTAAATTCGGCCCTTTGTTCTGGCTCCAAAACAAGGTCTATCCCTTTCTTGGAATTTACACCGCTTTACCTGTGGCTCTTAGGGGAACCTAGGCTCACCCACTACTCCGGATTCCAACCCAAGAAGCCTATAAACAGCAGCCATGTACTACTTACGCCAGTCTGTTGCTGCTATTTTCCTGGGTCTTTTCTGAGTGTCAGGCCCCTTTTATCTCCAGCCCTATTTCAGGACCAGCATCCTCTGGTTCTCTCTCTCTTCTTCATTCCATTGGTCCCAACTAGGAACTGACGTGTTAAGGCTCTGCAGTGTCTTTTTTCTAAGCCTGGTGGGCTCTGATTAGCTGCTTCTCTGAGGTTTCTCTAGGTAGGCCTGGAAGACCCACCTTTGCTGTTCCTTTCCTGTTATTTCCTGGGGTGACACGTAGTAGGACTATGAGGTCTCCCTTAGTGAGCTGCAGAGGCCAGATACACCCAGTCACATGCCTCCCCCCATAGAAAGGAGTTGGGGTGGTGGTTCTGTCTGAGGGTAAAATCCCCTCCTTTCCAGGCTTTGCCCTGCTTCCTCAAGGTCTTGTCTCCCAGACCTCTCTACCCAGAAAGCTTTTGCAATTTATGCTCCCTGGGAGCTCCCCTGCTCCAGAGCCAACATTCATCAAAAGGTGAATTTGACCAAAGTTACCCTTTAACAATGTTCTCGAGCCAGGGACACTTTTTGTTTAGCTATTACAAGGAAGTCAGACAGGTTCTTGGCAATACCCTTGTCTTCCTCAGAGAAATATGAAGTGACGAAAGCCTGGAGTTCCCCCATTATAGGTATCCCATACACTGCACGTAGTCCTCAACAGTCCATGGCATGCTGTAATTTATGATGTGCCGAGTGTTCAGCTAATTGAAGCCTTTTTTCATCTCTAGAGTGGTTAACAGAATTGGGATTTCATGAGAAAGAAACTTTTCTGCTGTGGCCTCCTGAGCTGGAGAGGACTCTCCCTGGGTGCACCTGCGTGTACAACCTTCAGAGATAAGGCTGTCGCTCACCACATTTAGGTCCCTTTCAGAGTTTCCAAAATCCAGGGATTGCACTGTTTTGCCCACTGCTTGTAGTATCTTGCTTAGCAACACCTACTTTTGTTCTTTCTGTACCAATGCTATTTTATGGATGAAATTCAGTATTTCAGGATCACTTTTATCTTCTTGTTTCCTCTAGCTATAGTTCTTCTTTTTAGCAGGGGTCCAGTTGTGGCTTTGGCTTGCAGCTTTATTGTGATCTCATATCATTAGGCCTATAATGGACTAATGGCCTATATTAGGCTCTTAATTACAACTGGCTCATGTCCCTCCTGGCTCAATCCATCTTCCTGTTGTAGTGTTTGCACTCTGCACGATTCCAACTCTTTTCAAAGGATGGGCTACGTTAGCCTCCAGGCTTTCCCACCCTTTGTCTTTAACCCTGCTAGACTTCAACCCCAACCAGACCTAAAGCAAATTATGGAGCTAAGTCAGCAACTTCTGCAGCAAACACTGCTGTTCCCCAGTCTCTTTTTCAATTATGAGATGGGTCCTGTTCCCACTGCACTGCTTGGGCTAAGATCTGGTCCCTTGAGGAGTGCATCTCTTTGAGTTCCTACAAGACCTTGACCTTTTGAACCTGTAGGACAGAGGTGGGCAAACTACGGCCCGCGGGCCACATCCAGCCTGCAGGACCCTCCTGCCCTGCCCCTGAGCTCCTGGCTCAGGAGGCTAGCCCCCAGCCCCTCCCCTGCTGTTCCCCCTCCCCTCCACAGCCTCAGCTCACTGTGCTGCTGGCACAGTGCTCTGGGAGGTCTGGCTGCGAGCTCCTGCTGGCAATGCAGCTACAGAGCCGTGGCCTGACCCGGTGCTCTGTGCTGCGCGGTGGCATGGCTGGCTCCAGCCGGGCAGCACGGCTGCCTGACCTGGTGCTCTGGGAAGCGCAGCTGTAGCATCACCAGCCACCAGTGCTCCAGGCAGTGCAATAAGGAGGCAGGGAGCGGGGTTGGATAGAGGGCAGGCGAGTTCAGGGTGGTGGTCAGGGGCGGACAGAAGGCGGGGAACGGGGTGGTTGAATGGGGGCAGGGGTCCCCAGGGGGCAGTCAGGAAGGAGAGGCGGGGTTGGATGGGGTGGCGGGGGGAAGTCAGGGGACAGGGAACGCAGCGGGTTGGATGGGGCAGGAGTCCCAGAAGGGACGTCAGGGGCCGAGAAGGGGGGGGGGGGGGGGAGTTTGGCCGGATCTCTCAGTCACTCCTGAAGTTTGTTTGCTCTCTTCTATTCCAGCTGCAGCAGCTGCTTCAAATGCTTTTGCATGGTACTATATTGTCCGATCGTCTTGGTTGGTTGATGGCTTCTGTCAACTAGTTCCCTGTTCCCCTTAGCTGTCTGGTGTCCATCGGCCTGGCATTTCTTGGACTCTGAATCCCATAGCTGTTTTAGCAGCACTACCTTCGCCTCTAAAGCAGCGAGGGAAGATCTGATTTGGACATCGTACCACCTCCTCTCAGCCTAGACTCTATAATTGCTGTCCTAAACTGATCATTACAAGTTGTGCTATGGCTTTGACTGTCTTCATTTCAAGCTCTGTCCCAATCTCAGAGCTCTGTTTTCCTTCTAAAATAGGGGTTCCCTGGCCTTGTGTATTGGCTGCCACCATGACTGATCTCTCCCAGTAAGGCTGTGTTGGGCTCTGGTCACCTTTTTCAGGTGTCCTGTCCAACACTTGGAGTATTTTAAACATCTGTCTACACACCCTTAACTGGTTGGACTTCTTGAATGCAACCGTATGCTTTCTGCTGAGGAAGACCCTGTTAAGAATATAAGAACGGCCATACTGGGTCAGACAAAGGTCCATTTAGCCCAGTATCCTGTCTTCAGACAGTGGCCAATGCCAAGTGCTTCAGAGGGAATGAAGAGATCAGGTAATCATCAAGTGATCCATCCCCTGTCGCCCATTCCCAGCTTCTGGAAAACCAAGGCTAGGGACACTTCAGAGCATGGGGTTGTATCTTTGACCATGTTGGCTAACAGCCATTGATGGATCTATCCTCCATGAACTTATCTAATTCTTTTTTGAAACCAGTTATGCTTCTGGCATTCACAACATCCCCGGGCAATGAGTTCCACAGGCTGACCATGCATTGTGTGAAGAAGTACTTTCTTATGTCTGTTTTAAACCTGTTGCCTATTAATTTCATTGGGTGACCCATGGTTCTTGTGTTATGTGAACACGTAAATAACACTCCTCTATTTACCTTCTCCCCACCAGTCATGATTTTATAGACCTCTACCTTATCCCACCTTAGTTGTCCCTTTTCTAATCTGAACAGTCCCAGTCTTTTTAATCTCTCCTCATATGGAGGCTGTTCCATGCCCTTCTTTGTACTTTTTCCAATTCCAATATATCTTGTTTGCGATGGAGCAACCCGAACTGTATGCAGTATTCGCCACGCGGGCATACAATGGATTACAAAAGTAGCATTATGGTATTTTCGGTCTTATTATCTATCCCTTTCCTAATGGCGCATAACATTGTTAGTTTTTTGACTGCCACTGCACATTGAGCAGATGTTTTCAGAGAACTATTCATGATCACGCCAAAATCTTTCTTGAGCGGTGACATAATTTAGACCCCATCAGTTGTATGTACAACGGGCATTATGTTTTCCAGTGTGCATTACTTTGCATTTATCAACATTGAACTTCATCTGCCAATGCGTTGCCCCTCACCCAGTTTTATGAGATCCCTTTATAACTCTTCACAGTCAGCTTTGGACGTACGTATCCTGAGTAACCTTGTACTGTCCGCAAATTTTGCCACTTCCTCTATTTATCCCCTTTTCCAGGTCATTTATGAATATGTTGAATGGCACAGGTTCCAGTACAGATCCTTGGGGGATCCCACTATTTACCTCCCTCCTCTGCGAAAACTGACCATTTATTCTTGCCCTTGTTTCCTATCTTTTACCCAGTTACTGATTCATGAGAGGACCTTCCCTCTTATCTCACGACTGCTTACTTTGCTTAAGAGCCTTTGGTGTAGGACCTTATAAAAGGTTTCCTGAAAGTCCAAGCACACTGTCTCTTCTGGATCACCCTTGTGCACATAGTTGTTGCCCCCCCCAAAGCATTCCAATAGATTGATGAGGCATGATTTCCCTTTACAAAAGCCATGCTGACTCTTTCCAACAAATCATGTTCATTTATGTGTCTGATAATTCTGTTCTTTAATATAGTTTCAACCAACCTATTTGCCTGGTACTGAAGTTAGGCTTACTGGCCTGAAATTGCCAGGATCGCCTCTGGAACCTTTAAAAAAAAAAAATTCGTGTCACATTAGCTATCCTCCTGTCATCTGGTACAGAAGCTGATTTTAAGTGATAGGTTAGATACCACACTTTGCAGTTCTGCAATTTCATATTTGAGTTCTTTCAGAACTCTTGGGGGAACTCCATCTGGTTCTCGTGACTTATTACACTTTAATTTATGAATTTGTTTCAAAACCTCCTCTACTGACACCTCAATGTGGGACAGTTCCTCAAATTTGTCATCTAAACAGAATGGTGCAAGTGTGGGAATCTCCCTCATGTCTTCAGATCTTGGATATCAGACATCTCATACTTGATGCAGTTAAATGCTTACCCCTGTCTCTTCATCCTACCTTGATGGGATAGGGATTTGAATCCCACTTCTAACACAAAGTTGTAATCAGGGCATTCACTGCCTGATCACCTCCTAGTATCTATGTGTGGTAATGCAGTCATTTTCTCACATCTGGCACCCCCTGAAGGCTGCCAGCTGACTTCGGCAGGTCTTCAGGGGCTTGGCCTTCCAGCCAGGTCACAAAGTCCAAATGAAGCCCTTTCTGGGGTACTAAAGAGTCCAATAACAAACAGTCTATTTGGCCTCGCTAGGGTCTTCAGCCCTGGCTTTGGGTGCTATAAATTCAACGCTTTGTTTAGGGTCCAAAACAAGGCCAGTCCTTTACTTGGAGTTTACATACTTAAACTGTGGCTATTAGGGGTACCTGGGCTCACCTACTACTCTGGGTTCCAACTATGAACAGAAGTCACGTACTACTTACTCCAATCTGTCGCTGCTATTTCCCTGGGTCTCATCCTACTGGGCCCCTTTTATCTTCAACCTTATCTCAGGCCCAGCTCCCTCAGGTTCTTCTCTACCTCCAGTCAAGAGAGGAGCAGCCTTTTTTAGTTCTCTGGTCTCAGCCAGAAACTGACCTGCTAAGGCCCTGCAGCTTCTTTGAGTTAAGGCTACTGGGCTCTGATTGGCTGCTTCCATGAGGTTTCTCTAGGCAGGCCTGGAGGACCCACCTCTGCTGTTCCTTTCTTGTCACTTGACTGCTTCCTGGGTTGGGATGTATAGGACTACAGGGCTACCTGTATGGAGCTGCAAAGGCCAGATACACCTCAGCATGCTTCCAGAAAGGCTTCAGTTTCAAGAATGAAATAATAAGCCTTATGGTAAACCATTTGGGAGGGGAAAGGATTAAATACAATAACTACATCCTGGAGTAACACATACATAAACCTTGGACTTTGTTTGTTAAGCCCATAGCTTACTTGCACTCAGATTTTAAAAAGAATTTCACTGGAACAAATGGTGTGGAAAGGCCCTGAAAACAGAAGTGGGTAAGAAAAAGAGGTGTATATGCTAGATATTGGTGGCTATGTTGCAGCACCTCTTTGCAAATCTATAGAAACCCTTCTGCATGAACTCACTGGTTTGGGCTCCACAGGGCTAGGTCTTAGTAATGACTAGCCACTCTATACAGCCGGCTCCTCAGGCAACCTGACTGAAATATCCCAAAGCTGTAAAGTTTTGATCTAGACTTGGATCTGAACTTCTCCATAGTCTGGGATGTTTGGATCCGGCTTTTGGTTGGGGCCCATTTCTAATAAAGAGCAGTATTTCATACAAGGGATGAAATCCTGGCCCTTCTGAAATCAATAGAACTGCCCAGCTAAACAAGCAAAATATATATTTAAGTAAGTTTTAACATAACTACACATCTACTCACCGCTTATATACTTCTGTTCTGCCATGTCTGTGATACTCAGCAAATCTCCTCCTTGTGTCTGACAGGCAACACGTGCCTCATTCCAAGAAAGAATAGAAAAAAGATTGAACTGATACCAAATTTGGGTGTCAGGGTTCTTCTCCCAAAAAATATCACTACCAGGCTCTGTGTGAAAATCAGTTAAAAACAACACGATGCAACAAAACAATTACAGAGAATGCTATAATATAACAATCTAGTTAATGTTGAACACAAGAGTGAAAATGCTATTGAAGCATGAGTTTGAACTAATTTTCAATGTTCCAGTGTTAAAATCACACAAGGAAATAGGATGTTATGTGAATTTTAAAAGAGACTTTCCACCTATGTAAATTAACTGTTCAGCTTTTCACAATGTTAGTGAGTACTAGGGGGAAGGTCCTCACCTGGTGTAAATTGTCATAGGTTCACTGCAGTCAGAGCTATAACAATTTGCACCAGCTCCTAGAAGCATAATGGTGAAACTAACTCACAGTGAATTTTGTAGGAACAGGGCGAACCCCCATCCCCACAGCCAGAGGGGAAAGGTAGTTCCATCTCCCCTTACCCAGTACCCAAGAGGACTCTCTGTTAAGGGATGAAAACACATTATGAACAATTAATGAAGGCAAGGCTGGTAGTACTGCTTATTAAGATTTCCTGACATTTCCCCATTATAAAACCCTGTTTTCACTTGATTATTACTTTGCTGAACTCTAACCATTTGGGCTTCAATTTTCCACCTTGTTTGTCTGTCTCAGGCAGAATTTTTTTGGGGGTAAATCTGGCCAAAATAGCTCAGCTGTTTCCGGGAGCATAGGTAGGGGAAAATATGTTGACCTACCAATCTTAAGAAATTCTGGAGACCTTTTCCTTCAAAAAGCTAATGTCCCCTTGGCTTTGGAGTGGGGATTTGAAATTTGGCAGTGGGTGGTCTTTGGTGTCATGATGTGTCTTTTGCTATCTGTGATGGGGCAGCTGCCCCACACTATCAGAAAGCGGGTTAAAAGCAGCCCTAGGGAGGCTGTGCCAGAGCCAACTAATTAGAAAGGGTCTGAGGGGAACAGCCAATCATGGCCCAGCAGGCTCATATAAGAAGGGCTGCAGGGCAGAGCAGAAGGAGTCACTCCCTGGAGCTTGAGGAGGGAGGTAGACTGGGTAGACTGGCTGCCTTGCAGGCTGAGGGCAGCAAGCACCCTGGATGTAGCAGTGCCGCAGGCTGAGGCCCTGAGGCTAGGGCAAAGAGGGTGCTTGGGCCACAGGGAAGTGGCCCAGGGAGATCCACAGAGGAGACAGAGGGGATGCAGTAAGTGGCTGCTATCTACAGGGTCCCTCCCGCCCTGCTCCTCGCCACTGGGGAAGTGGCTAAACAGTAGACTGCGCTTGCCACGGAAGGAAGTGGCTGGACAGTGAATTGCAGCTCCCTCGGAAGGGGGCAGAACCAAATGCCAAATACTGAGCCTGTTAAAGGCAGTGTGTGACCAAAAGCAGTTTAAAAGGTGTGCTGTAGTCAAAAACAGTCGAGGCCCTGTACAGAATGAATCATCATCCACCTGCATGCTGTGGAGAAAGTCTCCATAGATAGTCTGGATGGGTGGGCTGGTAGAAAGGCAAGATAGTCAGTGGAGGTTAGTGGACATCCCTTGTATTCATATTTTGGTCTAGGGATCTGGATTTGGGTCTCCGAGATAAGCATAAAGAATTATAGTAATGGCTATAATTCTTTGAAGAAACATCCATACTAATAGAATGGCAATGATCTTGCAATTCATAAAACAGCTTGCTCCTTGAACTAGTGTATGACATCAGACAAACTTTTATTACAAAACAGAAGAAAAGCAGTACCTACCAGCATTTGGGCAAAACCCCCATTTTTCATCTCGTTCATACTGACTTGTTGTGGCACACCAGTAAAATTCCCTGCTCTCTCTGGTACATTCGTAGTACCATTTGTTCTTATATTTAAATGGAAAAATACAAGGGAAACCAAGAGAATTTCCCAGCAGGGTATATGTTTCTACAATAAATAAAATAAAAAGGAATAAAATCAGGTTAGGGAAATGGAAAATCTGTATCAGTCAAATACTAGTTTCTTTTCTACTTTTTTTTTTAAACTTGATATCACGAAAATATTAAGACTACAGCTGCATACCCTACATCAGCAGAAGTTTATTTTTTAAACAATTCCATTCAACCTAAGACTTTCAGGCAATTTTTCAAAACTGTGGCCCTGATTTACTACTATAAAAATGTATATGCAAAAAGTAATTATACATACAAAATCTGCATTTGTGACTAATTGCATATAAAAATGTCCATGCAATTGCCTGATCTGCATGCACAAATCCTTTTAGATACATTTTCAAGTGCAGGGGGGCTTTGAACATCATAGCCTTATTTGTATATATTCAATGCCAAACAATTTAACCCCCAAGAATTTTATGGATTTCTACTGTTCTTGAATTTTCCCTGTTTATTCCTCTCTTCTATAGTTCCTTGACACTAGAATTTTAATAAGTGTATTTTAGCAAAGGAAAAAAAATATTTTACAGTGTGAATGGTAACAATCTGACTTTGGCGAAGAGTAACCAATGCGATTTGAATTCACGATATCTTTGGTTAATGCCTTTACGAAACAATCTAGATATTTTTCCTACTACATTTTCATTAACAAAATATAGAAAAAGTTAAGTACTTCTGAAAGCTGCAGAGAAGCTTTACCTCACTAAATAATTTATTAACTTCACAATACTGATCTTCAGTAAAGGGGAATTTTTAAAGCACCCCTTTTTTTTCTTTTGCACGAAACTAATATTTGTGAAAGGTGCTGGACTGATAGCCTGGAGATCAAAGTACTCTGTCTACACCTCAGGCACAGCATACACAGTGTTAGTTTCCCAGAGCTGATGGCAGTCTGCCTCAAAAAGGGTGGGAGAGTAGTTTATTCACTATGAATCTCGTTCAAAGCCCAACAACGTTAATGGGCAGTGTGATAAACATGGGAGATTATATTATTTTTATGAATATTATACATACCTCATTCTATTTGATTACTATCATGCTATCAGTCCTAAGTGATTTTTTGCACATCAGCAGGAACCCAAAATCAATGGCTGGAAGTAGCCAATCACCGGTATTTAAACGATATAGGTGTCAATACCTTTGAAGGTTTATCCCTATCTTGCTCTGATCAGCAGGCTGGCTTAGCAAACCCAAGATGGTGGGGGAATCCAAGTGGGGAAAAATGAAGTAAAGGGATTTAGGATGGATTAAAGCCTCAGCCCTGAACCTCAGAGGGAGACAGAAGGGGGCAGTGATTGCTGAGAAGACACCGATCCTCCTCTCCCAGATGTTGGAGCACAGGGATGAGCCAGGCCTACCTAAATCTTGAGAGAAATGCTGAGATTAAGTAAGATAATGTTTGTTTAGGCCTTTTTGTTGTTTTAAACCTTTTCTCTCTGATTGCTATGTTTCTATAGATGCATAAATACGATTTTGTTTTAATGAAGCTGTTCTAACTCACTGCATTTTTATGCTGCCTACAGCTCCCGACAGGAAGTCTATCTCAGGGGCCAAACCTAGTTGGACCTGCTGAGCAAACATGCTTTTGCAAAATGGGGTGCTGTAATCTGGAGAATCAGCCTAACAATGGAATAAATTGCAGGAGAGAAGTGCAGTTGCTGGCCCTGTCACTTGAAAAGGATCCTCATGGAGGAGGTCAAATGTACAGCTCATGCTGGAAATGTGACAGTGAAACAATTTTATCTCTGTATCTTTGTATTTTTTTTATGAATGTTAACATATTTGGATGCTTGTATGGTCTGCAAATATGGAAACCTATACTCTTTAGTTTATATGCCACACCCACCAGTTAGCCAACACCAGATCAAAATACCCCTAAACTTTAAATGTTTGAAATCTGAGCCTGGATCCTGAAATTTGCTCTGGGTCCCTCTCTTTCTAATAGGAAAACCAAAATACCAATCTCCATACCCCAATGTTTCAGGTGTTCAAAATCCAGATCTCGAGGTTGCCAGTACTCATATTGCTACACTGAATTGTGACCTCTGGTCGATTTTGTATCTTACAGACAGGAGCCTATACCTTCACTAAATTGCTCTCATTGCACTGGGGAGGTGAGGTCACTACTGCTGGGCTTGGTGGGGCAATGAGGTGGCTCTACTATTCTGTGCCTATTCTGGGTTTCTGCCCTACTCAGAACAAAGAGGCACCTGGAAACTGCAGACAGCTGCTAGTGCTTCCACATGCTCAGGAATGTTCCTGTGCTGCCTGCAGTTCCCTCTTTGGTAGCTGTGCTATAGAAGAGTGAAGCTGCAGGCTCAGGAGAGAACAGGGATTGCCACTTCCCCTGGAGGATTGAGATGGGAGGACAGCTGATGGCGCCTGAAACGTAGGAGGAATAGGAATAGGGCTGGTTGGAGGAGGGCACTGGAATCTGCTCGGGTGATGAAGGCTGCTGGAGCCTTCAGGGATTGGGGGAGAGGGAACATGTGGCAGCTTGCTTGGGCTTGCCTGGGTTAGGAAGAGGGAGCTTCTGGAGCCTGCCAGGGAGCAACGGGGTGCGACTGGAATTACCAAGAAGAGGGCAGACTACAATTTACACAGGGAAAGGAAAGAAACTGGGGAAGGGAGTGCTGAGCGCTTAGGAAAGGTGAACAGGGGGTCAGAGAAGGAGAGAATGGTGGCCAGGGGTTAAGAGAGAGATATATGGAGTCCATGTCAGGAGGAAGATAGAGAAATTCCCTCCTGACATTTGTACACACACGTTTTGTGTTTGAGGTTGACTTTTCCCTCTTGAAACATAAATGCATGCACTGAAATGGAAGGGGAGGGAGGGAATGATGGGATCTGTGAAGAATTTGAAAGTCAGCACCAGACTCAAAGTACTTTATGCTTTTTTAAAAATCAAATCTCATGATTATTTGTAGTTTGCCTGAGGATTTTTAAAATCATAGGGCTTGTAATACTGGGATCCTGATCCAACTTGTGGTGCTTTATAATACTGTATATAAAAAAACACACACCCCCACCACTAATTTAAAGACTCAGCATGATACAGGTCAGGAATGATGATGATACTAGATACAGATCAGAAATGATAATGTCTCACCTTGCTTCAGGGAAACTACAAAATTCTAATGGCAATGTGAATGGAGACTGTTTTATTTTTACCTTGAAATGGACGTTCACAAAGATCTTCATCATAGGACATGTACTGCTTCCACTCGTGATTAGTGATTCTTTTTGCCACAATGTGTTTGCCATTTTCAACTGCTAGTTTGTACTGTGATGCACCAACCAACAGCTTTCCATTACAGTTCCACCATAATGAATGCTGAGCAGAATCACATTCTAATAGGCTTAATGGTTGCTCTTCGTTACTGATGTTCAGTCCTAGACAAGTGCTTCTGCCTATGTTGAAAAGATGACGTTTCGATACCCATTTCCACAACATATATTTGGAAAGTTGATTGCAGTCTTCAAGAACAAGTCTAACTGTATCTGCTTTAATGCACAGGTTGAGATGTTCACTTTGGATAATAAACATCCCTTTGTCTGGGGAAAAAAGAAGTTTCAGTTCAAGATAATCTGCAAAAAAGCATTATACGTTACACAGGACCAGGGCCTTAGTTTTGACCATTTGAATTAAAACATGCTTAGCTTTTGCAAAGAACTTTGAAATTATTTTTCAAATTACATGTAAAATATTAAAAACAACTGGTACTCCAAAGACAAGAAAATTGTTCCAAGTTGCTGGTGGCATGAAAAAAAAAAATGCATTAAGCTCTCAGCCATCCTTCATAGCCCAATGCAAACCCCCCCACCCTTTTATTTAAGGCTAGTACTTCTGAACTCACTCTCTCTCGCTTTTGTTTTTAAGTATCCAGCATTGTGACACCTATTTTATGTTATATAAAATGTTAACTACATAGGCCGAGACTTTCAAGAGCGATCAGTAGTTTTTATGCTCAGTTGAGACATGCTCAGCGCTTTCTAAAAATCAGGACTGTTCAATACAGCTCAAGCTGGCCACCCAAATAATGAGGCACCCAAAATCATTAGTCACAAAATCTTGGCCATAGAGTATTCACAGAATCATGGAAATGTAGAAGTAGAAGGCCCCCCGAGAGGTCATCTAGTCCATCCCCCCTGAGCTGATGCAGGACCAAGTAAACCTAGACCATCCCTGATAGGTGTTTGTACAACCTGTTCTTAAAAAACCTCTAATGATGGGGATTCCAAAACCTCCCTTGGAAGCCTATTCTAACTATAACCATAGTTAAGCTCTGGAAAGATTTTCGTAAAATCTAACTTAAATCTTCTTCGTTGTAGATCAAGCCCATTATTTCTTGTCTTCCCTTCAGTGAAGATGGGCAACAAAGAACAGTTAGAGGTTCTGCAAGTTTGCAAGCCTCAACGAGAAGAGTCAAAGCGTAGGACTGGATGGAATCTTGAGAGGTCTCATGGCAGGACTAAGTATTCTCTAGACCATTCCTGAGAAGTGTTTTGTCTAACCTACTGTCATAAATATAAAGGGAAGGGTAAACCCCTTTAAAATCCCTCCTGGCCAGAGGAAAAATCCTCTCACCTGTAAAGGGTTAAGAAGCTAAAGGTAACCTCGCTGGCACCTCACCAAAATGACCAATGAGGAGACAAGATACTTTCAAAAGCTGGGAGGAGGGAGAGAAACAAAGGGTCTGTGTCCGTCTATATGCTGTTTTTGCCGGGGATAGACCAGGAATGGAGTCTTAGAACTTTTAGTAAGTAATCTAGCTAGGTATGTGTTAGATTATGATTTCTTTAAATGGCCGAGAAAAGACTTGTGCTGAATAGAATGACTATTTCTGTCTGTGTGTCTTTTTTGTAACTTAAGGTTTTGCCTAGAGGGATTCTCTATGTTTTGAATCTAATTACCCTGTAAGGTATCTACAATCCTGATTTTACAGAGGTGATTCCTTTACTTCTACTTACTTCTATTTCTATTAAAAGTCTTCTTGTAAGAAAACTGAATGCTTTTTTATTGTTCTCAGATCCCAGGGTTTGGGTCTGTGGTCACCTATGCAAATTAGTGAGGATTTTTACCAAACCTTTCCCAGGAAGTGGGGTGCAAGGGTTGGGAAGATTTTGGGGGGAAAGACGTGTCCAAACTACGTTTCCCAGTAAACCCAGTTAGAGTTTGGTGGTGGCAGTGGATATTCCAAGGACAAAGGATAAAATTAATTTGTACCTTGGGGAAGTTTTAACCTAAGCTGGTAAAAGTAAGCTTAGGAGGTTTTCATGCAGGTCCCCACATCTGTACCCTAGAGTTCAGAGTGGGGGAGGAACCTTGACACCTACTCTTAAAAATCTCCAGTGATGGAGATTCCACAACCTCCCTAGGGCAATTTATTTCAGGGCTGACAGGAAACCCTGACAGGAAGTTTTTCCTAACGTCCAACCTAAACTGCCCTTGTTTCAATTTAAGCCCATTGTTTCTTATCCTATCCTCAGAGGTTAAGGAGAACAATTTTTCTCCCTCATCCTTGTAACAGTTTTCAAGTACATAAAAGGTTATGTCCCCTCTCCAAGGGTGGCAGAGCCTTCCCAAAAGTAGGGGGGACAGGGGCCCCCACCCCTCCTCTTCCCCCCAAGGCCTTGTCCCTGGCCAAGCTGGAAGCTGGAGCAGGGTCAGGAAGCCTGGGCCCCTCCACTTGACGGGCCCCCCCAAGAGCATCCCCACCCATGTCCTTGCCCCCCAGATCCCCTACCCAGGGCAGGTGGAGGGTCTACAGCTCCTCAAAGATGCCCACACGGCTCTTACCCCAACCTGGCTCCGGCTGGGCGGGGCCTCAGAGCCACAGCTCAGCCATGGTAGAGCCGCCTGGGCAGTTGTGGGGAGCTGTGAAACCCCCATTTGCCCTGGGCAGGGGGCCAGGGAGTGGGGACACAGGCCGGAGCTGCTCTGGGGCCCCCCCGCCCCCCTGGACAGTTAGAGGGTCCGTGGCTCCTCACAGCTACCCTGGGCTCTGCTTCCAGCAGGGGCAGGGCCTCGGGACCATGAGAAAAGTGAATGGGCCAGGCGCATCCACTTTCAAAAAGTGGGAGAGCCATAGTCCCTTGCCCTCCCCCCCACCAGTGCCTCTACCCCCTAGGTCTTCTCTTTTCTCGACTAAACAAACCCAATTTTTTCAATCTTCCCTCAGAGGTCATGTTTTCTAGACTTTTAATCATTTTTGTTGCTCTTCTCTGGACTTTCTCCAATTTATCCACATCTTTTCCTGAAATGTGGCATCCAGAACTGGACATAAGACTCCAGTTGAGGCTTCATCAGTGCAGAGTAAAGTACAAGTGTAATGCCGACATACCCGGTCGTTGGTATGCAGAATTGAACCGGGGACCTCTGGAGCTTAGTGCATGAGCCTCTACCACATGAGCTAAAGGCCAACTGGCTGTTAGCTAAGGCTGTAGCGCAGACTCATTTTCTCTCTCTCTCTAAGTAGTCTTGGTGCCACTAGATGGGACAGAACATCACACCCAACAGGTGTGTGGGTTACACAATAATTACTTATATCTTGCTTACAACACTCCTGCTAATACGTCCCAGAATGATGTTTGCCTGTTGTGCAACAGTTACACTCTTAACTCATTTAGTTTGTGATCCACTATGACCCCCAGATCCCTTTCTGCAGTACTCCTTCCTAGGCAGTCGTTTCCCATTTTGTAAGTGTGCAACTGATTGTTCTGTCCTAAGTGAAGTAGGTACTTTGCATTTGTCCTTATTGAATTTCATCCTATTTACTTCAGACCATTTCTCCAGTTTGTCCAGATCATTTTGAATTTTAATCCTATCCTCCAAAGAACTTGCAACCCCTCCCAGCTTAGTATCATCTGCAAACTTTATAAGTGTACTCTCTATGCCATTATCTAAATTATTGATGAAGATATTGAACAGAACTGGACCCAGAACCGATCCCTGTGGGACCCCACTTGATATGCCCTTCAAAAGTAAATGTCAAACACTGTAGAATTGCTGACTTTTCTCCATCCAATTCAGGGAGATGGGCAAGCCTAGTACAGGAAACACATACTGTGGATAAAGCAATATGCATAGGTCATCATTCTATACAAAAAAAAAAAAAAAAGTCAGATTGCCAGGGGTAAAAGGCCAACAGCTGATCAGCACTCTCAGTTCCTGTTTACTATGTTCAACGCTGCTACAGGGCGCCTTCACTTCCTACAAAAGGCAGTGGGAAACTTCTCATCCTGCTAATGAGAGAGTTTTACTCCCCTCAGAAGCAGCAGATGCGAGAGTCGTAGGGAGTTGCTCGGAATCGGGAGAACTTCACTGTCCTCTGACAAGACATTGGGAAGGAGAGCAATGGTGAAAACCTGATGGGAAGCCTACAGTCTGTTGTCCCAGGATAAAAGGAAAAAAGGCAGCCATTGAGGTGGGAGAAGGGATCTTTGTTTTCTCACCAAGGTCCATCTTCACTGCAGAATTAACCAGGGCTCTTACTTGGGAGTTGTCCCTAACCCCAATCCTGTCCACACACAAAAGACTTTTATCTCAGTGTGATGGTACTTTCATACTGCTGGCCTATCCTGGACGTGTAGGCTAAAGCCAGCATGTGAGGCTTTCACTCAGGCTGGTAACACTCTTACTCTGCAGTGAGGACACAGGCTAGATCACTTAGTTCTCTACTCCCTCCCACAATTCCCCCATGTGCCCAGAAAGCCAGATGAGTTCTCCCACAATTCACTGGGAAAGAATCATACAGCAGCTCAGTTTACCGCAGCACAGAGTACCATGGGATTTGCCACCCAAAGTCCTAGTGCCGCACACCAGTCAGGTTCTGTAGTGTGGCTGCTTGCATCTCAGGTAGGTTCACCCTGGTGTGAACACCCAAACATTTAACTCTGCAGCGAAGACATGTCCAAAGGCAGAGAAGAGAAGCAGGGGAAGCTATCAGAAGGGTGAACAGATGTGCATTCCCCTCCCCAAAAGCAGAGGAAAGAAGAGCAGACCTTCATCCCTCTGCCTTCTGGCAGGTGGGAGCACTTAGCATGGAAGAATCCTTATGCTTCTCCCCAAACTTATAATTGCTGGGGTGGGGAAAGGAACATCTTCACTCCCCTCCCTAAAGTTCAGTACAGAGCCCTGAGGAGAGTGGGCTTCCCTTAGAGGAATTGGGACAGCACCACTATCGTCCCCCAAGACACAGTATAGAGGACATGGGGGAAGCTGGAACCACCGTGAAACTTTTCTCCAGAACAGGAAGGAAGAAGCAGAGAGGACTCACTAGAAGAGGCGAAGGGTCTGTTTTGAAAAATGGAAAGTATTTCCCAGTGTAACCTGGTGATTATGTTCGCTTCCCAAATGAAAGCCAGAATCCCATGCTGCTGCCAAAGAGCTACACATGTAAACATGCTGTCAATGTGAACACATCCCCCAAACAGGCTGAGTGCAGTCTACAACTTCAGGACAGAACAGGAGGAAAACAAAAAGGAAAAGGAAAACTGCAGGACAGGAGGAGGAAAAGGAAAAAGCAACAACATTAAGCCCAGGGCTGTTCAAAGCAGCTGCCCTTCGCACTAGTTGCTCAACATGGCTCATTGCTTCACTTACTCAAAAAGTAGGGCACTTGGTCCTGACTCAAAGCTGCATCGTCTTCAGCCAAACTGTAGCAAACTAGCAGCACGGAACAAACCAGGAGTTGGGTCTGCACACACAGCATTTCTGCAGAGTAACAGCTCCTGGCAAACACTTTCCCATGGACTCAATCGATGGAAGAATACCACACTTTTCAGGGAGAGGGCGATCCTGGATATGCAGCTGTTCCCCAGACCAGCACAGCCACTCCTCCTCCTCCTCCTGGATTGATGAGGGGGGCGGGACATGCAACCCCCCACCTCCACTAACAGCAACTGCTTTCTGAACAAGGGGGAGGGACATGTCCCACCAGCCCCTGCCTGAGGAAGGGAAATGCAGCAACCCCACCCTGTGAATTTGTTTCTGCCCAGAGGAGGGACATGCAGCACCGACTCCCTCCAACCCTGGCTTGGCAAGTGAGATGCAACTTCCCCAATCTCACCCACTCTGCCCTGCAGCCCAAGGGAGGAAATGTCAGGGACCTTCCGAACCTCCACGTCACTGCCACATGCAGCCCGAGGGAGAGGAAGTGAAGTGCCCGCACGCGTCTCTCCTGGCCCCCAAAAATCCCCAGTGAAGTACAGGCAGCTCCCCTGCTCACCCCACCCTTCCCGTTGGTCTGAGGAAGGAGAAGTGCGATGCAGTTTTCCCCAAGGCAGCTTTATCTTCATTCCCCCACCCCCACTCCAGATTCAGAGCAAACTTGTTGGGACTTGGGTGACGTTCTGGGGGCCTCTCTCTGGGGAGCTGACAGGGAAAGAGGTCTCTGTTTAAGGAAAGAGGGACATGCTAAACAGAAGGGGGAGGATAAAAGTCTAAATTGAACTGTTAGCTGGTATAAAGTTAACAGCTGGTACTAGTACACTTCTAATCTAATGGTATTAATACATTTCTAATTAAGAGGTCAGAACAATGTTTTTAATGCTAGAAAGCAAATTCAGACTAGATAGATATTAGCATGAAATGGTGTGCAGAGCACTACACAAGACTGCATCTGTGACTGGGGGTTAGCCAGCAGTGGGCTCAAACTGACTACAGAGCAAAGTCTGACGTGGGCTCCCTGACTGGCGAATGGCTCAAATGACACAACTCAGACATGCCAAATTAGAAGACATGGATTTAGTCTGCCCTGTACCCCATTGCAAGTATCCTGAAAAAGAGCTGGAAAAATTATAGGAAGACACTGGGTGGAAACAGGCAATACAGCAATTCCTGGTGGCAGTGTCCGGTCAGATGTAGCCCAGTAACTGCAGGAAGCACAGGGGAGAGTGGCAGCCTGTCACCTGGCCCTGAAGTGGCAGCTCCCACAGCAGCAGGCATGAACCAGCTTGGGCTGCCCCTTTGAGGAGCATGGTTTGCAGGGCTGCTGTGGAGGACAGAGTGTGGGGAGGAGGGGGGCTATGGCAAGGGGGTAAGGTGCTCCCAGCAGGCATGGAATGTTCCCTGGAACAGAAGGAACCGTGGACTGCTCCACCAGCCAGTGTTTCCCCAGCCCGCACTCTCAGGCAGCTCCAGGGCAGGGAAGACCCGTGCAGGTGGGGATGGGGATTGCTGGGCAGCAGCGCACAGGGAGGCAGGAGGGCCACATCCTAGTTTGCAAGCAGGGTGGCCTGGCTGCTCCCCTGCAGCTGCAGTGCTCTTCTGACGTGCACTCCCAGGCAGCCTGCTGAAGCTGGGGTTTGCACGTCCCTTGGGGCTGCTCACGCTGGAGTTGAAGCAGGAGAGCAGTGAGCAAAGAGGCCTGGGGGGGAAGGCGTGGGGCCAGTTTTCAGACTTAGAAAGTTGGCCACCCTAGTTACCAATTGAGTCGTTTTCCAACCCTCCCCCTCCCCGTCCCTGAAAATTCGAACAGCCCCCTCCCCCATTTCAATTCCTGGGGAAAGTACTGGGACAGAACACAGATGGGTGGAATTAATATGAAGGTACAGTTTTAATCTGGGTAGGCTCTTCCCTCCCTAGCTCTGCTACTCAGGAGAAGAGATAACAAAAGACCATGTTTGTGTTCAGAGCATAGCTGAAACCCCTGCTTGATTTCCAGCTATTGTTGTGGTGACTTACCATCTTGTTTCTTTCTCCCCTTCTCCCCCCTTTTATCATCTCCCCTGCTCCCACACCCCAAAAAAAAGGATACAAGGGAGAGAAACAGAGTTATTGGGTTTGAGGGAGTTGAGTAAAAGTCTATTGGGGAGAATGGGGAACCAAGAGGTCAGGGCAGGCAAAGGTCTAAGGCTACTAGGAGTAGGTAAATGGCTGTCATTCTCCCTGCACAGAAAGGCAAACAAATGGCTGGCAGATGAGGCACTGCATCATATTTTGCATAACAAACACAGCAGCAGTAGTCAGAAGAAAGGGGCTGAATACAGAACTAGCTGGGGAAAATCACGTTCTCTGGATGGCTTGGCTTTGAAAGTTGCACTGCTCTAAGAACTGTAATGCTTTGTTCACAAAGGCTGCAATTTTCAGACAGGCTCAGATCCTGCAGCTGGGATCAACAAGATCTCACTATGTTGGGTGATGAGTAATTTCTGAGAATCTAGCCATTATTGAGATCCCTAAATGGGAGCCGAGCTCTTTTGGAAAAATCTAGTCCCAATTCTGGGTGCTAAGCATTTGAAAATCTGGCCCTGAGTTCTTTTGAAAATCTGGCCCATAATGAGCAGAGGGTCCAGTTAACATTTGATGACCTTGTTGCCTGAAATCTGCCGAGCAATGCCTCGCTTTTCCTATGGGACCTTCTGGGTCACATCGGGGGATTGCACTGCTCACATAGCTGTACATTCAAAAATAAAAACCAGGGTGCTACCCAGCAAACCATGAAGTTCTGAGTGGGGAGAGTATCACCTGACTGTTTAAAGGCCAGCTCCTTTCTCTGTTTATTTTAATGTAATGTTGGTACCATTAAATCATAGATTTAAAATATTAAAACAAATGTTTCATAAAATAAAATTAGCAATTTACTAATCCTAAGTGGCTTTACTTCCTGCTCCTTCCACCCTCCCCCCATCATTCACATTTTCCTCCATAACTAGATGCTGCTTCAGTCTCTTTTAGGCCGATATTAGGAGAGTTTTGCCAATTTAACTATACATCTTCCTCCAAGAGATTTTCTTCACTGTTCTGGGCTCATTTATTTCCCTCTGTCCCACACCCCTCTTTTCTAAACATGTGTTAAGTTTCCTTCCCCACTTTGAACTCTAGGGTACAGATGTGGACTGTGAACCGCTTTCCGCTGGTGCACTATGTTGGGATCCAGGCTCCGGCTGAGCCTCTTGTGTACGGTATCTGCTACTTCCAGTGCAGGTTCGATGGGGTCCTCTGGTGTTGGGGTTGCAAGCATTGGATTCAGTGCTGGCAATGGTTCTGGTGCTGGTTGTTCCGCCAGTTCCGGTTCTGGGACTGGCTCTGTCTGGGTCTCTGGGACTGGATCCACTACTGCTGTTGCAGACATTGGCATGGGGTCCAGTTCCATCACCTCTGACCAGGTCCTGGTAGAAGTCTCTGGAACAGAGCTAGGTGTGACAGCTTGCTTAGCCTGGCTGTGGGTGACCATTCCCACCCTCTTGGCTAGCTTCACATGATTGGCCAAGTCTTCCCCCAACAACATTGGGATGGGATAATCAACATAGACTGCAAAAGTCCACGTTCCTGACCAGCCCTTGTACTGGACTGGCAACTTGGCTGTAGGCAAGTCAAAAGAATTTGACTTGAAGGGTTGAATCGTCACTTGGACCTCTGGGTCGATTAAATTGGGGTCCACTAAGGAAGCGTGTATAGCCGACACTTGTGCTCCGGTGTCCCTCCACGCTGTGACCTTCTTCCCACCCACACTCACAGTTTCCCTCCGCTCTGAGGGTATCTGGGAAGCATCTGGGCCTGTGACCTTTGGTGGGACCCCAGTGCAATGAACTGTAATCTGTTGGGGTTCTTGGGGCAGTTGGCCTTTACATGCCCCGGCTCATTACATTTAAAACATTGCCCAGCTGACTGGTCACTGGGGCGAGGTGGGTTGCTGGAGAACGGTGTGGTGGGACGATAAGGTGTCTGGAGTGTTCCTTGGGGTGTAGTTGGGGCCTTGGGTTGCCCCCGGTAGTAGGGTGTGGTCTGAGGGTGTCCCTTCTGGTATCCGCTCCAACTGCGACCAGGGTTGTTCCTCTCTCCTCCCTCCACCTGTTTTGTTCCGGTTTGCCCCGCCTCTCTGGCTGTCTGGGACTGCTCGTATTGATCAGCATAAGAAGCAAGACTTCCTGCTGAGTCCATTTTCTTATCCCATAAACACTGTTTTATATCATCCTTGGACATATTCAGGAATTTCTCCTGTATCATCAAATCCTGCATTCCTCCAAAGCTAGTTACATCCTGTCCTTTGAGCCATTTATCAAACAGATCTGTCATCTGGTTTACATAAGCCACATTACTTAGTCCAGGTCCTCTCTTAAGGGCTCTAAATTTTACTCTGTAAGTTTCAGGTGTAACTTGAAATTGTTTTAAAACCAAATCCTTGAATTTATTATAGTCAGAAGCCTCCTCAATAGGCATCTTATAGGTCCAGAGCTCTTCCAGTCAATTTTGCGACCAATGTGGTCATCTTGTGTGCATCAGGAATTTTATGGAGTGTGCACAATTTCTCAAAGGTGAGAAAATATTCAGTAATATCACTGGATTTATCATACTGTGGACATAGTCGCTCCCATTTGTGGATTGTTGGGGAAGGATTGTTACGGTTATTCGGTATATTCTGCTGAGCCTTTGCCTTCTCTATCTCCAGTGCATGCTTCCTCTCTTTTTCCCTCTCTGCCATTTCTTTTTCCTTTGCCTCCATTATTTTTTCTTTTGCCTCCATAGCTCTCTTGTGGCCAGCTTCTTCTGCCTCCACCCTGGCTTTTTTTTTGGCCACTTGTGCATCAGTCTCCATCTGTCTGAGTTCTACCCGTCTTTTATGTTCCTTCTGTCTTTCCTCAGCTTCCAATTTGGCTAATTCCAGTTTCTGTTGGACTTTGCATTCTGTTATCCTAGCCTCTCTGTGTTTAATCTAGCTATATCCGAGAGTTAGAAAGAAAAAAAAACCTGGCTTGCAAAATTTTGCTCTGCTGTAACCTGATACCTTTTGTCTCTGATGGCTTTTCTTAGCCTACAGAAAAATCCTTTTGTTATGGAGCTGCTCTATCCCCCAGACAGAGAGACAGAAAAACTCTAAATGCTTTTAGCTTAAAACAGGCTTCCAAGCAGCCCCAAGGGGAAAAAAAAGTCCTTTTAAAATCCTACTATGCTTCTGGTTCAAAATGATCTCTGGTTCAAAATGATTTCTGATTCAAAATGATCCCACCTCTGCCACCATGTCAAGGTTCCTTCCCCACTCTGAACTCTAGGGTACAGATGTGGGGACTGCATGAAAGACCCCCTAAGCTTATTTTTACCAGCTTAGGTTAAAACCTTCCCCAAGGTACAAACTTTGCCTTGTCCTTGAACAGTATGCTGCCACCACCAAGCGATTTAAACAAAGTACAGCGAAAGAGCCCACTTGGAGACATCTTCCCCCAAAATATCCCCCCCTAGCCCTACACCCCCTTTCCTGGGGAAGGCTTCATAATAATATCCTCATCAATTGGTACAGGTGAATACAGACCCAAACCCTTGGATCTTAAGAACAATGAAAAATCAATCAGGTTTTTAGAGAAGAATTTTATTTAAAGAAAAGGTAAAAGAATTACCTCTGTAAAATCAGGATGGTAAATACTTTACAGGGTAATTAGATTTAAAACATAGAGAATTTCTCTAGGCAAAACCTTAAGTTACAAAAAGACACAAAAACAGGAATACACATTCCCTCCAGCACAGCGAATTTTAGAAGCCATTAAACAAAAGAAAATCTAATGCATTTTCTAGCTAGATTACTTACTAACTTTACAGGAGTTGGAAGGCTTTCATCCTTGATCTGTTCCCAGCAAAGATATCACACAGACAGACAAAACCCTTTGTTCCCCTCTTCCAGATTTGAAAGTATCTTGTCTCCTCATTGGTCATTTTGGGTCAGGTGCCAGCGAGGTTACCTTAGCTTCTTAACCCTTTACATGTGAAAGGATTTTTTCTTTGGCCAGGAGGGATTTTACAGCACTGTATACAGAAAGGTGGTTACCCTTCTTTTTATATTTATGACACGCCCCCCAAATCACAGATAGGGTGAAACACGGGCTGTGATTTCTTCCTGGAGCTTTAGGAGAAAACAGAGTTAATAAGGCACATGCACCTCTAAATATACTACCAAGTGTATAACGACTAACAATATTTTTCACATTTTAAGGACGATTTTAACCAGTTGATTTTGGGAAACTTTTACGGGAGAGTGCATTAGCCACTTTGTTAGAAGCTCCTGAAATGTGTTGTATGTTGAAATCAAAATTTTGGAGAGCTAAACTTTACCGAAGAAGTTTTTTTGTTATTTCCCATGGCGGTATGAAGCCACTGTAGTGCAGCATGGTCAGTTTGCAGGTGGAAACACCGTCCCCAAACCTATGGGCGTAGCTTTTTCAGAGCGTAGACAATGTTGTAACATTCCTTTTTACTGACTGACCAGTGGCTTTTCCTTTTAGACAGCTTTTTGCTGAGAAACACGACAACTCCCAGTGGTCCTTCAGGACACAACTCACCCCGCTGCAGCTCTCCACTAGTATGTCTGTCTCTCGGAGGTCCAGTGTAGTGGTGTTTTGGCCCTCAGGCCAGAGTACCCTTTGGTCCTACTCCTTTCAGGGCACTGAGGCTCAAAGGTAATCTGGAACCAAACAAAAACAGGGCTATCCACAAATCTTCTGTGAGGCCTCACCCTTCCATTCTTGGCTGGTCTCTCAAACTGTCTGTGCTCCTGCCAAGTCCCCCTCAGGGGTCTGGTTGTCTCTGCTATGAGAGCTGATCCAGCTGGCAAGCGAGCTCCATTTCAGGGCTGCAGCCAGGCTTCTCTCCCATCCACGAAGGCAGAGCTCTGGACTCCTTCTTGGTCAGGCCCAAACCGGGCTAGCTCTCCTCCTTTTAGCTGTTCTCTCCACATCTGCCAATGGCTGTGGGTCCAGCGAGACAGGGCCATCTGGGTCCATAGGCTTTCCCTAACCTTTTCATTGCCAACGGAGAGCCCGTCAGCCTCCTTAATCCTCTTATTGCCAGTGTGAGGCCTCTCTGCCCCATCACACCCACAGAAGTTGTCCCCATTATTCTCATATACTATTCTGTATACACTCCTGGTACTGCTTCACACACCAACTCCCCCCCCGCAGTATGGCCTCCACACACTGTCACCAACCTCACCCCTCACTAGAGCCCATCCACAAATACTAGCCATTCTCTCACCAGTGCTCGGGTTGCCAACTTTCTAACTGCACAAAACCAAACACCCTAGCCCTGCCCCTTCCCCGAGGCCCCACTACCCGCTCACTACATTCCCCTCCCTCGATGGCTCACTCTCCCCCACTCTCACTCACTTTCATTGGGCTGGAGAATGGGGTTGGGGTGCGGGAGGGGGTGAGGGCTCTAACTGGGGATGTTGGCTCCAGGGTTGGGCCAGAAAGGAAGAGTTCAGGGTATGGGAGGGGGCTCCAGGCTAGTGCAGGGAGTTGGGGTGCAGGGGGGGTGTGGGCTCCGGCTGCAGGCTCTGGGGTAGGGCCAGAGATGAGGAGTTTGGGGTGCAGGAGGGGGCTCTGGGTTTGTGGGGGGCTCAGGACTGGGGCAGGGGGTTGGAGCTCAGGGTTAGGGCATGAGCTTACCTCGGGCAGCTCCTGGTCAGCGGGGCTAAGGCAGGCTCCCTGCCTGTCCTGACACTGTGCTGCGCCCCGGAAGCAGTCAGCACCAGGTCTGACTCCTAGGCGCAGGGGTGGGGGGGACAGGAGGCCCTGCGCACTGCTCTCGCCTGCAGGCACCGCCCCCCAGGTCCCATTGGTCATGGTTCCTGGTCAATGGGAGTGCTGAGCCGGTGCTCCCTGTGGCCCACCCGCCTAGGAGCCAGGCCTGCTGCTGCTGGCCACTTCTGGGGCGCAGCACTGAGACAGGACAGGTAGGGAGTAGCCTGCCTTAGACCCACAGCACCGCCAACTGGACTTTTAATGGCCCCGTCAGCATTGCTAACCAGAGCCGACAGGGTCCCTTTTCGACTAGGCATTCCATTTGAAAACCGGACACCTGGCAACCCTAGCCAGTGCCCTATACGTGTACAAGCTTCTCTCTCTTCACAAAGTAGCCCACCACCTTCACTTGAGACCCTACAAACATACACTGGCCATCCTCTTGCTAGGGCCCACACTCTCTCACACTAGCAGCTATCCATATTCCCATGGCCCAGTGGAGAACAGAAATGTCACATGTTTAGCTGATCTGCAATTGAGATGGCAACTAAGCAGCCTTTATTTTGCTGTTCTCCCTGCTGACCATAAAGGTCAGTCACATGCAAATTATTCAATGAGCTGATTTGTAAATAATTTGCATTAAACATTACACATGTTGCTGGACAGAACTTGGCAGCTATGCACTAGCTCCCCCGGGGAGGGCCCCGCTGTCACATAATCTAGCAATAGTGCCAAGAACAAACAGGCCTGCAAAATCATGAGATCTTTTGAAAAAATATATATTTTTAAAAATTTAACTTAATAGTTTTTGATCATTTAGGTTTCACTTTTCAAGCTGAGGAAAGACAGAAGGAACATAAAAGACGGGTAGAACTCAGACAGATGGGGATTCAAACAGAAGTTTTAGCTCAAGGATCTTCCAGATGGAATCATTTTGCATTACGTGTCTTATTTTGCATTCAGTAGAATTAAATACAAATATATTCTGTGTTCTCTTTGATATTTTCTTTTGGTGTAAATCCAATATATATTTTCCAAAGGGAAAAGATTACTGACCCATATTTGATGTAATTACATGAATTTATAAAAAGTATGGGTCCAATCCTGTTCCCAGAAATCAGTGAAAAAACTTCCACTGACTTCAATAAGAGAAGGATCAGTCTTCATGTTTGGATAACTCAAATTCTTTTTGTCATTGCTCTTAACACAGTCTCTGGTCTCAGGTAATTGTTGGCAGCACAGAACCACATTTGATACCATTTTTGTGTTCCTGAGAGTAGCATCATTTGACTGCAAGGAATTGTAAGCAGCTAGCATCAGGCCAAGAATGTCATCAAACATAAACGTAAAATGAAACACATTTATTGTAAATAATAGGCCAGATGCTCGGAACATAGTACACTAAATTTAGCCAAAATCTTTGATATCAATGAGAATTATTTATTGGCACCAAAGCCATTAGATCCATAAATCCAGACATGTAGAATTGCAAATCTTTGGTCCTTGGGATGGAGAGGAGACTAGACAAGTCCCCTCAAGTACTTTATACAGGCACCTTTGTGTATTTGCTGCTTCCATCTTTTTTCCTTCTTAGGGCTTGTCTACATGTGGGTCCGGCCTACATTACAAAGTTTTGCCAGCATAACTATTTCGGTTAGGAGTGTGAAAAAATTATGCCCCTAACCAACATAGCTAGGATGGCCAAATCCCTTAGTGTTGACACAATTATACTGACAAAAGTGTCCTTCTGCCAGCATAATTTATATAATACAGGGATGTGGTTTAACTATGCTGGCAGAAGAATTCCTTTTGCCTCAATACAAGCAGTGTCTCCACTAGGGGGCTTTGCTAGCAATAGCTATATTTGTATAGGTATGCTAAGAAGTGTTTGTAGTGTAGACCAGGCCTCAGGAGACTTCATCTGAATCAACTCATGGTGTGAATTTAAAGTGCATAAATTAAAGTGCATTGAATCCTTGTATGGATACTCAGCTTCAGAAGTGGCCTTTAAGGAGTGAACTAAGGCCATTTTACTTCTGAATTAAAGCATCCACAGAGGGGGTTTAATGCTGTTTAATTTATGTGCATTTACTTCACAGCTTCCATTGATTTGTCTTAAACTTTCCTGAGTGTTCCCATGTAGACAAGCCCTCAATGTCAGTCTTCCAACTGCTTCTTGTAGAGGTGGGCAAATTATTCATAGTGAAAAATTTATTCCGGGGAAAAAAAGCACTCCACCTGTACAAAGCCCCTATAATCAAGCTCAATATAGCTGGAGTTGGAGAGGTCAGGAAGTGGAATCCAACCCCAAAACCCACAAGCAGCGAATGGAGCTGCTGTGCAGTCTCCTTGAGGCTGCTATTCCAGCTGGCTTGGAATAGTAACCACAGTCCCTGCAGGTCAATTGTGATAGATATTGGGGCCACTGGATCTGTGGCACTTCTCCAGTTATGGCCTTCTGTGCTGGCCTGCGTGGCCTTGGTGCAGAAACCCTCTGTACAGCCCAGAGTGGGTTCTCAAGCACCTTTGCACAGACAATATGTAATGCCAACAGACCCGTTTTTGTGGCTGGCAGGATCAAACCTGGGACCTCTGAAGCTAAATGTGTGAGTCTCTTAGCCAGGGCCAGCTCCAGGCACCAGTGAAGGAAGCAGGTGCCTGGGGCGGGCAATAGAAAGGGTGGCCCTCCCTACGTTATTGGGGCAGCATGTCCGGGTCTTCAGCGGCAATTCCGCAGCGAGTCCTTCATTCCCTCTCTTCCTCTTCGGCGGCAGCTCAATTGGGTTTTTCTTTTTTCTTCGCCGCTTGGGGCAGCAAAAAAGCTGGAGCCGGCCCTGCTCTTAGCCAAGGCTGTAGCAGACTCATCAATCTCTAGGTGGTCTAGGTGCCACTAGAGGGGGACTGAGCACCACACTCAGCAGGCCTGGATTACAATTGCATGGATTCAAAGATTTTAAGGACAGAAGGGATCATTAGATCATCTAGTCTGACCCTGCTGTATAACATAGGAAATAAAACCATCATAATAGTCACTTCTGGCCTTAAAACCTATGAACCTATATGGTCTATGAGTCTATGTAATGGGTGGCTGTGTACCTGAACCGAGATAGCACCAGTATGCTAGCTAAGAGGATGGACAGAACTGTGAGGGACAGTTTAACAAACAAAAAAAAGAAAAGGGCCTATAGAGTAGTCTGTATAGAAGTTAGAGAAGAAAACAATGTTGCTAAATGGTACAGAAAATAGAGAAAATAAGTATAGCGTGAAAGTCCTTAAATACTGCTATTTTTATTAAAAGACTTTCTCCCACTTAATTCCAACTGTTCTTTGACTGCCTCTCTATCTTTTCAGACTCCTTTCTTTTATTTTTTCCTGAGAATTTAATGGTTATACTATGTTCACTTGACCTGGCAATGGTTGGGCGGGCCTCCTACAGCTGAAATAGAATCTTTTGGGGTTCATTTTATAGAAGTTTTGACACTGACATCATTTGGGCCCAGTCTTGAAGTCAGTGAGAGTTTTAGTAGGAGCAAGATCGGATCTACACATGTAACTTTGATCTAATGGAGATCAGCATGAAGGCACCATTTTCCTTAAGATGAGCTATTAGCTTTGAGATTTAAAATTGGTGGTACAGTCTCTTCCCCAGAAATATGCAAAGCCCAACTATCTTTAACATTTCAATTAATATATGCCCAGGGCCAGCTCTACGTTTTTTGCCGCCCCAAGCAGCAAAAAAACAAAAACAAACAAAAAACCAACCTGCCGAATACACCACCGGCGGAAAAAACAGGAACATTGGAGGGAGCTGGCGCCGAATTGCCGCCGCTGGCGAGACCCGAGTCAGAGGAGAACAGCAGGAGTGCCGGCCCTTCAGCAGCACCGCCCCAGGCACCAGCTTGCTTAGCTGGTGCCTACACCCGGCCCTGTATATACCATTTCTCTCTGCATTTAGCCCTCAGGTTTATTTAACTCCTTACTTTGTCCAAATTTGGAAGCTGTAATTAAGAAAACTATTGCTGAGAAAAATTACTTTTCAGACAAGTAGCTTGTAGAAAAAATATCAAGCCACACACCTTTTCTATCTGAAAATGACATTTCTTGCAATAGTTTTTAAATTGCCCAGTTTTATTAGAAATACAAACTTGAATTAATCTATTGTCTAAATAATTCTCCAAAAAGTTAAAGGTTGCAGAGAAAATCAATTCCTGGTTCACATCTGCCCTCCTGAATTCTTATTGAAAAAAGTTCAGATTGGGGCAAACTTTAAAATAAAAAGTTCTCAACTTCCTAGAATCTTTGGCAAGTTCATGCTTTTTTATCATGCTAGACATGTGTCATTTGTCCTTTTCTTGATATCTCTCAATCTTTGCCAATATGAACCACAATGAAAAGAGAGAAGAAAAGTTTCAAAGTATGGACCATTCTGGGAATCAAGAAAATAAAGATTTATAGAGAGTTGGTGTAGGTAGAATCTGCTATAAATTATGCACCATAGATACATACTAAAGAATCAAATCAATTTCAACTGTCATATCCCACTGTGAAATATAAGAGCACATTTTCTCATTTTGCACCTGGGGAATATGATAAACTGGCAATATAGTTCTATCAAGGATATAGAGCAATGCTCTCTTCCTCACAGCAGGATATTAACAAATAAGACAACAATATATATGAATTTTCATTAGAACAGAAAAAGGAGAAGTACCCGACAGATAAAATAGAAAATATGAACTTTGCCCTCTACCTTCAAAGAGAAGTAAAATAGTTATTATAATGATTAATGGAAGACCCTTAGCTATAAGCATGTTGTGCACTTTAGGAATCACTCTATATAACCCTCTCATACATAATCACATCATATTTTGGAAAAACAGGTTGAATATAAAGCTTATTCATTTACTTAAGAGCCTCTTGAAAAGTAAATAGATCACAAACAGGAGACCGTCTAGTCATATTACACCTCATAAAGAAAGCAACATCATAAACTATAGGGCACAACAGAGCAAACAAAGATGTTAAATAAAAACAATGAATTTCAGCAGAACAAATTATGGAAGCATGAGGGAGTTGCTAGGACTAATCAAATGACATGAAGCAACAGATAAGGACAGGCTGACGCACAAAAGATTTAGAGAAAAAATAATTTACTGTAAATACACTTGAACCAACAAATAAACAAAAAAAAAAGATACAATTTTGCAGTCCTTACTCAAGATTAAATAATTCCCTCCTTAGGGAAGGAAAATTCAGTGGGAGTTACGCATACCCTGCAGAGGAATGGAGGAACAAATTGGTTCCTTCAGGTTTTATTCAAGTAGCTTCTGTGTGATCATTCCACTCGGACAATGTTCGCCTTCCACTTACTTGTAAAACAAGCTGGGGAGTTCGGGTTCAAAAGGCTTGATAGGCATATGGGAAGTGTGGCTTTGTACTCAAAACTCAGGGCAAATATGGAGAGCTGTGCAGCATTAAGGAAAAAAATTCACCTCGCACTGCACTTTTTGGATCACATTGTGTGGCTGACTCCAAACACTCCAACAGCAGGTTTCTCATCACAGAGGGGGTTTCTATGTAAGATAAGGATTGGCATTATTTTATGAGATAAATCTCTATGGGTTTTGAGGAGGATGCTTTGTAGAACAGCTACTCCTCCCAGCTTCATCCATCCACCCTGTCCCACCAATCCCTCTGAAACCATGGAGCTGTAAGTCTGTGAGGGACTTCAGGGAGAGGTTGATAGTGTTGTTTCTGCAAATCTTTTCCCAGTCTGGGGATACTTGCAGATATTTCAGCTCCTTGATGCTTGGTCCCTAGTCCTACCTCAGTTCTCACTGGTGTCAGTGTGAGATTTGCCTCCAGGAACATATGATGAATATCACGGATTTTTAGCAGGTAAAACTCATAGCCCAATTCCTGGAACTAGCTTACAGTCAGAGTAGCCTGGCTGTACACTGGGTATTTCCTCGGGGTGTTGGAGGGCAGGAATCCTCTCACTTGAAGCCACAGAGTCCACCACAACTGCTACTACAACCTCAAGACTACAGCAGCCCAGACTGCCATTGGGCTCCCTTACCATCCTCCCTTCTACAGGGGAAAATGTTTGACTGGATCTATATACTTGTGAATCCATTAGCCCTCTCCTGATTTATCCTGCATGCTGGGAGTCAGTGAGATATAGCAGAATACAGCTTCATAGCCTGTATCCCCAAATCCTGCCCTCCTTTTCTCCTCTGAGAGAACTGGTCTGACTTAGGTGGGTCAGGGCACTCCATAGCCAGAGAGGAAGAGGCAGGATTTGGCCCTCTGTATTACTATACACAATACACAAAGAGTTCTGCCCTGACATTCGACTCCTGGATTCATTACCTATTTTCTGTATTACGTTGTTCCCTGAAATTGAAAAAGCCATACATAGGAAAAGGAATCTGGACACACAGTACATATATACGGGTTTCAGAGTAGCAGCCGTGTTAGTCTGTATTCGCAAAAAGAAAAGGAGTACTTGTGGCACCTTAGAGACTAACCAATTTATTTGAGCATAAGCTTTCGTGAGCTACAGGTCACTTCATCGGATGCATCCAATGAAGTGAGCTGTAGCTCACGAAAGCTTATGCTCAAATAAATTGGTTAGTCTCTAAGGTGCCACAAGTACTCCTTTTCTTTTTGCGAGTACATATATACATTTTTGTAAATCAAAATGACAATTATCCATGCAAGACAAATGACTTAAATTACATTTTTAATGTATGTCAGATACGCAAATACAAAAAAAATATGTTCTCAACATTCTTTTATTTACTTAGTTTAACTCTTCAGTGAACAGAAGTACATCTATTAACAATGTTTTGCCCAGGTCCAGCCTTAGGTCAAAACATCATCCATGACAACAGCAAAAAAAAAAAAAGACTTTTCCATCCTCTCCGCCCCCCACTCCCGCACCACACGGACACTCAGAGTTTGAAAAAGGAAAAAAAGGGTTGTAAAAGTTTGTTAAAAGTATCTATCATCCAACTAAAAGGATAAACCCCACTCCTGGAGTTGGAGAAAATGCCACTGGTCTCTGATCAACATCTTATAATATGCTGTATGACCTCTGGGAAGCTTGCAGCACATATTGTAATTAAAAATAGCTTTCAGCGTGATCTGTATTTGAGAGGTCTCCTATATAATGTAAGCTCTTCAAGGCAGGGACTCTCGTATAGTGACTTACACAATAGGGCCTATTCTTGATTGATCTCTAGGCACTACTGTAACAAACATGATTAATTATAACAGTAAATAAGCCATAAGACTGGCTATTTTCTCTGTTCTGATGAATTCTTACTATAAAAAGTAGTTGATTGATTTTCATTCTGGCAAAAAGTGCCCAACGGAGAGCCCTGAAGACTTCTATGCCCAGAACTGGTACAGCACAAGCAGCCCACTTCACCACACTGAGTTGCCAATGTGCTTCAGGCTTGACAGGGCTCCCTGCCAGGGGATGAATGAATTCTTTGCATTAGGAAATACTGAACAGTGTTCAGAGAGAAACAACATTCAAACACTACAGAGCTGTTCTATATATAAACTGGTGACCTAACGATGAAAGGCTCTGCTTGCTATTACTGATCCATTGAGTCAGCCATTCGGAAATACAACTTAAAAGGTGTTTAATAAAACAATAGGCATTTGGTTACTTTAGACTGAGATACCAAATGGAAGATGCTTTTTAATCTTTTAAAAATGATTCCCATTTGATACTTTTACTTTAAAACCAAACACAGAAGTAATAGCTATTTTACCTTTACATTCTTTCAAAGGTCCAAATTCCACTATCCTTACTTGTGCAATAATCCTACTGAAGTCAGTGGGTAAAATCCTGGCCCCATTGAAGTCAATGGCAAAACTCCCATTGACTTCAATGGAACCATGATTTTGCTCAGTGGGACTATTCATGTGGTTAAGGAAGCAGGATTTCATGCTATTTGTAACTTTCACTGACTTCAGTATGAGTTAAGGGAATGGAAGGACTGCAGATCTGGCCCCTCTGCATATGCATAGCTTCCACTATGAGGTGTGAAAGAATAGTGAAAAGTACAGATGCCTAATTAACTTATTCCAGTTCTAGTGATTAGATTTACAGTAAGCCTTTCACACTGCAATTATTTCACATGCTGTTATATTTGTTTCTAAAGATGTTTTAAAGTTTCTTTGAACACAAATATATATCATAGGTCCCAATCCACTAATGAATAGGGTTAATCAGCTTCTATCTGAACAAACAAATGTTCCATTAACTAATACCCAAGGTTCTATTTTCACTATTTTGGGGAAAGAGCTGAGATTTTAACAAATAAAATCAAATACTTGTGCTGTAAGTTTCAGAGCAATATATACATCATTCTGATGTGTCGGAATTTAATCTGAAGTCTGGTTACTGAGGTAGAACAACTTGAACTGATTTCAAGCTGCTTAAAAGATATTCTGCAATTCAAATAGAGAGAGGTGATGACCGCAGAACAATGGACATCTGTTTTTAATGTATCTCCAGACATTAAGGGCTCATCCAGCCTTACCAATTGACTTCAGTAGATTTTGGATCAGGCCCAGAAAAACAGGTTTGAGTCAGATCTACATAATAAATCAATTCACAGCACATCCTGTATTTGCAATGTATGGACATAAAAGCTTGAAGTTAAACAGGCTGTTGGAATAATTATTTATTTCAAAATGGCTACCTTCAAGGACTTTTAGATCAAAATTTTGGTTTAATGCAGAGAAAAATATAGTTTTTGTTAGTCTGTCAATAGGTTAACATGTTGTTTCTTAAAAAATATTTTCAGATGGCATATGTATCTGTTCTAAAAATAGTCTGCACTCTGAATCTCTTTATCATGGACCAGAAGGTTAAAACATTTAAGAAGAAACTAATATCTAGGTCAATACAAAAAGAAAAGGAGTACTTGTGGCACCTTAGAGACTAACCAATTTATTTGAGCATAAGCTTTCGTGAGCTACAAAAGCTTATGCTCAAATATATTGGTTAGTCTCTAAGGACCACAAGTACTCCTTTTCTTTTTGCGAATACAGACTAACACAGCTGTTACTCTGAAATAGGTCAATACAGTATTTTTTTCTCTCTAAAAAAAATCTTGATACTGTTATTTGCATGTTATCACATCAGCTGTTTTTTCAGTACTATGCATGCATTTTTGACAAAGGGTCTATGGCAAGTAGTTAGCAACTCTAGTTAAAAACTCAGTTTTTAAGGTCCTTATTAAAGTCACTGCCATGAATAGCCAGGGTTAATTAGTAATTAATAACTGCTTATTTTGAAAAACTGTGAAAAAGGGCCAAATATATTCTCTTGTACTAGAATAAATGGACTGGCAGGTTAAAATATGCTGCTGCTATGGAAAATCTCATCATTTGTTTGTGTGATATCCACAAAACTATAGGTCTGATAATTACATCCGTGACTTATGTATGAAATTCTCTTCTATTCAAAGGGCTTGCACAATAGCCTGTGCAGCTCCTAGGCATATCTTGCAAGTCTAATTAGGATTAAGTGGTGTATAGGCCTTGTGTGGGATCTCTGCACAGGAGGTAAATTTTTCAAAACCCTCAGGGTCATCTGCAGGTTTAAAGCTGCTCTATTGAGTTTTCTGAACGATGACATGCATTTCTATTTTGTACTAGAACCTCTCCAGTAGAACTCAGAGGAAAGAGGAGGAAGAGATCTGGCTGTGTTTAAACAGGATTCACTTTTGGCAGTGCCTTAGGATGGGTCCTTAAAGAAAAAGGTAGAACATCAAAGGGAGAAGATTCAGGTGCAGGGAAGGAGACAGGGAAAGAGAGAGGGAAAGGCAAAGAGGTTGAAGAGATATTTGTGTGAGTTTTGGATCCATGTAAGCTAGGCTATAAATTCAGTTGTTTCTGATGAAATCACTAGGGGGTCCTGATCCAGGCCCATAGTTTGGCATCAGGACCCCCTACCCCTGCTGGCATTAATTTTTTATTTTATGTAAGCCAACAGCGTAGACTGATTGTGTTTGGGTATGCACCATGTGTTGGGCATTGTAGTGTGAACAACGTGAAGTAAAATTCACCATAAATAGCAAATACAAGTTAGACTTACCAAAATGTGCTTACTGATGGTGAATTTTTATTCTATTTGTGGAGCAAATTCCACAGAAATCGTCAGTGCTTTTTTCTTTAAGACTAATTTGTGGGTCTGAATGTTAAATGTGTTTCTTTGTAATGTTCCTCTTAATTTTTAGTCATACAGCAGTTATCTACAATACCTTCAATACACACAAAATATATTTGCTCTAGCTGAATTATATCACTAAGATGTGCTAACAAACATCCATGTAATCAGTTATAAAGAAATAAAAACAAAATAGTGCTTTTATATTTCTTGTCATTAAAACTAATTTTCCAGTGTCTGAAGTGCTAATAGAAATCTGCAGTAATGTCCACTTTTTGCTTTTCTTGGTGCTTGTAAGTTACATTTTTAAATGTAGTTGTTGAGCCTCTGTACAGGGGATTTGTTCCCTAAAAACAACAACAAAAGAAAAAAGCTAGTAAGTTAAATATAATTTTTCTTAAATCTGCCATTTGACCATTGACTCATTTGCATAGGTATGTAGGTGCAATCCGTTAACTTTAATGCTACCTCTTTAGCTTTACAGCAGTGTGGGTCATCATCATGTAAATGATTCCTGACCTGATTCAGTCTGGTGATGCAAACCACACACAAACTCAGTAATATCTTTCATTCCTTATATGTGCAAGTAATGTGCTTATTGCTGTATTACGGAATATAGCAAGTAAATTTGTCATGTGCGGATCCACTGAAGATCGTAATATGGCATAATTATGATCAGGCTACACAGAGCATAACAAATCAATCCAGAACTAGGAAAAATGTAACAAACAAACCTGTCTCCCAGGTTAAAAAAACAAATCTAGTGAAACAGTATGTTGTCAAAGATGTAGTTAACCATGTGTCTTAGATTATTTTCATGCAGAGCATCATGACTGGATCATTCTAGAAGGAAAAGACTATAAAAAGTGTTTTCTGTAAAGGGTCATTTAAATTGTTTATGTTGCCACCATTCCCCTACTTGATCTCTGCAGGCTACTCAGATGAAAGGGTTGTTTCCCTGGTCCCTTGATAGTAGATGTAACAGAGTGGCAGATCAGTCTAAAACTTCCCAGTTTTAATCACATATAACTATGAATAATCAAATAATAGATTTATTATTTCTAGCACTCAGAACTATGGGCCAAGGAAAAAACAGCAATAGATGCGTTTTAAAATGATAGTAAGAACACCGTGTACACTTATTACAGAATTAAAAACTTTATATACAGGAGAAGTCATGCATCAATCCCCCTTCAGGCAAGTGTGCTTTGCTGGCCTGCACCTGTGGAATAAGATCCCTTCCAGTGGTATCAGCGGTTTTGTTCTATCTGAAACTACAGATCTCCTTGCCTTGAGGATTACAAAGCTGTCCAAGTTCTTAACACACAGTCATTTACCACCCACAATGAGCTTGAGCACTCCTTCTCCCCTTGAGGCCAGTCCCTCACTGAACCACCTTCCTTACGTAGGCACTTAAAAGTTGCCTCCAGATGGCATTTCTGCTTTCGACATTGACACTGAAATGTCTCTCCTCAAAGTTCCCCATCACATCGCCGAATCCTTCAAGCAGAGAGTGTCTAATTACACAGATGGTCGAATTATATTTTGCAGTACAATTTCCTGAATTATTTTTAGGCAAATTCTCTCCATTCTTCTTCCACTTTTCCCTCATTCTAACAATCTTCAGGTGAATCCCCCATGCCCACCCTAGACCACAGAAACTGGCTGGATGCAGCTTTCTCAGCAGCTTGTCAATGTTATGGTCAGATGCAGCTACTGGAGGCGAGGTGTCCTGGCTCTCGTATGGATTCCCTCTGTGGTCTCTAGCAAGTGCCTTAACTACCTCAGTTGTCTGTGTGCAAAATGGTGCTAATACTACTTTCCTACCTGAGGATTAGTTAGATGATGAAGGAGAAGTGCTTTGAAAATGAAAGGTGCTAGATAAGTATTAGGTAATGCATATCAGTTCCAGCTTTAATTAATTACCAACCCATGTCAATGCTCAATGTGTTATTTTCTGTTTTAGATTTTTAACCACAAAGTTTGCACCTTAATTTCAATTATCTGCCAATCCTAGATAAAATGTTCTGTAGTCGCTTTGGGGGTGCGGGGGAATGATTCACCATTAAACTGCTCCATTAATTTTAAAGATATTATTCATTTGTCAAGCCTGTTTTTTTCCTATAAAAACATAAATTTGTGCCAATTAGTATATGTAATGTATATTAACATAAATGTGTTCATTGCTTCTTTTAATCATGTTTAAACAAAGTTGTAGCAACTCACTAATCTGCAGTTGATATTGCATGTCTTTTCAGGTCTGCTGGTTAACCCAGTTTTACTGCTACCAGCACAGTGAAATGTTTTCTGTTTGAATAAAAATGTTCTCGCAAAATGCTGCTTTTATATGCAAGTAGTACTAATGAGGCAGTTGGAGTGTTTGTTGTATAGCAACATTGACATTACCATTATTTGGCCATGCAGAGAACTAAGGGGGAGTAAGAGCTGTTCAGAGTGTGGCTCTGGCTACAGGGGGAGATCAGAGAATGCTCAATCAGGACTCTCCACTGTAAGCAAGTGGTGTGGGGGGAGGAAGACAGGGAATGGATGGGGCAGGGAATGGGAACCTTGGGTCCACCATGCTACTCACCAGTCAGAATAGCTGGCTGAGTTCACAGGGTGGGAGAGCAAACTGCACTCCAAAACAGGGGTGAAGTAACTTACTCATCAGAGGAAGGGGAGAACTGGAGTGGAATTGTATTTGAGACATAATTCTTTGCCTGAGCTTCTCTTGGAATGGCACAGTTGCACACTGTCCCTTGCTCTGGACTGAGCTTAGTGGCTCAATTTAGCTCAAAGTGCTTTCCAAACTATGTTGTAAGCTGCTGAGTGCCTTCAGTCTTCATAGTCAATGGAAGTCGAGGATGCTCAGCTCCTCACAAGATCAGGGTCTCTGATTTTGCTTACCCATGTAGTACAGGCATTTCTGGGGTGAAATGCATCAGCTATTTAAGAGATGAGCCTAAACCTTGGAACAAAGTTCACAGCTTACACCTAGCTCCATAACATAAGAACAGCCATACTGGGTCAGACCAATGGTCCTTCTAGCCCAGTATCCTGTCTTCCGATAGTGGCCAGTGCCAGGTGCTTCAGAGGGAATGAACAGAACAGGTAATCATTAAGTGATCCAGCCCCTGTCACCGATTCCCAGCTTCTGGCAAACATCCCCAACTTAAACATCCTTGAACATGGGGACAGTTCAGATCCAGAACCTTGACATGTGGGAGTTTGGTTTTGCCTGTTATAAAACTTTAAGGGTACACAGCTATGCACTCCTTTCAGAACAAAACCTGAAGCAATGCAGAAAACCTCTGTGGTTCCAAGCTTTGGATGAAAACGAGGCTTCTTTATCTTTTACACAAACTTTTAGCCGAGGTTCAGGATCCTGAGATGCATGTAAACCTCAGAATGCTCAAGTGGCCTCCCACTTCCCCAAGAGGTCTCCTCCCACAGGCCTGTGATCTTTCATTTATCTGTTGTCAGTCTTCTTGGGGCATAGCAGTGGCTTCCCCATCTCCTACCAGTGTCACTATGGGAAGCTAACAGGCCTTGGAAATACCTTCTCTCCCACTTTCAGCAAGAGAGGTGGAAGTGGAAGACATATGCTGTCAGAATTCTATTCAGCTCTACTGTAGTCAGACACTTCAGACTGTACCACATGGTTAATTAGGGAAACCCCAGGGATTTTCAGGGCTAACACTAGGTATGTTAATGCTGGTTTCCAGTGCCCTTTGTCTGGCCTCACTGATTTTCCCTTCAAAAGCACCTTTATTTTCCCTCCTGATGCCTCTTCTATTTCTTCACCTACCTCTTACCAGCATTGGCTAACCAAAGGCATTATGGAAAAATTCTTGGAGTCAAATTGTACCTATTTTTCTTTCTCAGATGCTGGAGAATAATGTAGTGACTGGTCCTGCTGAAGTGTGTCAATCATGATGCTACTCTGCTCAGTGTTGCTTTGCCTTAGTCAATGAATCACTATTTAATTCATCATAATACTATTGCAAAAGAGCAAAAGTTCCAGGCAGAAGGAACAGGGGAAAAAGAACATGTGATATTTACGGGAACAAGACTGTGCCTCTAATATTAATCAAGCTATTCACTAACAGATGTATATAAAATGATTCATTAGATGCATGTGTCAGTTAAAAAACCAACATCTCAGTGCATCATATTTGTGCGTGGAAGAAATAAAATGAAGAATATTAAAATCCATCTATTTTTCATTCATTCCTAAAAACCCATTACAATTTTAATTTATAGCATGCTATATAGTGAAAAATCTACTGACAAGAGCATGGTTTGAGAAATCTGTCCAATTCCTTTATTATTTGAGAACCATTGAGCCAAATCAGAGAGACTTATATAAAATTAATGCAAGTACATACCGTTTGCCATTTGGCCTTTGATCTTTCTGCTTCAAACTTGGCAACCTCTTTTCGGTCTTGAAAAGAAACTAGCAATTTCCATATACAAAGCAGAACAATGCCCATCAGAAGGATAGCAAGAGAAACACCCAACATTATCATTGGAATGTTTGGAGGCTGTGGGCAATCTGTGGAAACAAAGCAAGGTATGAGTGTTATTTACAAGTATAGCTAATTAAAAACAGCTGAGAGGAACCTGCTTGTTTTCCTTGCTGGGTGTTGCATGTGCCTTTTCTTTCAAGTTCATGTACGTTTGCAGTCCCTGAATACAAACCCAAGAATTCAAAGTGAAACTCAGCTGAAATATTTCAGAGTAGCAGCTGTGTTAGTCTGTATTCGCAAAAAGAAAAGGAGTACTTGTGGCACCTTAGAGACTAACCAATTTATTTGAGCATAAGCTTTAGTGAGCTACAGCTCACTTCATTGGATGCATTCAGTGGAAAATACAGTGGGGAGATTTATATACATAGAGAACATGAAACAATGGGTGTTACCATACACACTGTAACCAGAGTGATCACTTAAGGTGAGCTATTACCTGAAGCCACCATTTAGCTCCGATTTCCATGAAATTCAAACCAGGTTTAGGAAAAGGTTTGAGAAACTGGTCCAGAAGGATTATACTGCAAGGGTAAAAAGTATTCACTATGGAGGTTTCCCATAGCTCTAATACAAAATTAACTAGATATAGATTCTCTGGAGTAAATTTGGAACACCAAAAAAAAAAGTGATTTTTCCAAAAGAAATGAGAAAAGTGGTTGGCTTAGTGGTAGCATGAAGTCTCACAATAGTCTCACTTCTTGGATTTACGGCACACAGGCATATTGCAGAGGGAAAGATGCTGATTAGATTGTCGGCTTTTTAGTGGATGACTACTAAAACTTATGCTCTAATAAATTTGTTAGTCTCTAAGTTGCCACAAGTCCTCCTTTTCTTTTTACTAACACAGGGAAACAGCATTGGTGAAATGGAGAAGCTTGTGGGGAATGGCATCTCAAAAATAAAGAAAAGCAAGAAAATCCAATATTCCCCTTGAAATGCCTCAGATGTGGGACTGGGATTTGACTCAAATAAATAAGACTAGAGTTGCTCGGATAAAGTTACAACAGAACCATTTTCCATCAGAGAATGCAGTTCTGTCGAAAATCGAAACACTGGGAAATCATGTCAATTTTGCAGAAAGTTCATTTAGGAGAAAAAACAAGGGGAAAAGTTCAGACAACGTTGAAATGTCTCATTTCAACATTTTCAAGACGAAATATTTCAATTTTTTATATTGAAACAACTTTTTGTTTGGAATTTTTAAAACCCTGTATGATTCCTTTATATTACAATATGTAATGTAACATTTTTAAAAAAAATCATATCATCAGTGAAACATCTTGATTTTGTCCAAACAAAATGTTCCGATTGATCCAAAATGATTATTTTTCTGGAATTTTCCTTCATGGAGCATTTTGAAATGTTCAGGTTTTGTTCTGATTCAGAGTGAAGCCACATTTTGAAATATCAAAATTCTCTGCAAAACAGAATTTCCATTTTCCACACAGGTCTAAATGAGATATAGAAAGACTTCTGCTGTTTTCTTATGTCCACTGCCATAATGTAAACAGTACTGCTAACCTAGCTCCCACTAGAGTCCATGACAAAACTCTCATTGACTTCAGTTGGGCAGATCAGACCCCTAGAAACTAAACTGAAGTTGCTTTGTCTTGGGCTCCATTGATCTGAATATACTCATAAAAATACAGACATGGTCTTGCCCACATGAATCCACTGAGTTCTGAACAGATGTCATTGTCAGCCCTATCTGAAATGGTCATGTCCTTTTCATTCAGTGACCAAACCTCATGAGTAAAGATGGAGTGAAGGTAAGCTGAAGTATTGGATAAGGAGATACTGCATAAAATCAGATGCCCAATTTTCAAACAAAAGCACCTAAGTAGGACTCAGAATAACACACTTGATTGCTCAGTTTGGTACTTCAGTGCATATATGTTCATTATACACATCTGGGTGCTAATTACAAGGGTCCAGGTGTGGGATTTGTAAATGTTGATAGGGTGCCTGTGTTTAAAAACAGGAACTAACATCTTTGAACCAGACAGAAGTATTCTAGATACCTCATTTTTGGAAATGTTTCACTTTCATTTCCATGGTGAATGTAAGTTGTTACCATGCTAGAAGTTCAATACCACTTTTTAAATGGTTTCATTTTGCTGTTGTTCTATAAATGCTAGCTAGCAATCCTAGATCAAACATGGGCATTTTAGAATAGAAAATCACTATTATTCTGGGATAGATTTTTTTTTCTAGAACTCAACATAATAATAGGCTTGTAAAGCCAAGAGGGCATGTTCTTTTTGTCAGCTCTCAATTAAAGGATCATTTTAATATTAACCAGTATTACTCATAAAAGTCAATTACTATTTTATGAAATTTTCTTCTGAACCATGGTCTGACGACATTTAGAATTCATTTCAGTTTGGCATAATTTACACAGATTTTATTTTGCATGACTATTTTGATTGATGTCATTATGCAACTCATTTTGAGAGGTCTAGTTTGAACACTGGAGGAAGGCATTAGCTGTTCGTGCAGACTGAACTTCAGATCCACAAGTGAAAATGAGCTTTGGAGTGTTCATGGTGTTCTCATCTTATTTCACATTTGCATACATCACAAAACCACAGCATAATTGTTCCTCTGCTTGAGACAGGCTCAGAAGTGGAACAGATTAGAATTTAGGTTTATTGTCAGAATTCTGTGGGGAATGCTGCAAAGCATTTGCATGCAGTATGCCTGCGTTAAGCTATTTCTATCAATCCTTTTTAAATTAACATAGTAAATATATTTAATAAAGAGACTACCCTACAGCTATGAAAATATTTTATGATCTTGAATCTGGGGAGTGCAGTTTACACATGTGTATACCTTCCATCTTTTTTGTAAAGCTTTGTTGCAACATTCTTTGGTATAAAGCTACTGTATATAATGGCACACTACTATTATTAAACAATAATATTCTTACAGAAGTAGCTGATTATTTCCAGTGCAATCACTTTAATTCCTGAGACAGATACTGCAGAAACACTGCACACAGAATAAATAAAGAAGATGAATGGCTGGAGAACTTTTCCAAACCTCAAGTTATACTGCCAGAAGGAAAGAAAGCATGTGCAGTGCTTTCCTTAATGATGTAACTAACTTTTAGCAGTGAGACACTGGGTGTGTCTAGGGTTGGCAGGCATCTGGTTTTCAACTGGACTGCCCAGTTGAAAAGGGACCCTGGCAGCTCCAGTTAGCTCTGGCTGTTAAAAATCCAGTTGGCGGCAAAGCAGGGGCCTGGGGCTAAAGCAGGCTCCCTGCCTGCTCTAGCTTTGCGCCGCTCCTAGAAGCAACCGCTATGTCTTTGTGTTCCCTGGTGCATGGGTGACCAGGGAGGCTCCACGTGCTGCCCCTGCGCCAAGTGCCGGCTCCACAGCTCCCATTGACCGGGAACCACAACCAATGGGAGCTGCAGGGGCGGCACCTGCGGGCATGAGGGCTGCGCACAGAGCCTCCCTGGCTGCCCAAGCACCCAGGGACTTGGCGGCCACTTCCTGGGAGCCGCAGTAAGCACCACTGGGACCCTACTCCAACCCCCTGCCCGGAGTCCTGTCCCACACCCAAACTCCCTCCCGGAGCCCTCACCCTGCACCCTCCCAACACCTCAACTCCCTGCCCCAGCTGGGAGCTCTCTCCCATAACCTGAACCCCTAATTTCTGGCCCCACCCCTAGCCCAGAACCCATACCCCCCACATCCGAACCCCCTACTCCAGCCCAGAGCCCTCTCCTTCACTCCAAACCCATCATTCCTGGCCCCACCCCAGAGCCCATACCCCCAGCTGGAGCCCTCATACCGCACCAACACCTCAACCCCCTGACTCAGCCCTTTGAAAGTGAGAGAGGGTGGGGGAGAAGGAGCGACAGAGGGAAGAGGTGTTTGGTTTTGTGCCATTAGAAAGTTGGCAACCCTAGGTGTGTCCAAAAATGTATTTGTCTGCCTGGAAATAGGCTGTCTAGTAATTGAGAAGAAGAGTGTGTTCTCTCATGTCCCACATAATTAGGATCTTTAAATGAAAGACAAACACAATAGATAAAGAAATATTTTTAAATGAAAGGACATACCTTATTAAAAATGACTGTTCAATATCTAGGGTAACTTTGTGAAAATCATTCAAAACTTGGTAATAGTGCTGTGTTAAATGTAATTATGTGGGCTAGGCATGATTTTAAAAATATTTGCACATCATATAAAATATTTGCTTCATCATGTCTAGTGTAGCTATTATGGATACTTGTTAATCTATTAAAAAATTTTTGTATCTATATGAATAAGATTTTACAGGTAATTTGTCATGTAATGTGATGGTATTTGGTATCATCATCATCGTCTTCATAATGTTTAGTACTCCCATAGTACTTTTGAAAAAAAAAAAAACTAACTAACTTATCCTCACATCACTTCTGTGTTGTAGAGAATTAAATGTTATCCAAACTCTACAGATAAGAAAATTGAAACAGAGATAGAGTGACTTGCCTCAAGGCCACAGAGGGAGTCAGAGCTGGATTTAGATCAGCAATGTCTCGCTCCTAGCCTTGTGCTCAGTCCACTAGTCCATACTGCTAGTATTGCAAGAACAGTCATGTCTCATTTCAACATCATATGAAAGAAATATTTTAGAAGGTGCTTTTTTTTGGTTAGGTACAGAAATACTATTAACACAAGAAAACACAGTACTGTACGTAACATCTCAGTTTGCTAATCTTCCAATATTTATGGCTTGATTCTCCCAGCTGTACTTTTAATTCACAATCTGTATATATTAAAAATGTGATATTAACAACTCACCTTTCTGCTTTATGCTATGAATGATTGTCCTTCCCTGTTCATCTGTAGCCATTAGAAATGTAGTAACACATTCATTTTCCCCTTGTAACGAGCAGGGAATAGATTTATCCTTTGAGAAATCTGTGGAAAAAAAGCCACCCAGTAGGTCAAGTGCAATTTAACATGTAATAAAAAGAGAGACTATGGATTAATGTGTGTCATGGCCTTTTCACCATACAGTAAAGACAGGAAGAGAACTGCAGAAGTATCCTAAGAATGTCCGCTATATTTAACAACTTTTTCTTCCACTCTAAATGGCTTTTTGTTTTTGTTTTAGATTTTCCACGTATGTTTCAGAAGAGTAGGTCCAGGTGTTGTCAATCTGCACTGACCATCAAGTGCACCTATCAATCTGCTGCAGTGTGAATTTCAGTGAATTGCAAATACTTCCAAGACACTTTCCACCATTTGTCTAGGGAATAGAATAGCCCTGATTCTAGTACAAAGTAAACAATATGTTCTCTTTGGCTTAGAGCTACCGGTAGTATGTCTAGATTACGTTTCAGAAGTAGATAGTCACATTTCAAACAGATACTGATACCTTTAAAAGGACTACCATTTATTCCTTCCACAATGCGATTCCTAAAGAATACTGTGGCATGTATCGTGACAATAATAAAATATAAATTAATAACAGAAAACTGTAGTTGTGGGATCATTGTAATGTGATTCAGAGGAAGGCAGATACAAAAGTAATCCATTATGACAATCTGCCCAGTTTTACTTGCCCCTTCACTTAATGTATTTGTGTGGGAAATCTTAATCCAGTTTTTTTTCAAACCTTTCCGAAGTAGGGAACCTTTCATGGTGAGTTCATTCAAGAGGTGAGGGCTGGGAATAAATAGTTGTGGCAGACAGCAAATAAGAAGTAAAATGATTGGAATCTGAGACTGTATATCCAATTCCAGAAGTGCCACAATTCCAATTCTAACATTATATAATATCTTTATATTTAGAAAATACCCTTCATTTTTAGCAACGCCTGCTAACTCCTCTATAGCTGAACATCTGTTGTTGCTTCTGTTATAAACTACAGTTTCACGACATGTACACAATAACTCAGCTCTAAAAATTAGCTTTTACTTTTAATGAATTTTTAAAAGAAGCCTGTCGGTCTTTGTTATTTTTAGATAGATGTGAGAAAACTAGAAGTTTGTCAAATGGATTTTTAAAAATGAAATGTTATTGGTGTTTAAGGCTCTATTCACCACTCCTTCAGACAAAACTCCTGGGAATTTGGCTGAGTAAGGAGTGCCAAATAGACCAACCTAAACCTCTCAAACATCCAAATCACAAAAAAGGAAACAAAGAAAGAAAGAATTTGGCTTACAATAATGGAATTTTAAAGGAAGCTATTGTACATACAAAATGTCAACTTTCATTTACTACGTATCACATACTTTCATATAATTTGGCCTTTATTTATATCAGACATAGGGATCCAACATGGCCACATAGTCAAGTGATCACAAGATAATCTCAGTTTTCATTTAAAAAAAAAAGTAAGTTTCTAGTTCTCAGCACGGTAAAGAAAAGCTTGAAAAATGTGACCCACGTGCATTCAAAAAGGCTCAAGAACCAGAAGGCCAATAAAAGGAACCCCAAATTTATTACTTTTTAAAAATGCCATGACTCAAACTAATCTCAGGATTTTTCAGGACTTGACTCCAGAGTTTTGACAACACTGCTTTAATTTCTTAAATTTTACTTACACTGAATATATTCATTCCTCCTCCAAGGTGTCCCACTGTTTTAGTATATGAGGTCATTAACACTAGGCATTATCTAGGTTTTTAAAAAATTCATACTGTGGCAAGATGGCCGATTTTAGTTTGGTGGGTCCTGCGCTTTTCTTGGTGGGGAGCTAAGATGCCACCCTTTGCCCCTGCTCTTGGGTGCCGAGGGCCCCGCTACTAGCCCGGGAAGGTGGTAGAGGAGGGAAGCAGGGGGAGGGGTGTGGGTTTGCTCCTCACTCTGAGTCCCAGCCTCTCTCAACCCCTGTTGGTTTCTTACCCTCATCCCCCTTAGGTGGGGGTTACCCTCAGTCCTTAGATGTGGGGGGGAGGGAGTCTCCCTGTCCTGCTGGGCAGGGTCTCCCTTACTCCAATTCTCAGGTCTTCCAAATCTCTGAACATAACTCCAAGCTCCAGTCCTTTCTCCTTCCTCCTCCCCTGTCTGCCTGAGGCAGGGAGTTTTATTAGGTTCCTAACAGGGCCTTAATTGACTGCAGGTGCTCCAATTAACCTGCAGCCACCTTCCCTAGTCTACAGAGAACCACACCTTAATTAGCCTTGAGTTTATATATCTAGCACTCTACCACTGCTCCCTGGCCCTCCTGTATCACAATACAGCCCACTGTAGTGCACACTGAGCTTTTAACAACAAGACAACACAAAAATATGTTTAGTAGACAGTTGTAATTTGCACTAATTATGGTATCTGTGGCCGTGATCCACTACATTACTCCAGTTTTATACCAGCATACCACCATTGATTTCAGCAGAGTTTGAAATCAATGGAGTTACACCAGTATAAAACTGCAATAACACAGTGGAGAACTGGGTCCTGAGAACACACAAAACTCAGTTAAACCTCAATGGGTTCCTGGACATGCTAGTGGATGCAAAAAGAGTTTTAGATTGCAGCATTTATCAGGTCATCTGGAAAATTTCTTGTTTGTCTTTTTAAAAAGGTATCCCTACTGCTCCCCATCTCAAAAAAGAAACAAGAATTTAAATAAAATAACAGTAAGGAGCTGATTTTAAAAACAAATTTATCTGAAGAATAAGGATAAAAAATGTACACATCAGTTCAGGGGTGCTGGAACTAGGGATGCTAGGGGTGTGCAGCACTCCCTGGCTTGAAGTAGTTTCCATCATACACAGGTCTTACAGTTTTGTTCAATGGCTTTCAGCATCCCCACTACGAAAACTGTTCCAGCTGTACCAGTTTAATTCCTTTTGAAGTGTTTCAGCATTGTACTGGGTCAGGTAGCATGCAAGGTTCATCCTAGGCATCAGGACTATAGGATTAGTGCCTGTGGTTTACGTTGCACTGAGATGGAAAGCTGACACCTTTAAAGGGGTGCCTCCTCTTAAATGTTCTTAATTATGCCAAAGTGGGACAAAATTGCAAATAGATCTGCCGCTTACGCTCCTTTGAGTTCTTTTCTAATCATATTGTCCTGGGCTTTTAAAATTGCTTTATTGTGACTAATACAAAGAGTAAGGGAACATGTATAGACCTGATAGGATGTGTGTGCGGAGCACAGCTAGGGGAGAAGTATGAGAACACACTGAACCCTGGCTGTGCATGTGCCTTACCGATGCAGCTCATAGCAAGTGCCTGGCCCTCTCCCCAATCTGCAGCTCATTTCCCTGATCCTCTTCTCTGCCTGACTCCATAAGCTGGGTGAGTATGTTCCTCCTAACCCTGCTCCCTGGCTTGTAGCTCCATACCTAGCTACATGGAGGGACAGATGCCTCCTTGACCTTTCCTCAGTTTCCTTCTCTGGCTCCTGTGGGACATACAGATTTTTGCAACTATCTTGACAATTTCTCTTCATCCATGAAAAACAGTAGCATAAAGTAGCACCTATATAAACTCAGAAACTTCAGCACCTCCACCAGTTGTTGTGTTATATTGACGCCCTGTTGGAGTGTAGGGACAAGAACATTCAAGTGAGCTTCCCGCACAGCACTTATAAACGTGATGCTAGTGCTTAAAAAGTAGGAAGTGAAACTGACTCTGCACAGAGCACTGCCAAGTGCGCAAAGTAGGCAATCTGAAGAAACAGAGAAAAACGTGTATGTGTATTTGTGTGTATTTCTGTTTAGAAAAAGCAATGATATTGCTTAGCGGTCTTGTTTAAAGTTTTATTTCTTTGTCTATGAGGGTAATATTTTATTCAAGGTCAATTTCTGTCCTGGAAGTTCTCATGGACTTCAATGGGATCACTGAATGTGCATCTGAGGGCCGAAATCACAATGAAACTTATGGGTTGGGTATAATTTTACACCTAGATGCTTTTGTCAGGATACTGCTTTCATTGGGAGTTTGTATTAGTGCACATAAGACTAAAATTCAGCCATAGGTGGATTATAGTTTTCAAAAGTTTGTTAGGAAACTAGGTGTATAGTGGTGAGTTAATTAATCTGAAGGGATAAATAGATAGTTCTGACTGCTATTAATAAGGATCTTTTCAGTGCAGTACTGTATATGTAGATAGATAGTGATAGGATCAAATAACCAGTATAATTTTTGGAGCCAATCCCATGGAAAAAAAGCTATGTATGTACTGCAGTAATTTTCAGATATTGTCTATACCTTTATGTAAAACTAATGAAAAATGAAGCTACAATTAACAAGGCAGACAACAAAAGGCAGTTAAATAAAAGATGTACAAACCTTCTGCACTGTTGACAGTTGCATCAACTAATCTACATTTTTCATTGCATTCTGCCTGTGACTGGACATCAGAAGCCAAATGACACTCTATGCAGCTCCTGTGAAAAATAATTCAAAAGCTCATCAATCGCCGTCTGTTGCAAAGCACAAATATAAAGAGGAATATATATGCTGTCTACTTTTTAAAAAGAAGCCAACAAAAGGTCTTGTGCTAGAGATACAGTAGTTCTCAGAAATGTGATATGTATTGCCTCAAGAAAACCCCTGAATAAAGGTACTGTAGTTAAGTACTCTTTTGCCCTTTTTCTTGCTAAAGTCTTGTTAGTTACCAGACAGAACCCCAGGCAACATTATTCATGTATGTCTGCTAAAGAAATGGGGTTACTCATACATAGCATTCATTTTTAAAGATAAAGGTTCTGAATTAAGCCTTCACTAAATACTTGTCAGAAGAATGTCTACCAAATGGACTAATATGTGAGGAGGCTGGGAACCTAATATAAATCTCCCTATGTTTAAAAATCTCTTAAGTAACGTGTTATATTTACCAAGTGACTAAAAACATGTTTAGGTATCTTAACAGATGTCTCTCAAATATGATTCACTTGTCTCAGGAGCTACTAACATAGATACTAATTAAGCTGATGCAAGTTATTGGCAAAAGTAACTTCAAAATATCTTATTTATTTTATTTACTTGTACAATGACTGGAATATTTAAAAACAAACTCGGGGTCTGATCCAACTCCTGTTGAAGTCAATAGAAAGTCTCCCAGTGATTCAATGGGACCTGGAGTGGGTCTAGAGTCTGCTAGCGGAATAAAGAAAATACATAAATGAAGTTCACATAAGAAAATTGTTGTTGCAAAGTATATTGGAACAATTCTAGGTTTAAAGCATTGACTGGATTCAGAGCCTGAGACTCTGAGAAGAACAACTCTGCAGGACTAACTATCTAAAAAGAAACTGGCCATCACAATTGTTGCATTGAATTACATACCTCCATGAGAATAATGCTGAGAGTTCTGTGATTCTTTTCATGGGATGGGGGTGACCTTATCACTCACAAGTGAAGCAGTGAATAGGCTACATGAGTGGGTAAGGGGATAGTCCCTATCAAATGTAGATACATTCAGTGTTGTTGGTGTTTTGGTCATATTTGCCATGTTTCTCAAACTACTGCCCTTACTTTCTCAGCTGCCTAACCATGTCTCAGTCCCCTCTGACCTGGTCTCTTAACTTAGCCATGTCTTCCACATCTTCTCTCTCTTGGCTTTTCCAGCCATATGTTTCAGCTGTCGTGGCAGTGACAGAGAAAGAGGAGAGATGAAAAAGTTCTGACAAATGGATGACTTGGAATATATTTTTAATATACCAACTAAATGCCCATCAGATAACTATATACTCCTATTAGTCTGCTGAATTAGAGTATAAACAGATCGATATATTTACTGCATAACGTACTTATACTCAAGGGCTATGTTTACTCAAAATATTATGCACCTAGCCCATGCATGCGAGTCTTGAGCAAACTGTATTGCCCTTTTGGGAGCTGATCCACTAGTTGTACAGAGCCATGGTGGTATAAGTTACACATCATGGAACTGGTTCCTTTCTCATTTACAATGCTATATTGAGAATAAGGCAATGGAATTCCAAAGGGGGTAAAGACATTGTGGGAGAAGAAGCAGGCCTCAGGTATAAACCAATGTAAGTAGCAGAGTAGCGATACTTTAATGTAACTTGCACTGATTCAGCACTCCATGAATGTGCAAATGTACTTCGCACCACTACGGTATTCTATGGGGAGCAATTCAAGCACCTTGCCTAATTGGGCAGTTATGCCTACTTAAATCAAGGCTGAATTTATCCTTGGAAGATTTGGCGATAGCGCAGGCATATGAATGTGTGTGTTTAGAGGCTCTGCTTTTCTTACCCTCTTTTTAGATGCTTTTACTGATATACCCTCACATGCAATATCTTTTACATATCTCAATGAAGGCGAAATCAGTGCCTCTTTGCCACTTACAATCAGTCTCAGGTTGGCTTATACCTGATGCATAACTTACACCACTGCTTTTATCTCCACTGAACTTCATCCAGACACACCTGTAGCAGCTGGATCTGCTTAATCCACGCGGCATTTAGCTGAATTTGGTATTTGAGTTGCTATATATGTGTAAAGCTGGTGTAGCTTCTGAGAGCAGAACTTAGCCTAATGAATCCATAGACATAAATAAATTAACAGTCATGTTGTAAACTTTATTATATGTTCCTTCCCTGTCTGTTTTCCTTTTTGTGATATTGGTTATGCTGCGGTGTTGTTGTTCTGTTCCATGAACAGATGTCAGTATTGCTCAGCTGAATTCATCGTGGGGCTTCTTTGTACAACCAAGTGGCAGAAGTGGAAATGTGACATGGTGCTCTGTGCCAGCTGAAACTAGGGGAAGTATTTTTCCTAAAGTTCATTTTGAGATCTAGCGGATCAATGCTGAGAAATGTTTGGTTTCTGCATTATGATTAGATTGCACAGAAGAAGCAGAGAAGCCCTTAGGTTCTAGGACCACCACCCAAGAAAAATGTGGTGGGAATAGCACCCCAGAGCTATTAATATACTGTACACGTCTGAATGAAGCAGAAAATACAAACATGGTAAAAACAGTACCTTACCGTTTGGAACTACAAGGATCACCACATGTAGGGCATCTTTCACATGTGCTACCCGAGGCCCCGGGATTTGTGCAAACACATGTTCCACAAATGCATTCACCTCTTCCACTACACAGTATTCCATCCTCAGAAACACAGGAGTTAAGGTCAGTTGTGCAGTTACAATATTCACCAGTCCATCCCCTGTGGCATACACATTCACCACAGTCACAATCACCATTACCTAGAAAAGTAATGGTTATCCTGCCAGATTAGTGTTTTCATTTAAAAGTGACAGAAGAAATCATTACAAGCATTCTATTTCAGAATGCACATTTTCATTACTACCAGCACCTCTCATATTTAAAAAACCCCACCCTTTTCAATGTATAGTTAAACATAAAGGGCCTGATTCGCATCTCACTTAAACTAGTGCAACTCTATTCACTTTAATGGAGTCACTCCTAATATATGTGGGTGGGAGATAAGACTCGATCCTCCAAATTGTCTTTTCATTGACACCGGGATAACTCCAACCTATCTGATTCACTACTGTGGTACTCCAGAGAGATGCCAGTTTAACTCTTTGTTTTTAATGGACTTGTTCTGGATTACAACACAGTAGCAGATAGAATTCAGTCCAGAAGAAAAGAAATATAAAGGGCCTGATTCTTACTTCACTGACACTGGTGTAAATCAAGAGCAATTCCACTTATATCATTGGCATTACTGGTATAAAACCAGTGTGAGATCTGAATCAGGCTGAAAGGGATTAAATACAGGAGGGCATACTTGGATAATTATCAAAAAGAGAAATGTTACAGTTTTGGGGACAGATCTGGAAATGACAAAATGAGACACACACACTCTGGAGTTGACAAAAGCCTGGCGGTTAAGGCACTCACCTGGGATGTGGGAGACACAGGAACTTGTCCTAACCACTGGGGTACAGTCCCTCATTCTCTCTGGTCCAATTAATATTTAATTATTTATTTGTAGAAAATGGAAGAGCTCCAACAGGAAAGATTGAGACACTGCTACTATAGCATCACAATTAGGGCACTCACCTGGCATATGGAAGACCCATGAGCTGGGACTCCCACATGCCAGGTGAGTGCCATAACCACTGGGCTATGGGGTATTCTGGGGTGGGAAGGGATCTCTCTCTCTCTCTCATTTTTTTGCAGAAATTTTTGAAAGGTCCTGATTTCATGCTGACGTGGAATGAAAACAAATGTCAAAACCATGAAATTAGCTCACATCTGGGAATACTCCTATAATGAGGGTTACATCTACATAAAAGGTTATAGATTTTAAAAATAGTTTAAGGGGGACATACCTCCACATTGCAATCCTTTAAATCTCACACAAGAGAAATTGTCACATTCGCAGTATGGCCCATAAATATTTCCATACACAGAGAAATGGCAAATACACTGCCCGCAGTAACAGTCACCTCTCCCGCTGCAGGAGCTCTGCTCTGGAGACCTTTTACAGGAATTTGTGCTCAGGGAGTTTTCATTACATTCACAATAAGGACCCATGTAGCCAGGGTTGCAGGCACACACTCCACACTCAAAAGAGCCCTTTCCTTTGCTGCATTTGGAACTGTTCATCTCAGCCTCTTTCTGACAGTTACAGCTGCATTCCAGCTGAATATCAATTTCCAGGGCATCACTCAGGCCGACAGGCTTTATTACAATCTGCCTCCGCCTTTTCTCACAGGAAGGTAGGCTTACTGTCATGTTGAAAGAGACCTGGAAAAGAAAATATATTAACCATTCACGGCTGCAGCATACTAAATGCAAAGAATACTCTGGAAATATAATGCGCAGCCAAGAACAAGAATTTATTAGGTATTGCCTAATAACTCTCAATTTGTTTGGAAGAGATTTATTAAATAAAGGAAGCAAGATTTCTGTCTTGGTGTTCTAAAAATCTCTCTCAGTTTTACAGGAATGAACGTCATTTGAGAATCTGTTATCTACTTACTGTGTCTCCCACTTTTATATGGGAACATTTCCTCTGGCGCGGAAAAATAGTACCATTGTTACAGATTGCCGTGAAAGAGAGATTGAGTCCTTCTGTGTCTCCTAACACCTCCAGCTCCACTTCAGATCGCAGCTCCTGAAAGAAAAGGAACACGATGGATGCAATGGTTGCTAATGCTCCACATCTTTGTGACGTATATTGGAAAAACTCAACCGTATCTGTGCAGTAAAGAATTCCGGATTTTGATACTTTATTTACATACTTCTTTCTTACAAGAAAAATGGAAAATGAACAAAGTATTGGCCTTTAGGCTAAAGTTAACTGCCATATCAGCTGAATATCTGATACCAGAACCAACATATCCTGCACTTGTAGGGGAATGTACTTAATGCTTTAATAAGTCTTCTTTCATTTCTAAGTACTTTGCTCCCTTCTGTAGGTTTTAATTTAGCCCTAGCCTTATTGATGAATTTATATGATCACTTTGCTAACACTATAGCTTTCCTTATTTAGCATGTAACCTTGCAGTCTTTGCTCAGGCACGACACCCAGTTTTTTCTGAGAATAGCCAGAGAAAAGACTCCAGGATTTGGCCCTATCTTTCCAGTACCAGAGCCAGCCCTAATCCTTTGGCTCTGGCTCACTCCCTTGTGTAAATCTAAGTTTCTTCTTCTTCCTGTTTTTGTCTGTTCCCCAGGTAGAAACTCTTTCAGTTTATGAGCTTTTGCTTGGATTTCAAAATGGATTCAATAATGCCAGAAATTATGCTACCGTTGCTTTAGGAAGAGAGACTCTTCATGCTGCTCCCTGCGCTCCCTCAAACTCTGCTTTCTGGTTTTCATTCTTAAATGTTTTTGTATTACACTTTTGACAATATACTGAGTCTTAATCCAAAGATCACTGAAGACGGTGGCAAGATGGACTCCTGTGGACTTTAATGGGATTTCTAATTCAATCAAGAGCGTGCATCAGACTAAACCTCAGATACATAATCCGTTTGATGGGAAATTTTCAAAAGCGCTTAAGGGATTTAGGAGCACAAACCCCACTGACTTCCAATGGGATTTGTGTTCCTAAGTTCCTTAGATGCTTTTGAAAATGTCCACTTTTTCTTCAATTCCCTGGAGACTGTCAGGTGAGTCATCCTAATGAATGGGACCACTCACTTGAGTACAGGTTTGCAGGACTAGGTGCAATGGGCATTAGCTGAAACTTCAAGTGGAATACGTATAAATTTGCATAACTGTCTCATTTGTATAAGCTTTGGATTCTCTACATTGTCTGTTTATCTACCTCATTTTAATTATATCTTTCCATCTGAAAAACCTCACTGAGGTATTATTTTAATAAGATAAAGGATAGCAGCACATTTGTTAAGCAAGATGTTTAATATATTCCTTTAGCTCCAAATCCACTCTACAGCACACAGCTTGAGCAACAAGGCTGTGCAATGAGGATCAAGTTGGGGAACTGCATGGGATGCAATCTCTCCCTCCTTGCTGCTACTCCAGCCCCAGGCTGAAGTAGCCTCTGTGCTGCCTGCATCTCCCTCTGAAGCAGGAAGATTGGCACATCCTCTCGCTCTGCTGTTCCCCAGCCTTCTCTGTTTGGAAGCACAAAGGAACCTCCTTAGAGGGCTCTAATTCAGCTGGCAGGGTCTGTGCAATCCGTGTGTGGCATCCCCAAATTCTGCCCTCTCCAGGCAGTGGAACTATATAGTTTCTGCTGCCAGCAAGGTCTTGTGTGCACATATAGGGAGGGGACAGGGATTTACGGTAACCCTTAGTGCAAGTTATATTATTGCCAACTCCAAGCATTCAAAAATTATGAGTCCAGCCCCAGAAAATCATGAGATTTGCTTAAAAATCATGAGATTAAAAATAATAAATTTTGTGTTCTTTTGATTTGCCATCTGGTGTGGGGATGTTTAGGGTCACATGGTCAAGCTTTACTCTGCAGCCATGAAGGCAAGAAAATTCCTTAAAAACAAACAAACAACCCCCTTCCCCCCCAAAAACCAAAGATTCTCAGACAGTAATAGATTCCAGCAGCTGGGGCTCTAACAAAAGCCTCAGCTACCATGAGAATGGTGCTAAAATAAGGAGAGTTGGCAATGCAGACTTTATAAGATGTACCACACAATAGGCTGATTTTCAACTCCTCACTCCATCAGCTAGATTGGAGGTCCAGGGCTGAAACTAAGGTGCAGCACAGCAAAATTATTTAAAAGTGAAATTGTGATTGTAAGTACAAATTAAATGCTGCTGTGCATTAGCCCATTATCCTTTTGGTCAGATGATGGGATAGATCTTTATCACCATGTCTCCATTTTCTATTTGTGAAATGTTTTTTTAAATTAAAAATATGTATCACCTTCAGCTGAAAATGAATGGAAATCTGGGGTCAAACTCTACCCTGTATTCACCTCCCTGACTTTAAGAGAAGACTCACATCTAGTGGGTTACATGGGCATAACTGGGATCAGAATCTGGCTCCCAAGTACAGTGAGCATTAAAACCTTCCTGCAGAAGCACTTTTAACTCAAAAGAATTCCTGAATGAAACAGGCATCAGCAGTGTTACAAACTTGAGCCTTTGCCAGCAGCTCCCCCTGATCAAAACTGGTCCCTGATCTGTTTAAAATATTATTCCTTCAATCTTTCTTACCCTGTAAGCCAAAAGGGACGTGAGTGCTGGAGAGAACAGAATTCTTTGTATTTTTAAGAATGCTGGAATAACTTGGGGATCAACAGGCTTGATTTCAGATATTATGCAACTTGAATGAGTGCTTTGAAGACACAAAGCTAATACAGAATTTAACCTTTGTCAAAGCAAGTAGTGACATGCTTACTGGAGACTATGAATCACACTGGAGCGGCAGGAGGGGGGGAACATGAGAACATTATACAACAAATATTTTGACAGCTCATAGTTTCCTAATTTGCTTACTCCCACTGAAGATTTTAGAGGCCAATATATCTGAGTGATATTAATAACTTGAGTTTCTATAGTGCATTTCACATAAAGAACAAAGCATTTTAGAAACATTCACAGATTGAACCTAACACCATCCTTCTGAGGTAGGTAATTATTATTATTTCTATTTTACAGATGGGGAAACTGAGGCAGAGAGAGGCACTGCAAGGTGACACAGGAGTGTGGCAGACCTGGAACTAGAACCTAGAATTTCTAAGTCCCAATCGTGTGATTTTTAACAAGTCCACCTTTATTCCCACCACAATTTCAGCTTTTCTAGGCTCCCACCAAATATAAGGAAATGGTGTTTCATTTAGTGAGGCATCACTTCATTTTTATGAAAAATATTCTGCAAAATAAATATTATCCTCAAGGAGGTGGGAAGGAGGATTTTCTTAGTGTTTGTGTTAACTTGCTTTTTGTGCTTAAAAGAGTTTCAAACTAATGGAATAATTAACCTTTAACATTAATAAAATGGGCACGAATAAATTCTGAAAGTCTCTCAGCCAGGAGGCCTTGATTAATATATGGCACCACAGGTATCTATAGGAGGCTCTCATTGGCACTCCACTCACTCTCTGCCCTGATCAGAGGAACCCTGTACTTTTCAAACTACCCACTCTTTGTGGAGTGCTGAGCAATGTGGGAGCGGCCAGGATCCATTTTCCAGCTTCACTTCCCTTGCAGATAGTAAGTAAAAGTGGCGTTTCATCCATTAAAGGTGGGGTAACAGTATCTATGTCCTAAAATTCCATCCTCAATTAATCCTAACAGAAGGCATTTACCCTTAGTCCTAAATTAAACTCCAGAGGTGAAATCCTGGCTCCACTGGAAGTTTTACCATTGACCTCAATGGGGCCAGGATTTCACTGCAGGTCTGTTACAATAGTAGTCCTTGACTGATTGATTTTAAAATGCATTGTCATATGTATTTTTTTACATTACAGAAAATCTGTTGGTGTTTATTAGAAACTCATAGTATAAAAAGCTATTACAATTAATTATAAAAGATTTCTTAATTTGTGCTACTTTTTTCTTTGTCCTGCAAATCAAAATAATTTTGTAGAACATATTAGAGATATGATACAAATAAAGGATGCGAGAATAAAAAAGCACAGGAAATGATAATTACAAAGAGGATTTTTTTTTAAAGGTAGTAATTGTTAAAGTACATGCTTGTAATAAAGAAAAGCGAAGTAAAGAAAAACAAAACAAAACAGGGACTAACACCCTCAATATATTACTATAAATGTACCCAGAGAGATTCCCCTGACTTCCCAGAGCAAGGCAGGGGAATCTCTTTATAAAGAGATTTATAGGCTTTATAAACTAGGCTCTGAATCATAGAATCATAGAATATCAGGGTTGGAAGGGACCCTCAGGAGGTCATCTAGTCCAACCCCCTGCTCAAAGCAGGACCAATCCCCAATTAAATCATCCCAGCCAGGGCTTTGTCAAGCCTGACCTTAAAAACTTCTAAGGAAGGAGATTCCACCACCTCCCTAGGTAACGCATTCCAGTGTTTCACCACCCTCCTAGTGAAAAAGTTTTTCCTAATATCCAACCTAAATCTCCCCCACTGCAACTTGAGACCATTACTCCTCGTTCTGTCATCTGCTACCACTGAGAACAGTCTAGAGCCATCCTCTTTGGAACCCCCTTTTAGGTAGTTGAAAGCAGCTATCAAATCCCCCCTCATTCTTCTCTTCCGTAGACTAAACATCCCCAGTTCCCTCAGCCTCTCCTCATAAGTCATGTGTTCCAGTCCCCTAATCATTTTTGTTGCCCTCCGCTGGACTCTTTCCAATTTTTCCACATCCTTCTTGTAGTGTGGGGCCCAAAACTGGACACAGTACTCCAGATGAGGCCTCACCAGTGTCGAATAGAGGGGAACAATCACGTCCCTCGCTCTGCTGGCAATGCCCCTACTTATACATCCAAAAAGGCCATTGGCCTTCTTGGCAACAAGGGCACACTGTTGACTCACATCCAGCTTCTCGTCCACTGTAACCCTTAGGTACTTTTCTGCAGAACTGCTGCCGAGCCATTCGGTCCCTAGTCTGTAGCGGTGCATGGGATTCTTCCGTCCTAAGTGCAGGACTCTGCACTTGTCCTTGTTGAACTTCATCAGATTTCTTTTGGCCCAATCCTCCAATTTCTCTAGGTCCCTCTGTATCCTATCCCTACCCTCCAGCGTATCTACCTCTCCTCCCAGTTTAGTGTCATCTGCAAACTTACTGCGGGTGCAATCCACACCATCTTCCAGATCATTTATGAAGATATTGAACAAAACCGGCCCCAGGACCGACCCTTGGGGCACTCCACTTGATACCAGCTGCCAACTAGACTTGGAGCCATTGATCACTACCCGTTAAGCCTGACAATGTAGCCAGCTTTCTATCTACCTTACAGTCCATTCATCCAGCCCATACTTCTTTAACTTGCTGGCAAGAATACTGTGGGAGACCGTGTCAAAAGCTTTGCTAAAGTCAAGGAACAACACGTCCATTGCTTTCCCTTCATCCACAGAGCCAGTTATCTCGTCATAGAAGGCAATTAGATTAGTCAAGCATGACTTGCCCTTGGTGAATCCATGCTGACTGTTCCTGATCACTTTCCTCTCCTCTAAGTGCTTCAGAATTGATTCCTTGAGGACCTGCTCCATGATTTTTCCAGGACTGAGGTGAGGCTGACTGGCCTGTAGTTCCCAGGATCCTCCTTCTTCCCTTTTTTAAAGATGGGCACTATATTAGCCTTTTTCCAGTCGTCTCGGACCTCCCCCAATCGCCATGAGTTTTCAAAGATAATGGCCAATGGCTCTGCAATCACATCCGCCAACTCCTTTAGCACTCTTGGATGCAATGCATCCGGCCCCATGGACTTGTGCACGTCCAGCTTTTCTAAATAGTCCCGAACCACTTCTTTCTCCACAGAGGGCTGGTCACCTCCTCCTCATGCTGTGCTGCCCAGTGCAGTAGTCTGGGAGCTGACCTTGTTCGTGAGGACAGAGGCAAAAAAAGCATTGAGTGCATTAGCTTTTTCCCCATCCTCTGTCAATAGGTTGCCTCCCTCATTCAGTAAGGGACCCACACTTTCCTTGACTTTCTTCTTGTTGCTAACATACCTGAAGAAACCCTTCTTGTTACTCTTAACATCTCTTGCTAGCTGCAACTCCAGGTGTGATTTGGCCTTCCTGATTTCACTCCTGCATGCTCGAGCAATATTTTTATACTCATCCCTGGTCATTTGTCCAATCTTCCACTTCTTGTAAGCTTCTTTTTTGTATTTAAGATGAGCAAGGATTTCACTGTTAAGCCAAGCCGGTCGCCTGCCATATTTACTATTCTTTCTACAGATCGGGATGGTTTGTCCCTGTACCCTCAATAAGGATTCTTTAAAATACAGCCAGCTCTCCTGGACTCCTTTCCCGCTCATGTTATTCTCCCAGGGGATCTTGCCCATCAGCTCCCTGAGGGAGTCAAAGTCTGCTTTTCTGAAGTCCAGGGTCCGTATTCTGCTGCTTTCCTTTCTTCCTTGTGTCAGGATCCTGAACTTGACCATCTCATGGTCACTGCCTCCCAGGTTCCCATCCACTTTTGCTTCCCCTACTAATTCTTCCCGGTTTGTGAGCAGCAGGTCAAGAAAAGCTCTGACCCTAGTTGGTTCCTCCAGCACTTGCACCAGGAAATTGTCCCCTACATTTTCCGAAAACTTCCTGGATTGTCTGTGCACCGCTGTATTGCTCTCCCAGCAGATATCAGGGTGATTGAAGTCTCCCATGAGAACCAGGGCATGCGATCTAGTAACTTCTGCGAGTTGCCGGAAGAAAGCCTTGTCCACCTCATCCCCCTGGTCCGGTGGTCTATAGTAGACTCCCACCACAATATCACCCTTGTTGGTCACACTTCTAAACTTAATCCAGAGACTCTCAGGTTTTTCTGCAGTTTCATACTTGAGCTCTGAGCAGTCATACTGCTCTCTTACATACAGTGCAACTCCCCCACCTTTTCTGCCCTGCCTGTCTTTCCTGAAAAGCTTATATCCATCCATGACAGTACTCCAGTCATGTGAGTTATCCCACCACATCTCTGTTATTCCAATCACATCATAATTCCTTGACTTTGCCAGGACTTCCAGTTCTCCCTGCTTGTTTCCCAGGCTTCGTGCATTTGTGTATAGGCACTTGAGATAACCCACTGGTCGCCCCTCTTTCTCAGTATGAGAAAGGCAGCATCAGGTTTATGTCCCTATTTGTATTTCCCCACATAATCTTAAACACATTCAATTTTTTTTTCGTGCCTATATTCCCTCCTTTAAAAACATTAGAACAACCTCACAGCGGCACCATCACATAGCTAAAGCAGAGAATAGCATTCTTAGTGCATTGTTTTCCAATATCACTGCAAAACAGTGTGATGTATATGCTCAAACATTTAAACGTGCGTGTTCTTTTTTTCAGGACCGACGGAAAGTTTCTGTAATGCTGGGCATCTGTGCACAACTGATGTGCTTATTGTAAACAATGGGATTTGTTTTCACCGAATCACAATTTAATATCTGAGAATAGCAGACATGCAAAAGGAGAAGTATGTTATAAACATACCTTATATGCATCAATGATCAATTGGAGAATATTTCCAGAATCTTTCTGAAGTTGTCCAACAGTAGCTCCAGGAATAAGTTTGGCATAATTCTGTAAAGAGCAAGTATAAAATATAGGCTTGAGCTGTTAACAATAATTTGAAAGCATAAATTCGTAATAGGTGGTATGGTCCATCTTGCTGGCAACCTCCCTCACCCCCCCAAACCCATAACTACCAGTCTAAAGAATTATAAGTTGGATTTTCAAAAGCACCTAAGTGAGCACAAGTCCTGTTGAAAGTCAATGGAGGAGCACAAGTCACTTAGGAGTTTTTGAAAATCTCACCCTGTAGTGTTCTCCAATTAAAATGAAAATATCCTCTCAACAGTTCTATTTGTTTTTAATAAAAATAATCAGAGCCTGATTCTGCTACTCTTACTACTATTGTAATGTTGTTCCCATTGGCCCGATATACATTTGTTTAAGAAACTGTACTTTTCTGAGGCCGGTACATGTTAACTAGCATATAGTGGACTGCGCACAAGGGCTCAGCGATGAAGGGGACATAAGGCCTCAATAAGAATGAGATTGGCGAGCCTGGAACATAGGCTTTGAACTATTTGTTGCTATTTTATGACTGGAATAGAAATACCACACGTTAATCAACGGTTAGTTATAATTCAGGAAGAATTGTCTGCCTAGTGCCCTGATTACATGCTGGGTTTGTGTTAAGAAAATTGTGGTCATTTAATGTCCAGTCTCACTTCAGTGCATGACACTCACAGCTAGTTGTTAGAACTAGTGGCTAATATTAATCTCATCTGGTGGTTACTACAGTGCATTTAGGGCTTGAACCAATGCTTATTGAAGTCAATGGGACTCCTTGGAGATAATGAAAAGGGCAGTTAAAAGAGAAAATTGGTAACATGATAAACTCTGCAGAAGAAAGCTGCTGTTCTAATGCTGATTTTTTAAACATTAAAAACATTCAAAAAATCAATGAAGATGGACACTTTGATTCCCTTACATCCCTTTTGTACTTTGCACTTCCATCAGTATTATGATTACTTTAAATATTATGTATGAAATACCTACCATTCATTACATTACTAAAGCGCTATTGTAAATCAGCAGGATTAAACACATTTTATGTTACAACAGGTGATTTGGCATGCCCGACTCCTGTGAATTATAGCACTCTGTCTTTGAAAGATTGTTCTTAGAATATAGAACTGTGCATTTTGTAAACATGGGCATTATGCAGGCTGGTTATAAATGAGAATTAGAGAGTTTGGAATCTAAAATATCACTGCCTTTTATCTGGGGCATGCAAAACAAACAGTAGGAGCACACTAGGCTTAGGGCCACAGTCTACCGTTCCTCTGTGCACAAAAATGCCATGGATGACAGTGTGAGTTCCGTGGAAGGCACAGGTGCAGACTATGGATTGATTTTAAGGAAAGTTTCCATCTTTGAGCATATATTTTAATGTTTTTCCATATAAAGTTTCTGAGCTGATTTACCAGTGTAGTGTTTCAGAGTAGCAGCCGTGTTAGTCTGTACCGCAAAAAGAAAAGGAGGACTTGTGGCACCTTAGAGACTAACAAATTTATTTGAGCATTTGAGTGTGATGTGATTGCTTTGGATCGCATGGCTAATACTGTTAACCAGTTACGGCAGGTTGTCTTTTTAGTGCTAGTGTGACACAAATAGACCTTCCAACTTTTTAGCATGCATTTTAGCATGCATGCAAAAAGTTGATTTATTTTATCTACAGATATATTTGAAAATATATCTACAGATATATCTGCTTTCACTCATTGTCAGTGGAGTTAATTTGAAATTGCTCCACTGAGGTCAGTGGAGTTACACATGATTTGCACCAGTGTAAATGAGAGCAGAACTTGTGACGTGATCTAGGGTGGAAGAGTACTATGCCAAATTTAGAAGACCCAGGTGATATTTTTTGAACAGATCTTAAGCCTTGAGAGCTTCTAGTGCCATTTGGCTATGTTGAAATGAGAGTTTTGAGCAGCTCATTTTTAAACTGTATTCTCTTTGTCTAGCAGCAGCAGAAGAATTGCTTCACAAGAATATTTTTGTTTGCATGACAGAAGATTCCATTTAGTTAGAAAGACAGTTTTGTTGTTTTTTCCTCAGCTTTAATTAGAATGATTTTTAACATAATTTTCCTTGAAAATAAATTATTTCAATTAAGGAAAAACTGTTTTGCAAACCTCCAAAAAGATTCCAAGAAACCCAAAGCTTTAGACAAAATTAGCAGTTTCTTGAAAACTTAAAAAGAAAAGGAGTACTAGTGGCACCTTAGAGACTAACCAATTTATTTGAGCATAAGCTTTCGTGAGCTACAGCTCACTTCATTGGATGCATTCAGTGGAAAATACAGTGAGATTTATATACACACACAACATGAAAAAATGGGTGTTATCATACACACTGTAAGGAGAGTGATCACTTAAGATGAGCTATTACCAGCAGAAGAGCGTGGGGGCGGGGGAGGGAGGGAGGGAGAAAACCTTTTGTAGTGATAATCAAGATGGGCCATTTCCAGCAGTTAACAAGAACATTCGAGGAGCAGTGCGGGGGGGGGGGGGAAATAAACATGGGGAAATAGTTTTACTTTGTGTAATGACACATCCACTCCCAGTCTCTATTCAAGCCTAAGTTAATTGTATCCAGTTTGCAAATTAATTCCAATTCAGCAGTCTCTTGTTGGAGTCTGTTTTTGAAGTCTTTTTGTTCTAATATTAGGCTTGAATAGAGACTGGGAGTGGATGTGTCATTACACAAAGTAAAACTATTTCCTACTCTGAAACCTCTCCTTACAGTGTGTATGATAACACCCATTTTTTCATGTTCTGTGTGTATATAAATCTCCTCACTGTATTTTCCACTGAATGCATCCGATAAAGTCAGCTCATGAAAAGCTTATGCTCAAATAAATTGGTTAGTCTCTAAGGTGCCACTAGTACTCCTTTTCTTTCTGCGAATACAGACTAACACGGCTGCTACTCTGAAACATGAAAACTTAAAACACCAGTGGATTCCCCTACCCTAAATGTGATACACATAGTCTGTCAAACTTTCACTGTCATCACAATACTCATAAAAATAATTTTCAAATCAACAGCTTTTAAAAAGAAATAAATTTCTTACTCTGTTATAAACAGCTTTCAGCTAAGAATAATGATATATTATTTGGTCAGCCATATGTGAATATATTCCAGAGGAAGGACTTTTTTGTTTGTTTTCCTGAACTTTTCTTTTTTATAAACTATTTTAAACTGACATGCCTCATTTGTCAACAACTTCCTTCCCCCTCATGCACCCATGCCCCTCAGGTTTTACCTTTTGAGCAATCTTGGCAAATGTTTAATTTAAATCCACTAGTTCAATGCTACTTTAAAAGCATCTGTGGTCATGTAATACTTTGCTGTTTTAGTTTTGATTCTCCCATGCAACATGACAACTGCTATTTTAAAATTAGGGGAACTGACATGTCTGGCCATATTCATGGCAAGAATGCAATATTATAAGCACATACATCCTGTATTTGGTGACATAAAATACATGTTTTAGATAACAATATACACACCTATGTGGGAGGTAGGTCTGAGCCTACATTGGATCTGAAGCGGATTTGGAATATTAAATGAATAAATGACTGACATATGCCATGCTAAACTAAAGGGGGATTATAAATAGCTAGAAATATAAAGGTACATTTAATTATTTGACTACTACATTTATTTTAGACTAATGCTATCTATCCAAACTATTTAAGGAGCTTCTAGATAAATTCTAGTGTAGTGTTTGCCCTCCTTAGAAACTGAATTATCATCTGTCAAGTTCAATTATGTTTTTTGGTACAATAAAATACAGTTGCAAGTTTCTGGGCCTGATCCTGCAAAGCTAATGTAATTTAGGGAAAGCTCCATTAGGCTTAATTATAGTGGTTTAAACTGAAGTTTTGCCTGAGTAAGGCGCTGTCTGTAAAGGTTTCAGAATAGCAGCCGTGTTCGTCTGTATTCGCAAAAAGAAAAGGAGTACTTGTGGCACCTTAGAGACTAACAAATTTATTTGAGCATAAGCTTTCGTGAGCTACAACTCACTTCATCGGATGCATTCAGTATTTTCCACTGAATGCATCCGATGAAGTGAGCTGTAGCTCACGAAAGCTTATGCTCAAATAAATTTGTTAGTCTCTAAGGTGCCACAAGTACTCCTTTTCTTTTTACTGTCTGTAAAGGTGCCACCAAAATGTTTGACTAAAGACATGAACCTTTGAGCATAGGGGTCCTTCACATTCTGAAACTAGGCTCCCAACTGAAGTCAGAAGTGCCCTGTTTCTTGGCAGCACTGGTTGGCTGATCCTATTTCCAGATGTGCCGAAAACTGATCTTTCACAGGTGGAGTTAAGTTTTGTCATTACATAAAGTGGCCCAGAGCAGTGCACACAGGTATTGTTGGTGTTATGGATGAGTACATCTACATATACTGAGTGATGATTTGGGTTCAGCTGCATCTGCTATTGTATCTTATTAAATAATGAGCTCTTTGTTCAATGAGAAATCCTTAGCTCTGACTGTATAAGCACAATAGACTTCCATTCCTTAGCCTACTCTTGTTTCTGGAACCAAAATCATCCATTTTCCTCAAAATAGTTCAGATTCCTTCTTTAGTTTCCTCCCCCCGTGCCCGCTCCTTCCATACAACAATGGAACGTTTCCCTTGCACAACTCATATCAAAAATGATCTCATGAAAAAAATCATGGTTAGTTTCTTGACTCTTGGATTTCAGTTCATCCTTTGTCAACAATAGATAATACACCACCTGTGGAAAGACTATGAGGTTATGCATTTTAAAGTCTCATTGACTTCAGTGGGGTGTAAGCACTTGCTTAAAGTTAAGAACATGCTTAAGTGCTTTCCTGAATTGGAGCCAAAATGCACACTTGCAGCTTGATCCTGCTCCCAGGGAAGTCAATGATAAAATTCCAATGGACTTCAGTGGACCAGGATCAAGTCCTTAAGCAAGTCCCTGTCCTCCCTTGTCTTCTGGCACTCTGTCCTCTTCTTATTCCTCTACTACCCTTCTAATTGCTCCTACTTCACATCCTTTGGAGGATCTTCCTTCTTTCCCCCCCGCACGTACATCAGGTTTCTGTGGGAATTTCACAGGGCTCTGTCCTTGGTCCCCTTATCTTCTCCTTCTATACCTCATTTCTGGGTAATCCCATCTGCAAACACAAGTTCAACTACCATCTCTATGCTGAGGACTCACAGATCTCTCTCTCTCTCGCCACTCCAGACCTGTCTCCTTCTGTCCAAACTAAAATCTTGGCCTGTCTCTCTAACATCACCCTCCTGGGTGTCTAGCCATCAGCTCAAGTTCAACATGGCTAAAACAGGGCTTTAAATGTTCCCCTCAGTCCCTCTTGGTTGCATCCTTTCTTGGTCACTCTGGGTGACACTGCCATCCTGTCTGTCCTGGGTGTCATCTTTGATTCGGACGTCTCTCTAGGTCCTCACGTCCCAGCTATCTAAACCTTGCTATTCTTTCTCTATGATACCTGTAAGGGGGTGTCTCTATGCTGCAGTCACAGGGTGTGACTGCAGCTCATGTAGACACACCTATGCTAGCTTTAATCTAGCTATCTTGGGTATTGGAGTGAGACTGCAGCAGCATGGATTTCAGTGCAGACTTCTCAAGCCTGTCTGGAACCCTGACCCTGGATGGCTAGCCCATGCAGACACCTGTGTGAGATAGCTAGGTTAAAGCTAGCTCAGGTATGCTGCCTGCTGAATTGGCCTCTGACTACACCCATGGTTAAGGGGGAAAGTGGAAGCAAATTTTGCTCCCATTGCTTTAGTGCACTAAGGACTGCTCTGGTGCACCTGAGGAGTAAGCCCCAGGTTCTGGCTGCAGAAAAAGATATTAAAGCAAAAAAAAAAAAAAAATTAAAATCAAAATACACATTTTTAAGGTAAGTCCAATCACCATGCTCAGTGGAAATAGTGCACTCTGAATGCAACAGATAAGGAACTAGTAGAAGTCACTCAAGTATAATCACACTGCAACAAATAGCTACATAATCAAAGGGTATAACTAGCTAAATATTTTTGGCATCCACAGAGTAGGTATTAAAATTCTATCATTACCTAAGGTTTGCTCGCTAGGGGCCTGATCCTATGGCCAATGTAATCTTTCCACTGACTTTAATTGGCCCTTGGATTAGGTCCTACACCTAAATTTGGAGCTATCCAGCTCCTCTTTAATCTACTGTCTTATTGCACCGAAAAGATGCATCCCTCACTGAGTGCATGAAGGTTTCCTTTGGAATTTTCCAGTGGTCATGGTCTGCGCTGGCCAACACCGTTCTTATCAAAGGTTTTCTGTTTCAGTATCTCTGTGTCAGTTTTATACCATTATCAAAGTTATCAAGTGGCATGCTTTGTTCTCTGGGAACTCTATACTAAGATTTACAACTAACAAAAAATGTGAGCCATTGTTAATCCATCTATTACTTTTTGTTCTCTACTTTGTCAGAAAAATAAAGTGACACCATTTTCTGTCTTGTATAGAATGTAGCAATTCTTTTAAACATATTCTATCTACCACTTTCATCTTTTGCATGTGGCATTCTGTCACTTAACTGAGTATCTGCTGTTATTTTTCCTTGCACATAGCCTCACTAACCTGCTGGTTAGATGGACAGTTAGTCAAAGCAAATACAAAATAATAAACAAAATAAAAATATCAAACTTTTACTGCTGGCTTTCACAAACATCAAAGGGCATATCTAAAACGATGGGACTGTATTGTCACATTTCCCATCTGTGTCAATCAAACTCAGAATATTGACTTAGAAATCTGATTCTCCCATGCTTATGATTATAAAGAAAACATAATATGACAATATAAATCAAGATTATAAGACTGCAAACACTGAATTCTGATCTAGGATTTATTTTTAGACACTACAGATTTCTTCACAACAGCCCGTCTGGGCAAAAATATACATGATAAAATAAGATAGATACTGACAGTTCTCTTAGTGAGGGCTCTGTGCCTACCCACTGCACAGCTCAGAGTGAAACAGAAAAGAGGAAAAGGCCCCTTATGTGCGGGAAGAACTCCCTGTAAAAATCCCCAAAGACACTACACTTCTAACTCTCTCCTTAACCCACCTGTGCTGTGACTTCACTTCTACCCCAGTTCAGGCAGAGTTGGATAGAGGACACAGGGAAAAAGGCCAACAATAGCATGGCTCATCAGAGAGACATGTTGCCAGGGAGGCTGAAACCAGGGACTGCACGGGTGGTTAGGTCTTCATGTGTAATCTGGGATAGGTGAGACTACAGCTTGTCTTCTCTATGGATCCTCCAGATCCAGTGTTATAAGGGCATGGGTACAATTTTCAAAAGTGTTTAACGAGCCTGAATCCCACTGACTTTCAATGCAACATAGGCTCCTTAGCCATTTAAAGTTTAGAAGATTTTTACCATGTCCCCTCTACAGCATGGGCGGCGGGTATAATAGGCCAGGGGAGGCTCAGCCTCTCCTAGCGTAGCCACTGCTGCTGGACCCTGGTTGTGGGTTTGATGGGGAAAATTTTTGCTTGTTATTATGCCGCATGCAAGTTCTGGGTAGCTGAGGAGGCGGTATGTGCTACTCAGCTTCCTGGGTTCATCAATAATCTCTCTGGAGTCCAGAGAGATTATTGATGAACCCTGGAAGCTGAGTAAGACATACTACCTCCTCAGTCACCCTGGAACCTGCATGGTGCATATCAAAAGCTCAGGTTCCTCTTCCCGAAGAGAGAAGAAGAGAAGAGCATTTGAAGGCTCCTCTGAACAGTGTGTGTGTGGGGGTGGCTCAGGGCTCTGCATGGCCCGGGGCTCCTCTGGCTATGGGGTGTGTGTGCAGGGGATCTCAGGGCTCCTCTAGGTGGGTTGGAGGGGGGGTGCTGAGGGTTCTGCCTGGCCCGGGGCTCCTCTGGCCATGGGCGGGGAGTGCAGGGGGTCTCGGAACTCCGGGAGGGCGGGGTGCGGGCAGAAGGGTTGAGCCGGGGGCTAGCCTCCCCAAAGTGGGGCTCTACCCACCGCCCATGCTCCACAGTGACACAAACAACTCATAATGGAGGGGAAGGGGCTTATCAAGCACAGAACTGTCAGATTACTTTTCTGTGGTTTTACTGCAGATGGGAAACAGATAGGCTTTTTTTCTCTCCCATCTTCTACTTATTTTTACTCATCATTTTAAACAGGAACTTTAAGTGTTGTGGGCGCCCTCCAGGGCTGTCCTATCACTCCATACACTGGTTCTGCTGGTACTGGTCACTGGGAAATTCCCCAGCTATAGGAGAATCCCCAAGTAGATCCAGTCTAGGGGACAAACTGGGGGTACCTGGATGTGCATGCCAAACACAAGTTATGGCTGCTTTAGTTTTGCTGAGGGATGGAACTACCTCTGGCCAAACCCTGAACAGATGCACAAGGGTGGTGCAAAGTATCTTTTCCCCTCCTTGCCCCAGTTCCATTTGCAATAAAATGACTCATCTCCTCTCCACTCTCTCTGCTCTCATTTGCCATGCAATGACTTTTTAAACAAAAGAGTCTTCATGTAACTGAGACTTGTATTCTTCACTTCAAACAATGCTAAGTGTTTTTTCTCCCTTCAATGCATACAGGCAGTTAGATGTGAGGGGGAGGGGAGAAATTCTCCCTTCTATTTTGTCATTTTGTACTTTATATTTCCTGCTACCTTCCAACTTATCTCACTGAAAAGAAGTTTTAGACTGAAGAGCAGGAAGTAAACTCTCAGATCAGGTGAAAACACATTTTCTGAGAGATGAACAAAAGTTCATGAGGACATTTTGTTTCAAGGGGTGTCCCTGTCTCACAGGAGAAAAAACAGCCTCAAGTATTAGTACCCAGCATCTTAAGATATAACTGTCTAATGCTAGTGATTATGCTGAGCAATTTAGGTAAGCTTCAGGGCTGAACATCCTTATCTACTATGACTCAAAAAGTAGTTATTCACAGTGTGATTCAACATAAAACCCAATTTACAATTACATAAAGAACCATAAAATCAATACATGATGAGTGAGGTGCTTTCAAAGTAACTGAGTTTTTAGATGTTTTAAATCAGGTATCTAATTTTCTAGCTATATTTTTAATTAAATATGCACCTTGCAGGGTTGAATCCTCAATGCTAGTTTTCTCAAGTGGTACTGTATAAATAGGGCCCTTCATTTTCAATTTTTATTTTATTTAATTTTTCCTGGGAATTTATCAGACAACAAACAACAACAACAAAATCAGGCAAAAATCAGTGCAAAAATCTATTAATTTTTCTGGGTAAATATCAGGGTTTATTTTAGTGGATGGAAAGACAGAAAAAAAAAGTATTCTGTAGATTAATGATTTGAATTCTGTTCATCAATGTGATTTGCTGCAGAACTCAAAACACAATGCCACCTCAGAGTTTAAGAAAAAATATATCTCTAATCCCCAAATAAAACTTTTCATTTGAATAAAAAGTTTACTGTTGTAGACTTAGAACTATTAGACAATTAATATTTACATTTAATAATTGGGCCACACCATTTGCAGTGCATACATTCAACTTCATCCTTTTCTCCTATTTTTTTTAAAACTTTTTTTTAAAACTCATGTTCTGAAATGTATTTTGATACAGATTTTCATTTTCTTCCCATTTTAGTTAAATCTTTAAACCATTATCTGCTAACAGCTTGAAATGTGGACATGGTGGCATGAGATTCATCAGTGTTCAGATGTGCACACAATTTAGAGCTTGCATGCGTGCCTATTTATTGTGTGTATCTTCTAGACTAATACAGGCGGCTTTGCATATACACACAGACTAAAGTATTATCATAATACATATCTCATGCAATGTATTGTATTTTCTTGAAAAACCAAGTTATTTTTTATATATTTGAATGATACAAAAGTAGGGTGAAAATTTGAAATAAACTGAATAATACTTTTTGTAAAACCAGGGAAATTTTCGGTAAAAATCGGTTTAAACTGAAAATGAAAGGGCTCATATATAAACATTATCAAAAGGAACATTAAAGCAAAACACTGGAGAGTTACAAATTTTAGTTACCTCACCTCATATAAGTAAACTTGTTCCTTTGTTACAGCAAAAATTAATAAAACGTTATTTTGCACAAGCTTGTCTGTTAGTTGTCCAATTGTTGGATACTCCTGAAAACAAATATAGAGAGCCAAATCAATCCCTGTTTTACAAAAGGACCAAGGAGCTAAAAAATAGTGATGAAAAATTTTGCATGTTATCTTTAATGAACATACATTCATACTGTGCTCAGTGTAATATAAACATGTAATTATACATGTGTGCTGAGTAAGTGTGTATGTGTACATAGAGCCTTTCCTTCTGGTGCTCACATTACCCTGAGTGATCCACCTGTATGTCATGCTTCAGTGCCTGGGGTCAGGAGGTTTTAGTCCACACAGGAACACAGGCCTTTGGAATCCTCTTTAAATCTCTTAATTCTTGAATTTAGACTTTAAGAAGGTGAGAAAACTAACTCTTTGAGGCAAGGACACAACTTACCTTTGTGTTTGCAAGGCACCTAGCACAATACAGCCCACATCCTAACAGGGGCCTCTAAACATCCCCATAATAGAACTATTAAATAACAGTATTAGTTTGAGCACTTGAATCTTAGTTTGAAATGTTTTTCTGACCTCTGCAGTGTCCAACACATTCCTGAACCACTCCTTAATTCACTTCCTTTAAGACAATGTGATGAAAGCATATTTTTGCTCTCCTTTCAGGAGAGGATGCCAATAGGTCCTGTTCCACATGTTACCCACGGTAACAGTTATTGGGAGTAAGAGGTATCACTTTTTCTAATCATAACATGTTCTGAGATCACTTATGTCAATATGCTGTGTTCTTAGTTTTGATTTTATGAAAATATGTGATTAAAATTAAAATGCATGACATCAAATGACTGGATTTCCAAACTCCTACTGCGTACCACTGAACACAATCATTAATATTCCAATTCATCTTTCCCGTACTTTAAAATTCCACAATGAAAGAATTGTACGAAGCACATTACCAAAACTGTTGACATGGAATATTCATTATTGTGGTCCAAGTGACAATGTCCATCGTTTGGAATAACAATCCCTGCCAGTTTACTGTCCATCCCAAAATGGGAATCAGCATCACTCACAAACACCAGCAGATGTAGAGAGTCATTTCTCCACCCAATCTTTTCCTGTAATTAAAATGTAATGGTTTAGTATAGACTTTGATTATATTGAAAGAAATAATACAGGATGATAGAAGACAGAAGAAGGGCTCTTTCAAAGACAGCTTTAAAAAGTAGTGTCCTCTCTGCTTTAAGCAGACATCATAGATTCATAGATATTTAGGTCAGAAGGGACATCAAAAGATACCATGACAATTATTTAACAGAGTTCACTTCATTGCCTCTGACCAACATATCTCCTCTTCCCATTGTTGTGTTGAGTGTGTATAGCTGCTTGTCATCTATGTCAAATATTGTTAATATTGTTAATCATTAAAATATTTAAAGAGAAAAAATTGAAGAAAATATGATGATTATGTGGTAATTTTATTGCTTTTCATTCCCCATATACACCCGATTATTACACGATCAGTGCTTTTATTGATGGAAACGACAAAACTATCATTTTTCAATGTGCGTATTTAACTTGATTATATACACTTTTCTAATGAAAAAAGAGATCATTTGAATATACCTTTACAGTCTGACCAAATACCCACTGAAATCAGTGGGGGTCCTTCCATTGATTTTAGTTGAGTCAGATCAGGGTCAGAGTCTACATTTTGAGAAAACAAGAGCTGCTTATTTTTTTAAAAATACCATAAAAATCTATTAATATTAAAATGTGGACTAATAAATATTACACCTAGAGGTTTCATTACCTTGCAAACAGCTGCCTGCATAATTGCATCAAATCCTCCCTCTGGAGTGTCTATATTAGCTGAGATTTTCTGTTCTTTCACAATTTCATTGAATCTTTCAGCATCATTTGTTAATGGCAAAACATGTTTGTATCCAAAGGTGGGTAAGCAATTACGTGGAACACTGCTATAAAATAAATAATATATCTTAATAATATAAATGATATATAGCATAAATGATATATATATATATATATATATATATATATATATATATATATATATGATATATAAATGATATATCTTAATGATATATCTTACGGCCAATGCAGAGATAGAATGCACACACTGTAGTTGCTTTGTAACTCTATCTAGCGTAGTTTTCAGGTGCACATCTCTTCTGTGTACCTTGTTTTATTAATATCATTGCTAAAAGTAGTACCTTTACAATTCAGTTAGACAGACCAAGTGAAAAAACTTCAAGGTTAAAACATAACATGGCACTCAGTTAAGTTTAAAGTGAAACTGTGCATTTAGATACTCTGTGGCTAAAGAGTGGTGTGTAAACGGCACGTCCCCAGGAGTAGCCCTGGGAGGCACTGTGCCCCAGTGATACCCTGAAGTGGCATACTCCTCCTTTGCTCCTCTTTTAATCTGCTCCAGCTCTTTACAGAGCACAGTATACTCCCACCATCACATCCAGATAGGCCCACTGGGCTCCTCCCCACTTGCTCTGAGAGGAGGAGAGTATCAGGCATGCAGCCCCCACTCTCCACAAGCACCCCAGAGTTGTGATCCGGGCAGGACTCATGCAGCATAGGGCAGAAGGGACTGTTCCTGGTTCTTTAAAACGAATAAATAATACGAACATTAATAAATATACTGAACTGTTGTTTTTTGGTATTTTTGAGTACCCAAAAGTATGGTGAGCCTTTACAGCTGTCACATGAATAATCCAGGATTTTAATAAAGAATATATATTTCAAGCAAATTAAAGAGACATATAACTTGAGTTATCAAGTTATCAATGTGCTAATCAGTCACACACACTTGTAATTAGCGGGAAAATCTAAACAGCAAGCAAAAAGGCAAACCTCTTCCCCCCTAAACACCCCCTCTTCCCAACAACCCAATGGGGTATAGAAAATGCCCAGAGTATGAACCAAGAGCCAAGTCCCATTTGCTTTATTCACTCAACTGCAAGTGAATAAGGTGGAAAGGCTCCAGTGAGGGCAGTGAGCAGGATTTTGCCCCCAATGATCAATCTTATCTGTGTTCCTATATTAAATAACAAAACATACATAAGTGCTTTCTTTGCCTACCTGCAAGGGTTGTTTATTTCTTCAGCTGTGGTTTTGATGAATGGTGAAACTGGTTTTTCAACAAAAGACCCAAAGCCCAGTCTAAAGTTGCTGGTTAGTTTTGACATTTCTTTGGAAAGAGTTGAGCCTAATTCCTTTATTGTATTCAGATCATCATCCATGGAAGCAGAAAGGTCCATGAGGTAATAGAGATCAACTGGATAATCTTCAGTCTGGCGAACTTTGATCTCTATTGTTTCTTCATTTCCTAGTAAAGCCATAGGGGAAACGGAGAACAAATTAACACATGTAGACAATGTTATGGGCAATATGTCAATGATGCTGTCTGTTTATTCTGTGCCATTGGTGGAATTAATAGAAATGTATAAAAGTATAAATAAAAATTCCAAATAGAAAATCTGAAAGACCTTAAGTAAGTATTACTTGAGTGGTACAGTAAAAGTTAAGTACTAACTTTAGGTTTAGGACTATTTGATTCCTGTGGATCTAGTGTGTTAGAAAAAACAAATGTCAGAGTGCAGCTTTAAGATGTTCTATAATGAAACAGAAGTTAGTACTTGTAGGAGCGAGTGCAAGGGTTAATGGTCTGAGCATGGGACTGGGAGAGTGGATTACAAGTGCGCCTGGGTTCTATTCCTGGTTCTAGTACTAACATACTGTGTGTTATTTAAATCTCTCTGCACCTCATTTTCCCTAGGACAAATTCTGATCTATGTTATATTGGTGTAAATCCACAGTAACGCCATAGACCTCAGGGGATCTTGCAAATCACGTTGATATCCTCCGATAAAAACACTATATGGCAGATTCTCTACTGCAGCTGAGATTTTCTCAGGGTAGCAATGAAGAGGTGAGACACTGGGGAGCTGGCTATGGTTGCAGTTTCCCAATTCTCTCCTCATCTCTGCCATGGCCTGAGTGCAGGTTAGAGAAGCCTCCGGAATAGGTGCTGGAACTGGGGGTGCTGCTGCCGTGCCCCCTGGCTTGAAGTGGACAAGGTTTACAGTTTGCTTCAATGGCGCTAAGCAAACCCACTATAAAAACTGTTCCAGCATCCCTGGCCTTCAGACTCCTCTAACCAATACCAGCTGGCGACATCCCATGGGATAGCTCGCCTACTGTGCTATGGCCACGGCCCCTTCATTTCCACCCTCAATACACCTCCCGCATCAGGGGCACAAGAGGAAGGGTATAGGAACTAGCTCGTCCTGCTCTACACCCGCTGGGGGAATTCCCAGCCTGATAGATGTGTGACATTTCCATTCCCTTTGTGCTGCCCCGAGCCATGGAGAGAACAGAGCATGGAGATTCACCTCCTTTTACATAAATGCAAAATACTTTGGGGGGAATTTAAATAGTGTACATTTTAGATCTATCCATCAGATTAACACATGATAAATATTCACTAGGTCTTATTTGATTACAAATAATGCTTAATTTCGAATTTGTTAATACAAATTATTTAAATACAGTAAATACATTCTGTTTTTTAGATCATTAACAATTTAGTCTGAGAAACCTGGAAAGACAGCATCAACAGGAAAGAATCACAGTTATGAACTGAATAACTTACCTGGTCGCAGTCTAAAAGTTAACTTTTGAGGGGAAATCTGTGTGACATCAGAGTTATTCTTCTGGATTCCTATGCTAAGGGGCTTATTTTTGTGAATTTCTACTTTAGAAATGGGAAATTCAATAAAGTTCGACTGACATCCTTTTGACAAAAGATTTGCTGGAGTATCACACCTTCCATGAATTCCAGATGAGTCAGTATAATTCTGAAACAATCAGCAGAAGGAAGGGAAGAGCTAAATTTATTATTGAACAATGGAAAATAAATTATTTATGCATGGTGGGCCAAATGCAGAGGTGACAGACATTGTGGTGTAAGTTACACACAGGGTGTAAGCTGGCAAAGAAATGGGTGTAGGTGGCATAACAGTCTAAATTTGCACCTATCAGGCTTTTCATAGCAAAATTAACGGAGCATACATTTGTTTGGTATCCTAGCGGGACCAGTTGTATCATTGGTGTATGGGAATTGTGTCACTTATGCCTGGTATGTATTTGGCCCTAAGAGATTTGGGGATGGTGACACATAAGTTAAAGTGTATGTTGAGTCTTATCTTGTTTTTCCTGCTGCACCCTTCTCCGTCAATACTAATTTTGGACACTTATGAATGGTAAATCAATACTCCATAACTTACACCTGTTTTCTGACCATCTTACACCTGATGTTTAACTAACACCATATTTTCATGACCTTGAATTTAGCCCAGAGATACACGTGGCACTTGTATTTATTTCCTTTAATTCAGCCCTGTGTGCTGTTTGGCCTTCTCCTGCACTTAGGACCTGATCTAAAGCCCACTGAAGTCAACAGGAGACTTTCCACTGACTTCAATAGTCTTTGGATTGGGCCCTGCATTCCTACTCAAGCAAAACTCTCACCAACTGGAATGGGAGTTTTATGATTATATATTCCTCTTCAAAGCACTATACTCACATTAATTTTCACAACATTGTTGTAAGGTATTATCATCATTGCTGTGTGAAAACTTTGGCAGAGAGTCTAAGTGATTTGACCAAGGCCACAGAGGGAGCCCATGTCAAAGCTGGGATTCGAATTTGGAAATTCCTGGTTTTCAATCCTGTGCTCATACCACTGGTCCATATTCTTCTCTTGTGCCTGTAGAAGGAATTTAAACTTTGTCCCTTAACCTGCAAATGTCCCCTGAATTTTGTCACTGAGAAACACTCTGTTAAAGTTACAGCAAAGTTACTTTAAATCCGCAAAATCCACAAAAGCCCAGAAATTCAGTTAATGCTAAGACTCTGCTCTTCACTTCCCACTGGGAGTCAAATTCTGTTCATGGATATATGTGTGTCTCACTGATTTCAGTGGAAACATAGGAGGGAAAAATTTGCCTTTCTGTACTTGGGCCACTTCTGATGTCTACTCAGATAAAACACCCATTGACTACAGGATCAAACCAGGTGTACATAAAAATCACCTATTATTATGAAACCCTTGGAAAACAGAGCATACCGGCTGCAGTAGCTAACACTGAATTTTCTGGCTTCTCAAAACAATTCATTATCAGGTAAACACATGGTTCAGGGCTAGCCAGAATGTGTATTTTTATCCAATAGACTATGATGGCTCCTTTTATTGAGTGTAGCCTGACACTAAAATAAATATACAGATTTTAAATATACAGATTCTTTGCCTGCGCCACATCACATGAGTGTAACAAATAAATCCATGGGCAAACATTATATTTATTCCACTGACATTTCCAATAAGTGCACATGATCTATACATAGTACTTCCAAACTCAAGAACTTAGTTGTTTTCTTTTTGTGTTTTATGAAAACACCCAATGGCAATTGGCCTAATTATGTACCTAATAGCATGGAAAATTTCATATTATGAAAATCCTGTGTTTTGAACTCTTTTTAAAAAAAGCATAGAAAAAACACTTTTTTGGGGGGACCGGAGACTTTCCTAGTGTTATATCTTGCAAATTGCTAAATTGCTTTTAGTAAAAACTGGATTAAAAAAGAACGGCATGTCAGTTTCATCCAAGATGGTATTTTTACTGTTCAACTAAAACCCCCTAAGGAAAGTGTTTATAAATTATTTAAAGAGTCCCTTAAAAGAGAGCTGTAGAGGTATGAACAGTAAACCACCACAATAAAGTATTTTAACACACATTCTGTTTCTCTCTCATATCTGATCTATGTATTGTGTTTATATATTTATTACATGCTTTGGATCTGATCCTTTGAAGTGCTTAGCACCCTCGATTGCCACTGAAGCCAATGGCTATTAAGGGTGCTCAGCAAGACAGAAATATCAAACACAATCCAGTTGACTAAGACATTATTTTAAGAAATTTTGCAGTACATACCTAGCTGATCAATAATTCAAAAACTAACTAGCAATTGACTGGCTAGCTGTTGGCTGAAAAGGATTCACAAAACCCTGTGTTTGTCTATCTGTATTTATAAGAGCCAAGATTTCCAAAATCTAAAGTTAGCCTTCTAAAAATCATATTTAGGCTCCTGAACAAGCAGCCAGATTTTCAAAAGTGCTGAGCACCTAACAGTTCACCTTCTGCTCTAAAAGGGAGAAGGGCATGTGGCTCTCATTTGGACCCTGCTTATTTTATTTATTTATAGCCATTTCTATTGAGCCTTTAATCGCAGTAGCCAACTGCTTCACAAACACTAACAAAGTGAAGCTCAGAACACCTGCTGTGGGGCCAGGAGGTATTCCTATTCACATTTTACACATTAAGAACCACAGATAAGTTAAGTGACTTGCCTGGGGTCACACAGGAAGTCAGTGACTTATCTGGGAACCAAATCCATATCTGTTTCCCAGCCCCATACTTCAGTCATAAGACCTCCATATCTTGGGTGCTCTATCCTGTATCACAGGAGCTGTACAATCCCACCATAATCACTTCCAAAATGATGAGTACAGCTCCTCTGATAGGTAGAAACAAAGGTGCTAAAAGCTGGGGATTTTATTTTTTTAAAGAAACAGAGAACGATGAACAATAAACCATAATTTCCAGATGTACCACTTTTAATTCCCAGAGAAAATTACACAGGCAATTTTCTCTCTCTAAATTCTTCATGCATTACAAAAGCACCAGCTGACCCAGTTAATTCAATAATTCCATCACTCATAGCCACTGCAAACACTCAGATTGTATGGCTTTGAAATTTTTAAGATAATTTACTTTACCTCTTGAGAACACCAAGCACACTGTTGTCCAGAAAACAAACAATCTTCACAAGTCACTGCACTCCCTGGAGAACAATTTCCTGTATTTAAACCCAGGAAGAGAAGAGATTAATAATGGGTTTAATTATTCCTTGTATAAAATGCCCCATTTAGTTAAAAATATTGGAGATAAAAAATAGTGACACATTTGGACATACTTAAGATTATTGATAACATTCCATCATTAAAATATTTATATTAATTTAGTATTTAACTTGATCAATAATTACACTATTACTGGCAATTAATAAAAAATGTGGGGACCTGAAGGTCACTCATCTATGAAAAATATGCACACTATTTGTTTTCCGAAATGCATTTCATAATTGTTAAATTTGTTTAACCATAACTAGAATTTTTAGCGAAATAGATATGTGTACATTGTACACATTACAGTTGTTTCAGTCTTCTTTCCAATGTACTTGCTCTGGAAGTTAAAATTATGCCAGGTTCCATAGACACCTCCAGAGTCACAGATGCACTGTGAAATTTCATGATGGATCAAACTCTGATGTGTATAATTAAAATGGCTCAAAAGCCTGTGTGTTTGGTGCAAGTAGTTCTATATTATGAATAGATGTACTCTAACTACATTTATTGGCTACATAGTAATACTACACCCTCTCAAAAAACATTCATTAAGTGGAAAGGAATGACTGAACAGACAACATGGGAAGCTAGTTAATATAAAGTTGTTAAACAAAAAACAATGTAAAATATGCTTTTAAAGAAGCAGAGTTCAGTAATTGTAAGCCTTACCTTGTACATTGTTATTTCTTTGCAGAAATAGAAAGAACAGGAAAAGCAATACAATCCCCATTCGTTTTCAGTTCTGGCTGTGTGAATTAAAAGTATAAAAGAATAATTACCTTCAGGGTAAAATGATTAATGTGGAATGTTGTAAAAGTCATAGATTCCTGAAGTGTATATTCTAAGATGATACTTACACTGGTTTGAAGAGAAATTTCCAAACTACCAGGGCAGAACATTAATACAAAGAAAACAAAAGCTACCTGAATAGGTAAAGACGACGAGCTGTGCATAAAAGCAACTTCAACATGGTTATGGAACTTAACACTGTTCTTTATCTTACTTCCTTATTTTCCTTATAAGGAAAACAGGTACACAATCATAAGAAGGTGGGGGAATTCATTCAGGTGCTGATTTTTTTTTTTTTTTTGTCAACACTCGCAGTCTCTCTGGGTCCTAAAGAAATCTGTCCAGGAGAACTTTATCAAGAGTACAATAACTCTAAAATACTGCCACTCCTTTGACTGTTTTCTGACCGAGTTCAAAATGCTGGCAAGCCATACAAATAGTGAGGTGAATATACCTGGAGAGATGTATAAATCCCATTTTTTCAAGTTTCATGTTGTGGAATGAACCTTCTAAAAGCAGCTGTGAAAAAAACAACAACAAATCACCATAACTTATTATAACATCATAATAGAAAACCATTTTAGGAATACAAAATGTCTTTTGTTTTACTGTGTAGAGTTTATATATATTTTATTAGCATTATAAAGTGAAAAAGAAATAAATCAAACCTACATTATTGTGAAATGCAGTTACTATTGTACAGGTGTGGTTATCTGCATGTTACTACCCCAATAGAGAGTATCTTCTGTGATGGAATTCAAGATAATTTCCTCTGCAGCTATTAATACATTCAGGTAACAATGACTAGAAAGAGGCTTTCATTGCATTTTAAAGCATTTGGGGAACCAAAAAAACCTCACCCAGCCTTCATAACAGTGAAGCAATAATAGTGAGTACAAGATGAAAGAAAAGAAAGCATGGTTAGAGAAGGGGAAGGGTGGCTTGAGCACCAGGCTTAGGGTATATCTACACTACGAAATTAGGTCGAATTTAGAGAAGTCGGTTTTTTAGAAATCGTTTTTATATACTCGAGTGTGTGTGTCCCCACAGAAAATGCTCTAAGTGCATTAAGTGCATTAACTCGGCGGAGTGCTTCCACAGTACCGAGGCAAGCGTCGACTTCCGGAGTGTTGCACTGTGGGTAGCTATCCCACAGTTCCCGCAGTCTCCGCTGCCCATTGGAATTCTGGGTTGAGATCCCAATGCCTGATGGGGCTAAAACATTGTCGCGGGTAGTTCTGGGTACATATCCTCAGGCGCCCGTTCCCTCCCTCCCTCCGTGAAAGCAGCAGCAGACAATCGTTTCGTGCCTTTTTTCTTTTTTCGCGGTTCTTTTCCTGTCTACCTGGCCAGTGCATCTGAGTTGAGAGTGCTGTCCAGAGCAGTCACAATGGAGCACTCTGGGATAGCTCCCACAGTACCCCAAATTCGACCCGGCAAGGCCGATTTAAGCGCTAATCCACTTGTCAGGGGTGGAGTAAGGAAATCGATTTTAAGAGCCCTTTAAGTCGAAAAAAAGGGCTTCATCATGTGGACGGGTGCAGGTTTACATCGATTTAACGCTGCTAAATTCGACCTAAAGTCCTAGTGTAAACCAGGGCTCAGATTCCCAGCTGTGCCACTGACTCACAGTATAGCCTTGGGAAAGTCACAATCTTTAAGCTGTTGTGAGGTGGATTTTAAGACACATTTAACCCCTTGGAGGAAAGGTTAAATATAAGTTCATACTATTATTATGAAAGGAAATCTAAAAATAACCAAAGCCCTTGTTTATATGTTGTTTTATTTCTCCCCACCTTTTATCCATTTGTCCTTTTTAGCGTATAAGGTTGTTTGGCACTGGGACTCTCTCTTCATAATGTGTTTGTAACAGCACATGTCAAACATTAGACTCTACTGTATAAATTATAAGTAATGCTAATAATAACCTGTGTACCAAAATAAAACTTACAAATACATATGTCATTCCTCTTTGATCATTTCAGTATGTCTGAGCCAGTTCATTGCACTAGGATTTACAGGGACCCAAAGTTATCCCTGATGTTAGATCTCACAAGTCTTGCAGATTTATTTTAACTAAATTTTGCCCTTTCTACTCTTCACAAACTGATTCCAATTTCAGCTAATGTATTTGCTGTTCATAAGTATTCACCAAATAGTTTATGTGAACAAATATGCTATTGTTTTTGTCCCTTGGATGGATGATGTTTAAAACAAAACAGACAACTTTTTTCATTTCTAAATATTCCAGCATACTTACAAACTAACTAAATAAAAATCCACATGCACTAGTCACACTGCCTTTGACCTTAATGTATCTTCTAAGGTTGGATCCTTCAAACATATATACATATCTTTTTAAGGATGAGCTTTCCACTTCCTGAAAAACATTATTTCCTTTTCTCCTCCCCAAACACTGCACATCTTTCACTGATCATAATGACCCCATTTTTCTACCTGTACCTGCAATCTCTCCCCTTAGACTAGATTTGCTGTTTCCAGCACCAAGTCCTTTTCTCCCTGTTTATCCTCTCATCCATCTTCTTTTTTCATGGCCACTTCGGAGCATCAGCACTCAGAACACTGCTATATTGATTTCTCTCAGCTCTGGGCCCCTTGCATATTCCTATTATGCCAAATTCTGCTCTCAGTTACACCAATGTAACACAGTAGAATTTGGCTCATTATTTTAAAAGGTTGGCAACACTAAAAATTTAAGCTTTCTGTGATCATGGAACCTGGGACTTTTCAAAAGATTCTGTCCTGTGAATAAGATTTTGGTGGTCTCAGAGTGTACGTGCAGTCTTTCTCTTATTCCTACCCTTTATAGTACATTAAAGATAGCACAAAAAGATATTTTATCTGCCTGCTGAATAATCTCAGAAATCTGGTAGTGAAAAAGCTTTGAGAAAAGTACAAAACCAGGGAAGATGTATCTTAGGCACATATGAAGCTAAACTAAAATATATTCTAAAGGAATGTTTTTTTTTTAAAAAAAAGTATTTTCTCTCTACAGCTAATGTGTAGCTTTCCTGACAAGCAAGATCTTGTTTCACTCATTGAGCCGAATCCAAATGGAAGTGTGGTGGCCAGAAATAAAGATTGTGTAAAGAGTCTAAACCAGAAAATGTTTGCATACAAAAGACTGCCAAATAGTTCATGCATCTTCATCTGAATAAACACTCTCCCTTTGAAAAAAGCCAAACTCTGTAGCTAGTAAGTTAGGAATTGATGTATTAGATATGCCAGTTACACTTTAGGAGCCCAGTCCCAGACAAAACATCTATGGGTTCTTTCCAAACTAGGAAAGCTCTGGAAGAGACGGAATGCTGGCTCCACAGAAGACTGATCTATCCAGGAAAAAAGGTCAGTAGGACACACAAATGCCTGAAGGCAAAGAAAAACCCATCTCAATAACTGGGAATTGGAGAGCTACCCACCAAGAAGAAAAGTCCATGCACATGATCTCTCTGCTTCATATGTTACAGAACTTCTGATTCTGGGGACTGCTTACTACCCCCACCCCCATAAAACCATGCAGCGTGTGGGAGTTATTACAGCTGAAAACTTATAGTATTTCCCTTGGATGGTCATTGTTGGGGAATTCAAGGGCTTGGCGTCTACAGGCAGAGACTGTTCTAAAATACTCACCTGTTGTTGGAGAATGGTGTGGAAAGTGGATGCAGTGGGCCAGATTCTCAATTCTCTGCAGCTTAGTCATTTACACCTCTACAAAGTGGGTGTAAAATGCCTAATCAGAAGGGTAATCATTTAGCCCCCCCCCGATGCTCTCAGGGCTGGAAGGAGGCGGCTTTACATTTGGGTCACGTGGCTATTTCATCCTTTCCCCGTCTGGCCTCCAGAACAGATCTGTCAGACAAGTAATTCCCAAGAAAAACCTCTTAAAAGGTTTCCTACCTGACTGTCACTCATTCCCAAGAACCTACTTGCTGCGTATGGCGATTGGGTGGGTGGAGGTGCAAACTCTGTCCCTGAGAAGGGACCCATTGCAGGGTGCTCAGTCAGTAGTCAGCAGTGCTTGGTCACTTAATAGAGACACTTCCCTTCTAAATAACGTTACCTTTATAGCTGTTGAGCCAAGGAGCTTGAGGCTTTCTGTAGGACAGCAGACACGGAGACTCATTTTCTCTGGATTGGGTGACTGACCAGAAAGATATTCCTGTCCACTGGAAACACCTGGTTCCAAAAAGCATCTAACACAGAGATTCTTCAAAGGCTGCATATCAACTACCCAAACAAGGTTCCCTGAAAAAAGGTCTAAAACCTCAGAGCTTACATTAGCCCTTCTGGACTACAGCTGATTCAAGTCACCCCATGGAGATTTGAATAGTTGTAAACATGGAATGGTCAGGTACATAAAACAACTACCCACAGTAACAGTATTGATGTAGGAGACAGTGTCGTGCCTGTCCGCTCCAGCAGCATTCCTGGCTGTATGGGGAGGTACGGCTGGCAGTAGTACCCCTCAATGCCTGCTGGAAGAAGTAACGCCTCTGGCAAATTTATATCATAGGGAAACTCATAATACACAGCCAGGTGGGATTTTTAATTTTTTAAAATTTTTGTGTGTATGGAACCCTCTTGGTATTTAATTATGTCACCGAATGGAGCAATTTACAAAATAAATAAAACTAGTCTGAACTCATATGCTTTAATGTCAGTTAATGTTGCTTGCTGCCTCTTGCTCCCTTTGTTCATTAGCACAGCTGGAGATGGATGATACCCCTGCAACAGAAAATGTCCCAGATACAAAGAAACAGCTGTAAACACTCAGGGCTAGCTCCTCAGCCCTTACTTGGTTATACAAGGGAGTAAGGAGCACTAATGCCCCACTGCTCAGACTGTGACTGCAGGCACATTGAGCTGTTTGCTCAGTGCTCCCCTGTGGGAGAAACAGACAAAATGGGAGGAGCTTTGGCACCAGTCCTCTGTTCCTTAGTCACTGTAACTAGCTGGTTACACAGAGGGAAGTCATTTCCTCCCCCACCCACTCCTGAGCAAAGTGAAATGGAGGCCTGGAGGGGGTTGAAGAACTATGACTCAGTGAGTTATGATTCATTTTCCAGGCTCCCCCGAACTCAGGTAGAGACCTAATCTAGCTCTAAAACAGATCTGCAGAGAAAGAGAAAGAGCCAAAATGCTTACAAATGCTGAAAAGAAAAGTAAACAGTTCACTACGAGTAGTTTTGTAATTTATATGTACCTCAGCCAGAAGTCAGGACTTGGTGGCTTCAATTCAGGGTGTGTGCATGTGCGCATGCATGTTCTGAATTTGCTTTGCATGGGTAAACACTTCTAGAGATTTGTTTGATTTTCAGATGTGAACAAACTCAAAGCAAAATAAATCTGCCAAACTTCTCCCAGACTCAGGTGGAAACACTGCAAAGCGATGAGGCTTCCGTCCGGCATTGTTCAAAGGTGGCCCAGCTTGCCAGAGAGCCAGGCAGCTGCATGACTCCGGCCTGAGTTTGGGTTTTACCTTTTTGGTTACATTGTAAAAGTTTTCCCCACTTCTAGGGAGGTCACTTTACTGTATGGTACAACTTAGTACCATTTCTGCTCCTCTTCAGGTCCACGGGGAAAACTCTCTGCCTGGCTACCTTTCAATATCTCACAACTTCAAGTGCTGAGGGGCTTCCTTCTCCCTCAAACACATGGAGGACACATGGAGGGGCTTCCTTCTCCACTCTTAAAGGGCCATGAACACTCCTGAAACACCTAGTCCTTTGCTCCACAGCTAGTTCTCCATCCCCTCCTCTCTGACCCCAGAGCAACCCCCAACTCCTTCTGGGATGAGAAAGCTCCCCTCCTGCCCTATGGACAGGTGAGGGATTCCCAGCTGAAATCTGTCAGGACAGCACCGAGAGGCATGAGGAAGCGCAGCACTAAGTGGGGGGTGAGAGGACAGGGACCAGCGGCCGTGTCTGGAGAGGTGTGTCTGGGGTATAATGGGGGTTGGGCCTGTGGGGAGTGGCAGATTAGTTCATCTGGGGGAGCTAGGCCCTATTCTGTTTAAACCTCCAGAAGCTGTCAGGAACTCCCCCAGCAAGTCACGTCCATTCATCCTCAACCAAGGAAGGTGCCATGATAGGGAAAAGTGAGCATGGAAAAGGGGCTTCTCACTTTGCCAGCTCTCTGCTATGTCAGATCCACATTTGTCATTGGATTTTCCCCTCTCTGCCTCTCCTTACCTCAGCTCTCAAGCACAATGTGAACCCGTTAACATATAAAGTTCAGACAATTCTACCTCTGAAAAAGGGAAAATGGATTTGCGCACCCTGTGTGATTCTCTTTTGCCACCAGTCAGTTTCTTACCACAAACAGGTAACATTTAAAGACTCTGGTGGGAGCAATCCCTTTCACCAGTGCGCACCAAGGATTCCTCCCGAGGACTGTCATCATAATTCCTACTAGAACTATAAACATCTTGCTGAAGCTACATAAATGGCAGACTGATTCTTTGCTGAAATACAGCTTGAATGTGGCTAGCATTGGGAGAGTCACTGAAATTGGTAACTATATTCTGGTCAGTGCCAAATGGCTTATCAGAACTGAGACAGTGGGTTCAAGCAACAAACAAAACACACTAGAATGGTAAGGTTCCTATATGTCATTTTGAATCTTGTCTACATTGGCTCCATTTACAGTAACAACATGTTCAAACCCTTTAGACCTGTGAATGGATTCACTGAGAGCTGTTATTTCAGGGAAAAGTCTCATACTTGGGTTTTCAAAAGCTCTTCACACAAAGTGCTGCCATCTTCTGGGGACTTTACTGTTCTGTGCTCGAGAAACAATGTTCTCTCTACAGTGGGACTTTAAAATATATTATTTGGGAGTTTATATGCAGTGCAGGTACTACATTACCGCTCTGCCTCTAGCAATGTTCAACCAAACTATATATTTAAGAACCTTACATAATATTGATTCAGCTTCTTTGCTGAATATTTCTCAGGCTATTAATGTTAATATGTTTTTTCAAACTCAACCGGTAAAATCCTTGCCTCTCTATAACGGAATAAATGGAACACTGCTTCTATCATTTTTACTATGTGCTCAGATATATGCCTCTAAAACTAAAGCAAACTCTTTCTAATGTCTTGATCAGTGAATTATCATTGTATTTTACATATGTTGCCATTACTGTTACACAATACAGTCTCATGAAAATGGTAGAAAAGGAATTAAAAGGGACACTGTCAACTTATGTTTAACCTAAAATTTAAAGGTTATAAAACAACCTTTTATAAAAGATAAGATGGTGCTGCCATAATACTTAAATTTCAGTAAAAACTGTTGTCTTTAAATACTCAAACATTTCCAAGCAGTGTTTGAGAGGGAAACACTGCAGCACTAAGAACCTGAAATTGAAACGGTCTATAAACAAAAATGAAATTGGTTTAATTGATTTGAATTGTCCTTACTGTCTTATACAAAGAAAATAGAGACAAAGAAATTTGATTTTAAAAATTGTCACTTTTAATAATTTAAGATGTTGTTACTAACAAAAGTAAAGAAATGTGGGATTTTTTTTTTTAACAATTTGTAATTTTTAAGTTACCAGCGTTCCTTTTTGCTCTGAAATTGGTGAGTATTTCTTACTGCTGCTAACTGTGATAATGCAATGTGTGCTGCCATGTTGGTTATGTAGAAAATAGTGTTGGACAGAAATTTCTTAAATGTATGCAATTTGTTCAGAATGATTCATCACATAACATCCATTAATATAATTATTGGGCTGTAGCTCATTGCAAGTATTTGATGTTAGAAATTTTAAGAGTGAACAGCATTGCTTAGTTTTGCTTGTACACCCAGCTCATAGGGGTTCTTTCTGTTTTCTGATTAGATGAGCATAACTCTTAGGAGTTAGGTTTCTATTGCAAATATGCACTAAAAGTGGTTTCCATGAGTATTCTCTAGTATTCAGTGAACATTTATTGGTTTTGCAAACATTCCTGGCAATCTTGTTTGCTAGAGTTTTCATGAACAGTGAACAAAAAGGGGGGTTGAATGCAGTCAAAGAAGATCTAAAAATTCAAACTGCTATTCATAGCAAGCTTTCTGAAGAATTCACCCAGCTGTAATGGAAAGTCTGATTTACTGTAATCTTGTTATATTCTTGTTATACAGGGAATACTGCAACTTTTTGTGCCTTTTACATTCACTCTGTTGCCTTTGAAAAAGTAAAGCCAGACCTTTGCCTGCTCTAACAATCACCCAAAAGGCAAATATTGCATGGAAAATAAGGTTTAACATGCATGTGCAAATGAATGATTTATGTATGTGACATTCTTCAATTTACATCTGTATCATGAACATGTAAATGCTTAAGATATTGTGTTGTTTATACATCATTGTACACCTCTGCTTGCCCAGGGAGGAAAGTTGTGTAAACTGACAATGTCAGGTAAGTTTATACACAGTGACAAAACATTAACAAATACATGATAGAGTACCTCGTTTACCTATTTTAAGATCATAATATCTAGAGACTATGCAGTCATAAATCCATCCCCCTGCTAGAGCTGCTTTGATAACAGCATAGAGAATTTTTAAATTCCTATGCTGCAGCTGTCATGGAGATAAAAGAAGATTCGCTGTACCACCCTGTCTGTGTCTCAGAAGTTCTGCCCACTGGAATTTTTTGAAATCCTGGTTTCCTTTGCTTGGAAATAATCAGATTTTTTTCAGTGTGTAAGAATTTCCCGTCTCCTTGTGGGCAAGCTTGATCAAATTCAGGTTGAGTGTGCTGATGTTGTGATCATGAATCTGTTTCTGCATGGGGTAAACTCAATGGCTTCTCTCTATCTTCTGGAATATTGGTGCTGCTTTTTGCTGCTCAGGTCATGCATAGTAGCCCTAAGGCAATTTTAGTCCGGGAAATTCCACATGGTATTCAGCCATTATACAGTCTCCTGCCCCTTCACCTCCTTCCTACCCATGTGCACTGGTAGTCCCTGGTAATCCATAGTCACTGGAATGGTGCTCAGGAGTCTTTGTGACAAGAGCAAATTAGAGCAGCCCTCAGACATGCACTGAAAGCCAGCCTGGTGCCTGAATGGTCTCTATATTAGGGGAGTATAAAGAGGCTTAAAGGTGCCTTTTCACCCTCTCTGATCCCTGCTGTGCTGATTACTCCTCACCAGGGATTCTAGGAACAATGTCTTCAACAAAATGAGAACAAAGGGTGAACAAATCTTAATTATGAGGGCAGAAACTACCCTGACCTAGACAAGATCCTTCATCCAGCTAAGTAGCATCTCCACCATCTTGTCTGGATTTAGACTTCAACAACTCACTCATATCCAGGTCATTTTCTCGGACACTGGGAAAGGCGAGACTCTGCACCATCTGTGTCCAATGAAAAAGTAAATGCAGAAGTGACTGTTGGCGTTCAGAGCATGATGCATAGCTATGTCTTCAGGCTTCTTCTCGAGTCAGAGCTGGGTACAAGACTGGCATTTTGTGAAAAATTTTAACACAGTTCTTCCCTTGTTGACATGGATCCTCAGAATAATGTTGTTGTTTTTTCAAGACAGGTCATGGGATGCCTTATTTTATAAATCAATCAATCGAGATCACATGACACTTTAAACTGATACCACACATGATCTTAAACAAATATTAATGATACTGTGGGTCACAGAGAGAACTATCTTGGGAAAATCCAATGGTACTTTTCACCAGAGGAGAAGAGTTAACCAGACTGTCTTGCCCAATTCGCCTTTTATTTTCATACTGTATTCTTCTTCACTTCCTGTCCTTATGCAGTTTTCCTACAATATATACTGTTAAACATCTGTTATGTCCCACCCAAGAGATGGCTGCAATTCTATGGTTGTTGAACTGACTTATGTTTATGTATATTATGTATAGATTATACAGACTCTCACACACTTTATAAACCTGTAAACTGGTAAATAGAATCCTTTTGGATAATGGAAATATATCATGAAGACACTGACTTTATATTTATAAGGCATGGGACAACTTTAAAATTAAATAGTTTTCAAATTTTATGAAGAAATATTTTTGAATGGAAGAGCTATGGGAACAACTTGACTATACCTTTGAACCTATCTATTTGTCAAATGTCTCAACATTTCTCCTGTAGGTATTTTAGTCAGTTACAGTTAATCATTACCTGAAACTATGTAAAAAACCTATCCCGCACCAGTGGACAGTACACTGTTATTTTGTTAGACAGGGAAGAAATGTAGACAGTTGAGTCATAGCTGTCAGTTATTCATTACAGATAAATTTAGTCAACGACTATAGGATTTTCCAGCACTATTCCCACTTTTGATTTATAGTGTTACTGATCTCCTAGGATAAACTCCTCTAAAATAGGGCAAAATCCTACTTCTCCCATTTAGCAAGGCTAATTGCTTTGTCGTGGGAAGGACAGGGAGCTCAGAGGCCATGCACAAGGGGCTTCACAACCCCCTGCTTGCTGTGGATCAGGTCTCATTCAGGCAGAGTTCAAGGGTGGGTCAGGGAAATGGTGGAGCTATGGAGAAGAGTTCTGCCAACTGCACAGAATCACTAGCTAGGAGCCCTGCTGTAGCAGCAGCCATGGTCTGGTTGTGAAGATGCACCGCATCCTGGACACAGGTGATGGGCAGGGAAAGATTCCATTCTTCAAGCCACGTGAAGCCTCTTTACTTGGGTTTTGTGCCAGTCATATGAATTTCACCTAGGGTGAGAAATCTAAAGAAACATATTGGAAGTACCCTCTATGCAGAAACCATGCTGGAGTAAAGGTGGGTGGTAAAGAATACCGATGAGCATTTACTAATTTCCTCTCTTGCAGTGTATGTAACTCATGAGCCACAATCATGGGTGTGATTTCAATTAAGGTCCTTTAAGACACAGTACCAGCAATGGAGTGCGGTTGCTAATGATCTCTTATACCAGTTAAGTATTTATCATAATCTGATGACATTTTTAAGCTTCATTTTTATTTCTTGTTTCTTAAAAATATTCAATATTTATCATGATTAAAGGATAATGTGAAAAAAGCAGATATAAAATTTTATAACCCTCTATTCAAACTGCTGGGCCTTTTGAGATCCACCAAGATCTAACTTCTATAAAATGCCTGCATAAAGCAGCATTCCTGATAGAATACTTGCTTTCACCAGAGTTCCCTCACCAGAATTTGCTCACTCTGAATAATAAAACCTATTTTCACCTCCAAGTACTGAACTGATTTTATATCGTCACTTTCTTCCAGCTCTTTTGTTCCTACTACTTTTTGTATGATTTTCGGGGGGATTTTTTGCAGGCTCTTCAAAAGACCCCATTTATTTTGTTTGCTTTGTTTTTGGAATGACTATAGTAGCCTGATTTTTGACAGTGCTTTGAAAATTATCAGTAGTGAACCTTTGGAGACTTCGCTTTTTACCTGTATTCTTCTTTCATCTATTTGTAATCTTCATGGGGATTACTCAAAGGATGCATTTTTGCTTCATTCGTTATTATGGTGATATGCTTGAGGAAGATATTATAATTATTGTTTGCTTGAAAGAAGCACCTGTGCTGAAGGATGTAGGTTTCACTAGAATCAGCTCAGGCTTAGCCATAGACAGAGAATCACTAGCATTTGCTTGAGTGTCCTTCTTGGCTTAAGAACTTTCTTAGTGCATTCTTGTGAGAAACCTTTATGTCTGCTCTTCTTTTGATTTTTATTTTCCCTATTAACATTCTGCTTAACAGCCTAGGCGCCACCATGAGCTTGGCTCACTTCCACTGACACACTGAGGGGCAAACTGTATTTTCCTGTGCTAATAGGGGTCACTGCTTGCAAGTAGGTATTCAGGCCTGGGGAGGGCAGTTGGTATTTTCACCTCCACACTTTTGAGGGTCTCACCAGGAGAGGATAGCTTTAATCTCCACTGGGCCACCATAGGAGCGATGTTTGCAAAAGTTGCCTGGGGACTGTACTGAATCAATGCATTTCCTGGTGCTTCAGTAGTATCTCATCTCTCCTCCACACCTTTCGCCTTCTGTCCAGTTCAGATCATGGCTTCTCTTTCTGCCATCCCGTCATGGATGCCTGCCTGTGAGCTCAAGCTCAACAAGGCTTAAACAGAGCTTTTAATGCCCCTCCCCCATTCATTGCTCCCCACTACCTCATTCTTGACCTCTGTAGGTGGTCCCACCAGCCTGCTTGTCTCTTAGACTCATAACCTGAGTGTACTCTACTCGCACCTCTCTTTAGGCCCCCTCCCCATTCAGACCATACCTGAATACCTTTTTTGTTTCTGCATAATGTCTCTAAGATAAAGCCTTTCCCCTATCCATCCACACTGCTAAAACTCTCCGTCCCGGCTGTCAGCATCTTACATCTCAGTTACTGCAACACACTTGTGCCTGGCCTCGACAAATACAACATTGTCCTGCTCACATCCATTCAGAATACTGCTGCAAAGATCATTCTCTTAGCTTTTCACTTTGACCATACCTTGCTCTGTTGGCTCCCCATTCTCTACATCAATTAAAAGCTTCATATTCAAGGCCTTTCATGGCCTATCCCCATCCCACCTACCATTTCTTATTCAATGTCAAGATGCTGACTTCCTCCGGTGCTTGTCCCACAGTGCCAGCCTCCACTGCATACTGTTACTTTTTCAAACAGGCACCTTTGTGCTTTCTCCCATGCTGCCCCTCACGCATGGGAGGAGCTCCCCATACACGTCTGCAAAGCGCTTCCTCATTATTCTCTTTCAGATTTCTCGGTAAAGCTCTGCTTTTTTGTGATGCTTTTCTGACATCACACCATGTCCCAGAGGAGTTATTGCAGGAGAAACGCTGCTCAGTCCTTTGATTCTTGAGAGCTGCTTTAGTTGGAGCTGGAATAAACACTCAGGAAAATCCCAGCTACTGATTTGCATTTTCTTATTAGTTGTTTGTGATACTGAATTTAAGAGAAGAGTTTCAGATCCCACCCAGACAGACACTGTCCAGGCACTCCAGTGGTTTGACACACCCTCATTTCAGTGACAAAAACTTATCTCAGTGGACTTCTAAAAATGAAATCTTGATAATCACAGGACATTCATCTTATCAGAGATGCCCCAAATCCAGTCACACTTACATTTTTTTAACAATCAGTGGGTACTTTCCTGTACCCAGAACCTTGGTAGAGGAACACTCCATCAGTTTCCTTGCATTGCAAGCTTCAGTGAGCTGATGGAGTCCGCCAGGTTGATGAGCTGCACGTACATTGTAAAAGACACCGTGAATCTGGCTGAGCATATAGCAGTGCTTCTTAGATTATCATATTCCTTGATTTAAGACTTCAGTGTGCTGATGAATCACTCATACTTATCATCACAATGTTTATTCAAAAAGGAGCAGTCATCCAGAAATAAATGTAACATGACATAAAAAGTCTGAATAACCAATGGGGACAAATAGCAATACTAAGCATTGCTTTTGTTTATTCTACAAAAAGAGGATTAGACAAATGAATCAGTGTCCATATGAGACAAATATAGTTTTACCTGGGCTTGTATACCAAGGGTGCAGACATTAGATCATGATTTAAATATGCAGACATATGCATTTAAATGATTATAAGGCCATTCTCATTTCAATCTAGGTACCATCACGGCTTTTGGGGAATGGATGATTATTTTTCTATTGGAACAAAAAAATTTTGGTCCCTGAAGTTAGGCAACTATATCTATCGTTAGGCACCTTAATAAGGGGCCAGATTTTCAGACATGCTGAGCACCACATCTCCCAGTCAATGTGGGACTCGCTGTGGGACCTGCATGAGCTGAGGATGGTCTCTTAGGGACCATATACCAGTTATGGATATCTGAAGTGCACAACTGAATCAGACAAGAGTCCTGTGGGGAAAAAATAGTATAAGATCATGAAATTAATCCATATGCCCAAGGAAGCATGATTAAGATTACACAGGCAATCTTAATTCTGGCACTTTCTAACTGCTGAGTGCTTGGCTTTGCAACCATAATATTCTTTTAATGTAATTTGTTTGTATAGAATTCCCACTCACACATGTGTGTATCTATTACTTACAAGGAATATAATAGTGTACCATAATAAAATAGCATCAAATATTTGTTTCACGTCTGAATATTGACAACCAATACTTTTTATAGCTCATTTCTTTTACTTGCTTTGCCCATACAGAACCCTGAAGGATTCAAGACTTTTTAGATCTAGATCCAAATTACATCTTTCCTACCTGTGGATGTTGGGAAAATGCACTAGTGCCAGCTCTGAAATACTGGAAACTTTTCAACTGGTTTGTTAAAAGGCCAAGGTAGGGAATTAAAAGGGTGTGCCAAAAATGTGCAGATAACACCATATTTGAATATCATCATATTGAGTGACTGGTGGTTTGTTTCTGGGGTCTTTTAAAAGAGACATTTAACACAGCAAGGGAGTGACCAGAGAAATGAATAGTGGATTTTTAAAGTCAGAAAATATAAAGACCCATTTTGGATCTCTGTGTTCCTGTGTAAGGAACAAAGATAAGGAATACAAAATAAGAATCCATATCCATAAATCCATCACTCAGAAGAAGAAGTGAATCTCTGTTCACTTACAAGAAGGAAGACCAAAATAAGCCAACCGTATGCTGCATCAACACAAAGAAAAATTATACCATAATTATATTCATCTGGATTATCACAACCAATTTTCTTTTGCAGGGATGTGCATATTCAGTTTAGAGAAGAGCTATTTAACTGATTAAAGGTATGGACTGCTTTTAGCTATGATGGCAGAGGCATTTAGGCCAATTTTTAATGTTGCCAACTATCATGATGTTTGTCCAGAGTCCTGTGGTATTTGGTATTTTTCTTAGAGCCCCAGCTGATGGAATCAAGAGATTGCATGACAATCTCAGCTTTCATTAAAAACAACAGACATTCATAGCACCTCAGAGAGCCCAATACTTAAGCTATAGGTATTCCCTCTCACTGTAGGAGTAAACTTAACACCAGTGTTGAGATCAGGAAGAAATTTTCCACTACCACATGTTTGCATTGCATATTTTTACCTTCCTCTGCACTGAGCAGGCATCATATGTTAGGGTCACATAGGCTTGTCCCATATGATTGATTTTCTTGCAGTTGAGAGGAGGGCATTCATGTATCTTGGTCCTTTCTGTCTTCTATTTCAATGTTAATGCTAAAAAAATAAAATTCCAAAATAACTTTTTAGTATAGAATCCTGTGAGGTCAAATTAAACTTTGTACCTAACCGAATTGCTTAGTTCACTCCCAATGAATATCACATTGGAAAACGAAACAGGAGATGAGCTGAATTCCTGTGTAGTCAGGCCAACTGACTGCTCCACTCTCTTTCTTGGAGGAGGGGTCCGTGAATGTTTTTCCAGGCTCCAGAAAATTAAACAAGTAAAGTACTCTGAAAGGGATCTTGGGTAAAAGGACACTTCCGGATGCTTCCTTTTCAGTAGTTTTATTTCTCTTATTTGGTACTTGGTGTGATCAATGGGGCCTTCAATTGCAGTCCATGCTTAGATATCACAGTGTTGGAGTCTCCTGGCTTTTCTACCCAGCACTGCAGTGCGCTCTGCAGGGGTGGGCTCTATCTAGTGTGCATTAATGTAGTCCGTGTGAAACCATGGGTGCTGGAACTATGGGTGGCGCTGCATCCCCTTGCTTGAAGTGCTTTCCATGATATAGAGTTTACAGTTTGGTTCAATAGCTCTCAGCACCCCCACTATACAAATTGTTCCAGCACTCCTGTGTGACACCGGATGGTACTATATCAAGGTGGGAACTAGGTACCTTTTAGTTTGTGCTGGCAGTATCTACACAGGGCAGATAAAGTGCTCTGTGGTTTAAACCCCTGTAGGGTGCACTGTGGCACTGTGTAGACAAGCCTTTAATATAAGTGATGCCCTCTGAGAAGTTTGAAAACAAAATTTCTAGCCCTCAAATTTATTCCTATTAAAATCTCCATGTTTGTCCAGCTCTTTTTTTCAAGCTCTGTTGGAATGTACATTTTTAGTTTGACCAATAAAGACTGAGCTATAGTTGGTAGTGACCTTGTTGATTACATCTTGCCTATGTTCTAAGGGAACAGACTCTTTAATTGGACATTAATAAATATTGAGCAAGTTCCAAGCTTTTAAAGCACCGAGTTTATTATGTGGGTTGCACAACTCTACCGTATTAATTCTGAGATTACTGGTATTTGAGACGGTAATTCTAAACACTTTAGCCCTTTCTCTGTTTACTAGATAGAGTTTACCAATAAGCTATTTTGTTAATGGATGGATAACTACATGTTGGCGAGACAGGCAATAAACCAGCAACGGCTTTTGTATTTTCTGTAAATCAGGCTGCAAATAATTAAACTTCAGATTTCTCGAATCTACCCAATTAATGGGAAAAAAGCCTGCTGCATTCAGTGCCCTGGAATGTTCTTTTACCATGAAGCCATAACTGATAGCGTACTAGTTGAAGAGTATTCTGCTCATTCTCCGTATGATTGATTCTTCCCAGAGCCTTAGAATTTAGACCCATCTATTAGCAGGATTAATTAATTTCTGCTGCGGATGGTCTGGGGTCATAAAGGAATATGGTTCTTCTTGAGGCATTAAACATCTCCATCACAGGATTCAGTCCTGAAAACACCTAGAGATTACTCACTCTAATGCTACTACCTTGAGTAGTCCTATTACAAATCAATGGATTACTCATGACAGTAAAACCTAGTAATGATAGTAAACATTTGCAGGCTCTATAACATTTCCATGCTTCAGGCAAAATTCTATAATTATTCATCCTTTTTCTGTCTTTGTCTATATGTATGTGAGTCTGTAGACCCAATCAGTACAAGATTTGACATAATTACACATGAAAATTCATCTGGACACACCAATGGTGTATAGTTTGATACTTTCCATCAGCTCTTAACACAGTCCCCTTAAGACAGTAATGGGAAAACCTCAAACAATTCAGGGCAGGAAACCCCTCAAAAGAAAGACAGAGCAGAAAGAGAGAGACACAATAATAAGGTAGCACTGGGAACAAGGAAACATACAGTAAAAGGAGTGAGACCTTTAGGAATTGGGTAGAAAACACAGCAAAGTGCTGGGACAGGGTGAGAACTCAGACCGGGGCTGTGCAGAGGTAGTTACTGGTTCTGCCTTGTACAGAAATATATTGTGGTGTTTCATTGTGAAAATAGTCATCTCACAGAAACATGGTTTGACTCAATTTCTCACTCTTGGCCAGCGAGCCTGCAAGTGCTATAGAGGTACTTAATTGAGGAGAAGGTGGGGCTTATTATGACCCACAGCAACAACTCTGGCTGAGAACTCATATCAAGTTCTTCCCAGCTACAAGAATCATAGCTGTGATGAGGGGGTGGGGCGCACTTCAAGAGTGATGATGTTGTAAACTGGCTATAAAAAGAAAAGTGGGAAAGTTAACAGAGAAGATAACAGACTTATTTCAGCTCTTTGGTTACAGCTGATGATTCAAGTGATCAAACGTTAATGCACTGAACTCAGTGCCTTAAATTGTGGGGGTTATGGGAGAGCAAACTCACCAATGCACTTCAGCATTATGTCCCAATCTCTAAATAACTAATCCTTTTTTGTGCATGGTGTTTTTTTCACTTCAGAAGCATATCCTTACTTGTGTTTTCAGTACTTGATTCCAGCCTGCTTGGGATCAATTAGCAAAATAAGGCAGTTTGCATAGTATTCAGTATGGTTTATAACTATGATCTGGCTTAAAAAAAAAAGTGGCTATTAACAAAGGTAAGTTTCTGATAGCTAAACACACTTTTGAGCCTGTGTAATGCTGTCTTCTCTTGGAGATAAATCCTGCAATTCCTACTCACTCTGAACTCCAGTTGACTTCAATGGGAGTTTAATCTGAAAAAAGACTGCAGGACTCGCCCTTTGTTTGAAGAGAAGATAAATAGAATAACCTAATTTTTATGAAACTTCAGGAAGAACCTGAGTAAACTGATGTCACACTGAAGTAAACTGGGCTTGGGTTGTGCTGTGGGCATTGGCCGTTCAAGGAAATATTTAACTTGTGGCTTGCACTTGCATTATGCAGATGAAATAGGTTAGAAACCATCTTGGAAAAGCTCGTCTACAAGCAACATGATCTGCAGCAGTCTGCCATGAGCTTCATATCATCATTCAGGACTGTGTCAATTTCTGAGAAGGACTGAGCTTGATAGTTGCAGCAGATGTCGTCGGCATAGATAAACTTGCAGAAAAGTGTTGCTGGCGAGTTGTTGATGTACACATTGTACAGTATTGGTGAAAAAACTGAATCTTGAAGAAGACTGTTAATCTGACACTTCCAGGAACTGCAATGGTTGCCCATGTGTATTCTGAACTGCCTATTTTGGAGGAAGAGCTCTACTACTTCACCCAAAATGGGGCAACTTGAGAGAGTTTACATGGAAAGCCTCTCTGCAAAGCATGTCATAAGCAGCAGTTCAGGAAGATGGCTCCTGTCTTTGGTTTTCAACAAAATCTATTTTTGATAAAGGTGGTCAAGGCCAAGATTTGATCACAGGTGCTACGTTCTTTCCTGAACCCTGCCTGCTCAACCTGCAAAACATTGTCCAACTCTGGAGCAATTAGTTGGAAGATCAAGCACTCAAACACCTTAAGACACACTGACAGCAAGACCTGAGGTGACGGTCCTTGCCTGGCATGAGAATGGCAATAATCTTTGCTTGATGCCAAGTACATGGCAGATTCTTCTCGTTAATGACCCATGTATAGAAATTAGTGATGCCTTTGGTCCAAGGTGCTTAAGGAATTCTGGTAAGATGTTATCATACCCTGCTGCTGTACCTGGTTTGATGGAGTTAAGGACCTTATCTAGCTCATCAACCGTAATTTACTTTGGTTGACTCCTGCCCACAGTCTAATGTTGAAGTTGACACCATTCATCATGTACTTTGTGTTTAATCATTTCTCCAGCAGAACCTTTGCTATCTGCAGCAGATGGCTTGCAACCTCACTGAGCGATTGTGGCCTTGTGATCTTTGAACAACACCCAGCCAACTGATCAGATTCTGTTGGAATAAGTGAAGTCAAGCTTCCCCATAAATTCCTTCCACCAAGTGGTGTCCAGAGACTCATCAGGTGGTCTGCAATGTCTGGGTCGCTAGATAATTCAAATTTCCTGAGCAAGGCTTGATAATTGGCACTCTGGCAGAGAGTTTAAATTGACCGACGGCAGCCTTGTGGTATAGCTGAACATGCAGCTTTGTAAATGACTCCTTGGAATCAGTGTAGGCTTCATTGACTGGGGTACAATGTGATAGAATGGTAACCACACTACCAGTTCCAGAGCATTGCAGAACTTTTCCCAATCTGCCTTATGAAAATTCCACCGACACTTGATTGAACTTCAAATGATGGGTAGCTGGAGCCCAACTAATTTGTTACTAATTTAAATTAATTAGTAATCTCTCAAGTGCAACTCTCCCTGTCCTTTCTTCATTGGAGTGTTTCTAGTCAACTTCACAACCAGGTGTAATAAACATCTTTTTTTTTTTAAACAGATGATTTGATGGTAGGATGTGTATTAATGGTCCATCCTTCCAAGACACTGAATCCATCCTGAGAAGAGAGCAGAACACTCTTGTGACAGGGCAGGGTCCTGCTTCTGTCTCTTTTAAAGCAACAAACCTCTCAGAGACCTTCTTCTGGTCAAACATCTCATAGTTTACTTCACAGCGTTCTCCCTACCACTTGTATAAACTCATGCAGCTCTGTATTTACAATATCATAAAACCCTTAGCTCACTCAGCCAATGAGGAGGGACACAGAAGGTACCTTCCCCTGAGAGACCTCTGGTAAACCTGCAGATCTCTCTCTTCCACTGAGTACTTCCTTTTGTGCTTTTTCTACCTCTCGAGTAATGGGCTAATTAGCCATTTGGGCTCTTCTCAGTCCAACCCAATCCACCAATTAGGCACAGCTCTTCTTAATCAGGGCTAATCCAGAGCAACTACTTGTAGTGGCAGTGACCAGAGTGCGGCATCAGTTGCTGTTTCCCAGCACTCTGTCACAACCCTCAACTCCTATTAATTTCAATTGGGACCTAACTCAGGCAGCTCAGGGTTATAGTAAGGTGTTGTGCTCTTAGACTTTTTGCACCTACTTTCTACTGATTCTTACAAATGAGAAATTATGAACCTTTACTTGTAACTTTAATAGCTAACACTCCCTCCTCTTTGAAAGTAGTATTGAATACGTGACAACCCCCAGCCACCCAGTGAAGCAAGACAGCGTCAAACATTGATATGGGAGGCTGCAGTGTAGCAGGAATGGCTGGACTAAGATAAAGAAAGGAACGGACATTAAGAGTTCATGCAGTTATTAGCTCCAGGGAGCAATTAGTGTGGGGAACAGAATCCCTAGCAGCAGCTGAAGCTGCATTTAGAAATATTTGGAAGAATATAAAGACTAATTGGGGCAGTGGACACTGAGGACCTGATCTTATTTTCACTGGAGTCGACAGGAGTTTTGCCACTGACTTCATTGGAGTAGGATTGGGTTCTAAAGGTCTAAGATGAAATTCTGTCCTCGGATATGTAACATTGGCATACCTCCCTCCGAAGTACATTGGAGTTTGTACTGATCTAAATACCTTGTGTGGGCTCAGTTCTGTACATTAGCATTTCATTTACAACAGTGAATCAAAAAATCTATTTCCTTTTGAATCACAAGTTCTGCAGCCAAGTTCATTCCTGTGTAACTCCAATAACTTCCACTCCATTTGGCCCCTCATGTCTCAGGAGTAAGAGAGTAAAGAAGTATGGAACCCGCAGAGGAAAAAAAGTGTTAATTTAATACAAACACATGCACTTTAGTCCATAAAGCCATTCAGTGCTTTCTCTGAGTAAAATACCAAAAATCCTGTGTTCAGAACAAGCAGTTAATGCTGAAGCAAGGTGTCGTGAAAGAGACTTCACTCCCAGCTATGAGAACAGCATTAGTAAAACACAGTATCTAACAAGTCACAAGGTGTTTGTTACCTAGTGTTACTGTGCAATACCCAACAGGACCAAATTCTGCCCTCAGTGATGACTGTACACCCCATTTGACCATAATGAACCTGCACAGGTGTAGCTGAGAGTTGAATCAGCACCATATTGTGGCCCAAAAGCCTAACAGACTTGCATTTAAGAACTTCCCTAAAACCTGAGGGATGAGCTGGTGAACAATTTCCTATAGTGCAATCCACTCCCTACAACTAACAAAATGTAAAACCCTCAAGAAGATACCTTGAACTTCTTCTGGAGCAAAAGCCTTGCAATTTGCATTTACTCAAGATAACATTTGTGGGTGTTTAAAGTTAGGTCTCTCCATCTGTATTTAGGACCCAAAGTCAAACTGACCCAAGGACTTTCAGCTGCTATTAATAATACCTAGCTCTTATAGACCTTTTCATCAATAGTTCTCAAAGTGCTTTACAAAGAAGGTTAGTATCATTTCAGGCACAAGGGGGGAAATGACTTGCCCAACGTGGGCAGCTGGCTGAGCCAGGATTAGAGCCCAGCTCTCCTGAGTCCTGCTCTAGTGGTCTGTCCAAAAGAACCACACTGCTGTCTATTTTTATGTCATGGGCAAGTTCTGCCACACACCCAGTCTGTGGATGCAGAAAGTCTTAAATGTGGTGGAACCAATTTAATTATTATTACTTGTCTTACAGTAGTGACTAGAGTCCTCAGTCAGAATCACAGCTGCATTGTACAAATACATAATAAGATAACCCCTGCCCCAAAAAACTTGTAATCACCCATGTGGGGTGTGGGAGGTCAGGATTTGGGGTTCACCCTTTGGTTGTTGCAGAGGACAGATTAGTGAGGCCTTCAACAATTATGTTGAGAAAGAGGGGTTTGGGGAGTGGCGATGGGCTGAAAGAATGATGGGATGATCAGCCATTTGCTCCTTCCACTGCTGAATAGGGGTAGAGCAGAGGGTTCACTGTGCTAGTGGAAATGGGGCAGTTTCATTTCTGCCCTGTGGCCTTCATGGGACTTTCCCAATGGGATTCCTTGAGCTGTCTCCTGAGGAGAGGGTTTACTCTTTCAGTCCGTGTGTGCATTAACAGCTATGAAGCCATGAATGATTATTAAAAATAGAACATAACAGTAAATAAGCGTAGCTTTATCTTTTTTGTTGTAAACCAATGTGAAGTGGTCAGTCACTGTGTTAATATATCATTTTAACATATTTTTCATTAATAGGATTATTTGATCTGGATCAATCAAAGCAAAGCTCTTATTTTCATGATTATTAATAAGTTAACAGTTGTAGAGTGCATGGAAGTTGTAAAGGATTACAAACAATGTATTGTGTGGGACTGGATTCTTGGCAGACTTCTCTGATTATTCTAATACATGTTTATAACCACATTTATATATTTTAGACCTCTTAATGCAGTAAAATGTTTGAAAAACACCAAAATGTGTTTTAACCTACATTGAAGGACTAATCACCTTCACCATTCCATGTTTAATACAAAAGAAATAAAGACAGTGCTTAGGTCACAGCGACTCTTACAAAACATCTAAAACTGGTAAATGAAAGAAGAGTGAATATTCATTGCCAAAAGTGAAAGGAAATGCTAGCAAATCCTTAAATTTTAACTGCACAAGCTGTTCCTCAATATCAAGAGAAACTAAAACAGACATTCACTAATATATCTACTTTTCAGTATATTTCAGAATGAAACACGTCCTCTTTAGCAATCAGCATTAGTATCTTTTAAAAAACCCTGTTGTACGAACTATAATAACCTTTTAAATACATTTATGAATTTATCATAGACGTGTATTTCCTATAGCCCAGTTGCAAATTAAAATAACAAGAATACAGATCTAGAATTTGTGTAGCAAGTTTTTTAGCCATGCATTATAGTGAGATTTTTAGCCATGCATATACCACTTACCTTCCAGGGCAGGCCTTTAATTTTGGAAAGTGCTGAAAGGCATTACCATACCCATTATCAAAAATCTTTTCTAGACATATCATTTATCTTTGTTGTGGTAATAAACAGATTCCCAGTGTTCTAGTATTAATAGTCCAGAAGTAACATATTAGCTTTAATTTTCCTTCCACAAGTTAAAATGATTATTTTGGGTAAAGCACATGGTTTTAGAAGACAATGAAGATACAGCCCTAGTAAAAGACAGAATGGCTGGTTGATTTACATGAAATACCAAGTGCTTGAGTGAGAAAAGGTTAAAATTAGATTGACGAGCAAATGTGTTACCAGACTGCTGGCTGACAAATGGCAAAGCTATGCCAACTTATACTGGAGATGTACTAAAAGTAAGCAGGAGGATAAAAACTATGTGCTAGAATACATTCAAACTTAGCATAAACAAAGAATGCTGGGGTGGCCACAACAGAGGCATGCCAGGGATATACATATTTTGTGGCAATAAAATACAGCGTGGGTACAATTTAACAATTAGATATGGAGATCCAGACGCCCGTTTTGTGAACAAGTCAAAAGGGGCTGCTTTGATGGTATACAAATTTGTTTACAATGATATTCCTGTTGGATGACTATACATCAATTTTCTGATAAACTTCTTTCACTGATCATAGTGACTAAAGGGCCCTACTTCCTAAGAGACTCTTTCTCAGCTAGGAGAGACAATGCAAATAGGAATTAATCATATAACACAGTCGTTCCCATCTTGACCAAGGGCTATCTCTTCTTGGTGATCAGTGAAGAGTAGTCTGGTCACATGGCACTGGCCCCCCTTTTTTCAAACTATTTCTACAGGCTTTTAGCCAAATTATAATTATTTAGGACAAAAATTTCAGAATTGTCCATTAATTGTACATGCCTCGCTTGAGACACCAGGGGCTTCATATTCGTAGATGCCGGGAACCAACAACTCACACTGATGTCAACTAGAGTTGTGGGTGCTCGGCCCATCTGAAAATCAGGTCCTAGATGAGTCAAGTTGGACACCCAAAACTGAAGCACCAAAAACTTAGCGGACACTTTAAAAAATATTGGCCTTAATGACTTATCAGCTAAGTAGATAGGTAGTCTGATATGCTTGGGATGTTTCTACAAAATGTAGCTACGATATTTAAATAGAAAGAAACAAAATTATAAATGTTTCAGGCTGCTACTCCATAATCACAACCTCACCATGCTGCTATATGTGTATTTTAAATAGTAACAGTTTAAAAATTCAGCTAGCATGCAGGACCCTTACTCATGATGAATATAAACTGTATGTCTATAACAACACTTTGTCGGCTCCATAAGTATATCATGTTGTTTATCAAACAACATGCAGCATGTTCCCTTTGAAGTTAATGGGAATTCTGCCATTGACTTCAATGGGATTAGAATTTGGCCATAGCATGAACTTTACAACGCTTAAGAATTGACTAAATGGGAGTTTACACAGTAGAGTTTATGGACCATATCCTGCCCTCCAATGGGTCAGTTTTGTACAACTCTGCTAGTGTGGAATCGCCCTGAAACTGGCTTACCAAGTCCTAAAACCAGTTTGCCCAGCTCCCCCTGAAGGACCTCCCCCTTTTCATTTCATATGGCCAACACAGGGGGCATGGCCATGGGAGAGAGGTCAACCATCCCTTTGCCCCAGCAGTCTGTTTGGTGTATCAGCCTGTTGGGGCTGCTGGAAGCTGGTGGAAGTTAGAGCAAGTCTGAAAAGCCTGAAAATTGCTCTGGACGACTGGCCTAGTTCAAAGCAGCTCCAGAACTTGGGGACAACAAATGTGGCTTAAAGTTACCTTTGTACCCACCTGCTCCTCAGCAACAGCTGTGGATCTATCCCTGTGTATTATGCTGAGCCTCTAATATGTCTGACTTATTTCTCCCTCATTATTGTGAAGTAACAGAAGAAGGAAAATAATTGAACATTCCCTTAATGCTACAAAAATAAACTGGTGTTGAGAGTCCAGTGGTTTGCCAAGATATTGCAGATGTGATGGTGTAAGCAGAATGTATGTGCTGCATTATCCAGGAACAATAAAGGGATGTTATTAAATATTGTGTGAAAAACATGACTCTCACCAAAACAGAAGTTTAAAATAACCAATATATCATTTTTACAACTGAAAATCTACCACTTTAATGAGAGACTTTGAGGGGAGAGGCCCTGCTTCATAAATCAGGTGGCATGATTGAGATCCACTATGCTGCATAGTACAAAAACCCTTTATCATGCCTACCTAGGAGTCAAATTAACTCTACTGCAAATATTAGAGAACATGCAGAAAAGACCACAAATAACTAGAGATAGGCTGAACACAATACCCAGCTCTGAACTGTGCTGCTAGCCATTATCTCTGCAACAAACAGTGACGAGAATAAATAAAAAATGCAGATCCTCCCCAAACATTTGGATCGGGATCTGTACAAAGAACAAATGCTGCTGCTGCTAAGTCGGCAATTGCACGTGTACTTTCCGCCCACACATGGGTAAGTCAGGCATGCAGCGAGTGCATGCTAAACCCCAAAACCTGCTGGGTCCCATGAGCCAAGCATAGCTCGAGTAGCTCTATGCATTGCAATAGTAAAGGAATGAAAACTATTATGTTTTGGCTCAAACATCAAATGGTAAAAACAGATTGTGCTTGACTGACTGAAAACTACACAGTCAGCCCTTTTAACAGGTATTCTTAAACCGTACGATCACAAAATGGGTGTTTTGAAACACTGGTAGGGTTCTTCTTTCTCTTATTGACACTCCAAATCAACTCCTTAAAGTAACAAAGGACTAAACCCTGCAACTGCACTGGTTCTCCCCTATTGAATTCTATGAAACAGAGGAGATTGGGCCCTAAAGGGCAGATCCCGCACTCCTTAGGTAGAGAGAACTTCAATTCCATGGCAGGATCAAGCCCTACATATCTGTCTTCAGGTACCAAATCCAGGATTAATCACTTAACCTTGCTCATCAATAGAGAGGTGAGGCTTCTACATCTCAGTCTTAACTTACAATATGTGCCTGGAGGTTATTTGACATTGGGAGACTGTTGAAATCCGGTGAAGGTGGTTCCTTCTGAGCCTTGCACTACTTTCCGTGTACACTTGTCTGCACAGCCCTGTACACTTCAATGACACTTTATCGCTAACAAAAAACGTTTGTGGCAACATAAGGATGAATTAAAAATAAGTGAGAATCTCATTCTTTTCCTTTTTCTACACCAGACGGTTAATGTTATTGTAAGTATCGTTTACTAAAGCAATATCTGATTTTGTGCAACTAACAGATATCAACATAACAAAAAGCAGTCCATATTCCCGAAATTCTAACTGGGCACTGACTTATATGACTGGATTAATGTAAATTTACTTTGCACTAAACCCCCTGAGGTTTAAATCATAGCTTTAAATTTCAGGCTTTACAATATTTTATATTTGCTATTCAAGAGGGGGCACACACTGATTGGCTTGCTCAGGTTGTTCTCGGTCAGTACCCAGCATTGGGAACAGGCCCAGGAGCGAGCCACTGAATTGCTTGCAAGCAAGAAGGAAAGCGGGGCAGAAATGTCCGGGGTGGGTTTGGTATTCCAGGTCCAAGAACAGGACGGTGTGGGTGCTGTTCTTATCTTGTGCTTTCCCCATACGGTGCATTTTACTGTTGGGCATTCCACCGCGTACACAGCCACACGCATCTCTCCTCAATGTCTACGGGTTAAATTCTGAAATCTTTCCATTGGCCCCATGGGAGTTTGGCCTGCAGAAGGACTTCAGGATCTGAACACTTAATAGCCTGGGCTGCTTGTTGTTCATTGGTTCAAACTGCCTTGCCTTAATCATATGCAATAGGACGAGACAAAACGTTTTTTCCCCATTAGGAATCTGGAGAGGAATGCCAGATCTTATTTTGATAGCCACTAGGGGATGGTTTGTTGAGGTAGGTTTGCAGAGAAGAGCGGTGAGAGGTGTTTGACACACAACCAGAAACCATGCAAAATTTGCCTGATTTTAAATTTTCAGGACATCCTCTTCACTCCTGTGTGCACTGAAACATTCAGAGCGTCTGACAGACCCATGTGCTTGTTCCCTGACAACATGAAACATGGGGCTTTTGACTGAGCTACCCCCTGAGTTTTTTGGGTACTTGAAACTATAAACTCAAAGCAAAACCAAGAGCTGTCTGCCCCCAAGAGTGAAAACCAGAGAGAAGATATAAAGACCCTGTGAGCTGAAATGGCTGACTTTCACAGCTCGCTCACGGAGCTGAAAAAACCATCTAGACCTGGTGTGAGTTAAATCCTTTGTAACTGTTGGGGGTCCCTTCAACTTGAGATTGATATAAGAAACCAGTGCTGTCAAATTGTCTCTTCTGCGCCCAGAACACCCTGAAATGAGAAACTGGTTTAGTTCCCCACCGCCTACCCATCCCCACCTGTGAGCATCTTTGCTTTTTTACTGGTTACTCTATTCAGATTCCTGTCCCCATTCCCATGATGGGCACCCATCATAAGTGTCCAGTTGGGATGTATATAAGCTGGCTTCGTGTATTTCACTTCTCAGATCAAAATGATAAAGGTTTCTTCTCTTTCGAAGCAAACTTGTTTCTCTTTGTGATGGAAAAATCATAATCTTGGGAGTGAGAGAGGTTATGTTGTGTTTTGCAGGAGCTGGATAAAGTTATTCTTTTAATGACAATCCTATAAATATATACCCTAGGCACATATAGAGAATGGGATTCAACTACTGATTATTAATAAAATGAAGATGCCCTCTAGTGGTTCAATAAAATAAAGCCCTGCACTCTCTTTTTTTCAAGGGACTTACCCCCACCTCACTTTTTTTTTTCTCAAAACTGCTGTGAACAAGATTCCACACCATTCTTACATCCCCTCTCTCTGGGATGTGTGGGTACAGAGGATCGTTGGAAATGGTTGTGTTTAGTCCTGCAGGGCATCAAACAAGCTTAGTAAATTCACTACAGTTTCTATAAGAGCCATTTCTGAACACAGTAGGGCTGGTCAGATGATCACCATCTGGAATAGATGAGACTCGTAACTTACAGTGGCGTGTTCTTTTTGTAGCCAACTCTTCTCAGAGACAACTGGTGACTTTTTCATCTGCAAAATATTTTCAGGAAAAGAATTGCTGGAACTGTTCAAATCATTTTTGTAACTGAATGATGAATTTTCCCCAGCATTTCAGTACTGTGAGGTGAAGCCTCAGTGTTACATTTCTTCCAGTGAAAGACATGGTGTGATCTCTTTCAAGTCAGAGTTGTGATCTTATCATTTCCTTTTTATAAGGCTATCCTTGGAAAAGAGTAGCGCAAATATTACGGAGGTGCATTGTAAAAGGAAGGGGAAGCTTAAAACCACATTTTTGGACATAGAGGCTTTAGAAACACGGGCAGCCCAAGATTTAAAAAGAAACAAAAAAACAACTACTACATGCCTTATAAGGATAGGCTCAAGGAACTCAACCTATTTAGTTTAATGAAGAGAAGGTTAAGGGATGCCTTGATTACAGTATACAAGTACCTACATGGGGAACAAATATTTAATAATGGGCTCTTTAGTTTAGCAGAGAAAGGTGTAACATGATCCAAGGACTGGAAGTTGAAGCAAGACAAATTCAGACTGAAAAGAAGGTATAACATTTTAACAATGAGAATAATTAACCATTGGAAAAATTTACCAAGGGTCTTGGTGGATTCTCCATCACTGACAATTTTTAAATCAAGATTTTTCCCCCCTAATAGATATGCTCTAGGAGTAATTTTTGGGGGATGTTCTGTGGCCTGTGTTATACAGGGGGTCAGACTAGATGATCACAATGGTCCCTTTTAGTCTTGGAATCTGAGAAGATTTGAACCACAAGTCTCACATGTGGTTCAAGATGCCATGTGGTTCTTCTCTGAAAAGTGATGATACAAGTTGCATTGTGGCGCTCTACATCTATTATTCCACCCTGCTTCCATCTCATTAACAAGCTGTCTCCCACCCACTCACATGTGAAAGCTACTCCTGCTGACAGCTGGAGTCATTCTTGCATGTTGAAATATTCCATATGAGGCTGGGATGTTGAAGGTAGGTGTGGAACTTAGGACAGCGCCCCGCTGATGACAGTTGATAATCTTTTCTTTTAGTTTATACTCTTCCAGGACAGGCTGGCTTTTCTAAGACATGTTTGAAATTAACTCACTTTGTTGTTTAATAGCCTTACTGCATTGACATGCATGGAATATTAATAAATACATAGAAGTCTAGATAAAATTAGCCAACTCTATTTTTTCTACAAGCAGTTCCTAAGGAAAGCTTTAAATAACACAAGGGAAAAAGTCATTTCCCACTGCTGACCACAAATAGTTAGAATATGCAATGTGGGACAACTTGATCTACTTGCTAAATGATCCTATTTGGGCACCCTCTATTTCTATCTCCCTTTCTCTAAACCACTGTTTAACTCCATTAATTTCAAGCCCTTTCTAGATGTAGCTTAGGGATATATGCAACCCAAAAACGTATCACAATTTCAGTATAACCAGTTGATGAACAAGTTGGTCAAGTAAATCTGGCGTGATTCCTGTGAGCTCAGTAAAGTTGCACCAGCAGAAGTGCAGAGTAAATGGGAGCACGAGTTAGTCTGTAGTGTCAGATTCCATTTCCCCCCTGCTAACACTCCACAAAACAATGAGGCTACTTGGAGTAAGGTGCTGTTTAGAGTGAGCTAAGGGATCTGAATGTGGCCCACTGTGCTTATTGGGGTGGGCCGTAATTACGGAAGTAGTTAGGGAACATATACATTAATTCCTTAAGTCTGTGACAGTATCACAGTAAATTAGTAGGAGGAATGAATTGTTAATTGGCTAGAGGCAGGTTAATGAACTGTAGCAGAATTCAGAATGATTTGTTAACTGTGGTTCTAATATATTAAGTAAATTAATGCTGCTGAATGGGGCAGGATTGATAGCTTGAACTATGCCTCAAGTCTTGTTCTGAAAACATCACCTTCAGTCTCCTACTCTAGTCACCAATTCTCTTCTCTGCTGAGACTGGGGAACAAAGATCCAAATGTAATGGTGATTTTTGTGATGTGGCCACTTATTTGCTGGGACATGGACTCTTTATATAAGCCACTACACAGCTAGTAGCTGGCAATGTCTTCAGCTACTCCTGAGGTGGGTTAGATGTGAACTTGTGAGCTGAAAGGTAAAGACCCCTAATTATACTCCCAGAGCCCTTCAGACACCCATGCCCCTAAATCTTTGCTATTCTGACATAGTTTGTTTTTTCTTAACAGCTGCAGAAGAAGTTACCAGACAGAATTGTTTTTGTATATTCTAGCCATATTTTGGGCAGAATTAAATGGTCAAATGAGAAAGCCAAAATGTTCAGCTTTGTCTGGTGTTAAATCAATGTGAGGATCCATTGGCTAGGAAACTGACACAGATGATCTTTCTCTCTTGAAAGGAGTATGCCAGTTTTGCAAGCTCCGTTAGTGCATTTTGGAGGTAATTGCATGTATGGCTTAAAGACCATCAAAATAACATGCTATCTTGTTCACATTACGACATTGTTGGACAGCAGAGGATTGGATGATGTATCCCAATGCACATGAAGGTTTGCAAATAATTCCTGAGTGGCTGGCAAGAGCAGAATGGACAAGTGTAGTGAGTGCATGTGGGGCATACAGTTACATACAATGCCATTGCTTGTGGTTGGGATCCATTTTTCAGATGTTGCTGGATATTCTTCAGTTAGCTACTGTCAAGGTTTTTGGAGAAGGTGATGTCATGGCTTTGGTTTACTAGTAAGTACAGAATTACTGCTAATGTCTTATGGGGGAGCTACCTCCGCACAAATCAACTCTCCTTTTTGTGCGAGAGCGCTGAGCTGGGAGGGGAAAGGAGGCAGGATCAGGGCTGGTGCTCAGAAAAGCTGACAGAGGCACCCTCCACAGGCACCACAATGACGAGGATGCTAGAATATAGTTAGGACTGTCCCACTCATTTGTCTCCAAGCGATGCATCCGATTGTGAAATCCTCATTTGCAACTAGTTCAAAGGAATTTTCTGACGTAGTCTGGAGCAATGGGAATGGCAGATTGTGTCTTCACCGAGGATGCTAATATGTCCTGGCCAGTACATTAGATATATATACATCAAACCTCAGATGTATTTGGAGAGGCAGCCTACTGATTAGGTAGAAGTAATGGACAGCGTTGGAATTGTCTCACTTATTATTTGGTTCCTGTAAAGTTAATTACAAGAATAGCATTTTTATCTGAACAAGATTCAATTTATTTGTACCCACATTTGTTTGTCTTAACTTTATACAAAGTAAGTATACAAAAACACTGAAGAAATATATTCACAGTGTTTGTTGTAAAACCCCACTTATTTCTAAATTAGTATTAGCAAATCAACAAACAAAATACCCTTCCAAAAAACAGACACTCAACCAAGCAACAAAAACACACACAGGGAGAACAAACCACATATACATGAAAAACGCCACTTGCTTCTGTGATTGAAGACTAAGCAGTAAATTAACCATAAGAGACATCATACAAACACAGGAAAACTAAAAAAGGAAGAATTAATAAAATGAATCCCCTTCTCAAAGTGTAGCAGTTACATCCCCAGGAGTATACAACATACTGTGGGTGTCCTGCAGATAAATCACAAAGTAGTGGCCAGATCTTTTCAAAGTGATATTTAGTTTAACCATTTATTTATTCATGATTCTCATATTTACTTATGTTTCCATTACTTTTATCAAGGAGTAAGGGTTTTTTCCTATCTCATTAGCATTTATATTTTTAGGCAAATGACTCTTTAGGCAAAAGTAACTCTTGTGAACTGTGGTTAAAATTTTCAGAAACATCTAAGTCACATAGGAGCTCAGAGAAAGTCAATAGAATTAAGACATTTTTGAAAACTTTACCTTTCTTGAAATGACTTTGCAAAGATGTTCAGGAGATAAGACCAACTGTAATACCAACTTGAGATCCAGACTCATTCAAGAGAAGACATATAACCAAAATGGCTCTACTCTTGGCCAGGCCCTAAAAAGTCAACGTCAGACGCCTGCTGAACATCAATTCCTTCTTAAGCATTTTATTTGGATTTGTATTCCAGTTACACTGTGATACTTTGCTTTTCACATCAAATTTATAAATCTTTTTAATCCAGCATGGGAAGCCCAGGTCAGAATGGAGAAAGACCTTGTCTAGCGACACTAGGCAACACAGTCTAATTAGTTTTGGGAACTAGAAAGAGAGCTAAATGGTCTTGGTCCAACATTCTCAGTAATAGGATTCCTTTCCTATTAATTTACAACCACGAGATATGACCAAAGTGTTATCCAGGGAGCAAGTCTCACATGTGATTATAGTTGCATAAAACTGTGGTTTTACAAACTTTCATAACTAATACTAAATTAGCTAACAATAGAGAACATGTTTCTATTAACAGCATCTTGGCAAATAAGCTACAAAATAACAAAGCAAAACTGTGTTCAATGGTCAGTTAAGTCAATTTTTGAACAAGAGACCTCTTACCAGTCGGTGAAAGAAAGACCAGTTTTGAACTACACAGAGCCCTTCTTCAGTAATTTTGTGATATATAATAATATATATAATAATTGTGTTATATATGCTGAGTTTTAGGTGTTATTTAAAGTATACTGCATACAGAACACGAGCAGCAGAAGGACTGGAAGAGTGGGGGAACCATGCTCCCACAACGGCCCAACCCTCCTGGAGCCTGAGCCCCTCGCACCAGTCCCACCCTACCAGAACTCCTGCCCCTCCTACCAGGTCCTTCCTCCCACCCCACTCTCCTTACCTTACTCTTACCGAAGCCCTCTGGTGACAGGTCTTTCCTGCTTCCCAGACGTGGAGGATCCCCGGCACCTTTCCGCTGTAGTTTTGCTAACTGACTGGTGAGGGCTCAGTTGCCGGCATGTGGCTCAATGTGGAGTGGGACCTGGGTGCCAGCCAACTGGGCCAGGTCACAGTGCATTCCCACCCAGTCAGGTTTTAAGGGGTGGGGGACAATGGCCCTTTATGCGCCGGAACCTTTGTAGAAGTGTCTATTGTGGTGGTGGGCATGGCCAAAGTGGCAGAGGAATTAATACTTAAATATCCCACAGAAAGTGCATATGTTTCTTTTGTTAAGTGTGTGTGGGGGTATGGCCCTCTGGCCTTCCCCACACCGGTGATACAGAGATCTGTATTATTGAAGACTGGGTGATATATTGTGTGGCATATTCACCAGCCAGGCACAAACTACTGATCTCAGAGTTTTGATTCTTTTCAAATAAATTTGATTATACAATAAAGAGCTGAAGTGCATTATAGTGATAATTAGAAAAGCTAATAAGATGCCATATAAAATTGTAATAAAATAGAATATTCATATTTGAATACATGACTACTACTTATTCATTCCAATTAATTTAAGGACGATAGAAAAGAGGAATATGGTCCCTCAACAGATTTGTGTAAATCTTCATGGCCATTTAATTTTAGATGGGTGAATTGTTGAGCCTCAGTTTAGATGAACAGCTCGACAAAGCAGTAAACACAGTATACATTCACTTACGGGTCTCTCTAAATTTTATTTATCCGTAATTAGTATGCAGTATAGTCCAGTCTTTTCATTTATGCAAGAGGAATTAGTACTCACGGATGTTATTTTATTACGTAAGCCTAAAATAACAAAATCATCTCCCCTCCCCCGCCCCCCAGAGACAAACTGGAGCTCAAAGCTCCTTTGATCAGCTCCAAAGGAGGAAAATCATGCTGTCAGCATCCTGGATGTCACTACATCTATATGGGGTGAGGTACACTACTTAGCATTAAGAATTGCTTCTCAAAAAGTTCCTGACACAGGAAGTTTTCTATGTGGAGTTACATAGAAGGCTAGGCTCTTCCTAAAGGGACTCTCTCCTCTTTATATAGAAGCGATTTTTTTAAAATTTTTTTTATTTTCCCTTTCCTTGGAAACAGCCCTATATTATATATATATAAAATAGGGCTGTTTCTAAGGAGAGGAAAAGTAACAAAAATGTCTAGAGCGTAGCGAGTCTGCTTCACACCATACCTACAACATCCCAGAAATAGCTCTATTTTAGATATTTGACTATTTAATGCTTTGGTCAGGGGAAACAGTTTTTGATATTTTGCCATAAGTTATTTGGTTTAGAAGCATTACTTCTGGGGCAGGACAACACACACAACATATGGAACAGCACCTCTTGCTACAGATATCACAATTGGGGGGAAATCTCTTTAGAACATCCATGTGTTTGTGTCCTTCTGTATGTTTTCTTTTTCAACTCTCTTTCAGACTGAGGCTGAAGGTGACCAATTAACATCATACAATTGCACTGAAGTGATGCTAATGCTCTGAGTGAAATTCACTGGGATTGTACATCCTCAGCCAATTTAATTCACGGCAGCTGGCACTGGAAAAGTACTTTTATGCAGCAGTGTGATGCTAGTGACTGTAATTGTTAAATCCCATGTTGCTTGCAGACTTCTTGTGGAGACAGCTAGGCCTGAATTTACCATTACGTGTGTAGGCCTGGATTGAGGCAAAGAAGGGCATAGCTTTTGCATTCAAATCAGATATTTGATAAAACTATTAATAAATTATTTCCTGTTTGCTCTTAAAGAACAATAAATGACTTGTAGTTTGAGAAAGCTAAAATTCAATTTTAATGAACCATTTGGGAGGGAAGGGGAGCCTTTGAGAAGTGGAATCCAAATTTGAGCAGTTCAACATGAAGAAACACTAAAGTTTCACCATAAGCTGTTTGGGGTCCATCCAGTCTCCAGATATAGTTAGAATTGAAGAGAAAGAAGGCATTTTCATTTTTTCAATCTTTTTTATTCAAAAGTTTTCAAAAGAAATAAAACAGAAAAAGCTAACAATCTAATCAAATGTACAGTTCAAAAATGTCTTTTGGCGTTTAACAAGTCCTAGGAAACAAAACTACAGAGTTATCTTGAACCGGACAAATAAGTTACCACTGGCAAGTTTGTGGCACTAGAAAAACAAAAATAAAAAATTAACTCTCTTGATCATATAGATATCTCTATGAAAATCTTTTTTTTTCAATCTGTACAAAAGGTCTTTCTTCATAAATTAATTTTTTTTTTTATAATTTAATGGCTGTCTACTACGTGATGTTTAAGTAACTGATTATTTCTTTATGTACAGAGGTTAAATTTCCCAAATCTTACCCGGACAATGAGTATGGCACTTAGTTCAGACATTTCTAGCAGCAGCTCTTCCCTCCCTCTAATACAGCTATTATATTGCAATTTTAACGAATGCAAAAAATATCAAGTAGTGAGAGATCCAAGAATGGCAATATACCAGATACAGGGAAGGTGCTGCAGGAAGTCTGGACTTTTACAAAGCAGTAATATTCCAGGGAGCATAGAACCAATAATACCACAACTTTTTTTTTTTAAAAAGAAAAAACAAACATCTCTTATGACTATGTAACTCACTAGAATCTACACTTCTCAGAGCAGCAATTTATTTTTGAAACTATGAAATGTCACCGACATCTATACTCCAATACTCACACAATTTAACAACTAAAAATACTTGAATGAAGTAACTGCTTAGCCCTAGCTCCTGAGCTAGGATGATTTGGTCTGTGGAAACAGGGAGGGCCAGCAACCTGTCCCAATACAAAAAGAAATAAACTTTGAGGTAGATAACTGATCATATACAGCTGACCAGACAAGTACACAGTTTTGGAAGACAACTTAATTTATCATTTGATTTAAAACATATGCCATTGTAATAAAAGAGCTTTAATAGCAGTGAATTATCTAATACGTAAAAATACAAATAACTGTGTATTTATTAATCAGGAATTTCATAGTTTCAAAACTGGTTTTCTTTACACTTAACACTTGTAGTGATGATGTAAAGCGTGGCACTGCTTGGATCCAAGTCTTCCTTCATGCTTTTTGTGTCCATACTTCAATTAAAATTATAAAACCTAAAGGCAAATGTACAAAAAAAGGCACATTCTCCTAACCGCAAACTGGTCCGGCAAAAATAAAGAGTACAGAAGACGTAATGCTGAGACAAATCAGAATTATTGGTTACTGGCTCTTTGTTCTTTGGTAAAGTTACCTTTAAAAGTGCCAAGTCTTTTTATTTTTATTTACCTCCTATAGAGAGCTAGTACCCAATCAATTATGCGTCTACTTACATCTCAGCTTATGTTTGCAAACAAGTCCTTAGCTTTTGCCATTTTGCTGTAATAGCAAATTTTCTGTTTGCTAGGTCTCAGCACAATCATCATTCTAAAGCACTATCATTAGTATAAAGGAAGGACAAAAACGTTCTGTGATATTCCCACCCCAGACTCCCCACTCTACCTACACTAAAACTAGAACATCAAGTTAGTTTCTGAAAAAAGGCAAAAAAAGATTTTACATTGCATCTTACAGCAGAGTTCCTAAATCATTCAAACTATCAGAGGAAACTATTGGCATATGGCCTTACAAACAATTTATCCTATTAAAATTCCCCCAGTCAGAAAATGTGTTTCACACAAAACATTTTTCCCCTCTTGCATTTCACTACCTTACACATTATGTGAAAAATCATTAAAAACACCTACTACACATTAAAAAAAGCCAAATTTTCAGCAATTTTTATTGACTACCTTTTAAAAGCCCTATGCTGCTGTTTTACAAGGCATAATAGACCAGCTCATTTGGTCAAAGCATTCTACACCATTAGTTTGGACTACTTACTGAAACAGCTACAGCATGAAAGATTTAAGGCAAATTGGAATTTATAGAAAAGGATAAGACACTTCACACTACGTTAAAAGAAAAACAGAAAGCTAAGAGAACAGACACTAACTGCAACACTGCACTGTAGCAACACTCACACACTGCAAGCACAGATCATCATTTTAGATGTTTTACTATTTTAAACTTCAGAAAACCCATTTCATACAATAAAAAACAAAACAAAAGAAAAAAACAAAACAAAAACAAAAAACAAACCAAAAACAAACCAAAATACAAATTCTGCCATGCACGTGAATAAGTCTTCGTGGTCATCTGTGCATACCCAGAAATTTGAAAAAAAAAAAAAAAAAAATTGCATCATAATACTTGATAAAAATTTTCTTACTAAAATAAACCTGTTCACAGGAACAGCTACTAGATGAATTTAAGGATTTTTTATGCACCTTATAGAACTTATAGCAAAAATAGTTTTAGTTGATTTCATTATAAATAATGTTTTCAAGAACCTGTGCAAAACTGTCAATAATTCCTAAAGCACAATTGATCAGTAAAATCCATGATTGTTTCAGCCTTTGCACCCTTCTCCAGGCAAGGTCAACACTGGACATCTGTAACATAAAGAAGTCAGAGCTAGGGCAGAATTACTTTTGCATTGTCTTCTATTGTAGACATCTGTGAAATTGTTTCTTACCTCAGACGTAGTTTTGAGAGGACCAAGTGAGCCCATGTACATACTTGACAACTGATCAGGAAGGTGCCAAGTGCCCTGGGAGTTGAGGGTTCTCAGCACCTGCGCAAATAGTCCCTTTGCCTAATTACAGCCTTATCCTATAGTTTTTTTCTCATACAAAATCCCACTGATTCCCCACTGGGAGTTCTGCTTGCTGAGAGCTTAGGGACTGTGACCCTGCACTCAAACTGAGGGTTTGTGTGTGTGTGTGTGTGTGTGTGTGTGTTTTTAATGGCATCTACTGTTGGTGCATTCATGGGGAGGAACATTATTTTGCAGATTCAGTTTAGTAATATTAACACTGTTTGCCACTCTGCTATTCATTATTTATAGGGACCATACTGACTCATAGTGCATGTAAACACTAAGAACAATGCTTCTTAAGACATTACATTCATGCAATATTGACTTTTAAGGGGAGTGCTCAATGTTTCCAGTGGTGGTGGTTATAATATGCCTCAGAGAAACTGGGTAGCAGTTTTACCATCTCTTCAAGGGGCCAAATGTTGTCCCTTCTGCTCTGTGAACATGCAAAGCCCCAAATAAGTGGAGATAATACTGATCTTGTGCTAGGGACAGGATATGAAGAGCAGAACTTTGCTTCCCTGTGTGCCCTGGATCACTGCTTGGCAGCAGCAATCTTCACATGCCCACAGAGAAGGCTTAGGACAAGGCCATGCATCTGAACTATACTGACCCACAAGCAAGATGCCCTGAATTGGGCATGCAGGGGCCATGGTGCAGTGACAGTCCACAGGATGTGCCTGGGTAATCGCGAAGTTTAGGATTTAGGCCCCTCAACCTCAAAAGGAAGAATGGGGATGAGCAAGGCCTGTTTACTTGTGATTCCTGTAGGGGCCAGTGTTTGGCCAATGTAAAGTAACAAACACGCAGACACGTTCACTATTATATGGAACATGGCATCAGATAAAATGTGCTCAGCTAATGAATTTGTTTATATGACAATTTTTAGACTTCCTGAGTATAGAAGAAATTCTTATCCGAATACTTGGGATGAGAACAGTGTTACCATTACCACAGAACATACTTGACCTGCAAAACCAAAGATAATTGAGATATGTATGTATTAGTGAATGTGCACTAGGCAAACAGGATTATGTACAGAAGCTGGACAATCATAAAACTGCTGGTGCCTTCTGTGTTTCTAATAAACCTGTGTCATGAGAGCTACAGAAATGAACTTTTATGAACCTTTCGGGGTACATAAGCAATGTAGTGAGAGATTCACTTTCTAGTGCATGAATAAAGTTCTTTCAGTGTGAAATCTTGCAAAACTTTATAAACATTTATGGAACTGAAGTATAGAGAAGAACTAAACTCCAGAAGCTTATGTCTTGGAAGGATTGAATGAAGAAAATGGAATGCTAGGGAAATGGTCAATGCAAACAAAACTTTAAGGGTGGCAAGCTATAAAAAGCAGTGCTGCATGGAAGGGGTTACAGTCCAAACAAATGAGTGACTTATTAAGGAAAGCAAATGGAACATTTTCTATGAAAAGGAAGAAATTAACTAACTCTGAGACAAATTTAAGCCAGGACTAACACTTTGTTGACCAGTCTGTCTCCTTCCGACAGTCTTAAAGACATGAAAGGGGAGTCTTTACAAGTGAAACTCAACAAGGATTTCCTTGAGGAGATTCCACTGCATCATCCCACTGCGGGTGGCATTGCTTCTCTGTAGGAAAGCCACTTCCAAGTTAGTGCTGGGATTCAAACTGTTCTCTGCACAAGTCTGATGCCATGCATGGAAGCACTGATGTCTCAATGTGAACAAGTGAAGCAATTGTGTGCCAGAGAAACTACTAATACATTATTACAGATAATTCATTAAGGGGCTAATCTTGAAGCCTTTACTCTATTTTTTCTAATTTCTCACTCTGGCAAAATTCAAATTGATGCTGGGCTCTGGCCCTAAATTATTAGGGGTTTTATTTAGATTATATCGCTTTTGTAAGCTACAGTATATTGTACATTTAGTTTTGAATTCATGTCTTTTTCAGAGTAGCAGGACAAGCCCCTACCTCAGTTATTTGTTTTGCTGATACGTATATGGAGAATGGTCACTGGATGTCTCTACTGTAACCTGCTGTTGGCCGCTAGCTTCCTGTAAAAGAAGAAAAAGGGGTTGAGACATGATGTCCAGCAATACTAGCTAGCGCCTAGATTTCCCAAAATGACTAGAGATTTTGGATGCCTCTGTATTCTGTTGTACAACCCAAGAGACTTGACTGGGCCTGGCTTTCAGAAAGCATTAAGCATCTTCTCCTTCATCCTTCTAAAAAACCAGGCCCCTCTCTAAGGTTTCTCAAGTTAGGTACCCCAAAAGTGATGCATCCAACTTGGCCTGCACTTTTATTTATAACAGAAGATCTAACGAAATATAAAATGATCAAGTACATGTTCTATTTCCTAAATTGCTATAGCAATAACTAGACAATGTGATGAGATTAACAGAATGGAACCACACAAACATATTAAAAAATGAGAGGATAAATTCTAACGTTTTCTGTAGACCACTACAAGTCACCATCTTTGTGCTGTGAGTCAGTGTGAAGAACATAGACTTCTGCATTCCCATAAATTCTGTAAAAAGAAAAGGAGTACTTGTGGCGCCTTAGAGACTAACAAATTTATTTGAGCATAAGCTTTCGGGAGCCACAGCTCACTTCATCGGATGCATCCGATGAAGTGAACTGTAGCTCACGAAAGCTTATGCTCAAATAAATTTGTTAGTCTCTAAGGTGCCACAAGTATTCTTTTTCTTTTTGCGGATACAGACTAACACGGCTGCTACTCTGAAACCATATATTTTGTGTGTATCTGCTTGGGTATTGTAGTGTGGCTGGCTCTACGGAACACTAAGGGTTAGTTCCGCTGGAGCTCTCAACACACAGACCCGTAACCAGGCGATGACTAATTCAACTGCTAGAGACACAAGGTGAGCGGGCTAGTATCTTTTATCAGACCAACTTCTGTTGGTGAGAAAGACAAGTTTTCAAGCTTATACAGAGCTCTTTTTTAGGTCAACAAAAGCGTGTCTCTCTCACCAACAGAAGTTGGTCCGATAAAAGATACTAGATGAGAGGAGATGAGATGGATGAGGTAATATCATGGGACCTACACAACTACAATACCACAGCATAATTCAATGTCTGGTACTTAAGAGGAAAATACAGTGAATCCACCACTCGTAGTTTGCCTCTGACACATCTGGGGAGGTGTATAAATCATACTGACCAGGGTCAAGTGTCTCAGGACAAACAGACTCTGAAATGGATAAAATATGGCCTGTAAACTTCAGGATGTGGGCAGAGAGAGATAAAATAAAAACTAGGGAATGAGAGGCTGCAGGGGTGAAATCTGCCTTTCCCAGCCCCAATGCTGGGGGTTCTGGGGATAAGTGGGGCCTACATAAACCTTAGCATTTCCTTGCAAGTTTAAGTAAGATAATACACATATAGGCTTTTTGTTCCTTAACCCTTTTCCTTCCTGTGGATGAATAAATAATACTTTGATTTGAACACGCTATTCTCTGTCACTACATTTTTATAGTGGTCACGGGTCAGAAGTCTAAGCAGGGGCCAAAATCCAGCTGGCCATGTTGAGGACATAGTTGATGGACAGGAGTGGTGTAAATAGTGTGATTACACCCTGAGAGTTACAGGCCTATAACTGGGAAAGAGTGCCCAAGGAGAGACTGAGAGTGGTCAATGGTATAGCTCCCCCTGGAACTGCAACATGCAGTCATATCTCAAAGCTAAGCAGGGCTGGGCTGGGTCGCTGCTTGGATGGAAGAACTAACTATTAGAAGTTCACATTGGTGCAATATATTTATTTGATGAAAATAATGACATGATGGTAGTTTTATTAAACTCCATTTGTACTCAAAGGTCCTGCATAATGTAACGTTTTCATCTGTATTTTTTTTTCCTGGCAAAACAATAAATATAACAATTTTGGCTGTAATAGTCTGCTGCTTATAAAATTTACCAACCTCAACAGGAACAGCTGCTGTCTGAACATGTGTATACTGGGGTATGTAGGCTCCTTGCATAGCTGTTGTGGCTGGCATGTACTAAAAAGACAGAGACAATACATTCAGCTAAAATAAAATCTGATGCAAACCCCATAAAGATTTTTTAAATATATATTTGAGTGCTCTGGTAGGGAAGAAGATTCAAAGCAAGCTTTATCTAAAATCAATAACCAGTGCAGAGAAGTGAGGTGTATTACACTGAGCAGTGTTAGTACCCAAACTCAACTTTGGCTTCAGAAACAAAGAGGTTAAGTATTTTCTTTCCAACAAAATTCCAGTCTGAGTCTTTTTCTTACCAGTATGTACCCAAGGAGGAAGGATGCTCTTATGGTTAAGGAACTGGCTTGAAGATCTGGGTCAATTTCTTGTTTTGCCACTGTGTGACATACACTGTGTGACTTTGAGCAAGACTCTTATCTCTGTGCCTCAGTTTCACATCTGTGAACATTGAGGATAATATTTCTCTGCTTGACAGAGGTGTTCTAGAGGATAAATGCATTTATGTTTGAGAAGTGGCAAGAAACTACACTGATAGAGGCCAGACTTTATCTAAATAAAGTGTGCCATGTATTTTTTATTAATCCAATGTATTTGTTTCCATGAGGAATGCAGTTTAAACTAGGAAGCTCATGGTGTTCCTTTAGGTCAGTGGTTCAAATTTAGCTTAAGTCAATAACGAGCAAAAGTTACCATCAGATGGGTCTCTTCAAACATCTGTATTAAATGGATCGGTATAGGTACTTCTCTGTGTCAAACTACCATTTGGTATGCTAGATATAACACTGCATAGAATTTAATATACAGATGTAAGAAGTTTTTAGCAGATGAAATGTCTTCATATCAGACAAATGTATGAGAATCAAATAATTTATTTACAACACTGAACCCTGCAGAGTGAACTCAGCACCATTATTTCTGCTTCAAGTCCAGTTCTAGAATTAAAACTACTTAAACTGGGCTACTTTCATTTGCTTTGTTCCATGCATTTGGAGTGCATTTCACACTACTACACTAGCTTGTCTGCTTACTCTTTTGCCCTAAAGAATCTGTGGAGACAGCCATTTACATTTTAATTGAGGAGGAAAAATTCTTAGTGGTTTTTATGTACACTACACAGACATTGTAATCAATACACAACATTTTCCCTTTGTATATACTGAGCTTTATATTAAATGCCACATACCGTTCCAGTACTGCCTAATGAAAGGTGACTCATCTGTTGTGTCAGAGGGTTTATCATTGATGCAGGCTGTAGTGACATGGTGTGGTCCATGGAGGGAGTCAATACAGCACCCTATAGGAGAGAAAAAAACAAGTTTAAGAATGAGACTGTCCAGATTTTAATTACACTTCTCTTTTGGCTCAGGCACATAAATACGGCCTTTAATTCCAAACCAGTAGGGTTTGCCCTAACCCACAACAATGAGTCTGGATACTAGCTGGTCTCGGAGATCCTAAGGATTTTACTCCATTTTATAGCTAACTACCCAATTTATACATGCACCAATCTGAATTTGTAAACTGAGTAATTACTTAACTACCTACCAAAAGTGCAAGATTTGATGTACAATGGATAGACCTGCAAATATTTCATGTGCCACTGTCTGATAGAGAGAATACTTTCCTCAACAGCAACAAATGATGCACTTCCATGACTGCCTGTGCAAGTTTCATACCCTTGAGTTAGGCATTGTAACTTTTGATCAGGGAAGTAACAGTTTCACTAGGGCACGAGTACCAGAGGACTATGTTGTAAATACCATTTCTTTTGTAGAAAGTCTATCTAACATGATGGGATTACCACATTCGTGTCACGTCTCTCCATCTTTATATGTACAGTGGACATAGTTTTTAAGCACCTGAAGTTGCCAAATATTCAGTTGGTGTACAGGTGTTCGGAAAACTCTTAAGAATGCATGAGGGTTAATTTAGATGGATGGATACAGATGGGGTTTATTTCCACCCTAAGATGTTCCTGTAAAATTACGTTTCTAAATATATTGTATGTGTTATATATGCAGGCATGTGACTGAAAAGAGGTTTAGGTTGAAAATTAATAGAAATAATTACAGCATACTGAAAATCAGTGTTTTTGAATGAATAATTTATTCTTTTTACAGCAGGTCTTATATTTTTTTTTATAAAGTACTGAGTGTAGTTAGAAAAACAACCATGTGACCAGTGTCGATGAAATGAGTCACAGGCTGCACAAACACTGCAAGAATTTCCTGTTCTGCAGACTGCAAGTGTCTCTGCAAAGCAAATGAATGAGAAAGAGAGAGCACAAGCTTCCACACAGGCCGAAGACCAAAACTGAGAAGTCAGGAATCTAGATCTTTCATTTCACCGAGATAATAGCTAGAATTGAACACCTGTAAATGGAATATCCCTAATAGCATGATAACCTATTAATTTGCATTTCTCACAGCATAACTTACAGGCTTTCATCCTTGTTTATAATTTCAAAACTCTATGTTGATAAAGGGTGTAAATAAAATCCGTTGTGTCCATTAATGACATACTTGGGAAAAATATGTATCAGTTGGTCATGTTGAAAGGATGTAAGTGTTCGACACCATCTTTTTTGCTTGCACATACAGAAAACACTTTGCCAAAAAAATTTACGTTTTCCAGCCTGCATAAGGAGGTTAATTAAAGTCCAGGCAATTTCCTTGCTAGCTTTGAAAATGTGCTTGTTTGTCAGCCATTGCACTGCATATATTAAAGCACGAGTCAGTGTATATAATGTCAGTACCAATGAACTCAGTCATTTTGATATGGAATGGTACTGATGAGGGGGGAAATGAGATGGGCAAATTATATATAAAGAATACATGACTGTGTGATATAAAAATATCATAGACATGAGTGGGGGTGACCTGCATTACTCATGAGTGGGGAAGCCATGGGCAACTAAATGAGTGTCCATAAATCTGTGTATATCATACCATATATTTTTCTTCTGTAAAACAGGTGGCCTGAATTATTTTAAATCTGCTCTAGAGCATTTTTAAAATTGGTTCTGCAATTTATCACATGCATATTACCACCACATGGGCTATGTCACAAAGCGTTCAATCTCAGCATCCTAAAAAAAGGATGTACTTATCCCTCAGGAAATTGCACTGGGGATAAATGGAGCTGTCCTCATCAACCTGCCTTCCTGAACACATGGACCGTGTCCCTTTTCCTTCCTATTTTTCCCTTTCAAAGTGACAAAAAAATGTGAGAATGACACTATAGCCCAGTGGTTAGGGCCCTCACCTGAGACGTTCAAGTTCTTTCATCTCATCATTTGGGAGTGCAGAGGAATTGAACTGGAGCCTCCCACGTCCCAGGTGAGTTTCCTAACCACTAGGCTGAAGATTATAAGGAAAGCCACTGCCGCTACCTCCTCCTCCTGGCTGTTTTGAATGGAGCTAGACAGGCTCTGAGTGTGTCTACTGGATTAACTCCCAGAGGCAAAATAGGCGGGGACATGCCTATCTCCAGCTGGACTGAAGATCATGTTGGGACTTAGGCATCCAATGCATTGGGGCACCTGCCTGAGGAAGCAGTGCACATGCCCAGAGACAGAAACTTAGGCACCTAAGGGAATTCTACAGCAAATATTTAGGTGATGAATGAATTTAGGTACCTACAGTGTTCAGTGGCAGCTGAGCAGGGATTTTGTGGATTGCAGTAGTGCCTAAATATTGGCTTTAGGCACTTAAGTCCCTTAGTGAACCTGAGCCATTGTTATTGAGGACCAGTAAAGTGGAGCCCTGGCAAAGGAAGGCTGGGCTAGTTAAAATTTGAAGTAGCAGGAGTCATGACTGAGACCCAATTCCAACTGATCACCTCCTCTTCCTTCCTTCTTAGCATACAGTGTCCCACGGTAGAATCACCAAAATCCAAGAAAGATTATGGAAAGGAGAGTTATTTACCTTGTACAGAAATTGTAATTCTTTGAGGTGTTTTGTCCCTATGGTGCTCCACTTCAGGATGTGTGCACAACTGTGCACTCTTGATTGGAGATTTTGTCAGCAGTACCCATGGGTCCACACCTGCCTCCCATGCAACCGTGTGCTCCAGTGTAAGGATGTATAGGTGAGAGTGGACCTGCCACTGCTCCAGTTCCTTCTGAACCTCAAAGCTCAAGAATAACTCGAGCATAGGGGAAGTAGGGCAGGTAATGCATCAGCTCTGGAAGCATGCACAAGAACAGCATGCTGGGAAAAGGCATGCACTGATGACAGCTCTGGAAATGTCTGTGACATGTCCCTTCTTCAGTAAGGCTACAGAAGTAGACTGCACTTTGAGGGAATGAGCTATCACTTCAGGAGTGGGATGCACCCCTGAAACTTAGCAATAGGTTAATATGCATCCCGAAACTCATTTAGAGAGTCTTTGGGTGGAGATCAGGTGCCCTTTCGTTCTTTCCGTGGTGGAGATTAAAGGTCTAGGAGAAGCCCTGAAGGGCTTAGTCCTGTCAAAGTTAAAAGTAAGAGCTCTTCTTATGTCCCGTGTATGGAGACTAGCTCCTTCTCTTGAGGAGTAAGGCTTGGGCTACACCGTCGATAGATGTATGTACTGATTAATGTGGACTCTGAAGATACCTTAGGTAAGAAATGGGGGTGAGGGAAATGATGTTCCTTTGTCACAATAAAATACCATGTCTGGTGGGTCAGCCGTAAGGGCTCCTAGCTCTTCTACTGTCCTGGCTGAGGAGACGGCTGTAAGAAATGAGATCTTAAGAGATAGATGAAGGAGGCAACAGCTCCCAATAGGTTCAAATGGGGTTTTCTTAGCATATTAAGAACTAAATTGAGGTCCCCTGGATGAGTTGGTTTCTTGACAGTAGGAAAAAGGTTAAACAGGCTTTTCATGAACTTTGTACTGGCTGGGTGAGCAAAGACTGAAAACTCTTCAATGGTGTGTGTGAGAGAAAGTCTTTAATGGCAGCTAGCAGAATCTTATCTGAGTTCAGCTATAATCCTGTAGTTTTCAAATTTACCAGGTAAATTTAGAGTGTTGGAAAGGTGAGATTCAAGAGGTGGTACCAGATCAGAAAACATTTCTATATTTGGCTTTCCTATTACTGAGTAGTACTGTCTAGACCTCCGGAGAGCTGTCCTGTTTTATGTTCCAGAGAGCCATCTAATACCCATGCCTTGAAATGACGCAACAAGAGGCTGGGGTGAATCATGAATCCTGATTCCTGGGTGTGGCGATTCACTGACAGAGGAAGACAGAGATGGTTGCAGGAACAGTCAAACAGTCTGGGAACCATATTTGCCTTGTCTATGATTGTGCGAAGCGGATAGCCACTGATCTGTCCCGTTTCAGCTTGTTCAGGAGACTGAAGAGTAACGGCATCAGGGGATAAGCACAGAGGAATACTAGGCCGAGGGATACTGAGAGCACCTCCCAATGAGTTGAACAGAACCATTGGCACTCATCAGCTTGTGACAGTAGAGTGTTGTTGATGGGTATGGCAATTTTGCCCTGCAGTGAGGCCTGGAGAATGTCCAGCAAGGAATGCTGAGGTTTTGCATCTCCTCTAGCAGGATTTGTAAGGTCTCTGTAGTCCTTTTCACAAGTTCCTGGAAGGCCTTGAAATCATCTGCTCCTGAGTAGGATTGGAAGTGGAGGGCATAACAGTCTCCTTTGGTGAGGAGGAGGATTTGTGGGAAGGAGGTGTCTCCTCTTCTGAACCTGGCTCCTGCTTCTCTGGAAGCTCCTCCTGTGAACTAAGACCTGGTGTCAGTAGTTGCTGTTCTTGAGGAGTCCTCTTATGAGGGTACTGTGTAAAAGTGCTCACCATAGGGGGCCCACTGTGGTGGGATGTAAAGAAAAGAGGTAGGACCCAAAGGTTGTTTCTGCCAGCTGTATATACTGCTGGGACACTCTTCCTTGGGATGCACTCCAAGGGAAAAAGAGAAGGTAATGAAAAGGGTGAGGAACCTTAAACCAACAACTCAAAGTCAGAGGACGTCTTGGGGGCAAGTGGTGCTTGTACAGGTGGCTGGTGAGGGACCAGTAACTGCATCAGTACTGGCTGTTGAGAATTCACAGATGGAACCATCAGCTCTGGATCATGAGCTGGTATCAGTGGGAAGTCTTTCTAAGTAGCCTTCCTGTGGGTAGCCGGAGACCACATCAACGCCAGAGGTCAAGTCCCCCTGTGGATACCCAGAGACCACACTGATACCAGAGGTCAAGTTGTCATGGAAGGGTAGACAGACTCTGGAAGGTAAACTGGTGCTAGAGGGAAATTCCGGCCGGTACCTCTCAAACGAGAGAATTCAGTTTCTTCCAGGTACTGGGAAGTTTGGATAGTGTTCCTTGGGAGGCTGCACGCTGGGAGGTACCAGAGACAATATCGAGGAATGGTCCATGGGTTCTCTACCATGAACTGAGAAAGACAGTACCAAGGAGTTGGACACCTTGATGTTTGAGGAGTCCTTATCCTTCAGAGGCACGGAGTCCAGTACCTTGAAGTTACTTGCTGTATGCTTATCAGTATTCAGCAAGGTCAGTACCAGAGGGATTAGAAGCCTCAACAGTACCCATACTGGGATGCGAGGACTCATTAATCCCAGTTCAAGGGGGTTACTTTCCCCTCCTCTTGGTTTCTTGTTCTGTTCTCTTTCTTTTTTGGTGTTTCAGAAGAATCTAAAGGGCCCCCACGCTCTTTGCTTACTGGAGCAGAAACAGTCACCAGGGAGCTCTGAGCAGCTGAAGCTGATGTACAGTGGGTGGGGAATGGACTCAGACCCCAAAAGTCTCAAAGAATGTTCCATAAGAAGTTTTAGTTTATCCTCCCTTCGTTTATTTTTTTAGATCTCTTTTTGAATCCAGTGCGGATCTCACACCTGGAGGGGATCTGGAGTGTCCCCAAGGCAGCAGAGGCAGCCAGGGTGCCTGTCGCTACAGGGCAAAGATATGTGGCAAGTCAGACAGGTTTGAAGCCCAGTATCTTGGCATAACCCATTGGGAAAGTCTGCAGAAGAGAGCCAAGTTTAAATATAGACACAAAACAGGCAAAAAAGGGAGGGGGAATCCCGCAAAGTACAAATTGTACTAAACAAATGAAAAACTAAGAAAAAACAAGAAAAAAGTTAGCAAGCTGTGCATCTAGCTAAGTGGGCACTGCAACACTCCATCTTGAGCTGCAGGTGGCTGAGAAGGAACTGAAATGGTAATGGGCCTGGTCTTCCCTATATACCATCACACCAGAACATGAGGAATGTGTAGGGTGCAGGTGTGGTCTCACAGGAACTGCTGGCAAAATATCTGTTCAAGAGTGTACGGGCGCGTGCACATCCTGAAGTGGAGCACCAATAGGGACAATTACTTGAGGAAGAACGGATCTATTTCCTACAATTTGAGATCTTCAGAAAGCTGCAAAGAATTTTATATCTACACAAACACAAAAAGAGCGACAGTGGGAGAAGGAAGCATAAGAACTTACAGGGTGCTGCATAATATATGGTTGAGGTTGCATCCAAGAAGGACTCTGAACCTAGAACAAAAATAAGTTTTAATTTTCATCATCACACTATTTTTCTTTAATGCACCCATTTTAAATATCATGATTATTTTATCAATCATAACATAAAAAGCCTTCACGTGTTCATCTGCTTACCTAAACCAGCCTCTGTCTGATTTAGACTAGGAAACACTGATTCCTATTAAAACTTCTATTTACAAACCTCAGCTCTGTTGGAAGGAGTAAAACTACAGTCTAATGGAAAGGCAAGATATGGACATAACATACTATGTGGAACTCTCAAAGCAGTATGTTTTATTCACTTTAATCTAATTTGTAGTGCAGGCCTTAGAAACTCTATGGAACACTCTGTAAAGGTCCCAGTGGAAAGAGATGTTTAGCTTCCACTCATGTTGAGGTGTGAAATGCCTATTTGTCCTTGGAAATCACAATGGGAAAAGTAATCAGAAACTCTCGGAAAGCACAGGATTGTTTGCTCTGAGTTTATGCTCAGGTGGCATTGGACTGAAAGGACTGGCTAGTCTGATAGTTTCTACTCAGTTTGCAATGGTTAAAATACCAGTAATTCTGCTTCAACCTGTTACAGGGACAAGAATAAGGATTGGCAAATTTGGGTTTCTCTTGAAAGGCCAACAGAGTACAGTATTCTTAAAGACCAGGAACAGGGAGTGTGGTCCTGACAAGCACGCTCTCTTTAATGGCAAGCAGCTCTTTGATTTTTCAGAGAAAGTGAGATTAACTTTGTCTGAGACTTTCTGACTTGAGGCAGGATAACTTTAAAAGATTCTTATAACTTCAGTGATATGCTAATCTGCTTCTCTTAGTTGAAAGAGGCTGGTTTAAAGAACCATCTAGTACTCCTGCTTCTACAAAAGACTTTTTTGTGAGAGAAGTCAAGGCAGGCTAGAAACATGGAGCTGTCACGTCTCCATCTCCTACCAAGAAAGTATGCAGAGGATGAGGAAGGTTTCCGATCTTTTCTGTGCACCTAAAATAGGTTAATTAGTGCTGCTGGAGACTTAAGGGCCACGAGGTGCCTAAACCACCTCACATGGAGTCCTGTGAAGAGCAGAGGCAGTTAGACCTTGTGAATTGAGGTGACTTTCTGCAAGATCAATATTTCCTGCCCTTCTTTCTCGATTATTTTTCTCTTGAGTCACATTGAATGACTCTCTTCCTTTTCAAACATTAAAGAGCAGAAGCCTGCTTCTGCAGCTCACTTTGTAGAAGGCAGAGCGAGGACCAGGGAATTCAGGAACCCAGAGTCTTCAATTTCAAAACTGTTGGTGCAATTTGACTGGTGCTTTGACTGATCTCTTCAGCTGACTCACAACTTTCATCTGGGTGTATCAGAGGTGCAGAAAGAGTACGAACAAACACTAACCAAACATTATGAAATCTGATGTCCTTCAGTAAAACTAACTCTAAGAACAGGTTTTGCTGCACCTCAAGGAAAAACAGTCTCAATTTCATGATGCATTCTGTTTGTGTAAGTGATAGGATGCTGTATGTTCAGCAAGCGTGGATCTGTAATTAAGATGTGATTAATATCTGTATTATGAAACTCTTTTGGCCAGAAAAAAACATCACTTCCTTCTACACAGAATTATTCTTTCATTTTCATTTCTAATTAAAAGGATGCAATAATTTCAGATAGTACAGTGTAAACAGTGTTTAAACTGTTCCATTCTCTAGAATCTGAGCCTTGTGCCACACATTGAAAAAACACTGCCAGTAACAGATATTTGGAAATATGCAATACCATATACTGCATATTTGAATGGGAAATAGCCTAGAAAGCCTGCATTTTATTCACAAGTAACTTCTCAGTGTTTCCATGCCAAATTCCAGTTTTCACATGCAACAAAGGAAAGAATCTGAGAGATTCCATGAAGGACAGTGAGAGCCTAACAAGGATTCGCTTTGTGTTTTTAACAAGGAATAAAAAACTAAAATCATTGGAATTTTGCAGGGTAGGAGGGAGGAAGGGTGGAAGCTTATAATAATTCTCAGAATTTACTGACTATCAAGGCAGTACCATAATGTCCTCCCCAGGATGACCAATTTTCAATAGGTAGTGGAAGCACAAATAGGCCCATTCTCCTTCACTTCCCTCACCTGGGGCTGCTGAACCATATGGAAGTTTCTACAAGAGCATAATATAGGCCTTAAATGGGACCAGAGGGACATGCAGATCTTGTGCTGACTCTCTGTATGGGGCTGTATTTCACCTGTTCTGCACAAATGGTACAGTTTGGCCCTTAAACTCAGTTTTATGCTAGGAAATGGGAGGTAATTGCTAAATTTAACAAACCAAAATCTTCAGCATTTCATGTTAGGATTTTTTACTCCCTTGGTTTAATCTTCAATCAAATCTACTTTGCTTTTGGATGTCTCTCCTATATGAAGTAAATGCCTACAATAGCTAAATTAGAGGGACATGGTGGGTGAGGTCATATCTTTTATTGCACCAACTTCTGGTGAAAGAGAGAAGCTTTCGAGCTTATGCAAAGCTCTTCTTCAGACCTGAGGAAGAAGTGAAGCTCTGTGTAAGCTCGAAAGCTTGTCTCTTTCACCAACAGAAGCTGGTGCAATAAAAGATAATACCTTACCCAATGTGTGTCTCTATTATCCTGGGCCCAACACAGCTACAACAGCACTGCAAACAGCAATAGCTAAATGTCTCTTTAAGCTGTGGTGTGGCAAGTCAGCCTTTGCCTGATGCTACTGAACTGCAGCAGTAAATCCGGACTCTCAATAAATGGAAATACAGAAGATCAGAGTGATATTTAAAAACGAACATTCTTGAAAGCTTTATTCCAAATGTGATAACTGCTTTATCAGCATATTACATTTTTTGTAAGCTTATTGCAGTGGGAGGCAGAATTACTCATGCCAGTTGCTTTTGTTTCAATGCTCACTGAAGTCAAAGGACAGACTCCAATTGACTTCAGTGTGCTTTGTACTGGGCTCTGAGATTCCAAAGTGTGCACTGAGTACTCTTTGCTTTACAATCCTTATGATACCAAAGTAACTCCTGCTTTAAAAGGCCCTTTTAGGCCACAGAATGCTTTCCTCATATGTGGAAATATTTGTACTTGACCTCACGGCTGTCCATGATTTTCTCCCAGTCATCTGAACTCTTCTTCAAGCTTTCTCCCCTAGGATGTAGTGAGTGTCTAATCTCTTCTTAGGACTCCTTATGCCTAAAGGAAGCCGCAGGAGGATGGGCAAATCTTCAAGCAAAAGCCGGCCAACCAAACCAAAGAGGGTTTAAATAAAGGTATTCTCTTACAAAGACACTACAGATATAAAAAGGATTCAACAAACTGCCATGGAGGACAAAATAGATCTATATATGAAATCTACAAGTGGCCAACAAATACCCTAGCTGTAACCACAAGCAACAGCCTTTATTTTGCAAGATTCCTTACAACTAATTACATTGCTGTGCTACATAAAACAAGCAGCACTTCAAAACAAGCACCTGTTAGTAATCCATGTGGCATTTGTGCTAATCCTGTATGGAATTGAATAGCTTTTTCATTTAAGTTTAGCATTTTTGTAGAGACCCATAAAAAAGATGTAGCAACCAGTGAATAAGCATCAGTCCCTATGAATCAATTCTGCGACTGAGCTCTAAGTACAAACCTGGTACGTAGAAACTGGAGAAGCAATATATGGCGTAATAGATGTTTGAGTGATCATCCTGTTTGTTGCAATACTGTATGGTGAAGGATAAAATCTACAAGATACAAAAAAAAAATTAAACCCTACAAATGTAATAACTCTATGCATCTTTCATAATGCAGAAAATTCTTTTGTTTAGTGTCACCACTTGACGTACCCATTTTGTAAAGCAGCTGTAGTTGGATCATAAGTAAGCGTCATTCCAGCCTTTAAGGAAAAAAATAAATATGTACACACACACATATATATATATATATAAATATAAAATGGAAGAGTTGACAAAATTATATTTTGGAAATTGTTTACATAAATCCTTCTTTAAATATATTATTCTTTAGTAAAAAAACTGATCAGTGATATTTTATTTTCCTATGCTGAGGGAAAGGTTAACAGCAGGCAAAAGTAATGACATAGTAAAAGGAGTCACTGAACTATAACCTTGGCTCAGAATACAGAGTTTCAGTATGAAGAGAGAAATGCAGTAACTGCAAAGTTGGTGTGGTGTGTATGTGTGTGTTTGTGTGTGTGGTGCATTAACTATAAAAATGAATGTGGAGAACTGTTCCTCAGAAGACAGATGTGAACATTTTCATAGCCTCAAATGTTTAGTCTTACTAAAGACAGTAAAAGCATATGAAAGAATTATCTTGGATATTAAAATTTAAGAAAGACTATATCATCAGTGTGATTGGAAAAAAACATCATGTTGCCCAGCACTTGTGTATTTCTCTCATATGTTGTAAAATAGGTACAACACTGTATTTCAATCCTAACTGATTTACAACATTCACATGACTTAACCCATTTCAATGCTGTATAAACAAAATGTTTAGTTATATATTACTGAAGTTATGTTTTTTTTGGCAGTTTTACACTGGAAGTATATATTGTGGGTAAAATCCTGCTCCCCTGAAAACTTCAATTGAGTTCAAAAGGATCAGGATTTCATCTTTTGCATTTACATAGAGATACAGGACTGGAATGGGACTCCTGGGTCACCAAGCTCCGTCCCCTACTATCACAGTCAACCCTGTCATATAAATCCCATTCATAAATGTATCAAACACCATCCTATAACCAGTTAGATTGTTTGCCCCCACTACTCCGATTGGGAGGCTGTTCCAGAACCTTCCTCCTCTGCGGGTTAGAAATCTTCTTCTAATTTCCAGCCTAAAATTTATTCATGTCCAGCTTATATCCATCTGTTCTTGTGCCAACACTGTCCTTTAGCTTAAATAGCTCTTTTCCCTCCCTGGTATTTACTCCCTCAACGTATTTATAGAGAGCAGTCATATCCCCTCTCAGCCTTCCCTTTACTAGGCTAAACAAGCTAAGCTCTTTTAGTCTCCTCTTGCAAGGACACATCGATTACCAGGACTGTACAAAGTATTCCAGATGAGATCTTACCAGTTCAATGGCATTAATACTTCCCGATCTTTACTGGGAATACCTTTCCTGATATATCCTAGAATTGCATTTGCCGTTTTCATGGTCACATTACACTGGTTGCTCATAATCTTCCTGTGATTGCCAAAACATCCCGTCTTTTTCCTCCTCTGTTGTTTCCAAATGATGAGCCCCAAATTTATTAGAAATTCTTAGTAGTCCCTAAATGCATGACCTTGTACTATTAAATTTCATCCATTTCTATTACTCTACTCAAGGCCACCCAGTTCCTCCTGTATAATATTCTGATCCTCCTTTGCACTGATGATCAACAGGTTTTTTAAAGAAAACTAAAGATGCATTTAAATATTTTATAAAAAGTTACAAACTGGGATGAGGGAGTTGCTGACACACACTCAATGTGCCAAAAGGCCAAGCCAAGAAGTCTATATGCTTATCATTTTTGTAAGTATTCATTATCACACACCCATACTAAAGCTTGAAGGGAGGACTTACAAGTCTCACCTCGCCTTCTCTATGCCACGCTCTCCCGTTCTGTATATACTTGTTCTGATTCTGTCTCTTTTTCTGTCCTCCATCGGCAAATTTGCACAACAAAGGTTCTGCAGGAGCTAAAGGAATAAGGAATACTTTGAATTAGGCAGTTTTGTATTAAATTTATTAGGCATTCCAAATATTGTATACATTTATCAGTAAAACACACTACATTTTATTAACTTTTTAAAAAAATATGTAATGTTAAAATTATAGCATTAACACAGACCATTGATAGAGCATCAACTAGTGGGCAGGACTGAACATGAGAATATGTATTCCACAATACACTGTACCATCAATAGTTGACAATCAAGTCACATACAACTAAAGAATAAAAATCTTGAGGGATATGGGGACCAATCCATTTTCTTCTAACCATATAAACCCAAAATTGTTTAAAATACTTTTCTGTTTAAAAAAATTTTTTTTAATAGTTTAACGTGTTATAAAGGGGCATTCTCAACGTAAAATCTAGTCAGTTTCTAAAAGTCAATGGGGGTCTACATGGGCACTGTGGTGTGCAGTATGGAATTAGTTGTGGGATAGGTCCTTAACTATCTATGGAGTGTAAACAGATAAACTGATCACATACAAATACTGTCAAATGCCTAAAGCAAACTAAATGGAAAAATAAATAACATTTTCTCTGATCTCTTTCAGTTGTAGTCATCATGTGTTACTTCTAACAACGGGTTAAATGAAATATAAAATGAAAAATTTTAATTGATTTGTCCCTTTAACATAGAGATATAACAAGACAGTAACATCAGGTACAGCTATGGGCTATAGTTTCTTCTTAGCTCTTCTAGTCAGATTATTATATCTCAATTTAAAATGATCACATAATAAGACTGTTAGCAAGACACATGACCAGGATATATTCTACCACGTATCCCATGCATGTTCCATTGTTCTGTGAACTAATGAAGACTGTGGATCTAGTTCTGAGCTGTGCCTTTCAGGAGGTGCAGTCCAGGAAGGAGGTGGGTTTGGGTAGGGGGCTTTAAGTCACTTTTGGGATTCCTGCATTCTGGGTTTAGTTCCCATAGTCAGTTATAGCAGCCTTTAGACATTTCAGCAGCTTCCCACAGATGCCTGCATTTTGCTTGGCTAGGCCAGGCCAAAATAGCCAGAGCTCAGGCACTCTGGCACAAAACCTTCCTTTCTTAACATTGCTTCTGCACACCTTGTCATGCCACAAAAATGAAGGTTTGATGTGGAAGCAGTGTAGGCTATTAACCCAATCTTATGCCACCTTGCACTGGGAGATTCCCAGCTGCTTTCCCCTTTTCACCTCTGCAGCATAGAGGAGACAGAGCCCAGAAATGAAACCTGAAATTCTTGACTATTTTCCTTTTACGTCACTCTTTGGGCAGCCTCAGAAAAAGGGATCACCTACATCTTTATGATGTTTTCCCTTTTCTAGTCTTTACACAGTAGACTAACCATGATCACCACTTCTGTTCCTTATCTCAAAATGTAAGCAGTCATAAAGAGAAAATATAGGTGGAAAAGTTTGCATCTTACTCTTTCCCTATTTATTATTACCCTAATTTATTATCCTTCTGAGCACCTTTCACTGATACACAGTCTTTTCCCATCCAACCTCACCGACAGGGCGGAAGCATCACTGTGACTTGGCTCTTCACAATTCACTGCCAATAATTCCTGCTACATGAGCTGTCTAATAACACTCCTTTATTCTTTCTCTAATAGGCAACACCCCAGTGAGAAAAGGTTGGATCTAAAAACTTGTAGGTTTCCAAATGTGAATTAGGATTAGGAGACAAGAATCAAAATGGTAGCACACCTGTAACAAAATAAACCCAAAAATTTCCATATAGATATCATTAGTGCCCACACGCTATTCATGCTGTCTAAAAGTGCTAAAGCTGATTGCTTCTTCCATCTTTTGTATGACTGGTTTCTGAACCTTCTAACAGGGGAGACTGGATAGCTCAGAGGATTAATAACAAGGCAAAGACTTTCACCTCTAAGCCATCAGTTTAAGTCTGCCTCAGGCTGGGTGGTCAAGTCATTACCTGGGGCTGGCCTACGTGAAATGAATTATTGATACTATTTCTGGTTCTACTGGGAAAATACCCACATCATACCTGCGTACTTCTTGGCAGTCTTTCCATGAAAGATGCATGGACTTAGAGGCAGAAACACCCTCACAGGTGGTCCCTTGTGGTCAAGGTTGAATATGAGGCATATCAGTGAGGAAGCTTGCACTGCTACTGCCTACATCGTATATATTCAGTAGACAAATAGAAATATTCAGTGTCTGGGTCTAGAAATCTGGCACCTTCCATGAAAACACTTAAAAATAAATCTTAAGGGGAATTACTTAATATTGCATAGTGATAAATTAAGCTAGGGACAATGTAGGCTGACAATATGGAAAACACCTAAGTGGGTTAGAAACACAAGTCTCATTGACTTCCAATTGAATTTGTGCTCCTAAGTCACTGAGGCACTTTTTAAAATCCCGTTCTATATGATTAGTTGTAACAAACTACTATAGTGATGTCCTTTGTGCTATTAGATTAAGATGTTCTTTATCTGTTGTATGAACTTTTCCTCAGTTAAACTGGTTGAGTGATTAGTGCTTCATGGCCGGAAGTACAGAGCCCCTGCACATCCCATGAAGTCTTTTTCGTCTTACCACAAATTTCTTCCTCCTCCCCCCTTTAAAAAGAGAAGAAAACTAACGTTACTCAGGCAATTCAAATGGTACGTTTCCTATAAGGATGTAAATTCTTCTGTTGCATATATAGGACATGTATGTACAACAGCAGTCTGTGTTGCTTGTTAAATGTATATCTTCATATATTCTGAGTTGAGCTGTCAAATATTTACCATAAAATATACAGTGGCGAAGTTAGTGTTACTGAAGCACACTAAACTTTTGAATTCCTTTACTTCTGAATGCTAATTTTCTCAACATTACAGCTGCATTCACTTTTGCATTTAAAATACAGAAAACTCAACAAGGTGGTTTTAAAATACTAGTTCCTTAAACAGTTTGCTTAAATGCTGCCTATTTTAGTATTTTTTTCACAGCATATTGCCAAGCAACAAAGCATATGGTACCAATGAATTCTGACATTAAAACATCACTACAGTGATGCAGCAAGACCATACAGCTAGACACTTTTGCCAAAAACTGGATTCCCCCCCACAACTAAATCATGTGTCTAGTGCAGGCCCAAAATCATAACAAATATCAGTAACTTTATATTTTTTCGAAAGAAACTGAATGGACTCCACTGTCACCAAATTAATCCTCGTTTGGTTGAATATAAAGCTCAGGGGCCAAAGGTCATTTCCCTGATCCTTCTAATATTGCTACAGTAGCACATTTTGAGTTGTCACAATTAACTTCTCTCTCTCTTTAATTACTGTTCCTTAAAATTAAACAGCAGGCACAAGATGAGAGAATTAAGAAAAAAATAAAACTCTCTCTCAAATTTAACATTTTATTCTAGACTTAATAGGTGAAATGCTGGTCCCACTGACTTCAGAGGCGCCAAGTTTTTACCCAATAACTCCAAGGCCTACAGTAACTGTGGTTCTTTCAAAGGTGTTGTCCACATGTATTCCACTTCTGGTACACACACGCTCCATGCTCACAAGATCAGAATTTTTTTGAATAGCATTGTCCATTGGGACCGCATCTGCACCCTGTAGCTGAGGGCACAAAGAGTGGGTCAGCTGCAACTGTCCATCAGTTCTTTCACTAAAGCAGAGTTCACCTAATATAGGACTCTGTCTGAAGGAAGGCAGTTCATGGAAGGTATGTGGAAAGCACATCTTGAAGAACTACAGTTACTATAGGCTGGGTAACCGATCTTTGTCCTTTTAGTGATTGTCCATATGGATTCCATTCCTGGTGACTCAGAAGCTGTGAGTTCATTTCCTGAAGGTGGATGCTCTGAACTGGAACAGTCTACCAAAGAGGAGTGCTGAGTGAAGCTGTTAACAGAACTCCAGGTAGCTAAGTAGATCTGAATTCCTTCTTTCCTTAGATGAGTTGTCACAACCACCAACCACTTGGTGAATTCTCTCAAAGCCACAGAGAGTCTGAAGGGAAGCACCCTTGTGTTGAGACTTTCCCACCAGGAACCTGAGGTATTTTCTGTGAGCCATGTGAACTGTAATGTGCAAAAAGATGTCTTGCAAGTCAACAGACATAAATCAATGTTGCAGATCTAAGCGAGGAATTATAGAAGCTAATGTTACCATCCTGAACTTGAAATGACTGACGAATTAGAGTTGAAGGGCCAGAACAAGGCACCAAACACTTTTCTTTTTTGGAATCAGGAAAAAATGAGAGTAAAAGTCCCTGCCCTGGAACTCCAGGATGACTCGGGCAATTTGGAGCTGTAGAAGGGAGTCCACTTGCTTTCTTAGCAATATTTTGTGAGACAGGTTCCTGAAGAATCATGGAGAAAGGGAAATGGATGGAGTATCCCTTGTCTGCTGTTTCCAGGACCCACTGGTCTGAGGTTATCTAGTTTCAGGACTCCCCAAAACAATTCCTAAACAGGGATGGAACGTGAGAGAGGCAAGGGAGTAGGAGAGGAAGGTAAATCCCATGGGTCTAAGTGACTCTTGACTGCACTATCAGAACTGCTGATGGAAGGTCGATGTAGAATGTGTGGTGAAGGAGGAAGGGGCAGAGTGTGTCTTCCTCAGAGGCTTGGACAATCTTTGCTAGCTGCAGTAGTATGAAGAAGGTTGTCTCTGTTCGATAGTTCTGAGGCCTATATTGTTTTCTCCTGGGGACTAGGATGTACACCCGCAGAGAGCATATGGCCCATGAGTCCTTTCTGTCCAGGGCTCTGTCAGGAAAAAGAGATCGCAGCCTTCAAAGGGTTGGTCTTGATGGTCATTTGAACCTCCTTCAGTATTCCAGAAGATTTGTTAAGAGGAGGCCCTATGCATTCTGATTGCAGTCGCCATACCATGAGCTACCGTGTTGATGGCATTAGTGGCCTGTAATGAAATCTGTGCAACCAGTTATCCCTCTAACACCAGCGACTTGAGCGCCTTTCTGTGTTCCTGCAGGAGCGACAATTGATCCCAGTTCAGGAAAGTATATTTAGCCATGAGTGCTTGGTAATTTGATATGGGTATTTGTAAACTGGCTGAGGAGTATGTCTTATGCCCAACGAGTTCCAGCTTTTTGGGGTCCTTGTCCCAAGATGCTGCCTTAGGTGGTCTCTGCTGTTTAGATTTCTTTTGGAGTCAGCCACTTCCAAGGGCAGGTGTTGGATGGTTATAAAAATATTCAAATCCCTTAATGGAGACTTGGTAGTGTCTTTGAGATGGGTGCCATGGAAGGATGTTGCTCCCAAGAGTCTCGATGTCTTTGCAATGTAAGAGCATCCTCTGGATTCCCTGTCTGAATAGCTCGGTTCACAGGGCAATGAGTCGGCAATTACATGAGTGACATTTTCTCAAGACCTTCAGAACTAGAGGAGGAACAGGAATATAATGCTCTCGTAGGTGGGGCCATTCTTTTGGGGGTTTTAAGGTCCCACAATATCCTGTGCTGGGATGGAGGTGGTGGCTGTAGTCAGTACTGGGGCCAATAATGTCCTAGTGGAGACCAACAATAGTGACTGGCTGGTTGGACACTGTTAAGTCTCCTACTATGGTGAACCTCATGGGCACCAACAAGGTGAGCTCTGAGAATGTTCTTTCCACTCTGGAAGTGTGTTCACTACTGCAGAGCACAGTCTGGGGTGCTCTGATGTCAGTACTGAGAGTGGGACCTTAGATCCTTGTACTGGCAAGGGAAGCTCTGATGATTGTGCCCATTGCTTTGGTGCTGCAGTTTTGGTTCTGAGATTTTTGGTGCCAGAGACTTGGATTCAAATGCATCTGAGTGGTGTTGAGTTAACGGTTGGACCTCCTCCGGGCTCTGAACGGACTCCTAAGCTAGATCTATTCGTCATAAACATCATATTCCATTCTTCCTCTTTCCTCAGAGGAGAGGGTACAGAAACTCCGGTCAATTCGATAGTTGAGGGTGGGGCTTTCTCAATGCTAAATGACCTCTGGATCTCGGGGTAAATCCCTGGTTTACCAAAGTACTAAGAGTCAGTCTGATCTGGTGTGGCCATCTTCTCCCCTTCAGGAACCGATGAAGCAGTCAGGAACCTCGAAGAGGAAAAGATTCAGGTGAAATTCTTTCACTTTGTGGGTCCTTTTGGTAAAGAAGCAGCATATAGAGCACATGTGAGGTATATGTACTTCCCTGTGGCAGATGATGTTCTTAAAGTGTCATGATTAATAGAAATAATTACCTTGCAGAAGGGACAGGATTTGAATGCTGGAGACTTCAATGCCTCCATGTCCAGGAGGGTCCAGTGCCAGGGCACCTCCCGGACTTGAAGACTTCTTTCTTTGTCAAAGAGCTTAAAGTCTGTAAAACTAATTGCACTAACTATATACTAACTTAAGAGAAAACAACTGGACAGTATGCAGAGATGGGGACATTAGAGGGTTCTGTCTCAAAGCCTAGGGGGTAAGAAGGAATAAAAGGGCAAATGGAGCTACCCTGACATTTACACCCTTGGCTTTGGGTTCCAGGGGGCATGCAAAGTGCAGGTGTGGTCCCAATGGATACTACTATTCAAAAAGATTCTTATCCCTCATTCATGGGGCACACGCTCACCAGACGTGGAATACACGTGGACAAAATCCCTAGAAGAACAACTCTATTTCACAGCCATGCAATTCACCTCTTGCCATGTATTTGCAATTATGCTTCAGAATCTAAGCTTTCATTTAAAATAATAAAATGGTTGCGAAGAAAGCCTTTGAAACTTAACCAAGTGCAAACTGATGTTGTGGTGTCTAACCAATAGCTCAGAGATGTTAACTGCCCTATTATTCTCCCTGGAGTATTAACTTTTGAAACCTAATGACTACAATTTACATTTTAGCATTTAACTATTTCAGCTTATCATTTTAGCAGGAACATTCAGGTAATGTGCACATGCATCAATTCCAAATTGCATTCCACACCTTCCTAGGTGCCAAGCCTTATCTGTCCCCCACACCGAACTGCCAAAATTTCCAGGCTCCCTCTCACAATTTCAATTACCTGTTTTCTATATATATATATATTTTAAATATCAGCAGTACTTTGAAAACTAAAGACTTAGGGGCTGTTTAAAATTAAATATTACACAGGATACTATAATATTATATTGATTGACTTTCATTTTCATTATTAAGTCAAGAAAAAAAACCCCTCAATTTAAAATGTATTTGTGGCAGACAAAGACATTTCCAGAATGCTGCACTTTTTTGTCTTAGAATTTAGATCAAGGTTGTAAGAGCCTGCACAGGCACTTGCCTGTATCTAACTCTCTACCTACAGTAGAACCTCAGAGTTATGAACTGAACGGTCAACCACACAATCTCATTTGGAACCAGAAGTATGCAATCAGGCAGCACCAGAGGCGCCCCCCCCCCCCCCCCCCCCCCAAAGAAAAAAAAGGCAAATTCAGTACAGTATTGTGTTAAACTACTAAAAAAATAAAGGGTAAGTTTAAAAAAAGATTTCACAAGATAAGGAAACTGTTTCTGTGCTCGTTTCATTTAAATTAAGATGGTTAAAAGCAGCATTTTTCTTCTGCTAGTAAAGTTTCAAAGTTGTATTAAATTAATGTTCAGCTGTAAACTTTTGAAAGAACAACCATAACGTTTTGTTCAGAGTTACGAACATTTCAGAGTTATGAAATGTCTTATGCCCAAAGAGTTCCAGCTTTTTGGGGTCCTTGTCCCGAGATGTTGCCTTAACCTCCATTCCCAAGGAATTCGTAACTGTGAGGTTCTACTATATATTGATAGTCTATAAAGATCACTGCTACAGATAGTACCAAACAACTTTAGGAAAACAAACTGTTCTATAAGACTGTGACCTAATAATAAAAATTAAGGGTCAGATTCTGATTCCCATACTTGCAGTGAATAGTACCTTACACCATGGATAGTCCCAATGACTTCAGTGGAACTACTCATGGAGAAAGGAGCCACTTGGTGTGAAGTACTAGCATCTGGCCCCAAGAAATCACCAGCTGGATTGTATACACAATGAAAGCCACAGGCTTAACCTAGTGGATACACAGGAAAATTAAAATTAATTTTCAAAATTAAAAACACCCAGTGCTTATCTCTCCTAGCAGTTAAAAGAATTTTCCAGCTCTGACTCCTAAATCTTTTGAGAAGGAGAAGAGATAAGGACCACAATCTGGATTTAGGGTCTTCTGAAAATCCTTTTGCTACTTCTGTTCTCTACCAATTTACCAAGGGCCCGATTCTTACATTGAGCAGTACCTTACTCTATGAGTAGTCTCACTAATTTGATGGGATTACTCATGGAGGAAAGCATTACGTAGCATGAGTAAAGGTGGAAGAGTTTGGCTCCAAATTAGGGCAACTAGAACACCCGCTTTTTTTTTTTTTTTTTTTTTTTGTCTTCCAGCTCAGAACTTCAGACCATAAATCAGATCAATTTTATACAACCTCTGAATTGGCTTTTAGCTCTGGAATGAGCTATAAAACAGATTTCACACAAAAAATGTCTGGGATTTGCTTTCATGAGTTGTTGTGGAGAAGACACACAGAGTTCTGAGTTTAGCGTTCGGCATATTAGAAATGCTTCAACATATAGTAGGTACTACTGTGGATTTATAACATGGTTGATTTAACATTGATCTCTGAGCCTCATCTTTTTGCATGACTTAAAAACCCGCAAACCAAAAAAACCTTTTGCAATCTTGACACCACATCAATATTGGGGTGAGGGAGTGAGTTTGCACTTAATATAGGATATAGGTGTTTGGGTAAAGAACCATTTTAATATTAATCTTGGATAACTCTCAGAGTTGGGCACCTGTAACTGTTGATTGTTTAATAGTCTGCATAAAGAAATAGTTCTATCCTGCACCTCTCTTGGAAGTTCCAGTGCCAGGATACATACTTGAGCCGGATTCATTATTTTTTGCCTTCACAAGGCACTTTGCATTAAGGTTTCCTGATCTGTCTTCTCATGCTGCCCAGGAGGTCCAGCTCTGTTTCCTATAACTGTGTTTAAACCCTTCTTTCATTTAAATCCAATCTTTGTTATTTTAACTAAAAGAGATGTTCTTCCTCCTATACTTATTTCATTACAATCCCCCTCTCCTACTCTCTCCATCCTGGTATCAGTGTCTAAATATCCAGCTCTGTTTGCTGATTTTAGCCAAGTTTCTAGTACACAGTGTTTCATTTTAAACATGCAGTTCCACTTCTGCAGTTTCATTTTGTATGTCTCTAAACTTGCTCCCTCCTCACTCCCCCAAAGGATAACCATCTACTTTGTACAACTTTACCCTCTTACTATCCATTTAGGAGCAGACTGTGCCTGGCTCTTACATGGGTGTGAGCCTTCTCCACTGCCTTTGCATGGCCTGCTAAGGACCAGGGTGCTGCCCCATATCCTAGTCCCCTTCTGTGTCAGATTGCAGTGCAGGGTGGGTAATCAGCTGTACCGCCTGCAGGACTACAGTAACTCCTCACTTAACATCATCCCAGTTAACGTTGTTTCGTTATTAAGTCGCTGATCAATTAGAGAACATGCTCGTTTAAAGTTGCGCAATGCTCCCTTATAACGTTGTTTGGCAGCCTCCTGGTTTGTCCACTGGTTGCAGAAAGAGTAGCCCGCTGGAGCTAGCTGGTGGGGGTTTGGAACCAGGGTGGACCAGCAGGCCCCCTAAGTTCCCTGTGAGGCAATCGCTCAGCAGGCTATCAATTGCCGGCAGTTCAGTGTCCCTCCCCCACACTGCCATGTGCTGCTCCTGCCCTCTGCCTTGGAGCTGCTCCTGGGAGCCTCCTGCTTGCTGTGCGGGGAGGGGGAGGGGGGGAAGAGGGGTGCTAATGTCAGGGTGGCCCCCTCCTCCTGCTCTTGTACCTCATCTCCACAGAGCGGGGGGAGGGGGGGTGAGAATGGGATGGGACACTACAAAGCTCAGGAAGGAGACAGCTGCTGTCTCAACTTGCTGATCTACTTAAAAAGGCAGTGTACTTCCAGTGTGGTTAGCATACTTAAAGGGGCAATGCACATCTCTCTCTCTCTCTCTCACACACACGCTGTGTGTCTCTGTCTCTCTCTGCCATGCTGTCTCCTCCCTCTATTTGTGCTGCCTTGTAGAGCGTGAGGCTACACTAACAATGTCGTGTTAACTCTTGAGGGCTCAGCCAAGTACTAGTTTATCATTTAGCAGTAAGGCATTCCTTAGGAAATATCCCACCCTCTTCCACCCTCTGACTTCACTACCTCAGCAAGCTTCACAATCATCATTGCTGTGTACAGTATTAAATTGTTTGTTTAAAACTTATACTGTGTGTGTATACATATATATACAGTCTTTTGCCTGTTGAAAAAAATTTCCCTAGAACCGAACCCCTGCTATTTACATTAATTCTTATGGGGAAATTGGATTTGCTTAGCATTGTTTTGCTTAAAGTAGCATTTTTCAGGAACATAACTACAATATTAAGTGAGGCATTACTGTGTATCAGTGGAAGAACTCTGCCTGTGTCAGGGAGCATCAGGAGCAATTCTACCTCCACAGAAATTCTCCCCAAGGGACAGGGAAGCTTCTCACCACCCACAACTCAGGGCTGTGCCTACATGGTAGCACCACTGAGCCTTTAATGATGTAGCTTTTCTCAGTGACACCCTTCCTCACCTACTTATTTGAATAACGAGCAGTGTAATGCTAAGTATTTGCAGTATTAACAAAGAGTGTATCTTACTGTCCCCAGATAGTCACATTTACACAGTGTGTGCCCTCACCCCACTTGTTATACAAATCACTCCTATAATGTAATCCTGCCCAACAACTTGCTGCTTCTACCTGGTAAAACCTGACAGGACAAAGGTGTAGCTCTAGCTTCAAAAGGGCCCAGTGTAGGTAAGGGTGTGATCAGCTATGATAAGCTGACAGCTGCCCATCCAGGTGTGGGTAAGACACAGAGCTGCAAATGAGCAAGCTAAAAAGCACTAGCAGGAACTCCCACAATTTTGCAGTTGCCAGTTTTGCACAGATTCTACACAGTCCTTTCCTTTTGGTTAGAAATACTAAAATATTGATTAGAAGTTTGCCTGCTCCTATTCATGAGACTTTTAATGGTGTCTGAGCAATTTCAGTATTATAAAACAAAGCAAAATGAAAGGGAACAAGAGAGCAGTTAACATTCAATGAAAATAGTACCATTATCTACCTGCTGACTCCTGGATTTTCCACCTCACAAAATAAATGATCTACATGGGATATTTGCAAAGATAGTCAATAGGAAAATGGAAGTTATAGCCCCTAACTCTAAAGTCCACAGTTTTCATGCAATAATTATTTGGTAGGCCATGAAACGCATCCCAGTGCAGAGAGTCTGCAAAAGGCACTCAGGTCAAAATGTCACCCTGCAATAGATCAAGCTGGGTAAGGGGAAGCAGCCTTCCATGCCTACCAAAGCACAGACTGACTCATGCAGGAGTAATCTTTCAAGGATGAGGCATGTATGCAGTTTTATTAAACAAGCTAAATTATTTTTCTGCTCTTTGTTTGCTTTTTTCCTTTTCCTGTGTTCTCTGTGCCAAGGTCTTGGCATGAAGGATGTGTCATCAATGGGATGAGAACACCAGTAAATGTGTCAACACCACTGTAACTTGTAAAATTCTTTCTTAGAGTGTCCCTGTAAAATAGTTACCAAAGGAAGCCTGGAATCTTAGCCATGTATGCTTTCCTCATGTAGTGTCCTGTTTTGCTTCCTAATTTACTCTACTGCTCTGTGTGATAAAATTTTCTTTCCATGTTATATAGAGTGACTTCAAATTTAAATTAATGGAATATATGTTTTCCTGTAATTATATTTTTAACAGGCAAGATATCAGTGAAGGTGTTGTGAGCATAGTCTCTCGCCACTGAGCTCCTGTGCATTTTGACTCCAAATTCTTTTATATTTTTCTAGCATTTTCTGTGGGTCTCTTTTTTCCCTGGCTCAAGAACTTGAAAATCTGTTTCAGATGCCTAAGTGGAAAAATTCAATGCACTTCAAAAGGATTTTCTGTAGGCAGGCCACAAAGATGTTGCTCATTGGATCCAGTTTGCCAGCAAGTGAATGACTTCAAACAAAAGCATGGGTAGATGGCAAAATAGTAAGTTTAGGTTACCTTTTTTTTAAATTTATTTTTTAAAATAAACTGCAGCTAATTGATCCAAGGGCCACTAATCAACCTCTGCTCTAACGAGTATACAATTAACTTCAGTTGGGGTTACACAGAATGTAAGTCAGTGCAGAATTTGGCTCAAGACATCTGAACTGCTTTTCTACTTTGTAGAGTGGAACACAACAGCACAACTTCCCAGTGAAGCTCTACTGTGAAAATGAAAACAATCATGGTGTTATTTTCTACAAAAGTGGCATTAGTGTGTTCCACGCCAGCAAATATTCTAGCTATCCAGGGAAGCAGTGTTACATTTTAAAGAATGACAAACCAGGTATAACAATCCCCAGGATATGCTTAAACTGTAAGGTCGGTCATCTATTGATATATGTTGTCAGAATAGCAATATAAGCAACATACCAGAAACTCCCGGTGGTGTCTTAATGAATTTTCCATTAAAATGAGCAATCACTGCTTCACATTTTTCTGTTGATTCCATCCTATGTAAATAAAGGATAAAATAGAAATTAAACTTTTGCCCGGTTTCTGCATTTCAAAAAAACAAAACAGATTTACTAGGTTTTCTTGCTCTCCTTTCACTTTTGTGACTTCCTTTTGTGTGTGTGAGCAACAGGGTAAAATTAAAGAGAATTAACTTTTTGTGCAAAGTGATAAGACTCGACACTCTGGGAATTTAATTTCTCTGTTTACTAGGTCATGTCCTGCAGAGCTCAGATAATATGGGTTATACAAGTTAGGCCACGTATACTCAATTTCCAAGGATTGACAATGGGACTATCACTACAGGATTCTTGGTGTTTGGATCCTAAACACGATGCTTCAAGAAACCCTCCCTAATTTCTCCCTCCCTCCCACCTTCTTAAAGGTAGAGGAGGCATGTAACAGGAAAACCCTCACCCCTGAATCCTCCTCAAGAGGGTCTCTCTTTTGCCATCTTCCAACTTTATAAGGAAGGTCAAATAAAGGCCAATGCCCTATCCCAAAATTCAGTTAGGTTCTTCAGAAAGCGGAACAGGAAGCAGCTTAGCATCCCAATGATACAGAAGGAGCAGGAACACTGACTCCTGCAAAATCCTAGAAAATGCAAAAACAGAGATGCCCAATAAACCTTATAATAGTAGTTAGAGAATCCACTCGCTTACCTGGCGAGGGCATGATAGCTGGAACAGCTCATAACTGCTAGCCAGAGTTGCCCTAGCTACGGAACTAAGCCAGAAGGGGTGTGGCCATCACTTTGTTTCCCCATTGCTGCTGTTTGGTGAAGCACAGTGGCCCTGACCTAATTACTCCATTGCTCCTTCAGAAAATCCCAAGGGAAGTGCAACCTGCACCAGGTGGAGTGGGAATAGGGTGGGTCAGAACAGCAAAAAGGTAAGGCTCGTTTAACAGGAGACCTCAAGGCATCTAACAGTAGGAAACTCCATTCACACAGCACACTGAACTGCCTTCAGACAGTCCTGACTTTTAGTCATTACCAACTTGGACTGCATTGGAACTGCTCACCCAGAAATGAAAAGCAAAGAGATAGCAATTTTAATAGGAGCATAAGTTTCACAGTTGTTTATAAAATGAAGTTTAGGTAATATATACAAAATCATTAAAGGGACTGTTATCTGCATATTACATTTGTGAAACTCAGATCCACAGGTTAGGCCATATGACTAAGTCACCTTCCACTCATCAGCAATCTACAGTAGTCAATGAGAGCTAAATATTGGTGCTTTTGGACTCCTGCTAGTCTTCCCATTCAGACCCTGGGAAATTCTTCCACAGCCAAGAACCAGGATCAGCAAATGGGCAGACTGAACAAAAGGGTTTTTTTCACAAATGTAATTGGAGAACCAAGAGAGCTTGGAGGGGGCTCTGGGTTGCTGGATCTGAGTCACTGTATTAGTCTCAGATTCATACCTGGATTTGATAAAATCTATTCTGAGGTTACTTTCTACTAACCTCCTAAAACATCATGGACACAAGAATTGAAAACTTACTGTACATTCGTTCGTATGTCCCTGAAACACCTTCAGTCTCAAAAAGGCACTCACCCATTAATGTTCAGACATCTAACTTGCAGTATTTGAGTATATGTGGTGTGGCAAATTGCCAGCACTACTTTGATGGGTTTCACGCTTTCTCCTCTTGGGGAGGGTTCAGGGCACCGTTTCTTGCCCCTGAACTGGGGTATTAACTGCCCCACTAGTGTCCTAGAGGAGGGGAGTGGAGAGGGAGGGACCCGGGACCGCCCTCTACTCCGGGTCCCAGCCCAGGGGCCCTAGGGATAGCGGTAAACTGCTTGAACTAGCGGTTCCTTCCCCTGGGCTACTTCCCTCTATTGCCCTTCAGCTTGTGGGGCTTCCTGCCCTCCCTCTACACAAACCAGGTGTCCCTTTACCTAGGGTCTTGGTCTTCTTAGCCCACCGCAGCACTTCTCCAAACTCTCCTCTGATTCCTTCCAAACTGCTCTCTGCTCCAACACCAATCCACTCTGCTTCAACTCCTTCCCTTGTCTGATTGAAGCAGGGGGGTTTTATCAGGTGACTGGCTTCAGGTGCTTTAATTAATCTATAGCAAACTTTCTTCCCTCTACAGGGAATAAGGCTCCCTTCTAACACTCTCCTGCTGCCCTCTGGCCATGCTGTATCACAGTGGATAGATGTTAAAATATGGTCTTATACAACTCATTTACATAGGTTTCCTCTCCTGTTAATGTAAAAGTCAGCCATATTTCTAAATGAACACATGGAGCCGTTTCAGTCTTAGTATAGTAGAGAACCCACTTAGAAAGTACAGATTTTGAAGCTACGGTCTTTTTCCCAACACACCCACAACACAAACGGTGATTTGGATTTGCATATCTCTTGTGCACTTTCCAGGTAGAATTTTGATGCTCTTCTGGCATCTAATGCCACAAGAGTTAAGGGCAAAATCTTGCCCCAAATACCTCTTGTTTAACAACTTGCAAAGAGAACCATTTCAGGGAGACCCTATGGTCTTGTTAATTTCCCACAAGCAAACTCAGTGAAACCATATCCTAAAACATTTGAATTTGACTGAACAAATCAACAAACTCCTGACTATTATTCAGGTGCCATATACTGTTCAGATTCCTCTCTGTGTGGTCCATTAGAGCGCCAACAATTTTATATTCACCTACCTGTTCAAATACAAAACTACCACAAGATAGACAAAATATCAGAAATGTTCATTCAATCACCTGGTCTTCAAATTCCAAAAGGACTAATTCTTCCTATCATCAGTGTTTTTGTGGCACATCTATATGCTTAATCATATATCTTTTAGAATCTACTTCCTTAATTCAAGGAGTGCTCCTTACTGCAGACACTGTTAACAGAAATCTCCAATCCAGTTCTCAAATTTGGTCATTCAGCTTGCACACGGACGAGATCTTGACTGTTTTAAAGAGTGATCATGAGACGATCTAGGCTTAATGCAGGACTTAGAGATAGAGAAAATAAATGCCAAAGGGCCACAGGAGAACTCTTGGCCTGGAAATCTGCTGTAGTCAAATAGCCAGTAACTAAAGGAAACACAGACCCCCAGCAGCGGGGTATTTGAGAGCTGAGTGGACCATGGAAATAGTGTTTGATCTTATTGACTCTAAGGGAGAACCATTCCCATCTAGATGTCAACTGCTTTTGGTGTAAGATTTATGTGGAGAATCAAAAATATATTTTTCTCCAAAATGGCAACAGGCTTATGAGCCAGAATATGCCAAGCACTGATAATACAGAGTGATGGGTCTCTTTCCTCAGAAAAATTGATGCAAAGAAAGGTATTTCAGTAGTGCAGGAGCCCTCCCACATCTCCTCCTTCTGGAAGCCTAGCCTCAAAAAATGGATTAGAGAGGCCAGGGTGGGGTTCTGCTCATACAGTACTTAACAGGGAAAATTTCCCTTTGCACTTGAAGAGACCCTATTTAGCAGAAGTAGGAGGTCAGCTTATCAGCATGAGACACTGTTATAAGTTTTCCTAATGGAAGGTCTTAGGGGAATGTGGAAAGGAGGGTCTGTGATGAGAGGATTTCAGCCCAAATCCTTCCACGAGTGTTGGCTATCACATTAGAGGTGGTGATGAGAAGGCTCCACATACTTCCTGCCCACTTACTCAGGTGTGGGGGAGGTGGGAACAATAGCTTATGCCAGGAGACCCCACAGAAGTGAAAAGTGGAGTCTTGTTCCTGCTTGAACCCCTGCACTGGTGCCCAGAGCAAGCCAAAATTGGCCCCAAATCTTAGTTGAGAGTCTGACATGTTTGGCTAAACAAAGGACAGATTACCAAAGTCCCGCTGCATCTCTTAATTAAAAAGGGATTCAAATTAAAAGTATGGTATGCTTTCTGTAATCACCTCTTCCTCCTCCTATTCTGGGTGAACCCTGAGTGACAACAGCTAGAAAAAGACATTTTTATGATTAACACTATTGATGGACACATGGTTTACATAGTACTGAATGAAAAAAGTGGATAAGCAAACTATAGTACCTTGCAAAGCCAACACCACGACTTGTGCCACTGGAATCACGAAGTATCCTTGTAGAGATAACTTGCCCGAATGGCTTGAGCATATTCTCAAGCTCTTGCTCGTCCATTGACAGCGGCAAATTGGAAATATATAAGTTAGTTGGATCTTGTTCTTGTTGCTGAAACAGAATTAAAAACTGCCATTTAATTTTCAAAACCAATAGAGTAGAAAGAAATCTTAAGCATAGACTATGTCTATCATTACATCTATTTTTCTATGTTTAAGAGTCTCAGGTCCCATTATACAAGCCTTTCTTTCCCCGCATCACCCATTTTAAACAACGGTCTCAGTATAATTATTCAAGCAAGAGAAAACTGCTTAAAGCATGTCTGGAGCGACTTTTTGGTAACCTTAACCATTCTGATAAAAAGTGGAGAGTAGAATGAACAAATGACCAGTCTTAACATATATATCATATCTTTGTTTTAAGGTTTTTGGAAAGAAGGTTAATATTAGAGTGGAGCAACTCAAGGAAAATCAGGATTGAAGCTAGGAGAAAAGGAAAAATTAGACTAATGGAATGGTACCCTGAAAATGGAGGAGGAAAAGAGATAAGACAAACAATAGGAAAGGAAGAAAAAACTGGAGTGAAGAGATAAAAGGGATGGCAAAGACAAATGATACAATGCATTTTTTTTTAAAAGTACACTGGCAAAACACTACAATAAAAATAGGCAGTTGTCCAATGCAGATAAAGCTGGGCAGGAAATGGTTTTCCTAACCCAAGAAAATTCTCTTATTCCACATTGGGAGAACAGACACACACGCACACATGCAGTGAGATAGAGCATGAGCAGAACAGTCAACCCCGCTGTTAAGACAAAGCAGAAAGCATACAGGGAGTGGAAGATGGGAGGGATCAGCAAGGCAAGCTACCTTATTGGGGTCAGAACATGTAGGGGTAAAGTGAAAGGCTAAAAATCAAGTAGAGTTGGACCTTGCAAAGGGAATTAAAACCAATAGTAAAAAGTTATATAGCCCTATAAATAAGAAGAAAACAAAGAAAGAAGAAGTGGGACTGCTAAACACGGAGGATGGAGTGGAGGTTAAGGATAATCTAGGCATGGCCCAATATCTAAACAAATACTTTGCCTCAGTCTTTAATGAGGCTAATGAGGATCTTAGGGATAATGGTAGCATGAGAAATGGGAATGAGGATATGGAGATAGAGATTACCATATCTGAGGTAGAAGCGAAACTCGAACAGCTTAATGGGACTAAATCGGGGGGCCCAGATAATGTTCATCCAAGAATATTAAAGGAATTGGCACATGAAATTGCAAGCCCATTAGCAAGAATTTTTAATGAATCTGTAAACTCGGGGTTCTACTGTATGACTGGAGAATTGCTAACATAGTTCCTATTTTTAAGAAAGGAGGGGAAAAAGTGATCTGGGTAACTACAGGCCTGTTTGACATCTGTAGTAAGCAAGGTCTTGAAAAAATTTTTGAAGGAAAAGATGGGGATCAATATGAAAACTGAAAGGTGGATAAGGAATTGGTTAAATGGGAGACTACAGCGGGTCATACTGAAAGGTGAACTGTCAGGCTGGAGGGAGGTTACCAGTGGAGTTCCTCAGGGATCGGTTTTAGGACCAATCTTATTTAATCTTTTTATTACTGACCTCGGCACAAAAAGTGGGAGTGTGCTAATAAAGTTTGCGGATGAGGTATTGAGCTGGGAGGTATTGCCAATACAGAGAAGGACTGGGATATCATACAGGAGGATCTGGATGACCTTGTAAACTGGAGTAATAGAAATAGGATGAAATTTAATAGTGAGAAGTGTAAGGTCATGCATTTAGGGATTAATAACAAGAATTCTAGTTATAAGCTGGGGACACATCAATTAGAAGTAACGGAGGAGGAGAAGGACCTTGGAGTATTGGTTGACCACAGGATGACTATGAGCCGCCAGTGTGATATGGCCATGAAAAAAGCTAATGCGGTCTTGGGATGCATCAGGCGAGGTATTTCCAGAGATAAGGAGGTGTTAAGTACCACTATAAAAGGCACTGGTGAGACCTCATCTGGAATATTATGTGCAGTTCTGGTCTCCCAAGTTTAAGAAGGATGAATTCAAACTGGAACAGGTACAGAGAAGGGCTACTAGGATGATCCGAGGAATGGAAAACCTGTCTTATGAAAGGAGACTCAAGGAGCTTGGCTTGTTTAGCCTAACGAAAAGAAGGCTGAGAGGAGATATGATTGCTATCTATAAATATATCAGAGGGATAAATACCAGAGAGGGAGGATAATTATTTAAGCTCAGTACCAATGTGGACACAAGAACAAACGGATATAAACTGGCCATCGGGAAGTTTAGACTTGAAATTAGACGAAGGTTTCTAACCATCAGAGGAGTGAAGTTCTGGAACAGCCTTCCAAGGGAAGCAGTGAGGGCAAAAGACTTATCTGGCTTCAAGATTATACTCTATAAGTTTATGGAGGAGAAGATATGATGGGATAACATGATTTTGGCAATTAATTGGTCTTTAACTATTCATGGTAAATAGGCCCAATGGCCTGTGATGGAATGTTAGATGGGATGGGATCTGAGTTACTACAGAGAATTCTTTCCTGGGTATCTGGCTGGTGAGTCTTACCCACATGCTCAGGGTTCAGCTGATTGCCATAGTTGGGGTCGGGAAGGAATTTTCCTCCAGGGCAGATTGGAAGAGGCCCCGGGGGTTTTTCACCTTCCTCTACAGCATGGGGCATGGGTCACTTGCTGGAGCATTCTCTGCACCTTGAAGTCTTTAAACCATGATATGAGGACTTCAATAGCTCAGACATAGGTGAGAGGTTTATTGCAGGAGAGGGTGGGTGAGATTCTGTGGCCTGCATTGTGCAGGAGGTCAGACTAGATGATCATAATGGTCCCTTCTGACCTTAATATCTATGAATCACGTGCAAGACATGCACCTGGGATCTGGGAGACCTGATTCACATCAGAGACTTGTACTTGGGTCTCCCACATCCCAAATGAGAACCTTGACCGCCAGGCTATTGGCTGTTCTGGGCCTTCCCTCTCTCACTGGTTTTCATCAGAAATTCCATCCTGGACCTGATAAACCTGTTTCTCAAAATGAATATATTCCAGCAAAAAGTACTAGTTTTGTCGAAAAATTCCTGACCAGCTCTAGATTTATACAAACAAAATTATTTGAGTGAGTGATACAAATCCATGAATTTATTCAAATAATATGTGCCCAGTTTTACATTACCTGTAATATTAAATATAGTTAATTAAACACTGCTTCCTCCCTGGATTCACCAGAACCTGTGCTTGATGATCTTTAGGACATATTGCAAGATACACCTATATTCCTAGGCTTTTATAGAAGACATAGGGAGGGATGAATGGAGTGTGATTGGTATCGTGTGAGAGAGCTTGTGATGGAAGCTGCTAAAGAGGCTTTTTAATATTACTAATTATTATCGTACAATACCCCAAAATGTGCTTCACAAATAAGAGGAACGCAGTCTCTGCTCCAAAGAGCTTGCAGTCTAAATATAATATAATATAAAAGAACAAGTCAGAACAAATAACGAGTGGGGAGAAAGGGAAGACGAAGGACAGAGTGACAAGGTCACACAGTTACTCAGGTTGACTCTGCACAACACGTAACAGGTTTCCCTCCATTATACTTAATTTTATACAGAATTTTAATTGTCCCATTTCTCTCTGAGAAAGGACACAAGAGGGAGAAAAAATCCTCGCCCTGCCCTCAGCCATTGCTCTAAGCTTTATTACTGACCAAATCCTTCTCTATAAACTTGTGATTACTTCATTTTTTTTTCTTGACGATAAACCCACTTAAATCCTGGCCCTTGATTCCTCACAGTCTAACTACAGGATAACGCCTCTGCAAAGCATGCCTTTGTCATCTCCCATCTGAAATACAGCAACGAAACATACGTGAGCATGAATGTAACAACCCTTAGGGAAGCTTTTTACCATACGGAAAAGCTCATCTGTGCAGGAAACAGAATCTTCTGGGGCTGGTCTAGGAGTCAGGAACAATTCCCAAAGGAACTAAGGACTATTACAAACCTCACTATCTTCTGCTCCATGTGCAAAGCACGTTTCTTCACCCTTCCTTCCCCAACATAAACTCACAGCAGCATGTACATTTAAAAAATAAAAAACAAAAACAGGAAAGAAACCCAAAACCCTACCAAAAGAACCCTCTGCACAATACACACAGTTCTCCCCCTGGATATGAGGTCTGGTCTAGGTCTACACTACAGACTGGTGCCAGCAAAGCTATGTCAGTCCAGGGTGTGAAGAGGCAGCACAGCTGTATCGGTCAGGGATCGCATCAGAAGTCCCTAGTGTAGACACAGCTATATCTGCAAAACTGTGCTTTTAAGTATTACTTGTTATGCGTGTGTGGGGATGGTTTTATTATACCAGTAGAAAGCACAACTTTGTCAATGTAGCTGAGTCTACACTAGGAACTCTTTGCCAGTGTAGTATACCAGTATTCCTATACCACTGCAGCAGTGCTAGCATAGACTTGGCCAGGATGAGAGAGAAAATGAATGCCACGTGACAAGATGTTAGCTACTTCACTTAATGTATGTGACAGGGTCGGGCCAGATGGCTACAGGACAGTAATAGAAGGCAGATATATTAGCCCCAGGTTAAGTAGGTCCCTTTTCCCTGGGTAAGGTAATAGGGAAGGTTCCAGAAAACTCAGGAACCTTCTGGAAACAATTAAGACAGACAGGCTGATTAGAACACCTGCAGCCACTCAAGAAGCTGCTAGAATCAATTAAGGCAGGATAATCAGGGCACCTGGTTTAAAAAGGAGCTCACTTCAGTTTGTGGTGCGCGTGTAAGGAGCTGGGAGCAAGAGGCGCTAGGAGCTGAGAGTGAGAACGCATACTTTTGGAGGACTGAGGAGTACAAGCATCATCAGACACCAGGAGGAAGGTCCTATGGTGAGGATAAAGAAGGTATTGGGAGGAGGCCATGGGGAAGTAGCCCAGGGAGTTGTAGCTGTTGCACAGCTGTTCCAGGAGGCACTCTAGACAGCTGCATTCCACAGGGCCCTGGGCTAGAACACGGAGTGGAGGGCGGGCCCGGGTTCCCCCCAAACCTCCCAACTCCTGGTCAGACACAGGAATTGACCTGGACTGTGGGTTCATGAAAACGGCCGAACTGAGGGCTGCTGTGAAGCTCCAAGGTGAGCAAATCCGCCAATAAGCGCAAGACGCATCAAGGTAGAGGAGGAACTTTGTCACATGTACTACTGGAAGGTGCTCAGAAACTACGATAATGAGGATGATATAAGAACCTATATAGAATTACACACAACCCCTCCTCTGTGTTAAAAGAGCATTAATAAGGTCGCAAAGTCAGGCACCAAAAAGTTAGGAAAGGCCAGAATTAAGGCTGACTGGGCAACCTTATTTCAACCTTCTTGTGCCTTTAAATTAAGATACAGTCTTTCTTTACATGATAATATACTATTTTCCCTGCCTCCCTGAGTGAGCAGAATGGATGGTGCTCACTTAAAAAACAGTTATTCAATATTTTGTTTTATCCACCTTGTTCAATGTGTGGCCCTACACCTTACTTACTGCCCACTATTCAAACTCCACTCTGATGTTGGAATTATTAATTTCCTCATGAGTCTGTCTATTGTGCTCATCCCCTTCATATAATTTATTCAAATATTAATGAATTTCTTTTCAAAACATTCCTGTGATGAAGGGGTATTATTATCCCCATTTTTCAAATAAGAAATTAAGGCACAGAGATTAAGGTCAAAATATGCAATAATTTGGGGGTCCCAATTTGAGATTCCTAAAACCTCATTTTTCAGAGTACTTAGCATTATAGATCACTGTAGCCCTGAGTGGGTGCATGCTCAGTGCAGACTGAATCTTCAGGGAATTTAGCTACTAGAATTTAAGAACCTTTTTCTGAGCATATGTGAACTGAAGTGTGATTTTTCAATGACTTATAACTTGGCCAAATTTGTGCACAGAGTCATGGGGACAATAAATGGCACGATCTTGACAAAATTGCTGCCAAATCCCTGCTCCAAAGCATAGGGATGCTAAAGCTTTTCAAGTAAAAGGTTGACAGAATTTTTAAAATAGGCAACATAATGTATTTTTCCCTAGCCTTGTTCTCAGAAATGATAGAGCCATTTGGAAGAAATTTCCCAAAAATATTCAGCCGGAAGCAGAAATTGGAATTGAAAATTTCACCCCAAATGGTTGAAGTTTGGCGAAGTTATAAGCAATTGAAAAAAAAGTTTTAACGTTGCCCAACACTTCTATTATAAAAAGGGTGCTCCCAGCTTTGCCTGTAAACAGAACAAATCTGAACCCCGATCTTCCCTCCACACAGTACGTATCAGCCATGCTCCCTGTGTCTTTCTGCACACTTTGATGACATTCATACCCTGTTCCCCTATACAAGTATCCATCCTCTTCACAGCTTCAGAATTCAGAAAAGTCACTTCTAACTGAGGGTCTAGGGAACATGGCTCAAGAGGAGGTTGCAAAGAAAGCCAAAAATACTGGGATCATGAGCTTTGCTTTACAGATCTCTTTAAGATTAAATTGTTGCACTATATTAAATATTTGTATTTACACAAAAATTATGTAGTGTACAAGACAGACCAAATGAACATATGAATCAACATACAGTTCCATTTGTTTTTACACACATACTCTGTACACAAACCATTCTGGGAAAACAACAACTGAGGTAGAATTTTATGAGCCAGATGATATTCTTTTGAGCAGGAGGCTTTCACCCTCCAGTCTAGCCCTAGGTGAAAGTTGGGTGGGGAACATTTGAGATGGAGCAGAGAGGTTCTACCAGTCTCAGCTGAGAGTATTCGCTGTTTGGAAAAGGCTAGTAAGAAGTGTTTTCTGGGGGGTCTCAAGCTATGTTGTGCCCCTGCTGCCCTCTGATGCTACTAATACTGGCCACGTACCAAGATAACATTAATCCTTTACCTGTGAAAAGATGTACAAGGGCAGATCCTTATGCTCATGTGAATTTCTAATTAAGTCAATGAGACTCTAAGTGGATACAAGGGTCCATCTTAGTGAACCCCTGTGCTGGAACTATTCTATTCTTTTCCCTCGTCTACATGGGCAAGTGTGTTTTGCTAAGAGGGCATTTTTTGGTTTAGCTTATCTCACTGGGGAAGGAGTACAAACAAAGTACAACTATACCAGTATAACTATACCAGTGTAACTTGTAAGAAATTTTCCTGTGTAGATAAGACCGATATAGGTTCTTATATCATCTGTATCATCATAATATCTGAGTGCCTTCCAGGAGCTCATTAACACCAACAGAAGTTGGTCCAATAAAAAATACTACCTCACCCTCCTTGTCTCTCATGATAAACATCTGTCATGGATCAAGGTCACAGATAGTAGCTCTTGGGGTGGGAGGGGGGTGGGGGAAGAGGAAGAAGTGGGGTGCTTCCAAGGAAAAAAATTTGGTCAGGACCTGTGGTGCTTCAAAAACCTTTCAAATTTTTAAAGTGTGTGCATCTAAATATATTATACACATGTGTGCGATCGTGTGTGTGTGTGTGTATAGATATAAAAAGATTGAAAAATAAATATTACAAGTTATATATTTGTATTCCAAGAAAACATGCTATGTTCAGAAACAAGGAATATTACTTTATATATAGACACACACACATATATAAAAAAAGATCTTCATTGTTCATTTATTCACCTTGACTCTAATTTTCCAAAAAATGAGCACTTTGTTTTCAAATCTCCTCTAATGGGGTTGAATAACGCTCAAGTTCAAAGAATCCTCCAAAGAGAAATCTCAGAGACTCTTCCCTTGTCTGTTCACTCTCGTCTATATGATTTTAATTCTCAATCAAATCATATCGCCGCATCACAACTGATAATTTTCTGGGCTCAAGGCAAAATTTGTGTTGTCTTAATGATGTCTCCTTCACTGCATTTCAATGGTCAGTGAGTGACAAATATGATGGGTTTATTATTATTATTTTGTATTGAAAAAATGATTTACCTAGTACGAGGCAAGTCATGCAGCAATCTGATGGCTTCAGGCACTTACTGAAAATAATACTGAACCCATATAGTATACAGTGAGGGCCTGTGAATCAGTTATCTTAGATCATCTCATTTCTCCTTTGCATTAGACGAGTCAGCAGAAAAAGAAGACAAGAAAATGAATCCACTGAGAGTCTAGAGCTCACATTAATATTCATTACCGTGCACTGTTCAAATCACGAGGGAAAAAGCCTACATTACGATAGCAATATTTTTGACATAAAGTTCAGATTTCTCTGCTACAAATTTGAGATGAGGATAGCTTTAATGATTTTTGAATTAGCTTGTTATTTAGATTCTATTAGAAAATTATATTTTTATACATTGAGCTGGGTGAGATGTGGGTTTACAGTTTCTTCTTTAATGAACGCTATTAGTAAAGGATTTAATTGAAGTTTCTGCCTTGGGCAACACAACGTTTCATTCATAGTCATATTTGAATTTTCTGAAACTCAGGCTGTTCTTTGCAAGAATACTTCATTTGGATTTTTCACATTTTAGTACTGGATGTAAAATATGTTTGCACTCAAGTGTCCTAAAACTTATCACTTTAAAATGTATACCGTACAAGTCTGAAATTAGCTCCTTAGAGTGTTTTCACCTACTTTACTAACATTACTACTGTATAACAAACAGGATAACATCAAAATTTAAGACTTTCTCATGACAAAAGCTTGCCAACATTTGGGAAGATTGAAAAATAAATATTACAAGTTACATATTTATATGCAAAAGAAAACATGCTATATCCAGAAACAAGGAATAAAGGAGGAAATTCACATAAAAATCAGAATAATTAGGCTTTATGTAAGTGAATGGGAGGGTACCCCTTTCTGGAGCTGCTACTCCAATCCAGGGGTTGGAATTGCTACTACTGCTCCTTTGTGCTGTATGTAAGGTGCATTAAGGCTGGTAGATCACAATCATCCCTGCCAAGTAGGGAGAACTAAGCCCTTTCCACATTCACTATGCCCCAGATGGCTCTCCTCACACAGCTTCAACACAGAGCCTTAACCCTTCTGCCCATCCTCCTCTTCAAAGTGAATTTCACTCTAGAAGAGCACAAGTGTTCTACAAAAGCACATCAATATTTTGTAAGAGGAAGAGTCTCGATTATTTAATACATTTTCAGGGTTAGCATGAATATCATCAGCTCTACATGTAAATCCTTTCAAGTTGAAAACGCAAAGATATTTTTAGAAATTATTCCCTCTAAAACAGGTGACATTTCTTGAAGGAAATGTAAGAGCTCTTTTGCTTTAAAAATTTCTGTACTCAAATTGTTTATTTTGCATCCAAAAATTGGTTGTTTTAAAAATAAGCAAAATTCTCTAAAGATACATGGGCGTGAATTTTGGCCAAGTTTGTAAGCCAAGCTACATATTATCAGCATCAAATCATCTCACTTTACAAATGAGGGGGTGTGCCATGTAAAACAAAGCGAAGTCTTCTTATTTATAATAGGTATTAGAACATTACAGCAACATGACATTTACAGTAAACAGCATGAAGCTTTGATGAAATACACTGGACTGAAATACACTGGACTATCCTTAGGGTCTTAAAACCTATGGGATTTAATTGAGACTTTTCTGAATCACCCTGTAGAGCAGTAAAATACGCATCCTATTAAATTCTATAGGATGGTACAAAAAACAATGAAAAGGTTATCATTTTCTATTAAATTATATAAGACATTTCCATAAGGACAAATTCATTGCTGACCTTACTGAGTGCATTGCATCTTTAATTGCAATGGAATTGTACTCCCTTATTTCAGTGGTAAATTTAGCCTGTTGGGAGGGCTGCATTAAGGAAAAGTTCTGTGCTCCAAGACAATAACCCATTTATCTACGGAAAACACCAAATATGTAACGAGTCTTTGTTTATTTTTCTTCTATTTTTTTTGCACATACATACAAATGCGTACTGTTAATACTAGGTATCCCAGCCCCCCAAAATTTGCTCTGTCTTCTTCAGGTGTTATAATCTGTATTCCAAATGAGCACATTGGATTGGAGTTCTCTGAAGTCTGAAGGCCTAAATGGGCAATTGGAGATGACTTCGATAAAAATTGTGTGTGTGTGTGTGTGTGTGTGTGTGTAAAAGAGAGAGAACTATAGCCACCCGCATGAGCCAGAAGGGCTGCCTTCAAAGCTCAGTTAACTCCGTTCCTGAAACTCTTAACAGGACATCCCGACCACAGTGTCAGAGTGGATGGCACAGCGAGAAGACGGGACTCTGAGTGCTCTCTCTATCACCACAACTAGGCAAATAAAAGTATGAAATTGGTAGTAGCGTTGCCAGCTCCACATAGCAGGAAGTCACCAGACAAACCCTTACAAGTCGCTAGATGTAGTTGTTTAAGCACTCAAAAGGAGTCAAAAATGTCACCGAACAAAATTTCCAGAGAATTCAACAGAGAAGAATATAATATATATATATATATATATATATATATATATATATATATGTATACACACACACAGGAGTAGAGTCATAAAATCATTCACAAGCAGCTCAACAGTTTTAATAAGATCCATTCCATGCTCTTCTTACTACATTCTGTTGCACGCCAGAAGCAACTACAACAGTACGCTGTCATCACCAGGAGGCACCCTCTGCTCATTGGGAAAGGCGCTCTGCACACTGCAGCCCAGGTTGGCTGGGGTTGGTTAATTTCAGCTGAACCTTGCCTTTCTTGCCAGCCTGGATTTAAGACAACAGGTTAGTGAAAGGGAGAGCCCAGAACGACGGGGAAGAGGGCATTTGCCTGACCTGAACTCGACGCTGTAGGGAGCCAAGAAAATAGATTTAAAAACAGAAGTCTGCTAGCCGGACCCCTTCCCCCCGTTTCCAGGGTTTCATTTCTGAAAACAGCTGGGCAGCTAACTCCAGGCCAACCCAGGGGAAGGAGGAAAGGGGAACTGAAATCAGCTAGCTCCACCTTTGATCCTGTAGTTAGAGCTTCATTCTGGGAGGCATGGTGCCCCCCGCCTCATTAGGGCACATGGTCCTGTCTAATTCTACCCCACCTTCCATCCGTGTGGCTCTCCTTGCTGGCTAACCTGCCTCCACCTCCCAGCCCATTTCATTAGCCATCTTTCCCTGCATCACAGGGGGTGCTACCTACTATGGAGCAGCGAGAAAGAACACATTTGGGTAAAAACAAGCCCTGGCTAATGTGCTGCTCTCTCCACAGCGCGCCTGGCTTTAGCAAAGTATTTAATTAGCCTCCACAAAACTTCTTGCAGATTACAGTGATTTCAGCCCAAGAAGTCCTGGAATGTGATTCCTTTCGAGGACATGCTCAATTGAGACATAATGACATTGACTTGGTGCACAACAGAATGTAGTACAGAGAGCATGGAATGGATTTTTTTAACACTATTGAGCTGCTTGTGAATGATTTTGTGACTACATAATGGTGACTTCTTTCTCTGAATGTCTCTGTATTTGGCAGTGAAAGTCGCTAGATTTGTCACTGGTCACTCTAACACTTATTTTCTCGCTAGGGAAACCAAAAAGTCACTAAATCTAGTGACAAAGTCGCTAAGTTGGAAAGACTGATGGTAGGGAGGGTAAATAAATAAATACATAAATTTAAGAAAAGAGAGTGCAAGAGAGAAAGCGTGCGCAGACATAGGACAGAAAGGGTGGGTTGGGGATCTTCCTGTGAAAAGTTGGGAATACTACGTAAAATTTCCTGCATCTTAGACTAAGATGTTTTATGCAAAAAGCAAATGAACTAAACAAAAAACAATGAAAGGAATCCTATCTGGGATTTCAGAATAACTTGACAGTGGAAAAATTATATTGCAAAATGTGCACCAGAACCCCAGATGTAATCATGCAGCTTCTGTCACCCTCACAAACCTAATAAACCCTTAAAAAAATCCATCAGGATAAGTTTTGAATGTTTACGTAAAGCAAATTATATCCTTCTCCCTAGGACACTGGATTTCCACACTCACTTTCAAACTACAACCATAACCAGGGCTCCCAATCCTTCTTTGTCCTACATAGAACAGTACCATACAAACCAGATGTTTGCTTTTATGTAATATTTTGGTACCAAACTTGGTTAAACAATCTAAAATTCAGGAAGACAGGAGAAAAAAACCAAACAAACTTGTTAACTTGCCCCTCTGACTCTGGCAGGCAATGGCTTAGTACATTATTAACTTCTGTAATTCCCCTCCTTACTGAGAACTGTGTCATTGTACTTTGTTTCACAACAAAATTATAGACCAATTTTACAAGGGAAAATTGGTTTCTCTGAGTTCAGAGTTATGTTATTTCATCACAGTTGAGGTCTACCCTCACTTCCATGTCTGGCAAATCAGTAAACTGTGGCAAACACATGCAAGCAAGCAAGCACAAACCCACACACTCACAACTTGCCTATGGATTAGCAATGAGATTTGACTGTGAAAAAACTGAGTTTATTCATATGTAAATCTTTCATGAACACCTGATGAACCAAGCAGGGTTTGCATAGCTCTAAGGCCTGATCCGAAAGTTCACTGAAATCAATGGAAAGACTCTCACTGACTTCACTGGGCTTTGGATCAGGCACCAAGGGAATCAATCATGACATTCACACGTGTTTCTCATCTGACAGTACACACAGCACTAAATTCTAAGCCACTGAGCCAGCCAGATTTCATAAATTTTGATTCAGTAATTTATAGGGCTGTCGATCAATCAAGTTAACTCATGCAATTAACTCAAAAAAAGTAATCATGATTAAAAAAAATTAATCTCAATTTAATCACAGTTTTAATTGCACTGTTAAACAATAGAATACCAACTGAAATGTTGGCTGTTTTTCTACATTTTCATATATATTGTATTTTGTGTTGTAATTGAAATCAAAGTGTATATTATTTTTGATTACAAATATTTGCACTGTAAAAATGATAAACAAAAGAAATTTTTTTTTTAATTCACCTCATACAAGTACTGTAGTGCAATCTCTTTGTCGTGAAAGTGCAACTTACAAATGTCTATTTTTTTTGTTACATAACTGCACTTAGAAACAAAACAATGTAAAACTTCAGAGCCTACAAGTCCACTCAGTCCTACCTCTTGTTCTGCCAATCGTTAAGACAAATAAGTTTGTTTACATTTACGGGAGATAATGCTGCCTTCTTCTTATTTACACTGTCACCAGAAAGTGAGAACAGGCATTTGCATGGCACTTTTGTAGCCAGCATTGCAAGGTATTTACGTTCCAGATATGCTAAACATTTGTATGCCCCTTCATGCTTCGGCCATCATTCCAGAGGACGTGCTTCCATGATGATGATGCTCGTTAAAAAAAAAATGGGTTAATTAAATTTGTGACTGAACTCTTTGGGGGAGAACTGTATGTCCCCTGCTCTGTTTTACCTACATTCTGCCATATATTTCATTTTATAGCAGTCTTGGATGATGACCCAGCACATGTTGTTCATTTTAAGAACACTTTCACTGCAGATTTCACAAAACGCAAAGATACCAATGTGAGATTTCTAAAGATAGCTACAGCACTCGAACCAAGGTTTAAGAATCTGAAATGCCTTCCAAAATTGGAGAGGGATGAGGTGTGGAGTATGCTTTCAGAACTCTTAAACACTCCAATGCGGAAACTACAGAACCCGAACCACCAAAAAAGAAAATCAGCCTTCTGCTGGTGGCATCTGACTCAGATAATGAAAATTAACATGCGTCGATCCGCACTGGTCTGGATTCTTATCGAGCAGAACCTGTCATCAGCATGGATGCATGACCCCTGGAGTGGTGGTTGAAGCATGAAGGGACATACGAATCTTTAGCGCATCCGGTATGTAAATATCTTGCAATTCCGGCTACAACAGCGCCATGAGAACACCTGTTCTCACTGTCAGGTGACACTGTAAACAAGAAGTGGGCAGTATTATCTCCTGCAAATATAAACAAACTTGTGTGTCTGAGCGATTGGCTGACCAAGAAGTAGGACTGAGTGGACTTGCAGGCTCTAAAATTTTACATTGTTTTATTTTTGAATGCAGGTTCTTTTGTACATAATTCTACATTTGTAATTTCAACTTTCATGATGAAGAGATTGCATTACAGTACTTGTATTAGGTGAACTGAAAAATACTACTTCTGTTTTTTTACAGTGCAAATACTTGTAATCAAAAATAAATATAAAGTGAGCACTGTACACTTTGTATTCTGTGTTGTAATTGAAATCAATATATTTGAAAATGTAGAAAACACGTAGAAAAAATATTTAAATAAATGGTATTCCATTATTGTTTAACAGTGCGATTAATCGCACGATTAATTTTTTTAACTGCTTGACAGCCCTAGTAATTTATGTAGCGTGTTTTACCTGATAACTGGCACAATGTAATCATATGCTAAGCACCCTCCACTCCCACTGACTTCAGTGGGCGCTTAGCCCCCTTCAGGAAATGGCCTAATGTTGGGGGTTTGAGGGTCATAATAAATGATGGCTCTACTGAAAAAAAAATAGGAAGGTTTACTTTTAGCAATAGGAATCAGCAAAGTTTCCCTTATTCTTTTCTCACCACACAGTTCCAAGTTTGTCCTGATTGGACATGATGAGACAAACATAAAAAGAGTGCTCCTTTAGATTAATGCATGCCATATTCCTCAAGGCACTGAAGGGTTAAATGCCTACCTTAATAAGCTGAAAGTTAGGTTCAACATTTGTTGTAAAAGGGACAGGAACAAACAGCCACTAATGTTAATTTATGTAGAAAAGTGGTGATGAGGGGTCCTACATGGTGTAAAATGCTCAGCCTTCATCTGAAAGAAATTAACAAAAGCCTCCCTGTGCGTGTGGAACAGATCCTAAAACACAAGAAAGAAACTTGGCAAAATGATAAGACATCTGTTTTCTCTTGCTCTGGATAGGGTCACAGCTAACAGATAGCTATTCAGAAACATGTGACATGGCAGTGCTCGCAGCATGGAAGATCCTCTGGCTGATACAGCAGGGATTAAATGCTTGTCTGCCTTTTTACAGAAACTCTTCAAGTTTACAACTGGCCCATATCTAATTTAAATATCAGTTGTAGCTCCAGCTTTAAGACAGTTTGTCCAATGACTAAGTAAGAGAGTTGAAACAGCATTAGCTTAATTTTCACTTGCTATCTAGCATTCTAAACAAACAGGGTATATTTTTAATTAGCTACCTAAATATCTTAATTTGTTTTCACAAAGCACAGCTATAGTATAAATGACTAGAACAAGACTGGTTTAAATGGTAGTTTTTAGCTACAGTACAACACTGCAGTCAAGTTTGCAATTAGACCATCTATTTAATCATATGCTTCTTGCCTTCCTTGGCACCCTTGCTTTCTTGTTAAATCTACTGCAGGGGAACATGCAGCGGAGCCTAAGGAATTCTGTAACATGGCCCATTGTCATCCTCATCTACAACACAGACCTTCAGCCCACCAAGAGGTCTTAGCATGGGAACAAGATGCAGCACCACAGGCTGAGATGTGTAATTTCTGTGGACTGCAGCTCTGAATTGCAGACAACTGTTCCACTTTGTGCAAATTCGAATTTAGCCCCTGGACTCCTGAAATGATGGTCATTCAGTCCTCAGGTGGGCAAAGGTTGGTCCTCCGTTAATCTACTGTATAAACAATTTTAATCAACTTTCTTGTAAAGTAATATTCCCTACAAGTTCCCTGTGTTTTCTATATAGCTAATTAGAGTTTGCTAGTGGGAAAGTTAAGGAAAACTGCTTAATTTTCCTAAACTAATCCATCATCATTGTAATATGGGTTTTTATAGTACTGTGTATAGAAATGACCGCAAAATGGGTAGATAAAATATTTTTATACAAGTGTTCAATGTCCATAAATGGCTGAGAGAAAAGTTTGCTCGAACTTGCCCCTGTTTGCATATAACCTGCTTTAGACATTCAGGAGTCTTTATATAGCAGAGTCCACTTGCAAAATAAAACATTGCTCACCATATTTTTACTACCCTAACTAGTCAGATTTAGTGCCCTAGTTACCATGGTAACCCACAATTATTTACTTCCCTTTCTCTGCAGGAATGTAAACTGACTTAATTCTCCAGCAGGCTGGCACAGTGAAGACCAGTACAAAAACCCAGTACATTCTCAAAAGTCATAAGAGTTAGCCATTTGCCATAGCTGTTCACTCAAAACCATGTTCTTTGGCAGTGACCTAAGAGGGTGTCTGCCTTACAACACTGAACAGAGATAAAAAATGGTTAACCGTTAACTTCTCTTACAGAGATGATTACAGGTGGCACACAAGGTCTTTTTTAGATACAAGCAGGGACAATGATGTGCAAGTCAGATTTTATGTAATGGTGACAATGCATATCTCCCAAATACACTTAAAAAATAAAACGTCAACTAAAAGTGAGTTAGTGCTTTAAAAAATGGTTGTGCAATACTTCTGGCTGGGCTGCCAGCATGTGGTGAGCGCTTCATGGCTCTGTCTTCTTAATTGTTAGTAAAAGAATATAAACATTACTGGCCGATGTTTGCACACAGACCATTCTGGGATGAGACAGTGGCCTAATATTAGCTCATTACATTGTCATGTGGGAGATATTTGGTTTTTTGCTTTCTGAGGCAGCAGAACTTGGCACAACAGACAGATGATGCTCTCAAGGATAGAGGGAGAATCAGGGAAGGGATGGGGTGGAAAATGTGCTTTGCATCCCTTCTCGACAATCTGGGTGGGAAACAGTGTTCTATAGGGGCCCTGTTTTCTGGTCATCCCTGGAGGATGTTGGGATGGCTGGAATTGTTTTAGCTGGAGATCTGATGCTATGTCCTGAAAGGCAGAGGCATTCCCCAGTTGTTACAGAGTCAGAAAGTAAGGGAGGATTTAAAAGGGAGGAAAATATGACAATATGAAACTCCAAGTCCTGGTTCCTAGGAAGGTGCTGCTATGGGGACAATATAAAGCCAACAGCAGTTGAGTGGGATTAGGCAAATCTCTAAATGGATTAGCAGTGGTGCCTTCCTCCACAAAAATCAAATGTAAACATTAACACATGGAACACCCATCTCTGCTATTGGTGTAAGTTACATAAACCCTCTCAATCCATCCTGTGAAATGCTTACTGAATATATTAAAAGCTCTTTATGAGTAAGAAAAATTTCAAATATTATCCAATAAAGACTCAACATACAGAATAGTTATTAAAAACAAACCATACACCTTTCACCATATTACCTAGGAAACCTGAACCAAATAAAATATGTCATATTGTTATACTAGCAACTTAGGTCAGCCCAACAAGGGAGAAACCAAAATGCCGTATGAAATAAGTAGAAAACTCTGAATTAGAAAAACGGTCATTAGTTACTGAGCCTGAAAAATGGAAGGTTATCTCTGTTCTTTAAGGGTCCCATTCTCTCTTATTCAATTCAACAGGAGCAGGATTGGCCCTAATTGTTTACTATCCACTTCAACAAGTAGTATACAAAATACCACGCTATCACACAGTAAACTCCATTATTTATCATCTAAGAATGCCCTAACACACATTTTTGCACAGTTATATTTTATTGCAGTTAACATCATATACAGTATCACAAGATTTAAGCAAGCAATCCTTCGGTTTTACCCCAGTTTATGTATCTTTCAGAATTATGGAGGGCTAAATCCACTCTACCGGGATTCAATCATATGATTTCAGGGAATAATAAGTAGTTTAATCCTAGTCCTTAAAACCTCTAAACCTTTTCCCACTGGCCTTTAAAGTACAATTTGTTAATTTCAAGATGGCATTTTAAACATTGCTTCTACAAAAGGCCTTTTTCAACAACATTTTAATGCTCTGAGAAGAGTCTATGTATGCCAAAACCTGGCTTACCTCCATAGATCCCTGAACATTACACCTTTCAAACAAGACAAGAGGCATGCTTGAAAGGGATCTTTATTCCTTGTCAATCCACAGTAATGGAACATTGCTGAACAAGTCTTAGACACAATTCATTGTCAATTCATGAGCATGGAGACATTCCTAAGTGCATCTTTGACAAAAGGACAATCCTTACTATGAAGATGCTATGCAGAGCTTTCAAAGAATACAAAATAGTAGGTTCTTCAAAGCTATTAAAGTCTATTCTATTAATCTGATTTAGGGAGCCACAGGAGAGCACAATCACTACATCTGAAATAGTAAATGAGAGATTTTCATTTTTATTTTATATGTTGAAGTACTTGTCTAGATACTCCAAGTGCATGTACAATTAAGCAATTACCTGTTTTTCAAAAAGAACATAAAATAATTAGAAATTGGACCCTCCCTTTTGGATCGTCAATTAATTCATCAAGACTAACGATACCATCTGCACTATTAGTATTAATGCCTAGTACACATCTTGTCTTCCTGCCTCAAGAGCCTGTGCTGAGATCCAGACCTTGCATTATGCCCTGAAGGTCAGACTCTGTTTCTGTCAGACCAAGTGAGGAAGGTGAGAATGCCCCTCACAGAAAAATTGGAGGGTGTGAGTTTGAGTGCCACAGCTGATCAATGAGGGCATCTCTCAGCTATTCAGGGCCAAACCATTTAGAACATTACACAAAGCCAACACCTCAAGTTGCACCCAGAAACCAGCTGGAGGCCACCACCTCCTAATTCACCTCACATCTTACATCACAACAGCCCCATATACACACTGAAAAAGAGGGGTAACACGATGGGATCCTACATGAAAAAACACTTGGGACAAATGAACAATAGCTCAATACCATCCTTGGGAATCTTCCAGAATAAAAAGGAATGAAGCTGCTTGAATCCACAGGTGAGTCAACAACATCTCATGGTAAACAGTATGAAAGGCTTCTGACAGCTTTGGAAGAATCAAGATGGACACCTGATTGCCATCACCGAGAGCCATCATAACCAGAAACTGCTGAAGCTGCCTCACCACAAACTTCCTAATAATGTTCCCTAAGTTTAGAAAGAGGGGTAAAATTGAAAATGTCCAAACCAAGAGACAGTTTCTTGTGCAAGAAATTGCTTCTTAAACAGACGCTGGCATTTTAAACATCCCTAAGGAAGATATTGCCAATTATCTACAATGACCCATATCCATACTAGTCTTCAGCAGCCAGGGGGTATGTGGCTCTAATTCGCAGGATGTGGCTTGAAGCCTATGCCTCAGGCCCCCAAATCACCTCAGTGAACAACAATCGCTGAAACACAAGTAGATAAGATTATGTTCCCCTGCCACCAGATCCACTTCCAAAGCACAAAGCTCAGTCAGATTTGGAATGATCTTATCCACAAAGTAGCTTGATAGTGCATCAAGTCAAATATTTAACATAATCACTGGGAATAAACAACTTGGCTTAATTATACTGTTCACAACTTGAAGCAGTTCTACCAACTGGGACTTGCAGATGCTGTAGTGGAAGCAAATCATTTTTAATTCACATCCTGCACAGCTATAGCATGAGATTGCAAAAGCGCTGCCACAGTCAGACTCAGAACAAGACTTCCACCAGCTATTGCTTTTGCTATATCTGCTATATTTTGCTTTATCTGCTGCAGGGCCTTACAATACCATACTGACCATGAGCAAGATGAGGCTGTTTAGGAGCCACATTATTGATCATTGGGCAAATACGGTCTTATCATATCAATGACAGGTCAGTCAACCAGTTGACCAGTATTGTTCCCCAAGCTCACTTGAAACTAGTTGCATCAGTCTCTGAGGCAGACCATCAGCAACCGGTTGTTATGGAAAAGGTACACCCCAACCTTTTCAAATGACAAGGCTGTAAACTACACTGTGAGCAAATTGGATCACACCATTTAATTGTAACAAAATTTAGCGCATAAGACAGCATGCAAAATGGGTAAAAATATACATACTATTTTATATAGTTCCCTGTATATAAAAAGATTGATTTTGCAAATCTTGGCCAAAATTATTTTAAAATGACTAGTGACTCTGAATGCCTCAATTTTTAGGCATCCAAGATGAGACATCTTAAATAGGCCTGATTTTCATAGAGCTGGTGCCAGCACTTTCTGAAAAAGCAGGCCTCCTTAAGGTGTTACAGATTAGATGATCAATATTGAGGCACTTAGAGTCACTGGTCACCTTGGAAAATCTTGGTCTTGGTTCACATTTTGAAAAGAAACAAAAATTACTCTCATATCAAAAGCTGGCACACCAAGTTACAGTCCAAAACAAACTTGTATGGATGCAGACCACTTATTTTAGGCACTCACGTTTGAAAAATCTGGCCTATGTGTACTTGAGTGGTTCAGAAATTCAACAAAATGTTTACATATTCAGGTCTCAGTTTTAACATTAGTGCTCACATAAAGCGATATTAACATATTTCATTGCTATTCAAAACCTGCTCCTGTTTGTTACCAGTTAGGGTAGACCCATTATATACATAATTCAAAATGATTGTCTCAAACTAGAATGTTGGTCTTGCTCTGAAGGCATTATTATATTATTTATTTAGACAAAACATTCATCATTCTTTTAACATCCCATATCTTAAAAAAATATTTAAAACATTACATGACCACCAATGAAAACACACACATGCTCACACAAAGAAATTTCACATCTTCCTCTGTGTATGTACGTTCATGTGTGCCTGTCTGTAGTGAAATATGCATTAAGAATTAAACATATGGTTTCTATTTTGTTGACCTGGAACTTGTCCAGACACCTCGTGTTGTTAGCTTATTTTTTCCACAGCTTCTCTGCTGAGAAGAACAGTTATCTCAACTGAAAAAAAAAAAAAAATCTGTACACAGAACCCCATGGATAGCTCCTAAGGCTTTCTAGATCTTTTGTATACTGTAACATTTTTAAAAACTCATATTATTTAATAATTTGAATATTTTCTCTAGCTAGAATTCCACCTCAGAATTATTAGTTTTAAGAACTACTAAAAACTATTTATATACACAAAATATGCACTAATATTGTCTTTATTTATAAATTTGCATTGGTCTTTATGGCATTCAACTGGAAACAGGGCATTTAACAAAATGATTATTCATTATTATTATTCATACTTCCCTAAATTTATGCCTTTCTGGATTTACAGAACTCACCTTCTATTAAAAAACCAAAAACTTCCAAGAGTAATTGTTAACTGAAAATCTGATGCACAGGCAGGTACCATGAAAGGCAGATGTTAGAGCTGTTCAGAGAAAGATAATTCAGCATCATGGAAGATTTTGATATTTTGGGACGAGAACCAAAAATTTTGAAATTCTCCAAAAAAGGGAATGGATCCCTGGCCCTGAGGCAGTCTGATGGTCAGACTGCTCTGGGACAGCACACTCTGGAAGCTCTGGGGTCCATGGCTCTCAGCTGGTGGTAAGGTGACCAGATAGCAAGCATAAAAAATTGGGAGAGGAGGTGGGGGGCAATAGGTGCCTATATAAGAAAAAGCCCCCAAAATTGGGACTGTCCCTATAAAACCAAGACATCTGGTCACCCTAGCTGGTGGGAGGGCCACAGACCCTAGCCCCTGTGCGTCCACTTGGTGGGATGTTGCTGAGCCACAAACCATGTAAGCCTCTGGGTTCCCAAAAAGCCCACCAGGCAGGCTACTGAAGAGCCAGGTGGTCTAGCAGGAATCCAGGTTTCAAAACGTGCCCGAGGTTTCAAAACGTGCCTGAGTCCAACTCCTATCAGAATTTTGGTGAAACCAGTCTGTCTTCAAGGAACGTTTTGAGTTTTATAAATCTGCAAAACTGACGAAACACTGTTCGGCTGGAATTTTTCCAGTTACCTTGAGCAGACACCCTAATGCAAGAATACCTTGACAAATATTTTGGGACTTTCAATGATCTATGTGCACCTAACTCCTACAGGCTTCTGAAAATCCCAGATTTAAGTTTTAATTCACTTAACATAAAATATACTACAAACTCTACAGAAACAATTCCATTATGTGCTGTTGAAAATTCATCCCCCCCAGTTTAGAGTGTGCTTCCCTATCATTACTGAGGTTTACCATCTGTAGCTACATTAGGAACCGTGTCTACTCCTGGATTCTTTGGTAACTAGAACTGCTATTTTTCTCCTTCTGTATCAACCAGAAATTTGCAAAAAGAAAAGGAGGACTTGTGGCACCTTAGAGACTAACCAATTTATTTGAGCATAAGCTTTCGTGAGCTACAGCTCACTTCATCGGATGCATAAAGTGGAAAATGCAGTGAGGAAATCTGTAATCTTTCATGTTAGCTGTGGATTTAGCTACAGTTATACAGAGTGGATTTCTCCAATGTGCTCTATCTGAAGATCCCCATAACGACCACTTGAAAGTTTCAGCTAGTAAAGAATATGGCAAATCGCTTACTCAGTGGTGCTCCACATACAGAGCACATAATACCTGTGTTCTACAAACTACATCAACTACTAATTTGTTTCCAGCTACAATTTGAGATGTTGACTTTAATCTGTGAAGTCTTATCGTTGTTATTTTAGGGCCTACTCTTTCTCCTACTGCAATCAGTGGCAAAAATCCCATTCAGCTCAGCAAGGGGGGCGTAGAGCACACCTTTCCTTACATCTTTCAGAGGCTGCGTTCCAGCTAACTATCCCCACTTTTAAACTCTAAAGTATGGTGAGGATTGGAGACACCGCATCCTCAATAGGGGGCCTTCAGCTTTAGAATGTGTGTTGCCAATGATCTGAAAAAGCACAAGTTTGTTCACCTTCAGGTTACACTGCAAGAATTTGCAGAGTGCTTTTAAACTTACCTTTGCCATCTGTGCTTGGACTCCGCTAGCCTTCAGAGCAGAAACAGCCTTCTGAGCAGCTGCTGGGCTGTCGAAATCTACAAAACCGTAACCTGAAATTTAAAACAATTTTTACTGAGAAGCAAACAACCATTTTATAATCAAACAGTTAAAAAGCTTTTTTTAAATGCAAAATTTGTGCTGGTGGAAGGGACAATTTGACAGCCTTGGAAGCTGAAGATCTTCATCTAGTCACAGAACAGAGTAGCAGGCGGGTAAGCTGCCCAGCACTGTCCCATCAATGTCCTTCAACCATGAGTTGGAAGAACTACTTCTTGCAATAAGAAGACAAGTCAGTTTTCATGCCCATTCATTTGTGGCTTATGCCAAAGCTTCCAACAATTATTATAATGCTTTGTGTGATCTGGTTTTTAGTCCACTATGAACTAACCTGAGATCGTATAGGCAACTGAATAGCAATCTCATGTTAACTTTTGGTCACTAAAATCCTCACCCAGATTTTAACAAGTGACCTAGAAGGGAAAGCCTCTGTACCCTATTACCAATCACCTAAACCATGGTGTGCTATCAAACTCAAGTTTCTGATAAATTGGTAATCTGTAGTTATTCCATCATGTGTACACGAGAGACAATGGTTAGTTTAATTATATGATGCACGAAATCTTGGCTGCCAGTGAAGTCAATGGGAGCTTTGCATTGACCTCATTGGGGCCAAGATTTCATCAACTGTTTCTAAAATGCTTTATACTGCAGCAACACACAGAGATGCTATAGACAACACCAGATTTTTTTTAAGTACAATAAACTAAATAAATAACAGTAATTTTTAATTTTAAATATTGCCCCTGATAATTTTGGGAAGTTCAAGAATTGTTTATATGTTACAAGGAGGTTATTAAGAGGGAATCTACCAATAGACTCCAGTGAAATTGGATGGCAAACAAATGTAGCCTTTTATCAGGAAGTAACCTTACAGGCTAGGATTTTCAAAGGTATCTAGGTGTTAGGTGCCATTACCTAATGAAACTAGCCACTGTCTTCAGGTCTCACTGAAAATCACTAGGAGTTAGGTGACTTAATCCCCTTGGTGTTTTGAAAATCCCACTCAAAATAAACAGCCCTGTAAAAACAAGAGCAATCTTTGACTGAAGTCTACTTTGATAACAATAAATAAAATCCTATTGCAGCAGAAAATGGCCCTGGTGTTTCAAAAAGTGGCACTATTCACTCTTAGTACTGAAGCAAATCACGAAGCAGGTCATTACAGGGCACTGTGCTGCTGGAAATGCCACATTTTAGATGAGATATAAAACTAATCCACTGGCTGCTTGTAATCATTAAAAATCCCACATCACTTTTGGAAAGAGTTGGGTGTTAGAATGGAAATTTAGCTTCAAATACTAAACATATAAGGCTTACAATACAATTAAATGTACCTTATGGACTCTGTATAGAGAAAACTATGTGCCAAAACATAACTTCTCTGAAGGAATATTGCCATTAAAAGGACACCCATCAGCTTTAACTCTGGTCACTTAAATATTGTAAGTAATTTCATGCAAAAGTCTTTGTAGGATTGGAGCCATAAAAAGTACTAATCAGTTGATTTCCATAAGTCCTTTCAGGATTGGTGTGGGTGTGTGACAAACTAAGTACTGTCAAATGCATTAATACACTGGAAGTGTAGAAAAATAGTTTTCTCTATTTTTTCCCCAATTATAATAAGAGCAGGTGTATATGCAAAACTTGGAGGTAAGAAGTTTTTAGATAAGTACAGATTTTGAATTCAGTGTCCCTTTGATTGATTGATCCTGTATTTAGAACCCATTCTGCACCATTGCCTCCAAGTTCCCCACAAAAAGCTGGAACTCTATTAATGATGAGCTTTCCTTTCCTGCCCCCTGCTTGTCAGCTTTGTACTCATTCATGGGGTCAGTAGTTAACATTGCTAAGTCAGCCGACTCCATTCTTCCCTTTGCTTAGAAATTATCCTAATTATTGTCAGAAAGAATGTCTGAAACCTGATACATCAGTGTCTGTTGCTACATCCACCACTTGTGTTATTGGGGTATGCTCTCATAATAATTATATGAAATTTTGAAGGACATTGCACTAAATTAACGTTTCCAGTGTATTTGATAGAAGTTTTATTATTTTTTCCAGCTATAATTATGTTCATGAAAACAAACCCTTTCTCTCCCACCAATATATTCAAACAGGCATAGAACAAAAACACAATTAGGGTATTGGAACATATAATTAAGTACTGCTTAAAACTACTCTGTTCTAATTAATAGAGCCAATTTGCACAATGTGTAATGTTTCCAGATACTTAATACAGTCTAATGGTCTTTTGTAAGGCACTCTAATCTCCCCAGGCAAGGGGGGAAAAAAGCTGTTTTCTAACTCCATTCTCCTTTTTAAAGCAGGGGCTAAATGCCAGCCAGTGCTGTGCTTGTTAACTTAACTGGAGTCATCTGAAGTTTTGGCACACAGCTTGGGCATGGACTATTTGCCAATTGTACTGGGGACAACTATACAGACATTGGGCAAGACTAAACTTTGGTGTAGAATAAGAATGTATTTCTTACACACACACACACACACCCCAATTTTAAGAATATTTCAAAATCATTTGAAAAAAAGTAGGCAAATATAATTTAAAGACAAACATACCTTTGCATTTGTTTGTTGTCTTATCCAAAATAGCCTTTGTGGATACAATTTTCCCATATCTAAAAATTGTTTAAAAAGGAAATAAATATTATACTTGTGACATCCTGTTACAACAGAGTCCAAGATCATGTAATTCTGTTCAGTTTTAATTTATAATTTAACAAAATATAAAAAAATATTGATAGAAACAGAAAAAAATCATATAAAGAAGAAGAAACTTCAAACTTTAATCTTTGATTAGATTTATATAGTAAGGTTTCCTCTCTAATTTTCCATAACTATATAAAGACGACAAATGTATTATGTTAAAGATGGAGCTTATTCTTACTTTTGAAAATGTTTAATTTAAATAATGCTTAGATCTTATTTTCATCTACAAGTCTGAAACCACTTTAAAAAGCTGGGCATACATTATTATTCCTACGTTACCTTATGTGTAACACATAGTGCTTACCCAAACTTGGGAAAAGTATGTGTATGATTTTAAACAAACAAAAACATGTGATAGCTAACACATGTTAAAATCCTAGACAGGATAAGAAGTGGTTTTCACAAGTGTTAGCTGATGAACTCTGGACTCCCTCAGATAATACATGGACCAGTAACTATGTGTCAAAACTAGAAGCTGCCCTGACTTCACTAGGATTCTAAAACATATTTGCTGACACTTTAAAACTAAAAATAACACCCCCTTTTTCCTAGCACTGACAAGCCCAAAAAGAAATGAAAGCCTCAATCCTACAAAGTGCTGAGTAGAACTGGTCAGGAATTTTCCACTGGAAAACTCACTTTCCGGAGAATCAAAATTTTCCACCAAAATTTTTTGATTTTCCATCTGAAAATCATTTACAGTTCCATGGCTTTCCCACTCCTTGGCAGCCAGCCTAGGCTTCCCAGGCATTTTGTTTCCACTGCAGCCTGTCAGGCGGGCAGCCAGGCATCCAAGGCGGTTTATTTTGTTTCGGAAACATCAAATTGTCCCGTTGTGGCGATGTTCTGTGCTTCTGAAACAAAATACTATGACATTTCAGTTCCGTGAAGAATTTCTAGTGGTAGTGGAAGGGCAGGCGGATGACAGCCCAGATATGGGATGTAAATATTTCCCCCCAAATTGAAATTTTTCCTAGTATGGATATTCTGTTTCCCAGTTCAGCTCTAGTACTAAGTACTCAGCCCAACTTTGCTGCTGGCATTCAGCAGTTTCACAAACTCAGGACCAGAGGTCACTGAGAGAGTTAATGGCAGAATTAGGAACAGAACGTGGGTCTCTTGACTCCCACTAGACCACAACTTCCTCTATTTGCTTTCAAACTACATTTACTCCAAACACAGGCAGTACATGAGGAGGAGGAATATGGAACACAGCTAGTTCTTTACACAGAAAAATAGTATACTGTATTACATTAATACCTAACAGGATACTGTGCTTTCAATGTACAAGAACTGAAAATGCTAACTGAATTGCGCAGGTTGGAAAATGCTAAAACACATCACAAATATGCATAAACCAACATATTATGGAATGCAGGAGAGAGTGCAGTATAGGCAGCTCGTCAATGGATAGGGAGAGAGATGTGGGTCCCCATGAAGAAAGGCGATGTCTGGGGAGCTGGACGCCGAGCGTGGGTGGTCTTGCTGAGTCACTGAGAGGTTAGATACAGAGTGATCACTTTGTAAAACGTGTTCACACACAGGTGATGTGGTGTTTTCATCTTTTATCATTTAACATTTTATTAGGAATTGATGTATTGGTGGAATTCCAATGAAACTTCTCAGCCTAATTTTTCCACAATAAAAACTTACTGATTCAATGTAATAGTACAAACTTCAAACCAGTGGAACCGTGGCGGAGCATGCATAAAAGTATTGAAGTGCTTCCATATCTTGACTGATGAGCTCACACAGGTGTGTTGGTGGGGAAGGAGGTTCTCCAAATCGTTCTCCTTCTTCTGGGGGTGGAGTGGTATGGGAAAGGATCGGATTTGGTGACTAAGAATGGGATCCCCCTGTAATCTGGAGGGCTGAAAGTTAGCTGCCAGTATCCTGTGTTCCCCACAAGGCACAGGACATAGTTAGGTGGGGGGACATTGTTCACAACCAGAATCACAATATGCTCTAGAAGACTTGCTTGCTGCTTGCTGTTGAATCATTGCCAGCAGCCTTTCCTGCATGTCCCTTTCTGTATCTTGGTACTCCCTTGAAGCCTCTGGGCCCTCTGCCAAGATGCACTGAGAAAGTCAGCAAACATCTCCTGCCTTGTCTTCTTTCGCTTCACTTGTAAGGTTTTTCAGGTGTTCATAACTAATAAGCCTCCTGACCACAAGGGCTGGGGCACTTCAGGTGCTACAGGACCAGACAAACACTACAAACAGTAGTAAAAACTACTGCTGTTGGCCCAATAGTGGTCTCCATGCCAATAGTGATAAAAAATTATTTGTCCCCCCACATTTGGAATCCTACTGTCATCTTTTCTTCCCAGACTGGGGAGATGGTAAGTGGTTTTCCTACCTCATTTCCCCTTTTTATAGGGCTCCTGTACCAATGCAGGCTGGTGGTGAGCTGTGGGTGGGTGAAGAAGGGGTAGGTTAGTAACCGCATTTGCATCTCTGCAGGCTGTCCTTACGCTGGAGGATGTTTTCTTGAGGCATGTCCCAAAGAGGCAGAGAAGAGTCTTGTTCATCGAGGTAATAAGCAAACTGGGAAGATATGCAATGCCACCATTTGCTTCCAGCTTGTGGAGAAGTGGAAGGGATACACCACCTCCCTTGGCTGCCCTGAGAAAGCTGCAAGTGCCTTGCAACATCCATGTAAAAATAGAGCATCGTCTTTGCTTTAAATTCTCTTTTGTACTCCTACATATCAGTACAAAGTGCACTACAAAATAGACTTCTACAGTAATTGGTTTGGACATACAGGGTTAATTCTGAGAGTCTCATTAAAAATAGTCATGAATGCTGTATAATTTCTATGAATTCTGAAATGGGTCAGTAGCCTAGTTTTAGCAGTTTACTTCACAGAATGTAAAGCCAGCTAAAAGCCGAGGGCAGTGATTAAGTTGTCAGCCCAAGTACTTTTTCTGTTGCTTTTTCTGTTTCTGTATGTGCTGTTACTCTAAACATGCCAGCACTGCAAGGTGCTTCATTTTTAACCCTTGAGGGGCCATCATCTTGAGCAGGAGCATGGCAGTCAACCAGAAGGAAGGAAGAATTACATGGCACGGGGTGGGTGGCATGTTGTGGCCAATGGTTTTGGGATAGGATACTTCACAGAACTAATGCTTTAGAGCTTAAAGTCTCTGCTAAAGATGCCACTTTGAGCAGGGCTGGGTTTTTTGGGGGTGGGGTGGGGAGGGAGGAGGGGTCAAAAGGGAGGGTAAGAGAGGGAGACCAGGGTAGCCAAGCATGTGGTGAGAGGCTCTGTTCAAAATGGCAGCTGCCAGCCACTACATGAAGCAAAATTTTTATATCCCCCTTTGCTGTTGTATTGTAATTCAGCACATAATACTTACTAGCAGTCTCCCCTACGCAGTAATTTCAGGCTGCCTCTCAGCCTGGGTTCTGGAGGGCATCTCTGGCACCTGGGTGTCTGGCTCGGAATTTGGCATCCTGAAGAGATCTTGGCTGTTCAGGAGTCTCCTCCTGGTCGGTGCCTTTGAAGGTTGCTTGGGTGCCTTCTGTGGCCCTCCTCCCCAGATTGCCCAGAAGCCTATCCCAGGGTTTGATGGTGGCTTCTCTTGTCAAAATCCGGGTCAGTTCCTCACAGAATGGGCAGGTAGCTGGAGACTTACTGGAGGTCCTGTTGCTGTCCCTTGTGTCACTGTAGCCCTGGCAGAGCACCTTCACTTTGTGGCAGCACTGTTCCATATCCTGGGAATACCCCTTCTCTTTTATTTGCTCTGACAGACATTAGTAGATCCAGTGACAGCAGTTCAGATGGACCTGGATATGCGCCTCTGTCTAGAGGGCAAGGAAGTCCAGGATCTCCATACAGGATCATGCAGACGCCCAGGGCATGGCTGCTATAAATGGTATGTGGCTCCACGTGTGTGAACTCGCCAGGACTTGGAATCGCAAAGGGGAGCTCTTGGCTGAGCGCTAGCATTTAATTGGGGAGGTGACATACAGTAAAAATGACCCTGACACAGTACAGGGCACAGAAATAAACAGACAAGCCAATCCAGGCAAGAAACCATGTAGTGTGGGAGAACAGTGGGAGGACTGCCAGAAGCAGAATAGTTAAATCCGAAATGCTACAGTTGTTGCACACGTCCACATGTACCCTACTCAAAAAACAAATAAAACCCACCCTCATTCCAGTCTAGAGTCACTTTGGAAGTTAAATTATGCAAAATAAGATAATGCCAGATAATTCCCAAAAGTAACTTGTGTGTGGACGCAAGACAGTTTATCTGGAAAAAAAAATAAAAATTAGTCCAAAGAACAAAACAAAAAGCTTTGCCATGTAGACAAGGCCTTACGGTGTACCTTATGTGGTCTCTATGCAAATTATACACACTCTGCATGTTGCCAGATCCCTTTCTGTTTAAAAAGGGGAAGGAAAGACTACATTTAAGTACCTCCCCAAGTGAACATGCATAGCACAACAGTGTATGCAACTTTTTTGTTTTGGGGCAAATCAGTACTTTGAAGTTTCAAGGAGACAAAATACTTACACACACACACCCCCCCCCTATTTTGGAGCAACTTGGCTTAAAATATTTCACATGAAATATAGTAAGCAAGTTCTATATCACAAACCTTATCACACTCGGAGATGAAATGCCAGACAGACCAGCTACATTCAAGTAAAACTAAGGGAAAACTAAGGGAGATTCTCATCCCTGCTCTGCTCTCTTTGCACTGCTCAGGAGGTACAAAGAGAATGGAGACTGCCTATAAGCACACTACTGGGGATAACAGCAGCATGAGGGAGTTTCCAGCAAGCAAGAGTCAGCAGAGCTGGTTCCTGCATCTTCCCTGCTCACATCCCCAGTGCAGGGAATTCCCAAGGCAGGAGCGTATTGGTGATGAAGAAGGGCATGTAGGGAGTTTAGCTGAAGAGCAAGTAACTCCCAGAATCTCAGGTGGCATATGGCCCCTTGGATGCAATAGCCAGCTGGTACAGTTTAGAGCAGGACTTGAGCTGAGGCTGAGGAGAAAAATCAGGGAGGGTATCTGGCTCCCAGACAGAGGCTCCTCTCCGTTGCTTCCTAGGGAAGCTGGGCACACACAGAAAAACTCACCCTATATTTTTGCCCATTCCCAAGTATAGACAAGCAGAATTTTCCAAATACTGTGCTGTTTTCGGAAACCTTCTTCTTCCTTAGTCTTTATTATATTAAATTATATATTTCCAGTCACTTATTTCTCTATCTGTAAAACCTTTGGTTTGTGTCAGATGCCGATCTTTGTAACCTGCTCCATCCCCGCTATGTAACGATGCATAAGCATCATCTTATAAAAATTCTGATAAAGAGTCATTTCCATTTGGCATAGTAGTGGGTTTGGGGACCATGACTGCAGGATACAGCCAGACATTTACCATCTCTATGTTTTCCTTCCTTCTGTCCTTCCAGCAGTCAAGGAAGGATTGGGAGGAGATATCATTGGGTACAACTTGTTATTGTATGTTGCCTTTTGTTACTGAGAGGCAAGCAATGCCCTGAAAAACAAATCTCTTTAGAACAGCGGTTCCTAAACTGAGGGTCGGGCCCCTCAGGGGGTCGCGAGTGGTCAACCGCCACCCCAAACCCCGCGTTGCCTCCAGTATTTATAATGGTGTTAAATATATAAAAGAGTGTTTTTAATTTATAAGGGAGGTCGCACTCAGAGACTTGCTAAGTGAAAGGGGTCACCAGTAAAAAAGTTTGAGAGCCACTGCTTTAGAATGACAAGTCAGTTGCTTCTTGGCCATCATGAAACTAATAAAGACTTGCTCACCAGAACGCAAAGATGATTAGGGATAAGTGGGATAGGTTCAGAGGTGAAAATAAGCCGGTCCGGTCTGGTACACCGTGCCAGACTGGACTAGCTTCCCCAAGCTGGTGATTTAAAGGGCCTGGGGCTCCCTACAGAGGCTGGAGCCCTGGGCCCTTTGAATCGCCCTCTGAGCCCAGCTGCCGGAACCCTGGGGTAGCGGCGGCAGGGCTCTAACGGTGATTTAAAGGGCCCGGGGCTCCCGGCCGACGCTACTACAGCTGGAGCCTTTAAATTTTGATTTAAAGGCCCCGGGTATTTAAAGGCCCCACCTCTTCCAGTTGAGGCCATGCCCCCTGCTTAGGACTCTGGCATACCAGTAAGTCCTTTAAGTTACTTTCACCCCTGGATAGGTTAATCAATAAAAGAGATCTAGCAGCAATGTTCTGTAGATGTATCCTCTCACTGCATGAAGAACTGGAAATGTTCATATTAAATTCTTCACTTTTTTGATGACACCATAGAGAACGAAGGAGTCCCTGAGATCTTCTTTAATACCTGTTTGAGTTTCCACTTTGAGATGTGCTGCAGGTTTGGCAAGAGATGTGCTACTTTTTTTAATTCAGTTAACACATTCATATCAATTACAGAAATACAATTAAAATATTACTCAACATTGCCAGATTTGCTCTGTTCCAGGCACAGAATGATGTACTTCACTGTAAGCAAATATGGTAACCACTGTTCATTTAAGATAAATTAACTACTTGGAGCACTACTTTGATGGTGGCTCTGCCAAAGGTCCAAGTGGTTTTGACAAGAGATTGATTCATAGATTGTAAAGCAAGAAGGGACTACTGTGATCATTTAGTCTGACCTCCTTATAATACTGGCCTTAGGATTTACCTCAATTAATTCTTGTTTAAACTAGAGCATTTCTCTTTGTATTTGTCCCTTTGAATCTCCACCACTTCAGAATGAAGGATGGGATTTTCAAAAATTCAGAATTCATTTAATTTAAGTCTCACTGTTCTTAACTAACTCATTTCAGTGCTTTTGAAAGTCTCACTTGAAGTGTTTATAGGGAATAAATACCATCTAGTCAGGTGGATTACGTTTATTTGTGATACCAAGTAATCAAGGAATTTATGAGAATATTTTTGTTGATTCATATATATGTTTTGACTAGGCCTACAAAATGATGGAGATGATATTTTGTCTGTTTGTAGAAAGTCTACTTTTTCATGCTGTAGAAGGATCTTAAATACAAAGTTTGGTTAGAGTGCAATTTCTACAATTATTATTATTATTATGAATTCCAATCCTTGAGCGTGTATATTCCCTGGAATGCCAAGAATATTCCTTCTTTGCAACCTCCCCCTTTTAATTCAACATTTAGATTGTACATATTTATATTTTCATTGACAGTTATTGTAAGAACTAGATATTATGATTGATGTATAGCAATTAACAATAATAATTTGGTACAAACAGGTGAGCTGCTCTTCAGGTTCAAAACCAATAATTGGAAGGTTTGGTTGTGTATATCATATTTTAAGAATTGCTGTAGGAGGAGCAAAAAGGAATCTCAGTCACTGGAGGTTTTTAAGAACAAGTTAGACAAATACCTGTCAGGAACGGTCTAGGTATTTCTGCCTCAGAAACGGTCTAGGTCCTGCCTCAGAGCAACTAGGATGGATTGGATGACCACTTGAGGTCCCTTCCAGCCCTACATTTCTATGAGTCTATGAAAAGCAGAAACAGCTACTCTATTAACCCTTGTGCTTTAGTAATCTCTTTGGATCTACTCACTGAAGTTACTTTTTTGAGGTGTAATGTGTAGAAGAGCAGATATACTGCAGGATAAAATTATATACTTATCAACAGAAAACTGGGAAACAGCTTTCCAATTTTTGGTCAATATTGAATACAATAGATAAAAAAGTCACTATGTACTTGAAGAATAGGTATTTAGTTATATAATATGCTCCACTTTGCTCCAGGTATTTTGTTAGGTATTTTGTTATATAGTGCTCTAGCTCTTTCTACACTAATAAGTCTGCCTCTAACAAACAAGAAGTGTCCAAGTTCTGGAAATTCTAATGAAGAATGATTGACTCCTGCTCCCTCCCGCAAGAGCTGTTCTATTCTGATTTAGCAGAGGGAGACTGGAGGTGTGGGGGGAAGAAGTGCATTTCGAATCAGGAAATGTTTGCTTCCTCTCACGTTATGGAAAAGTGGATAACTTTTGTCCATTCCTCACAATCTGACTGGAGGAGTAGGAATCAATACAATCTGTTAGCTTCCAATAACAATTTTTGCGAGAGAAAAATGGATCTTTGAATAACCTTTAATCAGAATTTAGTGTGCTAGTTTTTGGTAAATCAAGTGGAAATTTAGATTAGTGCATTAGAAAAATTACTCTTGTCACATCTCTAGACATTTTAAACCAACATTTAAAATTGATTACTCTCATCACTAAGACAGATTGTGGCTTTGTGTTCTGTTGTAACTTCAGAGAGGTAGCTCCAATGGTTCTACTGCAGAAATGCTTCCACTGTCAAGTTAAATAATCAAACGCAGCAATACAAATCGCATCAGAACTTTGTTTTTAACATTAAACTATCTATGGAAAAAACCCAGTGCTTCAATGTATTGACATGACACCACACTCATCCATGCAATAATGAAATGATTTAGCCAACAGCTCGTCATTCCCTCACCCCAAAACAGCCATCAGAAATAGAGGGGAAACTGCCAGTATCCCTCTCAGGCAGCAATTAAAGACGACCCTCGGGGTGGAAGGAATCAACTGAAGCCATCTGTGGGAGCAAAACAGCAGCCAAGGAAGGGTGTGGCAGCAGGGACAGTCCTAGGGGAGCAGGAAAAGCAGGGTTTGTATAAGGCTTTAATCTAATAATGAAATCTATGGATTGGATTTTTTTTTTAATTAATAAAGCAAATTTTGAATGATGGGTCTGTAATTTTTTCTTTGGTTTCTGGTGATTTCACATGTGACTATAGCCTAGTCTTTTCAGCTATGGCATCACCAGAAACACGTCATGGAACTATGGCCCCATTATTCAGTCACCTGTCATTTAGGGTAGGATTTGCAAAGGTGCTCAACATGGGTCTAACTCTGCTCCCACTCCAAAAGGAGTTTTACCACAGGACCAATTCTACTCCCACTGAAGTCAATGGTAATCACCCACTGATTTCTAAAGGGATCAGAGGTAGGTCAAAACTGAGCACTTCTGAAAATTACACCCCAAATCTAACTGTAAACAGAAAGCCACACAGCCAGGATGCTCAACATTAACACAGCAGTGGAATGACTAAACTTAGTTTGGTGTGCACCTATTCAGGCAGTAGTTGCCTCATAATCAAGTTACATAATGCTTGCTTGACTTGCCATACGACCAGTATGAACAGATATAAATTAAGACCAAAAAAACTGGAAAAGTGAAAAAAAAAAATCATCCTCCAGCAACTTTCCCCCTTTAACTTTACGTCTCCCAAAGAGGTCACTTTATATGTACAGTAACTCCCCACTTAACATCCTCTCGCTTAACGTTGTTCCGATCTTACGTCCCTACTCCATTACAGAACATGCTCCGTTTAAAGTTGTGCAATGCTCCCCTACAATGTTGTTTGGTTGCCTGCTTTGTCCACAGCTGGCAGGCCCCCTATCAGCTCCCCTACGCCCCGCCCCTGCCCCAGAGCCTCCCACCCACTGGCAGACCCTGCAGATCAGTGCCTTCCCCTTGCTCCTCCTGCCCGTGGCAATCAGCTGGTCTGTAGCGTTCAGGAGGCAGGGGGGAGGAGCGAGGAATAGGCCCGCAGGCTCCCCCCCCCGAACACCGCAAACCAGCCACAGGCAGGAGGCAGGGGATGGAGGGGGAGGCTGTGCGCAGAGTCCTCGCTCCCCCCCCCGCCTCCCGAACACCGTGAACCAGCCACAGGCAGGAGGCAGGGGACGGAGGGGGAGGCTGTGCGCAGAGTCCTCGTCCCCCCCCCCCCCCCCCTCCTGAACACCGCAAACCAGCCACAGGCAGGAGGCAGGGGACGGAGGGGGAGGCTGTGCGCAGAGTCCTCGCCCCCCCCCCCGCCTCCTGAACACCGTGAACCAGCTGATTGCCATGGGCGGCAGGAGGGGGGGATCTGTACGCCTCGTCCTTGCTGCCCCCCCCCCCCGCCTTCTGAATGCCGCAAACCAGCTGACTGCCACGGGCAGGAGGCAGGGGAGGAGTGAGGACGTGGTGTGTGGAGTAAAGGGGGAAGAGGTGCGGGGGAGGGGGAGAGGAGGAGAAAAGGCAGGTTAAAGTTGGCTTGCAAATCCTGAGTGATGACGATTCTGACAGGGAACGCAGCTCCAAAGTGATTAGGGGAGTTGGTCATCTAATAACTTGCTATAAAGAAATTAACCAAGATAAAAAAAGGAAAGCAAAACAACCATCTCTAGACGTGTTTTTTCAAGTTCAGCAAGAGAAGCAGCTGGACAATCCACCCTCTTCCACTCTCTGACTCCACCTCCTCAACCAAGCTTCATACTCAGCAATGATGATTGTTGTATTAAATTGTTTCTTTAAAATTGTTTAAATCTTATACCTGTATTAAATTGCTTGTTTAAAATGTATATAATGCCTCTTGTCTGGCAAAATTTTTTTCCCCTGGAACCTAACCCCCGCTATTTACATTAATTCTTATGGGGAAACTGGATTTGCTCAACTTCGTTTCGCTTAAAGTTGTGTTTTTCAGGAACATACCTACAACGTTAAGCGAGGAGTTACTGTACGTAACTCAGTAAGCATGCAAAGATCTTGGTCATTCTTTGGTTTCTCATAAACATGAAACTACTGACAGGGTGGTCCTGAGGTCACACGTTATTTATGCCAGTTCCCACTTCCGACCAAAAAAAAAAAATGCGTCTGTGTGCCGAGGGAACATAAGGAGAGTTGGAGTTTAAGCAGCGAACTGTAAACTGAGAAAAGAATAATTTTCTATATTCTTCACAGACCCTTCCACTCCAGGAACCCAACCTATTGTCTGCCAAGCTAAGGTGATTTAGCCTAAGCTCTGAACCATCTGCCAGGGTGTCTATCAGTTTCATAGCCTGGTTTCCTTACAGTTTATGGGTTAAGAAGGATAAACCACCTAGCAGAAACACAAAGTGATTTGATCTTTGACTCACACTTCAGAAGTACATACGTAATCTCAGTAACTGTGCCATACTTAATTTTTTTCAAATACTAATGCATGTGTCAATCAAAACATTTTTATCTTAATAGAACAGAGGTAAATATGTTATTAGATTAGGTAGAATTTGATATATTTTTTATAATACAGATGTTTATTTTTAAACATTTTTTTCTATTTTTACCTATTTAGATGTTCACAGTTGCAGGAAATTATGAGGGTGTTTGTGTGTGTGTCAGGCAATTATTTAATGACAGTAGAGTTTGAGATTCAAGAAGTTAAAGCTTTCTAACCATGAAAACACATTATCAACATCACATGTCAAAAAATATATACAATAAATGTCCTTACAAAAAAAAGCTCTGGTAAGTTATCAAGCAGCATTTTCCCTACTTTGCTATGCATTTCAATCATCATCAAAGGTCAGTTTGTGTGTATATGGTGAAATCAGCATTTACAGATAAAAATCAAATCCTTCCAAACTTACATTATCAACCATAAGATAGTTGGTAATGCCATTTTCCTTTTTACATTATGTGAAATTGACAGCTTAGCACAGTTTACGAAAAAGTTCAGAATATATTTTTGTTTATATATGATAGGAGCTTTTCTATTTATTCTACGAATCTATTCAATATTTTTGAGGGGCATGAATTTACATTTACTGTCCAATAAATACTCTAACCACAAATGCTGGCCGATATCGAAGACTAGTACGCTTGTTATTTTATTGCATGAAAGCATTATCCAAAGCTAAATAATTCAGGTCAGTACGAACATCAAAAGCTACTTCTATTAAATATTGCAAATATGCATTTTATGTTGATTAGGCAGCTTTGTGTTCTATTTGGGAACACTATTTTTAAAGCAGATTAAATGTGCAGTTGTATGTGGATTATTATTAGACAGATCTATTTAGAAACTGACATATTACCATTATATTTTCAGTGTGGCACAATGCAGTTGGCAACTAACATAAGGTAGTTCTTCAACCAAAAGATTATAAACTTCCAAAACAAAATCACTTGGTGAGGGTCATTTCTGCAATTTTATGAAAATATTTTACAGCTACTCAGCAGCACTTACAGATGGTCAAACTAAATCTACAAATGCTATTTAATCAAAATGTAAGAATATATATTGTTAAAACATATCAGCAGTAATGATTATATCACCATTAGAAAAATCAAGTTAACATCAACCAGTCCCTATTCTCTTTTTTACAGAAGCAACCAGCATCTTCCAATCCAGAGTAATCAATATCTAGTTTAACAAAGGAAACGCTTTGGAAAACTCTTAATAGCATAGATATAGAAAATGATTTAAAAAAATGACACGGAATCCTTACATGCTTACCTTTACAAAAAAGGTACAAAAATTCCTTATTTCATTATCAATAAAAATCATAAATGAGAATCTATATTTTGCTACAGAATATTCACAACATATGCCTGTGTCCTAACTAGCTTAAAGACATGTCAGTACATGGAAGGGGTTTGCTGTTTCATACAGCTATGCAGAGTAAGTGTTCTAAGTACAAAATACACTTCAATGTAAAAAAATATCTGAAAAGAATCCCAGTTTTGGGGGGAATGTGCGTGCGTCTGTGTGGTGGTGGTGGTGGTGGGGGGGGGAGGAGGAGTCAGTGCATGGTAGAAAGAAATGGAAGAGCAAAAGTGTTTTTTTTTTTTTTTTTTTAAAGCAAACAGTCTCACCCTGTTCTCATGCTTTAAGACTACAGAATTCACAGGCAGTATTTGTGGATTACGATTAAAACGCTGAATAAAAGCTGCATTTCAAATACCCCCCACCAAAAATGAAAGCCATTTATTAACAAATACAAAAAACCAACAACAACATCGTTCGTGTGGCTCATACCAGGCGTATAAAAAGGGAGAAAGAAAATGGAGTTCCACATAAACAATAGAAAAACGCAACTCATTTGGAGGCAAAATGAAGAAGTCTTCCTCAGGTTTAAGCACCTCAACCCTGGAGCATTTTTACTACAGTCTGACAACGTCTTTCAGCTCTTGGTTTCCCGTCCACACATGATCCCAAATCTATTTAAGGAATGTGGAAGCTGAGAAATTAAACAAGGCGGAATGCTAATATATGTGTACAAGCCAAGCATATGATAACTATGTAGGCTTGCACATGTGGATTTACAAATGCATGCTGCCCTAATCTGAAGACAGGGAAACATTTGTATACGCAGTCATAAATCCTGGCAACAAAATGATCTGAAAGCTAGTTGGGAAATGGAGTTCAAGGGAAAAGGTCCATTTCGTAAAGCCCAGACTAAAAGCTCACCAGAAATAACTGTGAACAGACACAGAATGCAGTTAAAGAACATGCACCACAGTATGCAACCCTCTCCTCTCCCTTCATGCTCTAACCAGTCAAGATCAGTTGGAAAGCGTGAGTTGACGATTCCTAGATTTGTATATCTGGAGCCTGGTTATGGTACGTTGTCAGTGGAAGGCCTCTGAAATTATTCTCCACCCTCATCCCCACCTTGATGCAGTAAACCCCCAAATTGTTGATTTACAAGAATGATTGAGTCAGTCCAAAGGACCAATTTACAGCCTCTGGGGCCATTGATAGCAGGCAGAGATTACTAGAATGCATTGGCAATCCAGCCACACCCTGTTTTCCTCACCCAGGGCTCTCTACATCAGAGGCTGTAAGGAAAAGGGGTACAGTCAACACTATACAATTCAAAGATGCTTTCAACCACATCAGCAGTCACACTTTATTTCATTTACGTATTTTGAAAACTCCAAACAATAACTTTAAAGTTTGTTCCTGCCAGCAGGGCTGGAAGAGAGATTTTTGTGTTTACTTCTTATGAAAGATGCTCAGACACCACAGTGATGGCAGTCCTTATAAAAACCTAGAGAGACAGACAGAGAAAGCATGCCACACAAGTCAAAGAAAGACCTACTGTCAGTTTGTGTGACTAAGATGACACAAAGCAGACTTAATGGGACTTAGGCCTGGGTTACACTGGGGGTGGGGGGGAGAGAGGGGGTGTTTGAACTAAGATACGCAACTTAGTTCAAGTATCTTAGTTCGACTTACCTGGCTGTCCTCACTGCGGCAAGTTGACCGCAGCAGCTCCCTTGTCGACTCCGCTTACTCCTCCTGCCGAGGTGGAGTACAGGCGTCGATTCGGGGATCGATTTATCGCGTCTAGACAAGACGCGATAAATCGATCCCCAATAGATCGATCACTGCCTGCTGATCCGGCGGGTAGTGAAGATATACCCTCAGATCTGGTGCATGGTGTTCAAACCATTTTTAAGCAAAGGTACTCATTTGTTCTTAAATCAACCTCTCATGAGGAGCTAAGTGACTTCAGCTCTGTTCGGCGGGCGGGGGGAAGCCTTACTTGTTCAAATAATCTTTGATCCCTTTCAACTTTATGTGAACTGTAGTATATAACTAGATTAATGCCATAAATCTATTAGTAAAACACGCATAACAATAAATGCTGTACATTAAACTAGCTGTAGTATGATGGTACTTAACTCCTGATTAATGTATCTGTGAATTAACTTCAAACTAACATTATGGGATTTCTGTTGTATCCATTAGCATTATTTTCTTTAACATCTAATAACTTAATGTCAATCTTATTGAAACTGCATTAAAAGGACAAGTTATTCTAAATCACTGCTTGAACCTCCACAGGCACCATTTCTTGTCACCTTAATAAGCTGGCACATAGATTTGATTCTGACTTGGAACTGCTTCCCTAGTCTCAAATCACAGCTGTGCTGAATAGGAAATATCTCAGTTTCAATAGGGAAAAGGTTTGCTCTCAAGTAGTTCACTCCAAGGGTCAAAATACTGCAGCAGGGCATTTAAGTGCCTTTATGTTATTGAGCGGAAACATCAGCTCACATATTATTGATCATAATTGGGTGGCTCTGTTGCAAAGATGTCTGCAATAGTCTTAAGTACTGAGAGACTGGGGCAGAGGAATGTTATGCTTTTAGAAAAAAATGCAATCCATCTACTGCCCAATTTTAAATACACAAAAGCAATCACTAGTTCTAGCACAAAATCTAAAATGCAACCTTGGTTGTTGATGCATCAGGGTCATTTTCAGTACCACTTCCTTAGTTTTACACTGCTGAAGAAAGACAAATCTGTGAATATTGATTAAAACAAGCAGGAGGCAGAGCTTGCTTTCTAGAGTTCTGCAGCAAGAAGAAATGGCAGTTACTTATCTGGAAATTTGTTTTCTGTAACCTAGCTATATACTGTTTCAATCCAAATCACCATTATGCAGCTCTAGTCCCATTAGTCAAGTAACCTTAGTCAGTCAATCATGACTGAAGTCTTTCGGAACTACTACATTCTCAACCTAATTTTATTCTCAGATGACCACTCCATTGCTTGTGAAAGGATCAGCAGCGTGAACCTTCCCCCTTTAGGATGCTAAATGACTATCTGAAAGAAACCAAAAGGTGAACGTGACGATGAATTACAGTGTATGAATCTTTGCTACTGAAGTGGTTATCTGACAATGCCCTCTTCTAAGTCAGATACTAAAGTAAGTCTAACTGGAAAACTTTGAACGTGCTTGGATGAAAGCTATTTAGAAGTGGGGAAACGTAACAGATAAAGCAATCTTTTTTTTTAAAAAAAAAAAAAAAAAAAAAAAAAAAGGAGAGAATCCAGAGAAACTATGTGGACATGTGAGGAGGAACTAATTCTTCAACAACCCTGTAATGTCTGCATCCAGTGTCAGAAAACTACTGCTTAGGCTGTGTCTAGGTCAGCCTGCAGTTCTTCCTGCACACCCAAAGGATCACTACAAAGAGAGGAAATGCTGTGTGGGAAGGCCAGGGAATGAACCCTGCAGATCAAATGACTCAGACCACAATAACTCAAAAAGTTTAGTAGCAATTAGACATCTAACAATGAATGCCAGTGAAAATGAGGTAGGATCAGAAGCTAAAATAGAGAAAGAACAAGTTAAAAATTACTTAGACAAGTTAGATGTTTTTAAGTTACTAAGGCCTATTAAATACATCCTAGAATACTCAAGGAGCTGACTCAGGAGATAACTGAGTTATTGGTGATTAACTTTGAGAAGTCATGGAAGGTGGGTGAGATTCCAGAGGACTGGAAAAGGGCAAATATAGTGCCAATCTATAAAAAAGGGAATAAAGACAACCTGGGGAATTACAAACCACAGTCAGCTTAACTTCAGTAGCTGGAAAGATAATGGAGCAACTAATCAGGCAATCAATCACAACCTAAAAGTGCTAAGTAACAGTCAGCGTGGATTTGTCAAGAACAAATCATGTTTAAGCAACCTGATAGTTTTCTTTGACAGGGCAACAAGCCGGGGGGGGGGGGGGGGGGGGGGAGGGGGAGGAAGAGGCAGAGGTGGTATATCTTGACTTTAGTAAGGCTTTTGATACTGGCTCGCATGACCTTCTCATAAAACAAACAATCTAGGGAAATACAACCTAGATGACAGGTTTCAGAGTAGCAATCGTGTTAGTCTGTAGCCGCAAAAAGAAAAGGAGGACTTGTGGCACCTTAGAGACTAACAAATATATTTGAGCATAAGCTTTCATGAGCTACAGCTTACTTCATCGGATGCATTCAGTGGAAAATACAGTGGGGAGATTTATATACACAGAACACATGAAACAATGGGTGTTACCATACACACTGTAACGAGGTGAGCTATTACCAGCAGAAGAGTGGGGGGGGGGGGGGGGAGAACCTTTGTAGCGATAATCATGGTGGGCCATTTCCAGCAGTTGACAAGAACGTCTGAGGAACAGCAGGGGTGGGGGGATGAGGTGGAGAGGAATAAACATGGGGAAATAGTTTTACTTTGTGTAATGACCCATCCACTCCCAGTCTTTATTCAAGCCTAAATTGATTGTACCCAGTTTGCAAATTAATTCCAATTCAGCAGTCTCTTGTTGGAGTCTGTTTTTGAAGTTTTTTTTGTTGAAGAATTGCCACTTTTAGGTCTGTAAACCTAGATGGAGCTACATAGGGTGGGTGCATAACTGGTTGGGAAACCGTTCTCAGAAAGTAGTTATCAGTGGTTCACAGTCAAGATGGAAGGGCATACTGAGTCGGGTCCCGCAGGGATCAGTTCTGGGTCCGATTCTGTTCAACATCTTCATCAATGATTTAGATAATAGCATAGAGAGTACACTTATAAAGTTGGAGGACAATACCAAGCTGGGAAGGGTTGCAAGTGCTTTGGAGTATAGGATTAAAATTCAAAATGATCTGAACAAACTGGAGAAATGATCTGAAGTAAATAGGACAAAATGCAAAGTACTCCCCTGCCGTTGCAGCAGAGATTTAAACAAGTATCTGGATTCTCTACAATGATTTCTGTGGAGCTGTGCTGTTTAAGTGAACCAGAACGTACGCTCTGCACTAAATTACTGTACACCAGTGGGCTAGTTCTCCAGCCCAGCATGGATCCATACCACACCAGTGTATTTCAGGGCCTTGCCTCAGGACACAATTTATTAGTTAAAAGATGAACTTAGGCAAAGTACCAAAATAAAGCATTTTCTTTGCCCAACATGGGCTATAATTGCCTAAGGCCCTTCCCCCCTCGCCTCTCTCAGCCAGAGCCCTGACCCAACAACTCCCACGGGAGTCTTTCTACACCCTTAAGTTCTCACTCCCTAAGCCTCCTGGGACCTATGGGCTGGGTTTTTTCTCCTACCCCAGGGTCTCCTGCCATTCTCCAGTTCAACTGACCTCTTGTTGGCCTTTATAAGGATTAGGTGCTCTTCAGGCTATCACCTGACTTCCTAACTCCATAGCCTCATCTGATAAGCCAGAGGTGGGGCTGGGCCCGTCTCCCCTTAAAAGGGCTAGTCACCCTGTGACAATTACACTTTTCAAAATAATCTGACAGAGAGCATTTTGTGATGCCACATCCTTGATTGTATCATCCTGTTTGCTCACATACTTGCTCATCTTCAAAATTCTGTAATGTGCAGTGGCTGTCCCTGATTTTAAGGGGAATTAGTGAAGTTTGACTGCATAAGCCATTAAATAAATTGATGGAAATAATCCTTAAATTCCCCATGGAACAAAATAATATGCAACTCATCTGGGAAGAAGCAGAAAACTGATCTTGAGTCTCTTCGTGTCATTTTTATATTGGCATAGCACTGTACAGTCAAGTGGCATGACTCAACGAGTTATTCACGATTAATATCAATGTAAGAAACAGCAGAATCAGGCCCAGCAGCCTGACATCAATATACGTTTAAAATACTTTAATTCTGATATGCTTTCTGCAAGAATACAAAGGTGCATAAACCTCAGAGAGAGAGGAAACCTGGCATCTATTTTATAGGTGCAGAAGTCTATTTTGCAGCAGAACTAGCATGGTTCTACTATGCAGGCACGGGTGAGAAGTATAGGGTAGTAAGTAACTGAAAACATCACACATGGGTTAAACTCCCGATTCCCAAGCCATTGATCCAAAAAGGAGCTCTATACAGTGTCATACCGAGAGACGTGATGTGGGGCAGGAGGATCAGGTACTACATGGTTCCTCCCCTGTTATGCTGGAGGGGAAAGCATGCTTATAGTACAGAAATGACATGCAGAAACTCTGCTACCACTCTGACCTTGAGAGGAGGAGTGCTCTCTCACTTTACCTCAGGCAGTTTCCAAGCACCCAGCCAAATTATTCAGGCTGAATGCTATGGAGAAGATTTTTGCCTTAGTGGAAGACAGCGAGCATGCAGTGCATCTGGCAGTGTGCTTTTACACTGCTTAAATGCTAAGCCTTTGGCAACACAGACCCAACATTAGTTTGATAGCAAACTGGGGAATGTTCTCGCTCCCATTACAGCCAATGAGAATGGTAGGCTCTTGCAGGAGGTGATTAGTGCTTTTCAGGATTAGGCCCTGGGGATCATACTGCAAATATAACAAGCAAAAATTAAGGCTGCTGTTCTCTTGTGGGCATATTATTTTTTTACAAACACCCATTTGTTAACATGGAGTGAAACAAGCTAAGATGCCAGTTCAAAGGATGGGAAAAAGAAAATTAAGGGGGAGAGGGAGGAAAAAAGAAAGCACGATGATATGAAATATTTTTTATATCCAAATCCTAAATAATGTCTTTTAAAAAATAAAACGTAGTTAACTACAATGTATTTTAAAGTAGCATGTCTCTATATACACATATAAGATACAAAATAACATTCTTCAGAATAAAAAGGTCACAATTTTTGGCCTAAAATATATGGCAATGTCGTTCTAATATGAGAAGTTAAGAGGGAACTTTTGGTACCAGCTTAAATTAAAACCAAATGAAAGAACAAGACAAATATTTTGCAGAGGATCTGATCTCAGCAAATCAGTGTACTTCGAAGCTTTTTCTCTTGGGAAAATGGAGTTGGATTCTAAACTAGATGAAAGAGAGGACATGCAAACAATAGGACAGAAGTGCAGAACACACATTGCAATTTATTTCTGTTACTAAAGTTACGATCCTGCAAACCATTGCACAAGTAGCCCTTACTCACATGAATTGCTCCAGTTACTTCAAAGAAACTGTTTGTGTGAGTAAAGGTTACAAGAACAGTGTCCAAAATCAGCTGTTTCATTTTATCATCACCACAGATGATTCTCTTTCATATTTCCTGTACTGTAACATTTGGCATTCCAGTTAATTTTTTTCTCTGTACTATATATCTGTTTGCAAGCATTAATATTATAAATGGCAGGGTGTTCTCTACATTCCAGAGGGGGAAAAAATTCTATAGGTTTGATTTGCCTCAAGAGTTGTTTAAATTACACCAATGCAAGAAGCACTGTTTGGAATGTCATTACATGATAGAATGGTAGGGACTGTGGGAAAGATTTCAAGCCCTGGGTTAACATTTTATACCATTCTTTGAAGATAATTTACAGTTTTCTCTCCACTTCCTCAGTAACAAAGGACCGTCAGAGCTGACAGGGTCTGAATTTGCTTGTTTATTTACATTTGCTGTTCTTTTTAAATGCAAAGAAACATTATAATGGTTATTTTTCATTTTGCTTATGATTTGGGCATAGGGTTATTTTATCAAACCTACCAACAGTGCTGAACACTAGCAATGCTGCATTAAAATCCCCCTAATAAAATGTTACCAATACAAATAGTTGGTCTTAGAATATGAGAAGAGAAAAAACTGTTCACTTTTCTCTTTCACAGGGCTGGATAATTTTAACATTACATAGTTCAGACTTCAGTAGAATGAGCCTTTTACAATATGGTTAACAAGACAACTATTGTTTCAAAGAGTTAAGCGAAACTGCATTGGAGCCTAAGCTGTATTTGATTTTAAAATCTTGTTCTCATATATGTGACCTCCTTTTCTTTACAGAAAACTGCCCCTATTGTTGTCAGCACAGCACTCTGAAAGTTCATGTGGGGAGAATCCAACTCGGAGTCCAAACTGTGAAGCACTTTTGAAGAGTGTCTGTAGCTGAAACTGAACATGTCTGACTCTCCGGATCATGCTGGATAGCTTATGGAGAAGTGACAGTTTCTGGAATCCACTGTCCAGAGCCAGCTAAACTAATTGTTTTAATACTTGTTAACATTTATAGTAGCCTACATTGATGCTACTTATTAAGGATCATGTTCCCATATCTCACATGAGGCCAGACCACATCCTGCCACGGAAAAGCCTCCAAGAAGGGTCCCTGGGGAAGAATATACCATGAGCTGCCCCTAGCAGATTTTTCCCTAAGCTCTTCTGCAGGGGAGGAGGATTGCCCCTCCACAGAATGAAAGCCTGTGGATCCCACAGCATTTACAGGCAACATGATGCCATATCACCTCTCTCCTACTTGAGACCCTCAGCTGAGTGGCTGCAGACCACTGTAGTCAGTGCTTCCTTCACCAGCAGCTGCCTTTGAAACATAAGGAGTGAATTCCTCTCCCATAGCCCATGCCTCACCCTGCATCAGAACTCTGATCCCACAGACGACTTTCCATGGGATGTAGCATGGGGTGGAGTGCTGAGGAGGTGGCTGACTCCCACTTCTGTGAGCAAAGAACAAGCTGTGCATGCTGACTGACTCATCCATGTATGGATCTTGCTGAAGGGTGGGAACAACTGGACCCAGGGTTGCCAATGTGCTGTTCCCATCAAAGGAAATTCTGACTCAGGCTGTCAAAATTATGATTTGACTTATTCTTACATCTAGAATTAATTTAATCATCACAGTGAAGATGGAGTTTAAAATGGTCGCTACTATTAAGTTAAGATTTTACTTGCTTTTGCTTTAAACACAAAAGCCTCTCAGGAAGTGCACAGCACCTCAGACGATCAGGTGTGAAATGACAACTCTCTCTTCCCTTCCAGGTCTTCCTTCAAGCTCCCCCTAAAAATTACACACAGCCTTTCAATCCACTAGAAGATATGAATCTAGAACAAAAAGACCCATGCACCCATCAAAATTACTTTGAGAGTGGGCCTTTATTTGATCATGCACTATAAACATCTTTCAACTTTACTTTCTGTCCAGTTAACATGTAAACACTTAGGAGAGGGGACAGTGTATTCTTCCGTCTGTGCAATGTCAGTACAGCCACTCATTACAACCCACACAAGCAGCTTTGTTTGCTTACAGTTAAATTTGCTCAAGTGTGCTAGCAAATCACCACAAGTCACGGAAATTGCCACCTAAGACAACATTAACAACTTATGCCAAGCACAATTCCCATGATATATCATCCAAATATATTATTCCCAAATGCCTCTATGCTGACCTGAAAAGACAACCTGTCAGGGTTAAAGATATTTCAGTATCTGTCTCCCATCAGTGTTGGGCCTCTCTATTGAAAATGACAACAAGGGCTGCTATAGAAATGAGGTCCCTTCTTTTTTCAACTCAACTCAGTTGAGAATCAGTGGCAACCACCAACAGGCAGAATACGTTTTAAATTAAATACTAGTTTTAGAAAACAGATGGGTGAAGAGTCAGGGCAAGTGGAGAAGGCACAATTAAGAGAGTTATGTGTTGCAGAGTGTGTTAAATAAGGCCAACAACAGCAGTCCTTGAAGAAGGAACACAGAGTAGCTGCTGGTATCATACAGCATATAACTTGAGCATCATAGTCAAGTACTGTGGAATTCTATTTTTTCCCCAAATAAAAAGTAGAATAAAACTCTTCTATAAACAGGATTGTTGCTCATTTCTTGTCCAGAGATGTTTGCAAAAAATAATAAATAAATATAAATCTCTTAAGAATTACTTTAAAACCTCCTTCCCCCCCCCAACATATTTCACTATTCCGTTTAATTATAATGTAAAATTGATGTAAAGTTTCACTGCAACTATGAGATACAGACACACCAAGATTCATATATTCCAAGACCAGAAGGGACTGCTGTGGTCATCTAGCCTGACCTCCTGTATGACACAGGCCACAGAACTTCCCCAAAATAATTCCTAAAGAGTATCTTTTAGAAAAAAATCCAATCTGGACTTAAAAGTTGTCAGTGATGGAGAATCCACCACCACCCTTGGTAAATTGATGTTAAAAACGTACACCTTATTTCCAGTCTGGATTCATTAAGCTTCAACTTCCAGCCACTGAATGGTGTAACACCTTTCTCGGCTAGACTGAAAATCCCTTTATTAAATATTTGTTTCCCATGTAGATGTTCAGACTAATCAAGTCACCCCTTAAGCTTCTTTTTGTTAAGCTAAATAGATAGACTCAAGGAGCTCAATCATTATAGTCTCTAGACCTAAAGGAAAGGAGTGACTAACTAAGTGGAGAAAAAAGAATAGAGGAGAACTCCTGGACAGGAAGATACTAAGAGAGAATACTTTTGTGAATTTAGCTTTTAATTCCCCCATTTCTTTGAACTATATAACCATTAAAAATCTGAATGAGCTGTACAAGTTTCTTTAAAGATTGTGATCAGAGAGAACACCTTTCTGAATGAGTTAAAAACAAAACAAAACTGGTAAAGCTGTTTACTATATCCCAACCACGTCTATCTCTTAATGAATTCCACTGTGTAAAAAAGGGGGTCTGTGCTGATCTTCCCTGACTGGAGTGGCAGCAGCTCCCTGCTACAGTAAATTTTAAAACTCTAATTCACATCATATTAATACTAGGGTGACCAGACAGCAAGTGTGAAAAATCGGGACAGGAGGTTGGGGGTAATAGAAGCCTATAGAAGAAAAAGACCCAAAAATCAGGACTGTCCCTATAAAATCGGGACCATCTGGGTCACCCTAATCAATACTGAAGGTAAATGAACAGAGCAGACAAATGACAACCAAATCAGAGGTCATAATCACATAGCCACAAAGAACAGTGAGGCATCAGCACATCAAATGGCTGGTCACATGACTAGTTTCAGTTATAAAATGATATTAATATTTCATTTTGCACATTTCTGGATGCTCTTGACCAAAACAAAAAAATATTAAACTAATCAACAAAAATCTTAGATTGTGAAAACAAAGCTGTCTACCACATCTGATTTTATCATTTCAATATGAACAGGCTCCTTCCAGGAAATCAGTTTTAGTTACCTCTCTGCCACAAGGCTGAATTTTTAAAGCTGTGCAGCTACCTTTTCGCTGAAACAAATGCTTAAAATAAAAACTCTACAAGATTTATGATTTCCCATGTACATATAAAACAAGGCCAACCATTACAAGATTGTGTTTCAATGTTCTGACCATCCTGGAACAGAACAATGGTCTGCAGTGGCAATTATATTCACTAATTTTATTACCTTAAACCAGCTGCTTTCCTAGTTGTAATCCAATTAAACATCTACATAATATCCACTACAACAATAACATGATAAGGAGGAAGTCCTAAGTGAAGCTATCCAGAGCAAGAATTGTTTAAAAATATATTAAACTAGTTTGTGAACAGTTTGATATAAGTGAGGCCGTGCTACCAAGCAAGGTGCCACAAGTACTCCTTTTCTTTTTACGGATACAGACTAACACGGCGGCTACTCTGAAACCTGTCATCAAGCAGGCTTGGAATTGAACATACCTAAACTGGTCTGGTCTGGTGATTTAGGCTGCACTGGAATACAAGAAATTTAACTATTGCTGCTAAATTTACATGCTCTTCCTGGGATTATGGAGCACCAGTGAGGAGGAAGAAGGTCTGCTGCATTATTCTCTGTACCCCCATCCTGAATTAATGATGTAGCACAGTGGTCCCCAGACTTTTCAGGGTCAGGCCCCCCCCCTTACACTTGTCTATGCCCTCTCCCCACCCCCAATCAAGTGACTGGGGGCTGAGCTGAGGCCTGGGGCTGAGGCTGGGTCCTGGGCCTGCCGCACCCCCCGAACATTCCTCTGCACCCCTCCTAAGGGGGCGTGCCCCACAGTTTGGGGACCTCTGATATAATGGCACTAGAAGAGGACCTGGGAGAAACTATCAGTCAGACCTTTCAGATCTTCCTGCTGAAGATGATGCAACACTGCAGAGGAAAGTTGCAGGTAAACTGCAGGCAAAAAAAAAAAAAGAGGATGAAGGGCTGAGCAACCATGTGGATTGGGCATAAAGGTCACGAGTGGTAAGGCACAGTTCACACTGAGATGCTGGAAAGCACCTAGAATACATGTCAGAGCAAGTTACCAATTAGGGGCTGAATCCTGCAAGCTCTCGCTCACATGAGTGGACCTTAATACCATCAGTAGTCTCACTCAAGTCAATGACTGCTGGTATGAGTAAGAGTTTGCAATTTCAGATCCTCAGACATTAACTGTAAACTGTAAGTAGTGAGCTTTTGCGTAACAGAACCTAAATAAAAGCTACAGTTAAAACAAGCCCCATATAATGTATTCTGGAGTGCAAAATCAGCACAGCCCACTTCCACCAGCTATTTCTACACTGAGAGAGAAGGAGTAACATGAGACCCAGATGGGACCACCCCTACATCCCAGAACTGTGCAGGGGAGATCCACTCCAAGGCATGAGAACCTATGTGGCACTCCCAGCTATATGGGCTTGGGGAAAGAAACTGTAGGAAGGAGCCAGCCAGAAACTAAAGACAGCAGAACAGCTGCAAAAACAGTTCATGCAGGGACAGACAGAGACTGATGATATCATCACTGCTTTCTGCAGTTTTCACTGTGAGCATTCTCTCGCCTGGGCTGATTGGCTGTTTGCTCCAATCCCTCCTGTTCCCCCCCCTCGTCTTTTCGCTTAACTAATATCCTCCTAACATAACATCACCCCCACCACCCCACATACTGAAAACATGATGACATCTGCCAGCCATCACACTGATCACGCTGTTTGTATGTTACATTCATTTCCCCTGCCCTCCATCTGTATTGTCTATTTAGATTGTAAGCTCTTGGGGGCAGGGGCGGTCTATTGCAGATTTGCACAGGTGCCTAGCACAATGGGGCCCTGTTCCCAGATGACCCCTAGGCACTACCGTAATAAACATGATAAATATTTTGCTTTTTCCATATTTCTGCCTCTGGCAGACCAGATATGTTTTTGCTTTTACAGCGCAGGATTGGAATAGTAGGCTTGTGTTTAAATGGCCTATTCATAAATGTAGGTTTTTCATTTTCAATGGAAATGCCACTAATACCATCTGAAAATATCTGCACGCCCAGGCGATCCACCTTCACAAAAAGTACAATATACTGTTTTAATCTGGCAGAACAAGGACAAGCTGCTACTACTTGTGTGTTGTTAAAAGGGCCGGGGAAAGGAGGTGGGGAGTAGTAGATTTCTATAGTAGGAAACATATTGGCCAAAAAAAAAAAAAAAAAAAAAAAAAGCTCTCTATCATTTTTTGAGAAGTACTTTTCCGGAGAAAAAGGCATTATTTAAAGTGGTGCATAAATAAATACAATTTACAAATATACTATAGGGCCTCACTGCAAACAGAACAACAAGCTCTACCCTTCTGTAGTTAAATAAGAACTTTCTATAGCAACTTCCCAAAAGAATTGAATCAAAATAAAAACTACCATTCAAGTTCAGCACTGCCAGCTCCTCTATGCCAGAACTGAACTTACTGAATGAAGCAATGAGAAGAAAAACAAAGTCTTTGTACCACCAGAACCACATATGCCTCTTTTTAATAGAAGAATCTGTAGAGTGACTCAAATACTCTGATTAATTATATTTAAAGATCGGTTATTTTGCTATAAAATAATCTATTTAATATGATTTTTCAATATTATAGTACAATGCTGTTTTGGAAAGGGAAATAAAAATCAATATGAGTGACAAGTAGCTTGTGCTCTAACTGTAGTTTATTTGGACACTTAAAACATCTATATATAGCATAATAAACTATATGCAACTGTTTATTTTATGGACTAAATTAACTCCTCTCTCCACGAGGCCTGAAGAAACCGGCATAGCACAAGGAATTAAGTAGGAACTGGAGGATGGAATTCAGCTCGTAGCATCAAGGAAGGCTATGAGACTACAACTTAATCCTTCCACACAGGTTTCTAGATCCTGAATCTGCCAAAGAGTAAATCTACTAGGCCACTTCCTAACCTACTCAGCACACACCTATTAACAGCTGCTTATTGCGAACCAGAGGAGAAACCACTTCTGCAACATGCAGGTATACTGTGGACTCTCCACTCACACACCTTGCTCAAGACTATCCCTGGAGTTTGACAGCTCAGGGGACTTTGTGTGAGCCTTCTTGCAAGAGAATGAATTCCATCCTATAACTGGAAACTGTCCAGTAAAAATTATTACAGGTGTTTCTAATAACATCTTGAATTATAAGAACAAACAACATTTAAGGATTTAAGGTAGGATCCTGATTCCTTTAGCATCAATAGCAGCTTTGCCACTGACTTCAGTGGGTCAAGGATTTCACCCCGGTTTATTTTATATTTGACTCAGTCTGAACAAAGAAAACAGACAATCAGTTTCACTTTGTGGCTTTTATGAGATCGCACAATGATGCGATGTTTTGGTTGTAAACACTTCAAGGAAAGGTCTGAATATACATCAAAACCTGTTTTCAGTTAATCAAATAAAACACATAACATTTTTACTAATTTTATGTTCTATAATAAATAAATGAGTGAATGAATGAATGAATGAATGAATACACCTTTTTTCCTGAAAGCAGCCTGGCAATATCTGTTTAATAAAAATATTTAAATAAAGTGTGAGTAATTTATGTTGGATTGATATAAACTGAGTTAGACAAGACAAAAATAGAATTTCTCTTGATTTCTCATTTACCAAGTGCATATTAAAGGTTGTTTATCTAAGAAGTTTTTAGCAGTTATAAGATCAGTAAGTGGCAAGGAAGCCCCAGCGGAGCAGCTGGATATTTCAAAATCCAGTTTGGAAACTAAATACCATGTTCCCCAGCTACTTCCTGGAAACCTGTACAGTTTACACAGAATTGCGGAAAGTGAGAATTTGGCATCTGGAACTTTCCATAATTCATAAAAGTGAGCCTCTAATAGTAAGCCTCTGCATTAGGAGAGTCTTGTTTCCATATGATAGAACTGACATTAACTCCAGTTGCTAAAGGGCTATGTTGGCAGAGAAGCCTATAGTTTTTAATAAACTACTCAGATTTTTGGTCAAATGTTCCAAGTCTTCGATTTTAAAATCTTCTGGAAATCTCACTTGCTTCCTCAGCAGAAATGGAGAATTTTAAGATAGAAGAGGAGAATGTCTTAACACAGGAATCTCTTACCAGAGAAATTCCTCATAGAAACTAACTCATAGAAGCTTCATCTATCCTGAGAGGCCTCAAGCTCACTTTCAGGAACCATTTGTCTTCCAACAAAAAAGGCAAGAGCCAAAAGCCAGGTACAGAATAGCGATTCCAGAATAGGCTCTGTAGCGTAGACATAGCGAAAGATCATTTTATAATGAACTACAGATTGAGCAAATAATTCAGAACCTTTTTCCAATTCAAGAGGCAAAGAACAAAACCAGAAAAAGATCACAATTTTTTTCTCTGATTGCCAGAAACACACACACACACACACTCAAACTGGGGAAGCTCCGAGAGAGATAAGAGAAGTCTGCTCAAGATGACAAAATGTTTAAAGTTATGAGTGCTTCCTGCTACCAGTCAGCTACTGAAGAGAAGCAACAACCCAACAGTCTCAACTTGGAGGATCCTGAGGGTGCTTCTGTATTATTTTTGAAAAACAAGTTTTAAAAAAAGGAAAAACTCTTCTACCATACATGTATCTAGAACGAGTTAAACCTTAGAGAAGTCATCTTCATGTGCAAGGCTCTAGTATTTCATAATTTATGAATGGCTCCTTTCACAAAATTAATTATCTGCTCCTTTTTTAGTAAGATTTATGGGAATCTTTCAGGACATACACTGTAATAAGTCTAATTTTTTTCTGATAGTTGGCCCAGCTCTTTCATTATAATCACAAAACTACTGAAACAGTGAGTATTATCCTGAAAGCAGAAAGTTTTATTTTTGCAATAAACATAACACTTCTCAAACTAGAAGTTTGTAATTTTCTCGCAATAAAAATTTCATTTTTCTAAATTAGGCATAATATTGTTTTCTATCTACAGATACAATATTCAGCTGTGAAGGTTTGGAACTGTTATAAGGTCTTTCAAACAAACCCGTCCTTTGAAAATCTGAAGTTCTTCTGACCATATTATGTCATGCCTATTAAAAAAAGACAGAAAGAAGAAAGAAAAAGCTATTATACAGTTACTAAATTTTTGCCCCTTACCCTCCCCCATCATCCCTACCTCTTTTTGCATTGTTAGCCCATGATTTTTAATTATGCTATCTTTACATATAATTTGATATGAACTGGATATAAAGAACATAGGAATAACTGACACTGCCTGTTTGAGAAAATGAGAACAAAATTATGAGAAATGGGACAAAAATGCAACAACAAAACACTGCTGGAAGGAACAGACAACTGGTAGCAATATTTGGTAGTGGCTGGCAGGAACTATTGCTGAGCAGGTAAACAAAGTTAGGAGGGATATTGATGTGGTAGAAAAGAAAGAGAAAGAACAGTAAGAAGAGAGGACCTGTGAGCCTGATGTTTCCAGTGATACCAAAGTTTTCAAAAACAGCCATATATTTTATTTTAGATGCTGCAATTTTTGGGTACTCAATATTTTTGGGCCTGATTTTTTAGAAGTGCTAAGCACTTTGATAGGAGTTGTAAGTATTTAGCTCTATCCAGCTGAACATACCTTTCCGTAACAGGAAGCTGATGAGCTATTTGAAGAGGGAGGAGATCATGGAAATATACCAGCATTGAGCAGCCACTATTTGGGAAGAGAACAGGTGGTGTCCTTGAAACAGGCATGTAGTCAAGGGGGTGTGAAGAACTTCTGAGAGCGAGCAGCCATAAAGGCAGATATGGATTGGTACAGACTCTGGAATAACTAATTCTGGATGCATTTTCATAAGTGAAAATGACAAGAATACTGGCATAACGTATGTCAATCTAATAAGTATAAAACAAAGCTTCATCAACTGACCTGCACTACTCACACTACTTTTAAGGAAAAAAAGTAAAATAAACTTCAGTAAGATTATCGACAGTTATATGGACACCAAAATTGATCAAAGAATCCTGTTTTTTAGAAGAGGGAGCAAGAAGGGGGGAACCCAGCCATCCTTAAAATAGAGGCTCTATTTGCATACAGGAGAGCAAGGACTCTAAAAATAAAAAAAGTGAACAAATGTCTTGTATGTATTTAATTGCACCTTCTGAACATCATTGGAAAATCTGGAAACTGTGAGGTCATTTAGACTTTGGAATACAGCTCAGAGAAAATGGTAGAAGCTCCATCATTGGGATAATGAAATACAGAGGAGAACATTAAAAGATATAATACAGAGAACAATTCTGCTTTGGCAGACAAATTGACAAGATCAATTAATATGCGTGATTAGGCTGGAAAGATTTATTTTTATCTGTAAATGTCAATAAACATTGATTCCACCATACACGCGCACTATTTTTTCAATTGACAACTGAAATTTATAAACAAAATCAGAAAAATGCTGCTTGAGAACTTAGCGTCTGATTTAAGGAAATTTACTTTGCATATTGTAACATGTGATGTTGACAATTTGTGTTTTAATGTTTATAAAGCTTCAACCTTTTGAATCTGAATGCCTACTGTCATTAATTATTATCTGACACCTCCGCCCATAATTTCCAGCAACTGTGAAAATTTAAAATAGATAAAAATAGAAAAAAAATGCTTAAAAACAAACAGATATTATCCATTGAAATTATAAATCAAATTCTATCAAACCTAAATATGACCCCTCCAGATTTAATTTATATTAATTTCTGAAATTATGGACAGAATGGCAAAAAAGTTTTGCTAAAGTACAAATCAACAGTCCAGCACCTATTTTTCCAGAGTGTCATCTAGTGGTTCAAATAAACTGGGAGCCAGGATGTAGGGGTCTTTTCCTGGCTGTGTTGCTGACTAGTGGCGTGACCATGGACAAGACTTTTTAGATATCCTCGTTTATAAATCTGTTAAATGGGGGACAAAAGCCTGCATAAAGTTATTTGAGGTTTAATCAGTGTTTGAGAATCTCAAAGAGGTTCCATATAAACCCAAACTATTAAAGTGTACTTTTGCAGGAATGAAAAATTAGGGGCTTTCCTTGTTTACCAGATAGAAAGTAGAAACTGAAACTTACAGGCTATCAGTAAATTTTACAGGTATAATATTTTGTTTCAATAATGGTCTGGCAAGTGTGTTGTGAATCTTGAAATTTTTTCATTTTTTAGAAAGTCAATATAGCAGTCAAGAATTATATGTTCCAGAGAAAAAATGTGATTAAAAAAAAAAAAAAAAAAGTGTAAATAATATAATTATACACCCACTCCATATTCAGAAATACCCAAAATGCATGGATTTATACAACATCCCGTTGATATGAACTTTGCTAAACAGTGTTGTCTGAAAAAGTTTCTCTAGGCTATGTCTATACCGCGTTTTTTAGCCCTGATGTAGCTGCACTATACGCAAATCCCTACTGCAATCGTACAGCACTAGTGTAAATCTTAGTTTGAAACTGGTGAAAGCTGCCCAGGTGCAAGTTTACACTGGTTCAGCTTTATTATTTGTCTTGGTGCAGCTACATCAGTTGCTAACTGAGAAGATCTTAATCATATGCTTTTAAAAACAAGCTACACAATTGTTTGATAATTTTCAAATGTTTTTAATCTTTTGTGATTACAGCAGATAAACAAGTAGTCAGGAGAATGGGTGTCCATGTTTTTTTAAAATCAGGAACCTGGGATACACTTATTTACTATATATTTAGTCTGTTCTCTGCTTCTGAAGGTGCCACACATGCTCAGCGCCTACTGATTTCAAAAGTTGACAGTTCTCATCACATCACAGACTCAAGAATACTAAACATGGGGCTAGATTTCTTCTCCCCTCATGACATGAGCACTCACATCACAAACGTCCTGTAAGTTTTAAAAGACTGAATTTTAAGAGTAGTACTTACGGTTGGCATAGTTTTACCAGGTCCTGGTCAGTGGTGTTTGGAGGCAGTCCTCGGATGTAAAGGTTTGTTTTACTTAATTGATCCCAACCTGAGTTGCTGCTGCTACTGCTGTTGTTATTACTGCTGGTGGTGCTGGGGCTAGGAGGAGCCATTGGGTGGGATGGTACAATGGACGGCTGCAAAACAAAGACAGAGCTTGTCAGAATGAAATACAGACTACCTGCAGCATTAACAGCACATTGGCCACTCTGAACATGTTAACTCTGTGCAGCTACTCGTATTCTAAATACGCCCGTTTTCACCATATTTGGCATGGGATCATTAGGTGTACTCTGATATGCAGAATAATAATCTCAAGCACTCTAAATGCATGACACTGATTCAAATTACATATACCCTCTGTTTTATATTTCTCACAGGACTATATCACCACCCTCCACTGGGACATTAGATGTAAAAAAAAAAAATAAATAAAAAAATTTGATTTCAGGTTCTCATTAACATATATAAAACCAATTTAACATAGTTTCATATGTTATAAAAGAATTAAATATTACAGGTACTAAGAAATGTATTAATTTAGACTGAATATGGGGCCAAATGTATTAACATTACATAACACATTCACTGCTCAACATTAATCTGTTTAAACTAGGTTCAGGGTTTGGTATATAGAGCCTGCATAGTACCATGGCAAACACACCATTAAACATCCTTTTAATCTTTTATTAAAGATACAGAGAAGAAGAAAAAACAGTTAAACCATTTGAAATATGAAGTACTGTATTAAGTAAGGATTTAAATTTTAACAAAATGTTTGTTCCCTTTAATAGTTTTTTTTCTAAAAACTCCAGCTAATTGGGGGAAGAAAGAAGAAGTTAGTTGAGATGAACTGGAGCTGTTGCTGCCGCTAAAGTCCAACCCCATTTCATCTCACGTTGCATCTGGGATTCAGCTGGAGCTGGTAGAGGTGGCCATGTCTTCTGGATCCCTCTTTCTGGGCTGTTCTGATCAGGACACCTCTCAGGATTATGATGAAGATGGCCTGGGCTCCGGCGGGGGGGGCGGTAGGAGAGGTGGCAGCCAGGATGGTGAGTCTCATGCCAGTAGACTCCACATGATCTCTTATTTTCCCCCAAAGTCTCTTTCTTTAAAGATGCCACCAGTTAGGCCTAATATCGGATACATCAATTTTGCTCCATTAATTCCTGGTTTCACGTTTTCCGTTATTCCAAAGCATGATTTTAACACTGTGCTTGATCATATCAGTGGGCCCTTTTTGTTTCGGTTAATCCAGTATTTCTTTCTCCTTTTCATACCTTTTCCCATCAACATTTATTATAAGGTATTGTGACATCTTACCAACTTTCACACTTATTTACAATGAGCTCACAACTGCAGTAAATTTGTACTCCCAATGACAACAGAACTATAGAAGCTAAATATTAAATTTCATAGCAAAAAAAGACAGTTATCTGTTCCGTAACTGGTGTTCTTCAAGATGTGTTGCTCATGTCCATTCCACAGTAGATGTGCACACGCGCCATGTGCACCGGTGCCAGAAGTTTTTCCCTTAGCAGTACCCGTAGGGGGGGAAGCACTGCTGTGACCCCTGGAGTGGCGCCTCTATATTGCGCTATAAGGGGAGCCGTGAGCTCCCCCCACCCTTGGTTCCTTCTTGCCGGACAACTCCGACAGAAGGGAAGGAGGGAGGGATATGGAATAGACACGAGCAACACATCTCGAAGAACACCAGTTACGGAACAGGTAACTCTCTTCTTCTTCGAGTGCTTGCTCATGTGTATTCCACAGTAGGTGATTCCAAGCTATATCTGTGGGAGGTGGATAGGAGTTCATGAGTTCCCGGGACACAGTACTGATCTGCCGAACCCAGCGTCATCCCTAGTTTGGGAGATGATCTCATAGTGTGCAGTGAATGTTTGTACTGAAGACCAGGTGGCAGCCCTACAGATGTCCTGGATAGTGACATGGGCTACACAGGCAGCCGACGAGGCCTGAGCCCTCGCTGAGTGAGCTCTGACGATCAGTGGCGGGGGAACCCCTGCCAGATCATAGCACATGTGTATGCACGAGGTGATCCAGCGAGAAAGACGCTGGGTGGAAATAGGCTGCCCCTTCATATGCTCGGCCGAGGCAACAAAGAGTTGCGAGGATTTACGGAATGGTTTAGTCCGATCCAGGTAGAAGGCCAGTGCCTTGTGCAAATTGAGCGTGTGGAGGTGGCATTCCTCATTGGAGGAATGGGGCTTGGGACAGAGCACGGGAAGGAAGATGTCCTGTTCCATATGGAAGGCAGAGATCACCTTCGGGAGGAATGAAGGGTGTGGGCGAAGTTGGACCGTATCCTTGTGGAAGACCGTATGTGGAGGTTCCGAGGTCAAGGCCCTGAGCTCTGAGACACATCGGGCTGACGTGATTGCTACAAGGAAGGCTACCTTCCAGGATAGGTGAGACCAGGAACATGTGGCCAAGGGTTCAAAGGGAGGCCCCGTGAAGTGGGACAACACTAGGTTTAGGTCCCATTGCAGTACAGGGGATCTAGCATATGGGAAGCGGGAGGTCATAGTATGGGAGAAGACTGAGTGCCCTTGCACCAGTGGGTGGAAGGCCGATACGGCCGTCAAGCGTACTCTGACAGAGGCAGGAGTCAGCCCTTGAGTCCTAAGGGACGGGAGGTACTCAAGGATAAGATGGAGCGGTGTGGACGATGGGGAGACTGTCCACTCTCCCGCCCACCTGGAAAATCTGGACCACCTTGCCAGGTATGTCCAGCGTGTGGACGGCTTCCTACTTTCCAGGAGGACCTGCCTGACTTCCTCAGAACACCTTCTCTCCTCGTCTAGCCACTGAGCAGCCATGCGGTCAGCTGGAGAGTGACCAGATTGTGATGAAGGAGGCGGCCCCCACTCTGGGAGAGGAGGTTTGGGTGAAGCGGCAACCTCCTCGGAGGGGCTGCCAACAGGTCCAGTAGGGTCCCGTACCAGTGTTGATGGGCCAGGCTGGGGCGATAAGGATGAGGCGATAAGGATGATAAGTGCCTTGTCTGTTTCCACTTTTTCTAGAACTTTGCCTGTAAGGGGTAAAGGTGGAAAAGCATAGAAAAGCTGGTCCGACCACGACAGGAGGAAGGCATCTGAGATCACGTCCCTTCCCAACCCCGCCCCCGGAACAAAACCGGGGGCAACGCCAGTTCTGGCGGGTTACGAACAGGTCCACGTAGGGAATTCCCCACTCTCGAAAGAGCCAGTGAGTGATCTCCAAGTGGAGCGACCACTCGTAATGGGGGGAGAAAACCCTGCTGAGGCATCAGCCTGTGTATTGCAGGCGCCCGGTAGGTGGAAAGCCCTCAGGGAGATGTCGTGGACTATACAGAACTCCCATAGGCTCAGGGCTTCCCGGCAGAGGGCCGAGGACTATACCCCATCTTGCCTGTTGATGTAGAACATCGTGGTGGTGTTGTCCGTAAGGACTCTGACCACCTTGCCATGAAGCTGCGTGACGACAGCCACACACGCCAACCGTATCACCCTGAGCTCCCTGACATTTATATGGAGGAACACATCCGAGGTTGACCACATCCTTTGGGTTTTCATGTTCCCTATGTGGGCTCCCCAGCCCAAGTCCGACACATCGGACACCAGGTCTATTGACTGGGCCATCTCCCGGAAAGGAACCCCTTGGACCACATTGCCCAGGGAGGCCCACCATTGAAGGGAGGCAATTACCAGGGTCGGTACCAAGAGGACCTTGTCCAGGCTGTCCCACACCTGGGAGAAGTGGGAAGCTAGCCATAGCTGGAGGGGCCTCATTTGGAGCCTGGCGTGGCGGACCACATATGTGCATGCCACCATGTGTCCCAGGATCTGAACGCACGCCCTTGCTGTTGTCACTGGAAAAGCCGTGACCGAGGTGATAAGACCGTTGAGGGTTTCAAAACTGCCCATTGGGAGAAAAGCTGTGGCCCTTAAGGAGTCCAATAGTGCCCCTATGAATTCTATACGCTGCACCAGGACCAGCGCTGATTTGGTCTCATTTACCAAGAGGCCGAGATTGGCACATGTAGACAGGAGCAGATCCATACGAGCCCTCACCTGAGGCTGTGAGTTGCCCTTGAGAAGCCAATCGTCCAGATATGGGAACATCTGGACCCCTGTTCGTCTGAGGTCGGCCGCCACCACCGCCATACACTTTGTGAATACCCTGGGCACCGTGGATAGGCCAAAAGGGAGAACCGTGAACTGGTAGTGGTTGGGCCCCACCAGGAAATGGAGGAAGTGCCTGTGCCCTTCGAAAACATGGATGTGGAAATACGTGTCCTGAAGGTCCAGGGCCGCGTACCAGTCCCCTGGGTCCAGGGAGGGGATAACAGAAGCCAGGAACACCATGTGGAACTTGGAGCGGACCATAAACCGATTGAGATTCCGCAGATCTAGGATGGGCCTGAGACCCCTTTTCACCTTTGGGATCAGGAAATATCGGGAGTAGAAGCCCCTGCCCTGGAATTCTACTGGCACTCTCTCCACCGCCCCCAGGCGTAGTAATCGTTCCACCTCCTGACCTAGGAGGTGAACGTGCTCTGGGTCCTCTGAGCCCGCCAGGGATGGGGGGTGGTTGCGTGGGGGTGAACTGAACTGCAACATGTAGCCCTTGGAAATGGTGCTGAGGACCCAGTGGTCCAAGGTTATTCGTGACCATTCCCCACGGAAGGCAGACAATCGGCTGCCGAACACAAACTTTATTAGTAGGGGGGGTTCCCATGGCAACTACCCTGGTGTCCCCCTGCAAATAGTCAAAACCGACTCTTTCCCTGCCTCTTGCCCTTAGAGGGCCCAGGCTGTGGGGCAGAGCAGGACTGTCGTTGAGGCCGGCGCTTTTGGTCTCTCGGCCTCTTGTAAGGAGGCTCATATCTGCTCTGTGCAGGGTGAGCCGATGTCTGCAGTTTGGTCTTGTCCTTATCTGGAGGGATGTATAGGCCCAAGGTCTGCAGGGTGGTGCAAGAGTCTTTCATCCCGTGCAGCCTGACGTCTGTCTGTTCGGTGAACAGGGCTTTCGGGCAGGTCCTGCATGAGGGACTGGGCCTCCGCCGAAAGCCGGACAGGAGGAGCCACGACGCCCTGCGCATGGAGATTGCGGAGGCCATCAAGCAAGCCGCTGTATCCACCACGTCTGTCGCTGCCTGCAGGGCAGCTTTGGCTGCCATAGCCCCCTCTTCCACCAATGCCTTAAAGTCCTTCCTATCCCACTCTGGGCGGAGTGGCTTGAACTTTGGCAGGGACTCCCATAAATTAAAATCATAATCGGCTCAATAAAGCCTGATGGTTGGCCACCCTGAGCTGGAAACTCGAAGAGGAGTAAAGTTTTCTACCAAAAGAGTCTAGTCTCTTGGCGTCTTTATTCTTCGGGGTGGGCGCAAGCTGGCCCTGCCGCTCCTGGTGGTTCACAGATTCCATCACCAGAGAGTTAGGTGCTGGGTAAGAGTAGACGTATTCGTGGTTCTTAGCCAGCACGAAATACTTCCTCTCAGCCTTCTTGGAAATCGGGGCCAGAGAGATAGGAGTTAGCCACAAGGCGTTGGAGATGTTGGCTACTCCTTGGTGAAGGGGTAAAGCCACACAGCCCAGCACCGAGGGGGACAGTACATTAAAGAGGGAATTGGACGGGCCCTCCATCTCCTCGGCCTGCACCTGGAGGCTCAACGCCACCCACTTTAGCAGGTCTTGATGTGCCCTGAAGTATTCCTGTGGAGCAGAGGGCGGCGGTGCCGTGATGGTGTCATCTGGTGCAGGAGAGGAGGCCAACACGGGGCTGTGGGCCTCAGCCGGTGCTAGAGGATCAACCCCCAGGTCGGAGTCCGGGCGCGGAGCCAACTCATGACCTGTCGACTTGCCCTCTGCCTAGATAACGAGGCCAATGAGGCCTCGGACGCCCCGGCCACCGAGCAGGTTCCCGCCTGGGTGGGCATCGATGGCCATGGTGCCCATTGACACCATTGTCCCTGCCATGGGGCTCCTTGCCACTGTCCAGGTTGCGGGCCCAGTGGCACTATCTGGTCCGGCTGAGCGGTATGGCCCAGCGAGGGGCAGCTGGATGCCGAGGCCGAGGCCACCACCGACCGAACGGTACCATAAGAGCGGTGGGAGCGGCAGTGCCTACAATGCCGTCTTCCACGGGACTGGGACCTCGACGTTGAGGACTGGTACCCGCTGGAAGTACTGTTCCGAGACTCGCTTCTGCGCCTGGAGCTACGGTGCTGCACGGCAGGAGCCCTGTCTGCGACACCTGACAGAGCGGGAGCTCGTGTGGGAGCGTCAACGTCAGTCGCGCCGAGACCGGCTACGAGAGCTGCGTCGTGAAGAGGAGCGCCTTCAATACCTATCTCGGTGCCTGCAGCTGCAGCTGCATGGGGTGGAGGGACCCGGAGACTCCTGCCCAGACGGAACCCTGGTTGGCGTCGAGGGTGGTGGACGTGAGCTGCGAGTAGACCGGTTGCTGCGCGAGAGCTATGCTGTGCTGGGGACGCCTGTTGCGCGCCCAGCGGCGGTTTGCCACCGGCGGCACCCCGGGCACCAGCAAGCTCAGAATGTCTCGTGCAGCCTGTAGAGTCTCCGGCGTCGATGATATTCTGACCGCGGGAGAGGTGCGTGTCAGCGCTGCTGGACTACTCCGCTCAGCACAAGTCAGAGGTTTCGAGCCCAGGGAGAACCGAGGGCTACCCAACACGGGACCAGCCTCTCCCCCTTCCTTCTCTCAGCGCCGCTGCAAAGTCGAGCTCTTCCTTTGTTTCTTGGAAGGGGAACGGTGCCGACTGGTGGAGGGGGCTCCGCTGTGCACCACGAGTTACTAACAACTAGCTAAAGATACCACTAAGATCAACGGGAAAGGCTGCAGCAATGCTGGAGCAAGAAGTTCTGACACACTTTCACTGGCAGCAAGAAGGAACTGAGGGTGGGGGAGGGAGCTCATGGCTCCCCTTATAGCGCGATATAGAGGCGCCACTCCAGGGGTCACAGCAGTGCTCCCCCTATGGGTACTGCTAAGGGAAAAACTTACAGCACTGATGCACGTGGCGCGCACACACACCTACTGTGGAATACACAGGAGCAAGCACTCGAAGAAGTCCTCCTTTATCACTGGTGCCTCTGCGTACCTTACAAAGATTGATTTATCCTCACAACTCCCCTGTATAGTAGGGAAGTATTTTTATTATGTCACTATTTTACAGACAGAGAACAAAGGTTACAGGCCAGATTTTTAAAAGTATCTAAGCACCTGAAGATGCAGGTAGGTACCGAGTGCAATTTTCAGGAGTGCCTATGTGACTAATTCATCTGTGACTAAATCACTGAGTGATTTCAGTGTTTTTGAAATACTTCGAGAATCTCAGGTAAAGGGCTCATATAAATCCAAATTATTAAAGTTTCAGCGGGAGTTACGAACCAAGGCATGGTGAAATCCCACTAGGCACCTCTCAGCATCTTTAGGCATTTAAATAATTTTTAATAAACTGACCCTAAGTGACCATTTTACAATCCTACAGAAAGTTTGTGGCTGAGCTGGGAAATGATCTCAGAACTTCCGAATCCTAATCCTGTGCCTTAACCACAGCACAACATGACACACTATAACAAGAAAGTTTTTTGTATGGAAATTCCTATATGATGTAATTAAAGAGCATTTTAATGTATATGCATGAACATAGGGACAGAGCTAAGGTTACGTAGGTAAATTCCATAAATTGCAAGGTTTACACTAGTAGTGTGTGTCCACAGGGCAGAGCCCCTTTCCTGCAAAACTTCAGAGCTCCACAGCTGGGGAAGGTAGGAGTAAAGAGTCACAATGGATTAGGATGGAAGACAAGGTGAAAAAAAGTGAATTCTAATATAGATTTGGACACTTAGGACACGAAAAGAGTGAAACTATTCAGGAATCATTGTGGGGTGCAGCAGGAAAGGCATGCTGTCGTGAGCCAGAGAACTATATCAGATATAAGTATACCTTTGTAGCTAATCATAATTGTGTTTCTATTTTTTTTGTGTTTTCTTGGGAGTGTTTTGTAATCTCTTTCAATTCAGGATATTAAGAAGGTTTATTATACAGTAACAATAACATTTAGTTGCAACATCCAGTTTAACACCATAAAATTAGGTTTGAAATGCAGAAACATGACTTTTGGGCAACATCAATACCCAACTGAAATGTTATGTAATGCTTTGAGCTCTCATGCATGCTCAACTGCTAAAAAACTTCAAATTTAAATCTCAAAGGATTATTTTAAATATGAAAAAAATCTGTCCCTAGAGCATTTTTTTTTGCAATTTTATAATTCATAAGCAGTCACTGTAGAAAACTTTTTATAAAATATCAAATCTCTTTCGAAAGATTTACATTTTGATCTCAAGCCTTGACCCAGAGTTTTGTCCAGGCATGATTCAAAATGGGATAGAAATTAAACTCTCCCTTTAAATTTGTAACAAAAACACGGAGGGATTCTTAACCGTAGCAGCACGATAGGTGCAGTTAGAGCATACTGCTTCCACTAACGCAAAGCAACTATTTTTAGGGTTGTAAGCTATGCACAAAGCAGTTAACTTCAAAACCTTTTCATACTGCACTAAAAGCTAGGTTTGCATAATGCTATTCCCTTCCCTAAATGGGTCTCTTTTGAAAGGTACACTAATGTGTAAGCTGACGAAAGATACAATTGTTCTGTTTAAAGTTTTACAGACAACTGCTTTCCTCATATTATATTAGACACACACGTACAACTTCCACTGAAATCAGTCACACCCATGCATATATGTATAAGGCCAAAATCTGGCTCTCAGATGGTAATTATAATATACACATATAGCAAACAGAAACTATTTTCAGTGCTTCGATGCTTTTTTTTTGTGCACTTTGTATACAATTTGGATCATAAAATCTTCTTATACTATGAAGAGCGTAAACACTATAACAGGGGTGGCCAAACCAGGCTCTTTTACAGTTAAAGTGCAGCTTGCAGAGCCCCGTACACCCCCCCCTCCATTCTCGACCTACCAGGGTGGGGGGAGCTTGGGACCTCTGCCTTGTAGCAGGGTGATGGAGTAGGGGCTTCTGCCCAGCGGAGGGGGGGGGAATCTCAGGGTTTCAGCCCCGCAGGGCATGCCTGTTGGGGCTTGAGCAGAAGCAGGGCTGAAGCCCAAGTCCTGGCAGGTACCTCCCATGGGGCTGAAGTCCCATCAGGTGTGTCCCAGCACTCAAAATTCGAAAGATTGTCATATGCGGCTCAGAGGTTCAGTAAGTTTGGCCACCCCAGCACTATAAACTGGGTTTGGGGAAAATAAATAAATAAATAAATAAAAAGCTCACTTCTAGTCTGTGGCAAGTGGAGAGTGAGTTTTTCCTCCTGAGTGCAGGGGGAAAGTCCCAAGACACATACTTACGAGGAATTTAAGCTTTTTCTTAAATATGAAATTGCTTCTAGTCCTAATGATTACATTCAAATAGGAAGTGAATGTAAGCCTATGCAGTGTTGTGTTCCTAAAGCTACAGACAGCTTTCAGTGCCTGCTAGCTTTTCATAACTTTACCAACCTCAAAATGCTTTACAATTACAGATGTTCAAAAGAGTGACTTAGAAACACACAATCACTGGATTAAAGGGACAGTGGCATCTTAAAACCATATACTGTAAGCAAATTTCTTTACCTATTTTATTTGTAACACTGTTATATTAAGAATGAAATAACCAAAAAAGTAAAATTCATTTGCTACTATTTATACTCTTTACTTACTTCCTAACTACTCTTAGCATGTACAATGAGAAATCAATTATGCTAGTTTCACTTTTGTTTGCTGCTAGTTTTACTTTCAAATTCTTATTGTTGCATAGCTTGGCTTTGAAACACCGTTGGGAAATGTATTTGCTTAATAGCAGTTTTTATGAACAATAATTGCAAATGTTTCGATTGGTTTTAGGTTTTATAAAAGCTTATTTTACAAAACAAATTCTGCTCCAAATTAAAATGGAGTCTCTTTAAGAGCAGCAGTTGATCTAGTGATATGAACTTAAACATTTTGCAATGTGATTTTTAAACTGGAATCTACAAGGCAACACATTAATTAGTTGAACATTTTTCCTATTAAAATGAACTACAGAATCTTAAAATTAACGCTAAATCAGTGTAAATGATGAATAAAGCTGAACAGATCGTCTTTGCTGTGTAGTGACAATACTTCTTTTCATTATAAATGTCATCCCCAGTCCACACTGGTTTACCATTTCCTTCCTACTACTCATTCCCAGAACTAATCAGCGATTAGACTTTCCCCCAGGAGCTTCCTCTATATCCCCTTCAGCACAGACTGACTCACCTTCTACGTAAAATAGGTCACTCTATTGCTATACTGTGCCTCCCTGTTCCACTGGTAAGAATCTTCAAAGCCCTCAGCTGGCCTCACTCAGAGACCCTATTGCTAATCCCTCACAACCTCATCCTGAGAGCAGTGATCAATGGAGAAGTTAAAGGTAATGGTCACTAAAGTGAAATTTTCAAAGGCTGAGCATTCCCAGTGGAAGGCCCTCATCTGAGGAAAGCAAAGCCTTTGCTCCTCTTATGGGATGTGAAATGTCATCCTTTTTGGCACAGGCAGTCCCTCTGTAACAGCAGAATTGCCTGTCAGCTTTTCCTTTGGATATAAAAGACAAACAACAGGAATAATCAGAGAATCATAGATGTGTACAACAGGAAGGGACCTCAAGAGATCTTCTAGTCCAGTCTCCTGCACTCAAGACAGGACTAAGTATTATCTAGACCATCCCTGACAGGTGTTTGTCTAACCTGCTCTTAAAAACCTCCAATGATGGAGATTCCACAACCACCCTAGGCAATTTATTGCAGTGTTTAACCACCCTGTCAGTTAGGAAGTTTTTCCTAATGTCCAACCTAAACCTCCCTTGCTGCAATTTAAGTCCATTGCTTCTTGTCCTATCCTCAGAGGTCAACAAGAACAATTTTTCTCCCTCCTCTTTTTAACAACCTTATAACCTTATGTAATCCCGAATAAGAAAGCAGCACAAAGTGATGGGAGTGTATGGTCATCTAGGACTGAACCATTCTTTCCTTAATTTCATATACTAGATACTACAGTGGTGGGTGCATTAGAAATTTATAGATAAACTTATCTGTATTTGAGGACTTGGGTCACAGCCATCACCATTCCAGCGAAGGAGAAGTGTGCTTTTTCACAATCAAAGGGAAAGGTTGCTGTTTGGTGCTTCAAGATATTCCTTTGACCCAGAAGTCCAGCAGACTGCCCTTTAGTGCTCCCAGTCTCCAACTGCCCAGGGAAACTCAAACAAGGGGACTTGAACCTGAATATCCCGCATGCTGACACAGAGAGCTACTCCTGTCTCAGCCATCTACAGCTCTCTAATTTAATTCAGACTATAAAAGCATGTTTATGGAGTTGAATATCGTGTGAGTATTTAATTATATTTTACTGTTTAACTGATATGCTCCATGCAGGGTGGAGGGGGGAGAAGATCACATTTTTAATAGAAGTCTTTTTTATGTTATTTAATTGAAGTACAGATTGTAAGTTACTTACAGCACGCACAAAGTGCCTATTTTAGTCTAAAATGCCACTTGGGTGGTTCTAGAGAATCTTGCCATTGGCATTCAGCTAGTCAAGGAATTACATATGAAGTACCTACCACTTAATCCACTTAAAATATCGGGCTGATGAAAGGTAGGTAGGTTGAGATAATATACAAATTGGTATTGATGCAAAATTACTGAACTGTGTGTGTGTGTGCGCGTGTACGCAGATGGGTGGGGTGAATCTAAATAAATGATAACATTACTCCTGAAAGGTTCTGGATAGGTATTAAACTACAGAATGAAATCCTTTGTCCACAGTTTAGGTAAAGCTTCACATGCACAAAGACGCCTTGGACCCAGGGAAATAGAACGTGTAATATCCAGTGAAGTGTTAAGTTATTATCCTTTACTGAAAAGTAATCAATGAGCTAACAGGAGGAGGTTGGGAATAGGATACATGTTCTGTGCTAAAAATACATGCCAAAGAGAAATTAGTCTGACTTCTCTCTGATGAAGACAGTTGACTCTCCCACTTCCTTTTTATCAGCAAACACTGAACCTGGGCCATTGCCTTCCAAGGTGCTCCTTATCCCAACAAACTGATGTCTGTAGTGAGGATTTCACTGGAAGAGTCCCACAGGCTTCCCTTTAATTATTTTCCATCTTTCAACCACCCTCTCTGATGCAATATGACAGATTGAGCAAAGGTGGTGATTTCTGGAAGTCTTTGGAGTCCAGCGTCCAATGAGCAAAAAGAATACCCAATGGATGACACAGAAGGATCTGCGGTTGCAGTCTGCATCTTCTGTCCTGAGGCAGGCTCTCTGGCCCTCTCTGCAGTCTGTCAGCTCTCCTACACAGAGTCAGAGAGCCAGCTGCTTTCTAAGCACTTCCAGTACCCAACTCAATAGAGAGAGTTTCAGGAAGCTGGGTCCTCTGGATCCTCTCACAGTCGAGAAAGTCATCAGGCTTACATGGCCCCTTCCGTACCCACAACCTATCAACCTTCTAAACTCTTGTGGGGAGCAGAAAGACCCTGCAGCGGAGGGGAGAGTGGTACCTGCTTTATCTGTGAGGCTTACATATCTTCCTAGGTCTCTCAGACTTACTCCTTTCTCCCCTTTCACATGGGACTATGGGCCTGACATCTGGGCGACTCTCAGTGCCAAAGAGATAGCTGCAAACCAGTGTATGTCTGGAAATCCCCATGGACATTCAAAGCCTGCTCCATTATTTCCTTTGTTCAGACCTCTCTCTTCAGCTGGCAAGGGTATTGATGCTCCAGAGCCTGGAAACAGAAACAAGTGCATTCTGGGAGCAGGCAAGTCCCTTCCATGCAGGGATCAACATCACACAAAATCTCTGCATTATTATTAAATACTATCAAACTGGGTGTGGGGACCAGTGCAAGCAGCAAAAGGTAAAGGGAGCCATTTACAGTTGGGCTGATTTGAAAGCATGTCTAAAATTTGAATGGAAGCAGAGGACCTTCTTCCCTTGAGGACCTTGCTCCTGGATCTGCCTGTTCTCCCCAAGAAGTGTTTCTGAAAGCTTCATTGACTGGCTCCTTTGATCAGTACCAGTGGAGGTGCACATTCCTGCCACTTGTCTCTGAGACCCAGGACTACCAACACTAAAACATACAAGCTATCGCCAGAAGAGAGCAGGCAGAGGAAAAAAGAGCTGAGCTAATTCCCCTGCTCCTTTGCAGTAGCTATCAGAGACTTTCCGCAACAACTCTCCTGCTCATGGCTGGTGACAGCCTTTACCTTACCCATCCTTTCTGCCTCTCAACTCCCTGGAGGAGGCTCTGAAGTTTCTGCTATCTAGATCAGAACAGCACCTTGCACCAGCCAGGCAACTGAGGCATGACATGGCAATTTAAATAATTTAAAACTAAACTAAATTTACGCCCAAAGTTAATTCACATTTTACTCTCTAGGGCCTCAGTGGGCTTCTTGATGAGATCCATGAATGCAGCATTACCACGGGTAACCTAGGGGAGTTAGTCAGGAGGAAACCAGGGAAGGTCAAGAAGTTCAAGAGCCTGAAGGAAGATGAGAGCTTTCTGCTAGGAACTGTGAGCTGCTGGGACAGATGATATCTGTGTGCTTTTGTGGTTAACCCTTCATTGAATACAAAGATATGGAGAACTTGTTGCCAAGGAATCAAGCTGTGGTTACAACAAAAAACAAGCAAAAGGTCTTTGGAGCAATTTTATTTAATTAAATGTTAATAAGTTTATACAGGAGCTATAAGCTCGGAGCACAATATTGAATGCAAATAATAAAGCATGAGCTTTACTTTATACAACAGCTAGGGAATGTATTCCATTTGTTGGTGTAAATTAGAATCAGGGAATGCAATATTACAATGTTTTCCATCACTGGAAATTTTAAAATAAAGATTGGGTGTTTTTCCGAAAGATACGCTGTACTTCTAACATGAACTTCAGGAAAGTCCCATGGCCTGAAACATGCAGGAGGTCAGACTAAATGATACAATGGTCCCTTCTGGCTTATCCTCTGAGATTGTCCTCCACAACTCCCTTGTATGTGCTTCTGACGCATCAGCCCAGATGTAGATGACAAAAACCAGCCTATATGAAATACAGTTTCAGGCATTTATTCTACCTCATGGAAAATTATCCAAAACTCCAATACATAAAAATAACATCCAGCTACATCAGAGCTGGCATGTTCAGAATTTTCTTATAGTTTCACTTCTCTGCAAGTCAGCAAATATCTGATTGTTGTGAAATACCCTGTATGAAACTGATGCTCTCCTGACAGACATTAAGATGTCCATTAAATACTGTTTTCAAAACTTCAGCTCTCCCTACCAACACAGATGCCAACCAAGCAATCACAAGTTATCTCAAGAAAAAAGAGTGCAGCTCAGCTTTCATAGGGGGCATTAACTATCCCTTTGGAGGCTGCAAAAACACAGGCACCCCCGGTATTCAACTGACCAGCAAGCTCCAGCATTGGGGTTCTATGAGTTAACCTAAGTTAACACTTGAGTACAGGTACAGCATGAATTCACACTCTGCTCTTACCTTCTCAGGGTACTAGGCATCATTTTGCTTTGAAGTCTGCTGTTTGCCTCAGTTACACATTTGTGTATATCTCAAAAGGCCAAAAAGACCCATATCCCAATAAACAGCTTTTAGGATTATGGGCACCTTTTAAATATAGGCGCACTGTACTGAGATTTGGACACCATAAACTCACTTAAATTTATTCAGAGACCTGCCCAATGCCTTTTTGTTTTGAATAATGGTACCAGTGTAAAATAGTAGACTAGTAAATTTTCTCCAAAAAACTATTTTTAGAAGAAAAATGGTTTTGTGAAAACAAAAGTTTCTGCAGCAAGTGTCCTTTTAATAAACCTCCCCCCGGCCCGCCCACAAAAAAACCTTCAGTTTTCAGCTGTTGAAAACTTGTAAAAAAGAATTCTGACAAAAAATAAAACCTTTCTCCATTTTCATCTAAAGTTTTCAAGAGATCAGAAACACTTCACAAACAGCTCTAGTAAATAGTCTCTCTTTCCTACCCCAACTCCACAGAGTTGTTCCATCGGGAAAATTGATAAACACTGGAAATGTTGATTTCAGCTTGTTTGATGCTTGCACTGAATATCATGTGTAATGGGGATTAGATGCTGCTAATAACCACATTTTACCAATTAATGCTATATTTCTGTTACAAATTCTATATCCTGTTAAAATACAAACTAAAAATTATAAAAATGTTAATCGTTAGATGAAATGCAAGATTAAGTATTTTTTCAACAACTGGGATTGGTTGTTGTTTTTTTTTTTTTAAACTAAAATGTTGTGTTCCTGTTCATTTTGCAATATCCTGGCATTCCCCTCTTCCCTTTAGACAGTAATTACAGGACACAAATATTAAGCCATGTAAGATATCTGTCGGAAGAAGCATCTGCTTTTTTGGCAAACTCCATAGCGTTGGTAGCACTGGAACTGTTGCTAAATTGTTTGTCACAGGGGTTAGACCACAGATGCGTTTTCTGGCTGACATGAGAGCTGGCATGTCATTTTCTATTTATTCAATATATATATATTTTAAACACTGAAGAACTAGTGCACATCTGTGTATATGGGAATCCAGTCCTATTAAAAACACCTTGTACATGATTGTAAGTCTGCTGTGCCTGCTGCTTATTACACTTAGCATAACTGTCTCACTGTTACTATGTGCACACCACCAACCCAATCTTAAAATTAGTATGTAATCTCTTTGGAGAAGGCCCAACTTTTTGTTATTTACGTGTCCTGTACCTAACACATAGCCTCCCCGCCCCTTCCTCATTCCTGAGCAAAGCCTTTAGGCACTACAAATAATTATTACATGATGGTTTAAAAGGAGGTGGTACATTGCTATGACTGTCTCAGTCTACATAACTCATTTGGCTACTGTCTATGAATTAAGTATTAATTCCATACACTTTCTGTTGCTTGCACATGCAGTTTTGTATTTAAGCTTCATAAATACAACCTTACACATGGTAAGTCACGGTCACTCTAAAATCAGTACTTACGCCATTCACTTATTTTACATTATGTGTAATTTTGGATATATTTCCAAACAGCACATGGTTCTAGCTATTTCCAGCATTTACAAAAATAGCTATGTTGGCATGTCCCCGTCACATAAATGCAGTGTATACCAACTGCAGGAGCTTTTCTTATCTGTGTAGGAATACACCTTCCTAGCTACGTTGACAGAAGCACTCTTCCAGCAGCTTAGCTGTGTCTACACTGGGGATTTTGTTGGCATAGCTGTGTCTGTCAGGAGAATGGGTTTTTTTCAGACCCTTGACCAACATAGCTATGCCAATATAAGGTTTTAGTGTAGATCAAGCCTCAGAAACTGAATAAGACTTAGAGACTAATTACCGCACAGCTGCTAACAGGCAATGTCAAATATTGGCTGATAACTTAAAATACTCTACTCACAAACATAGTAATTGCCATTTGTAAGAGGCCAATGGGTCACCTAATCTACCACCCTGTTCTGGTACCAGAATCTCCCCATACCAAGAGTGAGTAGTCAGGTCTCATCCATAGGGGGTGGGGGGACATGCAGGGGAAACATTTCCTCACCCCAAGCCACTGAACCCCAATGGAGCTGTTCTAAAGCCACTGCTTCAACCTCTGCAGATGCTACAACCTCCATCCTCAGTGTGTTCAATGGGTGCATCAACTATCCATATTTTGTATAGCAGAGGATATACCAGCCCTACTCCTGCCTTTTCCTGGCCTGCTCCTTCCCCCTGAATGGAAACACAGGGGGAGCCTATGTGCAGCTGGGCTGTGACTGGGCTCCCAAATCTTGATCTTCACCTAACAGAGCTGCACCGATTCCTCTGTGGAAGAGGAGGAACCAACAGTTGGCTGTTTCAGAGGAAAGCATGAAATGCACACAAAGAGCCTAGTTATGTGAGTTTGCATCATGGAGGTTGGAAGTTAGGAAGGGAATGTTCTTTTTGTCCCCAGCTGAATATATATTATTTAGCACTAGGCTAGAATATACACTGAAGTATCTATCATCTTTGTAATTTATCCCGTCTAGCATAATAGCAAATACTATTCCTCGTTGAAACATTTAGTCTATTTTGAAATCTCAGCCCTGGTCTACACTAGGACTTTAGGTCAAATTTAGCAGCATTAAATCAATGTAAACTTGCACCCATCCACATGATGAAGCCCTTTTTTTTGACTTAAAGGGCTCTTAAAATCAATTTCCTTACTCCACCCCTGACAAGTGGATTAGCGCTTAAATCGGCCTTGCCGGGTCGAATTTGGGGTACTGTGGACACAATTCGACGGTATTGGCCTCCGGGAGCTATCCCAGAGTGCTCCATTGTGACCGCTCTGGACAGCACTCTCAACTCAGATGCACTGGTCAGGTAGACAGGAAAAGGCCCGCGAACTTTTGAATCTCATTTCCTGTTTAGCCAGCGTGGCAAGCTGCAGGTGACCATGCAGAGCTCATCAGCAGAGGTGACCATTATGGAGTCCCAGAATCGCAAAAGAGCTCCATTATGGACTGAACAGGAGGTACGGGATTGGATCGCTGTATGCGGAGAGGAATCCGTGCTATCAGAACTCCGTTCCAGTTATCGAAATGCCAAAACCTTTGTAAAAATCTCCCAGGGCATGAAGGACAGAAGACATAACAGGGACCCGAAGCAGTGCCAAGTGAAACTTAAGGAGCTGAGGCAAGCCTACCAGAAAACCAGAGAGGCAAACAGCCGCTCCGGGTCAGAGCCCCAAACATGCTGCTTCTATGATGAGCTGCATGCCATTTTAGGGGGTTCAGCCACCACTACCCCAGCCGTGTTGTTTGACTTCTTCAATGGAGATGAAGGCAACACGGAAGCAGGTTTTGGGGATGAAGAAGATGATGAGGAGGAGGTTGTAGATAGCGCACAGTAAGCAAGCGGAGAAACTGGTTTTCCCGACAGCCAGGAACTGTTTCTCACCCTGGACCTGGAGCCAGTACCCCCCGAACCCACCCAAGGCTGCCTCCTGGACCCGGCAGGCGGAGAAGGGACCTCCGGTGAGTGTACCTTTTAAAATACTATACACGGTTTAAAAGCAAGCATGTGAAAGGATTAATTTGCCATGGCATTCGCGGCTCTCCTGGATGTACTCCCAAAGCCTTTGCAAAAGGTTTCTGGGGAGGACAGCCTTATTGCATCCTCCATGGTAGGACACTTTACCACTCCAGGCCAGTAGCATGTACTCGGGAATCATTGTACAACAAAGCATTGCAGTGTATGTTTTCTGGCGTTCAAACAACATCCGTTCTTTATCTCTCTGTGTTATCCTCAGGAGAGTGAGATATCATTCAAGGTCACCTGGTTGAAATAGGGTGCTTTTCTTCAGGGGACACTCAGAGGTGCCTGTTCCTGCTGGGCTGTTTGCCTGTGACTGAACAGAAATGTTCCCCGTTGTTAGCCACGGGGAGGGGGGAGGGTTGAGGGGGTAGCCACGCGATGGGGGGAGGCAAAATGTGACCTTGTAACGAAAGCACATGTGCTATGTATGTAATGTTAACAGCAAGGTTTACCCTGAAAGAGTGTAGCCATTGTTTTATAAAATGTGTCTTTTTAAATACCGCTGTTCCTTTTTTTTTCTCCACCAGCTGCATGTGTTTCAATGATCACAGGATCTTCTTCTTCCCAGAGGCTAGTGAAGATTAGAAAGAAAAAAAAACCCACTCGTGATGAAATGTTCTCTGAGCTCATGCTGTCCTCCCACACTGACAGAGCACAGACGAATGCATGGAGGCAAATAATGTCAGAGTGCAGGAAAGCACAAAATGACCGGGAAGAGAAGTGGCAGGCTGAAAAGAGTAAGTGGCGGGCTGAAGACAGGGCTGAAGCTCAAATGTGGCGGCAGTGTGATGAGAGGAGGCAGGATTCAATGCTGAGGCTGCTGGAGGATCAAACCAATAGGTTCCAGTGTATGGTTGAGCTGCAGCAAAGGCAGCTGGAGCACAGACTGCTGCTACAGCCCCTGTGTAACCAACCACCATCCTCCCCAAGTTCCATAGCCTCCTCACCCAGACGCCCAAGAACGTGGTGGGGGGGCCTCCGGCCAACCAGCCACTCCACCACAGAGGACTGCCCAAAAAACAGAAGGCTGGCATTCAATAAATTTTAAAGTTGTAAACTTTTAAAGTGCTGTGTGGCATTTTCCTTCCCTCCTCCACCACCTCTCCTGGGCTACCTTGGTAGTCATCCCCCTATTTGTGTGATGAATTAATAAAGAATGCATGAATGTGAAGCAACAATGACTTTATTGCCTTTGCAAGCGGTGATCGAAGGGAGGAGGGGAGGGTGGTTAGCTCACAGGGAAGTAGAGTGAACCAAGGGGCGGGGGATTTCATCAAGGAGAAACAAACAGAACTTTCACACCATAGCCTATCCAGTCATTAAACTGGTTTCCAAAGCTTCTCTGATGCGCACTGCGCCCTCCTGTGCATAACCAGCGGCCAGGAAATTTGCCTCAACCTCCCACCCCGCCATAAACGTCTCCCCCTTACTCTCACAGATATTGTGAAGCGCACAGCAAGCAGTAATAACAGTGGGAATATTGGTTTCGCTGAGGTCTAAGCGAGTCAGTAAACTGCATCAGTGCGCCTTTAAATGTCCAAATGCACATTCTACCACTATTCTGCACTTGCTCAGCCTGTAGTTGAACAGCTCCTGACTACTGTCCAGGCTGCCTGTGTACAGCTTCATGAGCCATGGCATTAAGGGGTAGGCTGGGTCCCCAAGGATAACTATAGGCATTTCAACATCCCCAACAGTTATTTTCTGGTCTGGGAATAAAGTCCCTTACTGCAGCTTTTGAAACAGACCAGAGTTCCTGAAGATGCGAGCGTCATGTACCTTGCCCAGCCATCCCACGTTGATGTTGGTGAAACGTCCCTTGTGATCCACCAGAGCTTGCAGCACTATTGAAAAGAACCCCTTGCAGTTTATGTACTCGCCGGCTTGATGCTCTGGTGCCAAGATAGGGATATGAGTTCCGTCTATGGCCCCACCACAGTTAGGGAATCCCACTGCAGCAAAGCCATCCACTATGACCCGCACATTTCCCAGGGTCACTACCCTTGATATCAGCAGATCTTTGATTGCGTTGGCTACTTGCATCACAGCAGCCCCCACAGTAGATTTGCCCACTCCAAATTGATTCCCAACTGACCGGTAGCTGTCTGGCGTTACAAGCTTCCACAGAGCTATCGCCACTCGCTTCTCAACTGTGAGGGCTGCTCTCATCTTGGTATTCATGTGCTTCAGGGCAGGGGAAAGCAAGTCACAAAGTTCCATGAAAGTGCCCTTACGCATGCGAAACTTTCGCAGCCACTGGGAATCGTCCCAGACCTGCAACACTATGCGGTCCCACCAGTCTGTGCTTGTTTCCCGAGCCCAGAATCGGCGTTCCACCGCATGAACCTGCCCCATTAGCACCATGATGCATGCATTGGCAGGGCCCATGCTTTCAGAGAAATCTGTGTCCATGTCCTGATCACTCACGTGACCGCGCTGACGTCGCCTCCTCGCCCGGTATCGCTCTGCCAGGTTCTGGTGCTGCATCTACTGCTGGATAATGCGTGTGGTGTTTAATGTACTCCTAATTGCCAAAGTGAGCTGAGCGGCCTCCATGCTTGCCTTGGTATGGCGTCCACACAGAAAAAAGGCGCGGAACGATTGTCTGCCGTTGCTCTGACGGAGGGAGGGGCGACTGATGACATGGCTTACTGGGTTGGCTTACAGGGAATTAAAATCAACAAAGGGGGTGGCTTTACATGAAGGAGTATTTCAGGCAGGACTTCACGGAGGGTTCCAATAAGAAATGGTGCACCTAAGTAATTGTTCTTATTGGAACAAGCAGGTTGGTCTGGCCTCTGATTGATACATGGCTAGATTTACCTCACTGCACCTTCTCTGTGAGTGACTGCAGTGTGACCTAGAGGAATAAGTCCCCTAGACGGGGGGAGTGAGGGGCGAAGCAAATGAATACAAAACAAATCTAGTCTATTTCTTGTTTTGATCCACTCCATCTATCTTTTACATCTTTGGCTGGCAGAAGACGGTGCAGAAGGACTGCAAGCCATCCACATCTCATGGCTGCTCGGCAGAAGATGGTACAAAAGGACTGCTAGCCATCCTCATTTCTTGCCTGCCTGGCAGAAGATGGTACAATAGGACTGCTAGCAATCCGTATCACCTGCCTGCTCACCATAAGATGATTCAATAGGACTGACTGCAGGACTAAAGAGAATGACCTGGTCAAGTCACTCCAAATTTAGTCCCTGCGCCCACGTCTCCCCAGCCGCTCCTGATCGACCTCACAGAGGCGACCAGGAGCACCTCGGACATGACGATGATGGCTACCAGTCCTACTGTACCGTCTGCTGCCACAAGGCAATGGCTTGATGCTGCTGTGTAGCAATGCAGTACCACGTCTGCCAGCACCCAGGAGACATACGGTGACGGTTACCTGAGCGGGCTCCATGCTTGCCGTGGTATGGTGTCTGCACAGGTAACTCAAGAAAAAAGGCGCGAAACAATTGTCTGCTGCTGCTTTCACGGAGGGAGGGAGGGAAGGAAGGGGGCCTGATGATATGTACCCAGAACCACCCGCGACAATGTTTTCGCCCCATCAGGCATTGGGATCTCAACCCAGAATTCCAATGGGCAGCAGAGACTGCGGGAACTGTGGGATAGCTACCCACAGTGCAACACTCCAGAAGTTGACGCTTGCCTCGGTACTGTGGAAGCACTCCGCCGAGTTTATGCACTTAATGCACTTAGAGCATTTTCTGTGGGGACACACACACTCGAATATATAAAAACGATTTCTAAAAAACCGACTTCTATAAATTCGACCTAATTTCGTAGTGTTGACATACCCTGAGAGCCTGTCTATTCTGGGGATATTCATATCGCTGTAGGCCCACTCCTCTTGAGTAGATGTGGTGCACCAACACAACATAAGGCTTGAAGCAGCACTGCTTACTCTGATTGATGTGGGGCCCTCTACCCTGGAGTCTGAGTCTCAGTTGCTCTGTACCTCATGCTGTCATTTACACCCATGCAAGAAGAGCTAACTGGGTGCAAAATGCTACCAAATCAGAATGGTAGTACTGTATCTTACACAACCTTGCACTAGAGTGAATGACCACACTAGGTGCAGACAATAGAGAATCATGTGCTTCGGTTCTCACTGTGAAGCTACGCAAGTACAAATATTTCCTTGTTATACTTTTGCCGTGGCAGTGAGTTGTGCAGATTATGTTGAGCAAAAGGTTGTATAATTAGTTTTGAATTGCTTGCTTTTTAATTTCAACACTCATTTGCCTCTGTATTATGCAACATGATAAAAATAGAGCTGCTACCATTTATTATAGGAATAAGTCACAACAGGATGTGCATTATTTTATTAGGAGGCTACTGGTGCATGGCTCAAATTCATCTACCAGAGAAGTGCACCAGTAGCCTACTAATGCACATGCAAGAGTGCATAACTGCTAGCAAAGTTTGGCTTGTTCATTTTCCTTTATTTAAAAAAACAAAACAAAACTGTTTTGATTCATGTTTATGTATACCTATGCTTCCACCACAAAAAGTAGCTCCTCACTAAGGGAAAGTAGTAGGGAAAAGGCTATACATAGAATTTCTCTACAGTTTTGAGATTATACATATTAATTTTACCAACACTCTTCTCTCTTTGTAAGGACCTTGACTATTTATTTATTCAGACCCCTTCTCCTAATTCCCTTTCCCCAGAAGCTCAGCTGGCCAAGCAGCTGTAGTTTGTGTCCCAGGAGTAAATTCAATTCACTTTCTTCTATGAAAACCATTTTGTAATAGCAAATAGCTTCCAACTTCGCCTTTACACTTGAAGAAGAGATAAAAGTGGGTGAAAGGGCAATAAACTGCTGTTGAAATGGTAGTTTGGGCCTTCAATGGAAAGAAATGGGACTTCAAACCTGTCACTATTTTCTCCTTCAGCCCCTTCACACCTAACACCCTTTCCATACCATATACTCCCCCAATCAATGTTGCCCCATTCATCCATCTCATATAACGGGTGCAGACATTTGAGAGACCAGGCCCCAGCTGTGCATCATTGGGAGCGGGTGTAGGTCTGTGATATCACCAGAAGAGACCAGCCAGGCATACTTGAAAGCTATATGCTGGTACTGCATATTCCTGATCCTTCTATGCATCTCCTTTCCAATTTGCTATAAGTATACAGAAGTATATGGAGCTGTTTCAATAATGTTTTCCATAAACAATCAGCAGCTCTTTAAGGATGAATTAAGACACTTCTCTAACAATTTAAAAACCAACTACCAGGACCTTAATTTGAAAACCAAACCACATTTGTTTAAGGTTGTTAAGATTTAAAAAGAACACTAGTGGTGTAGTTTAAATACACTTCATAGATATGATTCTCCATTGTCTTGCATCTTGTTTAGTTATTTACATCTGTACAAAGTGAGCACAAAATAGGTATACAATACTGTCAAATCAGTTTTACATCTGTTTTTCACGTGTAAATGACTACACAGGGTGATAGACAATAGAGAATAAACCCCAGGTATCATAGAATCATAGAATATCAGGGTTGGAAGGGACTTCAGGAGGTCATCTAGTCCAACCCCCTGCTCAAAGCAGAACCGATCCCCAATTAAATCATCCCAGGTATGGCAGTAAGAGTACAGCTGTACTAAATTTAAAAATGAATACTGTCCTGGTAAATATTTTAAAATGCAAGGAAGATAAGGTATACAGCTTGCTCTCATCAAAAAAGGGTTATTTTTGCTGTAGGTCAGGCTGAACCGTAGTGATATTGAGTTTGCAGTTCTCCATGTGAAGGAGAACACAGCATCCACGGAAGTAAATTTCCTCCATAGGAAGAGACACAAATTGAAGACAGACATGGAATATAAGCCGCTGAATATTATTATACCACCATGTAACATTTGCTGGTTTCCATTTGGGAATTGGGGGGGCGGGAAGAGACAGTCCTGAAGCTTCCTACTCAGATTCCCAATTGGTGCAAATCAGCCTAGCTCCATTTACTTCACTGGTGCTGATTTATACCAGCTGAAAATTTGGCCCTGGTGCTTTTTGCAAATATCAGTAATGTATAATGCCTACGGCTTGGAAAAGGCTAGTTATGCTTCAAAAGTGTATTAAAATTGAATAAAAATTTGCAAGACAGCAACAATATGCGAGTTAGCTTCTATAGAAAAGACTGAGGAATAAGTTCTGCTTTGACTTACCTACTGATCTCTCAATTTCATTGTGACTGTATGCAGTGTAAATAAGGCCATGGGTAAAATTTTCTAAAGTTCCCAAGTGACTTAGAAATGTAAGTCCCATTTTTCAAAATTGACTCAGGCACTTGGAGCCTAAGTCTTATTGAAAAATAATGGGACTTAGCAGCTTAAGCATCCAAATTACTTTTGAAAATGGGACTTTGGTGCTCTTGAAAAAAATGTACTCATTGTCTACAACAGTGGTGGGCAACGTGCTGGCCACTGCTTCCCGCAGCTCCCATTGGCCGGGAAGGCGAACCGCAGCCACTGGGAGCTGCGGGCGGCTGTGCCTGCGGACAGTCAGTGTAAACAAACTGTCTCGCTGCCCACCAGTGGATTACCCTGATGGGCCGCAGGCTGCCCACCACTGGTCTATAGGGAGGCTTTTGGTACTGGGGTAGCTGCACCAATGCAAACCCTTGGTATAGATGTATGGCATCAGTGTAAACAGTGACCTGCAGCTTATGCAGGTGTAAGTTGCACAGGTGCAAATCAAGCTAGCAGTTCTATACAAGGAATTTGCTCTAGTGCAGACAAGGTCTTACAAAAGTACTCTCACTGAACACAATACATTATTTAGTATACCTCAGAGAAGGACAGCCAAAGTGAATTCTGTTTAAGCCTAGAGGTGGGAGAGACAAGAGAACTTACCTCCATAGTTTCAAAGGAAAGAACATGATTTAGAAGTGCAGTTCCCTAATGTCTAGGGAAATCTGGCTAGATTGCAATGAGGAACAGAAAGAGTGTGCTTCTCTGGGTTGCTTTCCCTTTTTAATAAGGAATATGTGCATGAGGACAACACCTTTTCTTTTTTGTGATTTATCTGTCATAGCTGTTCAATCCTCTACTGAAGTTATGGTGTTCTCTTGGATGATGTTACAATAACCTCTTCTGCATTCAAACTCCTGGATTCGGGATGGGGGAAAGGGGTGCTTTAGGTTACACTGCACAATAACCAATTTTTTTGAAAGCAGGTTATTATACAAAGGGTAAAGAAAATCATAAATTGAAATGGTCTTACAAAGATTTCTATTAAAGGGATAGTCAATTTAAAAAATAGGAATTAAAAATCCCACACATTTTTGTCTGAAAAGGTCTAATCTGCTACAGTTATTTGTAACTCCCAAGACTTCTGGAACTGAAAGAGGTTACAGGGAAACGTATTCTTTTCATTTTTCCACTTTGTTTGCTTTGTGCTTCTGGCAGCACTTTGTGTACCTAATCACGGAAACTCCCTGTGTAGCCAGTCAATTCCTCTCTGTGAGAATGACAAGAGAGACACAAAACATTTTTTAAAATAGCAAAATGTGACTGCAAAACAAACAAACAAAAACCGGCAGGGGGATATAGGGGCAGGTGTAACATCTGAAACTACTTTAAACACTCTCTAAAAATTTTGTTTAAAGTGTATACTTTATGTTGAGAGTTTCCCTTTAAGTATCAGCAAGTCCTACATGCTTCTTATGTGCTACTTCCAAGAAACAGATGCCAAATTTGTGGCGGATACCACCATTCTTATGTGCAGGTCAGATGACCAGCGTTCTTTATTTCCACATCTACATGACAGTCTTGAATTCACAGCCTGATTCATGTCCTGGTAGAATGATAACCTACCCAAATATCTGTTATATCCAAGAGCTGTTGGATCAGAAGGTGGCTTTATTTTTGTTTGATGTTAGCTAGCTCAAGGACACTGGTACACGACTACATGCAGTGGCCCACCAGAGCAGTTATGCTCCTGATATCAGCAAAAAGCCTTATGGTCCGATATTCAAAGCTGTTAAGCATCTTCAGCCCCAACTGACTTCAACAGAATTTGTGAGTGCTCGGCACTTTTGAAAAATCAAGTCATTAGTGACTACCAGCTGAAAAAATGAGAAGTGTTATGGCAAAGCATAGTCGGGGGCTTACTCTCCCTTGCACTACATCAATAAGAATAAAATTGATGGTCAGGGTCCACAGTTTAGAAGCAGCTCTTCCATTCATCAAGACAAATTATTGAAATCATTATAGAAGTGGCAAGTATACTGTGAAATGCAATTAATCTGCATGTGCACAACCTTTTAAAACCTTTTGGTAATTTTCACATCTTCAAGTCACCAGTCTAGACTGCAGAACATATTAAGCACAAAGACAAACTTTCTAAAGTCACCAACATAAAATGTAATATACCAGCTTTTACTCAATGCAAAACACATGGGAATACACTCACTTAAAATGGACATAAAAGCCAACAATATTTTACAAACAGAACCAAAGCAAAAAACACTCCCAGTCTAGTTTTACACTTTCCAAGCTCTACACCTAGAACAAGTTAAAAAGCACTGGTGGTCAAAGTGTGGTTGTCCAGAGGATTCTATTAATGCCCCAAAGATGACACCCCTCCTGTAGGAGTAACTGCTGGTGGGGTTCGCCAGTAGGTTTAAACTAGTGCAATAGGAATGCACTGCCAATACCCGCACTTATGTCTAGGTCCAAGCAGTTTCTGAAGAAGGAGCTGGAGTTGTTGCAATGTCCTGGGTAAAGGACATTGAGAAAAATCAGGTCCTGACAAGGTTGGGGATGGAAAGTGGACTCATAGGGAAGACGGATTAGACAGGAGCCTTAAGCTTCGAACATCAGGAGTTAACAGTTCCTAGGTTGGGTATGAGAGCTGTTGTAATGTCAAAAAGTGTTAATACAGTTGGCCACATTCTGAGGTCTGGCCAAACTGTGCTTAGTGCATGCCCCAAGGGGAGAAACAAAGATGACTTCACATCACCTTTAGGCCACTCAATTCTAGGTCCAGCAGAGGTCTGATTAAGCCTCCAGTGCAATTTGCACCCTACTGTCAGTGGCCATTCTAGTAGCAGAAAATCACTTAGCACCCTTTCCCCAGCTGAGCACCTTACCCTAGCAGCTTCAAAGTGGGGTGGCACAGAGCCAGCATAAGCATGCTGAGGGAAGCCCCACCTGGCCTGTTAAACCAGCTTTATGTCCCCTTCAGGAAGCTAGAGTGGCACAGAGGATTCTTGGCAATCTTAGAATCAGACCCATTATAGGGAAATAATGGTGCAAAAGATTCTTAGTGACCTTAAAAATCAAGCTCTTTATAGGAAACAGACTTTAAACTGACATGTATACGCTAATTTAAAGGTAGTAAATACATCTGATATTCATATTTCCCAAACAGAGTCACAGTTGAATTGTACCAAATGTTTTTCCTGTGACTGACCATCATGAGTGGAAGGCAAAAATGCTCACAGGGCATGAACATATCAACATACATGAACCCATGAAAGTACCACATGTGGCAACATTGCCTTGTTTGAAAAAAAAACAGCATAAAAATAAACCTGCAACACAGGGAAACGATTAAATTTGAATTTAAAAAACATTTGCAAATCCACATGAAAAATGATTATATGTGGAGGTATTTTTAGCAAGAGCTTGTCCCTTATCAGAATCAACATACATCAGAATTGTGGAGAATAATTTCCTTCATAAGTGACATCTTCCATTCTGCAGTTCTCACTGTCATATTACAATTGTGTTTTATGCTACACTTCCTGTTATTCTTGAAATCAGAAGTTATGGCAATTATACAGTGATGGTAGAGGTGGCACATCCATTCTAAACCCATAACTCAGTGGGTCTCAACCAGTGGTACATATACTCAGAGGTCTTCCAGGGAGTACTCAATTCATCTAGACCAGTGTTTCTCGACCTGGTGCTTGCAGCCTCAAGGGTGGTCATGGGACAGGTTTAGGGGGTTTGCAAATGGAGGGCTGGCATTAGGAGGTGGCAAGCAGGGTAACTGCCCCAGGCCATAGCCGAAGTGAAGTTACATGCTTCAGCCCCAGGCAGCAGAGCTTGGGCTTCAGACAAGGCTCACAAGTGCAAAACAGGCTCAGTACCACATTGAAATGTAAGTACAATACCTATATTCCAATGGCTAGATTTTATAATTATATGCTAAAATAAGAAAGTAAGCAATTTTTCAGTAATAGTGTGCTGTTTGTGACACTTTTGTATTTTTATGTCTGATTCTGTAAGCAAGTAGTTTTTAAGTGAGGTGAAACTAGGGGTACTCAAGACAAGTCAGACTCCTGAAAGGACAGTCGTCCAGAAAGGTTGAGAACCACTGCCTTAACTTATTCCCAACGATTTGCCTTTGGGCCTGAAACTTCAGTTTTTGCCTGAGCCCAGAGATAACTTTTTTTTTTGAAAGTGTGATGATGAAACAGACATTTTTTACTTATCTGAGTATAAAAATGGTTTTAAGCTATTAAGAACATTGTTCAGATGTTTGGAGCTCAAAATAACTGAAACTGCCTTGTCTTAAAACTAAAATGTTGGCATACACTTAGTCCGGAATGATTAAAGTATCCTCCACATTAAGAAATCTGGATTTGAAACAGAATTATGAACGTTCAACAAGAGCAGGACACTGCTCTTCACTGCATGCTTAAGTCAATAAGGAAAATAGCACCGCGAAAGGCTGCAGGGATGGGATGTATGATAGTACAATCAATCATCTTCATAGCCATTCCTGAACATGGTCTACTTCAAAAGGAGAAGAATAAAGATAGATCTAAAAACTTTTCTCAGTATTATTTAATGTAGGTAAAGCACTAGAGGGTCAGGATCCTCAGCTGATGTAAACTGATGTAGCTCTACTTAAGTTAATGGAGCTATACTGTTTTACACTAGATGTGAATCTGGTCCTATTAGTACTAAATACTGATACTATAATACAACTATTATACAGATCCACTATAATCACAGAGTGCCGCAACAGTAACCACTTTACTAACACATGTGCAGGCAGCTGGCCAGGATACTAGTACTATTGCTGGCATCACAGCTGGTGCACATGGGCCGAGCACCTGCCTGAAACAGTGTTCTGTTGTGGGGTGGGAGGACACTTCACTCCATCTCTACTTCTCCGTCCCTGTCTTGGCACCAGTCTCCTGTCAAACACATGCAAAAAAAAAAAAAAAAAAAACTGCTCGAAGTGGCCACTGAGCCTGCCTCAGCTGTATTTTTACCAGTGGTGCTCTATTCGTTGGTACATCAGCACTGCTTAAAAATCCTGCCCCTAAACAGGACAGGAAACCATTGATGGGGCCCTAGACTGTAGAGGAAAATTCAAGAATGTATTTGCCAAATATAGTAAAGGGGATCTGCTTGCAGATATTCCATGAGTGGTTAGCTGCTAAGTGAGAATTATTCACTCAGCTGTAGTTGCACTATTATAGTCACTTCCCATGTACGTAAACTCTAAAGAACTTGGTCCTGGTATACCAGATAACAATTGCTCAACTTCATTTTCCTATAGCAATAATCCTACCTTTGCAACATGTCAACCTGTGTAACTACTGAATTCTTAATGTTTATAACAAACTCTAATAATGATTTACAAGTGCATCCCAAATAAGTAAATGATTACAGCAGCCATATTACCTTGAAATTGAAAGACCAGGGGCTGGATCCAGAAGAGAATAAACTGTGAGTCTGAGTAGCTCTGATTTCATTGGTTTCATAAACTATGTAGTATTGGGCCCGTTCAATATTTGGAAAGGAGACACCAAGGGGGAAAAGGAGTTAATGAAACATATAGGTTCATAAGTTTTAAGGCCCTTGTGATCACATAGTTAGACCTCCTGCATAATACTACGTGAAATCTGAGAGCCTGTAACTCCTGCATTAAGACCAATAATTTGTGACTGAATTAAGTATCTTTCATACACAAAACTTTTGCTTACTAGCCAGAAATAGGACTCCTGCTGAAACACACTTTCTCCTTTAACTGAATAAGCAAACTACAGACTTGGGCACTGGTGTCATCAGTCCAATTTGTTACTGGAATGGATTTATTATAAAAAACCATAATACTAATTTGGGGGCAAATCCCAATTACTTTACTAACACAAGTATTCCCCTGGACGTCAATGAGACTACTCCTGTACATATGGCAGGCAGTATTTGAACACCGAATTAGTCACTTGGATTCTGAACCGTGCACATGAAGCTTTATGACTAACTTATTCTTGCAACAATGCATACATATATATTTATGGCTGAGATTACACTTTGATGCTGAACCATTAATTTCAGTGATTTAAAACTTTTGGGGTTTCTAGAGCTAATAATTCAGGGTTATTCTAGTTGGGAGGTGTCATCCCCTCACCCCCAATTGTTTTTTTGGGGGGTGGGGCAGGGGCGTAGTTGGGTGGAGTGGTTTGAAGATGTTCCATTCAGCCATTTTACAGGCTCAAATACTCAGATAAAATGAGTGCATTTCAAAAAAAAAAAAAACATAAATTAGTACTGAAATACACTATATACAATGTATATCTTTACAAAAGCAACAATGATGTTAATAAAGTGCAACATTAGAACTGAGATCACACAAGGTCAGGAACTTTGAAAGAATGGACTCCACAGCAAGAAGAGGTTACTCAGCTTGTGCAATAACTGCAGTTCTTCAAGATGTATCCCCCTATGGGTGCGCCACCTCCAGTGCACATGCAACTTTGAGCCCTGTATCAGAGACTTTTCCTCTCGCAGTGCCCGTTCGACTCATACATGCGTCCCTATGCCTCCTTGTGCCAGGCACCTATATAAGGATGTGTGAGCAAACTGCCCTCAATTCCTTCTCCTGCTGAATGTCTCCACAGAGAGCAGTCCAAAGCAGAGGGGAAGGAGGATGGGTTGTGGAACACCCAAAGGGGGACACACCTTGAAGAAATGCAGTTACTGCACAAGATGAATAACTCCTCTCTTTCTCTGAGTAGTGTCCCTGTGGGTGGTCCACTTCAGGGGACTTCTAAGCAGTTTCCCCAGAGGGGAATTAGGTAGAAGGTGGGAAAACAAGAAATCAGAGTCCTTAGGGGGAACGTAATACTTTTTAATCCGCTCCTTTGCATGCTGATGGAATAGTAGCAGGTGTTTGCCACACAGTTTTACCTCGATCCAGGAGTGCCTCGCTGATGGGTACGCCACCCTTAAGTGTGTTATTGACTGTAGGACAGCCAATATCTCGTGTTGTGAATCCCTGACCTTTTCTAGTGGAATCTGAAGAATGACAGCTATTCTCTTTATGAGGTCTTGCAATTGCTGAAAATTGTTGGTCATGGAAGGTGGTGGAGGTATAACTGCTTTTTGTGAGGCAGCTGGTTCTGGAGGAGAGGACTGAACAACCCTAGTCTCCCTTTGAGATGGTACCAGTGGTCTGGAGAATTGCTGTTGGTAAGCAACCGAAGGATCCCGCATGGCTGTGTGGGGGGAGGGAAGAGAGGCATACAGGAGAGGAGGGTTGCAGGGTTGGTTCCACCATTCTTGATGATGGTCATTATCTTTTCTGTAACGGTCAACAAATGGGTCCTGACAGGACATGTTGGGAACCCTGGACTGAAATAGAAAAGACTGATTTGAAGTCCCCTTCATCCTCCTCATCCAGTGGAAGAGCCTCCAGAGAAAAGGATGGAGAGTCCTGCCGAACGGGGGACAATAGCAGGCTGGAGACTGAGGTCTTGGTACCAAAAGACACTTCATACCTACAAGGAGCCGGGATTCAGGCTCATCTGATATGGATGGGTCTCTTGTGTATCTAAATTCTTATGGTACTGAGTAGGGAATTGGTACCAACATGGACACCGAGATGCAGTAGCTGAAGCTGATGATACCGTCTATGGCAGGTGTGCCGATGTAAGCCCCCCGATGGAGTCTGGCACCATTGCTTGCTCTGTACCGAGCGTATCAAATTGGTAGGTGCAGACTGAGGGATTGAGCCTGATGGTACTAAAAAGGGGCACTTACCCTCCTAACCTGACTCAGACACTGGTTGAGTGTTCCATCATTAACAGTCTCAGCTTAATCTCCTTGTTCTTCCTTGCCTTCAACCTGAGAGGTAGGCAGAAATTGCACTTCTGGGAGATATGGGACTCCTCCAAATAATGAACACACTTAGAGTAGCCATCACTTACTGGGATAGCCTCTTGGCAGCATAGGCTGCATGTGAAGCCTGGTCAGCCAGGCATGCCCCACCAGGAAGACAAGGCTTCTGAAAGAAAGAGAGAGGAGGAGGAAAAACAAAAACAAAGAAACAATCCTCTCACTGTTAACACTTATGTAATAAATATAACTACTAGGGCTGTCAAGCAATTAAAAAAATTAATCGTGCGATTAATCGCACTGTTAATAATAGAACACCATTTATTTAAATATTTCTGGATGTCTTCTACATTTTCAAATATATTGAATTACAACACAGAATACAAAGCGTACAGTGCTCACTTTATATTTATTTTTTATTACAAATATTTGCACTGTACAAAAACAGAAAATAGTATTTTTCAATGTTGTGCAATCTCTTTATCACGAAAGTTGAACTTATAAATGTAGAATTATGTACAAAAAACCCTGCATTCAAAAATAAAACAATGTACAATTTTAGAGCCTCAAGTCACTCAGTCCTACTTCTTGTTCAGCCAATCACTCAGACAAACAAGTCTGTTTACATTTGCAAGAAATAATGCTGCCCGCTTCTTGTTTACAATGTCACATGAAAGTGAGAACGGGCGTTGGCATGGTACTTTTGTAGCCGGCATTGCAAGGTATTTATGTGGCAGATATGCTAACCACTTGTATGCCCCTTCATGCTTCGGCCACCATTCCAGGGAACATGCTTCCACGCTGATAATGCTCGTTAAAAAAAGTATGTGTTAATTAAATTTCTGCCTGAACTCCTTGGGGGAGAATTGTATGTCCCCTTCTCTGTTTTACTCACATTCTGCCATATATTTCATGTTATAGCAGTCTTGGATGATGACCCAGCACATGTTGTTCATTTTAAGAACGCTTTCACTGCAAAGTTGAGAAAAAGCAAAGAAGGTACCAATGTGAGATTTCTGAAGACAGCTACAGCACTCAACCCAAGATTTAAGAATCTGAAGTGCTGTCCAAAATCTGACTGAGACGAGGTGTAAAGCATGCTTTCAGAATTCTTAAAAGAGAAACTACAGAACCCAAACCACCAAAAAAAGAAAATTAATCTTCTGCTGGTGGCATCTGACTCAGATAATGAAAATTAACATGCGTCGGTCTGCATTGCTTTGGATTGTTATCGATCAGAACCCATCAACAGCCTGGACCATGTCCCTTGGAATGGTAGTTGAAGCATGAAGGGACATATGAATCTTTAGCACATATGGCATGTAAATATCTTGCAACACTGGCTACAACAGTGCCATGCCAATGCCTGTTCTCATTTTCAGGTGACGTAAACAAGAAGCAGGCAGCATTATCTCCTGTAAATGTAAACAAACTTGTTTGTCACAGAGATTGGCTGAACAAGAAGTAGAACTGAGTGGACTTGCAGACTCTGAAGTTTTGCATTGTTTTGGTTCTGAGTGCAGTTACGTAATAAAAAAAATCTACATTTGTAAGTTGCACTTTCACGACAATGATTACACTACAGTACTTGTATTTTTCATTTTTACAGTGCAAATATTTTAAATAAAAAATACCATACACTTTGATTTCAGGTTTCAGAGTAGCAGCCGTGTTAGTCTGTATTCGCAAAAAGAAAAGGCATACTAGTGGCACCTTAGAGACTAACCAATTTATTTGAGCATAAGCTTTCGTGAGCTACAGCTCAATTCAGCTCACGAAAGCTTATGCTCAAATAAAGTGGTTAGTCTCTAAGGTGCCACTAGTACGCCTTTTCACTTTGATTTCAATTACAACACAGAATACAATATATATGAAAATACAGAAAAACATCCAAAATATTTAATAAATTTAAATTGGTATTCTATTGTTTAACAGTGCGATTTATACTGCAATTAATTGCAATTATTTTTTAAATTGCAATTAATTTTTTGAGTTAATCGTGTGAATTAACTGCAATTAATCGACAGCCCTAATAACTACTAAAAACAACTAATGACACTAACAAAACAAACAACTATAAAAAGCACATAAAATAGCGGAGGCACCCTTAAGGTGGGCACGCTAGAGATCCATCTCAGTCTGAGATGGAGACTGAATGCGGTTCACCTGTGCATCCCTATACAGACTCAGCATCCAGCATGAGGAGGCACAGGGCACATGTGCAGGCCGAACAGGCATTGCTAGCGGAAAAGTCTCCAATTAAGGGCTTGAGAGGTGCCTGTGCACCTGCAGTGAAGAGTCCATAGGAACTTAACTGGAAGAAGAACTAACAATGTTCCCTATTGCACACCTTCTATATGAATTCATAAAGAATCTGAAAGCCTCCTGCAACTGGGCCAACCACCCTCAGCTCTCATTGCAGCAAAAGCACCTTGTAAAATTGAGCTTTCTATCCGTGTTGTGGGCAATAGGGAAGAGAGCTGGTAAGACCATAATTTTGACATTTGTGCAATTAACATTTCAGACTTAGCATCGAAGTAATGCCGGACTTTATTTCCCCCTAATCTTTTTACCTTGTATTAAACATCCATATCCCATAGTAAGTAGATCATTAAACTGTGGAATATTTGAAGCAGCTCCCCGGTCACTACATAAAACAAATAAAGAAATACTGCTTTTTCTTTTATTGGTGTTATACTGTACTCTGTTGTTAACTAGCATTTTTAATAAGTTCAAAATCAACAAAAATATTATACAGTGAATTATGACTCTGCATTCCTTTCCATGAAAGGTTCCCAACTTTTTAACATGTTTAAGGTTTTTAAACACCCAAATAAGTTTAAACTGTAGTTCTGATTCCTTCAAAAGTTTTCCCTATATTTGGAGCATATTTTGAGACCAATTAACTTTAAGCCAAGACTAAGCAGGCCTGTAGTTTAATTAAACCAGTGCAACTCTGGGTAAAGTAGTGTTAAATCCATGTAGTTCAACCAGTGAAAACTCCTGTATATAAACACACGAACTGATTTAAACCCAGTTTATGTTGATTTTAGCTTAAGTTAGGGGCAAAACCTAAATCAATAGAAACCGATTTTTATATCAGTTTAAGAGTGACCACACAGGAGTTTACACTACTTTAAACTAAAATCTACTAGAAACAATTTAGTGAAACGTGTGCAAGTTGTGCGTAGATAAGTCCTCTAACATTTGAATTAGAAACAATGCTAGTTTAAGTTCTCTGCTTAGCTAACACATGGCTCTCCCCTGCACTCTTCTCCCCTCTCTATTTGTAACTCATCCGTTCCCTTTCCTGTTGCATCAGGAAACTGTAAATACAGTGGCTTCTGCAGGGCTCTGTTATAATTACCACAGTGTACTGCAACTGTGAAACTTATGCAAAGTATGTAACAACTACTTCAACAAGCTAGAACAGGCAGAATTTAATGTGGTTCTTTTGGCTTTCTAGAAATCCTTTCTAACAGTTCACGAAGAATGAAAATGATACATTTTTGGAAAATATTTAATTTGGCATAAAATTTTAAGACATAACATTTTCCCCTAAGCAGCTCTCGTTATAAAATAAAAGCATCTGCTTTACAGACCACTAAAAACTTTCATAAGACGTTGAAGACAGCGAGCTCTGAAGGAATGCTAGTACAGAGTTCCTAGTCTCCATGACCTTTTATAACTTTTGTTTTATCCTGCCTCTCAAAACAAATCTAGACCAATAATAGAATGTTTAGAGCTGTGAAAAATGCACTCACCAATACAAAAGAGATGTATTAGTAAAAGCTACCATTTTCACCAAATCCTGTGAGAACACATTTTAAACCACCTTCTCAGTATTTTATTTACTTGACTTTAGTACTATGGTGATATATGATAAACCCTGTCAAGCCTCAGGAAAAGGTTCCCCTCACCCACTGAGTAATCCCGGTTTATAGTTTACTACACTTTCTGAAATGTGTTAAGTCAAGCATTCTTCAGAGTTGAAAGTTTCAAAAAAGAAACAGCAGACATTCAAGACAAAACATACACTTGTTTTCTCCCAAGTATGTGTGTGTGTGTGTGTATATATATTTACACACACATACACACACTGTAAAACAATTAAGCATTCAAACAAACAGACAAAAGGGTAATCCAGCAACCTGTAAGAAATCTTAAACAGCAATTTCATTTTTTCAAAATATAGAAAACGTAATCGATCACTTTTTCTAATCTAGAATGTCATATCTGACTGGTTAGGGCGCTTCCTTTTATTTTTTTTCATTCAAGTTTGTATTATACCTATAGAAACTCACTGATTGTTTATGCTTGAGAGATCAGATTTGCTCAGTGCTATACAAACATCTTTACAGGAGCATTACAAAAAATAATAATAAATGTGAGCTTTCTCTGCACTGATATTCAATAGAAAAGCTGAGAGTCTGGTTAAGTCCATGTAAGGTCATTAATGTCAAACATACTTCATATGCAACTGATCAGGTCAATGCAAGGAATAAAATAATACCAGTCTTACCAATTTGAAAAAATAAACTACTAATCATAATACAACAAACTCAGTTATAAACTAAAAGTGTATTTGGTCTCTTTCTCCAATCCCTCCCCCTCCCCCATACATGCACATTCATAGAACAGTACTGTGCAAGAACTATTTCTTAGATTTTTCTACAGAGTTTCATGCTTTAAATTCTGACCATGCCAGTTATACTCCTTGATCTCATAAATTTAATGAGATCACTTGACATGCATATTTACAAAAAAGAAAACTGAAGCAAGAGAAGAAAAAAAAAAAACCCCTACAGAGCTGTCAAATGGTATATAGGATTACAGGTACAGCATCTTGATACCTTAAACCCATCATCCTGAAAGTGAAACATTTTTTACTTGAGACTAGCAATGGTTTGTTTCATTTAAATATTTTCTAAATGCCAGTCTTATCTTCAAACTCCAAGAAAACCCCACCGATGACATAGAAATTGCTGTGAACAGAGCTGCATGAAAGGATTAATCAACTGCATAGTACGTCAGTCTCTAAACAAGGCAAAACACTGAATCAGAGTTAGATTCCTCACCTGCAGTTACACCCAGTTAATCTGCTTGAAAGCAGCAAACTATGTAAATCTACTTATACTGGTGAGATAAACATTACACTCATCAAAATGTAACAAGAACCACTGTTACCAGGCAAAGCTGTTAAAAATAAATTAAAAAAAAAAATCACGTGGCTTTCTTACAGAAGCTCAGATACCGATCCAGCATCTACTGGTGAGACTCAATGGTTATTTCATCCTAAACCTAAATAGCTACTTGCTCTGGCCCCCAAAAATCAGAGATGAGGAAAAGTGGGCTGAACACAGTGATTTAAAATTCCAAATCAAATGTCTACAGCAGCTCTACAGATACAAAGAGCAGATGGAAGGGAGGAGACCCAATTTTCCATCACATTGGCCTTACACAGGCGTAAATATGTTGTCTTCATTGTTGCTACTTTGGATTTACACAGGCGTAACTGAAAGGGGAAAATTCAGGTTCCCTATATATGTAGGTTGTATTGAAAAGAGACCTAAAAGAGTCTACAGTAGAGGGTGAAGAGGTATTACCACTTATTATAGCCTCTTCACAGTAGACAGAATATCCTCCTTTAAAGGAAGAGTAAAAATATTTAGCCACTTTCACATAGCATGTATGATCAGAACTGTTTTGACAGACAAACTACTGAAGTATAAAACCAACTGGGATAGGCAATGCATTGCCCACATTCTTCAGCCAGACTTGAACCTGCATTCTGTTTTTGTCAGGGCATTACCTGCCAAGTTACTACTCACTTTTGCAGCTTCAAACTTTGACATAAGCTCAGTAGGAGCATTTTTAATGTGCTCTTGTCTGTCCGCAATGCAGGCAAATCCTATTTAACACAGATGACTTCAGAGACCAGAGCTTGCTGCTCACCCTACCACTATAGAAGAGAAAAAGATTAGGCACCACCCACCTCTGTCTGACCTGAAAATGAAGTAGCTGACTGGCTCCTAGAAGCCTGAGTTACACAGAGAGACACAGATAGCAAGCATAGTACTGTAATCACAGATTCCTTTGTAAAATTAACATTACTTTTAGGCAACAGATAGATTGTATCAGTGAAATCCTGGCCTCACTGAAACCATTGGGATTTTTGCCATGGATTACAATGAGGCAAAATTATATTACAATTCCTTCCCACTAAAACTGACAGGGTACTTCTTTCCTTTTGCTGATAGATTGCAGTCAACTTTCAGCCACAATCTCGCACCAACCAGAAATTATGATAGAAAAAACAAATTATTTTATCAAAGATTCAGGATTCTATTAAAATCTTACACCATTCTGCTACCACTAAAAACACATTATAATTAAAAAGCCAGCACAGGCTATCCCAGAGTATTTACTTTTAATTTTAAAATTCTTTTAACTCCTCTGTCTCATATACTGAATACTCCCTTTTAGCATAGAAGAAAACTAGCCTCTTAGAATAAAATACAAATACAAATGTTCTGAAAATGGATTAGATTTAATTGTACATCAGTAAATCTACTTTATAACAAATGGAGGATTAGACTCGTATCCTGTGACACTAATTCATCCATGCAGGTGAAGTCTAAGTGAAAATGAAATCACCAAGTCACTCTTATTCCCAGTGAAGTCAATAGGAGTTTGCACACACTTCAGCGGGAAAAGTTCTCAAACCCCAGCTCCCTATGTAGAAAATGTTTGAATAGAGAATGGCTAAACACTAACAAAAGAAAGCTTTGGTACCCTGGGTCTTAGGACTACATAATACCCACACATTCATTTCTTTCTCTGCTACTGAAAGAAAAAAAAGTCTGTTTGTTTTTCTAATTCAGTCAGGCCTTTTAGCTCTTTGAATCTAAGGAGTGCACTGTGAAAAGAAGAGCATCTTATCAGCATGCTCCAGACCAGCAGGCTAACTCAGATCCCTACACAAAACATACAACCCTTCCAGTAAAAAGGCCTCACCCTCAGAGTTTTCCTCCCTATTTCCTTGCTAACACCCTGTTGCACGCTAACAAACAAATGAATACACCAGACCCTAAGGTGCCTTAATTAACTATCAGGTCAGGTAATTTAAGAAAATAGCGTCTAATACATTGGCTTCCCTTACAAAGTATGTAGACGCACGATACAAGAGCTTCACTGTGGTTGTATCGGGGGATTTATTGAAAAGAAAATCATCACCCAATAATCATATTTTATCACATACACACTTCAGATGCAAGATGCAATGATAATGACACAATGTTGGGTGTCATCTGCAGAACGTTGTTGAGATAGCATCATAAGTGATTTGTACAATAAGGAGAGTGATCACTTTAGATAAGCTATTAGCAGCAGGAGAGTGGGGTGGGGGGAGGGAAAACCTTTTGTAGTGGTAAACACCCATTTTTTCATGCTGTGTGTGTATAAAAAGATTTTCTGTACTTTCCACAGTATGCATCCGATGAAGTGAGCTGTAGCTCACGAAAGCTTATGCTCAAATAAATTGGTTAGTCTCTAAGGTGCCACAAGTACTCCTTTTCTTTTTACAATAAGGATGTTTCTTTAAAATGGGGGAAGAGAGCAGCAAGTTATGAAAGCTCACTTAAACTCCAAGTAAAGATAAACCTAACGTACACTGTTGCACTGGTTATCATAATCCTAATAATTCATATGCTTACCTATCAGAGAAACATACATGAATTGGAATTTTTTTAAAAAATCCATTAAAATCAATAATTCCATGAAGCCCTGTAGTAAAGTGACTCTCCATTACAATGTGATGTGATCTGATATTTCTATCTTTAATGCATCCCAACTCCACACAGAGTGACAATACCTCCTTCACCATTATTATGATAATTTGTTTCTATTGCTGAGGGGGGCAGACACAAAAGGGGATTTGTGTTTCCTCCCTCCCCAGCCCCCAAGAAAATAAATGGGGGGGGGGGTGAGTTGATTGTTTTTTCGGTCAACCAGACATCTTGTCACTGACTTCTAATCCATGTAACCTTTTCTATACAAACAGGAGGGTCCTCACTTTTCCTGACAAACCTGAAGCATGTGATTTTTGTTTGTCTGGTCAAAGGTTCAATGAAAACGGGTCTGTTTTGTAGTAAATAATAGTGTGACGATGCCAACACTAAAAATCAGAAACAGGAAACAGTTTTCCTAGTTTCTCCCACCGCAGCAGGGGATGTTGGTCTAACCATTCCAGCTGCTTTCAAAACTTAAGATGCTAAAATGTCCGTTTCAAAACAGTTCCATAGATGTGAATGGTCCAAGCTTATCGAAACTATCTGTCTGCTCATAAAATGTCACAGGGTTTCCCTCGCACTGCTAGGGGGAGGCCGGGGGCGGCGGCGGGTGACGCTCAGCCGCGACAGCAGAGGGGTTTTTGGAGCGTATGGGGCTTTTCTGTTTGTTTTGAAAGCACGTTCGCCCTTCTTGTCATTTTATCAGAAAGGAAAACATTCAGCCTGAAGTTTCGATTTTCAATGCATGTTGCAACTTCATTCCTTTAAAAAAAAACAAAACAAACAAACCAAAAAAAGAACCGTGGCGCAGGGCTCAGCACATCCAGGGCTCCCTGGGCGCCACACAACACCCCCCTCCGCCGCTAGGGCCACCCGGCCGAAGTCGCCTGACCGGCACCAGATCGCCTTTTCTTCGGGGACTCAACAAGGTCACCACGCAGCCTCGGAGCAGGGGGACTCTCTGTGCAAGCCAGCGGGACGCGCGCAGCGGAGCGCTAAGGGAGTGGAAGTTACAGGCCCCCCCCCGCGACGTACCCACTCCTCCCCTTCCCCTGGGTAGGGTGGGGGGGGGAGCGCTGCTCTCTTACCTGTTTCCTATAGGAAGCCCTGCTGCCGCCCGCCGGGTTACTGCTGCTATTGGGGAAAATCATCGCCCCGCCTAAGCCCAGCTTCCCCTCGGGATGGGCAGCAACTTTTGTGCCAACTTGCGCGCAGGGGCGGCTGCGGTGCCTCCCTCCCTCCCCGGCGGCTGCCTCCGAGCCGGAGGTCCACGCACGACGACGCCTCTCTCCCCCTTCCGCTCCGGGGATCAGCCGCGCAGCGCCTCCCGCACGAGCAGCAGCGGCCGAAGGGAGCTCATTGATCTGGCGGCGGCGGCGGGCGCTTCCCCAGCAGCGGCAGAGCCGATCCCACCTACCAGCGGCCTCAACCACCGCCCAGAGAGAGCGCGGCGCCGCAGGAGACGGCCCACAGCGGGCTCTGCGCCCGGCTCCTGCGCCCGGCCTGCCCCGCACGCTGCCGCCTCCTGCCCTGGCCGCTCTGCTCTGCGCAGGGGCGCTCAGCAGCCGCCCACTGCGCGGGGCCCCGGAGGAGCAGGCGGCGGCCGCCCCTGCCCCGCCGAATGGTTGCTTCTGGCCCCCGCATACCGCACATTCCACGGTGCAGCCAGCAGCTCCCTGCGCACCAGCGGCGGCAGCACTTCGCCCCTGGGCCAGGCGCTCCGCGGCCAGGTGAGCGCAGCAGGGGGAGGGAGGTGTCGCCTCCGCTTCACCTGGGGAAGGGCCCGAGTATGCAGCCAGCAGGTGTCTAGTCTAGTCCTTTACTCTGCAGGGCCAGCAGCAAAGCACCTCCCCCCACAGCCCTCCTTTCCCTGGCTGGGTAGAGCTGCGCCTTCGATAGAGCTGGGCAGCCCTGGGCCGGACGCACAGTTCAGCCGCACAAGCGCAGAGGGAGATAGGGCCAGAACCGGCCACCCCGAGGTTCAGCATGCTCGACCTCTAGACCAAGGTGGAAACCAGGTGCAAATCCAGAATGGATCGAAACTCGTTCAGTGGATCAGAAGGGGGTGACTTCTCACGTGGCCGGGGGTTTGAAAACCAGCATCTGGCTCTGGAATTTTCCAGCAGCTCAAAACCCTGGATCTAAACACCCCGGACTTTGGGGTGAGAAGCCACCATAGTCAGAAATCTAGTTTAGAACTTTGCAACTTGTGTACATCTCTTCAAATATCTGATCCCCTTCTCACACATACACAAGGTCAGAGAGAGATTGCAAATTTACTTTTCAAAAGGACCAAACCCTGTAGTCAATAGGAATTTTGCCAATGATTTCAGTAGCGATAGGATTTAATTCAAAATACATGACTCTGCCTTACACAAATTGATTTTGCCTGTGTGAAATCAACTGAATTGTCCCTCATGGCTTGAACAAGGAACAGGAGTACTTGTGGCACCTTAGAGACTAACCAATTTATTTGAGCATAAGTTTTCGTGAGCTACAGCTCAGTGAGCTGTAGCTCACGAAAGCTTATGCTCAAATAAAGTGGTTGGTCTGTAAGGTGCCACAAGTACTCCTTTTCTTTTTGCGAATACAGACTAACACGGCTGTTACTCTGAAACCTGAACAAGGAACAAAAGTCATAAAGTCCAAAGTCTAGCCTTATAGTCCGAGATGGCTAGCACAGTTTTAGGGAATTCATCCATCCTAAATCTCACCAATTCCTCCGAATAAGCTTTTTTGAAGTTTGAGGGAAATCCCATTTTTCTGCCAAAATTTAGGGCCTTGGGAAGTGTTGCAGTTACCGGAAAATTAGATTCCTCAGGGATTGTTGAGGGAAAGGGCTGCAAATGCCTTCCAAATTTTAGATGTGTTACGTAGAACTCTGAACCCTTTTTGTTGTGTACCCATCATTGGTTATGACTGGCAGTCTCATCTATAAAATAAAATTAGACTTTGTTCAACTCTGTAATTTCATACAGGTGACTCTGTAAGAGGACTTTCCACTGAGGACACCTAGTTCCAAGGTTTCCTTTGGTATTTTTTATTCTCTTTGATAGTAAGCACTCACTCCAAAAATGGATTGGGAACATAGATTGCTGGGAAGAAACATAGATTTGCCACTTGGTTCACCAGTGAAATGTTGAGCTGCATCCCAGAACAGCTATGGCAGCTTTAGAGTGTTTGGTGCTGGTAGCAACTTGGAAAATGTCCACCCCTCTCAACCTTCAGTTACTTTTTGCAATAAGCAGTCACTAAACATTTTCGTGCCATTGCATTTTGCTGCCCTAGACAACAGCCTATTCTAGTATAGCCAACAGTGAGAAAGCAGTGCTGCTTGGCAGAATTGTTATCTGTGTACCAGTAAACACCACCAAAACACAAAAAAACCCCACACAGCACCTAAAAACTGAACTCATCCACAGTTACGTTCCATGTTAAACCTGACCTTTGAATAACTGTTCAGAGCTAGTCAAAAACCATGCCCAACGTGTGGTATGTGCACATGCAATCTTAATTCTGCATGCTTTGAATTAGTATTTCCAAGGCAATAGAAGAACTGCACAGTGCTGGCAGCACAGTCTTCTAATAGTCAACAAAAGTGAGAAAGATCTTCACGAATCCTCTACTCTTACAAAATGAGTTTGGGGGTAGGAGACACCGGAATTGATGTCTTCCCCCCCCAAATGACAAAGGATTCTGAGGAACTTCAGTTTTCCTTTGTTTCCCAATACAATTAAAAACTGGTGGGATGTAGACATTCCCTATTCCATCACAGGTATATTTAAGGCACCAATCACTGTGGTAGTTAGACACCATTACAGGAATTAAAAGATTTAAGAACATTTCAAAAGGGAACTCTCAAAGCAGGAACTCTGCACTTTCATCCCCAGGTTGCTATTCTTTAGAGAGGATGTGGATTTCCCTTTCGTGGATTCACCATGTGGCACGTTTTTTCATGGACAATACGTACTCTGTTTTTCTAACGTTTGTGGTATAAAACATGTAACATTAAACCATTCAGTGAAAATTTGATAGAAAACATCACCCTCAAGAGATATTTGTTTTATTTATGCTTTTGTTTAAAGGAGATTTGCAATGGCATTTTCAGAGGAGAAAGTGTGTTAGCCTTGATGTCCTGGCCAAAGTAGCATTCAGCCTACCAAAATCCTCCCTGCATATCCAAATGGATAAGGTAATCTTCCTCAATTCTTGCCCTAAATTATGAAACAGTCTTGCCTTGTGTGCTGTTAAACAATAGCTATGTTCTACCCCAGAGCCGGTAGTGGCATTTTAGTGATGTGATGGTGGGTGAAGTGATTTCTGTGTGTGGGAGTGAGTGTGCATGAGAGAGAGAGAAGACTAATAAGGCTCGACAGTACCTTCTGGGAGGGAAGGTGTTATATAGGTTTAGGATTTTACTAAGCACTTTCCCTACATCTTTTCTAGGATAAAAGGATCATTACATGTTTGCAAATAAGACCCTCAGTCTTACCCCGCTAAGAGTAAAAATATTGAAACAGACTCTTTGAAATGTATACAGAAGTGGAAATTTAAATCACATTTGTCAAGGAAATGCATATTAATTGTGTTATAACAGATGTGAACCTATGTACTAGTATGCAGGTACCTTCCTGGTTAAAGTTATAAATATGCACTTCAGTTTGTTCTTGAAGGGAACTGGTAAGCATGGAGATTCTAAAGGTACCTGGATTACTATTTTGACAGTTTCTTTAACTAGCAGGAGTTGCTCAGTCAAAAAAGAAGGTGGCTTGCAGAGCAGAGCTAGTTATATTTTGTGGTTAAAATCTTCATGCATTGCATGTTTATTGTTCAGAGACAGTTAAAAGATGCGTATTTGTAGATAAATTAAGGCCAGATCTGAGTTGAGCATACCACTAAAGGGTATCTGAAGATTTAGACAGCAACAGGAAGCCTTCAAAGGAGCTAGAGAATATCTGGAAAATTTGGAAGCTTCCAAGTAATTACCATCGATCTCAGCAAACAGCAGACTGGTGAAACCAAACCCTTATTCTGTAAACAGTTCCACATACATAAATCACAGCTTCATGATTCAAATCAAATCCATGGTTTCTTACTTTACACAAAGCTAAATAAACTCTGTGGAAACCCTCCATCAAGGGTCATTCACTGCTGTGGTGGGACAGTTACTGTTTCTACCACCTCCCTCCCTAGAAGGTTCTGTTTTAGTAGGGTAACTTTAGTTTCCGCTAGGGGCTTCTAGAGCCTAGTCTGGATGTGCTGAATTCATGCATTCTGCTGGCTGCCCTGGCCATGTCCCCTCGTGAGCCAGTGCCACCCATTTGGGGGGCTGCCTAAACACACCCCTGGTGCAGGGAAGGTTATGAGCACTTTGTACTCTCCCCTTACAGTTGGGTCTTTCTACTGTAACCCCCAAGGAGATTACCTAGATTCCTGGGGCTCTGTCTGCTGGCAGAATGGGAGAGGAACACTGTCCCTGGTAGGGAGAGGGAGCCAAGGCATACTCAGAGTCTGCCTGGCAACCAATAGGGAGTGAGATGCCTCACCCAGGGAATTCAGGAAAGAGGAGAAGACATTTTTTCGTCATTCTGGAGCCAGCCAGGGCAAGGGCAGAACTGGTTGTGTGGGAAGCTGGTGAGTCCCAGGCCTGCATGCAGGGTTCCCGCTGAGAACTGGCCCCTAGGGACCTGAAAGCAAGATCCCTCAGCTGGGCTCTTCCTTCTCCGCTGATGATTCCCAGTTTGTAGAGTTTTGCTGGGAAACTTCCCCAGCCAGGCTGAGTTAGCCCTCCAGTTCCCTAGGTGAGACCAGTCACCACATGGTCAGCTCTGTCCTGTCTGCTAGTTCAGGGCTGCTGCCTGCTGTGAGTGTGCCTGGATGCTGGGCTAGGAGACTACAGTTTGGATTTTAGTACAGTTGTGTAATCTGCACCTTGAGCCCTGCACCCCTTTGTGGTGAGGGGAAATCCTGGGACCAGAGCAGCCTGATTACTGCCTGAAGAGGATCTCTGCTGGCAGAGATCAGCCCCTCTGCAGTGACTGAGGAGTCCAGAGTCATCTCTGGATCTGAGGATCATTCCTGGAGTTTGTGAGTGCACCATCTTTTACTCAGTAAGTCAGAGAATTCATTTTGGGGACCTCCTACTCCCTGAACTGTGTCCTCAAGCCAGGGAGTAAGGGTTTGGGGATTTTATAACCTGTCTGTTTCAAGTGTGGAGGAACTTACCACCTTCTCCCACTTGTGAGTCCCTTGGGCTCTACTGAACCCAGTCAGCCACAGTGCTAAACCACTGCAGAGAAGAATTTTGGTGTCATAGGTCATCAAGGGCCCCAACAAAGTACGTGTACCAACGGCACACTAATCTTACATTTGCTACGTCAAGTCATGTGACTAGGGAAAGTCACAGGTATTGGCAGTGTGGGCACCGGTGAACCTAAAAATAGTGTTTTTCCCTGTTATGTTATATTTATCTCCTGTTTAATATAATTATTGTGTTGAATATATTGTATGTGTTTGTGTTATTTCTTGGAAGTCTCCAACTATCTGGCAAGTAAGTGGGGATTACTCTGTGGTTAGAATTTTCCACCCAAGCTGCCCTGGAGACCCTGCCAGGAAGGAGCGAGGGGGGTGGAGGCACCACCAAATAATTCATCGGAAAAAATAAAGAAGATACACCCTGCTGAGTGGGTGGCGGGATCCAGAAAAACCCAGACCTGTCCATCAAAACCTGTAAGCAGACTGGCATTAAAGAAAGTAACCGGGTGGAGAGGGGGCACTACATCGGAGGCACCACTGGGATCCCGTCTTTTAAACTCAGACCTTATATACACCCCTGCTGTCTTCCTGGGAAATTAAGTAAATTCCCAGTATGGATTGCCAGAAGAGGCTTGTAACTTGGTGTGAGCTGGAGGAAGCTGACCCTGAATGCCACTTCCTGCTCACTAATGTACCCACTGAATGGGAAGTTAGACAAATTGAAGATGAGATTGCTAATGTTAGAGAATGGGGAACCTGTGTGGTTCGGAGTCATATGCAAGCAAAAGGGGAAGCTACTTTATCCCTTCTTGTAGAGGGCAAGATTATATTGTCTACCGTAGTGATCCTCCATGTAATTCTACCAGATGGAGAGAAGGAAGGACGGAAGGTAACCATACAAGCACAATCACGTTTTCCCTCCGCATCTTCCCCACCATCTGAAACCATCAATTTTCAGTCCAAATTGGGGGACTTTCTTAGGCAGGAAGGGAAGACCATGACTGAATTAAGGACTCTTTTGGGAAGTAGTCCTGTGCCTCCTCCCAGGTCTACGGACCAAATAATTTTTGCTATGAGACAAGCAATAGGAGAGTCCATAAAGACAGCATATGAATCGGGCCCTTACAGAAAGCTGAAGTTCTTTTCAGGCATTAAACCAGTGCCTGTAGGGGAAGATGACTATGACACTTGGAGGCATCACCTAATCAGATGATGCAGGAATGGCAATGTAGTGAGGCTGAAAAGAGGAAACGTGTGGCAGAAAGCCTGCGAGGACCTGTAGGGAATGTGCATTAAAAGCCAGCAAGCCTGTTGCCACTGTTGATGACTATCTCTCAGCGATGGAGGATGCCTTTGGGAGCCTAGAGACAGGGAAAGACCGCTACTTTCAATTTCGGTCCTGTTACCAACAGCCAGGTGAAAAACTATCTTTCTATCTTCACAGATTGGAACCATCCCTTCAACTGTGCATCCGCCATAAAGGCACCGAGAGGAGCAAGGAACACAGAGTACAACTAGAACAGATCATACGAGGTGCCATTTATGATGACTTTCTAATTATGAAGCTGCAACTTGTAGACCGATTGGACAGTCCTCCAGAATTCCATCAATTGCTGTGAGAAGTCCGGGAGGAGGAGGAAAAGAGAACTATTAGAGAGAGGAATAAGATCTCAGTAAGTAGAACCGTTGCTCCTAACAAACTGAAGGATGACCCTTGTCTGTCCACCACTGAGGACCTCCATCAACAGCTTAAAACTTTGACAGCACAGCTCACTGAATTTATGACAAGTAAGATGACTCAGAGGTCACCTAGCGAAATTCTTCCACCAACTTTGACAGAAAGAAAGTACCCTTCCTTTTGCCCAGGGAGAGGGGACCACAACAGAGAACCTGTAAATAAAACCTTGGCGACCCTCCCAAGGAACAAGAGATTCTGCTACCGATATGTGAGGAAAGGTACATTGCCACCCAGCGTGACAACCCGAGGAACGAAGAGAAGGTAGCACAACGAAAAAGGGAGTTACAGGGAAACTCCCAAGGATCCCAGTAATGGAACATACTGGGAGCCATTACAGTCAGAGCTCCACTACGTTGTGTTATGAACAGCCTTCCTGGAGCCCATTCCCAGAGGGATTGATAGGCCCAACAGCAGTAGTTAATGTAAAATGGTAGAAGGGATTCCTTGTAGGGCCTTGCTGGACAGTGGATCTCAGGTCACCATCATTACTAGAGAATTCCATCAGCAATTCCTGCTTCAAGTGAAGATCTAGCCTCTAGAGCAGGGGTAGGCAACCTGCAGCACGCAAGCTGATTTTCAGTGGCACTCACACTGCCCGGGTCCCGGCCACCGGTTCGTGGGGGGGGCTCTGCATTTTAATTTAATTTTAAATGAGGCTTCTTAAACATTTTAAAACCTTATTTACTTTACATAAAACAATAGTTTGGTTATATAATATAGAAAGAGACCTTCTAAAAATGTTAAAATGTATTACTGGCACGCAAAACCTTAAATTAGAGTGAATAAATGAAGACTCGGCACACCACTTCTGAAAGGTTGCTGATCCCTGCTCTAGAGGGATTGGCAATATGGGACCTTAGCAATGCTAGTTACCTGTACGATGGATATGTACTAGTGACTAAGTTTTTCTGCAGAAATGGTTGGATGTTTCCAGGATTGTGATACTCTGGCTTTGATTTGTCCTGAGACGCAAAATTCTGATGGCATTCCCATATTGATTGAAATCAACAGCAACATGTTCCAGTCTTTGGCCACTCTTTGTGGTCGTTTGGGCCAAAAGACCGCAGGCATGGTTTCGCCCTCCATTGCAAGAGCCGACCCTGGGCTCATCCACAACGTATTATGACCACGATAGCTCTGTTGATGAGTCACTAGGGAAAGTTGTAAGAGTATCCAAAGCTGTTTTGTCCATACCCCCACATGGTGAGATTGACTTGAGAAGAAAACTTGAGAAGCACAGTCGCAGCCTTCCTCATACAGTGATGATGGTGTCCTCTGCTGGAGATAACTTCCCTAGTGGTCTGATGGTTCAGAGAGGTTTACTGTCCTTACTACAGATGGAGGAAGTTGGCATTATGGTAAGAGTAAGAAATGAAAACAACCATCCCATAGCCATCAGGAAAGGAACAGTGTTGGCATGATTGTATAGGGTAGAGAGTGTTGTGAGCCCTGCAACTGCAGGCAGAAAGCCCTGTAAGGCATTGGATCCTGATCTTTGTAATTCTGGTGATTCTCCTATGTCTCCCAGTTGGAATGACTGGTTGAAAAAACAGCTAAGTGAGAGACCTGATGTGTTTTCCACTGAGGAATGGGATGTGGAGTATGCCATTAACGTGGAACACACCATTCGTTTGGCAGATGACAGGCCTTTTAGGAAGAGGTCCCGAAGACTGGCACCTGCAGACACTGAGGACGTGAGAAAGCATATCCAAGAACTACTGGAAGCAGGAATAATTTCTGAATCCCGTAGCCCCTATGCATCCCCCATTGTGGTGGTGTGGAAGAAAAATGGGACTGTGTGTATGTGTGTGGACTATCGCAAACTGAATAAAAGGACCATCCCAGATCAATACACTGTACCCAGGGTAGATGATGCCTTAGCTTGCCTAGCAGGAAGCAGATGGTTCTCTGTCTGAGATTTATGAAGCGGCTACTACCAGATCCCGATCAGCTCTGAAGACAAGAGAAAACAGCTTTCATTTGCCCTTTGGGATTCTACCAGTTTGAGAGGATGCCCCAAGGTATCTTGGGAGCTCCTGCTACATTCCAGTGTTTGATGGAGAAGACAGTGCCGGATATGAATTTCTTAGAAGTGCTGGTGTATTTGGATGACTTCATTGTTTTGGGGAAAACTCTGGAAGAGCATGAAGCTCGACTAATGAAAGTGTTAGACCACCTGGAAGCTAGTGGGTTGAAACTGTCACTTCACAAATGTCAATTTTGTCAGACCCGAGTAAAATATGTAGCCATATTGTGTCAGCAGAAGGTGTGGCGACTGACTCAGAGAAGATTGAGGCATTAACCACCTGGCCTATACCCAAAGACCTGAAAGCTTTACAGTTTTTCCTAGGCTTCTGTGGTTATTACCACCGATTTGTAAAAAATTGCTCCTCCATTGTGAGACCACTCACCAATTTTACAAGGGGATACCCCCCAACATGGAAGAGAACACCCCAACATAAGCTTGTGAGTCCTCCTGAGAGGTATTTCAAGGTGAATGAACCCTTTGGGGACCGTTGGACTGAGGAATGCAACAACACTTTCCATGCCCTTATTGAGAATGTCACCACTGCACCTGTGTTAACCTTTGCAGACCCTACCAAGCCCTATGAACTGCATGTAGATGCCAGTCTTGATGGATTAGGAGCAGTTCTCTATCAAAATTATGAGAATCAGTGGAAACCCGTGGCCTTTGTCAGTCAAGGGCTGACTGCATCTGAAAGACACTAACCCATGCACAAACTTCAGTTTTTAGCTCTCAAATGGGCTGTTGTGGACAAACTTCATGATCATCTATATGGAGTGACCTTTGTAGAAAAACAGATAATAACCCACTTACTTATGTGCAGACCACAGCTAAACTAGATGCTACTGGTCAGCGATGGATGCTTATGGTTTGGTTGCTTATGACTTTAAGCTGCAGTACTGATCGGGTCAAACCAATGCAGATGCATTGTCCCTTCACCCTCATAACCCACTCGAGGAAGAGTCTGAGTGGATGGAAATACTTTCTGCTGCTATTTGTGCCACCTGCAAGACCATAATAGGAAAACTGCAGTCCCATTATATAAATGAGGAAAGATATGCCGACACCCTGGGGTTATCTGACAAGGCTATACCCACAATTTATGCAAACCTTGTTGGGCTAAAGACTTTTGAATTGCCCCAGATAACTCCGACTGAATTGAGAAGAGCTCAGTGGAAAGATTCAGACATTTGGCCTGTGCTGGAAGCTGTGGAAAAGGGTGAAAAACCCATCTCCAAGGCTAACTTTGCCCCCGGCACAATTCTTTTCTTAAAAGAGTGGGATCGTTTAGTGATTATTCCGGACCATCCAGACTATAAGGGGCCATGTGCAAAAACAACTGGTCTTACCCCGGGAATACCAGGAGATGGTGTTGAAGTCTTTGCACGATGACCATGGTTATTTGGGGGGTAGACAAGACTTTGGAATTGGTCAAAGACTGGTTTTATTGGCCCAAAATGACAGCATCTGTGGAAAACCACTGCAAACGGTGCTCTTGGTGTGTTAAGCGGAAGACCCTGCCACAAAAGGCAGCATCTATGGTGAACATCACTACAGATGCACCCATGCAGTTCATGTGCATTGACTTTTGTTTTGGAGCCTGATAGAAAAAAACACTCCAGTATATTGGTAGTTACTGACCATTTTACAAGGTATTCCCAAGCATATCCCACAAAAGACCAAAAAGTCAGTACAGTGGCCAAAATTTTATGGGATAAATTCTTTATACATTATGGTTTCCCTGCCTGAATCCATTCCGACCAGGGAAGAGATTTTGAAAGCAGACTACCGGTAATTTACGAACTGACAAAAACCCTGGGAATAAGGAAGTCCAGAACCACTCCTTACCATCCTCAGGGAGATCCACAACCGGAGAGATTCAACCAGACTTTGCAAAACATGTTGGGAACTCTGCATCCATCCCAAAAGACCAGATGGAGTGAGCCATGTCAGTTACCTTGTGCATGCTTATAACTGCACTAAAAATGAGTCCACTGGCTTTTCGCGTTATTATTTCATGTTTGGTAGAGAAGCAAGGCTACCAATTGACTTATGTTTCGGGATATCCTCTGATGAAGCTAGCAAAAAAAAGGTATCTCCAGTACATTCAGAGTCTTAGACGTGACTTGCAGAAAGCTTACAAACTGGCCTCTCAAGCAGCCAGAAAAAGCAACCTTGCCAACAAGCAGAGATGTGACAGTCGGGTCCGTGAACAGGATCTGCAGATAGGAGACAGAGTCTTAATCCAAAATCTAGGTCTCACTGGAAAGCACAAATTAGCTGACCAGTGGAATACAAACTCCTACAGAATGGTTGATAAGCTACCAGACTTGCCTGTATACAGCCTTAGGATGGAAAATGGAAAAAATGTTTAAGACTATTCACCGAAACCACCTCTTGCCAGCAGGGCAGTTAATAGGTGAAGAGAACAATAGTGAATGTGGTTCCTCCCGGCCACCCATTACTCGTTCAAGACTAAGGAAGCAATTTCCTGCAGAAAGAAGCCTTACTGCACAACTTGAATCTGCTGGCAAGGCAAACAGCGAGTCTTTAACCTCCCCTGGAGAAAATGATCCTCATTCACAGAGTAGCTGTGAGGAGAAATTCTTCCCCTATTATCTAACGCCTCTGTAGAAACGTGAAAGGGAAAAGAGGATTTGGGTGCAGTTATTTTAGTTTGGTTAAGAGACAGAGCAAGAAACAGGCCAACCTTAACCCTAATAACGCGAGATTTGCAGAAGCAGGGTTTGTGCGAGGTGGATGGGAAAACTACAAGGGACCTTGCTTTAAGATAAGAATGGAATGCAATGTTGACTAAGATAATGGGAAGAAAAATGTATAAACAGGACACAGCTATATGTAATGAAAGGGTATAAATATTGCTTTATATTGTTTGTACTTTGAAGATTTGCCTAAGGACAGACACTCTGTCTAATTGCTGTCTTCCCTGCAATTGCATGAATAAATTGTCTCTGAGTTGTTGCAAATAACCTAAGAGTGAAGACTGAGTTTTCTTCCACATCTCCTATGCTTCATGAGCTGTTACGTGAGGTAGAAACTGTTAGAGAGAGAGAATCTGGGCCTCCTCTAGCTCAAATACTTAACCCTGAAGCTGCACCATTTGTACCCCATCAGTCAACAATACAGCATGATAACCCCTGCCTGCTGGCACCACCTGAAGAGGCAAGTGGTTTACCAGCTAGTATGGGTCCACTTGCAGAGGATGTGGGAAAAACCATGCAACCTGCAGAAAGAGAAATCATTGATTGTCCTGCAGCTATTACTGCTGAGAGCCCTCAGAATAAAGAAGCTCCCATACTTTGACGTTCAGAACGAGAGCGAAAATCTGTACAGAAACTCACGTATGATGTTCCAGGGACCTCCGCCTCTGTCCCTTTGCACTTAGTAAATAGATGGATGCAGGTGGCCTATTATTGTTTGTGCCTGATACTTAACAAGGGAGACTCCAAGTTTAAGTCATTCATTTCAATATAGTAAGAATGTTATTAATGTAAACAGAATAACAATTTAATGTTGTTTTAAATTAATATACCATATATAGTATGTGGACATGGCAATACTTACTTGTTGGCAAATAACATTTATTGTCCACTAAGCCATGTCTATTATTACCTGATGAAAAGGACCTTGCATGTTTGTGTTGTGGTTAAATGACCCTTGCCGAGGACGGCAAGAACTTTTGCCCAGGGAGAGTGTAACCCATAAGGAGATTACCTAGATTCCTGGGGCTCTGTCTGCGGAGTAGCTCAGTGAGGGGCACATTGTCCCTGGTAGGGAGGGGGAGCCAAGGCAACTCATAGTCTGCCCAGCAACCAATAGATCATAGAATATCAGGGTCAGAAGGGACCTCAGGAGGTCATCTAGTCCAACCCCCTGCTCAAAGTAGGACCAATCCCCAATTTTTGGCCCAGATCCCTAAATGGCCCCCTCAAGGATTGAACGCAAAACCCGGGGTTTAGCAGGCCAATGCTCAAACCACTGAGCTATCCCTCCCCCCCAGGCCGGCATGCTGGGTTCCCGCTGAGAACTGGCCCCTAGGGACCTGAAAGCAAGTTCCCTCAGCTGGGCTCTTCCTTCTCCGCTGATGATTCCCAGTTTGTAGAGTTTTGCTGGGAAACTTCCCCAGCCAGGCTGAGTTAGCCCTCCAGCTCCCTAGGTGAGACCAGTCACCACATGGTCAGCTCTGTCCTGTCTGCTAGTTCAGGGCTGCTGCCTGCTGTGAGTGTGCCTGGATGCTGGGCTAGGAGACTACAGTTTGGACTTTAGTACAGTTGTGTAATCTGCACTTTGAGCCCTGCACCCCTTTGTGGTGAGGGGAAATCCTGGGACCGAAGGAGCCTGATTCCTGCCTGAAGAGGATCGCTGCCAGCAGAGATCAGCCCCTCTGCAATGACTGAGGAGTCCAGAGTCATCTCTGGACCTGAGGATCATTCATGGAGTTTGTGAGTGCACCACCTGTTAGTCAGTCAGTCAGGGAATTCGTTTTGGGGACCCCCTACTCCCTGAACTGTGTCCTCAAGCCAGGGAATAAGGGTTTGGGGATTTTATAACATGCTGCATATTAAAACCTGTGGAGGGATTTACCACCTTCTCCCACTTGTGAGTTCTTTGGACTCTACTGAACCCAGTCAGCCACACTGCTAAACCACTGCAGAGAAGAATTTTGGTGTCAAGGGCCCCAACAAAGTACGCGTACCAACGGGACACTAATCTTATATTTGCTACATCAAGTCATGTGACTGGGGAAAGTCACAGATATTAGCGGCATGGGCAGCGGTGACCCTAAAAATAGTATTTTACCCTGTTTTACACTACCATCATGGTCCTTTGTCACAGTATGTGTCAACTTACAAAGCCCAACCCACTGAGCAAAAGGATAAAATCTGTAATCACTTCTTCAGTCAGCGCTGTTCCAAAGAGGTTTCTCCTTGTAATTTAATTGACTTTATTCTACATATCATGAACAGTGACATCTAAATCTAAAAGTGGGTGTGTCATACTGACACAAAGGAATGCTCAGAGTCAATTTACAGCACTGGGTAAAGATCTTCCAGTGTGTGACACAAAACAGGTCATGCAGGATGCTGAGAAGCAGAACAATGCATAAGAAACACTTTAAAATATGTTAGATGGGATATGAAAACAAACTGCATGTTAGGGGTGCTGAGCATTTCCTGGGAGGGGAAATGCTGTCAAGAGAGCTCACAGCATCACACAAAATCAGACTTTAACTTTAGCACTAAACTGTTAAATGCTTTCCTTGCTCCTGCTCTTAAGATATGGCCCATGGAATATAGCAAACTAAATTACAAGGAAAGCTGCTTTAGAGACTGTTAAATAATCTCAGAATTAATTGATTTTGTTTAAGCTTTATGTATCATAAGTTAAGTGTCTGGATTACCAAAAGCAAAAAATAATCATATTTTGCTAAATGAGAAAGTGAGGGAGAGGTCAGCAGAACATGGAAGAAATTAAAGTCATGAACATGCAAAGCATCTTCTATTCATAAACAACAATATGACATTTTTCTTGGGAAAAGGAAGGACGTACTGAAAAAACAATGATTTCTGCAAAAAAACTTAAAAGTTACTAAGAGGCAGAAGAAAGATACAAAAACAGAGAAAACTAAGAGAATGAGAAACAGTTGTTTAAGAACATATTCCTAACATTACAAAAATAGTCACAGGAATATATACAGAAGTCAAATAGTCAAAAGTAAGAATGCAACCTCCTTCCTACATTCAAGAGCAAAAGGTAAAGACAGATCAGATTCTTCAGGGAAACCATTTTCACCAGGGCTGACTCAAACAGCTGCAGCAAGATATCCAGATTTAAATTTTGGAATTCAATTTTAAAAAATGCTGTATTACGACTAATATGACACCCATTTGTTGTCACCTTCACCTATCCAGAAATCCAGTTCAAATCCCACCCTACCATTTCATCTCCTTTTTCATAACAAGTTCTTCCTCTAGCCTAAATCTCTGATTCCCACTCCCCTTTTTCCCATCTGTTCCAAAGCTCTATTCTGTCTTTTCCCTGCAACTCTCTCTGAGTAATATTCACTCTTTTATTAATGCTGCCAAATTTAGTATATGTGAAATGCTCTGGCCACTGAGTTGGTTCTTCTTTTGAAATTTACCCTTAAAAATCTACCTTTCTATTTTAATATATGACTGACTTCTATGTTTTGTGAAATGTTGTATGAAGGACATATTATAAAAGCAAATCACATCATAAATCAGTAATTTTTCTGATTTTCTTCACTGATTATTAGTGCAAATAATGTGAATATAGTGAATGATCCAATCTATTGTTAATTCCACAATATTACAAAGTGCTGGTATGGTATGTATTATTTATTTCTTGAAAGCTATGGTCAAGACATTACTTCATAAGAGCATTTCCACTGTCAAAACAAATGCCCCTTTGCTTATCATATGCTGTACATTCTGGGAAGTTTAAGACTGAAAGATATTACTGTAATGCATTATAATATAACAGTAATCTAAGGAAATTGCTTATATTTGACAAATTAGGTAATGACAACACAGGACAAAAACCAATCATGGTTTCTGAAAATAACCAAAGTGACTCAAAAGAGCTGAACTCTGCCATTGGTATGATAATGATGCCAGACACTTGTTGGAACGTATAAAAGAATCCAGATTCTATAAACAGTTGCCAGATTTACTGTAAAACAAAGTAATAAAGATGGAGTGAGATAAAGTATATAGGTAATATTAATCAGTAAAGCAGTGAAAACAGTGCAAGTTCATTACTTCATCAAGAGTTGCATACACGTTAAGTAAGACTTAAAATACCCAGCTGCTCTGATATAATTATTTGCTTCACTGTTTTGTACATTGGGGGGGAGAGTATGTTGAAACTAAGGATGGTCATAAAAGAGAGAGAAAATCTGGAAATTCCCAAGCATACTTTGTAAAGCGTCAAAATAAAGGTGTTCCATAAAGCAAAGCTTGGTTACATATGCTGGTGCTCCAGCAGAGGATGGACCATGTGAACCAATATTTTTCTCCTACTACAAACTGGCTGGGTTTTATTTATTTCTTAGAAACTTCAGAAATAAGGAAGAGACAGAAAGAAATGTAGAGAAACTTACAATCAGAATGTGTTTGAAGATAAAATAAATAGTCAGCAATACTAAAGAAAGGGAATGTTATTTAGTGGTTAGAGTACGGAACTGAGAGTTAGTAAAACGTATGCATTTTATTCCCTTCTGTGTCACTGTTTTCGTATCTGGGACTGTGGACTGACATCAGTGGGGTATTTCAGTGCTCAGAACTTCTGAAAATGTGGCCCTAAATCTCTCTGTGGCTCAGTTTTCATATCTATAAAATTGGGAGAGTGCTTAACTAATTGACAGAGATGTTGTGAAGATGTTTGTAAACCCTTGAATGAAAGTTAAATACTATTCTTAACTGAAACAAGTTCTCTAATAAAACAATGAAGAAGATTGGCATAGCCACGTACATCCTATCATTATTGATTGCCAAAATACGTCATTATAAAAAAAGGAAATAGAAGCAGAAAAAGGAGTAACTTAAAATATGGCATAGCATACAAAAGAATAGCAAGCATGTGACAAACAGGAACATGGGACATTATTGCCATTAATGGCAACACTAGGCCACCAGCCCCAAGCTGCATGCTTGCAGAAACCTTGAAGAAAATAAAGGGCAAAAGTTTCCTCTGTCACGCCCACTCTGGATAACTATCCCCTGTTCTGAACTTGCAAAAGATCCACATGGCAGACTGGAGAGAAGAATTTCCCCCTCCACCAATGATAGTATTCACATCGATATCTTAGATCAAAAACAAAAATCAAGACACTTTCCCAACTATGCCTTTGTCCCAACACGGACTCTTGCTAATTTCTAAAACCGTGATTTCAGAAAATGTTCCCTGGAACCAAGTACTGTTGTATTTGTTTGGCCTCCAAGCTGCCAAGAAGGCATCCATGAGCGTCAGCTGCTGTGTGAAAAGGAGGAAGGCCATCAAACTTATTTCATAATCCGCTGAACAGGTATCAACTAAAACCAATTTTTGGCTACCACCATTCAGAGCTATAACTAGCAGTGAATTTCTTTACCATCACCCCATACCCATTCACTCCCTCAACTCCCATGACAAGAACTAAATATCAGTCCAACCAATAGTTCCAACACCAATTACTACTTTCAAAGATTGCATTTTTCCACTTATTATTCTGAGGTGATGTTGTGCAGTAGACATAAGAAAACAAATTTCCATTTATGTGCAAAATTATTTACAGTGCTCCTCATTAGAGCCATCATTTCAATTCCTGTCACTCTAAATTCCGAGGTGAATATTTATCTTCAATAATCATTAAATTCATCACAGATGACGAGGAGCACTTTATTTCAGGGACCAATTTAAGGAGCCTTAGTTTTCACGAAGCTGTTTACTAGCTGTTCTGTATTAAGTGTCTCAAGCTGGCAACAGTGCAAATCACTGTGGGAAAGTATTTCAGAAAAAAGTTTGGTGAAGTAATTGACTTACATTCACAATAAAGCTTTATATTTATTTTATTAAACAGATTCTGAAAGTTCTATTGATCAATTGCCACTGAAATCACTTAATGGTCTGTGCATGAAATCCCTACTGAAATCAGTAGAATGGGCAAAAATTTAAAGTAGAACATGGGGTGAAATCCTGGCGCTGCAGCAGCCAATGGGAATCTTGCCCTTGTCTCCAGAGGAGCCAGGATTTCATACAGGGCTCTTATTTTTCATCCTAGGATATGGCAGACAGTTAAGTTTTACAAATGCACATATAATTGGGCCCCAGAAAAGTCAGGAAGTTTCTAGTTAAGGTTGCTACAATGATCTGACCTCATCCCCATTGTGAATTTGTACTACGATAGGTTTGGGTGAGCTAGTCTGGGAAAAGGAAGAACAAGCCTGAACTTTTGCCCATTACCTGAACGTTCTTTGACATACTCCACTGCTTTAGTAACTCTTCTTTATCTTAGCCAGTTACAGCTCCTCTCTGGGACTCCACACAGTAAGGGGTCTCCCAATTCCAAGATCTCAAAAGGAGACTTGCATCAGGGCCAGTGACAGGACCTTCACACTGTCCCACTGCCAGCAATCCACTGACTTACAGTTATTTCTGAGCATAGTGCTTACTACCAAATGTCGGTCCATGGAGTTCAGTGCAAACACTGTTCAGAGTTTATGGAACTCTAGAATAGCAGTTCTCAAACTGTGGATCAGGACACCAAAGTGGGTCATGACCCCATTTTAATGGGGCCACCAGGACTGGTGTTAGATTTGCTGGGGCCCGGGGCTGAAGGCCCAAAGCTGAAGCCCAAGCCCTGCCACCTGGGGCAAAAGCCTGAGCCCTACCGCCTGGGGCTGAAGCCAAAGCCTGAGGGCTTCACCCCGAGTGGCGGGGCGTGAGCTTCGGCTTCAGTGCTAGGTAGCGGACTCAGGTTACAGGCCCCCTGCCCCGGGCTGAAATTCTTGGGCTTTGCCCCCCCCCCAGGACAGTGGGGCTCGGGTGGGCTCAGGATTCATTCCCCCCACCCCGAGGTTGTGTAGTAATTTTTGTTGTCAGAAAGGAGTGGTGGTACAATGACGTTTCAGAACCGCTGCTCTAGAACAATAAGGATTTCAGCAGCTGGCAACAGGGTCACTCTAGGGTTTGTTACTGGGAAGAACTAGGGAATGTATCTGACAGGTAGAATTGGACTATTTTCTCCATGGTGTTTAATTGTGCAACTACCCAGACATCTGCATTTGCACACATCAGTTTCTATGTTTCTTTATCAAGTTCATCTCTGGTGTAACTGGACACAACTCCAATAAAGCCCATGGAGTAATACCAGGGTTAAAACTTGGTTGATTATGTTTACGTGATACCTTTTCTGGTGATGTGCCAACAAGAGGTGAAAGTCAATAAATACCACCTTCCATCCTATTAAAGATAAGTATTTTACCCCTCCACATTGTAAATATCACTGAAAAGATATGGCTTGGGAGTTTGTAAAATCTGTTTACATAATCACACACTGCTTTGGACTATGTTATGTCTTTCAGGTCACTAATGTAATCTAGTGTGTCACAGTCTAGTCCAAAACAACATCCAATTATGTCTGGTGAAGTAAGCTGTGAAAAACAGGTGAGTTTTGTACACCCACAGGTAACTTGTGTGCTGTAATACTGAGACGTACTTTATAAACTATGAGAGGTTACCAACTTTGAAAAGCAAACATACGTGCTTCTTATATTTGCATTATAATCAGCTATTTTAAAGCAGGCAGTCTCATTACTATAACTTGCACTGGAGGCATTTTTGACTTGCAAAGGAATTCATAAAAATCATGTCAGATCATGTCAGCTGAGAGGTTATATAAATCACATTTTTCTACAAAGTGAAAAATACATTTCACATCCAAGAAATTTCAGATTGGTTTATGAATAGAGCCCACAGTTTCAGAACTTTGTGATGAATCTTAACAGGACTGTTGGCCCCAATAAACCAGACAATATGAAAAGGAAGTTAAAAACCTAAAAAAGGCTGGGATCTTTGTATATTATTCATCCTACCCACTGTACTTTCACCAAGGCTGTTATTCCATTCCACAGAAAGACCGGTTCCTAAGAGGTCCTAATCCTGCAAGACATTATGGTCGCTGCATACACACAGAGAAATTAGATAAAAACCTAACTACTCTTGCTGGAAGGCTGCAAAGTAACATGACTTTATTTCTTAGAAATCAAATTGCTAACACACAAGAGCCATAAAACAGAGAGAGACAAAACAAGCTGCTCCGTAAAAACAGTGAGACACAATTCACCCTATTTTACTATAAGCTAGCTGTTTACAGACTGACTGCTGCTCCCAGACACTTCACTACAGAGTCCCTTACTCTGCAAGCAGGACCAGGAAAACCCCTTACCACCACCTCATGCGCACACACACTCGAAGTGATCACTTGCAATTCCAACACAGTCCTCAATATACCACACAAAGCAATTAAGCATGCACACAATTAAAGCATATGTTCATATGAGTGGTCTTGAAGATACTACAGCCTTTGTCTACACGAGGAAAAAAGGTGTATTCTTAACTCAAGTTAGCTAATACGAGGTAAAATCCTAGTGACAAGTCAATCTGTAGTTTTCACATGTGTTATTAGGTCAAGGTAAACCCTAGGTTCCCCCATAGTCTTTAATTCAACCTGCTAGTATATGTGAACACTACAAATTGACTTGTGTTACCTCATGTTACCTTGTGCTAGCTAACTCCAAGTAAGAACCCACCTTTTTTCCAAGTGAAGATACACCCTAAGATTTCTCATGTGAGCGCAATTTCTATGTGCATGGTTTTGCAGGATTTGGACCAGAGTGAATAAAAAAAAAGGAGGCAAAATTAATTTCTGGTGTAATTCATGATTACTAATTATCTTCAAACACATATTAGACCACAGATGAATTTGGTCAAATGCTCTTAATTCATGTAAAGAAAACAGGAAACTGGAGAAGCTATTACCTGAGATAGGGATAACTACTTAAAATGCAAACACAGCTAGATCTCTATGGAAAAATATGTCTTTTTTAAACAAAAAAAGGTAAAGTTCTGTCTGAAAGCTAAGGCCCTGTCAGAAATCCTTTTGAGCAGATTCACTCAAAAGAAAAAACTCATTTTTGAAACAATTTTCAGATGAAATATTTTGACATTATACCAATGTAGCAGACAGTGAAGAGTGTGTTCATTTCCCAGGAACGATGCCTCTATTCCTCAGAATATATACGTCAATAATTTAGACTACTTTTGAAGACTTTAATAAAACAAATTGCACCATTTGTCAATTTACCAAAAGGTTAATGGAAACATGTATTACTCAAACATTTCAATTTAAGACAATTATATCACCTTACTATCAATATACTGTATTCTATCTTCCACAGTACAATTATTCTGTTGGTTTAATTGATGAAAATTGGTTAATTAGTGATTTTCCATTACATCAATCTGTCAAAATTCAAGCACTGAATCAATTTCACAACAATTGGTTTGTTAAAATATAAAACTGTTAAATAATCAACAACTCATTAACTACCAGCTACTACCTGATTCTCAGTGTTGATTACAGGAAATTAGCAGCTCACTTAATGATGGGAATTATTTTATGATACATTGCTCCAGATGTTATTTTGTGGTGGACTACTAAATTGTTACTTTTAAAATTTTCTTTCAAGAGTTGTGAACCATAAAATAAAAGCACCGAATAAGCAAAAAAATAATGTCTTCATGCCGAGAAACTCCAGGTTTCAAGTGAAGTACAGGATTTAATGTACTATTAAGCTTATTTGGTAGCTGATCTAACTAATCAAAATGTAATTTGGAAGAGCTGGTAGAATCATGTGGTGAATGTATACCCTCTTTTCACTGAACTCTCAGCTCTGACCACAGTCAAAACAGAAAGTAAACACCTACTTACAGTTTTAAGTACTGGAATGTCACATCTATAAATCATAGAATCATAGTACTAAAGAAGGGATCGCAACAGTCATCTAGTCTAACCCCTTGCCAAGATGCACGATTTGTTGTGTCTAAACCATCCAAGACAGATGGCTATCCAGCCTCCTTTTGAAAATCTCAAAAATACATTAGCAAATGCCCATGGCTTTTGTCCTCAAATCTGAGACCTGATCTACACCTAAAAATGAGATCAACCTACATCATTCAGGGCTCTGAAAAATTGTGCACCCTGCATGACTTAGTTAGGTCAACCTAACACCCCCACACTGTAAACACAGCTACGGCAATGGAATAATTCTTCCGTCAATTCACTACTGCTCCTTGGAGAGGTGGATTACCAGCATCTATGGAAAAATCCCTTCCGTCAATACAGGAAGCATCTACTCCACAGCACTACAGTGGCACAGCTTCAGCACCTCGGCTGAGCCACTGTAGCTGTCCTGTGGAATACATACCCTCAGTTGGATTTGCAAATGAAGCCATCTTTGTTTAAAAACAATTATTGCAGTAATAAACAGAGTACCATGTACTACTGTATGTTTGAAATCTGATTAATGAAGTTGTGTAACTGTTAACATGAGTGTAAAAATGCTGTGATTTACCAATCTGAATCTAATGCCTGAATATCAGTGTCTTATACATATAAAAGGAGTGTGCGTGTGTTCAGCACATGTGTATAATGAGAAAACTTAAGTTCAAAATTTCTCTCTATAAAAATCTTCCTTTAAAGGCTAAACTCATGGTTACACTTACTTCCTATTCAGTCATTTCCTTAATTAAAACCATTGAACTTTAATTTGAAATACAATCATTACAAAACCATAAAGGAATCTGAACAGTAACAGACAGGCACGTGGACAATATAATAATCATCAGTGATGTAAATAACAGTTGCTGTTACCGTTTGGTCTGATTTAATCAGAAGATAGCAAGAGTCAAAACCTATCTGCTGCATAGACAATAGCCTCTTTACAGGTCTTTGGTTGTATAGGCAAGTCATACTTGCAAGATTTGTTGCACAGAAAGCCAGCCTTCTCCAAGATGATTGGCTCTTCAGCTTCTTTAGAGTGGGTTGGAGAGGAACACACAACTAAATGCTTTACACACACTAAGATGACATAGTCTATGTCTACATTAGCACTTTTGTCAGTCAAACTTTTGTCAGTCAGGGGTGTGAATAAACCACCCCGAGCGACATAAATTTTACTGACAGAAGCACTGGTGTGGACAGTGCTATGTCAGCAGAAGACACTCTCCTGCCGACATAGGTACCACCTGTCAATATTCCTTCCCCACTCTGAACTCTAGGGTACAGATGTGGGGACCTGCATTAAAGACCCCCCTAAGCTTATTCTTACCAGCTTAGGTTAAAAACTTCCTCAAGGTACAAACTTTGCCTTGTCCTTGAACCCGATGCTGCCACCACCAAGCGTGTTAAACAAAGAACAGGGAAAGAGCCCACTTGGAGACGTCTTCCCCCCCAAAATATCCCCCCAAGCCCCACGCTCCCTTTCCTGGGGAAGGCTTGATAAAAATCCTCACCAATTTGCATAGGTGAACACAGACCCAAACGCTTGGATCTTAAGAACAATGAAAAAGCAATCAGGTTCTTAAAAGAAGAATTTTAATTAAAGTAAAAGAATCACCTCTGTAAAATCAGGATGGTAAATACCTTACAGGGTAATCAGATTCAAAACACAGAGAATCCCTCTAGGCAAAACCTTAAGTTACAAAAAGACGCAAAAACAGGAATATACATTCCATTCAGCACAGCTATTTTACCAGCCATTAAACAAAAGGAAATCTAACGCATTTCTGGCTAGATTACTTACTAACTTAAGGAGTTATGAAGAGCATTCCTGATCTGTTCCCGATAAAAGCATCACACAGACAGACTCTTTGTTTCCCCCCGCCCTCCAGCTTTGAAAGTATCTTGTCTCCTCATTGGTCATTTTGGTCAGGTGCCAGCGAGGTTATCTTAGCTTCTTAACCCTTTACAGGTGAAAGGGTTTTGCCTCGAGCCAGGAGGGATTTTATAGTTCTGTATACAGAAAGGTGGTTACCCTTCCCTTTATATTTATGACACCACCTCTCGTGGCAGTGGCTTTATTATGCCAACAGGAGAGCTCTCCCGTCGGCATAGACCATCTCCACCAGACACACTACAGCAGTGCAGCTGCGCCGCTGTAGTGCTTCCGGTGTAGACTAGCTCTAAGGGATCATGAATAACAGCATAGGCCTTAGTTTAGGGAGGAGTTACTACACGTCATCATAAAAAAGAGTGAGGAGGCCAGTTCATAGCCTGAATGATATCAGAACTCTGCTTTCTGCTGCCTACCGTTCCTACAAAGAATTATCACATTTGGCCAGAAAGATGCCATTTCTGATTGGAATAGTCAAAAGGTTTGAAAAATAGCCACACAAATATTACATTTGACAAGTTTACTATAACGCATTTTACATTCTTTAGCACTTAAAGGGAAAGGTACATTTCTTACTAAAAGGCTTACAGGGATGGTAGGTACCTAGAACGGATCAATCTAACAGATCCTAAAGTAATCTCCATGCCTACCCCGGTTTGGGTTACACTTTAATTATTAGCTAACTATACAATACTTGATTACTAAGCTTGAAAATCTTGCTGCAAAAAACAAACAAACAAAAACCCATGTGCTATCAGAGACAAATATTCAGAGAAATGGGTGTACTATACCTTACTGATTATTTTTTCAGCTACCAATATACCCTTAAGAATTTTTAAAACAAAGTGAAAACTGAGATTTTCAGATTTATATCCAGGAAGAGGATGATTTATACAAGCTCTAAGGTGAGACATGATTTTTTTCTTCATTTTGCTCCAAAGATAGTATTTCTTTCAATTACTTCTCCCAGCTCATTTGTGTTTTTTTTAAACTGCATTGAATTAAAATAAAAAAAAAAAAAGATAAAATGGAAAAAAACTCTCATGTTAGTTTTTAATACATATGTAGTTTTATGTGTCTAAATTTGATGTTCAATCTTTCTGCCAGTTAATGGGATTTTTTCCACTGATTTCAATGGGAGCGGTGTCAAGTCCTTGATCCTACAATCTGATACGTGCATGCAAACTTATGTGGAAATCCGTTAAAATCAATTGGTCTCTGCGTGCTGCACAATATTGGGTATGAAGGATAGATCCTGCAAATGGATCTATGTGCTTGCACCCCTGGTGTCGGGGCTCTCCCAATTGGCCTCTGCACAAGGTCAGGCTTGTGCCCAGACAGATCAATTTGTAGGACCTAGTCCTTAGATTGTAAACTTATCAAAGTAGGGTTTTAGGGACAAACTGAGGTTTCATCTACACTTGGTGTACATCCAAAGTGATTCCCTTAGTTCAAATGTACATGGGTAAAATTGGGAGCAGAATTTGCACTTCTTTCTTCACACACAATTTTAAAGAGCCATGTACATAAATGGCATAATAATAATAATATTGTTAATTGATATTGCCATAGCAGCAGACAGAAATATAAAAAAGAAACAAGAAGAGAAGACAGCAAAGTACAAAGAACTCTGCCACGGAGTGGAATGGTTATGAAAAACTAGTAAAAAGACAATCCCAGCGATTAGTCGAGTACTTGCAGCAATCCCTAAGGATATGAATAAGCAGCTCAAGGACACTTTAGGAATACAAGACATCACAATCAGTGACCTCCAGAAGACAGCGCTCTTAGGCACTGTGAAAACGTTAAGTAAAATCAGAAGAGAGCAAGTGCATTTGAGCACCTAATGCAGGAATTCCGCAGAGGACTTAACGAAACTCCTGACTACCCAAACCTACGGAGTCAGTTTGTGGTCAGGATTGATTGGTGACTCACGGGGATAAATTTTAGACAGTAGCTTTCTCCTTTTTATGCTTAAAGACCTTATCGATTGTGAAGGCTATTTGTTTAAAAATACAAAAAAAACCAAAACGTCCCCTTGACGTAATACTGAGAGATGATAATGTTGGGAACAGCATGAAACATCAAATTTGCACCTACTTGATGTAACTCATTTGTACTATGTATAAGCCCTGATTCTGCCATGTGATGTGCACTGTGACCACTGGCTTCTTTTCTGAAATTAAAGGGCAATATAAATGAAATTCAACAACATCTGGGTATTAAAAGTGTTTTCATTTGAAAAGCTCTAAAAGAGTAAACGAATTACACTTATTGTTATAAAATACTGGATAACAAGCTTGTTACACAAATGGACTAATGCAGACAAGATATTTCATTTTTGTGCATAATTAAGATACTTTAATAAGGGTGGGGGTAAAGTCCCTTCTTGGCTGGATCGCCAAACTGAAAGGGTTTTGAAGGTAATGGAAGTAAGTATTGTGCTAGGACTCAGGCATGATTGCTTCCTGCAGGCATGGTTTTGTCATTGTGCCGCCACCCCTCTCTGTGACTTCTAAACAACCCAGGGTCACAGTGTCCTCTCTTTAATTAGTATCTCACTGCTGGAGGGAGGGGAGCATGTCAAGGAAAAAAGAATGAGAAGACACAGTAAACAAAGGTCCTCAGGGGCAACTTAATGATTTGGGCAAGCAATGGAAAAAATGCTCAGTACTTTGTTGGAGGTCAAGTTAAAAAAAAATAGAAGATGGTTGGGGCTGGATATAATTTTAATATTAGCTATATCAATTTGGACAAAATAGAGGGAAGTCATGTTGAAATAGGAACACATTCTGTTCCCAGAAGGATTTATCTCCCATCAGATGAGTATATAATCTATATTTCACAAGAAGGCCAACTAAAATATCTGTTTTGCCCATAAAGCTGTTGAAAGCCTGAGGTACACTCTGTGGGTGTTTCTAAGTATAATTGAGTTGGGTGGGTGAAAATAATTATTTTTATTTTCACTAAAACTTCTAATGCTCAATACTCCATATGGAAAAGTATTTCTGCTGTAATGCCTAAAGAATAGACATATTATGGCTGAATAATTTACATCTGCATTTTCCATATTTGCCAACACTAGAAATCTGTGAATAGGGATATCTGAGGAGAAAATAAGAATATGACAGGATATAAAATAAGATTATAAGAACTACACCAATTTACAGCAGCAGAGAGAATTTTGCCCAAAGAGGCTTTTAGAGGGACAAATCAGAAAAATGGCAAATATCACTAAAATTAGGGACTGTCCCTATTAAATGGGGGGAGGGATGCTGGTGTATGAGTTTAATATTAAACTGTTACAAGGCATATTTTACATTTTTTGAAGGAAAATTGTTCTGAATTCACAAGATAACACAAGAAAGAAATTCTGCATACATCTTGATAGCTAAATGCAGCCCAGGGTTCAGCACTCAATTATTTTCAAGGGTTGGGAATGTAAATTCTTCTGCTTCAAATCAGTGCATTCAGAGCATTCTCTGGTGCTCTTACAATATTTCAAATACATTCCTCTCTGTCTTTTCCTGTTTGTTTGAGATACTAAACTTTACACGCCATATCATGCCACTGTTCTTTAAGCAGAACTCCTCGCTCAAAGCAATGCAGAGAATGGGTTTAAAGTTGGTGGCGTGGCATGACATTAAATTAAGTATTCTGTTACTCGAAATTTAAATATAGTTATACCAATGGTGCCAATGCTTGTGATTTTATCATCAGCCCCACAATATTTGGTATTTTTCTTCAAGCCCCAATTTCTGGAATCAGGTGATTACATCAGAATCTCACCATTCATTTAAACTAAATAAAACAAAAGTTAAGTTTCTAGCCCTCAGGGTTATGGAAAACAGCTTACAATCAGGAACGCTAAAGGCTCAAATACAGGAAGGCAAATAAAAAGAACTCAAAATGGTGCTAATACTCTTATACCCATGTGACTGGAAACTGAATGTATATTAATATACCCAATTCCCCCTGCAGGTCTCCTCAGTTCCTCTTTTTGTCAAACGGAGAAAATAAGGTGCTTACAGTGGTGGTTGAGTAAAGGGTCTGGGCAATCTTAGCTGAGAGGTACCAAGTTCATCCTTGCTGTCATCCAAAAACACCTATTTGGGGCATCCCAGCTATGCAAATTAAGAACAAACCCATAATTTGGAAGAACTGGTTGAACAGGGACATTCTATGGATTCAGTTCCCCAATTTGTCTGTGATGAGGACTCTGTCAGTTTTCTAATACTAAAGCAAGATTATGACCTGGCACCCTCCACAGCGTGGCAGCATTTACAACTAAGACACTTGCTAACTTATCAATTTTGTCTGGGTGCACTAGGTCTGCCAGACACTCCAGAACTACTGGTAACCTTAGAAATGCTTCATAAACTCCTCAGGGCCATGTCATCTAGGAATACTTCGTTAATGAAAAGGAACTCCAATAGTCCAGAGTTCTTTGTGAATGTGTCACAGCCCTTAACAGAACCCCAATGGCAGAGCATATTATGTAATGTTAGAAAGGCTTCTGAGGGTCTCAAACTACGCTTGCTACAACAAAAGATTTTATTTAAAATGTACTGAGCGCCACAGAAGTTGTGCAAGATAAAGGCCTTGTCCTTTGATGTTTGTTGGCGCTGTAACAAAGGAAAAGAAACTCTGATGCATATGCTATGAGACTGTCCAACAGCCAGGCAGCTTTGGAAAGAGGTGAACACGAGTTAAAATAGTGCTCAACTTCAGAAGTCAAACCTCAGTCAAAAATTATATCCTAGGTTATTTACCTGCTAAACTAGGTTAATCTTTGCCACAAAGACTTTGGTTCTTGCGCACTACAATGATCACCAAGAGCATGATTTTACAAAAGTGGAAGGAAAGGCTTATGCCCAAAACAGAGCTGTGGTATTTGGACCTGAGTTAGCAGCTAAACAAATAATAACTTATTGCCAGAGAGAGCAATTATTATGAATTTGAAGAAATGTGGACTCCGTTTTTAGGTACTTTTGGATAAAAATGTTCAGATGGCTCAAATAATGCCAGACCTCCACTCCACCTACTCAGTTCTCTTTTTCCCACCCCTCCTCTCCCTATTCATGTGTCTTCGCTTTGTCTATTTTATTACAGTTACCTTCACCCAAGTTATGTCTATATAGTTTTGTACTGTCTGGTCTTGCAGCTTTAACAAGATGTAAAATTGCATAAGTGCATAATGCAATTGGAGATTCCCTGAAGTGTGCAGTATTTGGAAACATACACAAGCTGTAAGTCATTTACCTTTTGGTACTTTTTATTGTCTGTTTCTTTATGAAAATAAAAAAAATTAATCACACACACATACACAAACAAAAGAACCCAAAATGTTTTATTTTTACAATCTCATTATTTTTAAGTCACTCTCATGATTTTTATCAACTTGACTCATACTTGTAGAGAATACAAGAGGGGGTAGAGGATACTGTAATTCTTCAATGCCTCCAGGAGCCCCCAATAACCGTATCAGAAAATGTCTAATTAACTAATGAAAATCCAGCAAACAACACTTAGCTCTGAACTGATGAGAAATAAAAAGTATATTTAAAACATATGAATGTTAGTTTTAAAAACACTGACATTGATTAAAGATTTGCATAGTGAACCACTTACAAGAAATTACCTCAGCAGGGTGCGTGTGTTCAGTTTCATAATCACAAAGCGCCCGGACTCCATGGTATTAAATTCCAAGCAAGCATGCATATTAAGCTGAATTTAACTTTTTTCAGGAAATGACTTTACTCGAGATTGAATACAGCTGTTAGCACAGTCCACTGTTCCAAAAAATGTTTTTATGCAAACTGAAAAAAAGGGTTCTAGAGGTGTGGATTCACTTTTCACTGGTCCCACAAGTATGATTCTGATCAAGTGGCAAACTTCATGGAAGCCAGGCTGTATTTTTAGAAAGCATTATTGAAAAAAATATTATTTAAATATGAAAAGATTCTAACTATAAGAAAAAGTTTTCTATGCAACAGTTGTGCTTATTTAAACAACTATTTGATTTTTTAAACAACAGAATGCTAACAGTCTTGTTATTTATATTATTTGCTAGTGCAGGAAAGACTATGATATACCACCCTTTGATTTGTTTCAGACACCAATATTAAAATCTCATTGGTAGCTCTTTTGTTCCACTCACTATTTCATTTTGGTTCTGGTCTGGTTTAATATACACAGAAATGCACCGTGGCATATAGAGTGAGGCCTCTGCAGAGGAAATGCTGCCAGCTAAAAACACAGGATGTAATCGAGACCACAAGAGAGACATACTCAGTTATAAATGTTGAACTATGCTGGAGGTATGGGAAAGAAACGACGACTAATTTTTCACTGGCTGTTTTAATCTTTTCAGTGAAATTCTTCCACCCTCTAATACCTCCAAAATAAGAAGCATAATATATAAATCATTACGTTTAAAGCTATATAACTTCTGTATCCATCTTTCAAAAGTCTATGTAGTTATTTTTCTTTGGGATAATTTACAATTTGCTTTTTTTTCAATAGCACATATATCTCAGACAACAACACACTACATTCTTTATGTATTATAGTCTTTAAAGGGACACTGACAGGTCAGATTAGTCCAAAATGTAGGTTTTTAAAAAATTAAGCCTTTAAAAAAATTAAAACAAATGGAATCTTTCTCGTGACATAAACACAAATTCCCCTTCAGTGTTTGCAGTTCAAACACTGTGTTAGTATAGGAGAACCAGGTTGTGAAGTGGACATCACTAGAAAATTGATTATAAATAAAAGTTTTAACTGATTGAGATGGAAAAGAGGCTAGTCTGCTCTATAACAAATGGTCAAGAGTAAATGAGATTTCTAAAGTTCTTTCATTGTTAATCATCTACAGTGTTTATTGTAACATAGGTTAGTACATTTGTTTTGTTTCTTATTGATATATATATAGGGCTATCCCATCCCCTACAGGGATAGAGCAGAAAATGGGGTCAGGGACCCAGATGCACTCTGTGGCACTTTTCCAACCCATCCCAGGGGGCTTTAGAGGATAAGTCAATACTGACACTGTTGGCATTAACTTACCCATGTTCCTTATTGCAATGTGAAAGCATTCCCTAGGAGGGGCTGTGTTATGGTCAGGGGCTGGTGGGAGACTCTTCAGCAGCACAATTGTGCGGACACAATGTGGGGGGGGGAGGGATAGCTCAGTGGTTTGAGCATTGGCCTGCTAAACCCAGGGTTGTGAGCTCAATCCTTGAGGGGGTCATTTAGGGATCTGGGGCAAAAATTGGGGATTGGCCTTGCTTTGAGTAGGGGGTTGGACTAGATGACCTCCAGACGTCCCTTCCAACCCTGATATTCTATGACACAGGACAATAGGAGTGGAAAAGTGCCAGGAGTTAGTGCTGGGCACAGAGTGTCCATGCAGACAGCCCTGTGTCTTGGGGATCTGCTGTTTGGGGGGTTTCTGCAGGTAAAGGGACAAATCCAACCTTCCTTCCAGAAGAATTTATAGTAAATTCCCAAGAGTTGAAACTCACTGCATTTCCTGTTCCCTCTGCAGGAGTAGCCCTTGCAGGGCACAATGAGGATCATGATTTTTAACCTGATGCCATTTTACAATACACATTAAGGAAATTTTATTTTACGAGGTTCTATTAAATTCATTCTACATCATAGCCTCTGCTTCAGACAAGTTCAATTAGAATGAGTACATTGTACTTGCTGTGTAAATTTTTTCCTTAACTTTTTTTTTATTGAAAACAAAGAAAATATCAACAGCTGACTTTGAACAGGATTTTTTGAATCTAGAGTCTTTTGTAGTTTGTGTCAGCCATCTTATTTATCATCTACATAGTCTGAAAAAAAGAAAAAGAAAAAGGAAAAAAAGCACACACAAGACTTTTCAGGTGTTCAGTTAGCCACTAGAGGGAGCTCAGAAATTCTTCGGCTAGTAGGAATAAAATTATACTTAACTTGACTAAGGAAATGAAATTTTTAATTGGTCAAAGCCTTTTTCCTTTTGTGTTTATGTACAGTACATATCCCCTTCAACATACATGCATAAACCCCAATCCTGCAAAGACCTATGAACATGCTTAACTTTACACCTTCTAAAGAGTCCTATTGACTTCAATGGAACTCTTCACAAGGTGTAACGTTAAACAGGTGACTAAGCGCTTGTCCACACTTGAAATGCTACAGCGGCACAGCTGTAGCACTTTAGCAAAGATGCTACTATGCCGATGGGAGAGCTTCTTCCATCGGCATAGTTAATCCACCACCACAAGAAGTGCTGTCTACATCATGCTGTCAGGTCGATTGAACAGCGTCACTTACGGGAGTGGATTTTTCAATGTAAGTAAGTTTGAGATATAGACCTGGCTTAAGTCTTTGTAGGACGAGGGTTATATTTAGTGTTATTAACAGTGTGCTAGGCATGTAACAACTTTAGAGATATAATAGAAGGCGAGGTCCCTGCATCAAAATAGTTTTTATGTATGTATGCATGTGTGTATATGTAAAACACACACACAGAGACATACGCACTCACACACACACACACATACATACACACACGCCCTACATATTATAAACACCCAATAATTGCTTAAGTCCCACAGTGGGGCTGCACTGGGGTATGTGGAATAGGGATGAAATCCTAGCCTCACTGAATTCAATAGGCGTTTAGCCATTGAGTTAAATGGGATCAGGATTTGTCTCTACAAGAACAGATGGAGCCTCTCTACCAACTAAATGAATCCAGTGTCCCTAAAACCCTATATATTGAGTGCAGATTGGAAGAGCCATTATTTCAGCCCATGGATTGCCGTAGCAGTCATGGATGCACCTGTGACCTGCCTGGAGGTAGGGAGAATAAATTCCTATCCCACCTGCCCAAGCACCCACTCAGTGCCTCACAGGCTTTGTGTAGGAGAGGTGAATTTCGCCTTTATCAAGTGAACTAAGAGCAAAGCCAGAATTGTCTGCTTTTCCCATTAAAAATGCCTCCTCCAGTAATATACCTATTATAATTATTTCCTCCATGTGAGAGGAGAGTGAGCAAGTTTGTACAAAAACTTGAGATTTGCATTTCAGCAGTTAAAGAATTGCTCATAACAGAATTTGGTCCTGTTCACATAGAGCCTGATGCTGAAGGTGTTAAGCGCTCTGGCCCTGATCCTGCAAGCTACTTACGCACATGCTTACATTTAAGCCCAGGAGAAGTCCTACTGCAGTCAGTGGAGCTATCCATTTGCTTAAAGCTAAGCATATGCCTAAATCTTTGCAGGACTGGGTACGGATTGTATGGAAGTTATGCCGCTTCTTCTCTCAACCCTCATGCACAGGAATGAAACCTGAATAAATCATGGAGAATTATTTTCTCTAGAACATATTAACCCAGTACAAATCAACTAAAATCATATGACAACTGATCCATCATGGGAATTTATGAATACTTAAAATGTGTAAGTCATACAAATAACCAAAGTGTATTAAAACTATATTTTTGCCTATCTAAAGGTCAATCTATTCTTTACAAATTGTATTTTATTAAAGTTTTGAATAAAGCTACAGATTTATCAAAGTTTGTTCATGCCATATAAGATCAAAAAAAAATTATTTTGTGTCAGTTAATTCCCTGAGTTTGCATCAGTGCTTGACCTATAGAAGGCCAAATTCTGCTCTCTTGTACTGTACATGGGTGCAAACCCACTGACCACTCTCCTACATGGGAGTGTTAATATTCTGCATGACTGGCAAAACTATATGTGAATACAAAGGCTTTTAGTAAGGATGATTGATGTATTTGGAAAATCCTTTTACCCTACATTTATGAACGGATGCTTGGAGTTTGCTAGTTCTCAGTTTCTAACGATCTACAGGCTTTATACCAACTTTGAATTAATTTATTTCACCTAAACATTTAGGGTAAAATTCACCCATGTTCAGAGGACCAGCACAAGTGGGACTTACAAGATCCGTAGCCTTCTGCTGGCCCTTAGCAAATCGTGCATTCAGTAGTAGGTGTGCCCTAGTGCACAGAGTACTACATTGGAATATGCGAAACCAGGGTTCTATTCTTGGCTCTGCCACTAGCTTGCTGGGTGACCTGGGGCAAGTCACCTCCGTGCTCCATGCCTCAGTTTCCCCATCTAAAATAGAGAGAAGAATGTTGACCCTCCTTTGTAAGATGCTTTGGGATCTACTAACAAAAAGCACTATATAAGAGCTACAGGTTGTTGTTATGGGATGGGAAGCTATCGTTATTCTTCATAGCTGATTTTACTGTTATTTTTCTGTTCACACTACATAACTTTTCCCAACAGTTCAAAAACAGTTATCATGCATCACTCTACAGACAACTTTTAATTATATTCTGTATGTTTAAACCCAAACTCTACTTATCAAAGATTTGCTTTAATTTTAATACGCACCAATAATACTCTTAAAATATTGACTTAAAGTAAAAAGGCTATAAGATTAAATTGATTATACACTGCATAAGCTTGCACAATACAAGAGTGTGATGCATGTTACATAGTGCAATGTGCAGGGTATCATGTCAGTTGTTCAGACATCTAGATGTTTATTCTAAACTCCTTTTAGATAGTGGATTGTTGTACAGCATTTAAAGATGCTAATTCAGTAAAACACTTCAGTGGAACTATTCACATACTTTAAGTTAGGAAGTGCTTGAGTTCTGGCTGAATCAGGGCCAGAGCTGGGCCCCGTGACAATAAAGCAGAGATAGAGAAAGCAGTAGATGACATATGCTTTAAAATTATCTGGGTATTATGACAGAAAATGTGAGTTACTGAAGTATTTAATTAAGGCCTATTCAACAGGTTGTGTTAGCACCTGAGCAAATAGGAACCTGAAAACCACTAGATGGACTGATTTTTTAATTCTTCCATTGACCTAAGGGTCTTGATACGCTTATATTTTATGATCTTCCAGAACAGGCAAAAAAGGCAATATTTGGGACTATGATCATAATATTCACTGATCCCATTTTACTCCTACTGCATTATTATTAATATAACGGTAATGCCAAAAGGCCTTACTCTGGGGGGAGGAGCCTCATTGTGCTTGGAGTGTGCAAATATAGATCAAAAGACAGTCCCTGACCCAGAAACCTTGCAGTCTAAAAGACACGAGAACAGATGAATGGCTGGGGTTGATGATAGTACATACAAGTAAATGAACACGGTGATGACTCACACAGTTTTGTGTTACTGATGTATTTAAGTGGAGTAAAGGTAGGTTATGAGGCAGTGACAGGAATAAGGGACTCAGTATAAATGAGGACAGGAAGGTGAAGAGTGAAATCATTCCTTGCCACCTGCCTAGCCATGATGATCTAGCAGGGTTTAGTATGCACCAGATCACCTTTAGTTAATGCCTTGTATATACTGGAAATTAGTCCTGATTTCAGCGATTGGTGGTCAGTAAAGCTGCACCAGTGCAAATCCCCGCTGTAGTCAATGACAGCCGCAATTTGCACTGAGAGCTTAACCCTGTTTGAACGCAGAATTTGCTCCACCAATACAAATTCCAGCTTTCTTTGTCTACACTAGAAGTCTGCACTGGAGCAACTACATCAGTTTCTAATCACCAACTGCTGAAATCAGGGCTAATCCCTATTATAGAGAAGGCCTTTCAAAGCCTGAAAATACAGTGTCCTAGTCTGGTGCCTAATTCCATCAGTTCTGATGTGATGCCTACAAAACCCTGCCAGATCATCATGGTACCCTCTTGGCATGGATATAAATGACTGCACAAGGTGCAGGGCAATGCAGGATCAGGCTGCCCAGTTTAAGAAGGGCACATTCCCTCTTGAAATCTAGAAGGGGAGAACTTTTGTTTCACAAAGACTTTAGATAAACCCTGCAGAGCGAAGGGCATTTCATTTGGACTAAGATTCAATGGACTAGTGAGTGCATTATTGGTTTGTTGGACTATTGGTTGCACCCTATACAAGTGCAGACTTTGGCTTTGCTGTTTGTTTTCTTCAGGGTTAGGCTGCCCCTGCCTATGGAGAGGGAGGGCCTGCCCTGTGACAAGAAGACCTTCTGCACAGTAAATATTTCCGTTACCGTATATTTTCAAAGGGAGGCTGCATATGAACATTACTCAGTTCTCTATATTGAAGAATAGTCTTAAGTGGGTTGTTAGTAACGGATATATTTTGAATGAACAAAGGAGGAGAACTATCTGCTTTATTTCTGGGTCACATAGCTAGTGGCCATTTAGTTTCTATTAAGACATACTGACTAAAGCTGAAATCAAGACACAGACAAAGGGCAGGAGATTTACGAAAACAAAGGCTCTGATAAAGACACATAAGTGCACGTGCCAATTTTTCATCTTGCACGAAGGGGCAGAAAGGGGCAAAACTGTTATTGACTAATATCAACTTAGTGTTCTCACTTAATTAAAAATAAGAGGAAGGGAATAAATGATAATTGCAGCTCTTGAAAGCATTTAAATGCAAGCGAACAGAATCAGGCATAGGTCAGATCTGCTCTCGTATATGGGCGACAAACTTAATAAGAATCATTATTATTAATTATTATTATTACTACTACTGAGGGTTTAAAAATCATTCAAACAATTCCTGTGTAAAAGAAGGCATGTGTGCTGTTGTACGTATGGTTCTCTATATTGCTGGTGTTGAGAGTTGCCCACCATTGTATTTCAGACTTGTTTTTCTCCTTCCAATTGTAGTTCAAAGGACTGGTTCATTTTTTCAAATAAGGCAACAGTATTCCTCTCCTCCTTCTCCCATCCACACTGCATGAAGCCCTTCTGCATGATCTTCAGGAATTTTGTCTCTGTTGTGTGAAAAGATATGGCCAAGTTTGGAGGTAGAGAGAACCACTGAGCATCACCATTCCCTTCTAAGCTCAGCAGAATTCCCCAGAGTAAGATAATACTGACTCTTATTAAATTACATGAAGGACCCTTCCACATTCTCAAATCCCATTGGGGTCATGGAGAGCAGAGGTGGGCCATACATGGGAAGGGAATTCATGGGGAAATTATGTATGGAGGTTCAAAGGTGCTGCACAAACGTCATAGAAGGACTTGGTTTAAATGCTTATACCCCACAAGCTGTGGGATTTGCCTCATATAATAAAACTTTCACAGGTTTGGAAAGCTCTCTCTCAATCTGCTCTTTGGGAAGCAATCGATGCCTCACTAGGATGACACACAGGAAAGTCCATAAGTTTCAACTTAGCTTCCTTGCATCCCCAATAGCTTTTCTCCATGGAGGGTAGGATTTGATCCACTGTAACTAAGAAGTGTATTGTGCATCAATGAGGGGAAAGGAGCATCCTCCGCAGATCCATGATTCCCCATTTTTAATCCTCACTCCCTTCAAGAAAGGCCTGATCACATTGATCTTATGCTACCGAAAGAGTGCTGGATAGGGTTCACTCGTGGGAGGATAGAAATGGTCACTTAAAGATTTCCTAAATGTGTTCTTATTTTCAAATGCCATGTTCTTAAGCCATGTTTGCTGTCTAGAAAAGCAGACATTTGTTTGCAGTCCCATATAGTAATTTAGCACTTCAGGAGTTATTTGTGTTGATGAACATTATATTCTACATGTAAAATAACACGCCTTTTAAAAAAAAATTAAAAATGGACCAAAATAGGGAATGATCATATTGGCTAACGATTTTCCAATCCACGCCCAGACACACACTTAAGATTTATACAGCACTTTCCACTTTTGAAGCATTGCACAAATAATGAATTTCCCCAACACTCGTGTTGTTAGGTGTTCGTGGCTCCACTTCACAGATGGTGAAATACCTAAACAAATGTCTTTAGCCGTCTACCCAAGAATAAACTGCAGGGGGTAAATCTTTAAGTCCCCCCTCCCCCATTTGTTAATTGCTTTTTTAAATTGCCCAATAACGAAGCACAAAATTGTTCAGTTGCAATACTAAGCATAAAAAGCCTTGGGATCCTTAGAATCTTTAAATCTCCAGACTGAATTTTTTCCCTGACTTACACAGTACATACATTGATTATGGCTAGCCATAATTACCATCCCAATTTTAGCCACCCCAACTAAAACAGATAGAAATTAACAACTGCCAATGTTAGCTAAAACTGTTTATTTCCATACCAACTGCATGGAATAATATGCTGTTCTTTCTCCACCTCACTGATACCCTCTCACATCTTACAATCTAGCTGATGACCCAACTGTTCTAGACTAACCTACAAGGTGTTCCTGTTGACCATCCTCCCTTGAATTCAAGGAGTGGAGGAGGCAGGCCATTCTCAGTAAAGGGGTTTTCTAGCTGTGGAACTCATGTCCTCTGACACTGCACAGGAGCCAGAGTTTGCTGGCTTTCACAAGGTTTACCTTCTCAGTCAACCATTTGCTTGAACTTTGGATTAAGATTTTGAGTTTTAACCTTCAAATCCTCCCCCCCCCCATATTTTTGAAGTAAATTTAGAGCTGATTTGACAGCTGTGGAGAGAACAGTACTCCATTTAGCCACTATGGCCATTCCCCATACAGACCTGTCAATGTGCCTCAAACTTGTTCTGGGGGGACTGCCTTTAGAGCTCTTTGATCTTTCTGCTGAGACTACCACAAACCACAAAGGGTGACAATGACTGGCCTTCCTAACATGAATTACTGCAAAATGAGACCAGCATCTCATGTCACAGACACCAATACACTGCAATTTAGCTCCCATGTCTCTGCTACTTCTCATAACTATGCCAGGCAGGTCAGATTGAAATTAACAAGACCTATTCAGAAGTTTATGGAAATCATGCTGTTTTCATGTTGTTGCTGTGTGCTGGAGTAGTTCACTCCGAAGGAGCAGGACAAAAGAGGCAGGAGTAGATTAGCAATGATTTCTCTTCCATCATTATGCTCAACCTACCCTTTGCATCAGCTAGGTAGAGGAGACAGAGAGCTCCTCTTCCTTCTAGCGTGGAAGGAGGAGTGGAGTCGATCTTCACATTTAGAGGACACCCACTAGCTAGACACTAGATAAGAAAGATGGAGCCCTGAAGCAGGGTCAAGGGACAGCATGTTGATCGAAAATTCAGGAAATTCCCCCTTCCTAGACACTGCTTTGATCCTCATTAGTAGTTTAACCCCCCCAAATCCCTATCTTCTTTATATGTAGGTCGGGGCAGAAGCTTTAGTTTTCTGTCTAGTAAGTGTCAGGTAAATCTTTGAAACCATTACCAATCCACGGAGCTATTGAGTCCCTTTATGCTATTTATGAATCATTAAAACACAGGGGTTAAAATACTATGTTTTAAATTGCATAATCACACTCCAAACTAATAAATAGTTTCCCCATCTTAGTATTTCTTAAAACTATTTTTTAAATGCTCTCCTTTATAAGCTGAACACTCTACTCCAAGGCGCTGTGATGTTATAAGAGGTTGGCAAACAGTTCCATGGGTGTGGGAGGAACTCTGCCTTTGGCATGGTGCCTCACTATGTACCCAAAGTGTGCCAACATCTCAACATCCACACACCCTGTCACGTTTCTTTTTTAACTAACCACAGAAATGAAACATAGTATGCCATGCCTTATCAACCGAGATTGCTATTTACAAATACTTCAGCTGTGGTATCTCAGCCTTTATAGATACGATTATTTTTTCCAGCTATAGCATATATATGCTATATATGCTACTATATTCAATTTTCACTTGATGAGTTTGCATCATGTCCAGTGGTGACAAGACAATTCAATCAATGAGAGCAGAATGGTTGGTCCTTAAAAAAAACAAACAAAACCAAAACCCACGATGGTACTATATTTGTTACTCTTTACTGAAGACAAGTCACACCCCCTTTTCCCCCATTTCCATATATTGCAACGGATACTAGCTAAGCTATTCATTTCTCAATGTTGAGTTCTCGGTTCATTTGTCATCAAGAAAATACAGAGCTACTCATTTGTATATTTTAATTAATATTTTACCAAGAATGTGCGCTGCTCGTTTGGGAATACTACACAAAGTTTTTGAGAAGCAATCGAATCTAATGCTTAGAGCACAAGCCTGGGAGCCAGGAACTCCCAAATTCTAATCCTGACTCCACCACTGACCCTGTGTTCCTGTTCCCCACTGTAAAAATGGAGTAATTTGTACTACTTATTATTTGTAATACATTAATACCTACAGACCCCAATTCAAGAGAAGGGCCCTTATACGGGCATACTATTCACAAAGGTGTTGTGAGGATTAGTTATAGTTCATGTTTGTACAAGTTTTTTTTTTTTAAAGTTCTAGATAAACTAATAAGAACAATCATGATTATCTCTTATCAGTGCATAGATCTGAGATTTTGTTGTATGCATCACCTGATATTTTTAATGGTGGGTTATAATGCATCGTCCACACTAGATGATGCTAAAATGCTATTAAATTCACAGCACTAAATTAAAACACACCAATTTTTTAACTGTTGGGTTTGGTGGGGGGTTTGTTCTTTTTTGTTTGATTTGTTTTTGGTGGCATTTGATCCTAGACAGCAGAGCACAAATGCTTATCCATCACAGAATGCCACTTATGTTCATCTTCTCCTTCAAATCTTCTATTTCTACGAACTGTTTGATTTCATAACCTGTTACAGAAAGCTAAAAGAGAGAGGCAATGATTCCCCAGCCATTGGCTTTTACTGGTTACAAGACATAGTGGACTCAAGTGCATCTTTATTTTGCTGTTGTACTTCAAATTTTTACCAACCAATAGATTTATAATCCTGTGGTCACTTCTGAAATTGGGACTCCTCTCTTTAGCAGTTGTATCAAGAATAAGCCTAACTTTCAGGGAGTTTCTACCTAAGAAAGATACACCAGTTTAAGGTGTATTTTAAACCCAATTTAATTAAACTGGTGCAAACGGCTGAACACTCTTAGAGCACGTCTACACTGGCAAAGTTACAGTGCCGCTCAGAGAGCACTGAAGGGAAACTGCTGTTGTGTGTTCACACTATCAGCTGTCTGCGCAATAGCATGTTCAAACTTGCGGCACTTGCTGCAGTATTCGGAGCGGTGCACTCTGGGCAGCTATCCCACAGAGCACCTCTTTCTCTTCTGCCGCTAAGTCTTGTTGGAAGGTGGAGGGGGTCACGGGGTCCTGTCCCAATGATCCATGATACATTGCTTTGCACCCCAGAAATCCCTGTGCTTCTGTCCTCATTTGGTGCCATCTTTCAACGGTTTGTGTACTGTGTGCCCTGCCTCTTTGGGCTGCAGGAATGGATCCCAAACTGCTGACCAGTATGCTGCTCACTCTGACTAACATGTCACAAGTGGCAGTGGAGTTATTCCTGCCATTCTTGTACTGAAATAAGATTGTTCACACAGCCGTATGTACCAGTTGAACTAAACTGGTTAAAAATCACACCTTAAGTTAAAACCGTATAATTTTCTCATGTAGACAAAGTCTTAAAAACTTTTCTTCTTTTCACTTCTCCACTCCCTATCCTAAAAGTTTAGCTCCTACTTGTGGTGGGGATTAGAAAGTAGAAGAGAGAGTCCATTGCCATTTCTATGCTACTGGCATTTTTTAAAAAATATGAGTTATGATTCAAACAACAGAATAGTTTATGACCAGGCTAAATAAAAACTAGAAACCAGCTGATCAACACTTTTACTCAATAAATCAAAGTTTTAGTCCTGTTGTCAACAGCTCTCATTAGGGCGTTTCCAGTTAAAGGTTGCTGTAGAAAGTGCTCTGTAGCTTGACAGTCACATGTGACTGTTTAATGATAAATTTGTTGGTGTTCATTACATCATATTTACCATATGCTTCTATGTGATTCAGTTTTGAAAACAGATACAAGTCTCTTTGTAGCTAATGAAAATATCAACAAACAACAAAAAACATCTTTAACCAAAGGATATTTCTGTCAATATTGATCTCAAACTGTGTTTCTGCCTGGGGTTTTAAAAAAAAAGTCATATGAAAATCGTCCGATAGGAGAAATCATAAAACAAACAATGGAGAAAAAAAAAAGTTAAATAAGCTAATCTTTCTTTAGAGCTACAGTATTCCAAAGATGACACAAAGTAGGTGGCAAATTTGCTTATCATTCTATCAGAGCCACTATAGTGGTATTTCCACCACAAAGTCCAATTTTCAGGTTTTATTCACTAAAATACAACATTTAATTTGTCTCCCCAATGGCAAAGTTTGCAGTTAACACTTCCGTTGCTATCATCGTCATTAATTGCATTAATTCGGTAAACATTCAACTCCTTCCATCCAGAACACAGTCCCAAACCTGACCTGGGTATCTCCAAGAGAAGGCTGGAAGGAAAACAAAAATCAGTACGTGGGCTCCATATAGGCACATAACAAGCTGCACAGAATCAGGCCCACAGTGTTTAGCATAGCTCACCGCCACCTGGAGACACATTCAACATTCCCTGCATGACTACAGGAATTCAACCACTTTCCTGCATTCCACAGCTGGCCTCCCACCGTCATTCAGCTAGCAGCACAGAACACAGAAGGTCATATTTTTGTCATCAATTTTTATGCAGAACATGCCACTGAAAGCAATGGGGAGTTTTGCTTAAAAACTGATAACTCAGAGTTCTTGGTGCCTCCAGGTAGGTATTCACACCAAAAAAAGCATGTTCCTAGCTTGAGTTAGCTAACTCCGGTTAAAATACCAAGGAAGACACAGCAACTCAGCTTCTAACTTAGGTTAACAGATCGAGTTAAAAGCCAATTTACTATTTTAACCTGAGTTAGCTAACCCAGGCTTGCTAACCCAAGTTAAGAACACACTTTTTTTAGTGAAGACATACCCTCAGTAGTGTGAGTGTGTATAAGAAAAGTTCATATTTGTTTTTTTGATTTCTGTATGTTAAAACTGCTAACTTTCTAGAAGATATGCTTACCCTGTGAGCCTCAAAATGGTTGTTTGGAAACCCTGCAACAATCCTAGGGCAAATGCTTACTACTAAACATAGTGCTTCAGCTGTGAGTAATCCTATTGCCTTCAGTGGAATGACATGCTTGGCAGTAAGTGTTTTAGGATCACATCCTCAAAGGGTTTTTTTGAAAACTAAAGTGTATTGATAGCTCTCTTTTTTCTGACTGCAAATTCATGTAGTGTCACATGGACTCTGTCAATTTTTGTCTAATTTCTGCACAAATGGAAGGAAGACGAGCATGTGAAGATGCTTTATTTTAATACCACAATTAGTTTAATAAATTATGGGGTTTATTATATTTCTAGTTCTAGAAGCTGGCCTGGTTCTTGCTGCTTTTTTATCTCTTCAACTTGTTTAAAAAAAAAAAAATCTATCAAGCCTCAAAGGGAGTTAGTATTTAAGGCAAACTAAGCCTTTATTTCTTTGAATCAGTAAAGATATTTAAATTTGAGAAATACTTAATGAGGCTATGTGATAGCAACTTTCTGGGAACTTGTACTATAAGCATTTGCTTGCATAGAATTTAGCATAATTTTTATTTTAAGACTATACCAATGCAACTTTCTGGAGACAGGGAAGTTCATTTTATGGTCCATGTCTACAACTCTTACTCATCTGAGCAATTCCATTGATGTTGATGGGACCACTCTGCATGACTTAAACTACTGGTGAAAAGTTCTTCAGACAAAACAAAGAACCAAATCCTGCTCACATAGTATTTCCCCCGTGAAGTGAATGGGAGGAGTGAATGAAGTCAATACCATGACTTCTTTCCGAGCAATGCTGGACTCTTAGTTCCACTGAGGTCATGAGACTATTCGTGGGTCTGAGGCAAGCAGGATTTGGCTCAGTATGGTGGCAGTTCAGATCTACAGAGATCATCTTCTTAAACAATATCGGTGAAACTAATGCATGGATTGCAAACAGGGTGAAATTCACCTCTGGTGTAGAGGACCAGAGCAAGGCCTGTGCACCACTTAAGCCCTATTTTAAGGGCCTAATGGCATTCAAGTGGTACATATGTTTTGTGTTAGCCCTCTGTACAGGAATCAATCAGATCCACAAAGAGAAAGTCTACATTCAGATGTAGGTTACGTTATTTGTGGTTTATTCTGCATGTGCATGTCATTTTTACTAATGATTTGCGTTAATGCGAATTTTTGACTTTTAATTGTATTATTAATTATTATTATTGTCTAAAGGCACTACCCCAAAATTTTGGAGTAGCACGTCACTTCATTTCTCATTTCTTTAAAAATTGTTTTTATATTACCGATGTGATAGTAAAGCATGAAAAAATAAAAAGTCTCTTTTGTCCTCCTGCAATTAAAAAGATCACAAAACATTTTTTCCAATTTTTAAAAATTATTATTGAGTGGAGTCCCTGTTTGTTTGGTTTGTTTTCAGTTTTAACCCAGAAAGAAATTTTGCAGTCTAGCTCTAATCCTTGCTAATAGCGATTTATTGTGGAAACACTGATAGCCCGTTATCTACAGTAGAACGAATGGCACCAGTACAAAGAGTAGATAGTGTGTAACTACCACTGAATACCATCAAGTATTTTTACAGAAATGAGCAAAAAGTAAAAGTATATACCTAGTCAAGAAAACTCAGGACTGAGTTAGGTTTGCAAGTAATCATATGTTAATTTAGTACGTCATTTTTAGACCATTAAAGTTATCAAACCAAATGTTTCAAAGTGAGGAATTTCCCAGATAAGTCAAAATTCTGTTAAAATCAGTGGTGTTACTTTGGATTTACGTTTGTGCAAAAGAGCAGAACGTAGCCCAAGACTCCTATATCAACCTAATTCTGGGACCAATACCAGAAAATACAGATATCCTCCTTCGCAGTGCTGAGTGCCTTCTGCATTTAAGAGAAAGGAAGTTCTGAATGTTTAAGATGTGAGATGCTGTGATATCTCTCCTTTCCCAGGACACTCTGGAGTAAATTAAATCAGTTTTTAATCCAATTTACTTAAATTGGTTCAAAGCCCCGTGTGGACACTTAATTCAGTTCAAGAGTGGCTTATTTCAGTGTAGCTTAAACCTGTCCTAAATTACTTAAACTAAATCTTTATAAGTCATATTTATATTGATTTACGAGTGGCCACACAGCTTGTTGCACCAGTTTAACTAAGTCAATTTAAAAATCACACTTTTAATTACACAACTACAACTCTGCATGTAGACAAGCCCTCAGGTTTGCGAAGGCTTTTAAAATGCACTACTCTGAACCAGTGCAATAGAAACAGGGACTCTGTGCAGTGGTGAAGTTGATGGGTACTGGCTGCTGTTTGGTAGTTTACAAGGTACCAATTCAGGCTTGAGTTGCTGCTTCAGTTCCTCCTTAGCTAGTGGGGCAAGAAGCTCCACTGAGGGTGCTTACGTGACAGGCCAAATCCTCACACCAGTGCTCAGCCTAAGCATTCAGCATCAGTGAGATGTGCTCAGATGTGGGGATAGAAATCCTCCTTGCCCAGAGGCTGCAGGAGTGGCTGCAGTAAGCTTCCACCCCCCATACAACTATACCTCTGGCCCCATTCTTCCCACACTTTGCTGTGTGCGGAGTCACCATGGAATTGCCAAGGGAAATCATTGGTGCAGCTGCCAGAGGGCCCTCTGCAGCCACGGAGGAAGAAACAGGATTTCCCCAGGATGCAGAGTATTATAATTTTGTTGAACATTGGCCTCCCAGCAGCCATTACTGATATACAATACAGAATAAAAAAAGAATGATCTCAATGAGCTAGCAGAGCTTGATGATCCACAGTGGACACAGCTATTATTACTCCATTATGATGCCAGCCCTCCACTGTAATGACCAGCAGCACTATCACAACCTATCCTTTAGCTTTATACATTCTTTTTTGCCTCCTCATCAGCCTACTAGGCGACAGTTTTTGCACAGCTGAATAACAAACCCTATCTCAAACCATGGATGGCCTCAGCTGTGTAGGCATATTAGGCAAAGCAGTACCCATCCACCCAGTATGAACTTAACTTTATTTTACACTCATAACACACATGAATCCCACTCAAATTTTACAGTGTTACTGGTGCTTAATTTACACAGTTAGCGTACGAATGCATGTCAGTCTTACTCTAAATGCTAGGAGCTCTATTGGAACCTCCCACGCTATAGAAAGACCTACTTATTTTGGAAAGGAAGAATTTGTTAGTTACGGAATGAGCATTCTCTTATTAAAAAAGACTAAGGGGGATACAACATGGCAGCAGTTGGTGCACAATGATGATACCTTGCTCTCCATCCAGGGAAAAAAGAACCAATTCAAAGAACAGCGAATACAGGTGGAGAAAATATATTTTAAACAGCCTTAAAGTCATTGTGTATGCATATAATAAAGATCACCTGATGGTTCTGCTTGGAAGAGCTCCATCTAACATCATTAGCAAATATGCTGCAAGTCTGCTAATGAATTTCTGTTTAACTTTTCTATTTTCAGAAAAGCATGTCCATCAACTGCACTATACCTCGGTTCTCTATGTTAAGCAATAATACTATCAAGCCTGTGCTCTCCATATGAATAGTATTTTATTTCTGAATTACAAGATGGCATTGTCTCAAAACTGGAAAGAAAAGAAAAGAAAAGAAAAGAAAAGAAAGGAAAGGAAAGGAAAGGAAAGGAAAGGAAAGGAAAGGAAAGGAAAGGAAAGGAAAGGAAAGGAAAGGAAAGGAAAGGAAAGGAAAGGAAAGGAAAGGAAAGGAAAGGAAAGGAAAGGAAAGGAAAGGAAAGGAAAAGAAAAGAAAAGAAAAGAAAGCTTAACTCAACTCTGCATCCTTATTCCCCTTACTACGATCTCTACACAGTGTAGAAAATAGTCAGACAGATATTATGACATAACTATATTGATTTGCATTTACAATTTTTCATTCTACTTATAGGGCTCTCTGAACCTAAAGAGAAAAGGTAGTTCAAACATGTCAATTTCAATTGATATTTTATTTCTACAAAAATTCTAACATAGCTGAATTATTATCTGAAATTACCTTTTCTACTCCTAGAAAATACCACAGGCCAAATGGTTATTCTGCTCAGTTAAGGACAACAGAATTTGACCCCAAACTGTACGTAGAGTATTTTGGGCACATGGATTCCTTCTGTTACTCACATGCTTTCAAATGTGCTCCATCAGTTGCAGATACTAATGAAAACTTGGAGAAGAATGCTTTAACGTATAGTATGATTGGTGTTAATCTTTTTACAGCCCAGCATAAATGTCACCCAATCTAATTAATTCCCCTAGATTTAGATAGTTCAAATATTACCAATTTAAACCCATATACTGCCATCATTCCATGCATGAACTTCCACTAATATCAACAGGAATTTTTCATTTAAAAAGTAGCAGAATGTAGCCTTTATATTTCTTAACAGACACTTAGTTTTAAAAAAAATTAGATTAGTTTAGAATTAGAAACACATTTAGAACTTTTATGATTCACAGTTTTATAAACTTATGCTCCTTCACAAAGTTTCATCATCCTTTTAAAAAAATTCACAGAAAAAACAGAATTACCTATGTCACTATATTCCTGTTGTTATTATGAACCGCTCTGAAGTATTTATTGTATTATTGGCATACCAAATTGAAATTTCAATTCAATTTAATCCAATTTTAAAACACAATGATGTGTCCATCACTTTAAAAATACCTTTACTTTTTTCCATCTATAGTCTATTTGCTATTTCTGAGTGACTGTATCAAGGGAGGGACCAATGTGTTGATCTTAATTTATTGCAGATGTGAAGGTGCACAACAGGAATCAAAATTAACTTTGCAATAAACTGATTAGCTGAATACTGAGCCACGGTTGCAAACAAATGCAAATACCCATAAGTCGGAAGAGAGTTTGTGTTTTGCAATGCCCTTATCATTATATAGCTAATTAATCTCTAGTTTCCATAGTTTCAAAATGTAAAGTTACGTTCCCCGTGCACTCAGATATTATGGGATAAAATTACAAATTAATGTTTTCTGTTCCTGTTTATGTTAAAAGTTCCAAGAATGACTATCATACGAGTACAATGAAGGTCTTTTAGCAGCATGCAGAAAAGAAAGCTCAGTTCAACTGCTGCTTCATTGTGTACACTCCAGTGCTAGGCAACTCTCCAATACTTATTGTAAACATTGCATAAGGTGTGTCAGGATCAGCGCAATAATGAAGCTTGTGCTTTTTATTCTTAACTTTAAGTGACAGTTATCTTTTCTTTAGGATTTTATGTTTATCTTGTGCTAGATCACAGCTAGGGACGTCATAGTGCGTTGGCTGTTTTCTTGTTCAGCATGACAAGCTGCCATTTATAGCCCCAGCCTAATATTCTGTTCATGTGGTGCCATTTTTCTGAACAGAGACACTGCTCTGTTATCTTTGGCTTGCTTGTCTCTTTTGCATTGGAGAAGATATTCATTACAAGCTAACAAATGATGGCTTTAATAAATGAAAAATGAATGCACATATTCTGCAAATGCTGCGTGTACATTTTGAGTGCAATCAGAAATACTTCGGTGCTTTCACAATTTATAGTTAGTCTGAAAATATCTCTGCCATGTTCTAACAGGTATTCTCCCACATAAACCATATGAAATCGGCACCATTAATCATAATCTATAATCACTATGAAGTTATTTTTCTCAATGTAAAGGAATCTTCTGACTACAAAAACATACATCTGCGGCAAGAAATACAAGAATATGTGCAATCCCTGAGTGGTGAGTTGTTATTAGAAACTGCAGACTGGGTGTGTAGACAGAGAACTGTAAGACAAAGAACAGTACATTCCTGAACTTTAATTCTATATAAGAAGAAAGTTCACTTATTGTCCAAAGGACCTCACTTACACATTCCAAGTTTCCATTATATAATTGCTTCTGTATTTAGTGCATAAAGGAAAGAAAATCCCAGCAGGGCAGTGAAATTTCTCCAAAGAAATAACTATTTGGAACTGGTATAAAATGCCAGTCTTCTCAGCTGCAGAAGCCCTTTTCTGTGCTAAATATTGCAAGATGTGCTCTTCATAACTAGCTGTCTTACTGTGTTACAACAAAATAAAATAATGAATTTCTCCATTTCTCCAGCTTGCCCTCAACCTCTTACATGTGTATCTAACAACCTACACAATGTTCAGTCTCACATACAGATAAACTTTCCTGGCATAGTCTGCCACCATAGAGTTGAAGGTAAAAAAGAGATTGCACTTCGGGTCTAAACCTACAAAACTTTAATCACGTGATTAGTTTTTACCCACAGAAATAGTTCCAAGCACTGTTCCCATGATTAAGTGTTTGGGGGATCACGCATGGAAGAGCTGAATATTGTGAAAATTGATATAAGAGCCAAGCTAATCACTTAGGCCCCAGTCCTGCAAGCTATTCCACAAAGGTGCATCCCTGGACAGAATCCCCCTGACTTTAGCAGCACTCAGCGTGAACAACCCTTATACCTACAATGACCCAATGAAGCCAAGGAGGTTCTGCATGGTCACAGAAGGTCTGTTCACACTGAACAGATGGCAGGACAGGGACTTAACTTGTCAATTTGCCATAGCTTAAAGTAAGTAATATTTTATAAATGTATTTAGACACAAAAGAAATTATAGAAAAATATCTTTATTTTAGTTTGGAGTTTACTTTGCAGAAAAAGTTCTTCACATGCTTAGTCTTTGGCAGTTACAAAATTATTAATTTGAAATATATGGAGGAGGAGATATAGGAAGAACCACAGTATTTTCCTTGCTGTTGATTCCAATTCCAAATATACTGTTTACCATTTGAGGAAAAAAACCTACAACATTTTGTCTCTCTCTTCAAATAAAGTTACTGGCCCAGATCCTCAGAAATTCTTTGTGCTGATCCAGTGGCAGCATCTGAGAATTCCCCTTCTACCTCCCCCATAGAACAGGAAGTGTTCTGGAATAGGCTGGGGTTGGAAGGAGTCAAGGCAAGAGAAGGAGGGGCTGGAGAACAACGTGTTCTGGCAATCCAGAGCTCCAGTTTATACTAGGACTTGATTCAGTAGCAGCCTGCATGATCAGAAGGCAAGTAAAGGGGGCACAGAGCTACCTATGGCTCCACTTTCCCCATGTGCACCAAGTGCTGCTCTGATACACTCCCTAACCCATTGAGAAGATGAATTCATACAATTCTTGTTGATCTCAGTGGCTCTGAACATGAATAACAAAGTTAATTAATGCCATACTTTTTTCTGTTGTAGATTATTTTTATATGAAAATATCACTTGATAAGGCTTTAGCAGACGCTTCTGTGCGGATGCCAATGAGGATTTAGGGGCAAATTCTCCTTCCTTGCAGGAACAGTTATCTGTACATTTGGAAATGAGTTACTTAACATCACAAATTTAGACCTTCCCTGATCAACAACAAAATAAAAACTTGGATGCTCAGGAGAGTCCAGCTAAAAAACAAAAAGGCTAAACCAGCTACATGAAAAAAAATTCTAATTTCTCATCAAACAAATATTAGAAGTAGAATAAGCAGGAAATGAACGCATATACATTTAAAAGCCACAAATATATATTCCCTCCCCCGCTGCTAACCTGTGTTTACAGTTAACTGATTTAAACTTTTGGCCCTTCTTGAAAGAACTGAAAAACATTAGTTACATAATGATCTGTTTCTTTGCAAAAAGAATTATCTGTTTCAACTATTTCTAATGCATAATTTGATTATGAATTCTTAGCTACATATCAGTCATGGGATACATTCCATCCTTATGAAGTAGTAATTGGAGAGAATTTACGCTTCCAAAAAGAAGGCCAAATTCTGCCTTTGGATGCAAAACAATTCCATTTGAAGTCAATCGGAGTTGCACATGTATATCTGAAACAGAATTTGACACATAGCAAAATGGAGTCCTTTCTTCATATTGGGGTCAAATTCTACTCTCTGGAACTCTCATGCAACCTCATTATACTTTGTGGGTTTGCATGGATGTAACACGGTAGAATGTGTCTCCTGCTCCAATAATTACAGCTTATAAAAGATCATTGTGTATGTGGTATATTATATATTTAACAACTTCAAATTTATACTTGTATGTAACATGAAGGAACCTATTCCTGGGTTTGCTATCTCACTATAAGGCCTGAGTTTCTTATGATAAAACTGTACTTTTATTTGTAATTTCAATTTTAAAAATTAGTTATACAGCTTTTGAATATAACTTACAAAAAAAGCAGAATACAAGGGCATGAAGAATCTCACTTGTATTCCCAAGAAAAATTTGGGGTCCAGTGATGTGTTCCTTACTCAGGCAAAGTTCCCAGTGACTTGAGTGAATGAATATTTACAGATTGTAGAGTTATTTATTTACTTTTCCATTGTATTAGCAGATTTAGCTAATCTGCTAACAAAAAACAAATTGAAAAAAAAATATTAACTACAGAATAATGTAGTCAATGGCGGTTACAGGAGGGATGAATTTGGCCCACTCTATCTGACTAACTAAAGGGCTTGTCTATTTTTGGCAATTTACTGAAATAGCTATTCCAGACAAGCCATATGTGTTATTAGCAGCAATATACTGCAGCTTGCGGTCCTTAGTTACTCTCCAGTGCTGTGACTTAGTTTGCTTCAATGTCAATAATTCATTTTAGGGCCCAATGCTGCTCCCACTAAAGTGAATGGGAGAAGTAGCAGGCACAAAGTTCCTACCTCTGGCCTTTCATCAATGCTTTCTGCTATTGAAGTGGGGCATCAAAACACCAGTGGTACGGCTATTACCTAGGGGTCAGTGATATCAGAGTAAAGGAACTAGATACCAAATTCTAACCTCAAAGGATTATTGCTATTGAGAAAGATGGAAGATTTTTTTAAATTCACTGTCATATTTTCAATCAGCAGCATCAACAGCACTGTGGGAGATTTAAAAACAAAAAAACAAAAACTATCAGAACTCTTCAATCTGTACTAGAAATAGATACTAGATCTTGGGGAAATTAGCAGGAGAACAGGTGATGTTATCACTAACACTTATCCTCAGGGTTTTATGACAGGTAAGAGGGAAGGATACTTTACATTATGTGCCAGGACTATAAGACACTTGCTGTCAGAGGCTACTGAAGGGAGGCACTGAATCACTGCATCCCACATCTATCCCCTTTCCCAAACAGCAGCATCCACTTTTTGGGAGATGATGGTCCCCTGTGGCAGACCACCACCAGAAAAAAGTGAGTTGTGTGTGACCTCTTAGTGACAACCTCCCCCACAATGGGCTACAATGGGAGCCGAGAGCACTCAACAATTCAAAAAATCAGGCATTAAAATAGTAATTTTAATTATTAGTCATGAGATGCTAAGATGCTATCCTGTGGTGCACTCAGAAGTCCAAATCTTCAGCTGGACCTGCTATTCACTCCATAGGAGGGATAACCGAGCCTTTAAGCAAAAAAAAAAACAAACAAACAAACCACGAGGAGTACTTGTGGCACCTTAGAGACTAACAAATTTATTTGGGCATAAGCTTTCGTGGGCTAAAACCCACTTCATCAGATGCATGCAGTGGAAAATACAGTAGAAAGACATATATACACACACAGAGAACATGAAAAATGGGTGTTGCCATACCAACTGTAACAAGATCAATCAATTAAGGTGGGCTATTATCAGCAGGGGGAAAAAAACCTTTTGTAGTGATAATCAGGATGGCCCATTTCAAACAGTTGACAAAAAGATGTGAGTAACAGTAGGGGGGGGAAAATTAGCATGGGGAAAATAGTTTTTACTTTGTGTAATGACCCATCCACTCCCAGTCTGTATTCAAGCCTAATTTAATGGTGTCCAGTTTCCAAATTAATTCCAATTCTGCAGTTTCTCGTTGGAGTCTGTTTTTGAAGGTTTTTTTGTTGGAGAATTGTGACTTTTAAGTCTGAAATTGAGTGACCAGGGAGGTTGAAATGTTCTCCGACTGGTTTTTGAATATTATAATTTGAATGTTATAACTCTTGATGTCTGATTTGTGTCCATTTATTCTTTTGTGTAGAGAGGCTTTGCTGCAAGGATAGGTTCCTGGGTTAGTGTTTTTGTTGTGTGGTGTATGGTTGCTGGAGAGTATTTGCTTCAGGTTGGGGGGCTGTCTGTAAGCGAGGACTGGCCTGTCTCCCAAGATCTGTGAGAGTGAGGGATCATCCTTCAGGATAGGTTCTAGATCCTTGATGATGCACTGGAGAGGTTTAAGTTGGGGTCTGAAGGTGACGGCTAGTGGCATTCTGTTACTTTCTTTGTTGGGCCTGTCCTGCAGTAGGTGACTTCTGGGTACTCTTCTGGCTCTGTCAATCTGTTTCTTCACTTCAGCAGGTGGGTACTGTAGTTGTAAGAATGCTTGATAGAGATCTTGTAGGTGTTTGTCTCTGTCTGAGGGGTTGGAGCAAATGCGGTTGTATTGTAGAGCTTGGCTGTAGACAATGGATCATGTGATATGGTCTGGATGAAAACTGGAGGCATGTAGGTAAGTATAGTGGTCAGTAGGTTTCCAGTATAGGGTGGTGTTTCTGTGACCATCGCTTATTAGCACCATAGTGTCCAGGAAGTGGATCTCTTGTGTGGACTGGTCCAGGCTGAGGTTGATGATGGGATGGAAATTGTTGAACTCATGGTGGAATTCCTCAAGGGCTTCTTTTCCATGGGTCCAGATGATGAAGATGTCATCAATATAGCGCAAGTAGAGTAGGGGCATTAGGGGACGAGAGCTGAGGAAGCATTGTTCTAAGTCAGCCATAAAAATGTTGGCATACTGTGGGGCCATGCGGGAACCCATAGCAGTGCCGCTGACTTGAAGGTATACATTGTCCCCAAATGTGAAATAGTTGTGGGTGAGGACAAAGTCACAAAGTTCAGACACCAGGTTTGCCGTGACATTATCGGGGATACTGTTCCTGACGGCTTGTAGTCCATCTTTGTGTGGAATGATGGTGTAGAGGACTTCTACATCCATAGTGGCCAGGAGAGTGTTTTCTGGAAGATCACCAATGGATTGTAGTTTCCTCAGGAAGTCAGTGGTGTCTTGAAGACAGCTAGGAGTGCTGGTAGCGTAGGGCCTGAGGAGAGAGTGTACACAGCCAGACAATCCTGCTGTCAGGGTGCCAATGCCTGAGATGATGGGGCATCCAGGATTTCCAGGTTTATAGATCTTGGGTAGCAGATAGAATACCCCTGGTCGTGATTCTAGGGGTGTGTCTGTGCAGATTTGTTCCTGTGCTTTTTCAGAGAGTTTGAGCAAATGGTGTAGTTTCTTTTGGTAACCCTCAGTGGAATCAGAGGGTAATGACCTGTAGAATGTGGTATTAGAGAGCTGCCTAGCAGCCCCTCATTCATATTCCGACCTATTCATGATGACGACAGCACCTCCTTTGTCAGCCATTTTTATTATGATGTCAGAGTTGTTCCTGAGGCTGTGGATGGCGTTGTGTTCTGCACGGCTGAGGTTATGGGGCAAGTGATGGTGCTTTTCCACAATTTCAGCCTGTGAACGTCAGCGGAAGCACTCTATGTAGAAGTCCAGTCTGTTGTTCCGACCTTCAGGAGGAGTTCACACAGAATCCTTCTTTTTGTAGTGTTGGTAGGAAGGTTTCTGTGGATTAGTGTGCTGTTCAGAGGTGTGTTGGAAATATTCCTTGAGTCAGAGGCATCAAAAGTAGGATTCCAGGTCACTGCAGAACTGTATCATGTTCGTGGGGGTTGAGGGGCAGAAGGAGAGGCCCCGAGAGCCTTTAAGCTAAGCATTCAGCTCTTCTATCCACTCACTGGAGGAAGCTGGGATATTGCTTCTACTCCAAGTAACAGGTCCACCCATCCAATTGATGGCTTTTTTTCCCTTCAAGCAAACTTCTTGTGAATTTCCTTGGCTATTGACACATAACCAGCATAACATGCTCTGGCACATGCCTGCTGAATTCACATTGATTACAGACAGACGGACAAGTATTTTGGCATGGTACAAATAGGAGAGGTGTGTGACTATAAATGATATAAACTTTCATGTAAGAAAGCACATATCTATGTGCACACAGTTTGAGGACATGAAAATATAAAGCTTAGGGTCACTGATATTTTGGCTGATATGCTGCACATTTTGAATTGCAATACAATATTTAATATACATACTGTTCTAGAAATATACATGCTGTGATAGATGCTTGTTTCACTGCTCACCTGTTTACTCATTTGTGCCTGAGGAGGTATGTTAACAGTCTGACTGGTAGGTGGGTGTATATTTTGTTTCGTTTTTGCTATATTAATTTTTTCTTTTATTTGGATTTGTACACATGCCCAGGGACATTGTGATAGTTTTGTATTTTCAAAAATTCACCTAGGTATGTATTTAAAAGGGAGGAAGAGGATGACTTTAAGAGTTTTTGGAAGCTTCATTTGTTCAGAAACTTTTTTTATAGCCTCTCCTCTTCCTTCCGTCAGGAAGTCCCTGACATTCACCCCATTCTCAGGCACTAGACACAAATGGAAAAATCCTGGCAATAAACTACAGGAAATGAATAGAAATAGCAACCTTCAATTCCAAGCAAGGAATTACCCAAGTCACACAACTCCATGGCATAGATAATTACTCACAGCATAGCTGGAACAGCTCAGCCCTGAAGAAACCGCCAATATAAACCCCCATATCCTCCCTCCAAAGCACCTTATCCACTCTGACAAAACTATCAGAACAACCCACACAGCAGTCCTGCCCACCAACTAAACCAAACAGCCCAGGCAAACCTCGACTCTTTTGGAAAAATCACGCCTTTCACTCTGACTGAACTTTATGAGAGACTAGAACATAAGCTCCTACAGAACACTGCTTCCAACCTCTCTGTATTGGAACTGGAACTCCCCTTAGCTGGCCTGGCAGCTACAGGTCTCTCCAGACAGATATCCTCTCCTTTATTCTGTACATTTTCTCTCTCCTTCCCTTTTCTGCCCTATTCTTTCCCCTTGTCTTTTTTTCCCTAGCAATTTTCCTCTTTTATATTTATTTTCCTCTTTTATTCATTTCCTTTCTCCCCTCACCCCTTTCCCATCTCAAAAGGCAACATAAGGCCGAGGTCTGGTCCACTCTTAGCTTTATGGGACCACTTAATGAACCGCCCCGATGAACTGAATACCAAGGGAGCAGAGAAATGTGAGCTAGCAGGCTCATCCCTGAGCCTGCAGCCCTGTAAATGCAAGCTACTCCTGTAGCTAGATGCAAGAAGCCAGAGCAAGTAGGGATGGAAGGTGGCTTTCAAGAAGCTGCCTATGGTTTTACCTGCCACCAAAGGAGAACATGTGTAATGGAGGCTGGGCTAATCTTGTCATGCACCTTTCTGGAGCCTTCCCCCATTCCTTTCCTCTTCTCTCTTGCCCATGCTACTCTTAAAAATACTGATCACAAGCCTCACTTTAAAATCACAAAAGTTGTCAACACCATCATCCCCAGCAGCTACCCCAGCTTCTCACTCCCAGACACCCTCCAGCACATACTTCAGCCACAGCTGTCCAGTTTTCGATAGCTTCATGTCCTACCTCTGCCATATCACAAGAAATGTCACATATGGAGCTGCACACACACTGGCAGCTATGTACATGACAGAAATAATCAGGACAAGAGACACTATTTAGCACCCTTGATATCAGCAAGGCCCCATGTGCTCCACAGCAAGTTGCACCTACATTCTGATTTAAAATCCCTGGATTGGCATAAACAGTCATTTGGTGCAGTCTGGAAATTCTGCAGCAACCTTATGTAAATTAAAAATGGAAGTTTTAATAAAATACATCTGAAATGTATTTTGATACTAAATTCAATTTATTTTGAAAAACCGAAAGCTTAGATTCTGGCACAGTATTCTACAGAAGGGGGTGGATTCTGTAGCTAAGGAATTACAAAATAAATGGGATATTGGATACTAGTCTCAGTAGAAAGACCAAGATTTTAATGAACTTGGAAAATGACCTATTTTTTCAACCAAGAGGTATCCCTCTAGATTAGAGACTGAGCACATGGATGAGGCAGTGTAGAAAAAGTTACCATGTGTCTGACCATGTTACCCACGAAGGACTTCACAGATCACAATCCAGCATCTTTTATAAATAATAAATTCACAAGCACAAATCAGATCATTCATTTAAATGAGATGGCCATAATTCAGGGCGATGGCACACAAAGAACTCACATTGTTTGTTCAAAAGAACTAATGACCACATGTAGTAGTGAGTGTGAAAACTGTAAATGTAACGTTACTGTTGATCATTTAAAGTCAAAATTAGGAAATCCAAAGTTATGGCTCTAGCCCCGTCAGCTGTTTTGCTTGTGCATGTATATAATTTTGTACAACTTTACCAAACTTTTCTAACAAATTCACCTTTGGTGCAAGAACAAGAATGGGAAATGTCTGCCTAAAGGGGTGGTTGTTCTAGTTTTATAAGTGCCTGAAAACAAACTCATAATGAAATTGCTGTCTCAACCATAATTTATTTACTGTAACACAGTAGTGTTGTGCCAGCAGAAGAAACTCACATTTTAAACAGTTTGCCCCAGATATTGGCCCAAAGAGGATAAGGAATGGAGTCTGAAATCATCAGTAAAATTCCATCTGCATATTTGTAGACTGTATACACTAGAAAAGGGAATCCCTTTTATGTCTTTATTCTGCACACCATGCCAAGAGTTCACAGTGATGAAACACAGAAGGAGGAAAGGCAACAAACCTTCAGATCCTCTGTCTTCAAAACAATGATACTGATATTAGACCTACCTTGTATGAGGCACATTAGAGTCTCTGATCCTGTTAACAGAGATGTCCCCCAACAAATGCTCCCATGCAATCAATTTTTTCCCTCTAATCTTCTGCATTTATCAAAAGCCTTTTTGTCATTAATCAGTACTGCTACCAAGTGGAAACCAGAAGGTCACAGACATTATTCATGAAATTCAAAGTTTATGTCATATGCCCCTTCTTAAATGCTTTTTCTTAGAAACAGAATGTTTTAGCCAGTGCTTTTCCAAATGAGTCACTAATAGCCTTGTTTTAACTCTGCAGCTGCTGATAATTTGAAGTACTAACCTCCTCCACTACCACCCTGATTGAAATAAAATATCAATATTACAGTTTGCTGAAAATGGAAAATTAGATGTGACATTTTGCTGCAAGGCCTCCAAAAGTCCCATTCTCATTCATTTGATTTATTTCTTTGTAGGTCATGTTTGATGGCTTTAGAGCTGAAATATTGTATCTATTTTTTAAAATCTCACAGCATGTATTAAGGCAGCTTGTTCCATTTCCCTCAACACCCTTCAGTCACAAATATTGAAACAATAACTCTACTGTGGCTGGAATGGTTTGTACCATTTGATGCTCAGATACCTAAACAAAGAACTTAAAATGTTTAATAGCATGCGGTGGGCTAAATACTGCTCTCAGTTACATATGCACAACTTCACTCAATAGATGCCGGCAACCTAAGAGCTATATTCTGCCCTCTTTCAGGGTCAGATCATGCCTCCTCACTCTCATGGATGTGGGAAGCTCTAATCCCAGCCAAGTAAACCCCATGGTTCTGTCGGACAGGAGATTCTCACCAGAGAGGCAGCAGTGTGCAACAGGCCAGGAGTAGAGAGGGAAAGTGGCCAGTGGGGCCATAACTGTGAGAATCCAAAACACCTCACATGCAACTCAACAAAATATTCCACACTAAGGGAAAGAAGGAGCTAAGGATGCTATTACAGCCCATGGGTTGCTATAGAGATTGGGCTGGTGCTGCACAGCCTGAGGTACAGGGGAATTCTGTTCTCAACCCCCATGGAAATCCCAACAGCAAAGGCCATTTACTCTGGCTCGGCACAGATTCCACACCATTGTGATCATCTAGTCTGACCTCCCTTATAACACAGGCCCTAGAACTCCCCCAAAATAATTCCTAGAGCACAGCTTTTAGAAAAACATCCAATCTTGACTTAAAAATTGACAGTAATGGAGAATCCACCATGACACTGGGTAAATTGTTCAAATGGTTAATTATGCTCACATTTTAAAATATACACCTTATTTCCAGTCCAAATTTGTCTAGCTTAAATTTCCAGTAATTGGATCATGTTATACCTTTGTCTGGTAGACTGAAGAACCCATTATCAAATATTTGTTTCCCATGTAGGTACTTACAGACTGTAATCACCACCCCTTTCTCTTTGTTAAGCTAAACAAATTGAGCTCTTTAAATCTATCACTTTAAGACATCTTTTCTGAAATTGTAATCATTCTTGTCTTGGCTCTTCTCTGAACCCTCTCCAATTTATCAACATCCTTCCTCAATTGTGGACACCAGAACTACGCACAATATTCTAGCAGCGGTCACACCAGAGCCAAATACAGAAGTAAAATAACCACTCTACTCCTACTCAAGATTTCCCTGTTTAGGCATCCAAGATTCACATTAGCCCTTTTAGCCACAGTGTCCCACTGGGAACTCATGTTCAGTAGATTATCCACTACAACCTCCAAATCTTTTTCAGAGGACCAGGTTTTTGCATTCAGTTCACTCAAGTCTCATTGACATCAATAGGATTTGTGTATGAGGAAAGAGCGCAAAATACGGCTGTATGTTCCTACCCTCGGTATAATGCTTTTGATATGTTTGTAACTGATTCTGTATTTCTCCCTTTCTTTCTGAAGTAGGCCTTGAAGTTGCACTGATTTCACTTAAACCAGTTTATAAGCCAAATTTCGTTATACCAATGCAAAACCCTGTATGGACACTTATTTCACTTTAAGAGCGGCTTATTTCAATTTAGCTTAACCCTGTGCCTAATCAGCATAAGATAATGTGATATTAGCCAAGTTTATATCCATTTAAGAGTGTCCACACAGCTTGTTGCACCAGTTTAATTAACTCCATTATAAATCACACTTTTAGTTAAACTGCTGCAACTTTGCATGTAGACAAATGTAGCCTTTTGCATGTAGTCTTACAGATAGATAGACTATGCTGTAGCAGAATGTAGGGTGGTGGATGAATTTGAATAGATTTTTATTTTTGTCATATGCTCAGGCCTGGCCAAAAATTATTTTCAAAAGACTACTTTGCATGCAAGATAGCATAATAATTTCACTAAAAATAGATTAAAGGGCCATGTTAAAACTAAACAGTAACCTTTGGTAACTAATCATGTCACCATTAATACAGGTATAATGGCCAGACAAGTCCATAAGAAGAAATATAGAAAAGAGTATTTCACCAGTTTATATCCAATTAACCTAAAATTATATTTCTGTCTGTTACCTGCTTGTGAATTTGTTTAGCCTCTATTAAAACAGAAGCCACAGTCTTCTTGATACCATATTGATTTCAAACTCTTCTGAACGCAGGCCTCTGTCACTGCATCTCAGTCAGGCGGATTCCTGTTGTATCCAAACTTAATTGAGCTGGGATTGTCTACCACGAAGCTTCTCAGATCAGGGGGCACCTCCAACTGATGACTATTCCTGTCCTGGCCCTAGACACCAGCCCCTAACCCCACTTCCAAAAGCAACCCTAACCCCACTTCCCCATCAGAGAAAACAGGACTTAAAGTTGGTGTCATTTTCACAATCTTGCAAAAAGTACAAAGGCCTCTATACTGATGCTCTCAAGGGGACCCATATTACCTCAGCCCATTCCTGTGCTGCTCACCAGGTTTCCTGGGCCTCTAACAGTTGTTTATTATGATTTTAGTCTTCAAGATTAAGAAAGCCATCTTACTTCATGGTTGTATCTGTTCTCCAAGTTCAGGAACCATGCTTCCATACTGTCTATTTTCTCTATTCGCATTTCAAACCTCCCGTAGAGAAAAGGGTACCATGAAACCTAACTAGACTGGCACATCTATTTCATGTATTTCTCATATGGAAGCATCCTTCACTAGATGGGGAGAAAGAGGCTGGCTCCAACTCCTCAATAACAAGGGAAATAGAGGCCAACCCCTTAAACAAAGAGTCATGTTAGTCTGTTTGTTCTTTCATTTTTTACCACATGCAGGGCACTTTATTTACACTCAAATTCATCATCAAAAGATGTTTGTGAGATTATTCCAAAAACACTGAATTGAGGACACATATCTTTCAGTAGAAAATGGTACTGTACAGACATCAATCTTAAACTCTGAACCATGGAGCTAATTTTCTCATGTTCCCATGACTGAACAGATAAGAATACCCTGTGTCTTACACTGACAGTGCCTTACCAGGTATAAAATCCTTTATCCCCCCAATGACTTTCAGAGAATAATCCCTTCTACTCCAACTCCAGGTAGAATGTACCCTAATCCTGTAAAATTAGATTGTGTAACCATGGATTGTATAACATGATTCTATATAATTCCACAGTACTTACCTGGCTAAAATCATACATGATAGCATGCAACACACAGGGCCAAATTGTGCATTCTCTGCTCACACACACAGTCACACTGAAGTCAAAGGTAAGTGCCCACCAGTGTGCATAAGGATTCTACAGTCAGACTCAGTATTTAAATATTGTTCCAAAAATAAAAATAAAAAAAAATTCAATTCTTGTGCTTTAAAACATTTTCAAAGCAATTTTATCAGACGGGGTATAGTTCCTCTTACTGAGCTTAGTGACATGTAGTTGCTATCATGTCAGACTTATGAAAAAATAAAAACCCACTGGCCCAGGAAAAGGAGTTTTTAATTGCAGAAGACGGGCAGCAAAGATGGTGGTCTCCTATCATAAGCAGAGTCAGTGGCTTCACCACAGAATCTGGATTTGTGGATATCTAAAAGCCCAGACACTATTCACAAATGACTGGGTAATTTAAAAGAATCAATGGAAGTTGTCAAGATTACAGCTGAGGGATTTTCTGAACATTTTGCTGGAGTGGAGCAGAGAACTAACATTCTAAAATGTAAAAAAAGTTTCTAAAAAGTTTCACTCCACACATTATTGGTCTAATAAGAGATTGTTTCCTATACACTGGTGAAATGAAACAGAAATTCTAGATTAGGTTTTGAAAAATTACCAGTTTTCCAAGGGGAATTTATTCTCCAATCTTCCTATTTTGGGGGGGAAATGGTTAATTCTGTTGTTACAACTGCTCCACTGATTTCATCCAGGAGACTCTCAAAGGTAGGTGGAGACAGACAGAGCCCTAAATTATAACCATACCATATGTTGTGCTGATATAATGATGATTCCTGTTGATCATATATTATTCTGTAATATGATTTACAAACCTGCTACAACAATTAGTACATTATTCCAAAATTCTACCATACATCTACACCCTGGTTATTAAAAGGAAAGACACACTTTGTTTCTGCTAAGAGGGTATTTGGGAAAATGTGCATCAAATCATAGTTTTCTATCCCATCCACATTTGTGGAGGTAGAGAGTCTTACATCTTGATGACTGTGAAAGCAGCAAAGAATGTTGTTTCCGCTAAAAATCAGAAGAGAGAGGAGCAGATATGGATTTTAGACTCCATATCTAACTAATCAAATAGTGTCAGACTGCCACTAATCCATTTTTTACAGTTCTTATGGAAATATGATTTAACATAATACTATTATAAAGTCAAGTCAATATTGTAGTAATTCTTATGCTCTGTGCCATGGCAAGCTTGAAAACTATGAAAACCCTGTTTATTATGTAAACCCTTTGAAAAAATTGTATTTCCTTTTCTCTCTTTTTTAAGTATGCTTAAGTTCCCAGTAGTTTTGAGAAACAATTTAAGGGCCTGATCCTGAGATGTGCTAACCACTTGCTGGACCAGCACCAAAAATATAAACATAAATTACATTTGAAAAATTGTTATTGACCTTTCCTATTGTAGAAGGCAAAGAGCAGGGCATGAAATTCCACTTTGGGTAGTAGGGATCTTTCCCGAGTGATAGCCATCAACTTCCGCTGAATTTAAGCTTTCCTTAAAATAAATAAATAAATACATAAATAAATAAAAGAGTTTCTAGGCCTTGTGGGTGTTATGATAACCAATGCAGTGCTGTCTTCCTGAATCTGCAGAGACAAGTCTGGCTGCCATCACTGCTAGAGAAGTTAAGATGTCTCAGCTCCTGCTGCTGCAGTTAGGGTGACTGACAGGGTTACCCACCATTGTCATTAGGAGTAGGATGCTGCCACACCCATACTCAGACAGTGCCACCTCTGAAGCAGGAGAATCAGCAGGGGCCCAACCACTATGCAAGTATTGTGCAGCAAGAGAGATTTAGGTTGGACATTAGGAAAAACTTCCTAACTGTCAGAGTAGTTAAGCAGTGGAACAAATTACCTAGGGAGGTTGTAGAATCTCCATTACTGGAGATTTTTAAGCATAGGTTTCACAAACACCTATCAGGGATGGGCTATATCAGTGGTGGGCAACCCGCTTCCCATAGCTCCCATGGGCTGAGAAAGGCAAACCATGGCCACTGGGAGCTGCGGGCGGCCGTGCCTGTGGACAGTCAGTGTAAACAAACTGTCTCAGGGCCCGCCAGAGGATTACCCTGACGGGCCGCATGTGGCCCATGGGCCGCAGATTGCCCACCACTGGTCTAGATAATACTTAGTCCTTCCCCAATGCGGAGGATTGGACTAGATGACCTACTGCAGTCTATCCCAATCCTACATTTCTATGATTCTATGTGTGTTGAGCCCCATTCACCCTACCAGCAGCCTCTATATATGTGGGGCTCCTACAACCTCAGCAAAGGAATCTGCAGACTTGTGTGGAGGGAGAGGACACAAAATGATTTATTATGTAAAAGGGGCTGCTAAGAATTAATTTATTTTGTGGAGGTTTGATGGTAGAGATCAGCCAAGGATTAAATGATTTAGTGGAGGGGCAGCCTTAATTGATTTACTTGATGTAGATGTGGTGGGGCTGGCATTAATTAGTGGCACAGAATTCAGCCAGCAGGAGATTAAGGTCTTTGGAATCAACCAGCAGAGACCACACAACTGTGAGATGGTGCAGAATGGGCATGACTGGAGCCAGAAGCTGGCCCCGGAGGGGTTAAGGCTAGGGGCACAAGTGTCTTTGAGCGTGGTGAATAGGCTGAGCCTTGGTGAGCAGGCATTGGGTAAATTTTTCAAAGCTTTGCAAAAGGGTATATCTGCTTCTCATTGCTGCTTAATGGCGCATCCTTCCCATAAGACTGGTAGCACCAAATCGTGGTCCCATTTAAGTCTATTGCAAAGCTGATTCACATAGAGGGACCAGGATTTGGTTTGTAGTTGTTAAATTAGTCCTATAAACAGCATCAAATCTAGCTTATGACTGGGGTGACTCAGACCTTCATTTTCATACATACTGGAAAGAAGTCGCTCAATTTATCATTACACTTCTACACTAGTCTCACAGCTTTATTCCAACTCCTTGTTAATAGTCAGCTACCAAAACAAGCCATAAAGCTAAAAGGAGATTTAACTGGGACAAGAGTAGAGGTTGCCTTCTCTAAATGTTTTGGTTTGAAAAACCAAATACAAATCTATCCTTATACTTTCTTTAACAAACTGATATATGAGGGGGGAGCGGTTCAATAACAGGGTCATTTTTCATGTGGAGGGAAGCCTGAACCTGCAGACATAGGCCTGGGAAGCTGGGAAAAAGAGAGCGCCACCTCTGCAGAATGTTTCTTTTGCCCCCTGCATAAGTCTCTGGGAGGACTCCAGATTTGGAGGAGGTAGGTTAGCTGTCATGGCTCTGCTGGATTCTTCCCCCTCCAAACACAGATGGAGTCTGTAGTAACTTAGACTTCTTCCTCTTCCATAATTTGGAACCTCCTTGAAGGGATTCTTTGGGCAGCTATATTTGTGGGAGTTGAAAAAAGCACAGCCCTTGCCAGAGCATGCTGTCCAAAAGCCAATGCAGCCAACAGGACCAGGAAGAGTGCAGAAGTAATGTGCCTGCCTGAGATGCCCCTGGCTTCCAGTGGATTCTTCGTTCAAGAGAAATCCAGAGGTTAAAGAAAGGAATGTACAAGCTTCTCCCATGAGAAACAGTGGGGGGAAGTTTTATCTTCTGTGGAAGAATGGCATGAAAATTTCACAAGTTAAAACTCATGGTATTTCTACTCCTCTGTGTTGATTATTCCTGTGTAAAGTTTTAAAATGCTGATACACACAGTGTGACAGAGGACTATCAAATCTTACAAACTACTCTGGCTACAGACAGCTAATTCTTTAGATTCTTGTAATATTTAACTTGCCAGAACAAATTTAGTATGTAGAGATATTACACATAATCATAATACATGTAGAATAAGCCTGACTAATTAACTAGAATTAGGAATAATTCATTGTAGTGAAATGTGGTGAATACATTAATGGGCACAAAACAAAAGTTAAAGTTATCTGAACTTAAACTTTTTAGAGAATAATGGGATTCAGTTTTGATTAAAACCCTGACTGTGGTCATATATCACCACAATTTTGAAAAACCTCTTCATTTATCTTTAAGTGTCTCCATTGCATAGTTAAGGAATAAGATCACAAGCCATTACAAACTTTTTAGCAGTTCTTATGGCAGAGATGAAAGTGGGCCGGTACGGTGTACCGGTAAGAAGTGGTCGCCAGTACCGGCTCGTACACAGCTGACGTTAAAGCGCTGCCCCTGCAGCACTTTAACATCGCTGCCCCTTTTGCCCCCCTCTCCAGGGTCAATGAAGGGAAGAAGGGGGAGAGGGGGAGGACAAAGGGGCAGCTGCCCAGGAGCCTGGCAATTTAAAGGCGGCAGCGTGGAAGGGCTGGCTGGGGGAAGCTGACCCCCAACTCCACCAGGCCCCTGTACTGGTAAGTGTTATCTTACTTTCACCCCTGTCTTATGGTGCATTTAAAAGGATGACAGACTTACGTGGCGTATAGAGCTCTCTGAATAAAGTAGCAAAGATGTTTGTACTAGCAAGATACCATGCTGCATTAGACACTTCTACAGCAGTGTGTTGCTTAGTTTGACACATAAAATGCTATAGTGAGGACTGTCCTTTGTCACTTCATAAGACAATTTCATATCTGCTTTAACAGCAATGTAAACATTCATTTCAATAAATTCTCTATTCGCTCTTTCATCACCATTGTAGGCTTGTGTAAAATTTCAATTTCCCCTTTTAAGTTTGGCTATCTGCCTGTAAAAAAAAATTATTTTACCTAATGAAATGTATCTGCTTTCTGCATCAATTTACAGTCTTTGCTACTACCTCTAAAGTTAGAGTAATACTTCATAGGTATAAAACCTGCACCATCAAGTTCTATAAATATTAGTTCCTTTCATAGTTGCTACATTAAATTTTGCTGATATCAAATTACACAGTTGAAGCATGCTACAAAATATTACAACAAAACTTCATTCGGAGATACAAGCTTTCATTTCTGAAAGGTTGTATCTTAGTACTGTACCGTTTAGGAAATATGATTCTATAATAATATAAATAGTGTTCATTAATTACTGTAAAGTGTTTGGCAACTAAACAGACCACCACAAAATTATTGTCTAAATTAAAAATAAAGATTAATAAAATCTTTAAAGAAATATTGTCAAACAGCACAAAGAAATTATCATCATCATGCACAGACAATATATTTTATATAAACAAATCACCACTATAAAACGGAAACCACTCAATAGAATTAGAATGTAAGGAAAGCTATCTGCTTATGATATTCAGTTGGTAGACCATCCTTTGAGATTTTCCTGAATCCCACTTCATATTCAACAAAGGGAAAACAAAGCATGAATGTATTTTTGAAAACTATGTACTATATATATATTTATTGTAAATCAGTATCCATGAAAATTCTCACTTGAGTAAGGTAAGCAAGATTTGTCCCATTGCTGTGATATGTACTGACATAAGAAAACATTATGGATGGTCTCTGTATAGCACCTATCACAATAGGGCTTTGATTCTGACTGAAGCCTCTGGGCACTACCACAATATAGACACTCACTGAATTTTTTTTTTTATTTGAAAGTTGAGAATCTCTTTCTTAGAAACCTAAGAGTTACATAATAAAGTTTATTATAAAAATGAATTGAAATGTGAAAAACAAATAGTCTCATTTATTGCAACACACACAGGGATATATAGAAACCTCAAACTTCAAAGAGTTGATGCTCTCTACAATGATGCTTCAAAAATTGCATCTCTGAGGTACCACACATAATGTGATACAAGAATTGTCAAAATAAATACACATTTATTACACGTACAAAAGACTAAGTAGACATGTCAAATCATATAACTCATTGGCTTGTATGTATACTGCTGCTCCTAAGAGGACGCTGAGTGTTGTTCAATTTCTATTTTGAACAATTTCAAACTTTTTTAAAATAGCCATAAATATTTATTTTACATGCTAAAGCCAGGACACTCTCTCTCATTGTTTATTCTACACATTTTTTGGAGTCCATGGCCTCAATAATCTATTTTACTGTGTTCAGCATCTGGATCTGGAGGGGTCATTGAATCACAGCAAACCATTTCCCTTCTCCCTATTTCAGCAGAGTATACTGCTGAAATAATTTGAATATTTCATTAATAGGGCCATGAAGATGTTAGTAAAAATATACACTGGATCATTTTAATTGCATAATGTATTTTTGAGGCAAAGTCCTTTACAATATGAAAATTTGATCTTACGGGTCCACTAAATTTTTTTTGCAATTTTTAATTAATACTTTTTGACCTTTTCTGTGGAAAGATTAGTCTTCAAAACAGTCCCAGCCATCTCCTACTATACATTTGCAGCTCATCTGTTAATCAGTGTCTATTGCATTATTATTCAGATCAGGACAAAAGGTGAAGCAAAAAAGCTCTGGTTTAGGAGAGTATATTCCTTTAACCAGAGTAATATCTCACCCTCATGCTACATCTTTAGCAAACGCTGTTCAGCACGGTTGCAACCGTTGTTAAATGAAGACCACAGACATTTTACTTCAATTACTAGAGAATGTAAACATATTAGGTGACATAGTCTGTTTCTGATCTAAACAATAGTGCAACTGAATTTTATGAATTAAAGTAATTTTTCTACACTTTCAGACAAGATTTATGAAGAGAAACTGGCTTATATCAGCTGAATTATGCATACTTTAATACTGAGGCATACAGTTATCTGCCTTTTTATTTGTTGTAAGGAACCACAATTTTCTTTTTTTAACTCAGGACATCTCGAGCACAGGAAATTTGGATTTAATCACCAAATCTGTGATTTCATGTATGTGGGTCAAATGGATGTGGGTTCTACTCAGCTGAAAAAAAGAGATGAGGAGTAATGTGATTTCAGTCTGAGTAATTTTATAGCAAATACTGCAAGATATGTTTTGAAGATGTCACTGATGGCAACACAAATCAATATTAAAAACTTTATACAGGAAGCACACTTTTAGAAGATGGGCCTTAAAACTATTTCATAGGATCATGGATTTCTAGAATCATAAATGACAATAGCTTGCACTAGCAATTAGGGTATCTTTCTTCAGTTTCCCTCTTTGTTTGTTTTTTGTTTTTGGCCTGTAAATAATTGAAGTGGCATTGCATTACCTATATTAAATGTTATGTACTTTGTTTCAAACTTACTAATGGCACATACAAATCACGAAGGTGAATGTTCCAGTATAAAAGTGTTTTTTTCACATGAGAGTATTTATTTATTATTCATCCAGCTCAGTGTTGAATGATACAGCAGGCTTCCCTTTAGACACTCTATGCTACGTTGTTTTTAAAAGATACATTAAACATACATGGCATCTAAAAAGTAGTTCATTGATTATTCCACAGTATTTCTTTAAACTACAATACTATTTACACAAAGTAGTCTTCACTTCAATATCTTTGAAAATGTGGATTACACATTTAAGAGAAAATTAGTAATTCAATATCATTTAAATGGCTTTCACCATAATATTCCTATCAGTTTTGGTCTACAATGAAATGCATTTCAATGCCTTATCATTGTAGACTTTTTAATTCTCTCATGATTGTCAAACTTTATTTTTCAGCCAAATACTATAATTCATGTTTTACTTTAAAACAGGGGGTATAACAAACAAGACATTTTATCAAGTTCACAATTTAAGAGATTATTGTTCTGCAAGTGCCACAAATCCAGATATATTTTCGTTAGCAAGAAAAGCCTGATTATAACCTACACAAGAAAGTTCACACACTGTATCCAGACATGACCTGTTGTGATTTGTGAGGAGTGACATTGGTGGTTGAAGAGGCTTATGCTCAATGTCCCAGACAGCTGATGCAACCACCTCTGCATTTGCCAATTTGCAGCATGATGCTTCTAGAGCAGTGGGACTGTCGGCCCTTACAGACTCCAAAAAAGGGTGGAGAGAGACTTCAAATCCACCCAATTAACAAAAAGCAACTAAACAACCGTTTATCTGCAATCAGCAGCTAACTGGGCACAACATTAAAGGCAGAAGTTTGATTTTGACACTTTCTTTAAATTCAGTTCAGCAATTGTGAAAAATGATTTTTGAAGGTGTAACCAACAGACAACAAGAACCAATCTGTGGGTGAAACCAGCCTAGCGGTTATTTTACATTTAAACACACGATTTAAAAACAAAACCGAAATAAACATCTCCAGCTGAGATCCAGCAGCTGAACTGAAAACACCCTCCCTCCCAGTTGAAAGTTACAAAGCAGCTACAATAGAGAGCAGCAGCAGCAGCCTGGGCGCTTGGCGTTAAACTTCGGCTCGGTTTTTTTGCTTAAAATGAACGGGTAACAGCGGACGGAGGCGACACTAAATCCTAGGAGATGCCCAATAAAGCCCCACGGGGGCACAGAAATGCCCTTCGCAGCCCTGATCTCTGTTTAACCGGGGCGGGGGGGGTTATCGAGGACACGGCTCAGAAGGAGGAGACACGCCACGGATCCCTGGGAGGGGGAGGATGGGGCGGGGGGAACACCGAGGGGAGGGATGGCCGAGCAGGGAAGGCAAGCGGGGGGGGAGCAGCGGAGGGAAAGGCAGAGCTGGACGGAGGAGGGCGAGGAGGCACAGCACCGGGTGGGTGGGCAGAGGAGGAGAAGGCAGCTGTGCCGCCTGCAGCGAGCCCAGCCCCCGCTCCCCCTCCCCCGGGCTGGAGGGACAGGAGCAGCGGCGGCAGAGGCAGGAAGGGGCTGCCGGCTCTTTCCTGTCTGAGTCTGCGTGTGTAACCCGATCCCCTCCCCCGCCGCAGCCCCCTCCTGGCCTCGGGCGATAGTGAGCGACGTTCAGCAAGTACCGCTGCAGCCCAGCCCGGCCCGGCCCGGCCGCCCCGCGCCCGGCCGGCGGTACCGTACCTTAGCCTGCAGATACTGCGGGTAGTAGTAGGTGGTGTACTGGGGGTACATCTGCTGTTTCCACACTTTGCCCATGAAGCTGGAAATGTCGCCTGCCGTGCAGGGGCGGGGGGCACTTTAGGGGGCTCCAAATGCCTCTCTCCTGCCTCTTCCTTTCTGGCGGCGGCGGCTGCTTCTCCTCCTCCTCAGCGGAGCCCAAACCTTCCTCCTCCCAGCAGCAGCAGGGAGAGACCGCAGCGCGCCCCCCCCCCCTCACTCCGGCTCGCGCTCTCCTCCCCCCACAAGTTTCCTCAAGTCCCTGCCCAGCCACAGCCCGGCAGCAGCGCCAGCCCGGTTCCGACGGCCCCGCGCGCTGGGAAGCGATCAATGCAAGTGTGAACTGCAGCCGCGGCAGCGCTCGGTGCCAGGCAGCTGGGGGAGGGGGGCAAGGGGCGGTGCTTAGGCCCAGCTGGGCTCGAGGTGTGGGCTGGAGTTGAACCACTCAGGACTCACTGGCAGTAGGGAGCCGCAGGAGCCGGGCAAGGATGCTCGCTCCCAGGCTCAGGCTGCAGCATCGTTGCAGCCGACAAGTGATCTAGGATCAGGGCAAGAGCGGTTCTGACCCTGGAAAACTCATTCGGCATTAACGCTCCTGGGTAGGAAGGACTCCATATTCCCGCTCTGCCCAAGGGGGACTGCAACATGCACGCTGTGCATGACCTTGCTGGCTGGATTCTGCTTTATCATCTCCTTTGAGCCTTGTGATAGCTGGCACGAATGCAGTGCACAAGCCTCAGTGCAGAAGTGGATCTCGTTCAGAAAAAACTAGCATAGCTTTAACATTCCCTTGCAGGGGGTACATAGTACTAGCTAGAAATTTCTCAGGACCCCAGTACATCACTTACCAGATTTGCCTAAAGTGTAGATTAACTGGTGGGCCTCATCCTCAAGTGTAATCAAATGCGGGGGCGGGGGCGGTGTGACATCCATTCTAACGGTTGGTGGCTACAGTTCTGTATATTTTCCTTTAGAATATAAGCATGGTTATTTGTTTTTTGTTTTTGTTTTCTTAAAAAGACTTTCCCAAACTTAGTTTAGAGAAAGTTTTCAGTCATAGATAATGATACAAAGGAAAACAGGTTACAATGTAATAAAAAACATTTTCTTCTGATTGGATTTGCTCCTGATGAGCATGTATCCTCCTCCTCCCTAACGCTGCATTTTCCTACATGCACTTAATGAATTCTCAGAGTCTAAACAGATGTCACTTCTTGTCAGGCTGTGAAAATTATGGTTTGTGTCCCAGGAGCGCTAGATTATTAATTAAATATATTTGCAAGCTCCATGAAAGCTGCTGTGCTTATTAGGGTTAACCTAGCTAAAAATGTGGGGGGAGGGGAAGGGAAAGATGTGGTATAAAAGCTTAGTATTCACAAGTATCCCTGCATAAAGTGTAAAGGCAGCTTTTGAGCAGCCCTGCATCCTGCAACCATCAAATCTTGTTACTAGCCCAGGTATGGATAGGTGACTGCAGATATTCACCCAATCCTAGAGAAGAGATTTAGGTTTCTGCTCTGAGGTTTGCAGGATAATGATGCTGCAAATTAGTTGATCTGTCACTAAAAGCCAGGTCTATTTGCAAGTTTGGTCATGGGAGGAAATTCTTATTATACTTTATGGACCACACTGATTCAAAGACAAGTAGAGGCTATAGTAAGGAGGTTCTGCATCCAGGGGGGTGAAACAGGAGTTCCTTGGGTTGTGGGCTAGCACATGCCTGGAACCCCAAAGGGAATGGGGCTGAACTCAGGAAGTTTGTACCTGAACTGGTGACCTTCCTGGGGGAAAAACAAAGGTCATGGACAGAGAGAAGTCTGGCAAAAGGGAACTATCAGGTGGCTGAGAGGGGCCAATGCCATAATAATCCCATGCTCCAGGATAGCACAAGTAGTAGGTCAGACAGTTGAAAAAGCCAAGTCAGCACAGGACAGAAGCAGCTTCCTTCTGGAAAAGATGCAGTTCAAAGACTCTGAGTTTATGCTGTGGAATCTGGACTGTGCAGTGGATGAGGTGAGGAGGCTGTAATGAATAAGGGTCACACAAGAATGTGTGGTCACCTGTAGGTGCGGGTGGGGTTTCAGAAACAGATGACAAGTATATGGCCATGGCCAAAATACTTGATGCGACTCACCAACTTGGTAATTATACATCAGAGGTTTCCAAAACTGTGGTTCAAGGATCTCTAGTAGTCAGCAGAGAGAGCTCAAAGATCACAGAGTGTTGATTCTCCTGGTTTCCTATTGAGAGAGGCAGATTAGGATGTGGGGGAAGAGAGGGAAAAGAAAAACAACAGTAGACAGTGTGAATAACTTTTTTTTTTCAAAGAAAGGGATAAAACTCTTATTGCACTAAAGACAATTAGAAATACACAACTGTTTCCCTGGTATTCCTTTCTACCTAAGCAACTGTTGTAGTTGCCACAAGAATGTTAGCAGTCTATAATGTGGAGACTCATGAATGGGAAGTGTCCAGAAGACAAAATCTCTTAACTGTGATCCACACAATGAAAAAGTTTGAGAACTTCTGGTCTATATAGTTCTAGCAGTTATGACTGCAGCAATCTTTAACTTAGTTGTGTCAAGTTACTGGGAATGCATGATAGCTGCCAATGAGATGAGTTGTAATACACACTGTTACTATGGCTGCTGAAAGCATGAAAGAACAAATCTGGCTAAGAGAGTATTTTATTACTGTGATCATTAATATCAACTGCTATAACTAAAGATGGGCTCCTAATTCCATTCTAATCCCCCTTTTCAGTTGCTTAAAACTACCCACCCCCAAGTCTTTCTAATCTGAAATGTTCCCTGCTTGGTCTCTGCCCCAAAGGTGATTTCTTTTATTTAAAGTTGGAGCAAAATTGAGTCCAACTTTTTTGAGCTACGTGAGCTAGATCTTCTACCAACCCTGCTCCCCACACACACACACTTACTTCCAATTGGAATATTTGCTCTTATTTATTTTTAAAATAGCAGATATTACAAATTTCAAAGTTATCGGGTACTGTACTTATCACTGAGAATTTAAAAATTAAGGAAAGGACCTGATGCTTCAAAATTCCACTCTTCTTAGCAGTCCTTCAGTCCTATAGAAGATGAGCGAGGATTTGCGGATCATGCCCCAGTTTGACTAACATGAGTTCAGAAGACGACTTCTTCTTGGCTTGGTCCCAACTATATGGAGTCAGCTCTTCCAGGCATTCTTCTCCATTCCAGTCTTGAAGCAGTTCATCAGCAACTCCATAGCTAATCAAATCCCTTAGTATGACATCCATGCAACTAATTTTGGGTTTTCCAGCCCTTCTCTTACCCTCCACTTCTAACGTTAACACCTTGTTTCTGGTGTATTCTTCCCATTTCTTTTTATTCGCTGAAACAATCTCAACATGGAATCCCTCAGCTTTTCTGTAATTGGTACCACCTTCACACTTCTGCTAATTCATTCATTCCAAACATGTAATTCCAAGCATCCATCTTAATATTTTTATTTCCAGTGTATTGAAGATCTGCTGCTGTCTCTTCCACAGATTCTGAGCTAGAATTCAGAATGAGTTCAGAAGATTTAAAGAAATTAAATTTTAAAATCAGCATCAATTAAATACATGCCCATTAGAATTCCTCTGTTTGGTCTCAAAGATGCATTTTAAGGCAGACTGCTCCTAAATACATATTTGTTAAGCATGGATCAGTGGAGGAAGCTCCACTCATGTAAGACATCTTTATCTAGGCTTAGGGTGACTCAGTGGTGTCCCTTTCATATAGAATGAGTTAATTACTGATATTCTGTGATTAAATGGAGAAGACACTCATTTTGCTTTAATGCAAAAGTTAAGTCAGAGGAATCCAGTATTCAGAAGTCAGGAATTTCCCCAGAGTTAAGGTTCTAACACATAGCTCCTCTGTAGTGCACATAAATATATTTCCTATACCTATTTTCCTTGCTAAATGTAAACATTGTTTACACAAGACGTGACTTTTCAAAAGTGACACCAATTTTTGGGTGTCCAACCTAACAAACATTAATGTGGGGTGGATTCTCAGAGGGTGGGCGCTCAGCACTTTCTGAAAATCAGGCCCCTTTTTAGATGTCTAAAGTCAGGCACCTGAAAACTGAGGTATCCAAAAACATTTATACATTTTCAAAGTGACTAATGTTTGTTATTATTTTATAGAGAAGCAGAGAATAAAATGCAAATGACAGAGTTTTCAACTTTGGCACTGTATAGATGCTTTTTCATTTAATAGCCTATCATGTGTCCATAATTATGGGGCGTGAGTGCATCACACTAAAACATAAACGTCACAGGTTGCACAATGTAGCTCAGATAATAAAGCTACATAAGGTCTAGGTGTTGCTATTATTATTATTGTTATTAACACAGTAATTGTAGTGTAAACAAGGCCTGTAAGTAAAAACACATCTCGTGCTCCCATCAATAGCAATGGTGTTTAGGCAGAAGCATTTTGTCTTATCAAGGTCCAAAATCATATAGGGCTTTATTGATTAAATCCAACACCCTTGAACTTTACCAAGAAGTAGATGGGAATCAAATACAATGCAGAGTGTGCAGTTGAAATATATTCAGCTGAACTCATTCCATTAATTGTGTGCATGACACTGTTCATTCAGAAGCTATGACAATTTTGGTATCAACACTTGGATCATTTTCAGGTCAGTGCAGTCAGCTGATGCTCAGGAAGAAATGAACAAGAATGGATTTGTGGTTAAGATCTCAGCCTAACAGTTAAAAAATCTGGGTTCAGCTCTGTCCCAGACTTTTTATGATATTTTGCAAGTCACTCCATCTCCCTGTGCTTGTTTTCCCATATGTAGAATGAGGATAATAGTCCCCTTCTTCCACTCCTTGTCTGGCTTGTATATTTAGCTTGTAGGCTCTTCAGGGCATGGACTGTATCTTACTATGTGTTTGTACAGTGCATAGCATAGTGTGGCCTCTAGGTGTGACCATAATATACATAGTAACAGCAGCAGAAGTAGGGTATTGTTTTTACTTGGAGAGTGCTGAGGTGATACAGGATATTCACTGTATCCTAATCTACTCACAAGTGGGATAACAAAAATCAAACTGCAGTTTAGAACTCACAGGACTAGCATACTGCAGCTTCAAATCCTCAGCCAGTCTGTTTTTTGCTCTGCTTTCACACACTGTTTCAATTACTCTCTAGCTGCAAAACCTTCCAGTTGTAATGCCACCCTTAGCCCTAGCCTATGGCCTTGACTGCATTGCCACACAGATGAAAGACCCTTCAGTTTAGGTGGCAATTGGCTACCCTCTTAAGCACAAAGGCTAAATAAATGGTACTGTTGATGGGCCACCAAGATGAAAAGCATTTCATTGTTTTTGTCATTTAAATCAACACAGTAGCTGCAGCAACTATTAACCTCTTCAGTGGGTTCCAGACTCAGATATTTATTTCAATTAAGTGAAGAGATGAAACTATCTTTACCTTAACACCAATCAAGGTTTAACAATACTTAGCTGACACCTAGCTGAATATGGTTTGTTCTTGTCTACACTTAGCACTGAACCACCTTCTCCACTGGTTCAGCTGCACCTGCTACTGACAGCTGTGTTCAGGAACAATTCAGTTTTGGAAGGTACACAAGGTCATACAGCCCGCCAAGCTTAACCATACCAACGTGTTCCACTGGTGTACCTACATGACACTTCTGCAATGGGGCTCTCCCTCTCCTAAGCTTCATCTACATTATGCAACATATCCATTATTGACAATGGGTATCAGCAAGGGGTGCAGTTGGATTGGTGCTGAAACAAAATTTGGTCTCATCTATAATTGCAAATAAACTGTTTTCAGCACCAGTTCAGCTGCACTAGTGGCCAGTAACGGTAATATTTCTAGGGTAATAAAAACCTGAAGAATAAAATCCTTTTTTGCCACATAACCATCATATTCTGTAGTTTTCTATGTTCTGGTCTAAATTGCCCTAAAATATCCAGTGATTCTAAGATGATGTCATGATCTTAACACCTCTTTTTTCAAATATTTCTCACATAACCAGTTGACACTTGCACCCATCACTGGTTGATTTCTCTCCACTTATCCATTTGATATTCTTTATTTTGTATTTACATTATATACTCCCCTCACTGACAGCACAAACTAGTGGTATTCTAAGGGAATGTGGCCATAGCTGAGAATTTAGTTTCTAGTTATACATTATTTATTAGGCTCTTCCATCTGTGCAGTTCTTAACTGCTCTGGGGTCACTAGCAATATTGGCTCTATTGTTCCAGAAAAGAAACAAGGAGCAGAATACTTGCACTTCTGCAAGTGTTGGGCACCTGTATGAGTACGATTCCTTCATTGGCACATAACCTGTCAATTCTGTGACCTGTTTGGGAAAATACTTGCAATTCTTTCCCATCCACCTACCACTCAACAGGGACTAGTGAAGAAAACATCAGGTTTTCTCTATCCTGCCCAGGTCTGTGTGTGACTGGATATCACATTCTTGTTTTCACAGCCATCTGACCAACCATCCCTTGATATTCTTGAATCCAAGGAGTCATTTCAAAGATGGACTGTTCTGTGCACAAATTTTGTCCCATATAAATAAAGGTGCAAATGAGTAAATATATTTAACTTATTTCTGCAGAATTTAGGGCCATATTGTATCACTGATTTTAAGCAGATTACAAGGCAGATTGTGATTAAATTTGATGCCACATGTGTCATCAATAAAATGTCATTTATAAAATCTATAAAATGTCACAATTTTTTCCTTTCCTTCCTATTGTTGGCCCAAAACTGTTCCCAATATGTAGATACTTTCAGCTGCGTTTGGCATGGGAGGCATGTTAAAAAGAGTAAGCCAACAGTGGAGCAATCATGCGATCCTCTTTTAACCCTGTAATCCACCTTTGATGACCTCTTAAAGGTCAAGCTGCAATTTAATTCATTCTGTAGTTTTACAATTTTAACAAACTGAAAAAAAACCCCACTTTCTACAATAAGAACAATGGGTATCTGTAGTGACTCAATTTTAGTTTTGGCAGTGGAAATTGCTTTCTTACTGATCGAAACACTGGGGGTTCCTTTCCAATTTGCCATTCTCTAGCTATCACAAACTATTTGCAAATGCATGTTGCAATGATTTAGAATGTACTAGCATATCATCCAGGTACATGCAAATAAGAGAGAGGCTTGCCACACAGAACTTCTCCAACACTGAGAAACTGAGGTTGCAGGAACACTGAGTAATTCAAAAGGCATTACTTTAAATTGCCATACTCCTCGATCTGCTGTAGAAGGGGAGGCTTCCCCCTCTCCTTTGAATCTAGTTCACATGAATGGTGCATGAGCCACCCGTTCGGGGAGGTAGGCCCCACCCCTTCCGCCCAAGACCCCTTCCCTTCCCCTGCCAGAGCCCCCGACTACAGCCCCCGGCCGCCCGGCCACCCGAGCACCCTCAGCTCCAGAATGCTGGGTGGTACAGCCTCAGTGCCTCCAGCCCTGGAGCGTCAGACAGTCTGAGCACTGGTCCCAGCCACCCTGAGTCCTGGGCTGCAGGTCGGCCACCCTAGCCCCAGCCTGGGCCACAGGGGAAGAGCGGGAAGCAGGAGGGGGCCTCTGGGCAGAGCATGGGGTGGGCCATGCCTGGCTATTTGGGGAGGCTCAGCCTCCCCTGGCCTGTGATAAACACCGCCCATGCTTCCAAATATCCCCTTTTTGAGATCAAGGGCCAGGTCCTCATCAGTGAGTTACACTGATTTACACCAGCGGAGGCTCCTAGGGTGGAAAATCAAATTCATCCAGCTGTAATATCCCACGAATGTTCTACTGTGGCAAAAAGAGGAGTACGGTAACCTGTAGAGTGACTTTGTTTAGTTTTCTATAATCAGCCCAGCATGTAATGTTAAGCAGTTATCTTGCAGAACTAATGACAGGTTTCAGAGTAGCAGCTGTGTTAGTCTGTATTCGCAAAAAGAACAGGAGTACTTGTGGCATCTTAGAGACTAACAAATTTATTTGAGCATAAGCTTTCGTGAGCTACAACTCACTTCATCGGATGCATTCAGTGGAAAAACTGCATGCATCTGATGAAGTGAGCTGTAGCTCACGAAAGCTTATGCTCAAATAAATTCGTTAGTCTCTACGGTGCCACAAGTACTCCTTTTCTTCTTGCAGAAGTAAGGGTGAGGTCCAGGCACTTAGTTGAAGGCTCAGTTATCTCTTTCTGATGCATTTCATTGATGGCCTGAAAAAAGGGCTTTTTCTTTCTTTGAAATTGGTAACCAGTAAAATACCAGTTTAATAAGTTGGCATCCTCCAGCGTCAGGGTGTGTTGATACAACACCGCACTCTCTCAGCCTGCACCTTGATTGGATTGTGAGAACAAAACCTGACTTTTTTGGTTTTTAACCTGAACATTTTCTAGGAGCTGTTTATGGTACCTATTGGCCCATCCTCTGCACCCATTATTTAAGTATCTGAGTGCCTCACAATATTTTGTTGTACTTATCTTTACAGAATCCCTGTGAGTAAGGGAAATATATCTAATTTACAGATGGGGAACTGAGGCACAAAGAGACTAAGTGACTTGCCCGAGGTCACACAGGATATCTTTGGCAGAGGAGGGAATTGAACCTGGATGTCCTGACCCCAAGACTAGCCCCCTAATGTTGAACCAACCTAATATTAGCAAAAAGGTTTTAATCCTGATATAAACATATGGCTCTGTGACAGAATAAATCCAAGAAAAGCTTTGGGATCTCACCTTCACTCTTTCCTCTACTTGTCAGAAGCATTAAGAAACGTAGCTGGAATACTTTCCTGCTTCAGATCCACAGTGGAAAGATTTTTAGCATTTAAAATTCCTTGCAAATCTTGTATTGCACAACAAATTTCCACTTTATTTAATTTTTTTTGCTGAAAAGTTACCCAAATACAAGATTGCAATTAGAATTTTGATTCCTGGGGACACAACAATTGTCTTAGCTCCTGATCCAGCAAGATGCTTAAAATTATCTATCTATCTATCTACACACACACACCCCTCAGCTTTTAGCATGTCCCATTGGTCACTCTAGTTTGCTTCCCACCCTTCCAATCTCTATTTATCTTCCTAGCCAGATAGTTGAGGGATTATAGATTGTGAGAACATAGGATGTTTGGTTCTCCCAGTTGCAGTGGGATGTTACTCCAGAGAGACCACAGGCTGGCAGGATCTGTTGGATCATTTTATAAGTTTTTATCCATTTTGTATAATTTGGTGTTTAGTTAAATGAACCTGGGCCTTTATACTTCCAAAATGGATGTGGCAGAGATTCTCTTTTCACAAGGGATGGCACAAAACACTATGAGTTTTTTCTCAAGAGACATACTAAAATGTTAATCCAACCAGCTAAAATTTGAGCTACACCTCTCTAGCAACACCTCTCTAGCAAAAAATTAAAACATCTGCAGGATGACAAGGAGAATGTTAATCTTTTCATAGGAAATGTAGAGCACAGCAAACATGTTATAACATCATTTTCAAAAGTTAATATCTGGGTGGTTGCATGTATATACGGATGCATTTAAAACTCTGGGATGAGTGCTAAGAATGTACAAGATACTTAAACTGTTCAAGGTTCACTCATATCGCAAGACCAATCTATGCTTCACGAAGATGTGAAGTCAAAACACATTATGGTGTCTTAAAAATGACCTCAACTGCACGTTAGAAATTGTGTATGTGTTGGTCAATACACATATTGGTCAATAATGGAAATACACATGGAAAGTAGCTGTCTCTGGGCTTGACCCAGCTTCTGCTTAACTCAGTGAAATAACTTCCCTTGCCTACAATAGATGCTGGAGTGTGACCTTTGTGACTGATTGGTTCAGGTCAAGCCTGTGCCCAAAGGTTTGTTAATTTCATGGAGTTCTTTAAAAAATGCTTTACCTTTAAAAACTTGAAAACTTTAAAAACTTAAAAACAAAAGTTGAATTTAGAGATTATAAAACGTATGTGTGAGTTATATTTGATAAATGAAATTATTATTTTATGTGGCTATAAAAGAGACCAGTGTATTGGCCATGAAAACATTAGAGGTGCAGTGAGGTGGTTTGTTCGTTTGTTTTGCTATAAGAATATCCATTGATAAAATAAATTTATCCCATATTATATATAGTTTATTCCCTCCTCTAGCGCCACTGGTCATGTGTTGTTTTTGTTCCCAAAATATTAAACATTCCATGAGACAATATGCAAGAGACTATTCTGTTGATAACTAAAGTAACATTTTATTTCTGATCATTATGGTTGCTATTCTGGTTCTACTGCATTAACGGTCATCTGTTGCCAATATGCTTGGTTTTAGATTAAAACAAATAACCTAGAAGCATCAAGGAACCAGAAAAAAGAAGGCTATGCATGAAATGCTAATTGTTAATTCCCATGTCTTTTTAACGACCTACATACCTACAACCCCATGGTATCATTTGGGATTTGACCACGCTGCAGAGCACAGTTAACCCAAGCTTTTATCTGGTTTTAGCCTTAACTCCCTTCCTCCTACCATACGTACCGAAAAGCCACTGACCCAGGTTTGGAGGTGTTGTAAACCCAGGCTAGCTTACCCAGCTGGGAATGTGCATTGGAGCCTGGGCTCCACTTCAACTTGGGCTGGAACTTATCCACTTTACAGTGAGGATAAAAGGCTTAATCACTTGAGTGCTGATAATCCTCAAAATGCCCTTTCCACAATTCTCCCCAAAGGACAAACAAGTTCTTCTGTAGTTGACATGACTGACTGGGAAAGAATTCTAGAGTGTCTCAGCACAAAGAACCATGGACTATGCCTCCATGCCCACCCCCCACCCACCCACACAGGTGAGTGCAGAAATGGTAAAGATACAGTAATAGATAGCGATTTGCTATGGAGATGCTCACGCCTTGGTTTGGCTAACCTGGGTGCTCAATCACTTGGAGTAACAGCGCAGCATAGACATAGCCAGGCACATGTGATGAGGTGTATACTTTACCAAGGAATGCAGGAGACAACAAGCAGAGATGATGAGTCCCAGTCCAACCTATAGCAACTAGTCAAAGTTAAAGAATATTTATTTTTCTTATTTGACTAAACCCTTTTGCTTTCCTCTATGTTCCCTCAGTTCCCTGAGCTTCTGAGGCCTACACACTCTGTGGCATGCTTACTGCAGAAGTGAGATCTCCATGGATAAGTCCTTGTTCCATTATGTAAAAGAGTAGAAGCCACTAGCTGGCTCTTAAAACACCACAGTGGTTAGGAGGCAAGAAGAGAAACTAAAAGGAAAGAGGAAAACCAGAGAAAGAGACTCTGGAATATCTTTACCAAAGGAATGGCTACAGAAGCCTGTAGCAAAATACTGCAAAAGCTTCATGGACTCATAGATGGGATGAAATACTGGCCCCATTGAAGTCAATAGCAAAAAAAATATGATTGATTTCAATTGCAGCAGGATCTCACCCCTTGTTTTTACATCTGTGGAAAGTGGTACCATTCTTTTTTGGAGTAGACAACTACATATGTGCAAGGCAGTGGAAAATTATGTGCTTCTGGGAGTTTGCAGGGCTGTCAAAGCCAGCTAATCAGATTTGCAGGGCACTTAAGAGATGACTGTTAGTGTGCCAGGAGCCCTGTGGCAAAAGCCACAGAGGTGCAGAAACTTAAGCATAGTAGATAAACCCCTCCAATGACTGAAAGAAGCTTAGAGTAGCAGCTCACATCCGACGGTTTTGTTTTTATTATATTGTTGTTCCTTCTTCCAACACCACTGTCTCAAGTTCTGACATAGTGTCACACTGCTGAAGAGAAGTAGTAAATGTCCTGGGCCTTATGGATGAGCTTCCCAGTGCAGGAGAAATCTGGTGGTTTCTGAATATGCTTGTTTTATTTACACACATACCAGTCTAAGTCTTGGAGCAGAGGTGGTCAAACACCATCCAGGAACCCTCTTTCTTTAGGAATCTCAGGCCAACGCCAGTGCCTCGTACCCAGGAGCAACTCTGCTTCAAGAAGTGACTCTAATCAGAGACCCAATCAGAGAGTGAACTCGGATATGCTTACAGTTCCCTCTCTCCCAAAGCTGCCTCTACAAAGAACCACACACAGCCCAAAACTAACACCACAGCATGTCTTCCCAAGACTGAATATTTGCTCATATGCGAAGAAAAAATCTTGGGCAACCATGTATAACAGTGCAACCTGGTGCTGCTTGCCATAAATAGTATATTTTTTATTTTGTCTGCAACAATTAGCCACTATAGTTTGAAAAATGTGCATCTGATTATCCCTGGACACATGCACCCATTTCAGCAAGCATATAATTTTGTTTTAAGAAATGAAATAAAGATACCTCTCCCCCAGATGAAGTCATTGTTATTATACTAGGAAAAACATGCTAGTATGTAAGTGGTCTTGACCCAAGAGTTCAACATTTCATAGGATCAACCCCTTAAACTGTGAATGCCCTGAGTTCTCAGTGGAGCCACTTTGAAGGTATTTATCTCTCACTGTGGGCATTTGCCTCCTCCGAGGAGGTGCTCAATCTGCCTAGACCACAGGCAGACAAAGAGTTTCAAGGGGTGCAAAATAATATTTGGTTCTCATAATTTTTTATATTTTATCCCCTCCCCTTTCCTTTCCCGTTCTGACCCAACACAACAGCCCCATCATAGCCATCCTCTTTGACCCCTTTCTTCATCTCATCTTTCCCCTCATATTTCAAAGGTCCTGTTCCCCTAATACAGGGCCAGCTTTCCTCCCCATTCTCCCCTCCTTTCGCACTGCCCATCTCTTCTTTTCAATTGTTCCTTTTGTAATTTTTTCTTCATATTCTTTTGTATGCTTCAGTTTTACTGATTATTATACTTTTTGTGAGATCATTTTACTGTTTATTATGTATTTGCTGACATGCTGTGAACATTTTTTCTTTTAAAATCGGTATAGAATAATAAACCATCCAGAATATTGCAAAGGAAAGTTAAATTAAGCTGAGACAACTGGAAGAGGGAAAAAATATTAAACAATTTTAAATGCACCAGCTTCTATATTTTCTGCCCATGTTTTTCACAATATATTTATATGAGAATTTAAAATAGAGACATAAGTCTCCAACAGCATTCACATATTGCTGTTGTCAGTCAAGTAAGTTTAAAGCTAAATCTCTTGTAAAAAAATCAGCAGATAAGCTGTAAGGGTCTTTAGTTTTTTGCTACTTTGATTCCCAAGTGCTTTGTATGATTTCCCTTCACATACAGTGCATTATCATCTTGGTATAAGGAGTTAAAGATTGGTACCTGGAGAGGCTACTAAAAGAGAAAGATGATGAAATTACCTTGAGTCATATTAGGAGTATATACACAATGCACCAGTTCTATTGGAAGCAGAGAACTTTGATCCAAAGGTAGCATGTGATCCAAATCCAAGATCTAAACACCCCCAAATTTTGGAAGGAGAGTTGAGTTAAAATCCAAATCTTGATCCAGATCCCAATTTAACAAATAATCCCTACCACAGTGGCCCAAATCAAACCCCAGTATGAACATCACCAGTGTTTGGTGTGCTTCAGATCTAAGTCTGGATCAAAATTTTATGGCTCATGCTTATTTCTATTTTTCACATTCAGTAAGGTGGGTGAGTTACTTTGTAAAGAGGGTATCTCCACATAATAACAGCTTATTTCACCATCAGCAACTACTTTAAGAAACTGTCTCGGATATCAGTAGAGGATTTTGGCTTAGCTTTTAATGGTAATGATTCATTTATTTTAAATAGTCATTTTCAGAGGCCATGCTAGTGTTGGGGTTCCCCTGAGACCTCTTCCATAGCTCGTTGCTCGGTTACTTTTCTCTCAGAAGTGATTAGTTAGGTCAGCTTTACAAATTTCTGTATTTTGCAGTTTTCCCCTTCTCCCAAATGGACCAAAGATAATTTCATTTTCTTCTTCTTTTGGTAACCTCTCTAGGTACCTGTTTAATTCCTTAAGCTATTAGAGATCTATGGTCTCTTGTATGTAGGATATAAAAATCTATTAACCACACATGAGCAATCTATTTATTTTTCATAAGATAACTCATTTTATGGCTTGTTTTTCATTAATTCCAAGGGGCACCACCCCAAAAAACCCCACACAAACCCACTGCGGGGACACCTTACCTGTCAAGCATCCATAAAATGTAAGAGTTCCAAATCTATTAGATCTATCCAGGGGCTGGGGTTGCTGGCCATGCAGATGGGGAATAGGATCCCAACAAACCTGGCATAGATCAGAGAAGTGTGGGTTGTTCTGCCCCCAGCCCTGTACATCCCCAAACACAATGGAAAAAATGGATCCCTCTTCCCTGTGGCAGCACAACCAGCTTCCATGTTGTTTTGTCATTAGCTTCCCCACTGCGGTTGCACATTGCTCCTTCCTCCATGGGGAATTAATGCTGTGGGTGGGGAGTTAATGCAGATCAGAGCATAAAGTAAACTACTTTTTTTTTTTTTTTTGCTGCTGTGAAGGTTTGTTCTTTATGCATAGGGGGGGCTCCTGTTGTTTAACCTCTCCTCGCCCCAACATGCCCCATGGTTGTAGAGTGGCTTACTTAAGGGAGGGGGAAGATTATGACGAAACTACTACTTTCCCTTTTACGACCCCTATCCAGTTTCTGCCAGCTACTGCTAATATATATGGAGGGGAGTACCTAATCCAAGATCACAATCATATATATGGAGATCTTCCCTATACCATTGCAGGATCTTGCAGAAATATAGGGCCTTTACAATGACTATAATAAACGGTGTCATCCCTAATATATCTGGTTTATAACATGAAGCTGTAATGCGTGCCCTCAGGTGGGACTGAAGTGTGTTCAACCAAGTAAAAGGCCTCCATAAAAATAAATAATAATAGCAGCAGCAACATAAATATCTGTTGAATAGCTTTGAGCTGAGACTCTTGTGACGTTCTTATGACATGTTTAGTACTTCCTGCTTTTGGCAAGGCCAGAAATGTTACATAAACAACTCTTTTCATGGTATTTTGGGGCTTCCCACTCTAGGGCCAGGCAGAAATCAGGAAATCACAGAGAGTCACATTTAGAAATAAATGAATATAGAAAAGAAAAAGTTTAAGTCTTTGAACCTCAAAAAAGCTTTAGGTTCATGCTGGTTCTTGTTTTTCCCCAAACAAGGATCCAAAAACCTATCCTTAGTTAGCAGCATACCAGTCTCTCTCACTGATTTACATAGTGATGCGTAGTAGGCAGGAAGCCAGCAGAGAAACACTTACCAGCAAATATTCTGGAACCAGCAGAGAACACTGAACACATTTATGACCTTAGTGCACAAATAAAATGACTTGCATTATAATGTACACATTAAGCAGGGAATGATATGACTGAGATGCTAATTGATCTCTGAGCTAAGCCCTTATTATTGTTATGTGCTGACAATGTTTTGTGCTGTACAAGACACATACAATTTACATTCCCTACCCCAAATAGCTGACAATCTAAACAAGACAGACACAAAATAGACAGGATACACGGGGAAGCCCAGAGGAAGGAACGAGAGAGAAAACAAAGCTAAACACACTTTATTTTACATCCTCTTCCTAAAGTAAATGGAAAATATTTCCTTCTGCTATTGTGAGCAGAAGGGAGCAGACAGCAGCAGATCCAGGTGAGGAAAGCATGTGGGATAGGGAAGAGTGCTGGCTCTGCAGTATGCTCTCATTGATCCTGGGAAACCCCTCCGGGGTACGCCTGGGGATTGGGCTGTGTGCGTAAGGAAGGGATGGAACGAGGGGACAGTATTCTCAACACCATCATCCCAGCATACATCACTGCATGCAGTCATTTATTTTATTCCTCCCAGTGCCCCACAACGGGAACCCTTCTGAGCAGGGCAGTACCAGCTAGAGAAACCACATGAACATGACTCTTAAAGGAGCTGTATTGCCTTAGAGAGCAGGGTGGGATGAGGCTGGGAAGCAGTACAGAGGTCACAGGGCTTCTGGCAAACCTTGGAAGATCTCCATGCATGAACTTCTTCTGCCATTGCTACAAGATAAAAATCCCATCTTCCTAGGGAGCGATCAAGGTGGAAACTATAAGTTCTAGCTTTTGGAGTTCCTGACCCCCTGCACAGAATATTCCCAAATAAAGGTCAACTGGGCCATAGTCTGTCTGGTTCTGTACTCAAATTTCTTTGATTCCTCTGGCATTTGAAATAATTTAAACAAAACCAAACCACAAACCTATTATTGTTAGTTGCTCTGCAGAGAGGCACAGGAGAACATGCTAGAACAGGGGTAGTCAATAGGCGGACCATGGGCCAAATCCAGACCACCAGATGCTTTTAAAGGGACCCTGAAATATTTTTATGTTTTTGTTATTTTCTGTGGAGTCTGGACCTTGACCAAGAAATTTGGACCTTGACAAAAAATATTTGATGACCCCTGCTGTAGTTTAATAGCTGAAGTCGCCTTAGTTGCTGATTAGTTTGGATGCTGCATTGAAATAATCTGTGGGGTCTTGGTTGCTGGTTTCTCTGGATAGTGTAATTATTAAATAATTGGTGTGGTCTTCATTGTTAGCATCTCTGGAAACTGTGATAAAGTATCTGATGGGCCAGATATTTAACTGGCATGAAACTGTGGCCCCATTGGCTTCATTGAAGCTACATTGATTTCTACCAGTTGGATAAATGGCCCGGTGTCTCTTGTTTTGCCCCCCAAAATTATTTCTAACAGTTAGTTGATGAAAGACAGAAAACTCTGTCTCACAAGGATTTGCAATAATTTTCCCATGGACTATCAGTCTGAATTAGCACCAAAACTATCCTAGAGAAAATAACTGCCTGCTTGTCCAGAACAGTTCAAACATTCATCTCAGAATTTTACAATATTTTGAATAAAACTTTTCAGATTTTCTTCTTCTTCCCCCCCGTCCCCAACATGTTTCCCTCAGAGAGAAAAATCCTCTACAAAGTTTCCTGTAGGGACCAAATCCTGGCTATTTTTCTATAATGCCTTTAGAGCTCACTTTAAGTGCAGGAACATTTTATCTATCTACACCTCAGCTCTTGCCATAAACAAATTGCTTACTATCTTCTTTTCTGACAAATTGACACCCTCCAGGCAATTCTTGCATGTCCTCAGAAAAGCTATAATACTTGCTCTGCTCCATGTACCATGCTGACAAAACACAGACTAGTATTTTATGCATTGTCTCAGAAGGCTTCTTAAGAACTGGCTTAATTATAGTCATCTTTTTATCTACTATGTCAGCCTTTTAATTGGGTCAAAAAAATCTACGGTGTAAATTAGACATTCTCTCTTATGAATCTATGCTAGTGATTCTTAATCATAATTTTCTAGGTACCTCCTTATCCTATCCTGATTATTGTTCCTTCTATGCACCCAAAATCCATTTTGTTGGTGATCTCAGTCCAGTTTCTAGAAGACAGTAGTCCATATCGCACAATCTTCCATCCCAATGTCACCAAGGTTGGCAGTGTCAACAGAAAGGCTAAGGACTAGAATGGAGATGGAGACAGAACTACTACTCACTTCCACAGGGAGTCTCTCCAGTTCAGGGCTGATCAAGCTGGTGGTCAAAGTGAGCAAGGTCAGACGGATCTACAGTAGAAAGTGAATGTTTTCCAGGAGGCCACAACACTAGGAGAACCCCCAACAATCCTGCAAGCAATGGTAGATTAAGAACAGATCCATTAATCTGGCAGGGGTCCAGAGCTGGCAGGGGTCCAGAGCTCAACAAAACATACAGCTTCACTAATGGAGAAGCCCACGACCAGGATACTCCGCATGTACAGAATTGTTTGGGGGCAGGCACTGGTCTTGGCTTCCCTATGTTGTCTCTTATGCCTCAGTTTAGTATACTACTGTGTTATGCTTTATGAGATGTGTTACGATGCAGTGGGATAGTTCAGATCCTAAGAGGCAGCTAGCAGCAGGAAGACAATGTTACAAGAGTGCTCTGTATTTGTGTGCATGTAGTGAATAGAAGGAGCACAATCTACTGGCACATAAGAATTTGTATTATCATCATCAATATATTAGCAGGTTAAATAAAGTACATTTAAATAAATAAATGTACTGCAAATAGCTTCCAATGTGTTGCTCTTAATATGCATCTCCTAACATGGGACATGCCAACCAACGGGCCACATGAGCTCAGCACAGATTCACAACATGAAGTAGGAGTGTCAGCACTTGCAACTCCCATTCCTTAATGGTACCAGTGGTGGTGGATAGACGAAGCATGATCCTCTTCTCTCCTATCTCCATTACAGTATCCAGAGAAGCTAGGCACCAAGAACACACCAATAATTTAACCTCAGTATGTCAAATACAAATAGTTATATTATTCACTGAAAATAATATATGTAGCAAATTTAGCCTTTTCTGTCACTTGGAATCTGATTCTGATTTCTATTAATGTACTGAACAGTTTATGTGAATAAATTTCTGCCTATGGTTTGTTTGTGAATTGTTCATATTGATGAATTCCTCATTCATGCTATGTAACCATCACTTAAGTCACATGTTTTTCTTTCTTCAACTGGTTTACTTCACTGAAACTTTTATGAACAGGAGACTACCAAATGCCAAGTAGCAAAGAGTGAGTAGTGCACATCCAGGAAGACTTTTTTGGATAGCATGTGCAAACATTAGTGAAATTTTCAAGATTCACAAACGTTTGTTAAGATTCTTAACTCTGGGCTGCTCCTCACTTATCTGTCTTCGTCTCTCATTGTCTTGCTCCACCCCATCCAGAATGCCTCTTTGCAATGACCATTTGACCACTTCTTCCACGTATCTCAGTACTTTCTTCCACATTGCCCCTTAAGCACAGAAAACCTTCCCCTCTTCTCTTCCAAATCCCTACTGGCTGCTCAGCACTCTTAAAACCAGATTGGCTTGGGAGAAGGTAAAGTATGGATTTAGGAGCCTAACTGTAGTCTCCTTTTCAAAAAATTTTGGCCATACTGAATTAAGTGAAAAACAAAACAAGAAAAATCAGTACACTCTGAGTGGGCTTTCAATGTGCAATACTAAGCAGGATAGGGATCTGGAATTTACACAAGATGGATACAGACCTAAACCTTGAAATAGTCATCAGCAAAAATCAATCAAATCAAGCCATCAGAATTCTGGGAAAGCATAAAAAGATGCATGGAATACCAGGCTTAAGGAACTATTTTAACACTGCATAAGGTTCAGTGAAGCCATAACATTGAGACTAGTTCTTGTTACCTTATATTACAGAAACAAACAAGATGCAACACAAAGCAATCAGTGATAAAGAACCATGTTGTCGTCCATTTTTACACAGAGCTCTCCATTGGGAGCTCTACTCAGAAATGATTGGCAGAGTAGGACCTCTAATTGTTCACAGAGGGTATGTCTACACTCCAATGTAAGTCCATGTTAGGGAACCCAGGGCTTGAGCATCTACCTTATATTTTAACCCAAGGTTAAGAATTTTCTGATCCATGCTCAAACCTAGGACTCTGGTGTCCACTCTGCAGTGCACAGACCTGAATCAAACTGACCATATCCCAGAGTCCCTAGTGCCCCTCCCCACAAAACCTGGCTACGGTCACCATAGAAATGTGCTGCACTGTGGGAAAACTTTACTGCCCACCCTGCACATTACCAGGAAGTAGTTCACTTTCCAAAAAGCTTAATCAGTTCACTCAACATTGCAAAGCCAAGATACTCTCTGATGGTGTGCTTGCAGATCAGTGATTAGAACGGAATGGTTAACGCTGACCTGAGCTGCTCCCATTTACCAAGGTGAGGGGCTTCCATTTTCAAAAGAACAGATTGCAGATTGTTGGGATAGAGAGGACAAAAGGAAGTTGTCCTATGGAATTGTTGGGTATTTCCAGGTGATTTCTAGGACCTGAGCAAGCTGGGCTGTGGCTACACTACAAATCAAGAGGGCTTGGACCATGGGTCCGAGCTTGACTTGTGCTCAGATTCTCCAGCCCGGCAGGGTCGTTTGGTCTGAGTCCCGGGTTAGCACAATTGCAGTGTAGAAGCAAGGGGATTTGCCTTGAGCCTGGGCTCAAGCATGGATTTAAAATGCAGTGCAGACGTACCCAGAGTGTTAGAGAAATCAGTAGTTTGATGTTCACAGGCATTGAGCAACCCAGCTCCTAGTGAAGTCATGGACTTCAATTTACATGTGAAATAGTTAATATGGAAAAATCACAAAGTGTAGAGCAGCTATTACAATAGTTTTACAAAAAAAGAGTTAAATAAAAATTTGTAGGAAAAATATAGAAACTGAACAACAATGGAAGGTCTTGCTGGACTCTTTCTTATGCAAAAATGTCTGATTAGGCATTCAGAATACGATCAATGAATTTATCATCAATGGTAAAATCTGATTACTACTGAACATCGTTAACAACTTGCTAATGTAACATTTCAGAGATGTTTCAAACATCATTTATTTTTTCCTTTGTGCCATCATCTGCTTTGTATCATCAATATAGGAATCACTGAAGCTAGAAAAGAAAAAGGCCTATTCGATCATCTAGTTCACTCTCTGCTAATATGGGATTATTTCTTTACTGAGTATCCTGAAGTAAAGCCCAGGCTCTGAACCCTACAATATTGATTGGAATTTGGATCAGAATTTGCCAAAATGTCCCCTATGTTTATAATACCAAAATCCCAGATCTGAATGCTCCATACTCTGACATATTCAAGATGGTCAATTTGAGCCTATTTATAATATTTGCTAGGGATTTATCTATCTCAAATTACGAAAGCAATGGAGACTCCACCTTGGAAAGCTATTAACAAATCTTATTAGGACATTCCTGATGTTCAACATTTCTTCAATAGTTATACTAATCAATGGCACACAGTGGCATAACCATTGCATGAGTGACATGAAATAAATACCAGCTGAGTTGCACTTTGCCAATATTTCTGTACCCGGCTAGGACATGTCTATTAGTATGGGAGAATTGTTTCTCCTCACCTCATGTCACTTTAATCAGTTTCCTGGTGGACTGCACACATTTCTGCAAGGTTCTGCCCACACAGATTCTGCAAGACAATGTGGGTCTTTAAATACTGAACAAGGAATGTTTTCCCTTTACTTATTATGCTTTTCACAGGAGTAGTCTCTAGCCTGAAATAAACACAAATGAGGCTGTCTGTGTAGTGTATGCGCCCAGGCACACAGCCTCATCTGTGGATCTGCAGCAATTAATTATAGTTATGCGGAAATATCTGCAGAGCATTTGTATGTATAAATTATGTATCGGGTGAGGAACAGCACACCAAAGGATATACGTTACTGTTCTCACAAGGCAATCACATTCTTCAACTAATATATGTTACCACGTGAAACTGATTTTAATTAATTGGTGCCTAGCATCTTAATAGAAATAATTTAAAATAATAAAAATAAAAAAACCTGGGGGCATCTTTTCAGAGATAGTGCTTAGCCAAAGCTTCAGGCAGAAATTTACCCCATTTCTACCCATACTTAAACTTTCTTTTGAATAAAAAACTCCTCAGGTTTTATTGTATGTCTTTTAATCTGTTATTCAAGCTCCATAATAACACAGATACAAGCATAAAACAAGGCTATCTATGACCAGAGTTTAAAGCCAGTGAAGTATGAGTAAAATATAAGCATATGATTATCCCTCTAATTATGGTTATTACAAAGCATAATGAGCAGTGTCAGTTTGTTATCTTATCATGGTAATATTTTGTGGATTCGCCTGAGAGTAAAACGTAAATGCAATTCCTGAGCACAAATGAGTCAATAGGCTGGGACGCATGATAAAAGACTAATAAGAAGGTGATATGGTTTAGAGATTATTCTTAGTTATACTAATTGTATGCCTTGAAATTAATAGTCTACTACAAACATGACAGGTGGTTGAAGTTAGTTGTGAAAGAAAGAGCAGCAGAATCTCCAGAAGATAAAATAGTTTCTTGCTAAACAGAAGAATTTATTTGCTGACACCTAACGTTTAAATTTATTAAAACCAGTCTGCTTTGTGACCCCTATTCAGGGGGCATCTTTAACTTTAAGCATGTGCCTAAGTCCCACATGGTGTCCTGAATAAGAGCTGGATTTAAGCATATGCTTAAATGCTTTCCTGAAGTGGGGCCTGAATATGGAAAAGTCAGCCTTCAGCTGTGATATTCACCTACATTCTTAACTTTATTTCCCCCCCCCCCCCCCCCAACTGTGACAAAGAGTGCTAAAATGGGTAACAGGGAACTAGAAGATTTGGTTAAAAAAAACAAAAACAAAAAACACCTGCATAAAATTAATTTGTAATTAAAATGAAACATTTTAATGATGCGCAAGCAGAATTTATTGCAGCTTTATCTCATACAGCTTAACTTCTGCACATACCCTGACTTCTGCTCTGCTTGCATAGAAATAGTGCAGCCCATGGGAAGATTCTAAATCTAAAGATTAATCTTGTGTGAACAACACAGGCAAAACATCCTGGTTGTTTACAGTGATGACAGAATTCTGACAGGTTTGTTTTAATACTTAAATTAATTATTACTACACTCAAGGAGAAATCTAGGGTGGGGTTGGGCATTACAAAAACATGGTCAGTATAAACTACACACTCTAGTATTTCTTAATTTATTTTTCTGTAAGAATAGTACTTAGCATGAAATTATTTTAGGAGGAGAGAGGGAGAGAGGTTATATTATTTCCTTAAGGTTCTGTTGCAGGAAACATTAACATTCACTGACCTTGCAGAGGTAATTTGTACTGATGAGTGGCATTATATGAATAGTGTATTAAAGAAGCTTATTAGAGATTGGAAGCATCCGATGCTATTCAGAGATGCTATGACCATTTGACATGTGCCTGTCATGGAGTGTTCACATATAAGGGACATTTGGAACAGTGGAAAAATAGCAGAATAGCCTGGCTAAGCCATTCTGATTTGTTGTAGCTCATTGCTCAGTTTTAATCTGAAAATTGTTAAAAAATTAATAGCAGCATCTTATTAATAAATATGTTTTTGACTTTTCCTGTTTTAACTACATCACTTTATCATACTCTTTTGTTTTTACCAAGCAGCTAAATGTTATGGGAAATATGCATTTACTTTTGTGATTACAGAGCCACTATCAGTTCTTACTGTGGAGAGCTGGGCCAAAAATAGATATGCAAACTGCAGCAATCTAAATAGAGAGTCACCCTGCAAGTTCTTTCTAGGAGGTGTAACACATCTCATTACCACATTTTGGAAGAAATATGCTGTTAACAGAGTATTTTCTTCTTGTTTTGAGGGCATGAATATAATCATCACTTGATGCAGTAAAACAGTTGGCACCCTATAAATTATCTAGTAAGCAATAAAGAGCTATAGGGAACATGAAGTTTGTGGCACCTGCAGCTCATTAAAAGAGCACTATCAAAAAATGAAATGTTTAGGCATCCTGTAGTGCTTGCATGTGTCACATACAGAGGACTCATATTTAGGCTCAGTCCAGTAATGCTCACTTATCGGGCCAATGAAGAGAAGATATATTACAGAGGGAAATATATGGTCAGATCATTGGGTAGGGGAAGGAGTACCTAATGGTACTTAATTCACAAATGGATTGATATCCTTAGCGGGGGTCACAAATCTTTCCTAAGTAGTCATAGAAAACTTTTCCTAGTAACCTTCTGCATTTTCTTCTTTGCCTTCCTTGTCCAAGACTTCAACTGGTAAAAATTACTAAATAAAAATATAATATAGTCAAAAGGGAGATGTATGAGGGGATTTAAAAATCAGATTACATACTATCACTCTCTCTGGTTCATCTGATGAAAACGGAACTTTCAGGATTTGTACTTAAAATTAAAACAAAAATGTGAATAACTTTGTTGTTGTAAAAATAAAACTGACTGGTTGGAAGAATATTTCAGGAGCATTGCCAAAGGCAATACATACATAAATTATGGGTGGGGCTGGTAGCCCTGCTTATTATTAAGGTTGCCCTACACTTTCTATTATAAGTCCCTGTTTTCAGTTGCTTGTAACTTTGTGAAACTTTAACCATTTGGGTTGAAGTTTTCCATGCTAGGTATCTACCTCAGTCTGATATTGAAGAAGAAGAAGTCAAAACAGTTCAGCCGCTACTGAGAACAAGACTAGGGAAAAATATATTGTTTTGCCCATGTTAAAAAACTGAGATTTTTTTTGAAGTGTTCTAGAGCCCCATGCTTTGGAGCAGGGACTTGAAATTTGGCTATGAGGTGGCCTGTGTATCAGGGACGTGCCTTTTGCAATCACCATACAAATCTGCTCACATTTGGCAAAGCCTTGGAAATCACAGTTCGGCCATGCTCAGTAGAGTCTTCTTTGATTTGAACAGATAGAATCTCTAAAGTTTCCATCCTCACTGAGCATGCTTAAGCCTCTCAGCTCCTACGTGTCACCACATAAGAATGGCCATACTGGGTCAGACCAAAAGGTCCCTCCAGCCACCACCCTGTCTACTGACAGTGGCCAATGCCAGGTGCCCCAGAAAGAGTGAACCTAACAGATAATGATCAAGTGATCTCTCTCCTGCCATCCATCTCCACCCTCTGACAAAACAGAGGCTAGGGACACCATTCCTTACCAATCCCGGCTAATAGCCATTAATGGACTTAACTGGATAAATTTATGGAGGTTCTCTTTTAAACCCTGTTCTAGTCCTAGCCTTCACAACCTCCTCAGGCAAGGAGTTCCACAGGTTGACTGTGTGCTGTGTAAAGAAGAACTTCCTTTTATTTGTTTTAAACCTGCTGCCCATTAATTTCACCCCTAGTTCTTAGATTATGGGAAGAAGTAAATAACTTTTCTTTACTACACTGGGCATGGGCCAGTCCCACAGAGCAACTGAGCATGCTCTAACATGACAACAGCGGCTAAGAAGGACTTTCCCTGTAACTGGTCCTTCCAGCTGCTCCAGTCTGGGCACAGAGCAGAGAGCATGTTTCTCCTGTGGCTTCAGTGACCCAGTTGCTGGTGCCCAGGCAGTATGAAGGAGGAAGCTTTTGAATACAGAGTGGACAAAAGCTGGACTGGGGAGAGGGAAAGGTGTAGATTAGGACAAGGAGTCTGATGAGGCTGGAACTGGAGGCGAGGGCGGGGATTGTGACTAGGAGTTAGAAGGGGGAGAGACTGGGATTGGTTTGGCAAGAAGACTGGCAGCTAGGGGTAAGGCAGGCTGGGAATAGTTGGGCAAGGAGACTGTGACTGAGAGTCATGGTGGAAAGAAACTGCAACTGGGAGCCTTGGCTGGGTGGGCATAACACTGAAATTGGCTGAGGTCATGGGATGAGAGCGAAGATTGGGACAGGCTGGACAAGGAGACTGGGTGTAGCAACCAGTGGGGTAGGGAACAGGGGATGGGATGAGGCAGGACAGATCTAACATGAAGCCAGGATGTAGTGAGGACTGGGATTGGCTGGGCAAAAAGATTTGGATAATGAACCAGGGAGAGTATGGTGGGAGAGAGAGATGAAGATTGGATGAGATGTCTTATGGAGGTTAGGAGCCTAGTTGCAGGGATGGGGAGAGAGATTGGATGAGGAACTGGCTAAGGGGACTGGGACTCACGCAGCAAGCTCCCAAGGGGGAGACCAAGAATGTATGGGCAAGGAGACTGGAACTGGGACAAGAAACCTGAGGAATGGGGACTAGGACTTGGTAGGCAAGGATAATGAGACTGGGACAAGGAGCCTGTGATGGGGGAGACACAGGGCTGGGAGAGGTTGGAGGGGCAAGGGAGCGGGGATCAAGTTTGTGGGAGACAGACAGAAGAGAGTCTGTGCTCACTCCCCTCCAGAGCCTGGAATGGAACTCAAGATCCAGGGGTTCTAGAGATTTCCTCAGCCATCAGCACTTATTTATGAAACCCAATGGCAAAGTGTCTTGTTCCTCTCTGGTGCTGATCCATACAGATGATGATAACCTACCACTGCTATCAGTTATTCCATTAGCTCAAGTGGTAAGGGCTGTGTGGTCGACCTACAGGTTCTAGCCCTGCTGATGAATGATGTGGGCTTCAATAGGATGCCACATAATGGAATTTCTGTTTTTTTCAGTTTGATTTTTAAAAGCCTAAGAACTTAGTTTTTTAATATTATATATTTGTAATATTCATATGTAATATAAAAAAACATTAAGATTGCTGAGTCAAGCCCTCAAAAGTCAAGAATTGCTAGAATAAAGTTTGCTTCTAGAACCTTAAGTTGGCTCCCCTTGTGCATATGCATTATGATAGTCTTATTACATGATCATATTCTATATTTCTTTATTTATTCCTAAAAGCACAGCATCAGGTGTTTACGTGATTACGTGGAAATGTCAGCTTTAATTTAAAAAAAAAAGAAAAGAAAAAAGTTTCCAATCCTCACAGTTGTGGAGAAAAGCTTAAAAATGTCAACCCTACTGGCTCAGAAACCAGAATGTGATTAAAAGAATCTAAGTCATGAATTTTGAATGCCTGGAGTTGGCAGTACTACATAACATACCTGCTCGGGTTAAACATTAGATGGAGGTGGTGATAAAGCTGATGAGGAATATGAAGGGGTGAGGGGGGAAAAAAAGAGACTCTTAGTAACTTAATGTTACAGCTGTAGTAGGTGTCCCAAAAATGTTTTTTTGCATATTCGTGGAAGCAGCATACAATGCATTTCCTAGTAACTCTCCATGCACTTTGCTCTGCTGCAGTATAGGAGACAGTGGTGAGCTTCAGTGCATCTTATGCCAGCAATAAAGCTCCATGCCTGCAAAAATCTGACTCCTAGCACAATTTTTTGTAAAAAAGTCAGCAAGCCTACCATAATTACTCATAAATAAAGTCAGTCTTAATTAAGTTTAAATGAATGTCAGGACTTCCCTGCAGAAGGAAACTTATCCCCATGTCTCACTAAGGGGCAGGGAGGGAAGGACAAAGGCCTTTTTAATTAGAGTACTGGAGTGCACAGCTGTGTGAGAGGAGGTCCAGCTCTACACATGCTAATTACTAAGAATAGGAGGGAGTCTTGTTTTTGTTTTTTCCATGTGATGTGTCTACCCATCTTTTCAGATGAAAGGTCCTAGCCTGAGTCTTTGTACATTCTATGGATGGGAAAATTGTTTGAAATACAATGGGAGCAGCCCAGAACCTCCACCCAATGCACAAATTGAATCTGCATCAAACCCTTTTCTTTTTCATCATATTTCTTTCATGATCATCTGCATTTCCATGTTTAGCCTGGGATCTGATGTGCAAGTGATAAAATGCTCTTCAGTTCCTTTTTGCAGACCCAAAAAGTTTGGCAAAGCATGTGAACTATAAACCCTGACCCTCAGACGCTGGCAATTTGCCAACCACTGTGCATATCCTCATTCACTGTGCCGTTATATTTGCATGGCATTCTGCCCATGGTTGATGAAAATCTGGATGCAACGTGCTCAATGTCTGTACACACACACACACACACCTGGCAATTTCATATTGTTATAGGGATCCCTTTGTAAAGAGCAAAAAACAATACAAACCAAAATGTTATGCGGGTAGATAAATGCCAAGTCAGAAATAGAACAACTGACTTACGCAACGGTAACTCCTATTGAAATTTGTATCTCTTTAAGCCAGCGCTGAGTTGGGCCCATAATATCTATATGAACAACCACTTTAGAAATGTTTTTATCCATGTAGGCCCCAATTCAGCAAAGCACTATAGTACATGCTTACCTTCAAGCACATACTTAGGTGCTCTGCTGAAGAGTGATGGCCATATGTTGCTCATTTGGGGCCTAAAAGGTCAAATTAGACATAGGATTTGTAAACTCATATGTTATACTGGAGCTTAATAGAATGGAAAGGTGGCTGGAAGGTGTCTAATTATGAATCATGCAGTGAGGTTAGTAAAGAGAATTCTCCCTTTCTCCTCTCTCTGGGTGCAGGCAGCATGAGTGCTGCCAAAAGGAAGTCTCTAGCAACATGGAAGACATTAAACAGCCTAATCATACTGCCTGAAGATAGTTTGTTTTCACAAATCTTGATTGCTCATGTTGACTGAGTCATCTTAACTCAGTAATCCAACTATCCTCCAGATAGAGGCCCATAATTTTTTCAGGAATCTTGTAGTTTTGAATAATCAAGAAGGTAAAGCAATTGAAAAAGAGAGGAGGAGACTTCCTGTTAAAAGGATAGCTGTAACTAGTTTATCGCTTGGGTAACAAGTGACCCACTATGAAACGCTTTCTTATAGGTTTGCTTCAGAGATGGCGATGTAGGCACTGAGATCTTTACTTGGGCAAATGGACACATCAGCACCGACTATACAATATGTAGTGATGTAAGGGAAACACAAAATGAGGATCCCTAAATGAGCTGTCCAGGTTTGAAAATTGATCTCAATGAAGCCTATTAAATTGACCGATTGTACACTATACTGTGTGTTTGGGAGTGTGCCACTGAATACACACTTTCACATGGCAAGGGGCATAAATGCCTGAATGGAGTTGGAAGGGGCTGTGGCCAGTATTCAAGTCCATACACTGTAGCTTTGCTCCCCTGCCTGTAAATTGGTTGGAGGATGGATTCTCTTCCCCCATTCACATGGATTTCCCTACCCAAAGCCCAATTACTCTTTGTGCAGCAGCATGTGAATTTCACCCAGAGATTATTTTCTACCAATAATTATCCTAGTTATGCCCCATTACACACTTTGGTTTCTTTGCCCTTATTATGCAGAAATTGTAAGAAAAAATTAAAAAGCAAGAGAGAGTTGATTTTGTTGTTAATTATAAGGCCCTGATTTCTTTATAAATGTCTCAACCTCAATGCAAAGCTGATCAATATCAGAGAATCATTTTTATGGTTACTTTATGTAGCCGTAAAATGAATTGCTGAATCAAAATAATAAAAGCATATTTTATTCTTTTAGAAATTACCTCAATATGCAGGATGAAGAACAGATACCTCTGGCCCAATATTTTGCAGTTCTTCCCCCAGAAGAAACAAATCTCTTGGTATGATTCTCAGTGGTTTTGTGTAAGCTGGAGTGGCGGGGGGAGGAAAGGGAGAGAAAGATCCTACATCCCTGGAAATAAAAATTTTCTTCCTCCTATCTGCATCCATGACTCAATCCATTTCAACATCTGAAAGAAAAGATTACTGTACAGCCATGAGTTTTGTGAGTCCTTGAAGTTACTAACTGGTACAATATGTTTTGATTCATCAGTGAATTCAGAGAGACAAACTTATCACTGGTATGTCTCCACTGCCTTCAACTGAGTTACAAGAGGGATGCATTTGTTCCAGTGTAAGTGACTGTTTAAAAGGAATGCCATATACTTTTATCATTTTACATAATATTCCAAATATAGACTCAGACTCTTAAGCCTCAGGTAATATTTAAACCTTCCCATTTACTTCTCTTACAATAGCCCTTTCGATACTGCCCAGTAGTCACTGTTATTTTTAAGCAACGTTCTCTATATTTTCCAGTTCCCTATTAACAAATTTTTTTTTTAAATTTAAAGTTTGAAAGAGAATGAGTATCTGCTATTTTCATTTTATTGTTCGCACTGTAGTATAAGCATTTCTCCTCTCCTTAACACATGATCAGTTTAAGTTCCCCTCCACAGCAGAGCTGAAGAACTCAGACAGCTATATCTTATTTGAAAGCAGGAGTTTTTCCATTGTCCCACGGGGAGTGCCTGCAGTACTTTGATTTGTTGTGGAGGGCCCTTCGGTTGGATTAGATCAGTGATTCTCAACCTATTTTCCATTGTGTGCCCCATATGCAGCTCAATGTGTTATGTGGGCTGCAGCCACGCTATCTATATTTATATACACGCTATCTGCATGGCCCCAAGGATGTCCCATGGGCTGCAGCTGTGTGCTGATTGGGCTGCGAGTGGCCCATGGGACACAGGTTGAGAATCACCGGATTAGATCTGCACCCCATTTAGTCTTAATCCATCCCTAGAGAAAGCAAACCAGTGAAAGGACTCTGTGACAGACTCAATTTCAAAGATGGAGAGACATGGTAAGAGCAGCAGTAGAAGATGATCATTTTAACAGCAGGATTTGGATAAAATATTTTCTAACCCTTCTATTTAATTCTCTAACCTTTGCAATGGGGCAAGATAATCAATTTTCACCTCCAAAGAGGAAATGTGAATCACAGAGATGATAAAATCATCATGTTCTAAAAGAGGAAGCCTGGCCTTTTGAGATCAGGTAGGACCAGGTTAAGGCATTGGAAAACCTTTCAAGATGAATGTTGATTTCCATTTCAAGTCCCAGGTTTGTTTCAGCTGATTTTTAGGCACAGAGGCACTGGCCAATGTTCCGGGGTCAAAACAAGTCCACCAGTCCAAAAAAGCGTCTCTACAGGTGCTTATATGGCCCCCCTATCACTGCATTTCAGCTCCTCCCAGTTATTTACAACAACTTATCGCTCTTCTTTCCTTCGTAACCTGTAGGTGAAATAGTCCGACAGGGTTTTCCTTTGTATGCTTGCTTATGTCTGTGTGAATGAGGGATTGAGTGTGGTTAGAGATTCAGGTTAGCTAAAATCCTTTTCCCAAAGGATACTAACCCAGAAGAGTAGTTAGAAGGTAACTTCATGAGCTGTGTGAAACCTTGTTATGGGCTGAGTTAAAACCTCATTGGGACTATGTGTGTGAATTTATCCTTCTATTAACACAATTGTCAGGATAAGTTAATCACAAACCCTCCACCTAAGACAAAAAAGAGTTTGTGAACCCACTCAAGCAGTTTATACTGAGTGGGCAGAGAGTTTTGTTGAGTATTATTTGGGGGGGAGGGGGGGTGTAGGGGGAGAACACATAGAAACCAACAGAGATCCAGAAACAGTGCAAGAAAGCCACACAGAGTCTGAAGAAGCAGCTGAAAGCACAAGGTTTGACCCTGGAAGAAACCTGGGGAGAAGTTTTTGGATCAGGGTGCTGGCAGAAAAGAAGCTTGTGCCCATGAGCAAAATAAACTGTTTCCTGCTATTTGATTCCTTCTGTATTTAGAAACACAGGATTTTGTACATTCTTTGTAAATAAACAAAAACTACATCAAAGCAATACCCGACTATCACCAGTTTCTCCATCCAACTGGAACAACCTACTAGACCCTGAGTTTTTGGCTAGAAATCAGGTTTAAAGGGGTAACAGTACTAAAAAAGGTGAGCGCTCCCCTTCTACAGTCAGAAACACCCAATCATAGAGCCCAGAGAACCAATCACAAACTAAGAGAAAGAAGCAGCTTATCCTCCCCAGCCCAAGCAACACAGCCCAGTTCCAGTTGCCTACGTACCATATGCCAACTACACTCTGGATTAACTTCCGCTCATTCAGAGGAGCACAGGTTGCTGAGTAGTGCAAAGCCCCTTCTACTTTGCTGTTGTCTTTGTTTTAGACACAGATTCAAACATATTCAAAACAATGCATCTGAGCTATGTGTGCAAAATATGCAGGTGCACATGCAAAAACTTGGAATTATTTTCAGTTGCACAAGTCATTTCAATTATACATCTGAAAATAATGCTGCTTTTGCATGCCTGCCTATGTCTACACTGCAGCTGGGAGTGTGCCTCCCAGCCCAGGTAGAAAGATATGAACTAGCTGTGCTTGACCTAATGCACTAAAAATAGCAGCGTGGATGTTGCAGCACAGATGGCGGCATGGGACAGCCATCCAAATACAAGCTGGGTCGATGCTCTGATGACTAGCCCATGCCACAGTGTTAACACATTTTTCACGCAGTAGCTTAAGTAGAGCTCATGCGTGTTTGTGTATCCAGACTGGTTGGTACATTTCCAGCTGCAGCAGACCCGAGTTGCGTGCCTTGCAACATTGAAAACACATCCACCGGACAGAATAATATATATAGTAATAAAACCTACACAGTATAAACGTAAGTCAATGAGAATGACCCTGTATGTTTTCCTAAGATACAAGATCCAGGCAAACATGACTTCATGATCGCAGGTTTTCAAGATATATCTCATCGCAGTGCCTGATAATAATCATTAGGATGGAGTATTTTACAGTTGTTAATTGGCAGATATATGTCTGAATGCCTGGATAGCTTTTTGATTTGTTGCCATGTAGTTTTTATTACAGAAAATTGATAGAGTATACCCATGCAGTATGAACTGTGCTTTCAAAGATACTGCAAACTCCCACATCTATCTTGCTGCTTGGCAGTTTTGAAGGAGTATTTTCCCCCTCTTTTTAAAAAGAGGACAGAGAACAGGAGTGTTTCAAAATCCTCTTATTTCAATCTTTAGGTGTACCTAAGAGGTGGACATTAATGAGGGCTAAGGAATTTATTCTCCTTGGAGTGAATGTTAATTCAAACATTCACTGTGATCCTGATATGTGTCTAAATGCAGTAAATCCCTTATTTATTAATATAAAGGCCATGAAAAGGCTTTAGAATACAGTCCTAGGGGCTCTTCAAGTGCATGAACCCAACAATGTTTAACATGTACATTTATTCTTGCAGAGCTGCTTCAAAAGGAACAACCCTGGAAGCTGCTCTCATTTCTCAGTAGTTGAGGAAAGCTTCTTGTATAATGACAGGTTTCAGAGTAGCAACCGTGTTACTCTGTATTCGCAAAAAGAAAAGGAGTACTTGTGGCACCTTAGAGACTAGCCAATTTATTTGAGCATAAGCTTTCATGAGCTACAGCTCACTTCTTCGGATGCATTCAGTGGAAAATGAACAAAACATCCTCTGTTTTGTAGATGTTTTCCTGCACTGTGTCCTCTGCACTTCACTACTGAGGATTCACATTTCTAGAACAGGGCTGTTGCTACAGCCTGAAATAAGTACATACATTTTTTATGACAATCTCTTGTATAAATGCAGCTTTTGGAACACTGACAGCCCAATAAAGAAATCTGGCTCATTTGGAAAACAAATAATTGTTCTGGTATCTGAGAGCTGATGAGAAATGTTATTAAATGGCTCCTCAGATTTTTGTGATTTGATTTTTCAAGGAGAGTTCCTAATGCCATCAGTCAGATGTTATATTACAAGAGGAAGAAGGGTAGAGTACTCTGAAAGCTAAAAGCCATTAAAAGCCAGTGTAATCTACGAATAAGAACGGAAATATGTTCCATGCAGAACAAGCATGCTATCCTAAATTCTACTCTCTGATACTGAGGTGGATCCAGATTAGCTCCATCAAAGTCAATGGAATTATGTTGTAAATCGAAATCAGAATTTGATCCACTGAGCTATAGTTTTCTTCACTATAATGATGTGGCTGCTGATAGCACTGCAAAAAAGCAGTTTATGGTTTGTAACAGCCTTGGTAATACACATTGTTGTTTTAAAATTCGATAGCGGACAGCGTTCTTCCTGAGTTTGCTGAAGTCATCAAGAATCTAGGCAATCATCATAGTTTTTCATGATCATTAAGACTTCCCCCTCAGAAAATAAAATGAAACATTCAGATACCACCACACCCATATCACCCTTAAGATACCTATCAGACTGGAAGCCAAATTATACGCTTTGGGTATCTCTGAAAACATGCAAGATTAAGAAGAAACTTCCTTTAGATGCAAGCCCAAAACAAACTCTTTACAAATTTCCTAGTTAATGAAGTTCTCAGAGTATGGTTTGACATACTGGAACAACTATTCATGTGATGGTGTGGCAGTTCAGTTGCTTGATTACCATCAGCTGTATGATTGTTTTTGTGATTCTCTGAAACTTGAGGTGGAGGAAGGAAAGCATATAAACATCTGAAAGAAAAAGCCAAGCCACAAACCACCATGTAACTCTGATATTCCTTATGATTATCAGTTGATATTAAAAAAAAAAATACACCCAGTGAGAAATGAATGAGAAGCAGAGACCATAGAGGAGAAAGAGACAGATGAACAGAGTGATGATGGTCCCACAGCACACGGGCCCGGTGAAAGACTGAAAAGTGGCTTGTAACACAAGCACCGGCTTTTTTCCTGCCCCCGGGGATACTCAACCCTCGGTCCGCCCCAGGCCCTGCCCCCACACCCTCCTTTCCCCACGTTCCCCCAAATCCCCACCCCTGCTCCTTCCTGCCTCTGCTCTGCCCCAGGCCCCACCCCTTCCTCCAAGCTCCCACCTCTTCCTGCCCAGTTCCAGCCCCTCCCCAAGCACTCTGTTCCCGCTCCTCCCCCTCCATCCTGCATGCATGATTGCGGTGGACAGGAGGCACTGGGAGGGAGGGAGAGAGGGAGGGGGAAGAGTTGATCGGCAGGGCTGCTGGCGGGCAGGAGACACTCATGGGGGTGGAGCTGGCTGCCGGTGGGTGCTAAGTACCCACTAATTTTTTTCCATTGGTGCTTCGGCCCTCAAGCACCTACAGAGTCAGCGCCTATGACTTATACTGCAAGCATCTGGCTCACTTGGAAAACCACAATGAAGCAGTGAGTAAAAGATGAAACGTGGAAAAGAATGATAGACACTGTTTAGGCAAACCATATCTGAGTAGGAAATGGGCCAGGACATGGCAACTCAAAGTGGCACCAGACCCTGCCATAACAAACAGATGCAAAACCTGCAGCCATATCTCCACTACTGCAATGATCTATACCTCCCACAACACAGCTTTCAAGGTCCAGGGGTTCTACACAATATGTGGTGTACTCACCTAGTGCTCTAAATGCCCCAGCAACAACTATGTGGGTGAAACCAGACAAATCACTAAGCTCTCGAATGAACTCACACAGGAAAATGATAAAAGACTCAGACTCCCTATCACCTGTAAGGGCTTGGCTACACTTGCGAGTTAGAGCTCATTAAAGCAGCCCCAGCGCCCTAGCTCACTACCCATCCCCACTGGCAAGGCAAGTAGAGTGCTCTGACTCCACGGCTAAAGCACTCCTGGTACTTCATCTCGGCGAGAAGATTAACGCTTGGCGCATCTTGGCTGAAACACCCGGGCATCAGTGTGAATGAGGTGTTGCATTACTGTGCTCTGATCAGCCTCTGGAAACGTCCCATAATCCCCTTAAGTGGCCACTCATCTCATTGTTTTTGAATCGCTACAGGAATGCGGATATGCCCTTTGAAAGCTCCGTTTCTGACAGCAGGCTGCTTATCTGCTCTGAGACAAAGCAAGCCATTAGTGTGGAATGCTGTGTGTGTGTGAGAGAGAGAGGGGCGGAGGGGGTCTGCTGCTGTCTGAACTTACAAGACAGCATGCTGACATGCTTTCAGCCCCCACCCCCAAAACCCACTCTCTCTCTCCCCCACATACACACAACACACTCCCTGTCACACTCCACCCCCATTTGAAAAGCACGTTGCAGTCACTTGCATGCTGGGATAGCTGCCCATAATGCATCGCTCCCAATGCCGCTGTCAGTGTGGACAGACTGCAGCACTTTCCCTACTGCGCTCTCCGAAGGCTGGTTCAACTACATCTGCAAGTGTAGCCATGCCGTAAGTGAACACTTTTCACAGAACCCCATTTAAGCCTGGGAGCTTAAGTCCATACCTTTGCTAGACACTAAAACGCATGGACTGTATAGACACATTGGATTTCTGCTTATTACAACAATCTATAACCCACTAACAGTGCTTCTCCTTTCTTTCTCCCCCCATGACTGACCGGGTACTAATGGGCCACTTTACCTTGAATGGTCCTTTGAAATATGTGTTAACTACTTATGCTAAACAGTCTGTTCCACCGTGTATTTAGCTGGGACACTGAGGGCTGGTCTACATGGCAGCACTTTAACGTGGCTTGTGCGGTCGCGGCAGAGCGCTGGGAGAGAGCTCTCCCCGCGCTCTAGAAAACCCACCTCCACGAGGGGCGTAGCTCTGAGTGCTGGTGCATTGTCTACACTGGCGCTTTACAGCGCTGAAACTTGCTGCGCTTAGGGGGGTGTTTTTTCACACTCCTGAGAGAGCAAGTTCCAGTGCTGCAAAGTGCCAATGTAGACAAGCCCTAAGTACATTTCTCAGACCTGAAGAAGAGCTCTGTGTAACCTTGAAAGCTTTTCTCTCTCACAACAGAAGTTGGTCCAATAAAAGATATTACCTCACCCACCTTAGACACAGCAAAACCTTTATAAAAAAAATAAAGGGATGGTACAATGTCTCTCAGGAGCTCAGATGGAAAAACTGAATGACTATATTAGGAGAAAAAGAGGAACTATACTGGGAGAAAGTGTAGGAGCACAGCACCAATGTGCTAGAAGATGCAGATTCCCACACCATAGGGCAGAGGGTCTGTCTACTACCAGCCATGGGAAAGTTCAAGCTCTAACTGCCGGTTACTGATAGCTGCTAAAGGCCAAAGAAGCTCCCTGACTTTAAACTTTACTGCCAGATAATTTAAGATCTAGAGAAAAACCAGAAACACCAACAACTAGATTAGGCAGGATTGTTCTGAGAACAGGGAAAACATCACCAGCACTTTTTCTAGGAAGCATTGTATATTGCAAGCACTCGCAGCTCATGATCTTGGATCTTACTGGGACTTTGCATTTATAAACCAAAAAGTAAACATTTCCATAATTTTGCCTAGGGAGCAATATGTTTTGGGTTAATTGTTAGTTTTGCAGTAGAAAAAAGGGGCTGAGGATATAATTTAGAGCGTATCTGCAGATCTTTACAATGCACCATTCTTTAGAGAATGCTCAGCTTGGGAGGACAATTTAGGGTGGGATTTAAAAGGAGGGTGTAGATGTCTTAGTTGAACGTTAGGCACCATTGGCATTCACAAAACCATTGTTCAGCTGCCGCCTAACCATACTGGCGCCTAAAGTCCCCAGATATCGGAGTTTCCATTGTTAAAATCCCTGAGGTGCCTACATTTTGGCACCTGGGCATGCACACAGGCTTCCGAAATCCTTAAATATTAATTGGAGAAGGGGAATGGAACCTGGGTCTTCCATCTCCCGAGTCAGTGCCCTAGCCACCAGCTATGGAGTCATTCTGACTGAAAGAGTATTTAAGTAATTACATGAAGTGGAACAGGAGAAATTGAGAGAAACCCAGCCCAGAACACCCCCCTTGTAAATCCAACTCTTAATGCTACATGGGGAGTCTAAAATCTGAGGACCTGATCTACATGTAGAAAGGATGCACAGATCCCACCCCTCCTCCACAGAAACTGTACTCAGCTACCTCCATCCTGTGCACAGGGTTCCAACATTGCTTATGTTTGGCCCAACTGCTCCTCCATCAATATGGGGGGTGGGAAGCCAATTGTGCACACTCCCTAAAGGTCTTTAATCTGGGTCTGCCTTCATGGCACTCTCTACTTTCTACTTGGAGTGTGCTCTGGTTCCGAGGATCCTCACAGGGAAGGGGACATGCAGTGGTTGCTCCAAGAGACAAGCAGAGATCAGGATGGAAAAAAATACAACTCTAAGCATCTCCCGTTCTCACCTCCCCCATGACTCTGATGCTGCAGATTCCCCTTTAAGGGGGATCCCAGGCACAATTGCAAGTTACAGGAATCCTGGCAGCATGATTCTATTAGATCTGTGAGGCTTGGGAGCAGCCCTGCTGTCTGTTCCACTAGAGATGTGGGATAGAACAAGAACCTGTTTCCCACCAACAAAACAACAAGGGACAAATTTCATGTGAAGAGAAGAGATTAGCCCACACCAGGAAGTTTTCCCCAGAGAGGAGGCGAATAGGCCTGGAATGGGCTGATAAGAATAGTGCCCCTTTATCTGAATGTGATTTTTCCTTGTATTCTGTTTCCTTCCTTTCTTCTACCTTAAGATACTCAGTTTGGAATCTTGGGGTCAGATCCTGAGCCACACCCAGCACAGGTGGGTTGGGGAGAATACATAGCCTTCCTCTACGCACTGCAATCCTGAGACCAGCTCAAGGCTTATGCCTGTCTGTCATGCCCTGCACTCTTTTGTTTCCATCTTTAAAGATGCTAAAGGAAAACACATTTCCATATTCAATCATGAAGTGGAAGCCAAGTGGAACTATACACAAGTTCAGAGATACGCACAGAGTTGCTACGCAACATATTTGGTAGATGCCAGGCTGAGCCAAAACCCGGATCTGAATACCCCTCACTATGGGAGGTTTGGCTCTGGATCCAAATTTGGCCATTTAGGTCCATTTTTAGACATTATACAAGGCCTTGTTTTTTTGTAAAAACAGTTGAAAAAAAGAAAGAATTTACAATATACAGTTAAAATAATACTTTTGGTAGCTTTGCTTAGAATGTTATTGCTACACAGATGTAGCCTGCGTATGGAAGACAACTTGACACATGGATGTAAAGATTTCTTACCTTTTCTCTAGCTTTTGTGAGTCCTCCTGCAGCCTCTGAGTGTGATCTAGAGTTATGAGCACAGGAAAGGAAGCCAGAAGATAATTTAATCCCATTGTGATCCAAATTCTGCCATTGTCTCTGTGGCCTTTCACCCTCCATGCCTGATCCCTCTATTTGTAGATATTAACACCTCCTATCTCTCAAAGGTTTTGAGAGGATTGGTTAGTTAATGTTTGTCAAGTGGCGAGGTAGTAAAAGCACAGTGTTAATGAAGTATAATGCCCCAAATGGGCCAAATTCAGACCTGTTTTAAGAGCTGAACTCAGATCAGTTTAGAGATTTAGCCAATAAGCTTACATTGAATGGAAATTTAAACCACATATTTTACATTGGCTTAATATTAACATACTAGTTGATAGCTGATTTTTAGTTACATGTGGCAAAGACTTAGATTTAGTTCTCATTTTTTAAAAAAAATGATGTGATTATTTTCAGGCATTGCCATTTCACCATCAAACTGCAGACTCAGTACATACAAATACTATTTGTGCCAAACTACACAGTTGTAGACACTAAAATAAATCCCCATGACTGAGACCAGAAAGGAGAGTCAAGCTAATTTAATACACCTTTGATTTCTTCAAAGTTATCATTCATTCTCATAAAAGATGAATCAGCATAAAAAAATATTCTGCAGATACATACCAGCATGTAGGATGATTTACAATAACTGCTTTGCTATACATATGAGTGACACATAGACATAAAGGAAACATTTTTTGGTCACAGAGGACTGATTACATGGAACGTAATGTGGATCTGCATAACATTTCTGTAATTACCATTTCACATACCCAGAACCAGGGTTTTTTTTTTTGCCATTTTAGGCAAACTGGAAAATGTATTTCCTTACTCTGAAACCTATAATACATTTTTGTTCAAAAGACCAAAAGAGGGGGTAGATGTCTATGGTAGCAAATATTTACAAATATAAAATGAAAATTTGAATAAAGCTTTTCCTTACTGCTCCTGACAGCAGGTCCGCTTCTTGTCACTTCTGGAAACAACATATGCCATTAGTCACCCATGTGCTGGAAAAGCATAAATCTGAAAGCAGAAGACCTCTATGTACTCTGGAGATTGACACTCTCGAGGGAGAGGGGGGGTGTTGTTTGAATTCTCCAGAGTCTAAGGCCTTGACTACACTGGGGACATGCCCTGATTCTAGCCAGCTGTGCTGCATTGGTGCAAATGCCTACTGTGGACAAATGACATCATGATTTGCACCTGGGCAGGTTAGTCTGGTTTCAGGCAAGGGTAAACTGAATGAATGCAAATCATGGCTTTCCTTGTGTGCACTAGAGTTTTCAATTGATGCAGATACACTGCTGATTGAAATCTGTGCAAATCCCTTATGCAGACAAGGCCTAAACTAATCATTTTAAAAGAATGTGAAGTTTGGTAACCTAGTAGGGCTGATAGAAACAGATAGAATATTTCCCAGATACCTGGTACCTTTGTTTGTCAGTAGAATTGTATTCTGTGTAAAATTTCACAGGTGCCAACACTTTTCAGGGATCAGCTTGCAAAACCAAATCTGAGCTTGAAGTTTTACAAGCAAGTTCCAGGTAACCAAAGAACCCCAACGTACTTTTGGGGCGCGGAAGGGGAAGTCCCATGAAATAGCTGATTAAGACTGTTGGAACCTGAGAGGTCCTAAATTCTGTCCCCTGTGTGAAACTGACTAACACTCTACTGACACTGGGCCTGACCTTGAAAGTGGTAGTTAGCACTTACATCAGTGATGGGCAACCTGCGGCCTGTAGGCTGCACGCGGGCCACCAGGGTAATCTGCTGGAGGGCCACGAGACAGTTTGTTTACATTGACCGTCCACAGCCACAGCCGTTTGCAACTCCCAGTGGCTGCGGTTCACCATTCCCAGCCAATGAGAGCTGTGGGAAGTGGCGTGGGCCACAGGGACGTGCTGGTCACCGCTTCCTGCAGCTCCCATTGGCTGGGAACGGCTAACCACAGCCACTGGAAGCTGCGGGCGGCCGTGCCTGTGGAAGGTCAATGTAAACAAACTGTCTCCCGGCCCACCAGTGGACTACCCTGACAGGCCACGTGTGACCCGTGGGCCGCAGGCTGCCCACCGCTAACTTAGATTTTTTCAGTGACATTTTGTCAATCTCAAAATTACAATAAAAATTGTTCAGTTTTGCAAATTCAAATACAGGTGAATTTCATTGAAAAGAAAATAACTTTCATAATGAACCGCCACCTAGCTTTCATCTTAAACACCTTTTGTTGCTCGGATTGTGTAAACTGATTAATCTCTGTCTTGTTGAATTTGTGATCATAAAAATCTTGCAATCCAGTCAGACTCTCTAACATGACAATGTTATTAATCGTAAAACTATCGTCTGCTGTAAATAAAGCATCTAGTCTTCTGTTGCTGGATGTACCCATCATGTCCTGATGATCCATTCCATAGGCAAAGCATGCATCTATTAAATAGTCTTCTGATTATTCAGACAGCCGTGAGATATGTTATCTTTAAAACAGAGATAAAAATATAGGCCTAATCCTGCAAACATCTGTATGCTTAACTTTACTCCAGGCTCTCATAATCCTGCATCTTGATTACTGCAACATCCTTTTCTCTGACCTTGATAAATGCAATCTTGTCCCACTCATATCCATTCACAAAACTGTTGGAAAGATCATTCTCTTAGCCAATCACTTTGACCATCATCCATCTCTGCAAATCCCTCCACAGCCTTCCCCTTTGCTATCACATGAAACATTAGCTACATCTTCACTTTCAAGGCCCTTCATGACTTATCCCCATTTACCTATCATCTTTCATTCACGTCTGAAATGTCAGTTCCCTCTTCTGATTGGCCAATGATAACAGTTGCCATTACCCACTTGATAAATTTTCAAACAAGCACCTCTCTTCTTTCTCTCATGCTGCCCCTCACACTTGGAAGGAGTTCCTCATAAACATCTGCAAAACTCCTCCATCAAATCCCCCCTTGAAAAAACTCTCCTTTGGCTTGCTGGTGAGGGAGCTCTCCTCCGAATACACTAAAAAGCATGACCAAGTTTCTATAATCTTTAGCCAGGTTCTTTGAATATTAACCTGATTCTGAACAAATAATAAATAATGTACAATGTAGGATGGTAATATGTTATTGTAACTTTGCCTTAATAAAAAGTTAAAATCAAACAAGCCTCTGCCTCCTTTATTGTGAACTTAGTAACAGTTAGATTACTGGTGTGCTGATACCATGGCCCATCATCCTGACCAGTACTGACTCAGGGCTTGTCTACACTTACTGGGGGATTGATGAGCGGCGATCGATGCATCGGCGGTTGATTTAGTGGGTCTAGTGAAGACCCGCTAAATCAACCGTAAATCGCTCTCCCGTCGACTTCTGTATTCCACTGGATCGAGAAGAGTAGGGGGAGTCGACGGGAGAGCATTTCCCGTCGACATTGTGTAGTGTGGACCCTGTGGTAAGTAGATCTAAGCTACATCGATTTGAGTTACGCTATTCAGGTAACTCAAATTGCATAGCTTAGATCGAATTTCCCCTGTAGAGTAGACAAGGCCTCATTGTTTCTTTGTACTCCACCACCTATCTGTATCCACCTGTTGTCTCATCTTATACTTAGGCTATGTCTACCTGGGAAGCTAGTACAAAGCTTTCTGATATGCCTCTGGTAACTCACAGTACACAACTCACATCAATAGCGTGCACATGGAATGCCTGTTCCATTTTCAATTTGCATCTTGTATACACATGGCAGTGGTTTGCTGAGAACTGAGGAAGTAGCATTCTGAGGGGTATCCCATGGTCCTTTGCTTTATGGCTGAGCAGCATGCAGAATGGGATTGTTTTTGCTGTGAGTTGTGGGATGCAAAGCAGAAGTCAGGCAGATTCAAATTAAATCCACCCCTCTCCCCCAATAAACAAACTCAAACTCCATGTTTTTCCTGTTTCCATCCCAAATTTCCTTTGTGGATGGGCTTGCACCATTTGTGAATCACTGTCTGCCAGCATGGACCCCAAAATGCGTCGTGCTGCTATGATTATAAGCACGAATATGCAGAGGCTGCTTGGGCTGTATGACAGCCGTCAAACCCAGACACATTCAGCATTGGACTTCCATTGCAACACTGAGCAGCTGGTGTGGGTGCAGGAGAATATTCAACGGCAGCATCAGCGGTTCGTCCAGCAGCCGCAGAACACCGAAGCTGTTGCACCAGGACAAGGCTGCTGAGTTATTGGAACAAGAGGACCAGTTCCTGGATCAGCTACATGGTGTGCAGCACTGTTTCTGGGCCTGGCAAACCCATGTGGAATGGTGGGAGAGGACTGTTCTGCACATCTTGGATGACCAGCTGTGGTGAGACAATTTCAGGATTGGGAGGGCTACCTTTTGAGAACTGTGCAGAACTGACCATGGAGTTGCAGCAACAGCATACCAACATGCGGTGTCCTGTATCCACAGAGCAGCAGGTTGTCATTGCCATCAGAAGCCGGCCACCCCAGAATACTACCGGTCTCTGCCAACCAATTTGTCATGGGAAGATCAACTGTTCTCATTCTCATGCAAGTCTTCTATGCAATTGCTAAGGTGCTGTCTAACCAGGACCTAAAGCTGGGCAATGCTCAGGAGATTATCGATGGCTTTGAATGCATGGTTCCCAAACTGTATAGGGGCAGTTGATGGAACTCCTTTGTCTATCATTTTCTCCTTCCCAGCAGGGCACAGAATTTACAAAGAGAAAGGGATATTTCCCCACAGTTGACCACTATGGCAGATTTACTGACATGAATGGTGGATTGTCTGAAAGGGTCTACGATGTGAGGACCTTTTGGAACTAAGCTGGGTTTAGATTAATGGAGAAAGGAATGTTTGCCCCCAAAACCACTGTGGATATTAATGGTGTGGAGGATGGTCTAGTTATTCTGGATATCTGGCTTATCTTCAGATGCCCTAGCAAATGAAACTATTCACAGACCGCTTGGACAAAAGGAAGGAACATTTTGACTATTGCCCGAGAAGCTGCAGAATGGTGCTCAAGTGTGCCATTTGAAACACAGATTGAGCTGCTTATAGAATCATTTGGAAGCAGCAGAAAAAAATGTCCTGACCATTATAGCTGCATGCTGTGTTCTGCACAATATTTGTGAGACCAAGGAGGAAAACCTTAATGATGGGTGGGAGGCTGAGATGCAGAGACTTGCTTGGAGGTTCAAGCAGCCAGCAAGGTGTCCCATAGAGATTGCTGTCACCAGGGGTATAATGTCAGGGATGCCTATTGTTCATATTTTGAGTTTCAAGCTTCCACATATGTAGTCACACAGCCAGCTGCTAATCTGTGGAGGGAGGGGTGGAAGAAAGGGTTGGGGTAGACTATGAGCAGCTCAGTATTGTTTATGAGTGGTGGAAATGGGACATTTTCTATATGTATTTTTGTAAAGCTATGTGGATTATTTTAGCTTTATTTAAAGGATTTTATGTGTTACATGCAGTGATGAGTCATAATGGACCAAAATTGATTTTAAATGTTTTTTATTATGAAACAACAGTAACAAAGCCAAAAATAATGTTTTAATTGAACTGATACATAAATCTTTTTATTTGAAAATACATTTACCAAAACAATCTCCTCACTAACCAACAAAAGGCAAATCTTTAAATAAAACAATAGTGCAAGCCAAACTGAAAGTGCAACAATGCAAACAGTGCAATAAATATTATATTTGAATGACCATCTTTATGTCTTAGAATGACACTTAGTGTTAAAATAAAAGAGTAGAAATTCTGCATAATAGATTATAAAATAAACATCCTTGAAGAAATTCCTCAGATCTGGACCTTTTTCCTCCTCACAGATTAGCATATGTTGGAAGGAAAGCCTGCACAGGTACAGCCAAAACTGCAGATTTTTCTTGTCATGAGTCATCACTTGCAGAAATATATATTTAGCATGGCAGATAGAGGGTGGAACAATATCAAACTGAAGCCAGAAAAAAGAAAAGGAGGACTTGTGGCACCCTAGAGACTAACAAATTTATTTGAGCACAAGCTTTCGTGAGCTACAGCTCACCTCATCGGATGCATTCAGTGAGCTGTAGCTCACGAAAGCTTATGCTCAAATAAATTTGTTAGTCTCTAAGGTGCCACAAGTCCTCCTTTTCTTTTTGTGGATACAGACTAACACGACTGCTACTCTGAAGCCAGAAAGTTTCACTGGAGACTTTGTAGCAGTAGGGATGTAATATCTCTTTTTGGACTTGTCAGCGAAACATCAAATTTCAAACATCATTTGATACTAACTACAAATATGGGGAATGGGGTCTGACATAATTAGTTAGTGTTTGCAAAACATAAAAAATCTGACAGCCCATCTACTAAAAAACAATATGAATGAATCTACTCAGTGTTCCATGTACTGCACTAGCTCTCCATTGAATCCAAGGTTCTAGTTCTGATCTCCAAAGCCCACAGGGTCTGACTCTGAGATTGGGATGCTCAGCATCTTCAGGAATGGATCCTTAATGGCTTGGGCTTGGCTATCTCAGAGACCTTTTCTCTCTCTCTGTATGGCAATCGTACTCCCACAATGGCCATGCTCCTCAGAAACAATGGAGTTAATTTGACTACATAGTTGAGACTGGTAAGATTAGGAGACACAGTTTTCTTCTTCAGAGTAAAATATGCAAGGCTCATCTCATTTCCAGAGCTCTCGTACAATAACAACATTTATAAGAATGCACAAACAAGCAATAGCATGTGCTATATGCTTCCCTCCTTCTCCCCCAAGAGGAGAACCAAAGGATCAAATCCTTTAAGACTTCATGGTGCACCCATATGGTTCTATAAGGCATTGAGATACCATGGTGCATAATGGAGATAAATAGTTAAAGAGATGAGAGAGATATTGTAAGTTAGAGTAAAGGAATGGGAAGTATAATGAAATGAACAATCACATAAAACACGACTTGTTAGTTAATGTTATTCTTGAACAGCCTTGTACATTTGTGAATACCATTGCATTAGTAACTACCAAACTACAATGCTTGTGAACAAGGAGTGTTTCTTTAATTTCCATGATAACTTTGCCCCCTATCGATAAATCACTTACTGAGAATGTAAAAAAGAAAGGGAGGTGTTTAATATACTCCAAAGAGTAAGTGTTTTTCAAGATGGTATTTTCTGCAGGCTCTCTCTTAAACCCAATCCCTAATAACTCAGTTGCACAGTACATTTAAAAATGAATTACAGTCTTATTTCTGAAGTAATTAATTTACTTTAAAATCATGCTTACATACCAAAATGAATATCACATTAGTATGCTCAGAAAATGGAGTGCAATCATATTCAGAAAGCATTAATTGCTTACCCATGTTCTAATGGCTCGTGCAAGATACCTTGTGGAGCCAGAACTCCTGGGTTCTCTTGCACTCCACAAGGGTGTTGAGAGCTTTAATTATAATAAAATATTTTGAGAGTCTTAGATAAGTCTTAGATGAAAGGTACAATAGACAGGCAAGTGTTGTTATTGGTAAATAATATATAAATGACTGTATAATGTTTTATATTATTAAAGCCTGATCACAAAGCCTTGCTCTTGTGAGGAAACTTTACTCAGGGGAACAGACCTTGTAAGATTTGACTCTCATACTGTGCCAGATATCTTACTCTGTGTGTGTGTACACATACACACACACACATACACAGAATTAGGTGTATATATAATTAGGGCTATTGATGAATTGCAATTAACTCACGCGATTAATTCAAAAAAATTGATCGTGATTAAAAAAGAATGCGTTTATTACATTTGTGACTGAACTCCCTGGGGGGAGAACTGTATGTCCACTGCTCTGTTTTACCCACATTCTGCCATATATTTCATGTTATAGCTGTCTTGGATGATGACCCAGCACGTGCTGTTCGTTTTAAGAACACTTGCACTGCAGATTTGACAAAACGCAAATAAGTTACTAATGTGAAATTCCTAAAGATACAGCACTCAACCCAAGGTTTAAGAATCTGAAGTGCTTTGCAAAATCTGAGAGGGAGGAAGTGTGGATGGTTTCAGAGGTCTTAAAGAGCAACACTCTGTTGCGGAAACTACAGAACCTGAACCATCAAAAAAGAAAATCAGCCATCTGCTGGTGGCATCTGACTCAGATGATGAAAATGAACATGCATTGGTCCGTACTGCTTTGGATCATTATCAAACAGAAACCGTCATCAGCATGGACACATGTCCTCTGGAATGGGGGCTGAAGCATGAAGGGACATATGAATCATTAGCTCATCTGGCACGTAAATATCTTGCGACGCCAGTTACAACAGTGCCATGTGAACACCTGTTCTGACTTTCAGGTGACATTGTAAACAAGAAGTGGGCAGCATTATCGCCTGCAAATTTGAACACACTTGTTTCTCTGGGCAATTCGCTGAACAAGGTGTAGGACTGAGTGGACTTGTAGGCTCTACAGTTTTCCATTGTTTTGTTTTTGAATGCAGTTAATTTTATACATAATTCTACATTTGTAAGTTCAACTTTCATGATAAAGAGATTGCACTACAGTACTTGTATTAAGTGAATTGAAAAATACAATTTCCTTTGTTTTTTACATTGCTTTAACAGTGTGATTAAACGCGATAAATGTTTTTAATCTCTTGACAATCCTAATACACACATATATACAAATACAAAATTATAAAAATAAATCAAACCATATCAGTGATGTCTTGATAAACTGATAGACATGCACCTACTCTAATGGCACTAAAACCCCCAAATCTTTTGTTTCTGGTGATGACGTACCATACAGTTAAAATATATTCTAGTAGCTTAGTCCCCAGCTAAATACAACAGGCCAGATTCTCTGCTGAAACCTGTGATGTTCTGGGGAGCAATTCAGACCAATGTGGGGTTGTGACACCATTTGCCAATCCTGGGTCTCTTACAATGCTTTGCTGCTGCAGTTCCCAGCCTACGATGCTCACAACTAGCCTACAAGCATGCAGGTCACACCCTGAAGTGTCTGTGGGCTAGACAGCCCTAGTTCAGCAGCTGTCTCCAGCAGCTTGTAGACAGCATCACAACCCCACTCCGGTTTTCATCAGCCTTGGTTATGACCAGTAAGGTGACCCCAACACACTCCCAGTCCTGATTTCTCCAAAACCATGTGCTCTGTAATGTCCAGCCCTCTCCTGGGCAGTTCAGAGAAATAATAAGGTTCATTAGTTCCTCTGAAAGCACAAAAAGCACATCACAGTTTGTTAATTTAACTGAGGTAAACACACACTTTCATTTAAACACAGTATTAAGTTGGTTTATAGTAAAAATAAAACAAATGTATTAACAACAGGACATAGGTTAAGTGGTATCAAGTAAAAGGAATAAATTTAGAAAGGGTTACTAGCTAATAAAAATTAAAACACAACTAAAAGTCTAAAACTTAAGCAAGGTACAGGCTTTGTGCAGGATGCTTATCCCACCTATATTCAGTTCCCAGACACTTCAGCCACTCACTTGGCTGAAGGACCCATCATTCTTAGCTTGCAAAAGCTCTGTTCTCTTGTGTCTGTCTAGTGATGGATGCCAAAGATGGCTTCCATCCTTGCTGATATCTTCCAAAGTTCTGTGAACTTCTATGTAACTGAGTTCTATGTAAATGGAGCTTCCATTGTTTTTGGTCACTGTGCTTAATTTCTTTGGGAACAGGTAGATAGCTGCCTTCCCTCCTGTCTGGGGGAAAGCCTGTTTCTCCCTTTGGTCACAGACTGGAAGCATAAATGCATCAATAACCCATATTTCCTCAAATAGAATTAATACATACATTTTATAAGGATATTAATCACCACTGTGTCCTTAGCTTTCAAAAAAGACATCACTCCATACACTCTTGTAATAATGGATACAGTCGATTCAATTGCTTGTCCCTTGAGGCCCTCTCCCAGTCTTTATAGGCCAGTAAGCCTTTGAAATGGATTCTTCTGAGGGTTACCCCTCAAAGTAAAGTTTATTCAAACTGTGAGGGAGGTGACGTGTAGTCTGGTGGGGATGGAAACTCCATGCTCTTTCTTCCCCACTTGATAGCTTAATAGCTTTGTTTACCTAATATGTAAAAATAGACCTTCATTGTCTTTGCCTGAAGACTGGGCTGGTCAGAGAGAATCAAATACATGTCCCTTTGTCTAAGGCAGACCTGTTTACCATCTCCCACTGCATGCCTGGCTTGAACACACTTTAGTCATGATTCTAGCATATATCCAGAACTCTTAATACACACCAAGTACACACATCACACAAGAATATTAATGATCAGGGAGTCATTAGTTTTCAAATGATATCTTACAAGGTATATTTTGTACAAAGCTTATTACAATAGTGTGTAGTGTGTGAATACAGGGTGCTTAGTGTCACACCATTTTTTTTTACAGAAGGCGCAGCAGAGAGGGGGTGCTGTTAGGGACTCTCTGCCCAGCCCTAGACACAGTTTAGAGAAGCCTAAACTGCACCAGCTAGCTATGTTCCCCAACTGCTCAAGCCCTTTGCACTCTGGCCACATGTCCTGCCAGCCCCTCACCTACATTGCCAAGAGCTGTGGGAGGGAATAGGAAACAGGGGGAGAAATAGGGCTCTACTCCTGCTGGGGACACATCCACACTGGAGGGGCAGGATTCCCTCCTGAATTGTCTTTGCTCCCTTTGCATTATCTAAGCAGTAGAAAGTGAGCTTAGTGGGTCTGAGAGTCTGGTCCAAAGAGGAAAAATACTAATTACTTTAATACACAAGGGCCCAATTCAACATGCTTTGAAGTTAATGGCATCTGTCCATTGACTGCAGCAGGATTGAATTGGGCCCTATATCCTTAAACTCACACCAGGGAACACAAAAAACTGAAGTCAGAGAACTTACAAATCATTTTAAAGAAGGAGGACACAAAACCATGACTTTTTTTTTTTTTACAAATGAGAAGAAACAGACACTCTCATTACAAAGCCTCATTTTTTCTTTGTAACTTTATAAAAAACCTCATAGGATTGTACTAAACAGGGATTAGGGTTCACTTGTTCTACTTTCTTTCATGCAATATACGATGATGTCTTATTTACTATTAGTTTTATTTGGTATTGTGTAATTACTATGCAACCCTTCAGCTCAGCTTTAATTAAAAAGTTATCTTAGTCCAAAGACGAGAAAACTTGGGTTCTATCAGAATATATTAGACAGCTAAAATATGAAATTAAAAGAAAACAAAGTTTTGGCCAACAGAAGCAAGTGACTCATTTCCTTGTGAAAACACACAAGGGTTATGTTACTCTGGCAATGCTGTTCACCATTCCAGAATAAAGTTTCTTTGCTCCCTTCAGAGCTTTTATGTATTCCTGTTACAGTCTGTGTTTCACAGTGACCTGACATTGAACCAAGTTATTTAGTTATTCACAAGAGACTGTAAACTATGCTTTAATTTAGATCGCTCCCAAATATGAGCCTTTGACAGAATTTTTTTTAATTTACCATAATGTGGATTTCACATAAGAACTCTTATTTCTGAAGCATATTGGAAATATGAGACACACAAGGAATTTCTGATTGTGTGTTGTCATGATAAAACAGAATTGTCAATCCTGCTATTACATTCACATAGTGTTACAAACAACAAATATGCCAAAATTCCAAAGGCTTGTTTTCTTAGGGAAACTGAATAAATCATAATGTGTAACTATATGCCAAAATACAGCTTTTTTAAATCCAAATTTATAATCTTATTGTGAAATTAACCAGATGTTTCATGAGAATATCAGCATAATGGGGATGTAGAAACTCTGTTCTATGGAATCTTATCTGTGCCAAAAAATTTCTGCTAGGACAACAGCCCTCTCAAATATTGATTCAGTAGTTAGTGTGAAAGGAATAAAAAGTTCGAGGTTTAAAAACAAAGTAACAATTTGATATTTATTACCTAGATGCTTTGAGATGTCTGCTTGAAAACCAGAGATGGCAAATTGCTGCGCCATCTTACACACAGCCAAATGTTCTGCTTCTTACATTTTTAAGCTATTGCCCATGCATGGGAAGATTTCTCCAGCGTTTGGAGTTAAAAGGGAATAAAGGGGATTTTGCTGCTGAAGTTCTTTGCTTACGCTGACAGGGAAGTTAATTTCAGTGTTATTAGAACAAGCATTCTCATAGGAAAGTTATGGGCATAACAGTCCTGAAACGCTGCATAGGAAAACTTCTACAGAACACATATGAGCAGAAATATATTACTGCAAATTTCTCGTGAAGTAGCTGAAACTCATGGTCAAATTTTAAAAAATGGAGAGTAGTGTTTTCATATGCACAAATGTATGTGCAAGTGAGTGGCTGCATCTACACTTGTATACAATTTTATTCATTAACATACAATATTGTTTGCGCAAACATGTTTGGGCACCAGTGCTTAATTTGTCATAAAACATGAACTGGGGCTCAAGCAATGAGGTGCTGGAGCTCAAGCAATTTTTTTTCTTTCATAACTGACGCATCAAGCCCAGAGGTGCAGGGGCTATGAACTGCTAAACCTAGAGGTGCCGGGGCTAAATGCTGGAACACCTTGGCACAAATTAGCACTGTTGGACACTAGATGGATCATTAGTCTATTTGCATATTTTTGTGTTTATTTTTTATTATTATTATCACTTTTACATTCTGATGAAGTGCCAGCTCACCAAGTGAGAGAGATGGGTGAAAATATTTTGCATTTCTGCTAATTTGCAATAGACAAAACATACACACAGATTTAAATTATAATTCTATAATCTGGTCATTGTACAGAAAATGGAAATTTAAATAAGTGATTAAAATTTAAAAGAACAGTTTGTATTGTAATACTCTACAACCCTATGTACCGCCATAATTATTCTTGGACCATATTATGGGGCACTGCAATAGCTCCAAATACTTGTTATAAAATATGCATGAGTCATAATTGCATGTGAAAGCTGGATGGTAAGAGACAAAAATAATAATTGTGTTCTTGGCCTTGATCCTTAAAAAGACATGTCTCTCACACTTCAATATACAGTAGCTAGCAGAGCACATTAGTAGTTTATGAAAAATGAAACATTTCTGCTTACACTAAATTGACAATCTGCACCACTAATATTTAAGTATGCTAAAATCAATAAAACAGCACTAATTTACATAAGACTGACACACAGATGTTGCTTACAGTAAACTCATGCAACTTTAATAGCAAAATTCTCCTCTATGGGTACATCCACTCTGCAGCTCGGAGCATGCCTCCCAGCCTGCGTAAACAGACTTGTGGTGGCTCTGCTCCAGGTAGTGTGCTAAAAAGAGTAGTGTAGACATTGCAACATTGGCTAGCCAACATGTACAGACCCAGGGGGTTGAGAGGGCTGCAACCCATGCCGCAACGTCCACACTTCTATTTTAGCATGCTAGCTCAAGTAGAGCTAGTGCATTTCTGTCTACCTGTGCTCCCAGCTGCAGTGTAGATGTACTCTAAGAGTTACTTTGTGCATCTCAACTCTGCTACTCAGCTCTTCTGATATGTTTGGAGCTTTCTGACTGCGAGAGGTGAGTTTACAGGTTCAAATCCTTCTTCAAACAGCAGTCAGTAGCTAAACACAATGAACACAACCTTCTTCGCCCCCAAAACCCTCCTGTGCATTAACTTCACTGGCTGCAGGATTATGTAAATTTTTGATATACAGATAATAATAAAATAAATTATTATTAATAATAACAATACTTTGTCCTTTTTGCACTTTTTTAGCATCTGCTAAAGTGTATGTTGGGAGGATAGGGTAGCAGAATCGATTCCTGTCAAAGCAGTTTTGAGAATTTTTTGCCCTGAATAAGCTGAAAAACGAAGGGCAACTGGCTTCATTTTGATATCTAAACCACTTTTTCCTAGAGACAAATACACTCTCTCTCTCTCTCTCTAGCTAAGTATTTATACAGCCCCTATAGCAATAGCATCTAAATACCTCTCCAGTATTTGATAATAGAAATAACAATTACCTCTCTTTCTTCCTTCCCAGACAGCAAGAGAAATACCTTGGTTACTTTATAGCTGTTTGTTAGTGTATGTTAGCCTGCATGCTGTGTTTCGGTGTGTGGAAAATGTACTGAGGAAAACGCTAAAGTAAAAAAAAGTCACTCATTAGTCAAAACTTATGTGATTCTAGTGGACCACAGTTGTTGTGGAAGGCTGTGATCACGGAGGGAGAGGGGGTAGATAGGGCTTTGAATAGCAGGATAACAATCTTCATCTGAACTCCGTAGCAAATGGGAGGCAGTACAGACAGAAGCACAGAGTACTCTGGCGATGTGTTCATTGTTGGGCTGTTGATTAATCACAGTTAACTCATGGATTAACTCAAAAAAATTAATCATGATTAATCAAACGGTTAAACAATAGAATACCAATTGAAATTTATTAAATATTTTTGGATGTTTTTCTACATTTTCAAATATATCAATTTCAGTTACAACACAGAATACCAAGTGTACAACACTCACTTTATATTATTTTTATTACAAATACTTGCACTGTAAAAATGATAAACAAAAGAAACAGTATATTTCAGTTGACCCTCATACAAGTACTGTAGTGCAATCTCTTTATCATGAAAGTGCAACTTACAAATGCATTTTTTTTTATTACATAACTGCACTCAAAAACAAAACAATGTAAAACTTTAGAGCCTACAAGTCCCTCAGTCCTACTTCTTGTTCAGCCAATCGCTAAGACAAACAAGTTTGTTTAAATTTACGGGAGAAAATGCTGCCTGTCTCTTAATTACAATGTCACCTGAAAGTGAGAAGAGGACATGCTTCCATGCTAATGATGCTCATTAAAAAAAAATGCATTAATTACATTTGTGACTGAACTCCTTGGGGGAGAATTGTATGTCCCCTGCTCTGTTTTACCCACATTCTGCCATATATTTCATGTTATAACAGTCTTGGATGATGACCCAGCACATGTTGTTCGTTTTAAGAACACTTTCACTGCAAATTTGACAAAATGCAAAGAAGATACCAATGTGAAATTTCTAAAAATAGCTACAGCACTTGACCCAAAGTTTAAGAATCTGAAGTGCCTTCCAAAATCTGAGAGGGATGAGGTGTGAAGCATGATTTCAGAAGTCTTAAAAGAGCAACACTCTGATGCAGAAACTACAGCATCCGAACCACCACCACCAAAAAAAAAAAAATCAACCATCTGCAGGTGGCATCTGACTCAAATGATGAAAATGAACATGTGTTGGTCCGTACTGCTTTGGATCGTTATTGAGCAGAACCCGTCATGAGCATGGATGCATGTCATCTGGAATGGTGGTTGAAGCACCAAGGGACATATGAATCTTTAGCACATCTGGCATGTAAATATTTTGCGACACCAGCTACAACAGTGCCCTGCGAACGCCTGTTCTCACATTCTGGTGGCATTGTGAACAAGAAGCAGGCAGCATTATCTTCTGCAAATGTAAACAAACTTGTCTGTCTGAGCGATTGGCTGAACAAGAAGTAGGACTGAGTGGACTTGTAGGCTCTAAAGTTTTACATTGTTTTATTTTTGAATGCAGGTTTTTTGTACATAATTCTACATTTGTAAGTTCAATTTTCATGATAAAGAGATTGCACTACAGTACTTGTAATAGGTGAATTAAAAATACTGTTTCTTTTGTTTTTTACAGTGCAAATATTTGTAATCAAAATAAATATAAAGTGAGCACTGTACACTTTGTATTCTGTGTTGTAATTGAAATCAATATATTTGAAAATGTGGAAAATATCCAAACATATTTAAATAAATGGTATTCTATTATTAACAGTGTGATTAATTTTTTTAATCGCTTGACAGCGCTAGTTCATTGCAACCCATATTGCTAAAGAGAAAGGATGCTGCATATTGTACCTGATGGAGCTTTCTCAATGTACATGGCTTCATTGCTAGACAAAATGCGTTTCCATAATCAAGCCTGGAGGTCACAAATACATGGATCATGAATTCATTGCATATGTCGCTTTCTCACCACTCCTTTTAATAACCACTTTAAAGGGAGTTCTTGCAAGGTTTTTGCTTACAAAATGAGTTGCTTTAACAATAGTTTTTTCTGCCTGCACAACTTTGTTTACCCTAGGACACAGGAAGAGATGTTTTTCTTTTCTGGTTTAAATACCTTGCAAGGATCAGTTGTCAAAAGAATTTAAAAAACAACATGACTTATGCCCTATTGTAAACAAAGCTGTGCGTGCATGCTTGTGCTAGAGAGAATATGCACACACAGCTTGGTTTATTTCTGGAGTGCCCTAGAAGTCACAGTTATGATTTTGTCCTGCTGTTGCAAGGATTGGTTGTCAAAAGAAAATTACAGCCAAACATGTAACTCAAAATTATTTTTTAAATTAATTATTTGAATGGGTCAAAAATCTTGATAGTGTCTCTTTAAAATGGTTTTTTTTTTTTTTTTGGCTCTGAATTTAGTTAAAGGCAGGTACACTAGTTTAAAAGTTGATATGCGCACAACACCAGGATGCTGATCATTAGCACTGAGAGCTAATGTTAGTGCTGAAAACTGGTGATGCTGGACCCTCTGAGCGGACTTCAATTCACACTGGAGTTAATGGAAGTTGTCACTAACTGCAGGGACATTGGGCCCCTTTGCTTGTGCTATCGGCACACCAAGGGCCAGATTCTGCTCTTACACCAGTATAAATCCAAAGTAACAGTCTACTGTATTCTCTGGAGTTGTTCTGGATTTTCACCAGTGTAAAAGAGCAGAATGTGCGTAAAAGCAGGGCACCATGTTTTGGACAGACACAACACAGTCAGCACCCATCTGTAAAGCAACTGTTTATGGTCAGCCAGTGAGTATAGCACCATGCTTTGGGCATGGAAAAAAGAAAGGAGGCTGGCAAAATCTCAACAGAACAGACCAAGAGCCAGATCCCAAGCTGATTTTAACCTGGATCCATTAACTTAAATGGAGCTATGCCAATTTACAGCAGCTCAGGAGCAGACCCTCCAGGAATTCAGCTAATTTTTTTTAAACATGGGCCTTTACAGGACTTACTCTTAACTATGGCCACATGTTTAGTCAGGTGTCAAAAGTGAAAATAGCTTTCTGTTTCCACCCTTACAGCCATCTTCCAGCTTCTCTATTCCCGGTGCTCTGCAGAGTGAGTGACAGCCGCCCATACTACACAAAGGTTCGAATGGGTGGTAGGAAAATATTGGGCAAAGAGATCTAGAGAGAGGAAAATGCTGCAAAGGGAAATGAGAGCTGTCAGGGTTCCTTCCGCACTGTGAACTCTGGGGTACACATGTGGGGACCCGCATGCAAGACCCCCTAAGCTTATTTTTACCAGCTTAGGTTAAAAACTTTCCCAAGGCACAAATTCCACTTTGTCCTTGAACAGTATGCTGCCACCACCAAGCGATTTAGACAAAGAATCAGGGAAAGGACCACTTGGAGTTCCTGTTCCCCCAAAATATCCCCCCAAGCCCTTACACTCCCTTTCCTGGGGAGGCTTGAGAATAATATCCTAACCAATTGGTTACAAAGTGAACACAGCCCAAATCCCTGGATCTTTGGGACACTGAAAAAAAATCAATCAGTTCTTAAAAGAAGAATTTTATTTAAAAAAAAAGAAAAGGTAAAAATCCCCTCTGTAAAATCAGGTTGGAAGATAACTTTACAGGGTAACAAAAGATGCACAAAACACAGAGGAACTCCCTCAGTTTCAAGCCTTAGTTTCAAAGTTACAACAAAACAGGGATAAGCCTCCCTCCAGCAAAGTTGAGAAAACAAAGATGAACTAATACGCCTTGCCTGGCTGCACTTACAATTTCTGTAATATGAGAGACTGGTTCAGAATGGTTTGGAGGACATGGATTGATGTCCAGTCCCTGTTAGTTCCAAGAGCGAACAAACACAGAAACAAAGAACCCAAAACAAAGCCTCTCCCCTATCCCCAGATTTGAAAGTATCTTTTGTCCCCATTGGCTCCTTTGGTCAGGTGCCAACCAGGTTATTTGAGCTTCTTAACCCCTTACAGGTAAGGAGGAATTTTAGGCTACCCTTATGGTTATGACAAGAGTGGAAAAATGAAAGGATAAAACAAGAGTAGAGGAGGGGAAGAGGAAAAAGAAGGGATGTGGAGGAGAGATGTAGGAGTGGTGGGTAGGAAAAAATTGAGGGAGAGGGACAAAACTGGTGGAGGAAAAGGAGGCAATTGAGTGAAAAGAGAACTGAAGGCAACGCAGATGGGAAGAAGAGAAACAGTTTGTTGAAAAGAGGAGAATGTTTAAGAATAATAATTTTAAAAATTATTTAATTATGGATGTGTTCACAAGGTTCCAAATATCTTACTTGGCAGAGATTCCTGCAAAACCGTGGGCCACCTCTACATCACTACATGTGATGCTGTGAAGCTGAGTTGACAGGTGACTGAGTTAAGTATGAGCTGGAATTCATTCATTGATATATCATAGGAACCTGGTCAGCAGGCTGAGTTCAATGTTTTTGGTTATTTTGGCATGAGATGTCACCTTCCTCAGTTCTGCTAATAGGAAATAAATGGGTCTACAGTGATGAAACATTAATACTAGCTAGAAACTAGGGATCAAATTCAAAGCTTGTGTAAGGTGTTACATTTCTATTGAAAGCAATGCAGCTACAATCACTTCCAAGTTTGAACTTGGTCCCTATTGTCCAGTCTTACATGGTATTCAGATACCAGGATATTCAGTACAGACTTTTACACATGGATCACATGACCTAACATGCTATTCATATGACTTGCTCTCAGACAGCCTTGAGAATTGGCTTTCACTGGGCAATCTGTGGCAGCAGTATTCATGAATATTCACACTAGCAGTTTAGGACAACTAAGTCAAGCGTTGAGCACTCCTGCACTGTGCTTATTGCCCTTAACCCCCCAGTGACTTCAATGAGAGTTGAAGACTCAAAGCACTTCACAGGATTGAGGCCTTAATGAGAAATGACAGCCCACGGCTTATTTCCCTCCATTAACAAACCTCTAAATTTTGCACACAGTTATCTGAGGGAAAAGTTGCCCTGTTCTCCTTTCGGTCCCCGACACTTTCATTTGCTCCACCCACCTGTTATGTCTCGTCTTACACTACGACTGTAAACTCCTTGTGTCTTACTGTTTGTACAGTGCCTAGTGCAATGAAGCCCCAATATGGTTGTGGCCTCCAGGTGCTACTGTAATAAAAATAAAATAATAATTAAAGAGTGTGGCCCGAGGCAGGTGAGCATAAATCCTTAAAAGGCCAAGCCTAATTTATGCAGATGCCACTTTTTGGCTAGTAATGAAGGCTCACACAGGCTTTAAACACTATTGGGATAATATTTTCACAAAGTTGAAAAGCTATTAGCAATTTCTCCACTGGATTAAGCATCAACTTGCACTCAGGCACCAGCAACCAGCTAGAGTCCATTTTTTCATTTCTGTTTTTCTAAGCACTGTATATAGGCAAACAAAATCTTGCTTTTTATTTATGTTTTTATTCTCTTACGGTTCTCTTGAAGTCTACCAGGACTGTGATGAACTACAGAATCTTTCCATAAACCCATCTGTACTTCATCAATGTCCTACAGTATGTTAGATAGCAACTGGTAATGCTATGTGACTTCCTGCACCAGCATAATTAGGTTTAAGAGATAGTAGATTTAAATCTTATAGGCCTATGACGAACTTGGGTGGGGAAGGGTGAATGTTAACCCACCACCAGAAAGTTTCAGTGGCTTGCATGGCTATCATTGAATACACAGGCATTAGTCTTTAGGAACAGCAGTGTCTGAATGAACATGACTGCGATCGGTCTGTTCTTTCATGCTATGCCTTAAATCCTATTTGTTTCTAGTTCTTTTGCACCGACGGAAATTATTTCTAGTATGCAGTTACCTTCTATGGAGTTAATAAGGGAATTCCTTCTGCTGTATTTGACAAGATAATGTTAAAGCCCTAACCAGGTATTTGTGAATAGGATACGGTTTTCTTGGCTCCTTGCTGACGATTGCTGTACGGATTATACAGGCAGTTGGCCTTGGTGAACCACCATAAATGTGAAGATACACTCACGTAACTAAATATGTTGATGAATAGAGCTCTTGGTCTGTGAGTCATGCAGTTTTACTTACTGTATTACTAAGCTTAGAGAAACAGGCAGCAGCTCTCTATGAATGCTTGCCTCTGTTCCACAGAAACTTGCCTGCATACATATTTTATTTAGTTCAAATAGAAAAATCCTTAAAATAACTTCTTCGTACTGTTCTGTTCAAATGGTATTTCATCCATAAAAATTCTGGCTGTAAATTCAAACCCAACTAGACTGAACATTTGTCTCTGCATACTTTATTTTTTCTTTAAAGGCTTTTGAGCTGGAGCATAAGTGTGCTAACTTACTGACATTTATACGAGTATTTTGCTATTATATTTTTATTAAATATGACTGAACTTTACAAATAAAATCCCCTCCTACTCTGAGAACTCCAGTTTATAATGGAAAGTCCAAGAGTGCTGCATTGCAACAGTGTCCTTATTAATTTGAGCATCAACACTAAAGTTGGTACGTTATAAACAAATTAGACAAAGATTCAGCCAAGATGCTTATAGTCCTTTTCACAAAAACACAAAAGGAGACAGGATAGCAATTGCATATGATCCACTGGTCTGAGTTAGAGGTAGCCTGAGAATCTGGTCATGGTCCTGTTTTAAATACATTATGACACAGTAGACTCCATAGTTCATTCTTTTTCATGCCTGATAGGATTCAGTTTTGTTGAGGGCTTCTTCAAAACAATGAAAAAAAAATCCTATTTTTTTATTATAGCAATTGTCTTGAAGACAGAATTACTACAATATGCAAATCTGTAGAAATGGAAATAAACACTGTAGTGTACAGTGTAAGAATAATCATGGCCATTATTATAACAAAGTTTAGGTGCATCATTGTATTTGTTCCCTTCCTCACCTTTTTTTTTAAATAATATAATAAACCCATAACATAGTAGAATAGGGTTAATGTTAGTTGACTGTTGGAGAGAATGGAATTACTTAGGGCTTTTCTACGTTTGAAATGCTACAGCGTCACAGGGGCAGCACTGCAGCTGTGCTGCTGGAAAGCTTCAATGTAGACATTACCTACACCATCAGGAAAGATTTTCCTGTCATCATAAGTAATCCACCTCCCCAGGAGGTTGTAGCTAGGTCTAGGGAAGAAGTCTTCTACTGACCTAGTACTGTCTACACTAGGGGTTAGGTTGGTATAGCTGTGTTTCTCAGCGGTGTGGATTTTTCACATCCCTGAGAGACATAGCTATACTGATGTAAGCTCCTAGTGTAGACCAGCCTTAACTTTGAAGTTAATCGTAGAAATGTAGGGCTGGAAGAGACTTTAAATATCTAGTCCAAGTGCCTGCTCTGAGGCAGGATCAAGTAAACCTAGACCATCCCTGATAGTTGTTTGTCCAACCTGTTTGTAAAAACCTCCAATGATGGGGATTCCACAACCTCCCTTGGAAGAGTATTCTAGTACTTAACTATCTTTATTAGTTAGAAAGTTTTTCCTAACAGCTAACCTAAATCTCCCTTGCTGCAGATTAAGCGGAATACTTTTTGTTTTACCTTCAGTGGACAGGGAAAAGAATTGACCACCGTCCTCTTTACAACACATCTCTTAACATATCTGAAGTCTATCGGGTCCCCCCTCAGTCTTCTTTTCTCAAGACTAAACATACCCAGTTTTTGTAACCTTTCCTCATAGGTCAAGTTTTTCTAAATCTTTTATCATTTTTTTCCCTCTCCTCTGCACTTTCTCCAATTTGTCCACATCTTTCTGCATATGGGGCACCCAGAAATGGACAAAGCACTCCAGCTGTGGCCTCTCGGGTGTCAAGTAGAGTGGAAAAATTACCTCCTGCGTCTTACATACAACACTCCTGTTAATACGCCCTAAAATGATATTTGCCTTTTTTAGAACTGCACCATATTGCTGACTTATTCAATTTGTGATCCACAATAACCCCCAGCCCTGTCGCATCCTTCGGCTTAGTGGAATGACTGAGTTTGTGGTACTGACAATTATACATAGTCTGGATCCCAGCGCAGAAGAGAAACATAGGAAACAAAATCTCAGCCAAAATTAAAGGCCGTGAGACTCTCCAAATTTCAGATTACTTGATTAAATGTTTTTTCTACATCCACTGAATTAAAAAGAGAGGAGATACTGGTAGCACCAACCCCAAAAGTATGTGTATTGAATTAAATAAGCATTTCACATTACTGATTGAATACTTTCTCATAAAAAGCCAGTTTGGGAAGTGGACTATTTTCCTGTAGCTATAGCGCAGCTCTTCAAACCTAGGAAAGAAAGTATATGCCAACTTGAAAGAGCTTCAATTGATTCAGAATACAGATGTTTGACTCATTAGCAACATAGTTCAAAGAGGGCACATCCACCGCAGTGTTCTGCTCACTGAACTGGCTCTCTGGTGTCAACTTCAAGGTTTTGAGTCTAATCTTCAAAGTTCTTAGTCCTACTCTTCAAAGCCATCCACTGGATTCGATTATACTACTTGAGAAACCATCCATCTCTCACTTTGCATAACCACAACCTCCCACAACAACTTGAGCAATGGAGCTATCTACCAACCACAAGAATGAGACTCATGAGTGTGTGGAACAGAGTTTTGCCAGAAGCTGTCTCGTAACTGAGAAACTCACTTCCTCAAGAGATCAGAATGACCATGAATCTTCAGAACAAAATGCAATGTTCACTTTTTCAACTTGGCTTCCCCACAATATTAATTAAAATAAAATAGAGTAAGAAAAAAAGTAGAGATCTTATTAATATCCTTACATATAGACCTCATAAGGCACTCCCTTATTACGGTGATGAACCTGCTATAACTGCCTGCATATTACAACCCAGCTGAGCTCATTAATGTGCCTGGAGGCTGGGCTGGCTAGTCCTCAGGCTCAGCTGAAGTAGATCGTTCCTGACAGTGGGTACAACACTGCAGATCTTTTTACTCATGTGAAGAGTCCTATTATCTTTAGTGGGCTATTTGTGCTGGTAGGGACTGCGCTGAGTTAAATACAGCTTGAGGGCCTTATGCCCTAATTTACAACCCTGCAACTACTCTGAAGCAAATGAAGTTGCAATTCAGTGCAGAATCAGGCTCCCAAACATATCAGGAATATGGATTGAGGGACCCCAGGGGACTGAGGGACCACACTGGAAGTTGTGCATTTTTTAAGAATTATATATATTCATTCCAGACAAGATGGATTATCATTGAAAGGCTTTTACTGTTCATCTTTATATGGGCCATAAAATTAAAAAAGCAATAAATAACATGACGCTTTCTAATTCTCTCTCTTCAATTTTAATTAAAAAATATGTACCAGTAAAGAATGACCTTTTTATATCTGTCAAAATTCTTTGTGTGCTTGCAAACTATTAAGATCAAATGATGTGAAATGTAAAATCAATGTGGTAGCATCTATACTAAATGTTTTCAGAAAAATATATTTTGTTGCAGTATACTTGCTTGCTACACTGATCTAGTACATGCTATAAAGAGACCTCAGAAGCTTAATCACTAATTTGCAAACTTGACTTTGCAATGACACGTTTATTCATGGGTTAGAAGGGTTGAACTATGAATCGTCATAGCATGATGATGATTAAATGAAGTTACTAACCCAGAAAAAGAATTTGCCAGTTTGTACCAAAATGAAGGTGACTGAACAATTAGATAAATGCTTGGCTGTCCAATATGCTGCTACTAGGGTTGCTACTCATACAACATTTTCTTCTTCCAAATTAGTGCTAACTCTAGTACATTTTCACTTTCAGATGCAAACAAAGCAAATTAAGTAAAGTATATGAAGGATTTAAACACTAAGGAGAGAGAGAAGATTTGATTTAGCGTGGTCTGAGGGGTTATAATGAAGACTAGATGGATGAAGTTAAATAAAAGAAAATGAATGATGAATCTGAATTAAATCTTCCTTTTTTTGAGATGTTGTATAAGTGATGAGAGGGCTGGTGTCAAGGACAATGACTGATCATCAGTCGTTCCTTTCAACCTGGGGATGCCAGCAAGTTAAAGAAGTATGGGTTGGATGAATGGACCATAAGGTGAATAGAAAGCTGGCTAGATCGTCGGGCTCAATGGGTAGTGATCAATGGCTCCATGTCTAGTTGGCAGCCGGTATCAAGTGGAGTGCCCCAAGGGTCGGTCCTGGGGCTGGTTTTGTTCAATATCTTCATTAACGATCTGGAAGATGGTATGGATTGCACACTCAGCAAGTTTCCAGGTGACACTAAACTGCGAGGAGTGGTAGATACGCTGGAGGGTAGGGATAGGATACGGAGGGATCTAGACAAATTAGGGGATTGGGCCAAAAGAAATCTGATGAAGTTCAACAAGGACAAGTGCAGAGTCCTGCACCCTTAGGACAGAAGAATCCCATGCACCGCTACAGACTAGGGACCGAATGGCTAGGCAGCAGTTCTGCGGAAAAGGACCTAGGGGTTACAGTGGATGAGAAGCTGGATATGAGTCAACAGTGTGCCCTTGTTGCCAAGAAGGCTAATGGCATTTTGGGCTGTATAAGTAGGAGCATTGCCAGCAGATCGAGGGACGTGATCGTTCCCCTCTATTCAGCATTGGTGTGGCCTCATCTGGAGTACTATGTCCAGTTTTGGGCCCCACACTACAAGAAGGGTGTGGAAAAATTGGTAAGAGTCCAGCGGAGGGCAACAAAAATGATTAGGGGGCTGGAGCACATGATTTATGAGGAGAGGCTGAGGGAACTGGGACTGTTTAGTCTGCAGAAGAGAAGAATGAGGGGAGATTTGATAGCTGCTTTCAACTACCTGAAAGGGGGTTCCAAAGAGGATGGATCTAGACTGTTCTCAGTGGTACCAGATGACAGAACAAGGAGTAATGGTCTCAAGTTGTAGTGGGGGAGGTTTAGGTTGGATATTAGGAAAAACTTTTTCACTAGGAGGGTGGTGAAGCACTGGAATGGGTTACCCAGGGAGGTGGTGGAATCTCCTTCCTTTGAGGTTTTTAAGGTCAGGCTTGTCAAAGCCCTGGCTGGGATAATTTAGTTGGGGATTGGTCCTGCTTTGAGCAGGGGGTTGAACTAGATGACCTGAGGTCCCTTCCAACCCTGATATTCTATGATGGATTTTCTTACCCATCTCTGTCAAAAATCAGATTTTCTGGGGTAACATCCCAACATGATGATGTTGCAATGTTCAGGTTTCATTCAGTGAACTTGTTTGCAGAGGGCTGGTTTCAAAAGATTTGTAGTTTCCCTCCCATCCCAGATTACAGGCTTTGTATTAAATTCAATAACTCTTAACCAAAGGATGAAACTAGAAATGCACCTTTGCTGCACAGTTCTAATGCAGCTCTATGTTGAACCCAGAGAACAAGGGGGTTCAACACATGGGATTTTGGTTATTCTGTGCAGTTGAGTCCACTCATGACAAATAAACGAATGAAAGGAGGAAGTGTCTAGACTGACATCAGGATTTTCAAAAGGGGCTAGTGATTTTGGTGCCTAAATTTTTGGGTGCCCAACTTGAGACACAGTGGCAGGGCCTGATTTTTAGAAAGCCCTTGAGCTCCTACCATCCAAGAATCCTCCACAGAGTTCTCCGATTTACATTTGTGCATTTAATCAACATCTGTCAAAAGAGCTGTCCTTTGCATCTTCCCAATAAGGTGATTTGTTTTGTTTTTTTAACCATTGTCAGATGCTTTTAGTGATTTTTGCTTGTGCATCCTGCCATATTTATGATATATGCAAAGTTTGGAGCAGATAGCATTGCTCCTTGGATCGCTACAACATCATGTATTTGTTTGAGTAATCTGCTGATCTTTGGAATCAATCTCTTTTATATAAGTGATATAGTCAAAGCTCTCTCTGTAGCCGTAATAAAAAAGTCCTGTGGGACAAGGACTGAGTCTCCCGCTAGGTCAGAGCTAGTCTCCCGCTAGCTTTAAGCAGGCTGCGTACACTCAATAAATTATAACAATTAAATGCAAGTTATAAGAAAATTCTGCACTGTTTTTCTTCCAGCAAAAAAACATCTTTAGGAGAGAACAAAGAGTCAAAGTTATAATACGGTCAACAAAATTACACTGCATACTATTTTGCCTACAGCTGAAGATAGGTCAAATTTACTACTTGTTTATTTAGCCAGTTTATTTTATTTCTCTGGTCACAGTAAAATGATACCAGGATCTTTACAACTGCGGTCCACGGGGTTTCCCATCCAGCATAAAGGATAGTATCATTTGACTGCTCTTTCATCAAAACAGACCTACAGCAGTTTGTTTACATTTCCAATCACAGGGACATAACAAAGACTCATGACAAAGGCAAAGGTTTACTGATATGTTACATTTAGGTCCAACACTCTCAGTTTTCTTATGGAAAATTTCCTTTATATAGATGCAAGCACTGTATGTGCAAAGTAAAAGATTTTCTCCCTTAAAAAGATACTGACTGAACTGTGAAGCAGTTTGGCTCAAAGTTGGACTTTCCTTAAAATGGTTATAATCTTGTGGGAACTTCCTCTGACCTGTAAATAGCCACTGAAAATATCCAACACTCTTTTGCCAAGAGCTAAAAATAAAATAGTTTGGGCCAAGTTTTTTAAAGCGCATGTGCACTTTTGCATGTCCAAAATGTTTGAGGACATCAAATATGTGAACCGATAACAGTCTAATCACCCAATCAACTAGGGAAATGAAGCCTGCTGTGCATTTGGAAGATGAAAGCATAGAACAGAAACAAATAATCCTATTGCATTTTGTAAAGACAAAAAGGCTTAATAATTATGTTGCACACGTTTCCTATTTGCTACTTGTGGGAATGAGTTAGTGCAAGAGAGAGAATGACACTTATGACAATTGTACAAGGTTTATGTTTTATTTATCCAGATCAGGAAGATCCATGTGAATGCTAAGCATCTTGCTGGTAAAAGCTGAACTGGGAGAGACTGGGATGATGATATCAGGGCTACCAAATTTTGGAAGGGGTGCACAATTTGGAGCATCATTAAATTGTTTGACTTGAGATTTATGTGAAAATTCCATCCATTTTGTGGTGAAAAGAGATTTTTGCCTGGGATGTAAGTCAGGTCAGAATTTGGGCCTGACCCTTTTTTCAACAGGAAAAGACAGTGCTTGGTGCCATTTGAAAGAGTAATGGGGGTTTTGATGATATGAAAAGCACTTTTGCCCACCATGTTTGCAGATAGGCTTGATCCACCATTCCTTCTTGCCATGCTCCCAAATCCATTGAACTTCCCGCTAAGATCAAGATGGAGCTTTGAAGGCTGCAAACAGCTGTCTTCATAGTGCAGCTCCTCAATTAAGTTAAGATCACCACTGATTTTGTTGTAGGATATTGTGGATTGTAACTGTTCCACAGATACCACTTTGGTTATCACTTCTGGGCTAGAGAATGAAAATAACCCCAACTCTTGAATTTTAAAAGTGTCATTGAAAGTTCTAAAAATATTTTAAAAAGTAGGTGGGGGGGGTTGTATTTTATTTCTTTCTACGTTTCATGTGCTTATACCTCCATTTTGAAAACTCCTAAATCATCATTGCAGAAAATCTGATCGATTAAAGAAAAAATATAGTGTAAATAGCAAAAAAGTTAACTTGCAAGTTACAAATCTTAGTAATTTTGGCTTTAACCTTCAACATAAAAGACAAAATATCTGCCACAGCAAGACATTTACTTAGTTATTGACTGTTCCTTGTTTTCAGGTTCAATTCTTTTATAAGCCCTCAGAAAGATAAACCAAGCAATATATCAAATGGAAAACTAGGACTATGAATCTGACTAAAGTTGTTTGCTTTGAGTTTTTCAGTATACTCCATGTGTGCTAAGGATGAAAGATGAGGATGAAGTATGTGGCTTTAACAAGCTCATTTTTAAACACTATTTCTTCTTTGGTTTCCTTTTATTTTATGGTGTAGATTTGTATTTACTGATCAACTTATGTGAGGATGTATGTATTATTTTCTAATTTAAAAAATATACACTATTTGTTTATTTACATCTCCTAAGTACCTAAAGAACAGAGGCTAGTGTATTATTTCATTGTATTCTCCCTATGACAATGAACTCTGGAACTCATTGTACAACTCTGCAGCCACATTTGATAAGTTAGGACAATACTCATTCAATGGGTGTGTGTAAGTTACAATGATACATATAACAGAATTCTACACATTTTATCAATACTGGCAAGGTAAGCAGGTTAAAAATAATAAAACATTTTACATAATATGAATACTTTCCCCATATATTTTCTTCAGAGTGATGCACAACTATTGAGTAATCCTCATGATACATTTGGAAGCATATAATTCCCAATCTACAGGTGGGAGAATGAGGCAGATAAGGGTCAGATGTTCAAGAACGACCTTTTAATTTCATTTCAGAACTCCATATCCCAGGGCCTGTTGTTCGGAGCATTCAAAACTCACACCGACTTCACCTGGAGTACTAGTACTAGCTCAGCACCCTGAACATCAGGGCCTCGCTGTCAGAAACTGAGCCACACAAAATGAATCCTTCATAAAGAGAGCCCACCAAAATAAATTCAAGACAGCAATTATTTGGTAATAATGCAGCTCTGTTATCATTAAGTTATAAGCAACATAATACTGAGTAACTTATTGCCAGTCAGTTATTTAAGGCCTATTTGTAACCACAAAAACCAGCCTCAGCCTTAGTAGGGTTATAGCCATACTAAAATCCTTCCCTGGCACAAACTCACAGTTGGCCAAAAACAGCATCACCTTTCCATCTCTACTGCAGAAACAAACAATGGCTCCTTGGAAAGACACTCCAGTTCTACAGACCAGGGCCAGATTCTTGCCCCAGCAATGCCTCTTTTGCACCATTCTGGCAGTACAAAGCATACAGGAAGCCAACTTAACCAGCTATCTGGAGAGTCCCATTGTGTAAGTGGTAACCCTACTGACAGAAAGAGATTATGCAGACCCTCCAGAATAGACTCCTCCATAAGGAAGTGAATCAGAACACTGATACTCTCTGATGATCCCTTGCTGTCAGAGTAGCTTGGTCATAGGCATCTGGGCACAACTGAAGTAGAGGCTGGACTGACCCCCAGCCAGTCCCAGGATTGAGGATCCATAAAATGTAGCAAAATCTTGACTCCTTCCCCAATTTTCCAGTCGCGTGCCAGGGGCAGCTCAGTTGGATCAGGGAATCAAGCCCTAGGAGTTTAAAATCTATTTAAAGATGCACATTCTTGAAGGGATTGTGATCTTCATTCAATCTTAACTGAAGGATGTTTTTAAATTCCATTTTTCTAGGCCTGAAAATCACAGAATTTTAGATTCCATACACAAAGCTGCAGGCATGTACTATCTGCTGTCACAGTATGCATGTAGTTTTTTGTTTATGTGTAGAAATGTGCCTAGCTCTGCAGCACTTGGTTCACAAAGGACTTGCAGTTCTGTTTGCTGGGGCTGGAAGTGAATGGTCCCTCCCCACCCTTTAGGTTTTCTTGGAAGTTAAACCTGAACTGCCAAGAGGAAAATATTCACAACTATTTCCTTCCCCTCAAACAAGCTCTGGAAATCCTCCTTTGTACCTTGTTTGGAGACGAGGTCATCTGTCAGGTGTGTGGCGGTAGTGTGGATTTCAGGCTCTTTAGTTTCCTATTAGTTTGAACAACCTCAGTCCCTGTAGCTGTCTTTTGTGCACATTGGTGGAGGTTTGTGAATGTATGGACCCTTGTACCTAAAGCTCAGCGCAAGTGACTTTGAGTCTCAATGGAAATATTTTGCAGAGTTCTGAGAGAGTCTTTAAGTAGTTGTAATCTACTCAATAGCTTTAAGTGTTGTAAGCTACTCAATAGCTCAACACAGTATAATTATGCACAATGACTTTTTTAAAAATAAGAATCCACTCTGTTAATTTTCACTAGGGTTAAATAATTTGAATGACAGGCCAGGCCACTTTCATTAGGCACTGCAGCTACATCCTGGAGGGGCCTGTGTCTCAACTTGATTAATCCTAGAAAAAGTAATTATTGTTTTTAGAAAAATCTGTTAACCCGTCTTGTGTTATCACAATGTTATTCCTCATTTGACTACAAGGCAAATATGAAATAATATAATTTTTCCTATATGTAAAACATTTGTATTTTTAAAACTAATTATTCTACTAAAATAACTTGTATCTGCCTGTTTAAGGATACTGAAAACCCATTGATTTCCCCAGAATTAAGTCTCATTTATATAAAAGCAAGTGAAATATAGAATCATAAGTTTCTCTTCAGCTGATGTGGATTACCAGAACCCAGCACAAGGAAAATTTGTACCACCAGCAGCTTCATTTTGGCCTTTAACTTACTTTTTGAAAATTCTGAACTCTATTCTGAAAAGATTAAGTAACATGGGCTTTTCCAGACAGTGTTTTGACAGTTCCCAGATCATTATGGAGAGACATACTCTGATTAAATGCCTAGTCTGGTGGTGTTCAAATAGCCTGGATATTATAACAAAATAAATAGCAGTAGAACAGTAATTACTAAGATTAACATTAACACAGATTTCTAAATACTGAAGGAAAGGAATGTTGATTATTCACAAATGACAAACAGACTCCAATTGTTCCTTACATTTTAGATCATTATGGAGATTTTTTTTAAATAAATCAAAATGTATTTCCAGCACAGGATGTCTGGAAAAGTTTCTTGAACTCCCTGTCCTCTTTGCAAGCCAAATGAGTATTGATTTCTTTCTATTACAAATGGCAGTCTGATGGAGTGATGTACCCAGAGTTAGATGAGTAAATCCCTGTAGGGCTTTTGGGAGTTAGCAGAGGGACTCCAAAGTAGGAAATGGTTGAGGTTGTCTCACCTGGGGAATCCCTCCTATCTGGGGAGCTAACGTATCATGGAATTAGAAGTCTTTCTTCCAGATCTTCAAAAAATATTTAGATGTGCAAGGTAATGCTGACCTAAGTTTGCCCTGTGGATTTTGTGGAAAAACCCAGCAAAGTGGCTCCATCAGCTTCTTCACCAGGAGAGCCTGAACCCTGAAGAGCAGAATCAGGGATACAAGGAAAACCATGTAGCTCTTCCTTCCCCTACTTCTACACCTCTCTAGCCAGCATCCACAGGTTTCTGGTCGCCTCCACTTGCAGAAGCAAAGGGGAACATTTGGGCCCAAGGACTTAAGTAAAGCATTTAATTATATACAAGGGTCAGGTCCTCAGTTCTTCCACATTTACAATAGATCAAGCAGAAGTCAGTAGTTTTCTAAAGCAAAATGAGTTCATGGACTAAGCCAAGAAGTCTCCAAGCTTTAAAGCAGCCTGGAACCATAGCACATAATATTATGCTCTCATAATATGTAAGTAGCCAGTTCCTGGATGCAGAGAAAACTCCTTCTCTGGCCTTTCAGCTCAAAATTTCCTGAGCCATTTCACATGAACCCAGAAGAATAGACTGACTTCTGTTCAGTAGACTTGCTGTAAATAGTAGTGCAGGGTTAGTCTGGTCCTGAGCTACTTTTCAGAGTTCATCAGTACAGCAGAACTAGCTGAGAAATTCCACAGTAGTAATGGAAATGGTAAAGTGGTTTGTTATGTTTTTCTATAAAGAAACTACCCAGCAGTTAGCCAAATATTTGGGGTCTTGTGGGTTGTTTCTGTTAGTTGGAGAAATTGATAGAGTCAGGCATTTATTTGATGCAATCCTCTTTAATTACAAGGAATGTACAACATTTTGCTTTTTTGAACACAATAGGAATCAAACAACCAGAGGCAGTTTCTTGGCTCAAAGTTCCTCGCCTCTTTCCAGCCAACACTCTGACCAAAAAGCTCTCCCTATTTGCTTTCAGAACCATGCTACCAGAGCTGCTCTTGCTGTCTGTCTCTGTCTTGTTTCTGCCCCCTTCCCCACAGCTCCAAACAATACCCAGCTCCCTGCATTTGCATTCAGACCCTAGCAAAACCCTTCCATCCACATAACATCTGCCTGGCTTTGCATGTGGCCTCTGTTTGTGGTGATGGCTCCTATTGTTTGAGTTATCTGACTCTAAAAAAGACTCATGCTGCTTCTTACATTAATTCTGAATGAAGGATGGCTACTGCATCCACCCACAAAATGATGTTTTACCCAACCTTCATCATAACAATATTTTAGAATAATGTTGTAACTACCAAATATATACAAACCTGTTATTCACTTGCAATCTTTAAGGCCACAACATGTGGAGAATAATAATTCCAACCAAACTGCCAGAAAATGTAAAGAGAGAAACCCCAGTCTAGACCACCACCTCAGCCCTATAGAAGTTGCCTGTGAAGTCTTCCTGACCCAGGACAAGGAACCTGATTGACCTACAGTCTCCAATCATGCGACAATACCCTTCCTTCAGGTCCCTGTGCAATGGCTGGGGAAGTTGGGCTGAAGTTAACCCTCTGTTTGCTGTTGACCAGGTACTGCCCCGTACTTTGTGACAACACGATATGATGGAAGTCTATGCTTATTTGTTATCTGTTTGTCGAATGAATTTTCAGTATTCCGGATGTGCACGCTCTACTGGTCTCACAAGTGTCATTGCAGGCACTGCCGAGAAAACGGGAATAGGGTAATCTGTCTAATAAAGCCAGATATTTCTTAGTTCAGCTTCAGTGAAGAAACAACTTGCCACACCAGCAGCTGAAGCACAATGTGTCAACAAGAAGGAATGTGACTTATTTCATGATGCAGTGTGCATTAGAACAGAAATCAGTACATGGTTACTGCCTGACGTGTGGGGTCAGTTCAGGCGTAATAACAGCACTTTGAGAGTATGCTATGATGGAAAACATCTGGCCCATTTGGGCCTTCTCTTAGATAGAAAATGCCCACTGACAATAAGCCAGCTGGTCATTCCTTTCATAAACACCAGCTAAATATCTGCTGAAGTTCATTTAGGAAACATGCTAAATATGAGAGGGCTGTGCTCTGTGAAAAGAAAATTTGTAGGTAGCCTCAAAAACTTCCATTACACCCTTTTGGATCCAAGAAATGCAAAGCTAGCTCTGTTTGCCATCATATAGAAGACATGGCTTTGAGATGGTGTCACAGATCCACTTGAGCTCCCCCTCTAGGACACTCACCAGATTGCTGTGAGGGGATCCAAACACTGAATCGCTGTGGACTTTAACCCTTCGGACTCTGAACAGAATCCCAGCACTGCCCCTGGCTTGGGGCCTCTAGTCACACTCTCTGGGTACAGCACCTCTGCGGTCCAACTGCTTAGCCACTGATGACCCCTCAGACTTCCCTACAGCTTAAACACACTCTCCCAGAATCCAGCCATGTAGACACTCTGGGTTCACAGGTTAACTCTTTAACTGCACATAATAGGTGTAACACACAACATAAATACAGATTTTGCACAGGACCCTGAAACAACATTTGTCCTTATTTAACAGCATGAGAAATATACAGATTTATACAAAACAATAAATGCCACACACTTTTCCCTGCCTCAGTTTCCTCACCACTCCGGAGCATCCTGTGGGCTGGGCCAGGGTTCTCAGAAAGTGTCCAGTATCCTTCTGTTGCATCTCATGGCCTGACTTCTGAGCCATGGTGACTCTATCCCCCTAGACCAACTTGCTTCCTTTGACCTCGATTGGTTTCAAAGCTAAACTGAGCCTCTCCTTATATGAAATTATGCTCATCTCTTCCCCTCTCTTGCTTCCTATGTTGCTCCATCCTAAACCTTTACCCATAAGACCTTTGTCACCTCTGTTTATTGTGCAGCAGGAGAGTGATGGTTACATGTTCTTGGTTCAGTTTTCTTCCATTCCCCGCAGATGACTGACGGAGTATGACTGGCGCTAAAGTTGGAGATCACTTGTTTGTCTTAGTTTTATGAATGATGCAATAACGGCAGTCTCTGGGAGAAGTTGCGAGTGTGAATAGAAGGAACAGAACTGTTCAATATGAGGATGGGAGGGGGGAGAATATGGGAGAGAGAGGGTCCATGGCAAGGAAAGACTGTGAATCTGAAACAAAGAAACAATCTACAAATCCTCGATCAAATGCAGAAAGGGGCCACGCTATGAAAAATAACAAAAAAACAGACTCAAGTAATATAATGCCTCTTATTATCCTCTTTTTAGCTTCCTCCTTTCACTCATGATTCACTAGGCATGACCTGATCCAAGGGATTCCCTTTTCCTTGCTTAAACCACAAAGAGAAGCTTCTTATCTATTTTTTTTGGTGTCCCTTACCAACTTAATGATAAGGATGAGGATGAAATTTGAGCACTGAAAATCAAACACTAGCTCTCTGCAGTGTCTTCTACTTGTAGTTTCAAAGTATTGCCTGAATGGAGAGCTCTAACAAAGCTTTGACTTTGCCCACACTGATGACTTCTCATAGTTCAAGTTTTCATATAATATGTGTTTGTGCGCACACACACAGACACACACACAAGCTGCAGAAGAAGTATATGTTGAGTATTATGTGTGATGTAGGTAATGTAGGAGAATTAACTTATTTTCAGAAAACATGAAATATGTATACACATAAACTGCCACACGTTTTATAGTATTTGCAAGATTAGTGTTTTGAGCTACCTCCATTAGGTGGAGCTAAAGAGAAGGAAGCAGCATTCAGCATCCTAAAATGGATATTTTGAAATGAGAGAAAGAATAAAAGATATTACCTCACCCACCTTGTCTCTCTAATATCCTGGGACCGACATGGCTATTCTGCGCACATTTTTAAATAAAGCAGATGTGTTTTCAGTTGGCTCTGAAGTAACAATGTAACTTCTGGCATAACATCTGAAGTGTGGTGGATTCAGCTTTATAGCCACCATTTCCTTGATACAGATGCCAGAAGGGATTTGGAAAGAATTTTCTTTCTTCATTTTGACATCTCCTTTCCTCCTCTTTTCACCATGCCCTTCCCCACCTTTCATATGAAACTAATGCAACCACATCATCCAGAAGCTCCTATGACTCTTTATTTACAAAAAGGGGAATAGCTTCAAAGAGGAGAGTCTGAGGAACCCCCATTAAAAATATCCCATACCCCTGTGCCCTCTCCTTCAATATGGGAGCCCCAAATTCAAATCCGTCCTTCGCATCAGGTAGAGGGGGGAACTGAATCCAGGTTTCCCACATCCCAGACGACGGCCTTGATCATTGGACTAAAGCTTCCCCCTGAAAATTGAAACAACTGCATAATTTGTGAATAAAAGACTAAAACTGTAGAAACTGCCTGGATACATGGCAGCCTGCTACTGAATCAGAAAGAGACATTAATACAAAATGGACATTGAATAAAACCCCATTACCACTTCGGAACCTGTCCTTACAAAGATACTTGATGCACTAACTTTGACAACAGCTGCCTACCTTGTAATGCCAGTTGAGTTATTGAAATTGAGCTGAACATTTTACATACAGCAGCTGAACACAGAACAATCAATCTGAAACGTTAAACAGGTGTGAATGGTTAACCATCTGCTCCGATCTTGCATTTAGCAAGGACAAACTAGAGATTTCAACAGGATTAGAGTGTTGGAGTGGCTGAAGATCATGATGGCAATGGGTTTAATATTGAATTTGGGGGATGAATATTGCTGCCTTATTTTTTAGTGTTGTTCAAAAATATTTGAACAACTCATTAATGCTGTTTCTTGGTTTAAAAAAAAGGTGCACCAGAAAATATTGAAAGTGCCCTAACATTAGATGACTTCCTGAGATTCCTTCCAACCCTGATATTCTATGATTTCCTTGGTATCCTTATGCTATATTTGTCTCTGGAAAGTGCTCCCTTTCCTCTTGATTACACTGATTCAGTGCCCTGCTAATTTCATCATGCACATCTCCTGTTTCTAAAGGTTATGTTATCCATTCGGGTGGACCATATATATCATACCATGTGATTGAGGTGACCAATTACAGACTGAACTCTGGATATTGCATACTCCAAGTGCCTGTTACAAACAGTTGATAGAAACACATAGACTCTGATGGGGTGTTCACCCCACACCAGCCCTAAAAGGGAAAGGAAGCTGAGAAAGGGCCACACAAGAGGGGCTTAGCTAGACAAGCAACCTGTGACTGGAAGATGAAGATGAAGCTCGGCTGAGCTAGTATAAAGCCAGGAAGCTGGCAACAGAAAGGTCTGTAACTATTCTCTGTGTCTAGGAGAGTGATGGAAGGAACCCAGGAAAAGAGTAGGTCCCTGGGAGTCTGGATCTGAGGGAAGAAAGCTGTGGGAGGTGGTTACAAAGCAGCCCAGAGAGAGACAGCAGCAAGGTTGAGGATTTAGCAGATGTTGACTGTGTGTTGTAGGGTCCCTGGGCTGGAAACTGATGTAGAGAGTGGGCCTGGGTTCCCCTACCAGCTGCTGGCATACCCTGGACAGCAGGTCCAGTGAGACACTATACCTGGAAGAGGAAAGCACATAGTGACCTGGCCAGAGGGATGAGTCATGAAGAGGAAACTGCAGCTCATGGAGCGAGAGAGGGGCTGCAGAGTGAGAGAACAACAGGGAGAGAGGCTGGACCTGGAAGAGAGCTAATCCCCAGAACCATCATGAGGAGGTGCCATCTGCAATGAGTAGAGCACCCCATGATAAGATCCAAATTTGCTTATAAAACCTATTAACTGAACAAACAAAATAATGAAAGTCCTAGGATAACTTTTCAAAAGCACCTAAGTTACTTCGGAGTCTACCTGCCATTTTCATAAGTGATGTATGCACTTTGCCTCCCAAGTCTCATTGAAAATTGGTGGAACTTAAACACTTTTGAAAATAGGACAGAGGCACTCCTTGACGATTTTGATTTGTTCAACAAGTCAAAACAGAAGATAGAGCTAAATCTGACAAATAAATTGTACATAGTTAACAATGTGATGGCCCTTTAAACCAGGCCTACTGTCCAGCATTACTCTCTTCCTACAGCAACAGACACTGGGACTTCTCGTCTGGAAAGGTGCCTTGGAATTACAGTCTGGTAAGGAGTGCTGGGAAAAGGGAGGCAAGGGATATAACTAGCTCTTTTCCTTCAGAACAGAGAGCAAGCTGGAGGGAACCAGGAGTTGATTAAGGCAGCGGTGCTTGAGGCCCAGACCTAGGGTTTCAGCTATTGCAGTAATTTGATTACAACAAAATTTTGGCTTTCATTTAAAAGAAAGTTTCTAGCAAAAGTTTGTGACACAGGTCATGCTTTCAAGCTTTTTTTGTAATTGATGTAGCAATAACTGTCTGAGTCTTTAGTGATCATGAAACTATAGCTCTGAGAGATGTGAACTGCCCTACTCTATTCAGCTGAATGAGATATTACCAGTAGGACTCTCTGCCCCATCCTAACCAATGACTCTATGCTTGCCTACAAATATATCTCAGCTTCAGCAAAGCTTGCTATCAGGCCACTGTGACAGAAGACAAGTCCTTGCTAATGGCACGGGGGCAGAGTCTTGCAGTGGAGCTAAGTGTGTGGTGGGGGTGTTATGGTGTGTCGAGGGCACCAGATTGCTGTCAGTGGGCCCTGGAGGGAGCTGGTGCTGCTGGTGGGTTTCTCCAGTAGGAGACTAAAAAGGAGGAATGGCCGACACCTGAGATGCAGTCACGGAAGAAGAGGTCAAAAGAGACATCCATATGAGGTACTCATAAGGTACTTAATGAGCATCTGTCTCCCTGCAGGGTTTACTACACACCCAACATGAAGTAAAGTAGACTCATCGGTCCATATCCATGGCTATTAGCCAAGATGATCAGGGATGCAACCCCAAACTCTGGGAGTCCTAAGTCTTTAAAAGCTAGAAGCTGGGAGTGGCTGACGGGGGATGGATCACTCAATGATTGCCCTGTTCTGTTCATTCCTGCTGAAGCATCTGTCACTGGCCACTGTCAGAAGACAGGATACTGGGCTAGAGGGACCATTGGTCTGACCCAGTATGGCTGTTCTTATGTTCTTATCTTGAACTGGGGTAGTTTGGCGAGAGAGCCAGACACACCAAGTCCCTAGAGGGAAGTGAGGGACTGTAGCAGAGTAGAAGGAGAAAAAAAGAGGAGAATTCAGAGTTGGACCTGATGCATGTTTTGATATCCAGAACTCAAGGCTGGAGCTCTCCAAAGAGGGAGGAAGGACGGAGCACCCGTTCAGCTCTCAGGGGCTGCTGGGAGAGCCTGAAGAGGGACGAAGTTTTCTTTCCTTTTGACTTTTGTTTACTTTCACTTTTGTTACACTGGAAGGGCTGGAGATTACTGTTTGACTGGAGAAATAAATCAATGTGCAGGGAGAAAACTGTACTATCTGGAATGCAAGAAGGCAAGGCCTTGGCACAATAATTGGTCCAGAGTTTTTTGTTACTGTGATGGAGTGCCTACCCTAGCAAGGCCTGAACAGTGGGCCCTCCAGATCTTTTCATCAGGCCTCTGCCCCATGAGCCTCCTCCCCAACCCTGCTCCTGGCCGTCCCACCCGCATACCTCAAGTCGGCTGTGCAATCTGCAGCTGGTTCATTTCTGAACCGCGCCAAAGGCGCAACTGTACATGCTCATTCCTCACCCTCATGCCCCCTCGTGATACTAAGTTGCAGGACCTATTGTCACCTGTTGAAGGTGAGGAACCCCAGTGGTCCTGTATTCCACCTTGGTCCCACAGCCCACCGTGGATATTAGTTGGTGGCTCCTTCATGAAGCCATGAGCACAGGTGGGTACCTAGTGAAGTTCACCCCTATCCCTGAAGCCTGTTCCTTTTGCGGCATGAGGCAGACCCCAGGGCATGCCTACCTTGAGTGCGCCAGGTTGCAGCCCCTTTTCCAGCTCCTCCTAGACCTACTTTTGCATTTTTGGCTGCACTTCTCCCCCCAGTTGTGGACTCTGTGACAATTACCTAACCCATATTTTAACTTGAGGGGGAGGAGAGGCTAGGTCAATAATCCACTGTTCCCACAGATTTCCTAAGAGAAATGAAGCCGGCTTTAGATTTAAAGCAGAGCATATTAGTATTTGTAGGTGGATATTTTCCTCTTCACTTCTTCTCAGACTTATTTAGAGTATAGGATAATCCAGCTGTAAAGCTTGCTGTCAGGCCACTTAAATTGTCAAAACCTATCCAATTTGTATTCACACAGACCGTACTTTTAAACAATTGATTATTTTTACTCTCTTGCCATATAGACTATTGGATAGAGATTCAGGCAAGCATTAAATTGTAGTACATCTCTACAGCAGTTGTTTCTTGGTTTTATTCACAGTTTATTACCTTACACAATGTAGCTACAGGAATGTTTATTTGCTTCCAGCAACAACCATTGTCTGTCACCCAATTATCTAAGTAACAGACAACTGTGTTTTATTCTTTCAATTCAAGATTACCCTTTTCATTACTTTATGCAACAGTATATTAGGAAGCTGGTAACTTATATAACAGAGAAAGCTGAAGAAGTGAATATCAAACATCAAATCCATTTAGATGCAAAAAATCTTGTATACCTTATTAAAGTTAATTGGCCTAAGTCAATCACATGTCTCAGTAAGTCCTTTGAAACGCCTTAAGAAGGACTTTTCTTTCTCTGACATTTTCAGTGATTCATTCTTCTAGATGAATTTATCCTTGTTTCATTATATCTTATTTCATTAACAATCTGTGTATTTTATTACATGGGGCCCCGGCCAAATTATCTTCTAGTATCACTCCATTTACTAAAGAATTTGGCCCGTGGTGGTCTCTCTTAAGGTGACTATAAGGCTGTTAGAAGGTGTGCTGCAGTGGAGGCTAGGGGTCAGATTCAAAGCTCACTGAAGTGAATGGGAGTTTTTCAATTTACTTCAATGGGCTCTGAATCAGACCTCATAATCCTCTGTTTACCCTCAAGCTGGCATCCAGATACACATCAGCCCTGGCCTGGAGGGGCCACTTCTTAGTGATGGGATAGTTTGGTCTCGACGCACATTGTGCTATTTTGGGGGATCACCCAGACTACTAAGGGGTGATGTCACTGCCTGCCTTATAACTTTGGGTGCCTTAATAGTACACTGCTTTAGCTCAGAGCCCTGACACCAGTAGCCAGCTTTCAAGCATAAAGGCTTCCATCTGCCTAGTTACTCCTTGCAAGATGACACCCCACCCCCACCCAATAGCTCTTCTGGTCCTGAGTCTCCCCAAATCCATCCTCTGAATTCTTAACTACCAGACATTCAGACTTCTCCCTTACGGTTTGTCTCCCCGCTCCCAAAATAAGAGAAGCCTGCCCCCAAGTTACAGTCCACTTGGGGGCTGAACAATTCACCCAGATTGGACAACAGACCTGCTTAGGGTAAAAAAACAAAGTTTATCTAATAGAGAAATCTCAGATAGAGACAAAATAGTAAGAGAAAGTAAACACACAAGTTACACAAAAAATAATCGTGAAGATACAACCTCAGGCTTTAACTTCTATTAGCTAAATTCCCTTCTCTGATACAAGTTACCTATGGTCTCTTACTAGTTTCCCAGCATGCCCTCTGTCAGAGCGGCTGCAGTGTTTCATGGACAGCACCCTGCTTAGATGCTGACCCTGTGTTTCTGAATAGCCTTCACTTCCAACCCCTTCCACCTTAACAGGGTTTGCGAGGTTGTTTCTTTTTCTCAGACTATGGTAATTCATAGTTACACAGCACAAGGGAGTGTGGGAGCTGCCCCTCCCTGCCTCATTGCTTTCCCACATTGCCTGACGTGATGCTGTAGTTGCATGCTAGTTACAATTACAATGTTCTATACATATATTCATTCATAACCATAACCTGTATACTTATCTACTAAGACCATCAAGTTCAGAACACTACACGCTTTCATAAGACCTTACTTGACACAGTTATACACAATACTGTATACAATCAGTTGATTCAATTGCTTATATAGTTTGGGATTCAGACCCCCTTGTTCTTCCCTGGGGCTGCCGTGACAATCAGAGTCCAACCCATTCAATCCCTAATCTCACTGCTGAAACAAGCAAAGGTACCAGTTATCCCCAAATACATGATGGTTTGTGTGATGAGGACCCATACTTGTTTCAGACAGACCAACCAACCATCAGATGGTGATATGTTATGGCCAGCATGACTGCTAACCTGGGCTGGGTATGAAATTATGTCCTATAAAGTTTGAATGGTGAGGTGCTTTCTCCTTAACAGAGTTGCAGCAGCCAGAAGATGAGTCCTGCCAAGCCTTAAGCTGTTTTATGACATTAGGTTTTCAAAACTCAAGACCTCTGTATTTTTATGATCAAAAATTAAGAAATATATTAATATTAATAAAATGAGGGAAATCAAATCTGACAATGTTAATGTAAAGTGAAATATTCTCTCACTTCTAAACTCATATCTTTACTGACCTTCTGAAATATTTATTTTCAGCATGTTGTGAATGGAATGCAGTGACCAGAAGATGTCCAGGAGACAACAACATTAAAATTTGTGCTATGTCTTGTACATCTCTGATATTTATTGGGCAGCCTGTTCAAAAGCATCCATATTTCAGATACTCAAGTATTCCAATTATCATGAAGTGCAAGCAGAAAGCTCATATAACCTCAAAATGTAATTTCTTTTTTACTTGATCTGAAGCAAGGTTTTTAATAACTGCTCAAAAAATTGTATTTGTCCTATGGAGTTCAAGGAGAACTAAAGTTGGGGGAGAATAGTCACTTAAAATATTTATTTTGTATGTCTGGAGAAGAGAGAGGATGAACTGACAGGGTTAAGAGATCAAAATTTTTCATAAATTCAGAGGTTATTGTTTTTTAAATGAATATATTTGGCTTCTTAAGGGCATGTTTACACTGCAGAGGGAAGAGTGCTTCCCTCAGAGCTAGACAGACACATGCTAGCTCTTCTCAAGCTTCTGTACTAAAAATAGCAGTATGGATGTTGTGGCACAGGGATATAGGTATGGGTTATAGCCTCCTGAATGTGGACCAGAGATTCCAAACCCGCGAAAAAAATGCAGAAATTGGGCTTGTTTTTTGCTTAATTATCGTGTGAGTTGCTTGTTGGCTAGTTTTTGGCTTGTTGTTTGTTTGGCTTGTAGCTTGTTGCTTCTTTTATTTTTTTGATTGGCTCCTGGCAAACAGCGGCAAGGGAGGGCAAGCTGGGGCAAGCAGGGGCAAGGGGAGGAGAGACTCAGGGGTGCACAGTGGGCCCACCATAGCCCCAGACTGCACGCTCTGGGGATCTAGTCACATAGAGTGTTGGGGTTCTTAGGGATTGGCTTGTTTTGGCCTTGTTTTGAAATGGGATTCACTTAATTTTTCACTTATTGTGAAAGTCGGGGTGCTTATTTACTGCGTGAAAGTTGGCAACTGTGCTGTGGACCCAGTCCCAGGGGGTGGGCAGGCTTGTACTCCATTGACTAGCCAGTGCTGCTTCCTGTGACACAACATCCACACTGCTACTTCTCGTGGGCTAGCTCAATCAGCACTAACATGTCTGACTACCCAGGCCGGGAGGCACACTCCTAGCTGCAATACAGACCTTCACTTAGAATGTCTAGCTGTAAAGGATCCTGATTTTATTTATTCTTCCACCAGGGAAGAGCTTTTCTTCCTGTGTGTCTTTGATAGTCTAAAACTTAACAATTCTGCCATGAGGGATAACAGCAATTTCCCCATAAATCTGATGTGGCTTCATTGCAGGTGGGAAAAATACATATTGGGCCAGAGCAGGAAGTGCTTAATGGTCCACACTGAAAACAGGGATTGAAATCAATCCCATCTTTCAACGCCTGCTGAGAGTGTCAAGCCTAGAAGAAGGGCTTTCCTGCTTAAATAATGAGGAAAATATATAGGGCTGGAGACCTGTTTCAGAGGGCACTGCCCTGACAGATTTTAGGGGGAACTGTCCAGTCAATGAGAGAAGGACTTTCCCTGGGAAAATGAAGGGTCATTCTATAAACTGTTTGACTAGTCAGAGGATGAGAGACTGCCTATGGTGTTAAGAGAAATCTCAGGATGAACTCTTACAGTGTGGCCAGCTCTCCTGTTTTATCATTTGGTGCCAGTTGGTTGTGTTACACCCCAATCCTTAGGGTCAGTTGATTACAGAAGCTCAGTTTATAAAAAACAAAATAAAAAAACAAACCCAACCCTGAAGATTCTAGCACTTGTGATGACAGAAGAGTTTGAACATGGAACTCCTAGAGGTTCAAAAGACAATAATCCTGAACATCTACTTCTTAAAATTCATGGTTGTTAAACTGATCTCAGGCTTTTTTAATGCTTGAGGTTGGCATGACTGCTCATGGATTTTGCTTCTCTGAGTAGCTCTACAGACTTGAATGTGAGAGGCTGACTGTGGCTCCCTGAGCCAGGGCAAGGCCAAACCATGGACTAGGTGATGGTGAGGAGAGTTTGAGGGACTTAGAATAGCCCACACATGATATGTTAACTTGTAAACAACGAGTAGCATTTCTCTTTCCTAATCTCTCCTTGGAGGTGTGGCCATGCTTTTTTACTCCTTTTGGCTTGTGGGCTCCCACATTTTGTATTAGCTAAAATGGCTTGCTGCATTTTCAGACTTTGGAAAGGGGCTTATTCCAGGTATTAGACCCAATTATCTTCTTTTACACCTGTGCCGTCCCACTGGAATGGGGCGTCAATGGCACTGTACTGCGGCCTCAGGGCCCCAGGCTAAAGCCACAGGCTACCATACATCTCCTGCGTCACCCTAAGATGCAGCCTTTTTTTTTTTTAAAGGATGTGGTAAAGCTGCTAAACTATACTCTTAATCTAACTGGTATCTTTAAAACCAGACTTGTAGGTGGTAAATCATTGAAAAATCCAGTTATTCTTAACCCGTGAAATATGTATGTCATCAGCCATTTTATAACAATGCAATGTAGCTCACATCCTTTCTTAAAATTAAGTGTTGATCAGTTGGCAAAGTCATTTACATTGCAGGTTTAGGTTTGTTTGACTGACACTATTAAACCATTTAAATAACAATGATTCATTAAGGAATTAGGGCCAAGGCTAAATTAAATTGCCTGAGGCCTCTAATCTAGTTCTTTACTTTTTAAAGAAACTATCTTTAGTCACTACCCTTCCTTTCTGTAGGGCAAAGCAAATGTTTTCAACAATCTTTAAAGAGAAACATTTTAAATCAATTTTAATTAACAGAGCAGGGTGGGAACCACACTTCGTGTTTCCCAAGGAATGCCGCAGAGGCCAGAAATGGAGCTAAAACAAAGCTAAATTTAGAAATGGAGCTAAAACAAATTTTGAAAAGTCTCAAAAAAATCAATTCCAAAAATTTGTTTTTGGTTGATTAAAACATTTTGTTCCAATTTAGACTTCTTTATTATATAAAATAAAAAATTGAAATGGGAAATCAAAATGTTCCATTCCAGAAAAGGTTGAAACTGAATGTTTTAACCTTAACAAAAGGCTTTTTGAAATGTTTTTCTTAAACTTTTGTCAAATGACATGTATATGCCAAACATTTTGCTTTTGACAAATTGGGATTTTCTGATGGGAAAAACATTTCAGTGGAAAATTTCAGACCACCTCTAATTAACTTAGTGATAATGATCTTCTGCCTGTAGCACCTTTCATCCTAAAGTATTTTACAATCAAATTGTGACAGGTTTCAGAGTAACAGCCGTGTTAGTCTGTATTCGCAAAGAGAAAAGGAGTACTTGTGGCACCTTAGAGACTAACCAATTTATTTGAGCATAAGCTTTCGTGAGCTACAGCTCACTTCATCAGATGTATACTGTATACATCCGATGAAGTGAGCTGTAGCTCACGAAAGCTTATGCTCAAATAAATTGGTTAGTCTCTAAGGTGCCATAAGTAATCAAATTGTGCACATTTTCACAATTTGATTCTTTGATTGAAGCGTTATTATGATTACATCCTGTACACAATTCTCTTTCCTCCCTGCATGCCTCCCCACCCCAAACTTCAATAGGACAGGAAGAGAAGAATTCTGTATCCAAACTGTTTAGTGTGTGTATAATGGCTATCATCATAGCAGATAACAGGTACTGGACTGGGAAACTCCAGCTTTCCCACCATGAACCTCCACAGCTTGAGCTAAAAAGCTGGCCTCTGTAGCTGGGGCCTGTGACAGACTCACATCCTCGGTGGATCTGGCATGGGGTAGGGAAGGGGACACAACAGACAGTGACCAATGGCTTGCATACTTCCTCTGGACAGAGGAAGCTCATCGTGAGTCTCTGAGGCCCACAGCTGTTCTTATAATGGATGAGCCTCTACTGGTGTGGTGCCCCCATCTTGCCCAACACCAGGAATTAAACTGGGGGTCTTGAGAGCTAAAAGCATGAGTTTCTAGAGTCCAGCTCTCTCGATCAAGAGCTGGAATAGGCACACATCCTCTGTGGAGTGGGTGCAGAGAGGGATGCTGTCAAACTAGAGCAGCTCGATGTGGTGCCCAAGCAACTACACACCAGCTGAGAATTGGCATACCACAGATGCTGTCCTACGTGCCCTCAAACGTCCCTTCAATATGCTCCAAACAAAGGGTGAGCGAGGGCAGTTGGTGTAGGAGCCAATGACTCTTTATGCCCGTTGAGCATTCCCCTTCACTAGGGTAATGCTTGACTAAACTGTTAGGGCCACATTCTTCCAGTGCCTGAATGGTGCAAAGTGTCTGCAAGCCAGAGAGAATCTGGACACAGTATTTTTCACTTTCTGCCCTATAATGGGGGGAAGTAGGTAGAATATAATCACAGCTTGAGAGTTTAAATGTGATCAGAATACTAGGCTTGCTAGGGGCTCTTTACTGACCACAAGTAATCTGGACTTTGTCCTATCTGAATGACAGAATGCCTAGCAGTACAATTTTCCCTAATGCTATCCTCGGAGACTGATTCAGTATGACTCATATAGAAGAGACTTCTACTAAAGAGCCAGCAACACTTCCTGCACAACCTGAACATTTATATATGGAGATTGTCCATCCAAGGACTGATGCTGCTTAGTCTATAAGAGCTGACACTTGCAGAATGAGGTGTATGGTTACAGCCTAGTGTAGCCTTGAGAACAGAAAACTTAGGTCAAAAGGACTCTTATATGTATACATAAGAATACATCATTGAATGACAGAGATCATTTTATCAAGTGCAACTCCTGTGTTTCATGGTAGATTATGTTCAGAGTGCAGACTTTATAGAAAATCATACTTCCATTGCAAATTAACTTTATATTTTCAAAGTAATGTGTATTCCTTTTACTCCCCTTTTCTAACTGCTCTCTAAAGTAAGTAACTCCATGCTAGAACAAATGCCAACAGGTAAGATGGCTAGCAGAAAATGTAGTACAATGGCATTATTGTATACACGGTATGAATCATGTTCAAAAGGACTTGAAGAAATGAACATTTTAAATCTGCAATTTAAGATTGCAGCTGTAATACAAAGGCATGTTCCTGAAGTCCATTTATCCTCTAAATTCTGATTTGAGTATAATTTTGAAAAACTTTTTATTTAGGTTTAGGCGTAGTAAGATATGATGGGATTTTCTTACCTCTCCTCTGGTACTTCTTATTACTGTTGTCTTCATTTGTGCTTCTACAAAATTAGCTTCTCCATCACCACCTCCTGCAGTGACTTCCAAATGAAACCAGGTCTGCCACAAATCAGGAAGCTTTAATCAAGATTAAGTACCCTGCTCTCTCTGTCTCCTACTGGCTGCTCATGATTTGCATCAGTCACAGAACTGGTTCTTGGTATTCATCAAGTATTTTACTAGGAAGTCAGACTCAGTACTTCTCACAGAAGCATGTACTCCCCCAACAGCTATTCTATTAAAGCTATTTCAAACTGCGGTGCTTCGGGGCACCTACGCTATATTTTTCACATGAAAACCATGATTGAGAATACAAACAGGTTTCATGCCTGCTGACCACATTTTGGGGGAGGATTAACTTTTTTCTCCTGTTCAAGGCAAAGCGTTTATCTAAAACACTGTTTAGTGCTCTAGAGGCCCCTTGTATTGCCAGCTTTCAGTTAGATAGATGTACTCACTGCTTACAGTTAGATAAGTAGTATATACATCTTAATAAGTAGGATCCCCAAGTGAAAATTGTCTATATGTAAGTGGTATCCAAAACCAGGTTGTCACTGACACAAGAAAAAGGGAGGGGGACATTCAAAAGGGTCATTGGAAATCCTGTCTCATATGGGTCCTAGAATACCTTGATGGGCTCTTGATGAGCTCTGTGTGTATATAAAGTTTCACCCCAAACCTGTTATCCTCTAAAGGGATACTGTAACTAGTTTTGCACAAGTTTCCCTTTTAAAAGCCATCAGGTATCTACTGAAATGTTCTCTTCATCTGAACTTTTACCTCACTGTGATTGGTAAAGGGGAAGTCTTTGAAACACCTGTCACACTCTGGATGGTCTCCTACTGGAGTTATCTCAGAACTTAAAATCAATAGCACTATTCCTAATCACAACATATGGAAACAAAAAGAGTAATCTAAAGCCTAGGAAGGTTTGACTACAAGTAGTAAAGCACTTGTTAAACTAAACAATTACCACCAGGAAAAGGCTCCATGCTTTCTCTTGCAAATCTGGGGGGACCAATTACGTGCTCCGGAATGTGTTCCCAGCCTGTTCCCATGCTGTATTAGATTCTGAATACCTTAAAGTTTCAACTAGGCAACCCGGGTGAAAACAAATCATCAACTAGGTATGAAAGAAAAAATGTATGGATATAGATTTATAGCATCCACTCTGGCACCTGATACTTCACTAAAGGGGAAACGGTTCGAAGCAGTCCAGTAATAAAGTGGTATAAACTGTATAGCTCCAAACTTCTTAAATCCTCTGTCAGACCTTGGGATAGGTTCTGAGAACTCCATAATAGGTATTTAATTACCGTTGTTCACTATGGCTAGGAGGTGGCCAGAAGTAAAGTATTTGTATCTTTAAAAAGACAAACTCTGCCAACAGCTAGTCTTTGTAATCACATGCTCATATCAGTGTTACCCCTGTTCTCCCTTTCCAATACTCTCCATTTATTATCTTTCATTACTATAAGCGATTTGGGGCAGTGATCATCTCTAGCTATATGACTGTACAGCACATTACAACAGTGCCCCAATCCTAACTGGTGTCTCTGGAGCTAAAAGAAAACAGATAATCAATTTTATCAACAGGACATGGGGATTCCCACACACACTCTTACAGAACTATCAGTCACTCAAAAAACAAACCACCACTGAGTGAGAACAGATGACAAGGCCTATAAGAGTCTCAGCATATATCTGGGAGATGATATAAAAGAATACACTAACCTCTAGCTATTCATGCTTCCTATCTAGTCTAAGAACTAACTGCAGTGTAGTTTAACTACCTCTCTGTGAAGGTACCAAACCTCCTATTACACTACTAAAATCTACTTTACATCCAGATTATCAATCATTCAATACTTGTTTCCCACAATATTTGGGCTAAGGTAATTCTCTTCCTCTGCACCACAAAATCTTCAGGTTGATAACCGCAGATACAGGCTAAATTTGTACTCAACCTATCCAATAATTATTATTTAACTTAAAGTAACCAATCCACTTTTTCCACATGGTGAGGTTTTTAAAAAAAAACAGCCTTTTTTCTGTTGTGATTTCCACACTTAGGACACTGCTTGATGGCAATGTCTATGTTTTAAACTAGTCCCATAGCCATGAATATTGTGTTCATGTAATAATGCTTCTTTCAATTCCTACCCCATGGGTTCATGCTGAAAGAAGTTCCCCAAACAAAAATGCTACTTTGTTTAATTTTTTTTGTGTATAACAAGTCACAGACATCTTAGATGAGCACAGCTACATGGCAGCAAAGTGGTTAAATGAGGCAACAGAAAAACGAATGAGTTTTCAGAATTCTCTTAAAGCAATTGGGTCTGCAGGCTCAGTTACTATGTAAACTCTATGCTTCATAAGTCATTTAAAGATTTAGTACAAGTGGCTTGTGGTTTAATCTTTTAATTCCATTGCTCCATAAGTTTCCTTGGTGGTTCATTGAGCAAGGAATTTAGACAAAATATTTGGGGCCCTTTTTTGCTAAAAGGGCTTAGGCATGGAAAAATGTGCAGTGCTTCATGCCTGGAAGGGACTATGAACTAATCTCCAAATTTACTTGATAGAAAAGTCATCATAATTCAGGGATCCTGGTGTGTTTAAGACTCCACATTCACAAAGTAACATGCTTGCCCTGTGAGTACACCCCTTATCAGGGAGGAAGGCACATTCACATTTCTGAATGATGTATATTAATACTGCATAGGACTGTCTGTATGTTGAGAGTTTAAGAAAAACTACAGACTACCAAAATCTTTACACATGAATCTGGAGCTAGCCAGTACTACTTCTGAGTGTGTGTTAAATGAATGATCTTCAGAAATTATCCCAGAATCAAGTAACTCAGTAGGTGTTAAAGAATTTATTGTGCTTTGTAAATTCTATTTATGATTTTAACTTAGATTATAAATAAATCAAGAACTGTTCCCTAGGCAGCGTAACTGACTAGAACACTTCATAACGTTGCTTTGGCAAGGCTGGACATGCGTTCAGCGCATAGAACAAAATGGATGTCCTAAACCAGAATGGAGCTTACAATACAAATGGAGTTCACAGTCTGACCCAGATATTTCCCATTCTGTCACAGTGCTCTTAAAGTCCTAATCAATAGTAAAGAGACCTATGGTATTACTGCAGTTTTGAGTATATGCATTGAAATCCCCTTTTATAGTGACAACCTTTCTCTTGAAATGGAGCTGAGAATTTTAAGTTTTAATTACCTCACTCCTAAAAAATGAAAAACAAAAATAAAAAAGACAGCCCTGCATTTGTAAGTTCATTGAAGTTAGTGGGGAGTAAACATGTGCCTAAGTGCTTTGCTGAATCAGAACTTAAGAGAGGAGAGAAAACACAAACCCCTTTCTCTTAGCTTGTTTCATCTATGCTACTTTTGCTTTAAATATTAGAGCTGGAAATCCTCTATCCCAGGTAACGGGACTCCAAATTAATATTGGTTTCCTTAATTGATACGTACTATCAGAGGCCGGTTAAACTGGGATACAATACTAGTGATTCATACTGGGCTTCCTAGACAAAGTGAACGGTTTGCAGAATTAGACGCGATACTTGTATTTTTGTACTTGTCTCAAAAGTTTGGTATTTAAAGGAAGGCTTTTAAAATGACTCATTAATCTTTTTATGTAATGTGCTAGAATGAACATACACTCGCGTTGAGGTTTCTCTTTTATATATATTTACAGCAATGACCGATGGGTCTGGGTGGGACTCAATAAGAGGAATCCAGATTCTCTAGGAACCTGGCAGTGGAGTGATAACAATCCGGTAAGTTACATTCATCTCTCTCCAGAAAATATTACCATATTAAGATTTGTTTGAATTTAGGTTGGGTTGAAAATATAATTAGGTGACTGATATTTTAGATTAATTTTGTTCTATGGCACATGAAGAATATAGAAAAACACTTATGTAAAACTTTGCATTTAGGAGACTTTCTCAATTAAAAATAATCTCAAAAATAATAATCGGCCTTTATACTGTATTTCTGTCAAAATATTTAAATGTAATAAGGATCCAGACGCTGCTGGACAGAACAAGGTATCTTTATTACCCAAAATGTACTTCAGTTTCTCAACCTCATATCCTTGGTTTGTGCAGACTTCTCCAGAAAACGTCTATCTCACTTTCAAGCTGGTTTATATGTATAAAGTAGGGCTGTCAATCAATTAAAAAATTAATTGTGATTGTGTGATTAAAAAAATTAATCGCGATTAAGCACACTGTTAAACAATAATAGAATACCGTTTATTTAAATATTTTTGGATGTTTTCTACATTTTCAAATATATTGATTTCAATTACAACACAGAATACAAAGTGTACAGTGCTCATTTTATATTTATTTTTATTACAAATATTTGCACTGTAAAAAACAAAAGAAACAGTATTTTTCAATTAACCTAATACAAGTACTGTAGTGCAATCTCTTTATCATGAAAGTTGAATGTACAAATGTAGAATTATATACAAAAAAAACTGCATTAAAAAATAAAACAATATCAAATTTGGGTTAACCTAATATAGCTGGGCTGGGCTAATTCCCTGCAGTCCAGATTATACATACCAGATAACTCTCTCTTGCTGGCTGGGATGGAGGGGAGGGGAGCAGATCTAGCACATGGGCTTCCTCCATTGTTTTATCTTTGGGGAAGGAACATATGGGCATTCTTTGCCCATAGTAGTAGGTAGGCCGCAGGCTTACAAGAGGGAAATTGATTAATTATGCTTGTTACGTGACTCTTGAAATACACATTTAAGAGGTTTGTATATTGTTTTTCAGACTATAACTCTCTGATTTACCAACATTTTGATTGCAAGCCCCTGCACTTGTACATATTTTAGATTTGTAAGCTTGATTAGGAGAATTAATACTCAGTGTCTCAGGCTGCAACCGTTTCTCATGCCAAGAGTCCTTACTCAAGCAGACAGCGCTATTAACAGCAATGGAACTACTCCTGTAAATGAAGACTACTTGAAACCAGCAATGGTTGCATGATTAGACCCATAATGTCTTCAAGTATGTGAATGCATTCTGTAGTTGCTAACTAAGCTTTTCGATATCGCTGTGAGCTGGGTAGGTATTACACCCATTTTCACAAATGGGTAAATTGAGTAAGTCAGAAATTAAGGCTGGAATTTTCAAAGGAATTTCAGTGCCTAGATCCCTTAGGGCATGTCTGCACTGCAAAAAAAGACCTGTGGCTGCAAGTCTCTGAGCCCAGATAAACTGAATTGGGCTTGTGAGGCTCATGTTATGGGGTGGGGCTCAGAGACCAGGCTCCAAAACCCAGTGGGGGTAGGTGGGTGTCAGAGTATGGGCTCCAGCCCAAGCCCAGACATCTGCATGTCTATTTTTATCTCTGTAGCATGAGCCCAATTCAGTTGACCCAAGCTCTGAGACTTGCTGCCATGGATGTTTTTTTGCTGTGTAAACTCCTTCGGCTGAGATTTTCACAGGAGCCTAAGTAACTCCAAGTGACAGAGCCAGTAACAGAATTCATGAGCTCTGGTTCGGGGTGTGTGAAATAATTGTAAGGAACAATTTTTCAAAGTTCAAGGTTTTTCATATTTCAGTATGTACTTGAAAAATGAGCCTATTTTCATTCACTAGTTTTGCAAAGGATCGCAATTTAAAACAACAACAACCTTTCTGTATTCCAGGCCAGTTATCAAAATCAATCCACTTTTCAAACCGAGGCTTTCACATTGAAAATGTGAAACTTTAATTTTTTACTTGAAAATAATTGTCAAAATTGTGACTAAAGCAAAATTGGAGAGTTGCAAAATAATGCATGATGAAAAAACAATAACTGGTGTGAATTTCACAAAACAAATCCTCTTTAACGTGTCTTTGTTTTAATCATTAGACATGATCTAGCTGGTCCATCATGGGGAATAGGCTTTCACTCAGGCCAGTAACCTGCCCACTTTGCAGTGAGGGCATAGGCTAAATTACTCAAGTGGTGATAGTCATCCAATGCTGTCCCACAATTCCCGCAGGTATCCAGAAAGACAGACAAGTTCTCCCACAATTTAATGGGAAAGAATCACAGAGCAGCTCAGTTTACTGCAGTGCTAAGAACCATGGGATATGCCCCTAGAAATTCTAGTGACACATGTGGGGGAGTTCAGCATCAGCATGGAGCCAGTAACTCTGGTATTGGGTTTCAAAAATGAAGCTGCATCCAGAGAAGCTTCAGACACATGACTGTGCTATGGGAAAATCACAGCAGGGATAGGGTAAGGTGCTGATGACTGGAACTGAAGTAACTGTGCACTTTAGCCCAGCTGGATTTGGGAGAGCCTGGCATACTAGTCTCATTCAGTTGTAATTATTTCCCCCATAATCTCTCAGTATCAACCTCATCTCCACTGTTGTTGGAGCTGGGCTAAGATTTTTTCCCTTCATTATAACTTGTTTAAGTTGATTAAGTTTGAACGTTCATCTCCAGCTTTTGATATAAGTAATATCCTAGAAATGTAAACTTCACCACAGCTGTGTGTGTGTATAACAACTCTCAGCTTCAGAGTTCTGTGAAAAACTATCGCCCTGTGCCTTGAAAATTCAGAATGTTCAAGGTCCCTCCAGGCATTATTTTCCATCTGGTCAGTATTTATTTTTGACCCCAGGGGCCATTGTATGAAAAGCTTCAAAAGATGTGGGATTCACTTTAGCACAAACATTGTCTATAACCTCAGTTTTATTATTTGTATTGGTTTGTAGCTAACTTACAAAATAAATGACAAACCCAGGCTTGGGTGAGGCTGAGGTAAATTTAAGGCTACAGTAAGGGAGATTTGATTGAGATATTGTCCTGAATTTCATCTCCTCACACTGATAAGATTGTTTTCACCCTCTTTCCTCAGAGGGTGACCATTAATCATTAATAACTGAGCTCACTGGAGAAGAAAAAATATTGGAAAGGAGGCAAAGGGCTTTCATAAATCAGCACCGTTTGAGGAGTCAGAAAATGTGACACACTGAAATTTTTTTCCACTCCTTATTCCCAAGAGGCCTGCAGTATTAGAGATGGGAAAGGTACATTAATTTCTTTCAGCTCACCTTCCTCCAAATGGCCCTGCTGCACTTCTACATGTTTACTGAGAAGCATGTTGTTTTTCTGTCCTCCTCACCTTCTACTTCTAGGCTGCAAATACTCTTCCTGAACTTAGATATTTTTCAAGTGCCTGTAGTATCATCTTGGTTTGACATGAAGGCCTTAACAGCTCCTTTACATACTCTCCTTTTTATTTAACCATGTAACTTTCTTTTCCCTTAATCTCTTCTCTGACCACCATGTTCCATTCCAGCCAAAACGTGGCTTATAAATCATCTCATCATATCACTTCCTCCTACTCTTTCTCCACTGGCTCTCCTTTCCTCATCACCCAAAATACAAATTTCCCTCCTTCCATCAAGATGGTGTACACACTACCCTGGCCCACATCTCAGACCTAACACATTTTACCCTCCCAAACTCTCTGCCCTGCCAACAGTGCCAGCCTTGATATCTTCCTCTCACTCCTCTAGCCATGGATTTTTCCATGTTGCCTCTGTAGATGGAATAATCTCTTGACCCAGGATGACAAACCACAAGCCTTCTCTCATTCAAAACCCACATTTTCTGTGATGACCCCTCAAAATTAATAACTTAAATACCCCTAAATTATCCACGCATCTGGATTTCCCAGTATGCCTTGTCTTCTATGTGTGTTGCTCATCCTTTTTGGATCAAGTACCTAGAACACAACCATGGCCAACCCAGACCCCACGATTCTTTGATGCTGTAGACGCAGCAAAGAGAGGTCTGAACAGTGGACTAGATGCAGCTGGTGAGGGCCATATGAGAACTTCCTCAGCATTGCTGAGTACCACACTAGATTTCATTTGTGTGCTGGTGATCTAATGTCCCCTTGGCCATTAGACAATATGGCCTTACTGGAGTTCTTCAAAAATGTGCTAATTTGTTTATATTTTGTTTGTGTGATTTTATACAGATAATTCATGAAATACAGCAGAGTGCTACATTCTCTAAGGCAAATGTCTTGGTTAGCTATTTTTTTAGGTAAATGTGTTGTTTTTAAAACGAACAATCGTATTGATGCAAAAGACAGTTACAGTTCCCAGGGAGCCATTATGGTTAGTTTAAACATGAATTTCATTTTTTAAAACCTGCATTTATTAGTATAGTTAGGGTCTTGAGAATTTGCTCTGACAATGGAGTTCATTAACACAGGGGAATTATATAACTTAAGGAATTCCTATCATCACTGACGAGGAGCGGGGTAGTTACTTGACTAAATCCCCATTACAGCAGTGGGGAAACAAGACTCCTGTAATGTACTGCAATCCTTAGGCATAAGGAGATGGGTGGCAGAACTGGCCTCAGCTCTTAATGTTCAAGTTTGATGTCTAAATTGAAACTTACACATGATTTGCATTTTATGGTTAATTTTAATTATTTATATTCATATAGCACTGTACCTTTTATTGGAATAGATTTTGACTGTACACATAGTGATCCTTCTTCCAATGAGAGATCCTTCTCTTGAATATAAGCATTTACTATTTCACAAACTGCAGCAAGTTTTGAGTCTGTTCTTGCCCCCAGTCAGGCAAAACTCCTCTTGACTAAGGACTATAGCTGGCTTGGAATCGGAATTTCTGTTCCATAGGAAGTTCTGACATTTAGAAAAAAAAAAGTTCCAACAGGAACGAAAAGACAAAATTTTAATATTTCCCATGAAAGGAAACGTAAATTTTTTTTTCTGTTTTGGGACCAAATATTTTGTTTTGATACTATCATTTTGTCTTTTATATTCTGTTATCAAAAGAATATTAAAACAGAATATGAAAGTCAAAATAAAATGAATCAAAATGACATTCAATACAAAACACTGACATTGTCTAAACAAAATGTTTTGAATTTTCTCATAAAAAAATGTCATAGAAATCACATTCACCTGAAGTGTTTCAGTTTCAACAAAATTGCATTTCTGAATGGAAAACTGTGCCATCAAATATATGTTGACCAGCTCTATTAGGAGGAAGCAAAATGTACAGGATCGTGGTGGTTTATATCACATATTTAGGACTAAATCTTGCAGTCATTTCTCAGGCACTCAGACTCTTGGGTTCTCCCTGCTCAGCAGATTGTTTGTAATCTAGACCATGAGAACAAAGTGTTGAAAAGTTAACTCTGCAAATAGAAACAGCTTTGGGAGAAGATGGCTGTAAGCTCCTGACAAGCAGACTGGACTGGTTCTAGGGAAGGTTAAACAGTGCATTTGCCCCTCAGTGGCCAAAGTGGTGAGTGGCAGCAGTAATGAGCCTTTTTGTTGCCTAAGATGATGCGAAGAGTGGAAGCTTTATGAAAGGCAGGGAAGTGGTGAAAAACAAATGCAGCACTTCCAAAATAAAATCATGGAAATAGGGGATTTTAATGAGCAAACTAAAATCTGTTATAAAGAAAAAGTACTAAAGCCAGTGAGTAGCAGAGCTTGGGACGGTGGCTCCCGGGCTTGTGCTTTGTGTAGCTTTCAGAAAGCATGCCGATTTTTCAAAGTTAACCAGTGAAAGTTTGAATATAACTGAATTTGAGTTACTGCAAACATTCAGATTCACAAGAGGTTTCATTAAAACATGGTAGCAAAATTGATCCTAATTTCCATTTTCTAACAACTCTTTTAAACTGTTTAAAAATTTCCACCCAGTTCTATTAATTTAAAAAACAACAAACAAACAAACCACTTTCTTTTGATTTATAAAATATGATGAAGGTGCCCAGCCCATTCTCTGGGTGCTCTCACATACTTTTCACATTAAAAGGGATCCTCTAATTCCATAAACAAATACATCCAGCTCTAATACAGGGCATCTTACCAACAGCCTGTAATAATATTGGGCTGCTTACGAACTTTTGTACTCTGACCACTACAGCCATTAGCTGAAAATATAACTGTCCTATTTTAAAAAATAAAATATTGAATTCACCTTCAAAGATGCTGCTGGTGGTCCTAGGACCGCAGAGGCCTGAACCAGCAGCATTTTCCTACGGTATTTTCCTGCAGCTGTTATCTCCACCATTCATGTGACAGTCTTGAGACACTTGCAGGCTGCCACTGTAGCCAACAGCAGGAAAGCGAAGTTCTTGCTGCCAGAAACAGAAGGTCACCAAGTACTACAAAACCTGGGGCAATCTTGCAAGATCCTGCTAAGACGTGTTGACAGAATCATGCGTCACCGTGGTCTATTCAGACTCTTTTAGGAGGTTTCTGAAAGCTGCACAAAAGAAAGCTGGGCACACAAGTAGTTCTTTAGTAGGAAATGAAGGGAATGACATTGCCCAGAGCTACATCACACTTTCTTTGCTGGGGTCATAAGTATTAGATGCACAGCTTGAGTCACAGTACCCTGCTTACACATTCATGGTGGTCCATTACCCCCATGTCCTGTTAGTCATTCTAATGCTTCCTGCCTTCATTTTCATGTTGCTTAGCTTTATCATTAAGACTTAAGGAAACCTCCCCTACTGTGTATTGCAGCCAGGTATCCATGTCAGATTAATTCTTTATTATATGGTACATATCTTCTGCTCACCTCACAGTATGTTAACATAATTATAAGAGTCTGTATATCCTGAGGTGGACAACATCTGCATGTGTTGCATTGTCACTTTTTGGCAGTATATTCTTGCTTCTCTGTGCATAATTCTCACCAGTTCAATTTTCAGCCTGCTTTTTAATTGTATCTCATTAAAGGATTTCACCTTTCCTGACAATATTGAAGTAGATCTTTAGCTGGAGTAAACTGCTGTAGCTCCATTGACCTCAATGGAGCTTTGTCAGTTTGCACCAGCTAAGGATGTGGTCCCACAGTGTTTTTTTGCAGAACTAAAAAAGACTGAACCGTGTGTGTGTGTGTGTGTGTGTGTGTGTGTGTGTGTAACAACTAAGATTTATTAATATGTGTGTGGCTTATTTTGCCCAAAACATGTTCATTACAAACTCGGGCTGTCAAGCGATTAACAAAATTAATCGTGATTAATCGCTCTGTTAAACAACAATAGAATACCATTTATTTTAAATATTTTTAGATGTTTACTACATTTTCAAATATATTAATTTCAATTACAACACAGAATACAAAGTGTACAGTGCTTGCTTTATTTTTTTTACAAATATTTGCACTGTAAAAACCAAAAAAAATGTATTTTTTCAATTCACCTCATACAAGTACTATAGTGCAATCTCTTTATTATGAAAGTTGAACTTACAAATGTAGAATTATGTACAAAAAAACTGCATTTAAAAATAAAACAATGTAAAACTTTAGAGCCTACAACTCCACTCAGTCCTACTTCTTGGTCAGCCAATCATTCAGACAAACAAGGTTGGTTAAAATTTGCAGGAGATAATGCTGCCTGCTTCTTGTTTACAATGTCACCTGAAAGTGAGAACAGGCATTTGCATGGCACTGTTGTAGCTATCGTTGCAAGATATTTACGTGCCAGATGCGCTAAAGATTCATATGTCCCTTCATGCTTCAACCACCATTCCAGAGGACATGCTTCCATGCTGATGATGAGTTCTGCTTGATAAGAATCCAGAGCACTGCAGACTGATGCATGTTCATTTTCATCATCTGAGTCAGATGCCACCAGCAGAAGGTTGATTTTCTTTTTTGGTGGTTTGGGTTCTTTAGTTTCCGCATCAGAGAGTTGCTCTTTTAAGACTTTTAAAAGCATGCTCCACACCTCGTCCCTCTCAGATTTTGGACAGCACTTCAGATTCTTAAATCTTGGGTCGAGTGCTGTAGCTATTTTTAGCAATCTCACATTGGTATCTTCTTTGTGTTTTGTCAAATCTGCTGTGAAAGTATTCTTAAAATGAATATGTGCTGGGTCATTATCTGAGACTGCTATAACAAGAAATATATACAGAATGCACGTAAAACAGAGCAGGAGACATCCACTTCTCCCCCGAAGGAGTACAGTCAGAAAGTTAATTGACGCATTTTTTTTTAACGAGCATCATCAGCATGGAAGAGTGTCCTCTGGAATGGTGGTTGAAGCATGGAAAGGACATACAAATGTTTGGCATATCTGGCATGTAAATACCTTGCAACACTGGCTACAAAAGTGCCATGTGAACAGCTGTTCTCACTTTCAGGTGACATTGTAAATAAGAAGCAGGCAGCAGTATTTCCAGTCAATGTAAACAAACTTGTTTGTCTTAGCGATTGGCAGAATAAGAATTAGGACTGAGTGGACTTGTAGGCTCTAAAGTTTTACACTGTTGTTTTGAGTGCAGTTATGTAACCCCCCCAAAATCTGCATTTTTAAGTTACACTTTCACGATAAAGAGATTGCACTTCAATACTTGTATGAGGTGAATTAAAAAATACTATTTCTTTTGTTTATCATTTTTACAGTGCATATATTTGTAATAAAAAATAATAATATAAAGTGAGCACTGTGCACTTTGTATTCTGTGTTGTAATTGAAATCAATATTGAAAATGTAGAAAAACATCCAAAAATATTTAATAAATTCCAATTGGTATTTTATTGTGATAAGTGTGATTAATTGCGATTAATTTTTTTAAGTTAATTGCACAACGTAACTGCGATTGACAGTCCTAGTACAAACTTCTCTTCTGGACTGGCGAATAATTAACCATTCATAAGCATTTTAGTCAGGAAAAAGTGTTATTTACTTGCAACCATAGATAAAGATAAATGCAAAGCATATAGCAGTGTTACTAATGAGGCCATAATACTTTATCTCTCAGCTTAAGTTGGCTAGTGATATGCCGAAGATTTCTTCTTTTAGGTTCAGACTAATAGCAACAAAAATGAAAATGGGCTTATTAAATATACACAAAAATGACTGAAGCTCACCACTCCTGCAGGGTTGAAAACTGGTTAGAGAGGGGGATAGTGGACCCTAAAGTTCTCTCATACACTTACATCCCTTGGAACAGCCGCTTTTTGATTTTAAGAAAACACGCATTTAAACACAGGGTTTAAAAACCTGTCTTTTACACCTTAGGCTGTGTCTACGCTGCAATTGGACACCTGTGGCTGGCAGCTGACTCATGCTCTCGGGGCTCAGGCTAAGGGGCTGTTTAACTGAGATGTAGATGGTGAGCTTGGCTGGAGCCCAAGCTCTGGGACCCTCCCATCTAGATTCCAATCCGAGCCTGAATGGCTAAACTCAATTAAACAGCCTCATGAGCCTCAGGCCCATGAATCTGAGTCAGCTGGCAGAGGCCAGCCGTGGGTGTCTAACTGTAGACAGACCCTAAGAGCGCAATCCCATTACCTATTGACACTGAAAGAAAAAATTAAATACCGAGAATTGGAAACACTAAACATACCCCATGGAGATTGCTTCAGTTTTATTAATCTCTTTATACTGTAAAGGCTACATTGCGAGAGGGATCTACTAGGGAAATATCTGGTTTGGTGGAAAGGGCCACAAATGGTCTCAAAACTACGGGCAGAGCTAATAAAAAATAATGCAAACAATATTACAGGCTCTTGAAGGATCTATGATGTAGATATAAGCAGACAGATACTACAGTGATTGGTACTTGAGAAAATCCTTCAGTAGAAAGATGCAATCCCTGACTGAAGTTGCTGAAGTTTTGTTTACAGCCAAAAGAAGGAGTTCATTCATTGTGGGAGTGGAGAAGAGAGAATCTCCCTGGTTTTCCTTTCCTTTCCTCCTCCCTTCTTCCCTCCCACAGCAAGTCATTATTTAGATCAAATTAATTCATTCATTCAGAACTATCAGAACTTTTAAACTGATTCATTAATTTTCTCCATATAAGAATCTTAACAACCCAATTTAGCAAGTACTTTAACATCAGCCATAAGTAACTGTTACTCATCTGCCTTTTAGTTAGAAGTTTTGTAATTTGAACAAGATACCAAGAGAGTTCTGTAGGCCCACATTGTTCAAATCAGATATAATGGAGGGAGAGAGGGGAAAAAACTCTTTCCATGCATATGAAACAATTCATTTCAGTTAATGTGAACAAACCAATCCCTTTTCCCTCAGAGCGTTTTAGTACAGAGCATTGAAAGAAACATTGAAGATCATCCTGAAAACACATGCCTATGGTCCGAGCCTGTTATGCTGAAGTCAATGAAAGGCCTTTAGGCCATTGACTTTAGTCGGTACAGGATAAGACCCTTAGGCCACATCTACACTACGAAAGTACTCCAATTTCACAGAACTTGATTTTTGGAAACAGATTGTATCAAGTCAAGTGCATGCGTCCACACTAAGCACATTAATTCGGCAGTGTGCGTCCACAGTACCGTGGCAAGCATCGAAATTCCGAGTGGTGCACTGTGGGTAGCTATCCCACAGTTCCCGCTGCCCATTGGAATTCTGGGCTGAGCTCCCAATGCCTGTTGGGGCCAAAAATTTGTCGCAGGTGGTTATGGGTAAATGTTGTCAGTCAACCCTCCCTCCCTCAGTGAAAGCAACAGCAGACAATCATTTCGCGCCCTTTTCCCTGGATTGCCTGAGCAGACGGCATAGCATGGCAAGCATGGAGCCTGTTCAGCTCACCACAGCAGTTATGACCATTGTAAACACCTCGCGCATTATCTCAGTTTATGCAGACCAGCATCTGAAAAACCAGGCGAGGAGGCGATAGCAGCGCGGTGATGAGGACATGAACACAGATTTCTCTAAAACTGCGGTCCCTGGCAATTTGGAGATCATGGTGTTACTGGGGCAGGCTCATGCTGTGGAACACCGATTCTGGGCCCAGGAAACAAGCACAGAGTGGTTGGACCGCATAGTGTTGCGGGTTTGGGATGATTCCCAGTGGCTCTGAAACTTTCGCATGCGTATGGGCACTTACATGGAACTTTGTGTCTTGCTTTCCCCTGCCCTGAAACACCAGAATACCAAGATGAGAGCAGCCCTCACAGTTCACAAGCGAGTGGCAATAGCCTTGTGGAAGCTTGCAATGCCAGACAGCTACCGGTCAGTTGGTAATCAATTTGGAGTGGGCAAATCTACTGTGGGGGTTGCTGTGATCCCAAGTAGCCAACGCAATCATTGAGCTGCTGCTATCAAAGGTAGTGACTCTGGGAAAAGTGCAGGTCATACTAGATGGCTTTGCTGCAATGGGATTCCCTAACTGTGGTGGGGCATATCCCTATCTTGGGACCGGACCACCAGGGCAGCCAGTACATAAACCACAAGGGGTATTTTTCAATGGTACTGCAAGCACTGGTGGATCACAAGGGACATTTCACCAACATCAATGTGGGATGGCCGGGAAAGGTTCATGACGCTCGTGTCTTCAGGAACACTGGTCTGTTTAAACGGCTGCAGGAAGGGATTTACTTCCCAGACCAGAAAATAACTGTTGGGGATGTTGAAATGCCTATAGTTATCCTTGGGGACCCAGCCTTAATGCCCTAGCTCATGAAGCCATACACAGGCACCCTGGACAGTAGCAAGGAGCTGTTCAACTATAGGCTGAGCAAGTGCAGAATGGTGGTCGGATGTGCCTCTGGACATTTAAAGGGTCGCTGGCACAGTTTACTGACTCGCTCAGACCTCAGCGAAACCAGTATTCCCATTGTTATTGCTGCTTCCTGTGTGCTCCACAATCTCTGTGAGAGTAAGGGGGAGACGTTTATGGCGGGGTGGGAGGTTGAGGCAAATCGCCTGGCCGCTGAATACGTGCAGCCAGACACCAGGGCAGCTAGAAGAGCACAGCAGGAAGCGCTGTGCATCAGAGAAGCTTTGAAAACCAGTTTCATGATGGGCCAGGGTTCTGTGTGACACTTCTGTTTGTTTCTCCTTGATGAAAACCCTACCCGTTGGTTGCCTCTAAATTCCCTGTAAGCCACCCGCCCTCCCTGCTTCCATCACAGCTTGCTTGCAAAGGAAATAAAGTCACTATCATTTAAAAAACATGTATTCTTTATTAGTTGATTATAAAAATAGGGAGATAACTCACAAGGTAGCCCGGGTGGGGTGTGGGAGGAGGGTAGGAGGGAAGGAAAAGGCCACTTTAAAACTTGTTGAATGACAGCCTTCTGTTGCATGGGCTGTCCACTGGGGTGGAGTGGTTGGGTGCCCAGAGCCTCCTCCCACCCCCCGCGTTCTTGGGCATCTGGGCGAGGAGGCTATGGAATTTGGGGAGGAGGGAGGGCAGTTAAACAGGGGCCGCAGCAGCTGTCTGTGATCCTGCTGCCGTTCATGAATCTCCACCAGACGCCGGAGCATGTCCGTTTGATCCCACAGTAGCCCCAGTGTTGCCTCATGCCTCCTCTGATCTTCCTGCTGCCACCTCTCCTCACGTTCATTGGCCACTTTCCTGTACTTTGCTATTCTGTTCCTCGACACATTCTGCTGAGCTCTGCCAGTGCTGGACAACTGCATGAGCTCAGAGAACATTTCATTGCGCGTGCGTTTTTTTCGCCGCTTTATCTGAGATAGCCTTTGGGACGGAAGAGGGAGGCTTGAAACATTTGCAACTGCTGGAGGAAAAAAAGGGAGTGAAGTATTTAAAAAGATACATTTTACAGAACAATGGCTATACTCTTTCATGGTGAACAACACTATTCCCATTACATAGCACATGTGATTTTGGTACAAGGTCACATTTTGCATCTTATATGGAGTGCCTGCGGCTTTGGTGTTAGAGATCACACACGCAGTGCCGGGCAACGGAATTCGGCTTGCAGGAGGCCATGGTAAGCCATAGTCTTTCGGCTTCTGCAACCTTCATAACAGCAGCCCCCTCCTTTCCCATACCAAGCAAAGCACGTTGAGTTGGCCATTTAGTGCTGCAGTTTTCCTGTTAACGTGCAGCAGCAGAAACCAAACTAACCCCCCCCCATCCAATTCTCTGGGATGATTGCTTTACCCTTCACCCCACCAGATGGCTGGTATCACGGAAGATCCCTGCTAGCCAAATGCGAACAGCTCAGCACCAGTGCCTCCCCTGCCACCGCGTAGCTAACTGCGGGAAGGATTTCTTTTCAGCCACAGGCAAACAGTCCAGTAGGAATGGCTACCTCTGAATGTCCCCTTAATTAAATTCCCCTATTTCAACCAGGTTACCATGAACGATATCACTCTCCTGAGGATAACACAGAAAGATAAAGAGCGGATGTTGCTTGAATGCCAGCAAACACCGGGACCATATGCTGCCAGGCTTTGTCATGCAATGATACCAGATTACTTACTACTAGCATTGCGTGGTAAAGTGTCCTATCATGGAGGACGGAATATGGCTGCTCTCCCCAGAAACCTTCTGCAAAGGCTTTTAGAGTACCTCCAGGAGAGCTTCATGGAGATGTCCCTGGAGGATTTCCGCTCCATCCCCAGACACGTTAATAGACTTTTCCAGTAGCTGTACTGGCCATGAATGCATCCCAAGTCCTCAGGGCTACTTAATAATTAAAAAACGCTTGCTTTTATAACATGTATTATATTTTAAAAGGTACACTCCCCAGTGGTCCCTTCTCCAGCTTCATTGGGTTGGGAGGGTATTTCGTTCAGGGTGATAAAAAGATCCTGGCTGTCAGGCAGAACAGTGTGCTGTGTGCTCTCCTCAAGCTTGTCCTCCTCCTCCTCATCTTCCCCATCCGCAAAATCCTCAGGCATGGCGGAGAGTACCCAATCATCGGAGTCCATGGAAGGGGTGGGGTAGTGGTGGAGGCCCCCCTAGAATTGCATGCAGCTCAGTATAAAAGCGACATGTCTGGGGCTCTGACCCGGAGCATCCGTTTGATTCTTTGGTTTTCTGATACGCTTGTCTGAGCTCCTTAAGTTTCACGCAGCACTGTGTTGCGTCCCTGCTGTAGCCTCTGTCCCTCATGGCCTCGGAGATTTTTTGAAATGTTTTGGCATTTCGTCTTTTGGAACATAGTTCTGATAGCACAGATTCCTCTCCCCATACAGCGATCAGATCCAGTATCTCCCATTCGGTCCATGCTGGAGCTCTTTTTTGATTCTGGGACTGCATGGTCACCTGTGCTGATGAGCTCACCTGGCCAAACAGGAAATGAGATTCAAAAGTTCCTGGGCTTTTCCTGTACACCTGGCCAATGCATCTGAATTCAGAGTGCTGTCCAGAGCGGTCACAATGGTGCACTGTGGGATAGCTCCCGGAGGCCAATACCTTCGAATTGCATCCACACTAACCCTAATTCAAAATGGCGATGTTGATTTCAGCGCTAATCCCCTCGTTGGCGAGGAATACAGAAATCGGTTTTAAGAGCCCTTTAAGTCGAAAAAAATGGCTTCGTTGTGAGGACGGGTGCAGGGTTAATTCAATTTAATGCTGCTAAATCCGACGTAAACTTGTAGTGTAGACTAGGCCTTACAGGCGATAGCAAAACCAGATTACAGAGAATTTGGTGGGGATGGGGAGTGGCAGTGAGAGGTTGCTGAAGTAGGGACTGTAGAATTTGGCCCAATATCTTCATATAGATTGTAACTAATCTTGCTTCCATTTAAGAACTTAATTCAGAAAGGTGCTTAAGCACATGCCTAACTTGAAGTCTGGAACATATGTTAACAGCCAAAAGAGAGGTTGTTCCCTCTTACATATCTAAGTGTTTGAAGTTATGCATGTGCTTAAATATCTTGCTGAACCAGGGCACGTGCCAATAGCAAAACACTTATTGGGACAGATCCCACTCTTAGCTACATTGAAACTCCAGATTTAAGCCAGCACAACAGAGCATGATCTGTTCCATTTACTTTAATAGCAGTAGGATCAGGACCTACATTTGTACTTTCCTGTTCTTTAATGTATTTTTAAAAAATGAAATATGGTTTTTCCTATATTACGTACATTCTAGGAAATAGAAAGATGTTTCTCCCTTTCCTCACATAGCTTTCTAACTAAAAAGATGCCACAGTAGGTAGAGGGGATATTTTATTTTAATTAATGGCTTTTATCTTGTTTTGTTATGTGCAGAATTATTGTTGTAGAATTCCATATACATCTGCCACACCCCACAGAAATAATAAAAGAAGAACTAAAGAAATAAAAATATTTTCAGAAATCAAAGCTGGAAAGGAAGTCATATGTCTCCCCTATTTCTGGCATTTGTTTTCAGTTGATTATAGTCAGCAGGAAAAAAACTGGGAGGTTTTAACTTCATGGAAGAGAGCTCATTTTGCAGTGAGGCCGTAAGGTTTTTGTGGAGATTGAAAGTATAAAGGTGGGGTGGACTCAATGGACTAAAGAATGCAGTATGAGGGGAGGTAAGAAGAGCTGTAAAACTAATTGGTGTCCAACATGTTTTGGGCTGTATTTAATTTTCCTGAGGGGAAGAGAGGTCAAGAATGGAATGAAGTCAATGAGAACGGGAATAAGAAAGCGGAGAGCAAAATGGCCAGCATTGAAAGGTCAATGAATGTCCTAGGGACAGGAAATGAACTTTAAACAAAGTATAAGGTAGTATTTCTATCCACGTTTGGGAGTTGTTAAAATTAGTATTAAAGGAAGAAACTTAAATAACCAGATGTTTCTTGTATGAAAGCCGGATTTAGTATGCTTTTGATTTATTAGAAGACATAGGGAATTCCCAGATTTCATGTGCTTCACAGTTAGGGAATGAATATTTTAGTACAGTTCTGGTGTTATTTAAATAGAATTAAATATTCTAGTTAATTACTTCCTGTTTACGTTAATAGTCTTGTTCTTGGAAGAAACCTTCATCCTGCAGTGGAAAGTAAACTTCCCACAAGCTTTAATACAAGATTTAGCCATAGCAATTACTGTGCTAGAGTCTAACTGCAGATGAGCAGTGCATTTTGAATCCATCTTGAGAAATCTGGTATTGGCTTGAGTATGAATTGAGTTGAAAGGATTGTAATATCTTCAGAGAACTCAAAATTAGCCTATATTTGAGACTCAGCTTCTCCCACAAATAGACAGTGTTTCATTATAATGTTTTTGTGCCAGTGAAATCTTGGATAAAGTTGAATCTCTAGGATTCTGTTCCCAGCCTCAATTAATTTTGGTGCATGTCACAAATTAGAAGAACCTTTTCCTAATTCATTTAGATTCTGATCCAAAGCCCATTGAAATCAATGGGAGTTTGGGGTAGGCCCTTTGTGCTCTTTGGTGGCTGGAGTCTAGAGCTTTTTTATATTAGTCTTTTTTTTCTCTTGCTTAAAACTTCCTACCATTGCCTCACTTCCACTCTTTTCTGACTCTCGAAAGCAGCAGAGGTTAGGTGTCTCTTATAGGAGTGGGTGGGTGAAGTTCTGTGGCCTGCAATGTGCAGGAGGTCAGACTAGAGGATCATGATGGTCTCTTCTGATCTTAACGTCTAGGAGTCCATGAGCAGCAACCAGTCAACATCTTTTGGAGATGTATGAGGCACTTGCATGGAGGTAATGGTGGTAATGGGGTGAGTGGGGGTGTACGAGGCCTCCAGAACTATAGCAAAAGTAGGTAGGAATCCTAGTGCCTTGTGTGGGAGAGGGAGTAAAACTGGCATTTGGACTAAAGATGTTTAATCAGGGCAGAAAATTCTTCCCATATTTTCAAAATGCAGGAAGCCTCAAGTGCATTCAAAGTTGACTAGGAACACTTCATATGGATCTGCAAGCCAAAAGAGAACATTTTCCAGGATCATCTTCTGCTTTCATTTTGAATGAGAGTTTGAGATCATGATGGCATTTGCAAGACATCCCCTTTTTTGAGGGAAGCTTTGTTTTCATTCTTCTTCAATTAATTTGACTCTAAAACCAGTGGGTCTTAAATCATAAAACTGGTTCAAACATGAAATATGACATACTTTAGAAGACAGACCCCCCAAAGATATTACACACATTCTATACAAATAGGAACTACATTAGTGCAGGGGACTGTGAGTCAGGACTTCTGTGTTCTATTCCCATCCCCTGGACTAGCTCACAGCTCTCTCTGCAAGATGTTTCCAGTAATTATGTATGTGGTTTATATTTGCGCATACAGGACATCTACTACAGAATCTTGACGATTTTATAGAAGTGTAGTTATCTGGAAATCTGAAGCAGTGCACCAAGAAAGAGACTAGATCTGCTAGTTTGCCGATCAGTACCTAGATAGCTCTTTCACCTCGTAGTGATCATAGAATCATAGAATATCAGGGTTGGAAGGGACCTCAGGAAGTCATCTAGTCCAACTCCCTGCTCAAAGCAGGACCAATCCCCAACTAAATCATCCCAGCCAGGGCTTTGTCAAGCCTGACCTTAAAAACTTCTAAGGAAGGAGATTCCACCACCTCCCTAGGTAATGCATTCCACTGTTTCACCACCCTCCTAGTGAAAAAGTTTTTCCTAATATCCAACCTAAACCTCCTCCACTGCAACTTGAGACCATTACTCCTTGTTCTGTCATCTGCTACCACTGAGAACAGTCTAGATCCGTCCTCTTTGGAACCCCCTTTCAGGTAGTTGAAAGCAGCTATCAAATCCCCCCTCATTCTTCTCTTCTGCAGACTAAACAATCCCAGTTCCCTCAGCCTCTCCTCATAAGTCATGTGTTCCAGTCCCCTAATCATTTTTGTTGCCCTCCACTGGATATTTTCCAATTTTTTCACATTCTTCTTGTAGTGTGGGGCCCAAAACTGGACACAGTACTCCAGATGAGGCCTCACCAATGTCGAATAGAGGGGAACGATCACGTCCCCCGATCTGCTGGCAATGCCCCTACTTAGACATCCCAAAATGCCATTGGCCTTCTTGGTAACAAGGGCACACTGTTGATTCATATCCAGCTTCTCGGCCACTGTAACCCCTAGGTCCTTTTCTGCAGAACTGCTGCCTAGCCATTCGGTCCCCAGCCTGTAGCGGTGCATGGGATTCTTCCATCCTCAGGTGCAGGACTCTGCACTTGTCCTGGTTGAACTTCATCAGATTACTTTTGGCCCAATCCTCTAATTTGTCTAGCTCCCCCTGTATCCTATCCCTACCCTCCAGCATCTCTACCTCTCCTCCCAGTTTAGTGTCATCTGCAAACTTGCTGAGGGTGCAATCCACACCATCCTCCAGATCATTAATGAAGATATTGAACAAAACCGGCCCGAGAACCGACCCTTGGGGCACTCCACTTGATACCGGCTGCCAACTAGACATGGAGCCATTGATCACTACCCATTGAGCCCGACAATCTAGCCCGCTTTCTATCCACCTTATAGTCCATTCATCCAGCCCATACTTCTTTAACTTGCTGGCAAGAATACTGTGGGAGACCATGTCAAAGGCTTTGCTAAAGTCAAGGAACACCACATCCACTGCTTTCCCCTCATCCACAGAGCCAGTTATCTCGTCATAGAAGGCAATTAGATTAGTCAGGCATGACTTGCCCTTGGTGAATCCATGCTGACTGTTCCTGATCACTTTTCCTCTCCTCCATGATTTTTCCAGGGACTGAAGTGAGGCTGACTGGCCTGTAGTTCCCAGGATCCTCCTTCTTCCCTTTTTTAAAGATGGACACTACATTAGCCTTTTTTCAGTCATCCGGGACCTCCCCCGATCGCCATGGGTTTTCAAAGATAATGGCCAATGGCTCTGCAATCACATCCGCCAACTCCTTTAGCACTCTCAGATGCAGCGCATCCGGCCCCATGGACTTGTGCTCGTCCAGTTTTTCTAAATAGTCCCGAACCACTTCTTTCTTCACAGAGGGCTGGTCACCTCCTCCCCATGCTGTGCTGCCCAGTGCAGCAGTCTGGGAGCTGACCTTGTTTGTGAAGACAGAGGCAAAAAAAGCATTGAGTACATTAGCTTTTTCCACATCCTCTGTCTCTAGGTTGCCTCCCTCATTCAGTAAGGGGCCCACACTTTCCTTGACTTTCTTCTTGTTGCTAACATACCTGAAGAAACCCTTCTTGTTACTCTTAACATCTCTTGCTAGCTGCAGGTGCGATTTGGCCTTCCTGATTTCACTCCTGCATGCCCGAGCAATATTTTTATACTCTTCCCTGGTCATTTGTCCAATCTTCCACTTCTTGCAAGCTTCTTTTTTGTGTTTAAGATCAGCAAGGATTTCACTGTTAAGCCAAGCTGGTCACCTGCCATATTTACTATTCATTCTACACATTGGGATGGTTTGTCCCTGTAACCTCAATAAGGATTCTTTAAAATACAGCCAGCTCTCCTGGACTCCTTTCCCCCTCATGTTATTCTCCCAGAGGATCCTGCCCATCAGTTCCCTGAGATTGTCAAAGTCTGCTTTTCTGAAGTCCAGGGTCCGTATTCTGCTGCTCTCCGTTCTTCCCTGTGTCAGGATCCTGAACTTGACCATGGTCACTGCCTCCCAGGTTCCCATCCACTTTTGCTTCCCCTACTAATTCTTCCCGGTTTGTGAGCAGCAGGTCAAGAAGAGCTCTGCCCTAGTTGGTTCCTCCAGCACTTGCACCAGGAAATTGTCCGCTACCCTTTCCAGAAAATTCCTGGATTGTCTGTGCGCCGCTGTATTGCTCTCCCGGCAGATATCAGGGTCAGTGAAGTCTCCCATAAGAACCAGGGCCTGCGATCTAGTAACTTCCGTGATGTCCTAGCAGTGCTTGTGTATGAAGGAATTGGGCATGAACAGGGCTGTACCAAGTTCTTTCATGTATGTTAGCATGCTAAAGTTGGGGGAGGCTTAGCTTCTAGACAGACCTCTACCAAATTCCCATTTTATAAAAGGGCAAGGGGAAAAAGACATCATAAAAACTGCTTGTGGTTTTGGTAAGTGTGTGTGAATTACTGAAAGAAAACATGTGCATCTGTGGTTTGTAGCTTTGAGTTAGTGAAAATGCCACTTGATGTAGCAGAGGTAAATTGGCTTTTTTTGATGGACAGTGTTAAAAGTCTTGTAAAACACCACAGAAGTTGCCAGCATGCAAGTTATTGTTCCATTGAGGCTGCTGTAACTCGCATCTTCTCTCAAATATTCTCTGAAGTCTTTTCTTGTATAAAACTGCCCCACAGGAATGCTTGGACTGTCCCCTCTGGCATCAAACACCCGTATAAGATTTAAAATTAAAGCGGGACAGGTGATCCTGCTTGTTACCTCAGGGTGATGTCTGGTTTTTGTTTCATTTTTGTTTAGCTTTACAGTATTGTGGGGTTTTATTCATATATTAAATATTTTAATTATTTTGAGAAAAAAATAGCCGTAATAGGCCTTTTTTTTAAATGAAGCAGATACCTGACTATCCAGCACACTTATCCTTCTTGATAAAGGCTAGGAAACTGCATTAATACGTGGGATGGTCACAGAACTCTTGCCAGAGCTAGAAAGCAGAGATGAGATGGAAACTTGGCATGGAGTTACTAGCTTGTCCCTATAAAGAGGGAAAGAAGAAGAAGAAAAAAAAACTAGTGAAGAAAAAGTGTGTGAGTGAGAGAGAAATATATTTCTTTGATTTAGCTTTCTCATGAAAATATAAAAGTGAAATTGTAAAATTCCATGTATGTTCTTATAAACTGTATTTTTCACACCTCTTTTGTTAGACACATGGAATGTTAACTGAAAGGGCTTATCTCGAAAATCAGCAGGGTAGCTGAAATATAATTTTACAAAACCTGGCCATCTTTCAACAAGAGTGGGTGGATTTTCAACGCAGCAAATGTTTATGTATTGAAAAGTATTTGCCATGGTGACAAAGCTTGGAGAAACATCCCATTAGCCACAGACGGGAAACCGTTGCAGATTGTTCTGATTATCCATGCCCAAAACTTAGTCTGGCTATGTTTATATGGCATTTCCAGAGGGGGAAAAAAGTTATTCAACATACCTCTCAAAACCCAAGCAAACTGCTTGCATGTACTGTGTTCTCTGGCAGATGCTCTGACTTTTATTTCAATGGAATTTAAACATGTGTGTAAAGCTCTGCATGTGCTTAAGTACTTTGTTGAATTGGGCCTAAGAGCTTGTTCCTGTATTCCCTTCATGCCAAAAGACTCCCTGTGAAGAAAACAGGAGCTTTAGATGCACAAATAATGTAAAAGAAAGCTTCTGTATATACAGATGAACAAAATGAGATTTCCTAAAAAGGGAAATTCAGAGGAATAGGTAAGGGATCATAGTAGAGGGCATGTGCTTATTTTACAGATGTAATAAAAATGTTTTATCTGGGATAGTTGCATTATTCACAAGTTGTATTCTATCCCTCTACTTGTAGGGCCAGGCTCCTTTAGTAATATGAGACAAATGGTAATTAATATAACTTTAAAGGCTCTTGCGTTATTGCACTTCTATCAATAAAAGGTGTAACAGCTCTAATGCCAATGCCTCGGGACCTTCCATAGCTAGAGTGAGTGTTGTATTTCATTGGAAAGCTAGGATTCTCCCCTACAATAGTACAAAGTTCTCATTTCTAGACCAGTTGTGTGGGGAGATATTGGGCCTAAAACCTTACACTGGTAAAGATTGAATATTACCTGTCCTGGTAGTATCCAGGAAGAGACTTTTTTTTAATGTGGTGCTCAGCCCTGGATGAAATGGATTAATCAAAATGAATGAGTGCAGGTGAGATAATCAGAGGAGCAAGAGAAACTATTTGTGTGACAAATAGCATCATTCTGTGTGCTTCTGCATGTACGTACACACACACACGCACACACACGCACGCACACAACTGGAGGTGTAGCAAAGCAAATTCCGGTAAGTCCAAACCAGCCTAAAAAACCTGATGTGATGAAGGCCGATGTGAAACTTTGCAGGGTTTGAAATCTAGATCAGAATGTTGTGGCTGAGGCTCATCTGTAGTAATCACAGATGGGTAAACGTTCAAAGGGCTGCATGGGAATTTAGCCATGAAACTGCTAGAAAAGGAGTGGAAAGTGTGTGGTATAAGCCCCAAACTGATTTTAAAATATATTCCCCATGTATATGGCATATTATATTTAAAGAGGTTCTATATGTAAAGTTTCCATAGGGGCTAAATTATATGTCAAGTGTAAATAGTTGAAAGAGTATGTAATGCATTTTTTGCACATTTACCCTGAGGCATGACATGGGGAGTTTAAAATTGACTCTTTTTACCCCTATTTTCAGGCACAATGTTTATGGGCAAGTGGTGTTTTATGTGCTGGAATAAATGACCATGCTGTAAAACTAAGTATCCAGGAGAACATTGCTTTGAAGTTATACTTGGCTGCGCAAGGTAGATGACAGACAGTGTAAGGGAAAGGGATAAAAAAGCATAAAGGTCACTAAAAGGTTAAAAGAAATAGGTCACAGCAAATTAATCCTTATCATCTGACCAGTGTGGAGCAAAATGGAGCCACTGTTCAAGCTGAAAAACTACTAAAGTTTAGTGGAAAGATATAAAACAATTAATTCTGTGACTCTGTCTCTTTGCCTTTTCATCCATCTTATGTGTACTTTTTATTGATTGTGACACGGGTGCCCCTTCCCTATATAAAACAAAAAGAAAAGCCTGATTGTAAAATATTCTACTTAATGATTTACTTCTCCAGCCGTTGATCTTTCATGACAGGTCAGCTTAACAAATCATCTCTGACTTTAGTGGGAGGTTGGCTGGAGTAAGGATCAGAGGACTGGCCTCCTATTAGGAAAACATTCCATTTACTGTTTAGAATGGAACAATTTTACCTCCGTGGAACTTGCTCCTTATTTTCAGTATCTACTTTTACAGATCAAAACTGTGCCACACCACAGAAATCAAATCTAGTAGAACCCAGTTAACAAATACTGGATTTTTCTAAACAGAAAAACAAGTCAGTGGTCAAAAATTAAAGTTTCTACAAATATTCATAACTGCTTCCCACAGTTTAAAATAACAGCAACCGTTCAGTATGGGGCCATCATGTTCTAAGCAAAACTGCGCAGTGAATTAAGAGCGGAGTTCTGATTAAAAGTCACTGGCATGATACAGGCAATAGTATGTTATAAATCTGCATTAACGTCTCCCTCCACTTTTTATGGTATCAGTGTACTGGGCTGGGCACATGCATGCCCTACGGTATGTGTAAGTGAATCTCTACTCTAAAAATCAGCACAAAGGAAATTTTAGAAAATAAATAGTTAAATACCCTTTGTATCTTTTATTGGGCTCAGTCCTGCTCCCACCAACAGCTCCCCTGCCCTCCCGGCACCAGGCAGGAGTTCTCCAACTGTGATTAGAAGCTCCACTGGCTGGGATGATGTGGCCTAGGAAGGTCCTCCCTTTACCACCACTCCCTCCCCAGACCTGACCCAGTGTGGGGACAAGGGATGATGGAATCTAGCCCCCCGTTCCTGGGCACATGGCCCCAGCTGCCTCCCCAGTCCACGTGGGCTAAGCCAGAACAGCACCTCCAGGTAGGACTCCTCTCTGAGGGTATGTCTACACTGCAATAAAAATTGCAGCTAGCCCATGTCAGCTGACTCAGGCTTGCAGGGCCTGGGCTGAAGGAGGGGGGGACGATCCAGCCTGAGCCTAAACATCTACACTGCAATTTTATAGCACTGCGGCCTGAGCCCATGCCAGAGGACACAGGCCAGGTGGGACTATTTTACTGAAGTGTAGACATACCCTTGGTGCGATTCAGGGTTTCTCAACAGCCCAGAACTCTGCTGATATCAGAACATGTTCTGCTTAATTGCCCTTTGCACATTGCCCACTGGCCACTCTGTCTCCAGAGAAAGGGTCTACATGTGTGCCAGAAATGCCTGTGTAGACTTTGCAATCTAGAAAATTTTGGAGATTTTTCAAATTTTGTAGATGGGTGTTCTCCTCTGCCATCTCCCTCAGTCTAAGGTCCTAAGTAAGGCAAAAGGGCATGGGGAAGCAGTAAGGTAGGAAACAGAAGGCGTGGAAACAACCGAGGTTGCTTATTGGGAATAGACCAGCTGGAGACAGAAGGGTAACTAGAATAGAAGATGGCCATAGTTTATACACTTAAGCAATATTGGAACTAACACTGGCTATATGGATGAGCAGCTGAGGAGACTTACATAAAAATACAAAACATAAACCATGAAACTAGTAAAAACTCTGCTAGTCACCAGTTGGATCACTTTGCTTATATGCTGTAACCCTTTCTCCCTCCATCCTTCAGATATCATGTCTTCAAACTTGCTACTCTTCAGTGAAGGGACAGTGTCTTCCTAGGTGTTTGAGCAGTATCCAGTAAAATGGAGCCCTCAGCCATACTGGGGTCTTTTGGTTGCTACTACAACATAAATAGATAACTGAAATCTATACCAATCTCACTGAATAAAGGAGCAGAGCAGGTTAACTACCGAACAGGACTGGGCCCACTTTATTTTTGTCAGAAATAACTTTCTATAAACAAACAAACAAACAAAAAAAGTTTGTCAATTTAAAAAAATACAAAATCAAAACAGAATTGTTTCTTATTGTTCTTACTATTCCAAAAAGACATACTAGGACCTATCGTCTCAAAAACTGAGCTGTGACATTCATTAGCTCCCGTGTGATATTTTATATCTGCTTAAATAAAGTTAAACATAAAAGGCTCAATACCAGGCAGTGATATCTAACTTACAGAGTCACATTTCAGAATTTAAAATCTTAAATATTTATGTGCAAATGTAGTTGTGCTAAAGATCTGATTCCTGCTTTAAACCAGATGCCATAGGATAAGTCAAAACCTTTTAAGAATCAATCTAGAATGATAAAGGACTGCATTCTATAGAATTCCTTATGTAAGTGCCACAGAAGAATCATGTGGCCATCTTACAAAGGACTTAGGAAGCACAAAGTGAGCCTCACTCAAGTATAAATGTGAGATAAGAATCTGCATGTGTTTGTATAGTGGCATGACTACTTTCTTTATGGTAGTGCACAGGGGCATACAACAATCCACACTGGGCCTAGACAAAGGTTCCTTTTTATTTTATGCAGATTAATCAGAATTTACACAGGATCTTATTTATTACACGTATTAATCCTATATTTGATTTTGCCTCTGTTCCATTTCCAAAACAGGGTCCTCGTAGCCGAAGAAATGATTACGGCTCATTCACAAGTACTTCATCTGCCGTTTGCCTTTAGAATGCACGCCTTTCCCAAAAATCAAGTATACATATTTATTTTAAAAGAATGGCTCCCCACACGGTGTTATTTTGAGATTACACGTTCATAAGGAAGAATGGAGAGTGTCAGAGCCAAACACATTTAATCCTAGAGGAGGAAGTTTCTCACAACCCTGTACAGACTGACAGGCTCTGAAGAGGATCTCAGACCTGGAGGACTTTATGATAGGATGGTAATTGCAATGTGTGACCTGGAAGGTGTGTGGGAGAGCAGAGAGGTGGATTAAGCCAGAGAAATATTTTTAGAAAGCTTCATTTTAAATTATGGATTAAAAAGGTCAAACACTTTCCAGGCAACTATAAACCCAGTTTCAAGTGAACTGAGCCTAATTTTTGGCACTAGGTCAAAATCATGCAAAATTTGAAACCAACATACTTGCAAGTAAATTTCACCCTTGAGTTTGGGGTTCATAGAAACTCTTTAGTCAAAGCAAATCTTGGATGGGTGCAAACTGACATGAATACAAATCAAATCAAATATTTGCATAGACTCCTGTGAAGAAAAACCATCATGTTTTACATTCAACTAGGTACTTGTTGCAGTATAAATGGAAATAACATCAATTACACATGAGGTGTGTAAGGTTAGTATCAAGCTACAAGTAGGAGAATGACTATACTAATAAAACATTACGTTCATAAGAAAGTGCCTATGCTAATACTTGCATTTGAATCCAACTTTAAGGTCCGAAGAGACCATTATGATCATCTAGTCTGTGTTGTGTATAAGCATGTGTGCATACCCAGAGTGATCTAGATCTCTCCAGAAGCATGAGCAGTCTTATCTTACTGTTCCTTGTTAAACCAAGTCAGTTCAACTGGTGCAACTTTGTGCTCAGGCATTCAAATCTGGCTTATAGCAGTTTAGCTTGCAAACTTTAGTTAACATCACATCTTTAGTTATACACAGAAGGTTCCACTGGTTTAGACAAGCCCTGATAAGTGTTGTGCCTTGTCCTAAACACTCTTCTTTTTGAGTGCTTCACTAAACATTATTGCTATGGTTTGCATTGAGTAGGGCAGATAAAAGGGTTGCTATTTTAAAAAGGTAGGCCAAGGGCTGCTTTAGTTGTTTGTATTCAATCCACCCACACAGAACACAGTTCCTACCCCAAAAAGCTTATAAAAATATGATGACAATCCACGCAAACTTTCCTTATTGACAGATTTTTTAAAGAACAACATACCTCCCTTTTTATTACTGGTATTATGGTTAGTGCCATGAGGTCTCAAGGGAGATCAGGGCAGTGAGCACAAACAAAGCAAGAGGAAAGTCCTACTCCAGGCAGAGCGCTTTCAATCTGAACAGAAAAGACAAAAATGGAGAAAAGGATCCATTATTTCCATTTTATAGATGACAAGGGAACTGAGTCACAAGATTCAGTCATTTGCCCAAGGTCACACAGTGAGTCTGTAACAGAGACAAGAAATAGGCCCAGATTTTGAATCATAGTGCAATGCTTTCATCACAAGGACATCTTCTCTCTTTACAGGGTTGTGTCTTTTTATATGGTACATGCCTTAATTATGGAGTGAAGACCTGGCCAGTAGCAGATGAAGAAGAAAGGAAGCAGGGACTGCAGAGAGCAGTAGCACAAACATGTAGTTTACCCAGGGAAGATGGTGAAGTTGGGTAGAATGATTTTCCAATGGTAGGTGCTCAATGAAAATTATAAAACATTGCAGATTTTCTTGAGATTTCTGAATTAAATTTATTTGTATTACTTCATCTATTTTTCACTCAAATCATTTTGTAAAGAATAAGTCATGTGTGTTCAGAGTACTGCATTTGGGAAATTGAATGCATACAATTTCTATATTTTATATTCAGAGGGGAAAATGTGAAAAGACAAAAGTCTGGATTTTTTTTATAATAGTACTTCCACTTTAAAAGCTATATAAAACAGTCATTTATGGAATGATATATCTGTATTCAACAAGCTAGTACTTCAGTACACAACATTCAATGCCTTTTTACATACAAATGAAATTAGAATGAAAGTTCACCAAGGTATGGTGTTGAGTTACACTTTAATGAATTCCTGAGCTTTGTGCCTGATTGTATAGGTCTGCAACTGAACCACGCAAATATTTAATCAGCCCCTGAAAACTGTCAGGGAGAAATATTTACAGGCAGCGTTCCTATTTTATTGCTTGCATTGATTTAATAACATTCAAGAAACATTCAGGAATTCAATAATGTGGTGTCCTTCAACTTGATGCACTTCTGAATTCTCACTGTATCAACAAAACCTTTCTGCAAATGAGAAAAGCAGCATTTAGTAAAACCTTAAAAACTAAAATTATGTAAGCATTCTAATTAAATAAATAAAGCACCTGATACTTCAATCTTATGTTCAGACAAAGTACCATTAAAATCACTGGGAGTTTAGTTTTGCCTAAATAAAGTTAGCAAGATCAGGCCCCAGGTGTGACCATCTTGATCTTTTAATGTGCCAAATTAATATAAACTGACTATAAAATACTATATATATGATTGAGAGCAAAACAAAACAAAACAACAACAAAACACCTGCTATTGGAAGAGCAAACTGGACTCTAGTTATCCGAACAATTTTCAGTTTGAACAATTGAAATTCAGACTGTCCTCATCAATCTCCCAAACAAGATGGAGACATGCATTAAATTATGCACAGTATTCACAAGAGCAGAGAGATTTTAACCTAAACGACGTTGCTCATTCTGCAGCTGAGATTAATATCTGGGCCTACACTGATTCAAATCTTAACAAATCTGAGATTTAGGGATCCACATATAGTTTAAATCTGTAGAAGACTAGAGATTGGGGAGGGAAGAACATGTTTTAACTAAATTTAAAGAGGTTTCTGAAGTGTAATGTAACTAATGTGAAGGTATTAATGTTTAATCATCAGAAGATTTAAAAAAAAGACTCAGAAAAGGGGAAGGTCTGTAGTTTAAACAAATTCTGAATGTATGTCAAACATTCCTACAAACAAACCTATGAAGAATAGGCGAGATTTGATTTTTGGAGGTAAAATAAATAGGCAAGTCCAGAAATCACTGGGGACAGTCAAGACACAAGAAATAGAAGATTTTTTTTTAAAAAAGGAGGGTGGGGTGGAGGGACTGATAACTCTCAAAGGATAAACCTCAATAAGCCTCTAATTGCTTCCAGAAAAATGCTTCACAGTATTTCCTTGAGAGTAACCATAGCGTTGTTAAAATGTGATTATACCAATTATTCTTTCTTGCACCTCAGAGAAGAAACTTCATTAACTAAAATTAAGGTTACTACAGAATATAACAAACATTAGTAAAACCTACCAACAATATTACAATTGAAATACCCTAAAATTAAAAGTTTACAGAAGGGTGAATTAAGGGAATGTATATTAATAGGGGCTCTGTCAATATAACAGTTAATCAATTAAAAAAACCCCAAACTCCTAAAACCATGTTCAAAGAATATACCCGATCCTGATTCCCCCCTGCCAATTTGAGTTGTACCACCATATTTTTCTATTTTAAAAAATATTTCTCTCTCCACTTTTGTTTGTGGTGTTCTTTTACACAACCATGGGAAGATAACAGTACATACATAAAATGCTGTCCAAGTCTCAAAGCAAACTGAAAAGATGATTTGTTTCTCCAATCTCTTACAGTACATATCCTCAAAGGTGTTATTTGTAACCATATCAGGTAAGGCATCTCATTCAGAAGGGTGATTTTCAAGTTGACAGTATTCCTTCAAGAATCAAAGAGCATTTTACAATTCACACATTCTCCAACACACTCTGTTCCCCTGAAATCCACTGTGGCTCCTGACACTTAGGGGAGTGCAGGGGCTATTCTGCAGATACCCTACCCCATAACTCCTCTTTTAACACATCAACCAGAAGTACTTGCTGGGTGTGCAGTGAGAAGCCTGCTTCCCACTAATGTTCTGGTGCCAGAAGGAAGCCCTGAAAGGAACGTACCTCAGAGAGATGTGTAGGAGGCACAATGGCTCCTTGTGCTTCTCTTCGGGACGGTGCACTTATGCACCACACCTTATTTCAGTGAATGTCTTCCAAGGTATACCAGCTGAGGATCAGGCACTATATGCTTAACAGAAGCTAGTGTTTGATCCCAGCCCTGCAAATACTTAAATGCTTAACTTTAAAGGAACTACTCACATGTGTGAAGTATGTGTGTAAAAGATATGCATAACTGGTGTTGGGTCTTAGATACTTCAGGCTAGATCCTAGATTGTCCCTTTGGGTACAGTCCTGAGTAGGGTATGGTGCATAAGTGCACCACTCCCCAGAAGAGCGGAGACAGCACTATGAGACACCTATCAGGCACAATTCACTCCATGGCTAGGAATATACGTTAGCTTGACTTCAGTGAAGCTACACAGCTTTCCACCAACTGAGGACATGGCCTCACTTTTCCTACTACCACAAGGAGAATTTTCTTGTTTTTATATAGAGAAAGAAAGGACGTTAAAAACATCAGTTAGGCTCCTGCAGACCATGTAAGATCTGCATGGAGTTTTGAAAGCACTGACTTCAATACATAGAACTATTTTATTGGAAAGTCCAATTTCTCTACTGGCTACCAACCTCCTCTTCCCAGACAAAGCAATGCAGCGTTTCTTTTTGCACTCCCATTCCAAATGGGATATTTGGCATTTGGAAGCTCTTTAGCCACAGTCCTTGGTATGAGGAGCAAACCCAACATCTTTAATATTAGGGTAGCTGGAAGAGTCAGTGGCAGTTGGAAGGGAAAAGGGAATGGGCACCATTCATTTTATGAATTCAAACAATAATCCTTCAAGGCAGAAGAGTCTGTGCTGTAGAATTTTCATCATACAGAATGATATACCAGAACTAAATATAATTAGGAGGGCCAAAACAGAACACCTAGCCAGACTCAAAAAGCAATAGCAAAAATTATTTTAAGTACATCAGAAGCAGGAAGTCAGCTAAACAACCAGGGGGCCACTGGATGATGGAGGTGCTAAAGGAGCACTCAGGGACGATAAGGCCATTTCAGAGAAATTAAATGAATTCTTTGCATTGGTCTTCATGGCTGAGGATGTGAGAGAGATTCCCAAACCTGAGCCATTCTTTTTAGGTGACAAATCTGAGGAACTGTCCCAGATTGAGGTGTCATTAGCGGAAGTTTTGGAACAAACTGATAAACTGAACAGTAATAAGGCATCAGGACCAGATGGTATTCACCCAAGAGTTCTGAAGGAGCTCAAATGTGAAATTGCAGAACTACTAAGTGTAGTCTTTAACCTATCATTGAAATCAGCTTCTATACCAAATGACTGGAGGATAGCTAATGTGATGCCAATTTTTAAAAAGGGCTCCAGAGGTGATCCCAGCAATTACAGGCCAGTAAGCCTGACTTCATTACTGGGCAAACTAGTTGAAACTACAAGTAAAAACAAAATTGTCAGACACATAGATGAACATAATTTGTTGGAGAAGAAATAACGGTTTTTGTAAAGGGAAATCATGCCTCACCAATCTACTAGAATTCTTTAAGGGGGCCAACAAGCATGTGGACAAGGGTGATCCAGTGGATATAGTGTACTTAGATTTTCAGAAAGCTTTTGACAAGGTCCCTCGCCAAACGCTCTTAAGCAAAGTAAGATGTCATGGGATAAGAGGGAAGGTCCTCTCTTGGATTGGTAACTGTTTAAAAGATAGGAAACAAAGGGTAGGAATAAATGGTCAGTTTTCATAATGGAGAGAGGTAAATAGTTGTGTCCCCCTGGGGTCTGTACTGGGACCAGTCCTATTCAATATATTCATAAATGATTTGGAAAAAGGGGTAAGCAGTGAGGTGGCAAAATTTTCAGATGATACAAAACTACTCAAGATAGTTATGTCCCAGGCAGACTGTGAAGAGCTACAAAAGGATCTCTCAAAACTGGGTAACTGGGCAATAAAATGGCAGATGAAATTCAATGCTGATAAATGCAAAGTGATGCACATTGGAAAACATAATCCCAACTATACATATAAAATGATGGGGTCTAAATTAGCTGTTACTACTCAAGAAAGAGATCTTGGAGTCATTGTAGATAGTTCTCTGAAAACATCCACTCAATGTGCAGAGGCAGTCAAAAAAGCGAACAGAATGTTGGGAATCATTAAGAGAGGGATAGATAATAAGAAAGAAAATATCATATTGCTGCTATATAAATCCATGGTACGCCCGAATCTTGAATACTGCATGCAGCTGTTGTCACCCCATCTCAAAAAAGATATACTGGAATTGGAAAAGTTCAGAAAAGGGCAACAAAAATGATTAGGGGTATGGAATGGCTGCCGTATGAGGAGAGATTAATAAGACTGGGACTTTTCATCTGGGAAAAGAGACAGCTGAGAGGGAATATGATTGAGGTCTATAAAATCATGACTGGTTTGGAGAAAGTAAATAAGGAAGTGTTATTTACTCCTTCTCATAACACAAGAACTAGGGGTCACCAAATGAAATTAATAGGCAACAGGTTTAAAGCAAACAAAAGGAAGTATTTCTTCACACAATGCATAGTCAACCTGTGGAACTCTTTGCCAGAGGGTGTTGTGAAGGCCAAGACTATAACAGGGTTCAAAAAAGAACTAGATAAGTTCATGAAGGATAGGTCCATCAACGGCTATCAGCCAGGATGGGCAGGGATGGTGTCCCTAGCCTCTGTTTGCCAGAAGCTGGGAATGAGTGACAGGGAATGGATCACTTGATGATTACCTGTTCTGTTCATTCCCTCTGGGGCACCTGGCATTGGCCACTGTCGGAAGACAGGATACTGGGCTAGATGGACCTTTGGTCTGACCCAGTATGGATGTTTTTATGTTCTAACTAAACTGTATGTGCTGAATTAAGTTCAGGCCCCAAAGACTTATCCACATAGCACTGATTGCAGTGAAAATACTTCATCTTATAAACTGTTTGTGCCAAAAACACTGTGAGCTGAATTTTTCCTGGGCCTCCCTTTCTCCCAGATGACAGAGGCATCCCCTTTCAAAGGTGAGTGTGAGGACCCAGATCTATTCTCTCTCTCATCTAGATGCACTAGTACATATGGTGCTTCAACACTGAGTGTGTACAGACATTCATCTCAGATCTACATGGGCAGGTTCTACTTAGTTTCTAAATTCTATAATTATTCTTGAGGATCTAGGATGAATAGCATACATTAAGTCAGTTGGGAGGGAATGGGAACTCCCAGCTTGGTTTTGACCTGGGACAGAGAATTAACTATGTGGCTTGAGGGTAGAACAGTGACCGCTTGAAGTGTATGCATTGTAGAAATGGTTTGCTGATACATTGTCAAGGGAAAAGATGCTGTCAGGACACCAGTTCAGAAGCTTTAGTTTCCTGCGCTGAGAAATGCACAGGCATCTGTGCAAGCTCAAGCTCCACAGCTCTAACTTGCTGGCTTCTCTAACATTGCTCATTAAGCAGCTGCAGCTTGCTGTGCTGATTTCAAGGTAGAGGTTTCTGTGGGGTCATTGGTTCAACAAGTCTAGGTTACTTTGGTGACATCAGGGCACAAGCCTCTGAGTTTACTGGTTCGGCACCTGTAACTTACTGGGCTGCTGTGAAAGCACAGGTCTCCAAGGTTAATGGCTCAGCACTAACTTGTTGAGCTGAATGGTTCAAAGAGGTATCAAGAGATCCTTGTCACGAATCCCTGGAATGCTGGGAGTCAAATTTCAGGCAGTTAAATACAGTAGAAGTTTCTGTTGTGAGTGACTCTTCACTTGCGATTTAAGTTTTGCTGGTCTTCTTTGAAATCAAATTGCATTTGGATAGTTTTAATAAATGTTAATTTCTCTCTTTGGTCCAGGTCTGGTGCCCACTGAAGCTAAGGGAAAGATTCCCATTAACTTCAATGGGCATTGTTTCAGGCTTTTTGTGCATGCTGTATGTTTTGAGAGGAAAATGCACTTAAACTTTTTGAACCTTAGAGAACATCAAATGATTATTTTAACCAAGAATAAGTTCAAAAATGGGTAAAACAAGAGAGAGTGTGAAATAGTATGCCCCATTAAGTAGGCCCCCATTTATTTCCTTTAACTATTCTAGCCTAAGCTGAGTTTTTAATCCATTCAGGGTGTGTACGTCCCAGTTTGGGTAGACACACATTCTAGGTAGCATGCTCAAAATAGAAGAGGTAACACAGGTGGCGGCTGAGGGTAGCCACCTGAGTATGAACCGGGGTCCAGGTGGGTTTGTACTCTGGTGACTAACCTGAGCTACCCCTGGTCATGTTGCTATTTTTAGCATATTAGCTCAAACAGAACTAGCACAAATAGGTCTACCCAAGCTGGGAAGCAAGATCCAAGTTGCAGCGTATATGTAGCCGTAGGTTAACAGACTCAGTTCACTGGAAAGCTAATCTTTTGGGCTTTTCTCAGATGTAAACAGAACTGGTCTGTTTGTTACTAATTGCAAACACATGTCTGTTCTTCATACAATGTCCTTCAGTATGCAGCAGCAAGACCCTTGCCAAAACTTTCTGGCATATTAGTTATACTTAGAATCCAAATCCACATTTTTCTGTGAGAAAAGATGTAAGAAAGATTGTAAACAGGATAATTATGAAGCAATACAATTTTAAATACTAGTTTTACTTGCCGGTTGTTTTGTTTTGAATGTATAACTGTTTTCCCTCTCCACGTGAGTCATGGAGACAACATGTAATTGAAGCACAAATGTGGTTCCACTAAAAAACACCTTTAAACAATTCTATTGGAGATTTTATCAGCACAAATGGGAGGAATGATAGAGAATAGGCAGGGAAGAATAGAGAATGTTAAGTTACCCATAATCACTGTAATGCTTTAAAATAACTGACTCTAGTGTCAATTCTGTGTGGCCTGGCCTCCTTTATCTTGCTCTCTGGGACATCCCTGAAAGGGAACCAACCAACCAGAAAAGCCTCAAAAATCCCTAGTATAGTTGTCTGGGTTTTCCAGAGAGACCAAAAATCACCTCTTGTGAGCAGACAATTTGCAGTTCCTCGGGAAGTTTTCAGATAATATAAAGAGCTAAAAGTGATCAAGCCACATTCTCATATCCAATTGAGGGGTGGGAATAGGGAAAATAGTGGGGTAGCAGAAAGAGAAGTTTCCCCTGATCACCACTTCATCCCCATGAGGAGGGGCAAAAAAAGAATAAACCATGATTGACTTGTATGTGCACTGCTACTGGCCGGAAACAAACCAGTTAATAGAGTTGGTTGACTTAAAACAGCAACAAAAAACTTTCATTCAAAAATTGAGTTGGTTGTTCATCCTCTATTTACAGTGGCAAAATAGAAAAGCAAAAAGTGGGCCAGCAATTCCAGAAAAAGAAAAACCTCTTAAGTTGAACCCAAAAAAATTAAAATTAAAATTTTTGAAAGCAAAAATTTCCAACAAACATTTTAATAGTTCTCAAAACAAACAAACAAACAAACAACCATTCCTGCTTGAAACCTGTGAGATGAAAGTGACTTAGAAATTTTTTTTCACAGGTAGCATTTTCCCACTTCACTAGCAATTCTACTGATCAGGTTTTCAAATCTAACAGAGGTTCTCCTTTAGCTCAAGTGGTCTGTGTTTTTAGAGGGAGAGGATCTGAAGAATTCTATACCCCACTCTTGCCATAAAGTTCTTGGAAGCCACTGTGTTCAGTCTTGGGCCAATTGTGAAATTACTAGATAGCCACTGTTTTCTCTGATAAGCGAGGTAAGTGAGAGCATAAAATCTGAACCTCCCTGGAAATCAAACCTCTTTCAAAAAACCATTCTACAGGACTGTAATGATGAATTTGTTTGTTTTTCCCCTGAGCAAATGGCTCTTGCAGCCAACTATGTCAATATTGTTGTTGTTCTAGTAAATTCAGTGCACTATGTACAAATTAACAGGCTCTCATTGTACTACTATTGAGCTGACATTTGTTGTAGGAACATTCACAGGCCTATCTCTTATGCAGAGCAGATTCATTGTTCTTCGACCTACAACAGAATTTTAACAACAAGATTAATTAAAGTGTATTTAGTAGGGGACTATATATAACCACTCAGCTATGCAAACATTGCCCATAAACTGCATGAATACCACTTTTCAGGTAGGCATTACCATACGATAAAGGTTACTACTATGTGATTTTAACCTGGTATATGTGTAGTTTGTTTATGTGTGTGTAGTGTGTTTATTTGTTTTTAAATATGTCAACATTCATTCATTTTATCTGCCTACTAGTTATAGATGCTGGAATGGGCGAGCTCACCTTTCCTTAAGTCTTCTGCTCTAGGCAAGATAAACATAGTGGGCCACATGCCCAGCAAAGATTTTTTAAAACAATTATCCAGTTTTACCCTGAAACAGAGGCGGGTCTAGCCTATTGGAGGCCTAAGCAGGAATATTGGGGTAGGGGCGCCCACACACGAAACATACTAAAATAAGCAAATAGGGGGCCCCTTGAGCACCTTGGAGCCCTAAGCAATTACTTAGTCTTCTTATGCCTAGTGCCAGCTCTGCCCTGAAATGAGACCATAGATTTCTAAATACTGTAGAGAAATGTGGTTTTACATGGAAAAGCATGTAGGGTCTGGTGCCACGAACCTCTCCCACACAGTGGACATGTTATAAATGTAGCAAGGACATTTCTCAAATGTTATTGAAACTATTTTGTTCTTAGACTTTTGCCCACACACCCCAAGAGAGGCAGATATGGGAAAGAGTACTTGGCTCTGTAGCTATAGTTACTGGCCAAAGATGGCCATGAGAGTAGAATTTTAAAAGATGGGTATAGTACATAGCAACTTTGTCCTGATTCTGTCTGTCTAGATAAACTCTTTGTCACTTCTCCAAGAATATGAGAGTCCCCTTGTCACAGATAATTGGCAGGCAATAGGAGAGGAAAGAATCAAATGAGAACATAATGCTGAACATGAAAGCACATATTAAAAGACAAATCTAAGTGGAAGAATGGTGAAAATATCTTGTTCTTATTGCATGCATAAAATACAACCGCTCTTACACTGCATTTTTAAAATAAAAACAGAAGCCGCTCTTTAAAAGCCACAAACCAATAGAAAAACAGATTAAAATTGGCTTTCACATAGTCTCTTAGCTGAGGTACTGTAATAAAGTACTTTGCACTTATAGTACTGTAGCTATCATCCAAGAACCTCAAAGCACTTACAAGCCATTAAGCAAGCCTCATAACATCTTTAAGAGGTACCTATAAGTAATAAACTATTTTTTCAGATGGCTCAACTCAGGCACCAAGAGACTAGCTTGCTCAAGGAGACACAGCTGAAGAACAGGAAACAGAACCCAGGAGGTTCTGACTTCCAGTCCCCTGATCTGTCTCAAAACACTCCACAATGTCATGCATTGGAGAAAATAGAATTTAATGGGAAATAAATATTTGGAACATTCAAAAATATATGCATTGGTTCCTGGGGGAGAGACTGGCCATAACATCTAACACAATTCCTCCAAAGGTTCAAAGTCGTAAACGATACTTGTGGAATGTTCTACCAATACAAGGGACATTTTGTAGTGGTTAGTTTGTAGTGATAGTGTAGAACTCATTAAAGACTGTCAGTGAGTCCATTATAAATCCCAGTTTCATCATTCAGTTTCCAGAATGAGCCTTGGTACACATACACACAGTCTCAGCTGGAGAGTGAACTGTTTTTCTTCCAGATATGAGTGTGGTATAGTGCATGAACTCCTCTTCAGTAGGCTAGCATTCTATGACTTTACATATATTTTCTTAACACAGCCACCACCACTGTTTGGAACAGGCACACTTTAATATAAAACGACAGAATTAATTTATACAGAACTTGTTATAAAATATGGGCTAAGAACATTGTACACAAGTTTGAAATGAAAATGAAAACACAACTTGAAGATTTACCACATAATTGTTAAATGTAAATTTTTACATATTATTCTTCTGTGAAGCAAAATGTATTTCAGAGTTTAGTATGCTATCAGTTTCTAATAAGTGATAGTAACTAAAGGCACTTCCAATATTAAAGTTAGACTCAACTCCTTTGTACATCTCATACTACAGCGTATTTAAATTGGTCTGTTTTTCAGGAGTGGACTGATTTTTTTGGGTGTGGATGCTTCAGGGTGCGTCAAGTGTCTTTGCAAGAATTTGACTTTTCTTGTTGTGCTTGATTCCTTTCTTTGCTTAACTGTCTTGAATGCAATATTGGCAACTATTCTTAAACACCAGTCCTTCAAAGACTTATGCACATGCTCAGCTTTATGAACTGTGAGTGGTACCATTGACTAGTGGTTTGTAACCTAGCCTTTTGGGGCAGGGCCTATCTTAACACTTGTTTAAAACACATAGCACACAGGGCAATACTCAAATAATAAATGTAATTATGTAGAGCACAAGATTCTCCACACTGCTTAAATCCCATGGTAAAACTATGTCTTTGGGGTGGGGAGGATACTGAAACAAATCATCTAAATCAGGGGTGTCACTTGATCTGCAGCTAAACAGTCAGTGGAGAAAATATTTCCAGTGGAGAAACTAAGGCACAGGCAGCCTCTTCTAGGTTTGAATGGCTGGTTTCAGCTTACAGCCTTCCTGTAGGTCAAAATAGAAGTACTGTCCTGCACTTGGTTCCCTACATAAAGACATTACTCAGGGTTTGTGTGGGAAGAAAGCAATTTAACCCGTTGTGGATTCCATTGAATACAGTGGTTCAGCTCAGTGCAGTCTGAGATAGAGGAAGTATTATATTTTGAGAACAACAAGCATTATAATAAAGGAAAAAAACAACAAACCTAGATATAGCAGCAATTCCAGCCTCACTATAATTTTGTGCAGACTAAAAACAGCTTTGATATTCTCCTGTGAGAGATGGCAACAAATGCCAACACAATTGCTGTTTTCTCTTGTCCAATTAAATGGTACAACAGCAGCCACAAGGGGAAAACCAACTACTTGAGTCTATTACTATGGCTGCTTTTCAGATTCCATCAATCATGTGCGATGCTGCTCCTTTACTTTTTCTTGCATTTGCCCTTCCATAAAGTTGGATGCATGAGGGGCCTTACCATTTGACCCTCCCTGCAAGAGTCTCATTATTCTACCTCTGGAACCATAAGTATTCTAGTGTTTGGAATCTGCTTGCATGTTGTCTGCAAGTTCTTTATGCTACTGGTGCCCACTTCTGATTTTTAATTTCTGAGTTTACAAGTGAAGTAAGAGGTTAAGGAGACAGGGGAAATGCAATAAAAAGGCTTGAGATTCTAATAAAACTGAAATATTTTATCACGTCAGCAATTTTACAGCATTCTTAAATTCTTCAGATTTTTTTTTTGTCTATACTATGTAAATACTAAGTAGACAAAAAATATTGGTCCATGTCTTATCTCTGACCCCTTTTAAAAAGGTTTTCCAGGGCTAACATTTTATTTTATTTTCCCAATCTAGTTTGAGATGTCTTTCACTGACACAGAAAATAGAACATTTAAAAAAACTAAGATCAATGTTACGTTTTAGTGAATTGTGTAAGATTAGATTATTTTGGTCTTTTTAGGTGTGATCTGTGAATTAAATCACTGTATAGTAGCTAGTTAGAAGTAGGATTGGCAACAGTCCCTTATTACAAGGGATGTCCCTTATTTTTTCATCTCTGTACAATAAGACTGGGAGTGACTGAGTGCTGCAAAAAGCAGCAAGAAATACCCCTGGCAAATTTAGGTGAGTACTGCTTAATATTAATTATTATTAACAATAATATTAATATTAACAATAATGATAATAAATAATAATATCAGGAGGAGGGATGGGCTAAGAAAACAGTCCTTTACTTTACAATGCTGGCAACCCAAATTAGAAGGAAAAGTTTACAAATAAATTCATGTAGGAATTAGCTTCTATTTGAAAACACTCACCATGCAGTTCTTGAAGATAAGTCTCCCACCTTGGGTGGAGTTACTGTTTTGCTTCCTTATGTCATGAAAATAGTTTAAGGGGAGAAATGATAGATGTGCAAGTAAGTTTCAAGGGAGAGAAGGCAATAATTATCATTTCCTTTTTATTGAACCCTTTCCATTCCTAAGCAGAATATCACCACTTAAAGAATTACCTTAGTATGAGACAAAACCACACTGCCATGCAGCCAATGGGGAGCAGGGTGAAAGTAGGTTGTGGAATAGATGTGCATGGGTCTCCATATGCCTAGTGAGCTGGGATCATCATCATCTCCATGTAGGTCAGGCGGAAGGCAGAATGTGAGGGAGGGGCCTGCGCCTAGCCATCAAATCAGAAATTACATGGATCTAGGTCTAGGAGGTGAAACTTTTAGCACCAAGGATACAGTAATGATGCTGTGGAGGGGCAAATGGACTGTCTTGTGCCCTTCCCACAATTTGGGGGATAGTGTGGATCCCATACCCTAAGCTTTCATGTAGTTCCTCCACAAAAACCTCCTACTTGGACCTTGAGCTGTGTGCGAATTTCACTGACTGTATTAAACCAATTGCATTAAACCAGTATTTGGGACAAAGCAGCCAAGGCATTTTAGGATCCATAGCTTCAGGACTTCTTATGCATGTAGTTCCACCTTCCACTAACAGGTGCTAGCAGCATAACTCTCACAAATTCAGTTACTGCTTCTCAGAGAAACATGCTGCACAATATTTTAGGGCAACATTCCTATAGATATGGGAAACTTTGAGTACAAGATGAAATAATAAACTGCAAGACTCTGATTTATACAAACAAAGCAATTTATCCCAGATCCAGAACATTAAGGGCCAGACTGGGACTCACCCTAATGCAACTATACAGGGGACTAGGACCCCCAACTATCCCACTGGATGGCCACATTATGTTTCTGGGGGCAGGGACTGCATGCCTGGTACTCCCTTCCAACCAGGTGGGCCGGAAAAGGACAGAGAGGAGTGTGTACTGGGCAGTTTCTTAATTTCACCAAAACAGTTCTTTGGACAGCTGAGCTGGCACATGGAGAGAAATAAGCTACACCTCTCTCAATGCTGCAGTAAATTATTAGGTTTCAGAGTAGCAGCTGTGTTAGTCTGTATCCGCAAAAAGAAAAGGAGGACTTGTGGCACCTTAGAGACTAAAAAATTTATTTAAGCATAAGCTTTCATGAGCTACAGCTCACTTCATCCGATGCATGCGGTGGAAAACACAGTGGGGAGATTTATATACACAGAGAACATGAAACAATGGGTGTTACCATACACACTTAACGAGAGTGATCAGGTAAGGTGAGCTATTAATGGTTAGTGGTTCTGTTGTGTGGTTGCTGATGAGTATTTGCTTCAGGTTGGGGGGCTGTCTGTAGGCAAGGACTGGCCTGTCTCTCAAGATCTGTGAGAGTGATGGGTCGTCCTTCAGAATAGGTTGTAGATCCTTGATGATGCGTTGAAGAGGTTTTAGTTGGGGGCTGAAGGTGATGGCTAGTGGCATTCTGTTATTTTCTTTGTTGGGCCTGTCCTGTAGTAGGTAACTTCTGGGTACTCTTCTGGCTCTGTCAGTCTGTTTCTTCACTTCAGCAGGTGGGTACTGTAGTTGTAAGAACGCTTGATAGAGATCTTGTAGGTGTTTGTCTCTGTCTGGGGGGTTGGAGCAAATGTGGTTGTATCATAGAGCTTGGCTGTAGACAATGGATTGTATGGTGTGGTCTGGATGAAAGCTGGAGGCATGTAGGTAGGCATAGTGGTCAGTAGGTTTCCGCTATAGGGTGGTGTTTATGTGACCATCGCTTATTAGGGCTGTAGTGTCCAGGAAGTGGATCTCTTGTGTGGACTGGTCCAGGCTGAGGTTGATGGTGGGATGGAAATTGTTGAACTCATGGTGGAATTCCTCAAGGGCTTCTTTTCCATGGGTCCAGATGATGAAGATGTCATCAGTGTTGCGCAAGTAGAGTAGGGGCATTAGGGGACGAGAGCTGAGGAAGCGTTGTTCTAAGTCAGCCATAAAAATGTTGGCATACTGTGGGGCCATGCAGGTACCCATAGCAGTGCTGCTGATTTGAAGGTATACATTGTCCCCAAATGTGAAATAGTTATGGGTGAGGACAAAGTCACAAAGTTCAGCCACTAGGTTTGCCGTGACATTATCGGGGATACTGTTCCTGACGGCTTGTAGTCCATCTTTGTGTGGAATGTTGGTGTAGAGGGCTTCTACGTCCATAGTGGCTAGGATGGTGTTTTCAGGAAGATCACCGATGGATTGTAGTTTCCTCAGGAAGTCAGTGGTGTCTGGAAGATAGCTGGGAGTGCTGGTAGCGTAGGGCCTGAGGAGGGAGTCTACATAGCCAGACAATGCTGCTGTCAGGGTCCAAATGCCTGAGATGATGGGGCATCCAGGATTTCCAGGTTTATGGATCTTCGGTAGCACATAGAATACCCCTGGTCAGGGTTCCAGGGGTGTGTCTGTGCGGATTTGTTCTTGTGCTTTTTCAGGGAGTTTCTTGAGCAAATGGTGTAGTTTCTTTTGGTAACCCTCAGTGGGATCAGAGGGTAATGGCTTGTAGAAAGTGGTGTTGGAGAGCTGCCTATCAGCCTCTTGTTCATATTCCGACCTATTCATGATGACGACAGCACCTCCTTTGTCAGCCTTTTTGATTATGATGTCAGAGTTGTTTCTGAGGCTGAGGATGGCATTGTATTCTGCACGGCTGAGCTTATGGGGAAAGTGATGCTGCTTTTCCACAATTTCAGCCCGTTCACATCGGCGGAAGCACTCTATGTAGAAGTCCAGTCTGTTGTTTCGACCTTCAGGAGGAGTCCACCCAGAATCCTTCTTTTTGGTCACTTGATTACAGACCTAAAAGTGGTAATCCTTCAACAAAAACACTTCAAAAACAGACTCCAACGAGAGACTGCTGAATTGGAATTAATTTGCAAACTGTATACAATTAACTTAGGCTTGAAGAAAGACTGGGAGTGGATGGGTCATTACACAAAGTAAAACTATTTCCCCATGTTTATTCCCCCCCGCACCCTCTCCCCCCCGCTGTTCCTCAGAGGTTCTTGTCAACTGCTGGAAATGGCCCACCTTGATTATCACTACAAAAGGTTTTTTTCCCCCCGCTCTCCTGCTGGTAATAGCTCACCTTACCTGATCACTCTCGTTACAGTGTGTATGGTAACACCCATTGTTTCATGTTCTCTGTGTATATAAATCTCCCCACTGTATTTTCCACTGAATGCATCGGATGAAGTAAGCTGTAGCTCACGAAAGCTTATGCTCAAATAAATTTGTTAGTCTCTAAGGTGCCACAAGTCCTCTTTTTCTTTTTGCGGATACAGACTAACACGGCTGCTACTCTGAAACCTGTCATTATGCAAGGCACTGAATTTATCCGTATGGAGTGGAAATCTATCAACTTCATGAAAAAACTCATACAGACACAGACAGACATCATCTTCCTTTCCAAATGCAAACAGATGGACATCATACCAAAAGGACTGAAGGTAAAAAATCATTATAATCTACATACCACACAGACTATGCTGACAGCTTGTGCCACACACTCTCAAAGAGACTACGGAACCACCTGATCAACATCCTCTACAGCAAACAGGGAAAGATTAAGAATGAGCTCTCAAAACTGGATACTCTCATAAAAAAAACAACCTTCCACCCAAACTTCCTCATGGCTGGACTTTACAAAAACTAGACAAGCCATTTACAACACACTTTGCTTCTCTACAAGAGAAAAAGGACACTAAACTATCTAAACTACTACATGCCACAAGGGGCCACAACAGTGGTTCCCTTAACCCACCCAGCAATATTGTTAATCTATCCCACTATACTCTTAGCCCAGCAGAAGAATCTGTCCTATCTCGGGGCCTCTCCTTCTGCCCCTCCACCCCCATAAACATGATACAGTTCTGTGGTGACCCAGAATCCTATTTTCGACGTCTCCAACTCAAGGAATATTTCCAAGACACCTCTGAACAACATACTAACCCACAGAGACCATCCTACCAAGACTACAAAAAGAATGGAACCGTAACAAATGCCTTACTGAAATAGAGGTAAATTAGATGAACTGTGTTTCCTTTGTCTAAAAAATCTGTTATCTTCTCAAAGAAGGAGATCAGGTTGGTTTGACATGATCTACCTTTTGTAAAATCATGTTGTATTTTGTCCCAATTACCATTGACCTCAATGTCCTTTACTACTTTCTCCTTCAAAATTTTTTCCAAGACCTTGCATACTACAGATGTCAAACTAACAGGCCTGTAGTTACCCAGATCACTCCCCCCGCTCCCTTCTTAAAAATAGGAACTATGTTAGCAATTCTCCAGTCATACGGTACAACCCCTGAGTTTACACATTCATTACAAATTTTTGCTAATGGGCTTGCAATTTCATGTGCCAGTTCCTTTAATATTCTTGGATGAAGATTATCTGGGCCCCCCGATTTAGTCCATTAAGCTGTTCAAGTTTGGCTTCTACCTCGGATGTGGTAATATCTACCTCCATATCCTCCTTCCCATTTGTCGTCCTACCATTATCCCTAAGCTCCTCATTAACCTCATTAAAGACTGAGGCAAAGTATTTGTTTAAATATTGAGCCATGCCCAGATTATCCTTAACCTCCACTCCACCCTCAGTGTTTAGTGTCCCACTTCTTCTTTCTTTGTTTTCTTCTTATTTATATGGCTATAGAACCTTTTACTATTGGTTTTAATTCCCTTTGCAAGGTCCAACTCTACATGGCTTTTGGCCTTTCTCACTTTATCCCTACATGTTCTGACCTCAATAAGGTAGATTTCTTTGCTTATCCCTCCCATCTTCCACTCCTTGTAGGCTTTCTGCTTTTTCTTAATCACCTCTCTAAGATGCTTGCTCATCCAGCTTGGTCTACAACTCCTGCCTATGAATTTTTTCCCCTTTCTTGGGATGCAGGCTTCTGATAGTTTCTGCAACTTTGACTTGAAGTAATTCCAGGCCTCCTCCGCCATTAGATCCACAAGTTCTTCAGTCCAATCCACTTCCCTAACTAATTTCCTTAATTTTTTAAAGTTAGCCCTTTTGAAATCAAAAACCCTAGTCACAGATCTATTTTTGTTTATCCTTCCATTTAGTTTGAACTGAATTAGCTCTTGATCGCTCGAACCAAAGTTGTCCCCTACAACCATTTCTTCTATGAGGTCCTCACTACTCACCAAAACCAAATCTAAAATGGTATCTCCTCTTGTTGGTTCAGCAACTACTTGGTGAAGGAATCCATCAGCTATCGCATCCAGGAAAATCTGAGCCCTATTATTATTACTAGCACTTATCCTCCAGTCTATATCTGGGAAGTTAAAGTCTCCCATGATCACACAATTCCCATTAGTATTTACTTCATTAAAAACATTAAAGAGGTCTCTATCCATATCCAGATTGGATCCCGGCGGTCTGTAGCACACCCCAAGCACTATCCCAGGGGAGGCTCTAGTAGCTTTCTTCCCCAATGTGATTTTTGCCCAGACAGACTCTGTCTTATCCATTCCATCACTTCTTATTTCTTTACAGTCTACCTCATCACTGATATACAATGCTACTCCACCACCTTTGCCTTTATTTCTGTCTTTTCTAAACAGCACATACCCTTCAATACCCGTACTCCAGTCATGACTACTATTCCACCATGTTTCTGTAATCCCTATAATATCTGGTTTTACTTCCTGCATCAATAGCTCTAGTTCCTTCATTTTGTTACCTAGGCTCTTCGCATTGGTGTACAAACATCTTAATTTTTGCTGTTTGGCCTCGCTCATATTCTTTACCCAATTAGGCACAGACATTCTACTGCCAGTATCACCTATTAGACTGGTATGTACACTACCCTTCCTTCTTATGTCCATTCTCCTACCCACGGCTGTATCCTTTCTTACTTCATTTTCTTCCCTCTCAATGTTGAAATACTGGAGAAACAGCCTCTAAGCAGAAGCGATAATCAAGATCTTTTTGAACCTGAACCATTTGTCAGAGATGCAAAGAAAAATGACCCAGCAGATGCTAAAAAAGAAGTCCAAGGCTTTCTCCAGAGTTGGAGACATGGGAGAGATCCCTAGTCTGCAAATGCATACCAGATTACACAACCAGCAACCCATACAGATGACTCAATTGTCAAAATGGGCTATTTTGCTGAATATTGGAACTACCCGTACCACAGATTTTTGGTGTTAAAAAAACCCCCCAACTGTTTATAAGCACGTGGAACTCATGAGCAACTGCTAATAAGTCAAATTAATGGACTGAATGTTACATATATGTTGTTAATAGAAATGTCAGGATGACATTACATTTACAAGGGAGGAGTGTAGCTCTCAAGGGAATGTCAGGGTTAACTTACTTGGAGCACTGTTGAAGGGGAAAAGGGAACACAGTAAGGAAACAAGGTATGGTCTCAAGGGGGTTGTTTTGGTGTCCCAGTGAACCTGAGCTGGTGTGGGACTTATGCAGGCTGCATTTGTTTGGGTTTTTTATATTAAGTTTAATAAATCTTCAGTTTTAAAGCCATCCTTGAACTGTGACTGCAACTCAAGCCCTACTTCAATAACTGAAGGTGGAGAACAAAGAAACAAAACAAACCAAAAATACTGCGGTCAGCATAAGCAACCAAAGCTAGGGCAGATGATAAATCCATTAAGAGCATCTCAGTAAAATTCTTAATTATTATAATTAGCTCTTTGATATTACCGTGATAGGAATTCTGCCTGAGAGAGTGCGCCTGAAGTGGGACCCAATCTATTTACATATCTCCCAAAAGTAGCACTGGTTAAAACAGATTGTGACTGGAAGTGTTGAATTCTGGGAGTATTGTCTTTGGCATGCAGAGTGACCTCTGATAACTGGACTCTTGGGACACTGGTGGAATTGTTGTCTTGAATGACACAATCCAAGATGCAGCATTTACTGGTTCAGAGATGGATCAAGCAAGCAGAATCCGACCTATAGTAGCCATGGCTAACAATGATTGCATTAGAATCTCCAGGTGTGTTTTATTGTATGATCACAGAAATTAAAGATGAAAAAGATCTATGAAATCACCAAGTCAATCTTGCTACTAGGGGCAGCAATGTTCCTAACAGTGTAATCTGTCCAATTTTTCAATTATCCCTAGCAATGGGTTTTTTATCATTTCCAGTGGGAAACAATCCCCCTCACTATGATAACTTTGTCAGGAACTTTTCCTGGTGTTCAACCCAAGTTTTCCTCCTTTTACTGTATAGTAGTAAAAAGGGGTGAATTTCAAAATGTTCACTTCTGATAAACATTAGCAAGCCAAGAGCTGATCCAAGCTCATCTGAACTGAACCTTTGTGGTCTAGAAATCAGGCTAGAAGTTTCAGAGGAATGTGGCTTTCTTGAGAGGTTTCAACTCTGCCTGGGTTTTGGCTACACCGAGAGTACCGTAGAGCAGCCTTCCTCCTGGTATTTGTGATTCCAATTTCAGCAAAAGCCAGGAAGTACAGAGGAACACAAAGAAAATTCTAACAAACAAACTAGATAACTAAACTTTTCTGAACTTTGGAAGTGGTTGGTTTTATATTTTAAGAGAAGATTTAGTTTGATTTTTATTTCTTCCAACTTGTTCTTTCCATATTTAGTGCCAAATGTTTCTTGGAGTTACATCAGTACAACGGCATCAAGAGTAATGAGGTTGCCTCGTTTCAGAGTGGTACCTGTGTTAGTTTGTATCAGCAAAAAGAACGAGGAGTACTTGTGGCACTTTAGAGACTAACAAATTTATTTGAGCATAAGTTTTCATGAGCTAAAGCCCACTTCATCAGATGCATGCAGTGGAAAATACAGTAGGAAGATATATATATACAGAGAATATGAAAAAACTGGGGGTTGCCATACCAACTCTAACAAGAGTAATCAATTAAGGTGGGCTATTATCAGCAGGAGGAAAAATAACTTTTGTATTGATAATCAGGATGGCCCATTTCAAACAGTTGACAAGAAAGTGTGAGTAATAGTAGGGGGAAAATTAGCATTGGGAAACAGTTTTTAGTTTGTGTAATGACTCATCCACTCCCAGTCTTTATTCAAGCCTAATTTAATGGTGTCCAGTTTGCAAATTAATTCTAGTTCTGCAGTTTCTCGTTGGAGTCTGTTTTTGAAGTTTTTTTTGTTGAATAATTGTTACTTTTAGGTCTGTAATTGAGTGTCCGGGGAGGATGAAGTGTTCTCCAACTGGTTTAAGTGCAAGCAGAATTTGGCTCTTAATTTGCAGCTTCCTGTAGCTGGAATCTGAAACAAGTAAAATTCAACAGTGTAGACACTGCTGCTAGTACACCACTGCCATCTTCAGTGCAAGACATGAATCTTTTTTAAGAGGGTCATTCAGCTGAAATGCACTGAACTAACTCATTTAAATATAATCAAATGGTTAAAATCTGACAGCAGAATGGAACAGATTTTTCCACTGTTTGCAATGTTAGAGAAATCAATAACACAGCTTTTCTGTGGTGTATGCATATTTTTAAAAAAATATTTGGAGATTGAAAACCCATGTACAATAAATAGGAAAATTAAAATCTCATATTACACTGCCAAATGATGGGGTAATAGACACAACCATATTGTTCTGTAAAAAGCTGCTTTAAGAAGAGAAGTATGAATTGAAGCATTTAGTCAGTACGGTTTGAACAGATGGTGTGATTAACAACTAGCATGTTAGCCATCTCAAGAGCTTACATAAAAGTAAACAAATACAGTAAAAACATATCACTTTATTCCCCAAAAAGTACTTTTCATTCATTTATGATTTGAGAGTCTATAGATTTACTGTAGGGCTATACATGTTTGATGGGGAAGCAGTTAGCAGTCAGGGAAGAGTGCATTTTCTAGAAGTATAATGGTCAGATACTGCTCTTAGATGTATTCTTCTAATCCTCTGAATTTTAATTTGTCATTGGACCAACCAAACTAGTGCACTGGTTGTCATGCATGCTGACCAAATAACAACATCTGAAATAAAGAGCTGGAGGAATATAAACCTCCAAGCCATTATGGAGGAGACTACACTGCCTTGAGAAAGAACTTCAGATCTGTTCCAGTTCTGATCAATACATACCATACTAGAAGTACAGTTGTACATAACAGGTCTGATTTCTGCTATGTAAGGGCTGCTTTGATCTATTTAGGCAGGGCAAAAGCCCTAAAGCCAACCCAGACAGTCGCTGGAGGGTTCTCTCTGTTAGGGAAATCCTTAGGTGGCATCTTCACCCTTTCTCCCAGCAGGAGGTAGGCCTAGGAGAAGGGGCCAAACTCAGGCCTCTCTGAAGTCCCAGCAAGTGTTGGCTGTTGGTGTAAAGTGGAGAAATGCTTAGGCCCAGGATTCGGTGAGAGGGATACTGAGGTTCTGGCCTATTATTTTTGTTAGCAGTGAGTGGAACAGATGGTATATCTGAGTTTTCTTTCCTGACCAATTATTACAAAATAAAAACTTTTATTTTTTAAGAAAAAGAAAAAAGGAGCTAGCAGCACTATACAGGAGGAGAGACATGGGAACTGAATTAGTTCTACCCAGGATCAGAAAGACTGGCATCATAACTCTAGTACAAATATTCAAAGATTTTTTAAGTCCATTCTTCCACATGTTCAGCTTTGGGTTTTTTGTCCACTTCAGAACTACAAAGTCATTCTAAATAGATAGTGGAAGGCAGGCAGCAAAGGTATTTAGCTGTCATAGCTCCAAGTGTTTGCTAAGTGCTTTTCTTTTAATTCCAGTATGCCAAACATGCCAGAGTTTGTTTCTGATAACTTATCATCCATTAGAAATAGCTAAATACTGGGGAAATGTCCCGCATTTACTCAAATGTAACAGTAAATTTATTTCAGCACATACCCCTTGTGCATTTACTTTTTGGGACTATATTACAGCGATACACCTAACTGATCACAGAAATGGCATTTTATGCTCACATATTCAGATATTCACACTAGAAGTGGTATACTCTCTTTTAATGGTAGAAGGACAAGGTTCACAAAATGCTTGGAAGTGCCTTCGAAAAGAAGCAATTAGCTGAGCCAGACAAGGATCTGACTCATCCTTTAGAGCAGAGGTGGGCAAACTATGGCCTGTGGGCCACATCCGGCCAGCGGGACCAACCTGCTTGGCCCCTGAGCTCCCGGCCAGGGAGGCTAGCCCCCAGCCTCTCCCCTGCTGTCCCACCTCCCTCATAGTTACACCGCTGCGCAGGCAGTGCGGCTTGCACCCGCCCACCTCCCAGGCTTTCCAATAAGCCTGTCCTGCCGCTCTGAGTGGCCTGGTAGGGGGTTGGGGGGGGGGGGCATTGGATAAGGGCACCCAGGGGACAAGGAGTGGGGGGGTTGGATGGGCCGGAGGTCCCAGGGGGCCTGTCAGGGAGGGGGTGTGGATAGGGGTTGGGGCAGTCAGGGGACAGGGAGCGGGGGGGGGGGGGGGGGTTGGATAGGGGTGGGGTCCCGGGGGAGCAGTTGGGGCAGGGGGTCCCGGGAGGGGCAGTCAGGGGACAAGGAGTGGGGGGATTGGACGAGTTGGGGGTTCTGAGGGGGGCAGTCAGGGGGCGGATTGGGGGCAGGGTCCAGGCTGTTTGGGGAGGCACAGCCTTCCCTACCTGGCCCTCCATACCGTTTCGCAACCCCATTGTGGCCCTTGGGCCAAAAAGTTTGCCCACCCCTGCTTTAGAGCTAAGGCTCTTCACAGACTTACAATTACATTGTGTCAATTACCATATTGGTGACAAAATTACAGACTAGTAAATGCAATATTTATATAGATGGGACATTGTATGACACAGCACAGGGACAGGATTCATAGTGGATCACAAGCTAAATGTAAGTCAACAGTGTAACACTGTTACAAGAAAAGCAAACATCATTCTGGGATACGTTAGCAGGAGTGTTGTAAGCAAGACACAAGAAGTAATTCTTCCGCTCTACTCCACACTGATTAGGCCTCAACTGGAGTAATATATGCAGTTCTGGGTACCACATTTCAGGAAAGATGTGGAGAAATTGGAGAAAGTCAAGAGAAGAGCAACAAAAATGATAAAAGGTCTAGAAAACCTGACCTATGAGGGGAGATTGAAAAAAATTGGGTTTCTTTAGTCTGGAGAAGAGAAGACTGAGAAGGGACATGATAACAGTTTTCAAGTACATAAAAGGTTGTTACAAGGAGGAGGGAGAAAAATTGTTCTCCGTAACCTTTGAGGATAGGACAAGAAACAATGGGCTTATATTGCAGCAAGGGAGGTTTAGGGTGGACATTAAGAAAAACTTCCTGTCAGGGGGTTAAGCACTGGAATAAATTGCCCTAGGGAGGTTGTGGAATCTCCATCATTGGAGATTTTTAAGAGCAGGTTAGACAAACACTTGTCAGGCATGGTCTAGATAATACTTAGTCCTGCCATGACTGCAGGGGACTGGACTAGATGACCACTTGAGGTCCCCTCCAGTCCTACAATTCTATGATTTTATACAGAAGAAAAGTGTGCAGCCTTGCAATTAAAAAAAAGATTAACAAAACATTAAGAACAGGAGGGAGATAATTGAAAAGTAGGGTATGTAGACCCAGACAGAAAAGTCTGAGAACATACAGAGCCAAGTGATGATCTTAGTAATAGGACTAGACGACCTCTCCAGGTCCCTTCCAGTCCTAAGATTCTGTGATTCTATGATTCCCAAAAACCCTTACCAGAGTCCTGGCACAATTAAACAAGGCAGACAAAGATTAGATGGTACACTCTGAATCTAAACTATGCATGAAAATTACAACTGAGCAAGTACTGTATATGGTGAGAAAATGTAAACTGTCCAGCCAGTAAATCTTACAGCAGCCTATTCCCCCCTCCCCTCACCTCCGCCCCTTCCCCCACCCAGGAATGAAGACTTGAGCAAGACTATCTGGCTCCAGAAAGAAAAGGTTAAAACTTTCTAAATTCTCTTAAGCATGCTGATCTGCTGCCTCCTCTTAAAGTACTACTTCTCCAGGAGAGATTCAAACCCCCAGGGGCTTCTTCAAACCACCTTCTTTGATTAAATAATGTACGTTCATCTACTCAGAAAACAGATAATTCCATGTGATTTGTATAGCTAATCCAACAATAATCTAGAAGATCTAGTACTAAATTGTAGCAGTGAACTGTTGACAATCAATCCAGATCACAAATAGATCTGAAGAAATCATGACCAGCAAGTAGCATTCCATGAGCAGAAAGAGGGGCTAGACTGAGTTAAACTCACGGAGAATAAATTTGTTCAGTTCTTCTAAAATTTACTACAATAATTGGCAGCTGAGTGTAAGCATAATCCCAGGGATATTTGTAAGAGCACCACCATTTATATACACAGTATCTGACTTTGTGTCCAATTCTGATCATGTACAGGATACTACTGTATGTGTTCAGGTGGAAAAAAGTAAAGGTGATTCATTTAAAACTCTCTGCTTCATCAGTTTGAACAGCCGGTCCTCATCATTTGTGTCTGCAATATTAGCCAAAAGATCTGTCCTAAAAGTAAAAGGCTGAAAGAAGGTCTATGTAGTTTACTCCCCACAGTGCTGCAAGCTTTTCAACGGAGAACAGCAAACACCAATGTATGAGGCAGGGTTTGGCTGAGGTTTCTGGGATCTGCCTATTTGCAGGTATTTTTGCCAAACAAGTGGACTGGTGGAGGGCATGGATCAGTGTTCACATTGCACTCCCTGTCAGTACCCAGCCCAAGATGGGCAAGCTAATGATACAACCAGTGGACCAAATTCGGTGATGTATCCTGGTCACATGCCACCTGAGGCACACTGCACATATGCTAAGAAGTGGATTGGTGAATTAGCTCCATTTTAAAATTTACCTATTACTTTGATGGAAATGAGAGAGAGGGTTTATTTTGGAATAGTTCAATAAGGAGAATGAGGAATATCCTCTCAAGGTGTGCAGTGAGTTCTACTTTCTGATCAAGAATGCATTCAGGCATGTACCAGGTAGATTTTTTGCTTTACCTTGAGTAGGTTTTCAATTTTCTGGATTAGGATGACACTCAGACTTTCTATGAGAGATTAAGGTGAGTGCAAACTTCTGTACCACGTCCTCACTTGCTAACCATGGACAAACCAACTCCAAACTAAGAATGCGTGAAACACTAGACATGAGCAAGACCAGAATTCCTGTTATATTACAACCATTGTTAAAACAGAAGAAGCCACAGGCAAGATCTTTGGAGGTTATTTAAACATTAACCCAGCCATCACAGCTGGCTGTGAATGGTCTCAGCTGTGTGTAACTTCAAATAGGCTACTTGGAGATCGGCCCTAGCGTGTGCTGATATCTGTTTAATAATGCTGTTAGTAACCAACACCAACCAAGACTTAGAAGTAATGCTAGAAATAATCCTGCTCCCACCCCCAGTCTTCTCCCAAGTTACCACAGTATAATGCAAAGAAGAGAGAATTACTTGCCTGTTGATCATGCTGACCCATATTGTCTGATTTCCCTGTGCTCCCCCGTCTGTCTCATCTGTCTTTTATCTTATTCTTAGTTTATAAGCTATTTGAGGCAGGGACTGTCCTGTTGTGCTGTGTCTGTACAATGTCTAGCACAATGGGGTCCATAACTAGGGCCCTTTGGCCCTTCAAAATAATAATTTAACAAAGTTCATAAATCTTATCCAAAAGTTGAGTAACGTGGGTAGAATCACCAAAAAGAGAATCTGAAAACAGTGCGCAAAGGAGATGGGGGAGCTTGCTGGTTTGTAAAATGGTTTTATGGCACGGTTAGACCTTGATTACACTGTTTAGGGAAACAGAGTTTGTGCCAGAATGGGGCTAATGGTGGTAAAGCAGTTATTACTAAATAGTGCCAAGAATTTCTCAAAGGTTGTGCAGGCAATATTTCCTGCTGGCTTTTTATTTCAGTATAGCCTTTTACTACTCTACAACAAAAGAGCACCTAACCAGAGCTCCGAGTACCCTTTTAAAAAGTACATTAATAAATAAACTGACCCATCAACCACCCCCATGATCAGGTAAAGCAAAAAATGCAGTTGTTGATGCATTATCTGTGTTAATGCTGCTGACTCCCCAGAGCCTCATCCCACCACGACTCAGTCTTATCCATCAACTCTCTCTCTAGGGCCGAAGGAGAAAAGAGAAGCCCTGCAGAACACCCTGAAGGCAAATAAACTCCCAGGGATGGGGGGTGGGTGCAAGTTCCAAATGTGCAGGGCCCCAGTGTAAAACACCCTAGCAGCCTCCCCTTCTATTAGCACAGAGGATCCAGCTCAGGTGCCTCCACTGATCACAACTGTAGCAGTATGTCAGGGACAGAGGCAGGTCCCAGGCCACTGATGGCTTTATAGGTCAAAACCACCTTAAGATCAGCCTGGAAACTGCTAGCCAGTGCAAGTCATACAGCACAGGTTTATTGGGGAAATATGGGACCAAGATTTACTGCTGGTATTGGGACCAAGATTTATTGCTTGTATTGTGGTAGTGTGTAGGAACCCCAGGACTAGGCACTGTACAAACACACACAAGTTCAGGGCTTCTTGCAGTATAGGTGTTCCTGAATGGTAGAAACATCTAGATTTTGCATTATCTGGCCCCATAGTAACTCCTGGAGGCTTTTAAAAAGTGGGTGAAAGAACAACACAGACACTAGGTATTTGGCTTATTCAACTGAACCAGAGTACTGCTATTTTGAACTTTATATGGGTTCCTGAGGAGCTTGACTCCACAGCCCAATTTCACAGTGTACAGCTCTAGTACATGTTGAATGGTCACCTGGGGCTGGATCAATGTTTCTGAGAAGCAGGAGGAAATGTCACAAAGCAACCTGAGCTTTTGATTAATTTAGAAAATGATAAATAAAACTGTATGCCAAGAAGAAAACAAAATAGGATCACCAAGATAGGCTATTATTATTATTGAGCTTGGGGAGAATAAGCACTGAAATAAATGGCCTTCTAGTGGCCTTAGCCTAAATTCAATGCTCCATTTCCCCCTAATTCTAGGGAGTTAAATATGTTAAATATGTTAGCTCCCTATAGAATACAGGGGGTATCATGTCATGCAGGCAGTCTCCTAACCAAACCAGCCTTCTACAACAAAAGAAGAGCAGGGAAGTTCTAAGCAAACCTCTTATTTTTATTCATTTCTTCAGCAAGACACATTAGCATTCATCCAAAAAGGGAAGATAATTGCCCAGAATTCTATGGGTCATCTGACAAACTGCATTCTAGTTTATTGATTTGCTGATGCAGACAGAACGTAATAAATCAATGAACAGCTTCATTTAGAAAGCTGGGATTAATGCAGGGAGCCTGAGGAGGAGCATAAGACACCAGAGAGAAATCGGGAGCTGAAATGGCTGCTTGGCACACCACAGGGCACACAATGCACTCCCTGGGTGCAGCAGCCACTCCAGCCAGCTCTGCAGGCCAGTCAAGGCAGAAAAGGGCAGACCATAGTCTCACCCCAGGCCCTTCAGGTGATTTGCAAGGAAGAAACACACTACACTGACCAGAGTGCAGAGTGTATGAGGGGAGAGGAGCAGGGAAGGAAGCTTCCTTGCACACTTTCCGGGGTCAAATTGTCCCTGCCCATGAGTAAACAAGGCTACCCTTGTTGTAATCCTCTGGGCTCTATTCACTCCTTACCTGTGCTGTACAAGAGGGCTTTTCCGCTAACTGAATCAAGAAAGTCTCATGTGTGGGCCTTCTTTGTAATTGTGATAGGCTGAGCTGGCAGTGCCACATATTAAGACTGCCCAACATTTTCCATGATAAGCCCTTGTTTTCAATTGCTTATAACTTTGGCAAATTTTAACCATTTGGGTTGAAGTTTCCCAAACCAAATGCCTGCCTCAGGCTGATTTATTTATTTAAATTTCAGCCAATTTTCACCATTTCCAATAATGAAGTAATCAGGTCAGGGGAAAATATGTTGTTCAAATAAAATCTTGAACCATTTTGTTGAAAAGCTCTAGTGCCCCCCGTGTTTTGGAGCAGGGGCTTGAAACGTGGCAAGGGACCTTTGTGTGAGGGATGTGCTTTTTGGTATTCCTGTGAAAATTTGCCCCAAAGTTGGCCACATTATAACCCTTTCAAAAAATCTCAATTTACACATGCTCAGTAGAGACTTGTTAGAGCACAACAGGTAAAATCTCAGAAGTTTCTGTCTACATTGAGCATGCTCCAGCCCCAGCAAGTGACTGGACTGTGCACGCACTATCCCCCTGGAGCAACTGAGCCCAAGGCTACATGGGCACAGCAGGACTTCCCCTGAAATTGCAGCTCCTGGCAGGCACCAGAGCAGAAAGCAGAGAGATTTTCTCTCGTGCTGTCAGTGACCTCCCCTGCTGGTGCACAGACAACAAAGAAGAGGAATATGCCTAACCTCAAATGCAGAGGAGAGAAGAGCTGGACAGTACCACCCTTCTCTGTCACTGCAAGTTAGCATACATTCACATGAACTTTAACAAAGAAGCAATAAGAAAAGTACTGCGGCAACAGGACAATTCATTGTCAGCATAGTCTAGATATTGTGAGGTAAGTTTTGTTCTATTTCCAGCTCTACCACTGCTTCGCCCTGGGCTCATCACTTCACTTTCTGTGTCTCAGTTTCCTTCAGCTGTAAATGGGGAAGCAATACCCGTATTTGCAAGATGTTTTTGAGATCCTCACACAAATGTCATTATGTAAGTGCTTACGTATATATCAAGTACAGGAAAGAAGCTGTACTTTTTCCTACCCAGGAGGAACTATGGTGTCTTGCCACAATCAAAAGTCCCTACAGTTCTTTGTAGCCACCACAAATGGCCCTAACTGACACACTTGTTGGTACCAGCAGAGAGACTAATAAGTAACGAACATGGAGCCATGATCTCATCCATAGCTGTGGTGGGTCTTGATAAGCTGAAGAGCAATGGTTATTTGGAATATGCACTACTACTACTTATTGTGAAGCAACACTCAGGTCGCAGTTCAGGAATGCACTTAAGCACATACTTAAATCCTCTGCTGAACAGGGATGGATTTAAGTACTTTACTGAACAGGAATAAATTCACCCTACGTTTTTAGAGGTGTCATTTGACTAACAAGTATTGCTTAAACAGGAAAGTTGAGCAATGTCTATTTTTAAGTATTTCAGGTTAAAGAAGAGGTTTAATATATAAAAATGTTTCATAGCTAAAGAATTGCCTTCAGTTTGGATTGGGAACTGTGATTTGCTCGAGTCATTTTGATTAGGGAGGAAATTCTCCCAACTCGCCCCACAAAAAATAAATAAATGAATAAATAAAATAAAAAACACCTCTGTAAAGATGGATGAGCTTGAAAAAACAAAAACAACATTGTTTAAAAATGCAACTGCATTGGAAAAATCTGAAGTCAGAACAAGTTCTATTGCTTAGAATGAGAGAGGATTTCATTTTCATGGCATAGAGAAATGTCATCATTAACCATCCCTTTTGTGCTAGGCTTCTAATGTTGTGCAAGACCTTTACTTCACACCGTGAGACAGTGCTGACTCAACAGTTTCTATTTGCATAAATTTTCACTTAAAAGCTGTGCAGAATATGAGTCTACTGGGCCACAGCTTCTTACTGAAATCAGATACAGAATTTATAATCTAACAGATCAGCTATAGGCTGCCCCCTAGCGTAAACTCTTTCCCCACAATATGAGTCTTCAGACTCAGTCATTAAAGCTCCCTTTACCAGCTATCTTCTGAAGTAGCTCAGAATTCAACTCATTTTCTCTGATTGCTTAGAGTTATTTATTCCAAGTTTCCCTTCACTGTCTGACCATAAACGTTAGATTCTTCCAAAAGAATTGCAAGACACCCCACATAACATAGGGGATGTCTCAACTCTTTGATTTCAACCCCATCCACTCTCCCCCATCCAGTATTTTCCCCCATCCACTCTCCCCCATTTCTAACTCAACAAGCTTAAAAAGTTAAAATCATTTGTCATATTAAAAATAAAATCCATAACAAGCCATCAAAGCAAACTCATGATCCTGTCACTGTAACCCGGATCCTCCTCTTCACCACTAGCTCCTTTGGAAAATGATGAGCCACAAGAAGACAAAAATGTGACACTTGTTCTCCTGGTCAGGGCCAGGAAATCTGACTCTCCTCTCACTAATACCAATGTAAATTAGAAGTGACTTCAGTAAATGAACTGAGGTCTCATCAGTGTGAAACAGGTGGGAGATCAGAATCTGGCCCAGAGTTATTTACAGCATGCCCAAAGTATGCTAGACTTTAAATCATGCATAATTGTAATATTAATTCAAAAAAATCTGATTGCTATACCATGGTAAAAACTACACCATATGCAGTTCTCAATGAGCATGTTAGCATTCCATATTGTTCCTGAAACTCTGTCATAATTTGAGACTGATAGGTAGTGCTATGAGGACAGGTTATGTCAACTGACATTATTTGGAGTCTTATTTTATTTCCATGAATGGTCCACGTCAAGATAAAATCGATAGGCCCAATCCTGCAGTCTTTGCTGTGGCAAAACTCCCATTGAATTCAATATTTTTCTCACTCACTAGATGTTAACAACCAAAATGTTGCTACACGCTGCATGAACAGAAATGCATGTCTCATTTGCACATGCACTTAAAGGGATTGCATTGCAATTATTTTGAGGACAAATAGCATTTGTGTCTAAGTTTTTTGAAAATCGTGCAAGAAAACATACTCCCACTCCTTTCTGTTACTTTAAGACAAGTTCCCTGCCCTATAAATACCACAGAGTAGGGATCAAAACTCTCTTTTTAAGATGCACATCAATGGCATTCTACAAATAAAAAGAAAAGGAGGACTTGTGGCACCTTAGAGACTAACAAATTTATTTGAGCATAAGCTTTCATGAGCTCAAATTAATTTGTTAGTCTCTAAGGTGCCACAAGTCCTCCTTTTCCTTTTGTGGATACAGACTAACACAGCTGCTACTTGAAACCTGTCATTCTACAAATAGAATTTTAATTATTACTAGCAGGCTGCATTGGTAGTAAGTAGATGGAGAGTCATTGGTAACTGGAGGGCTCGCTTCCCTGGAGGTGACAGATGTGCAGGGTGCTTCTTACTTCATTGATTTTCTCTTGCATCTTAGGAATGCCTCCCATTTACATTTGGCCCAATAACATATGGCAAAATCCTCCTTCCTGAACTTTAGTGGAATTTGCAGAACAAAGTGAAGGGTAAGTGCCACTCCAAACTTACTGCTGAATGTAGCTGCTGGGCAATTCCAACTCCCCATCTCCCTTGAAGAATTGTCCGGTACTCTATACGTACATACATGACAGTCCCTGTCCAAAAAAGCATACAATCCAATTTTAAAACAAGAGACAATGGATGGTACAATAGATGGGGGAATACAAGATAACAGTGAGATGACTGCGATAAACAGCATTCATAGCACATAAGAGCAGCAACATTTATTCTCCATCTCATTTCCAAACTCAGATGTGACACCACTACCTTAGCTAAACCTCTTAATCCCTCTGCCTTTACTCATCTCTGTAATTGTATTACAGTACAACTGTACCATCAGTAAAGCACTTTAGAATAAAGTTAGGGTTGCCACCACTGAGGTATTAAAAAACCAGGAAATTCAGGATGATCCTAAGACCATAAAACTGAATAGCTGGCAGTGTGTACTGATCATGCTCACAAATTTCCCAGGACAGCTACCTCAAAAAATGGACGATCCTGGGAAAACCTGGGCAGGTAGAAACCCTAAATACATTTTGTATAAAAGACTATAGACAATGAAGTTGTGTTGCATTAGTCTGAAGTACTATATACATGAACCAACTATTCTTAAAGCACTGCTCCATTCTCAGACCCTGATCCTGAATGTAGCTCTACTTGAAGTCACTGTATAGAGTACATTGTAGGATTGGGGCCTTAGTCAGGAAGCTGAAAATTTTGGGTTTTCATCCTTCCGTTGAAACACCACATTACTGATTTCAAGAGCACATTTTACCTCTCCTGACTCCATCAGCAGGAAGGGAGATGGAACAGACATTCAGCTTTGGCTGCTGTTGATGCTTCAGATTCCCTCATATAGTAGCAGCCAAAAAAGGTGCAGTGAAAGAAATTTCATCTTTGTATTCTCCAAGCATGAAATTCACTACTGTGCAGAGAAACCACATAAATTCCACTTCACGGCTTTAGTAATCTATGGGTCTAGGCTGAATTTCATCACTGCCATTTATACTGAAGTGCTAGCTGTGAATCCTACATGTCTTCTTATCCTTAATCATCTGCAGGCATGGGATTATACTGCTTCACCCTTACCAACATTTGCTCATGACAGATTTTTTGGAAATAGCGATCATCACACTCTGCTGAGAAGTATTATTAGTAGGTTATTTGATGTATTCAATCATTCATGAAGAAAAAAGCTCACATCCAAAGCAAACTAGGTTTTCAACATACTCCTTAATCTCTCTCATTGATACAGACAGGAAGCAGGTCTATTTTAACCATCAAAAAGCTCCAATGTCAAAGCACGGCTCAACTGCAAAGATACAGTTGGTGGCTACACAATTGCTTTTGGACTGCTGTTTTTGAAGTTGGCTTGTCCACTGTGTCATTTCTATAATGTATTTAATTATAAAGACCTTGCCATTATAGCCAGGGAATATACTCCATATTGAACAAGTTGAGCACAACAAAAAGGCTATTTCATTCTCTTTTAAAACAGAGAGTCTAGTAGATGACTAACTGCATTAGCTTTTTTTTGGTCATAGACATGATATATAGATCAGATACTTTTTTTGTTGTGCACTACAGCTTGTTAAGCACTTCAGTGATCTAAAAATATATTTTTTGTAGCAGCTGTTATATTTTACATATTTTTTAAAAAGAATTGTGTGTGTAAGTAACATAGTCAAACGAAAAACATATGTCCATGGCTAATAGTATACGAAAAGAGCACTATGTATATCACCGAGAAATGAATAACATAAGCTTTGGTTATTGGCTTAAATTAATACTTTGCAATCATTCTCCCCTCCCCAAAAAAGGTGTGAATTCTGAGGGAGGGGGCATACTGCTGGGAATGGTGCCCTCTCTCATCTTAAAATGTGTGAGAATCCAAACAGTTTATTTATATGCAGCATCTTGTATTGATTACATTATGCTACATACTGTACAATTCAATAGGATTCTTAAATATATTTTCAAAGATCCCACAGTTCGTAGTGGGTGAGCCTCCAAAGGTTTGGTTCATATAGTAGTAAAGTTTAATACCTATCTTGTGCTTTATTTCTTGAGAGTGTCATAGAAATGTTTAATAGCACATACAAATGTGCACACGCAGCAAATGAGTCTCTTCCCTGAGGACCTTACAATCCAAGGGTCTAATCCTACAGAGATTTAAATATATGTGTTGTGAGTAGTCCCGATGACTTTGCAGATTGCAAGTTAAGTGATGAACTAAATGGACAAGTGGATATCATATAGACACAGGATTGAAGAAGGGAAAGGATGATTTTGGATTATAAAAAGACTGTATGGAAACCCTTTTTACTCATCTTAATGGTTCATATTTGTGGTGTTGGCACTATTTGTGTGCAGATTCACTTTTTTTTTTTTTTTTTAATAAGTGATGATATAAAAGTAACTTTTTTAGGCATGAAACAGATGAGGAAAAGGTGATAGCTTTGGGATACATTTGGAAACTACATTCCAGGTATAACAGGCAGCAAGAAAGATGACATGAAATCCCTGTGGAAGAAGGTGACAAATGGAGTATGTACGCCGGTATCACTGGCTGAAGGGTGTAGGGAGGAATGCCAGAAGGAAAATAAGCTTGAGATGGCAGTGTGGGTTCCATGACATTTGGTACTCTTTGCTATGTGGTGGGGGCACCCTAGTTCTCTAAACTGTCCCCAATTTCCAACACAAATGCCTTGGGGTGGAGAATGCCACTTGCCTCTCGCTCGGCCTAAGCCTTTTGGTTCTCTTCCATAACCTTTGGAGAAGCAGAGGCAAAGGCCCTTAAGCAAAGTAAGCAGTCATGGGATAAGAGGGAAGGTCCTCTCCTGGATCAGTAACTGGTAAAAAGACAGGAAACAAAGGGTAGGACTAAATGGTCAGTTTTCAGAATGGAGAGAGGTAAATAGCAAGGTCCCCCTGAGATCTGTGCTGTTCAACATATTCATAAATGATCTGGAAAAAGGGGTAAATAGTGAGGTAGCAAAGTTTGCTGACAATACTGAATTACTCAGGATAGTTACGTCCAAAGCAGACTGAGAAGAGTTACAAAGGGGTCTCACAAAACTTGGTGAGGGGGCAACAAAATGGCAGATGAAATTCAATGTTGATGTATGCAAAGTAATGCACATTGGAAAACATAATCCTAACTATACATACAAAATGATGGGGTCTAAATTACCTGTTACCACTCAAGAGAGAGATCTTGGAGTCATTGTGGATAGTTCTCTGAAAAACCATCCACTCAATGTGCAGCGGCAGTCAAAAAAACTAACAATGTTAGGAACTATTAAGAAAGGGATAGATAATAAGACAGAAAATATCATAATGCCACTGCATAAATCTCCTGTATGCTCACACCTTGAATACTGTATGCAGTTCTGGTCACCCCCATCTCAAAAAAGATATATTAGAATTAAAACAGAGATGGGCAACAAAAATGATTAGGGGTCTGGAACAGTTTCCATATGAGGAGAGAGTAAAAAGACTGGGACTGCTGAGTTTGGGAAAGAGACAATTGATGGAGGGTGTGATAGAGATCTATAAAGTCATGAATGGTGTGGAGACATACTCCTTTACATAAGACAGGAATGGTAAGCAGACGTCACCCAGTGAAATTAATAGGCAAACAACAAACATAAACATTACAACAAAAACTTAAGGAAGTTCTACTTCACACAGCGCACAGTCAACCTGTGGAACTGGCTGCCAGGGAATTTTCTGAAGGCCAGAAGTATTACTGGCTTAAAAAAAAACTAAATAAGTTCTGGAGGATAGGTCCATCAAGGGCTATTGGCCAAGATGCTCAGGGATGCAACCCCGTGCTCGGGGTGTCCCTCAACATCTGCCTACCATAAGCTGGGACTGGATGGCAGGGGATGGATCACTCAATAATTGCCCTGTTCTGTTCACTCCTTCTAAAGTTTCTGGCACCGATCAGTGTTGAAGACAGGATACTGGTTAGATAGATCATTGGTCTGACCCGGTATGACTGTTCTTATGTTCAGAGATTTACCGAGAAATAAATGCTGCATTGAGTGATACAGGAATGACTATCTGAGCTCTAGCAGGAAGAGAGAAAACTACAATCATTAAAAGGAACCATTAAGGGTCTCCCCTGAGAAGTCACATGTATAACCCCAGCAATAATAGTGAACTGAGCCCCCATTTACACAACAGAATAACCCTAAATTAACTCACAAATGGTCTAAACTGCCCCATGCCTCAGTCCCTAAATAGGGTAGCTCTTTCCTTTGCCATGGTCACTGATGCTTGGCTATGGTGTGAGCTCAGAGTGGAGGGTCTGTTCCTGTAATCAGCAAGCTCCTCAGGGCTTCTTTGGCCATGCTTGGCACTCTCTGCCAGGCTAGATATGGCTAGGCAGCCAGCAGGCCTGGGTTCAAACAGCATTTGGCCCTGCAACAGCATCTGCAGCAACATGCCCTCCCCACCCACAATGTGGCCTCCAGGCAGCCCTTCCCCTGCACCAACCAGCTGTCTGTAGCCAGTTCCTGGTCTCCACATGGGCAGAACTGAGCAACTCTTTAGGAGCAGCATTCCCCTCTTCCAGTGGGAAGTGGGCAGGTACGAAAACGTGGAGTGGGATTTCTCTGCTAGTTTAATTTATAGGCAAGCACAGCACCCTGAGTGCAGGAGCCTGCTTCACAATCATTCAGTGCTCACTCTTTCACTCTTGGTTTACAGGAATCTCCCCCATGCAGCACTCCTTGTAAATGAAATTCCTTTACATTTCCAGCCCCTGTCCCCAGAGGCCAGCTCCTGTATAGAGTGGGGGGAATCAGTTACCTGGCCAATCCTCTGGTGCAGTGTAGGTGCTGCTAATAGATACAGACTGAAGATACAGAGAAGCTCTTCCATCTCTATGTGTGTAGTTCAGCTCCTAATTCCTACCTCTCTCTCTCTATAAGCATTAACAAGTCTCAGCTGTTTTTGACCTCTGTCCCTTAACTCTTTTCTCTCCAGGCTGGAGTCCTGTGGCTTTCTACCTTATTCATGCTCCAACTGTGACAGTGTCTTCTACACATCCGTCATTCAAGACACTGAAATAAGCATCTAAAGAGACCTGTTTTCCAAGGGGACAGAGAGAGAGAAACGGACGTCTGAAGCTATATGACTAAATCTGCAGAGAGAGACAAACTTTGTCACAAATAAACGCTACTTGAGATAATTGAGCTGATTAAGAATAGAAATAAGATTTGAAAACTACTTCATTGTAATGGACTCTCCTGAATTATCTCTGTGGCTGGCGTGTTGGCTGATTTTGGAAGGTTAATGGACTTCAGCAACAGCTTCCTAAATTTTCACTCAGATGAATGAAGCCTTAGTTTGTACCAGGAAAGCCCAACCATGTTCGATTAGTGAATAGTGGTGATATCTGGTACACAGTTCAGAAAACGAACAGTTAATACCATTAGCAATTAACTTGTCATAATTAGGCTTAGCACGTAATGCCACATTAAGATGAATGGTGAAATTCACATCTCTCTGCTGGTGGTGTTTCAGACTCTGTAGATGCAGACTCACCATGATAATTACATTTCAATATTTCTTTCCATTTTTTTTATATTAAAGACTGGAATTTCATACACCATCTTTTGCTTCACTTTGTATCTGTTTGACCACAGTAATTTATCTTTCTTTTCTAACTCCTGCTGGTAGTGTATTTGTTCTACCAAAGATACAATGTGTCACCCACATTCCCAGTTCTTCACTGTTTCAAATTTAGAATTTCATCCTATAAATCATATTTCTGAACTGTAATGTCTGTCTCAATTGTAGATTGTAGGCACATTGGGGTATGAATTGTGTGTCCTATGTTTGCAAGCACACTGATGATCATAATCTCAGTTGCTACGTACGTTCCTTAACATTTAACTGGACAGCCTATATAATCCAGAAATTCTCTCTCTTGATTTGCTGTTTGTGTTTCTTTGTCAGAAATACCAAGGTACTAGATTTCATGGTATGAATTTAATTTTAAAATTAGGCTATATATTATAATTTATTAGACAATCATCCTCTTCTGTAATTTTTGTAGTAATAGTTACATCTTTGTCAACTCTCACTTGTGGCACATGACTCCCAACTCCCAAGTGCATCTCTACCACCTTTCTACTGACTTCAGGAGCAGTTTCATCACTGCTGAAAAGAAAACTGATAACTCATAACATGATAACAGGTGGAAAGGGAACTATTTTCCTACTCACTAGTCTATTGTAAACTTCATGAAGATTGCTTTTTAAAAATATTTTACCATCTGCTCTGTATTGCCTAATACTTGATATCTTGTTAGGGTTTCTTGAACTAATTTTTGCAGCCTAGGCCTATTTGCATTTCCCAAACTGAGCCAAAAGACAATTAGATAAAGACAATTTGTGAGTCCCGGTCCCTTCCTACTGTGTTGGGAATGTCAAGTTTAAGTATTCCAGGTAACCAATGTGGCTTTGGTCCCACCCATTCTCAGCAAATGTAGCTCTGACTGTGCTGAAGAAGTTATTTTGTAAAAACAGATTTCTGCTACACATAAAAATGATCATATAAAACTGTCCAGTAGGATTAACACCTAAACCCTAAGTCTTAGATTATGTGCTAATACTTCTCTTAGCTTCAGAACTGTGAGAACTCAGATTTCCCTTCCCTTCCAAATTTCCCTTCTATAGAACCAAAATACTGCAACCCCCTTGATATGCTGAGTCCTGTTTAGTTGGCAGTGTTGTCTTTTCCTCTCTACTATTCATCAAAAACCTTTGTCCACATAGGTTGATTATATTAATCATTTGCATGCAGGATGTGGGATATCTATTTCCCCCCTACTCAAATGCATGTACACAATATAGTAACTTTCATATTATAGTATTTTTATCTCAGAATGCTTTGCAAACTATGTAATGTACCTATCACACAAGTGAAATACCTTTGGAGTAGAGAGAGGCAGCCAACAAAACTTGTAGGACACTTTCCACCAGTGGAGGAGAATAGAAGTTTTCTTGAGAAAAGTGCCATGGGATCTCTACTGGCTGCATGGAACAAAAGGGAATCAGCCTGGAAGTGTCTCACAAATGACTGCTACACAGTTCTTGTGACAGTACTACACAGCTCTTTACTGTTTTCCGGATGAAGGGCTGCGCCACTTATGCTAGGATTTGAATCTGTGGTTCCAAGGAATCTTAAGGGCCCTGTAGCTTCATTTATATGATCAGGACGCTGTCAGTTTAACGATATTGGGCCAGAGTCTGAAACAATTCAGAATGAGTAAGAGTATCTTACTCCACATACAATCCCACTGAAGTCAATTGGCCTGATTCTCTGCCCCACCTGAACTCTGTTTGCATGCAGTTGGGAGGGAGGGACCATCCGAAAGTCATTTGTGGCCCCCTGATTCTGCATTGCACAACCCTGGCATAAATTAGACCCGCGTCGCAGAGAATTTACACCTTTGGAGAATGGGGCATGCAGAGCTCCCCTGGCATACCCTAATATACCCACTTCTTCCCTTACACTGGGGGTTTGGAGAGCAGCCTGTTCAGGAACCAGCTCCTCCAGTGGTGAAATTGCCTGCAGAGCATGAATTCTCCCCTGGCTGTTTCTCGCCACTTTAAGTCCACTTTGTGTTGTAATCCGTTGTAATCTGCACAATCAGGGCCATTGTAAATAAACACCTGTTCTTACCCATTTTACCAACACCATCTTGTGTTATTAACACTAGAGAGGGTTTTAACATCCACTTTTACTTTTTACTCTTTATGGTAACTGTTGAACTTTTCTGTTGGTTTCAGGTTTTAGAAGAGTTTGATTTTGCAAAACCAAAACACTGGGGCAAATCTGAGTTGACAGCATTCCCAGGAACCAGTGGTTTAGTTGTGTTTTTTTGTTTGTTTTAAAACAATTTGTCCCTGTTCACCCTGGCTAGCAAAATCAGATTAAAATAGTATTTAACTTGAAGCAATTCTTTAGTGAAATAAAGGTACATGATCAGATTCCTGCTACGTGTAGCAGTATTGTTATGCTGGACTGTATTGGTAGCTGCCAGCAAGCATGTCTTTCATCCATAGGCAATCATAGATTTCACTGATGTTGATGGGCATGCTAGCCACTCATGGGTCTGGCTAAATGGAACAAACAATTAAGCTCCTTTATGGAGTAATATAGCTGAAACAACAAAAGCCACCACACAAATTCCTTGTCTCATGGAAGGTCCGAACTAGAACTAACTCATGTAGAATAAAAAGGATTTCCCTGGGAACCAATTGCCAAGGCAGGGGCTGAGACACTGACACACAGTTATAATCCAGTCAAACAGAAAGCAGCCAAAAGAGCCAGAAGAAAGCCAAAGAAGCATGGGTAGCATGGCCTCGAGCGCAAACTGACATAGCGTGAGAGAGAGCACTTCTTTTGGACAGAGTTCTGTCTGGAAAAGCAGATTTGGAATTAGGAGATGGTTTCTTTCCTGATATTGTTTGTTTCTGTTCAGAGAAACCAGACTTTGTGTACATTGTAAATAAACATTATTGCACCATAGAAATACTTGACTATCATCAATTTTTCCTTCTCCCAGCCAGGCCCCAAAAATTGTCTAACTGCTCAGGCTAAAAGGGGCAACCGTACTTTTAACTACTAAATATGCGCTGAGCAAGATTAGAGGACACAGTGACTAAAAATGTCGGTAGCCACTAGTAGGGCTCAAAACACTGATAATAACAATGGACATGTTTCTGGCAACAGCCAATAGTGCAGACAGCCAATAAGTGTTTTCAGATCAAACTCTTTGTCCTTTATCCCTCCATTAGCACTCATCAACATTTGACACTTATCCAGCTGTATTTCAACGGCTTGATCCAAACCAATAGGAGTCATCCCATAGACTTCTGTGAGCTATAGCTCAGGCCCCAAGTACCTAATTCCCATTGTATCTATTGAATAGCTTCATTAGAACAGTCTAAACTTTGTTATTTTCCATTCTCATCCCTTTTTTTAAATGAAACAAACTAATTTCTTCAGCAAGTCTGCCTTCTCCCTCTTCCATATGTTCCTGCCTACATAAATACCTTTAGCCTCTTTATTAATTCTTTGATAAATGTGCTCACATCTTCTCTGTGCCTTATTCGCAACATTCAAGCTGATTTTTAGCAGTTTTTGCTCTTGCCTTATGCTGGGTAGGGCAAATTCAGACCCACTGGAAGCATGTACAACTACCCTGGCCTCAGTGCAGCTGCACTGCTTACCTGGATCTAAGCTTGACCCTCTGTTTCTCTAGCCCTGCAGTTCCCACTCTCTGTGTGGCTCTCCTTCCACCAAGACTTGAATAAGAAAATGTACTGCAAAGCAGTGGTATTCCTGAGACTTAACATTTGGGGTGGCAGATGGGGTGGTAAAGAAACTGTTTGTGGGGGTGGGGTATGGCCCCTATCACTCCACACCCACAGCATATATTTTTAGCATTAAAGATAATGTGGAAATTTGGTGCATTTTAGAGATATATTATATCAATATATTATCCCCTTAAGTATAGTGCTTTATCATAAGAATCATAGGATTACAGGACTGAAAGGGACCTCAAGTGGTCATAGTCCAGTCCCCTGCAGTCATGGCAGGACTAAGTGTTATCTAGACCATGCCTGACAAGTGTTTGTCTAACCTGCTCTTAAAAATCTCCAATGATGGAGATTCCACAACCTCCCTAGGCAATTTATTCCAGTGCTTAATTACCCTGACGTTAGGAAGTTTTTCCTAATGTCCAACTTAGACCGCCCTTGCTGCAATATAAGTCCATTGCTTCTTGTCCTATCCTCAGAGGTTAAGAACAACAATTTTTCTCCCTCCTCCTTGTAACAATTTTTTATGTACTTGAAAACTGTTATGTCCCTTTCTAGTGTTCTCTTTTCCAGACTAAATAAACCAAATTTTCTCAATCTTCCCTTGAAGGTCATGTTTTCTAGACCTTTAATCATTTTTGTTGCTCTTCTCTGGACTTTCTCCAATTTCTCCACATCTTTCCTGAAATATTGTGTGCCCAGAACTGCACACAATACTCCAGTTGAGGCCTAATCAGCGCAGAGTAGAGAGGAAGAATTACTTCTTGTGTCTTGCTTACAACACTCCTGCTAATACATCCCAGAATGATTTTCGCTTTTTTTGCAACAGTGTTACACTGTTGATTCATATTTATCTTGTGGTCCACTATGACCCCCAGATCCCTTTCCGCAGTACTCCTTCCTAGGCAGTCATTTCCCATTTTGTATGTGTGCAACTGATTGTTCCTTCCTAAGTGGAGTACTTTGCATTTGTCCTATTGAATTTCATCCTATTTACTTCAGACTATTTCTCCAGTTTGTCCAGATCTTTCTGAATTATAATCCTATCCTCCAAAGCACTTGCAACCCCTCCCAGCTTGGTATCGTCTGCAAACTTTATAAGTGTACTCTCTATGCTATTATCTAAATCAATGATGAAGATATTCAACAGAACCGATCCCTGCAGGACTCCACTCATTATGCCCTTCCAGCATGACTGTGAACCACTGATAACTACTCTCTGGGAACAGTTTTCCAACTAATTTTGCACCCACCTTATAGTAGCTCCATCTAGGTTGTATTTCCCTAGTTTGTTTATGAGAAGGTCATGTGAGACTATCAAAAGCCTTACTAAAGTCAAGATATACCATATTTACTGCTTCCCCCCATCCACAAGGCTTGTTACCCTGTCAAAGAAAGCTATCAGGTTGTTTTGCTATCATTTGTTCTTGACAAATCCATGCTGACTGTTACTTATCGCCTTATTATCTTCTAGATGTTTACAAATTGATTGCTTAATTATTTGCTCTATTATCTTTCCGGGTACAGAAGTTAAGCTGTATCAGTAATGATAAACCCATCATGCCCCTGCCATGGTAGTGTTAGCTGCAGAGGCATTTGGGCATAGCTATGCTGCAAAGAATATTTCTTTTGGGTTCACAATTTAATACAGCATGAGCCCTTGGATACACATATACAATGCCCATTACATCAGTGGGTTTCCATGCACCTCTGTGAGGGCAGAATTGGGCCCAGGGAACTTAGTGCTTCTTCTTAGCGTGTGTGCAATGTGTCTTAGGTGGCACATGACCAGGATTCATCATCAAATTTGGTCCACTGGATGGATCATTAACTTCCCCAGCTCAAGTAATGCCGATCCGTGCCCCCCACCTTAGTGCTCATGTGATATGATACAGATGAAGTGAAGCTTGTCAGAATTAGAATAATAGAATCAAGGAATCAGACTATCAGGGTTGGAAGGGACCTCAGGAGGTCATCTAGTCCAACCCTCTGCTCAAAGCAGGACCAATCCCCAACTAAATCATCCCAGCCAGGGCTTTGTCAAGCCTGATCTTAAAAACCTCAAAGGAGGGTGATTCCACCACCTCCCTAGGTAACACTTTCCAGTGCTTCACCACCCTCCCAGTGAAAAGGTTTTTTCTAATATCCAACCTAAACCTCCCCCACTGCAACTTGAGACCATTACTCCTTGTTCTGTCATCTGCTAGCACTGAGAACAGTCTAGATCCATCCTCTTTGGAACCCCCTTTCAGGTAGTTGAAAGCAGCTATCATATCCCCCCTCATTCTTCTCTTCCGCAGACTAAACAATCCCAGTTCCCTCAGCCTCACCTCATAAGTCATGTGTTCCAGTCCCCTAATCATTTTTGTTGCCCTCCGCCGGACATTTTCCAATTTTTCCACACCCTTCTTGTAGTGTGGGGCCCAAAACTGGACACAGTACTCCAGATGAGGCCTCACCAATGTTGAATAGAGGGGAGCAATCACGTCCCTCGATCTGCCGGCAATGCCCCTACTTATACATCCCAAAATGCCATTGGCCTTCTTGGCAACAAGGGCACGCTGTTGACTCATATCCAGCTTCTCGTCCACTGTAACCCCTAGGTCCCTTTCTGCAGAACTGCTTCTTAGCCAGTTGGTCCCCAGCCTGTAGCGGTGCATGGGATTCTTCCGTCCTAAGGTGCAGGACTCTGCACTTGTCCTTGTTGAACCTCATCAGATTTCTTTTGGCCCAATCCTCTAATTTGTCTAGGGCCCTCTGTATCCTATCCCTACCCTCCAGCATTTCTACCTCTCCTCCCAGTTTAGCGTCACCTGCAAACTTGCTGAGGGTGCAATCCACACCATCCTCCAGATCATTAATGAAGATATTGAACAAAACTGGCCAAAGGACCGCCCCTTGGGGTGCTCCGCTTGAAAGTGGCTGCCAACTAGACATGAAGCCATTGATCACTACCTGTTGAGCCCGACGTTCTAGCCAGCTTTCTATCCACCTTATATCCATTCATCCAGCCCATACTTCTTTAACTTGCTGGCAAGAATACTGTGGGAGACTGTGTCAAAAGCTTGGCTAAAGTCAAGGAATTACAGGTCCACTGCTTTCCCCTCATCCACAGATCCACAGATCCAGTTATCTCGTCATAGAAGGCAATTAGATTAGTCAGGCATGACTTGCCCTTGGTGAATCCATCCTTCCCCTTTTTAAAGATGGGCACTACATTAGTCAATGCTTACATTAAATACTGACTATGGGGCTGATTTTTTTTTAAAAAGTTACATTTCTAAATGGAAAAATAACTAAACGATGCCCAGATTCTGCCCTCATTATTCACATTGGACCCAGGTCTCCATAGTTTGCATTTTGTGTGGTCATTCACAGAAGTTGGTGTGTGTGCAAAATACTACCATTCTGATTTGGTCGTGTTTTATCAGAATCCTGCTGCAGATGTGTTCATATCTACAATCCAATCCTACACCCTCTGAAGTCACTGATGAAATTCCCATATGGCTTCAGTGGATGGCAACATCGAGTATCTAGTGGTCTTTGTCAAACAACTTTTAGAAGAGCAGAGATGCTCAAATATTTCTATGGCTAACTAACTTAAGCCCTATTATAATCAGTTTCTTTTTTCATTTATAAATACTACCCTTTTAACTAGTGCTTAATTTGTAATGAAAGAGGTGCCAGGGCTCAAGTACTTTGTTTACTTTTATAACTGACATGGCAAGCCAGAGGTGCCAGGACTATGAATGGCTAGAGGTGCCAGGGCTCAGACCTGGCAAGCCCTGGCACAAATCAAGCACTGCCTTTAACTTTTTCTTCATGTAAGAGGAATAATCCCCTCCCTTACAAAAAGAAAAATCTTTGGAAACTAGAAGAGCTGCCCAATAATCAGCTTAATATTTCCATCTCTTTTACTTTTGGAAGGGAAAAATACTGAGGGGAAAAAAAAAACATGTGAGATGTTTACTGTTACATTGTGTTGCATTGTATACTAGGTATCTGTTCACTTAGTCACCAGTGAGTCAATGAGTTTATGCAGGTTATACCCTTAACAAAAAATCTGTGTGGCTAATGTTTGTGTAAAGTGGACATTTCTTATTTACCTGTTAGACCTACCAGATCTCTAATGCACAGAATGTCTTTGTTTGCACTGCTGCATGCAGTATACCCACAAGATGGATAGCCAGACATTCAGAGAGATTTTGAATGGCTAATGCACTTATGCACAAACACTTTTCATATATTAAGTAGCTATTTACTTTATTCTTGCCCCTATTGGGCTTTTTGGTGACTTATAAAAACTGAGATGAGCTTTGCTAGATTGTGCAAAATAAAATTCCTTTTGTTTTCACTCAAGATGGACAAGCAGCAGTAAAGACACCCTGACATACACACACAAGGAAAACAGATTTGTTTTGACAGTCTATTATACTACAGAAATATTTATGAATGTAAGCTGCAGCAAAGTGCATCAGTCTTAGAGAATGCAAACCCTGTATACCATGTTCACTAATTTAACAGCAAGACAGGGAGAACTGAACAAAGCCTACTTCATTTTTGCTTAAATAGACTTAATAGTCTAGCAATTTACCATTGAAAAGACTTCTTAAATGTCATATTTTTCACAAAATAGGAATATTTCTTGAATACACTGTTAAGTGACCACCCTTTATTTTGCAATCAAAGATCAGAGCTGGCAGAACTGAAGTGGTTTGGCAGCTGCAGAGATGAAACTGAACTGAACAAACAGTTTCTTAAGTGATGCTTGGATAGAAGAATTTGGAAACTGTTCAGCTTTTTTTTGAATTCATTTAAATGTGTGAATCCTGCTTGTTAGACTCTTGGGAGTAATATATATATATATATATATATATATGGCACTGTATTTTATGATGATGTTGGGAATGCAATAGAAGAAAAGTACTAAGAGAAATTTATTGTAGAGAAAGGTACAGCTTTATTTACATTGCTAATGTAGTCAAGAGGTTTTGTTGCAATTTACATAGATGACATTAACAATTCTTTATTTTTGTTGCCCACATCTAATAACTGAGTTCTGTTTTATAAAGTGGAACCTTCCTATAGACTACGGCTAACACATATCCACAGTATGTATTCAGTGAAGGCATTAAGGATTAGTGGAGAAACACTTGCTTTGGAAGTTTTAGGGAAGTGTTATCCATCAAGGTTTAGAAATGACAGCCTCATCAACGAATTTCTGCAGAGCCAACATCTCCAAATCATTTTGCTTGTCAAATACAGAGTCATTTCATATTACTTTCTGCAATAGGAAGTGCCTTCATAGTTTTCAGTCACATCAGCATCTCTCTCGGGACAAGCTTCTCCATTGTTGCATACTTGCAGAGTTGTTCTTCAGTGCTTTGGTTCCATCAGCTTCCACTCTTCAAGGTCTGAAAATTCTTAATTTATCAGAAATTGATGAGACAGACGTTCCTCGTTGTCTAAACTATCTTCTCTGCTGGAGAATCCAAGGAAGAAAAGATGACAACTCGTGCAAAGAGTAGCTTCCTTTATCTAAGCAACAGCTTCTCATTCAGCATGAGGTCTTCATAGCTAGTGAGGATTTTGGTTGTACTGGCATTTGGTCACACTAAACAGGGCAGCCAACTGGCTCTAGCTTCAATGTTTTGATGCTTCAGTGAGTTTTATCTTTTCACTAGATTCAGTACTTTCTATACAATGCAATGAGGACTCCTCAGCTGCGCTGCATTATTTTTCAGCAGCAGTGATATGGATTTTTGATAGGCACTTTAGTGCATTGGGGTTATGGGAATGGATTTGGTTTGAAGGAACAGATTATGTACATTCAGTTATCCCAAAGGTATTGGTTATTACTCTGAGGTTAACATGCAGGAAATAATGGAAATTAATGGAAAATACTGGGTCTGAACCTACATTACTTGCTCACAGAAATCAACAGATTTTGGATGTGCGAGATATGCAGATGTGGTCCAGCAGAAGTACTTGTACAAGTGTTTTATGATCTACAGTGATAACTCTACAATGTTGATCCCTCACTGCTGCTGAATGCTGAGCTAACCCTGGACAATTTATTTGCCATCCTTCGTGTCCTTCCTCATTACAAGTCATCTTGAAGCACATACCTATCCTCTGCCACCAGCAAGTCCTATAATTTGTTGTTTGAATTACCGTAATGCACAGAAAACCCACTATCCAAGAGTTTTCTCTTTGTCTAGGCACTTATGGTCTACATTGGCAACAGCTCTAATATATTTCAGGGTTTATCCTCACAACATCCTTGTTATATTGTATCATCACCTCCATTTTACAGAAGGGAAACTGAGGCACAGATTAACTGACTTGCCCAAGGTGGCAGAATCAGGGATTGAATCCCAGATCTGCATCTGACTTTAACTACTTAACCATAAGACCATCCTTCCATCCCATGACAGGCATTTTGTCAGAGCATAAACTTCAGATAAAATTTTTAAATGCATATAGGTGACTTAGGTCCCTAGATACCAGTGATTTTCACTAAGCACTGTGGAAGAGTCGAATTACTGCTTGAGCACCCCCTTGTGACTAAGCACATCATTGCAGGTTCTCTTCTCTCTGTCAATGGTCACTCCAGGCCTGTGGTAGTCTGCCTCTCCTTGTGACTCAGCCCTCTGGCAAAGTCACATCGTAGTCTGACCCCTTCCAGGGTAACAAGAAGTCCAACAAACAACAGTCTAATGTCCTTACAAAGGGTTTTTGGCCCCAACTCTGGGCCAGTCCAGGGACCCTATGACCAGCAGCCAAGGTCTGTTCCTTCAGACTCCTTGTAGTTGCCTCCCTGGACTTCTTCCTGTCACAGTCTGTCAGCAGGCCTCTTCCAAAGAAATTCATCCTTCTTTCAGGGCTGGCTGGCTCTCAAGTCTCTCCTCTAGAATCCCCCAATAAAGCCTCAAACAAAAAGTACTACTTAACCCACCTTCTGCCCTCCACAGGCTTAATCTTTTATCCCAGCCATATATCTCTACATAGGAGAGGATCACAGGGCCAACTCTCCCCCAGGATTCCTCCTTGACCCTCCTCATCTCACTAATCCCAGAGAATGATTACAAAATTTCTCCTTGCGGCCTCTTTCTAATCTCTGCTTCTCTTCTTTATGGTCACCATTCAGCTCCTTCCCCATCTCACCTTCATCTTTAATTAAGCCTGAACCATCCTCCAGGTGCAGCTAAATGGGGTTAATTGGCCTCTCAGGCCCAAATCCACCCTTTCAGAGCCAGAATGTCATTTATACCCCCGTCACAAGCACTTAAAAATTGTATGGCTTCAGAACTGGGCACTAATTTTGGGGGTTTTTTTTAGCCTGCTGTGTGCCCCACAGTTCAGCAGAGTTTCTGCCCTTTCCAGGATTGAACACTGCAAATCCTAAAATATTGTTTGATGGTGGTTGAACAAATAGTAAGGCATTGGCTAGTGCAGTAGTAATATTAATGTCCATTTAAAGGGGAAAAGGAATGTTGAAAAGCCCAGGCTATCTACATGTATTTTAAACTGGGATGGGTAAACCCATTTTGCCTAATCTCAAACCCACTCTGACACTTATTGAACGTGATCAGGTTTGTGTTTTGCTTAGAAGGGGCCTGTGGAAGAAAGAGGAACAGAGAAAGAAGAAAGCCAAATAAATATACTGTGTGCAGGCGTTTACCTGTATCAGCCAGGCTTCTTGGTTTTCTTCTGGATCCAAGACACAGTGGTCTTTTCTTAGTTTGTAAACATGTTTGTATTTTTCAAAAGAATCTGCCTAGTAATAGGGCACATGGTTTAAATGGAAAACGGAATCCATAAACTAGTTTTGTGAACCCCTAAATATAGTTTGAGAGCTTTGCAAGCCTCTGAGTTTACTATCCCCAGTTTTAAGCACGATGATGACTAAAAGGGTAACATTGTCCATTGACTTGTTTTTGCTAAAATTCTAAACACCAACAGGCCAAAATGTTATTGCTGCCTTCTGCTGGTGCTGCATTATAATAATAAAGAATTATGTCTTTTCTAAAGCCACCGGGAAAAAAAAATAGCTATATAAGGTTGGCCTCATCTGCTACTTTGCCAAGGAAGTGTTGGCTTTTTATTCTCGCTTTTCCTCTCTTCAAATGAAATAAAATTATAAAGAAAATATACATTTTATTTTTCCACAAGTTAATTAGTTATTTACCTTCTTCAGATTTCTCCATTGCCTTGTATGTGTTGAAGGAAGGTAACATATTACTAGGAGGGACTGCTGGAAGCTACTTTAATAAAAAATTTTAGCTGCAGGCAGATTTAATGTAAATACTACTATTCTGTGTAATTTTTATAAACCTGGCTCTGCAAAAACTCTTGCTGCCACTGACTTGGATAAAAAATTATAGAAGAAATTATTTATTATGAGAGAATAATATATGTCATTGAGGACAGAATTGTAGACAATAATTAAAAGTGGTGATCTTTTTTCCATTGCGTATTCATGCAAGAATGATGAACATTTGCGTGTATGGAATGCTTGAGTTCTGATGTTACAGCTGCATGAAATCTGATGAAACGTCTCTTTCTCTTATTTTCTTACTTCCCTCATGAGGGCCCAAGTGTCAGTTGGTATTAATTTCAAGTTGTATAACTGGAGAGATTGCTTTTCTTTTCTAACAGGACTAGCGTGTGTTCTTTCTCAAGTTTGTTTACTATTCCAGTACTGTTTCCAAAGTAAAAGGTTATTATATTGTAAAACTGCAGATATGTGGTGTAACCAAACACGCCCAAAATATAATGTGCATCTCATTTCTTATTTAATGTAAACATAGAATCAGTGGTACACTTATAAAGAAGCAAAACACTGCAATATTTATAAACCTATCATTAAGTGGATTACAAATATACTTACAAAACAGGGTTAGCTTCTTACAGAGATAACATAGAGACAAATGAATTGGTGAAGTGGCATTTTAAATTTCTGAAACTGGGGTCAGTGTGACCGTCTAATTGCTTTCTTTGAGCTGTATGCCTTTTGCTTAATGCAGTAATGAATCATTAGACAGACACTTTCATTCTTGTCAGCTAAACACAAAACTTCAGGCAGTTTCAGTTTCACAAAGTCTTGCTGGCTGTGGTTTTGTTTTGCAAAATTGACACCAAGCTGGAATGTTTCAGGTTGTGGTTCCTAAGATCTGATGTGGGGAAATTTAGGTAGATGATAGTAGTTTAGGGCAATGATGATTAAGTAAAGGTAAGAGGGGGGAAGTTGAGTTTGTTTTTGATCTTTCCAACCCTTGTAGTCCAGGTTTCTGCAAAATTAGACTCAGTAGTTATGAGCAGGGATCTATTTGATCTGAATCCTCACAGTTCAAGAGCTGGATGGGTGGGATTCAACTAAATAAACGGCCCATTTTGACTGCTAACAAAGACGAATTCCACACTTTTAATTTTAATAAGAACTGTTTATACATCCCAGGGATGGAAGTGTCCATAAAAAGACAACAGCATTTTTCAAAACAATTCATTTGGGAAACAGTCACATGACCTTTTTTACTGCCTTTAAGATAGCAATAAAACTAGCTCAGTCAGTTAGCCCTAATGAGGGAGAAAGAGAAAACATCATCCTCTTCCCTTTACTCCATCTAATTATAATCAGCGTCAACTGACTCCAAGATCAGCTGAATCCTAATTGACCTCAGACATTGTACAGTGAAAGATAGTCAGAACTGCCAAACCAAATGGAAAAATAAACAAACTGTAATTAGTACTTAAACTCCTAATTTTCCATTTCATATTTTCCTGCTATTATTCATAATTGCAATATCTTCTTTAAAAGTTGTTTTTAAGGCTGAATTTTTAGAAGTTGGGCACCATGTAATGAATCTCTTGAAATACATAAGCGGCAAAGAGTCCTGTGGCACCTTATAGACTAACCGACGTGCAGGTGAATGTCAGACCTGTTCATGATGAAAACAGCACCTCCTTTATCAGCCTCTTTGATTATAATGTTTGGTCTACAACCCATCCTGGACAATGATCCCTCACTTTCACAGGCCTGGGGAGGCAGGCCAGTCCTCGCCCACAAACAACCCGCCAACCTGAAGCATATTGTCACCAGCAACTACACACCGCACCATAGTAACTCTAACTCGGGAATCAATCCATGCAACAAACCTCGATACCAACTCTGCCCACATATCTACACCAGCGACACCATCACAGGACCTAACCAGATCAGCCACGCCATCACCGGTTCATTCACCTGCACATCCACCAATGTAATATATGCCATCATGTGCCAGCAATGCCCCTCTGCTATGTACATCGGCCAAACTGGACAGTCCCTACGTAAAAGGATAAATGGACACAAATCAGATATTAGGAATGGTTATATACAAAAACCTGTAGGAGAACACTTCAATATCCCTTGAGCACACAATAGCAGATTTATAGGTAGTCATCCTGCAGCAAAAAAACTTCAGGACCAGACTTCAAAGAGAAACTGCTGAGCTTCAGTTCATTTGCAAATTTGACACCATCAGCTCAGGATTAAACAAAGACTGTGACTGGCTAGCCAACTACAAAAGCAGTTTCTCCTCCCTTGGTGTTCACACCTCAACTGCTAGAAGAGGGCCTCATCCTCCCTGATTGAACTAACCTCGTTATCCCTAACCTGATTCTTGCTTGCATATTTATACCTGCCTCTGGAAATTTCCACAACACGCATCCAACGAAGTGGGTATTCACCCATGAAAGCTTATGCTCCAATACGTCTGTTAGTCTATAAGGTGCCATAGGACTCTTTGCCGCTTTTACAGATCCAGACTAACACGGCTACCCCTCTGATACTTGAAATATATATTATTTATTTCTGGAGGCAAGCAGTAAGCACCATAGAGACGTTCAATAGGAAATAAAATAGTGAGGAATATTAAGTACATCATTCAAAGTTCTTTCCAGGGCTGCAGAATTCACTCTGTTTTGAAAGTGACACTTTCTTTCCTGTCCAGCTTATTTTAAACCAAAATTTCAAAGACTCCCTGAAAGACTTTGCTTAATTTTAGGAATGTGACTACATTGACTACAATGTGACTATGTGTATGCTTAAAGTTTTGTGTGTGGGTTTGGCAGTATTTGCAGGATCGGGGACTAAATTTGCACTTACAGTTTTACAGGCACAATCAGTTTGTGTGTTGCAATAATAGAATTTTAATTCACACACAGGATTTGCGCACAAAGAGAAGTTAGCTAGATCTGTTCATACCTGAATGGCACACACAAATTCTGTTTGGTAGCCAAAGCAAGGTGATGTTCCTTTGAAATCTTGCTGTATACCTACAGGTTTCAGAGTAGCAGCCGTGTTAGTCTGTATTCGCAAAAAGAAAAGGAGTACTAGTGGCACCTTAGAGACTAACCAATTTATTTGAGCATAAGCTTTCGTGAGCTACAGCTCACTTCATCTGATGCATTCAGTGGAAAATACAGTGAGGAGATTTATATACACATAGAACGTGAAAAAATGGGTGTTATCATACACACTGTAAGGAGAGTGATCACTTAAGATGAGCTATTACCAGCAGGAGAGCGGGGAAGAGAAAACCTTTTGTAGTGATAATCAAGGTGGGCCATTTCCAGCAGTTAACAGGAATGTCCGAGGAGCAGTGGGGGGGAGGGGGAATAAACATGGGGAAATAGTTTTACTTTGTGTAATGAAATATATATATATATATTTGAAATCCCTAATCCTGGCTTCAAAGATTTTATTAGAATAACTGAATCCCTGTATTAATCTAACCCGGTATATTCTGACACTTATACAAGTAGTGTTAAAATCCCCTTTATTTTTGATATTCTTTTATGTGAACAAGAGAGTCATTAACTCCCCAATCCCAAAAAATGGTGCATTTGCTCTGTTGCTTGTGTGGAGTATCTCACTATGGGGAGCAGTTTCCTGCATTGCGAGATCCATTCAGAGCCTTCGCATTCGCAAGTGAAATATTACATCTGTGGGAATTAGCACCTATAACAGTGCTAACTTTTGACGCAGATGCTTTTTGTTTATAGCCCCAAATCTGAAAAGAGAGGCTCTTGCTGGTATTGTACATTAATTTACTAACCTTAGCAGTCTGAGCAGTAGGTTGCTGCAACTGTATAGGGTTTGCTGTCATAAACAATGACAAAAATATCTCTTGGATTCTGACTGTGACAACCCACTCCCCTTAGTCATAGCCCATGCCACTCAGTATCTCCTAATATTTCAACAGTGATTCCTAACTTCTGGTTATATGAACTCCTCCAATAGTCTCATTTGCTGTTTTCTTCACAAACAACTATCTTAAGCTGTGCTACTCTGCTGACCTCTCCCCTCCCAGAGGTAACTGCCTTTCAGTAGTGCCTGGTGTGGTTCATGCATGTGTTTATTTTTAGATTTGTTTTTGTGGAAGTGCCCGTCAAATGTACTGGACATAGTACTAACATTTAAAAGATACTGCTTAATAGAGGGGGACAAAGAATGATATCCCATCAGCCATAGCAAACTCTCCCCAACTCACTCTCTACCCACTTGGAGAAGAGATCCGAGACACAGATCATCAGGGAGAATTCTGTCCATAGTTTGTATAAACCCTCTGTATCCTTTACTGTGATGTTGGTATATACATGTAAGATATTATTATCATTAATTAAAGTGATATTTATATAAAGAGACAATCCCGGCAATATTTCCAAAGCAGCTGCTTTATTGCCAAAGGGGAGTTGGAGAGCATAAACTCAGTGGGTGAAATAGGAGTTTTGTTATTAACTTCAGTGGAACCAGGAATTTCACCTAGTGTCTTGCCTGAAATTAATCATTACAAACCGACAACTGACCCTGACATACTGTACCTTATTAGTGCAAACTATGCTCCTGCAGCAGTGATAGTTACAGCTTTCCGGTTGCTCAGTTGTGCATGTTATGAACAGCATAAATGCCATTTTGGAGGAAATTGCAGGTATATAACGTAGCTGTGAGGACGATCCATGAAGCCTGCACTGCTGTAGCATGTTCTCTGCTCACTATTCTCCAGGACTTGGAAGTCTGCAGAGAGCGAGGATTCTGTTATTATTTAAGGAGAAAAATAAGAAAAAAAAATCATCATCGTAAGCTAACACCACCACAGTGTTTCCCAGTGTGATTCTTATCATCTGTGTATGTCATTGCATGGTCCATATATTTGTTCCTAGCTCTGCCATTGACTTGCAGCATGACCTTGGTCAAGTCATTTATTTTTCTGTATCACAAATCCCCACCGTAATGTAAAGTGAAGATAATATTGCTTATGTAACTTTGAAAGTGCTTTGAGATACATAGATTAAAAACACTAAGTGCTAAGTAGTATTATTTTAGTCTATGAAGATATAGGGTTATGAAACTGTCCTTACATGTTTTTCTTACAGTGCTGAGCATACTGTTCATGTTTAGCAAATAAATAACAATAGAAAGAAAGAAAAAGGACTGTGAAAAATGTTAGTTTTTTCCCTCCAAAATAAATAAATAGCTTTCAACAGTTTTGTAACTAAACAGGTTTTTTGAATGTTCATGTACAAAGATTGATCATTTTCTCTGTTGGACCAAGGGATTTAAGGTACAAGAAACATCTAGGAAGTGAAAACCCACATTAAATTTCAACAATTTGTTCTTCATGTACTAGGTTAAAGCAACTGGATCCCTTAGTTAAGATATGTCAGATTAAACTATATATAAAATAGCATTATAGATAGAATGTATCTAGTCATTTCTAAATAAATACTGGCAAATACGAGAGCAAAATCTGGGGATGGATACCTGCATTAGAGTCACTGAACAATTAACTAGGAATTTCATCTTTTATTTGACTAGAAAAACAGTCCATAAATCAAATCTCAAATTTTGCTATAGAACAATTCAAGTAAAAGCCTCAGTTATATTATCCCTTCTATACTTTTTCAATGTAATATGGCTTATTCTTTAGGGGGATTTTTTTTTTTTTACCTTATTGTATACAAACTTATTTGAAACAGCATAAGCTGTCTTGTCAGGTACTAGATATCATAGATATCGCATGAGATTCTGTAATACAGAGATACTATTTCCAAACAATTAGGTATTTTGATTTTAGTCTAAAATCTTTTAAAAATCAATATATTTTCCTTTTTAAAATAATTCTTCTAATGTGTTTCATGACAATGCAATAAGCACAATTGGAAATGAAGAAAAGTGGCACCTTGTTGTTCAATATGAGAGAGAATCAAAGCAAATATTTTTTCTGGCTTATATGATCCTTTAGTTCTTTAATGCAGAGTACAATTCCCAGGTAAAATCAGGTAAATCCAAGCTTTTAAACACTCACTGACAGCTTGGATGAATTTCTACATTCTTTTAGTAAGACTATTCTTTTCAACAGGACATATAATAAAGGGATGACTATACGGATCAAATCCTAATGTGAGAAAGAAATGAATCTTAAGTTAACAACCACAAAGAATGACTATGGGTATGTGAAGCATTTGTTTGCAAGACATTATGATGTTTTAAGCATATACCTAGTACTTTCTACACATGCTGAGTAACCAGGCTAATTAAAAAAGCCCATATAGCTCTTGTTAAAATCTGTTCGAATTTTTGGAGCACCTGTTATAACAGAATGCCCACAGACTTGATAGTTTAGCGCCAAGACACCTGCTACCTTATGTCTCACAGTATGTTCAGTTTTATACTGATAGTAAAAGAAAAAAATCCACTTTTTGACATTTAACAATCTCATAAATGATAAGAAATAAGTCTGAAAATTTAGTGATTTAACCCTTCCAGCATCACTTCTTATTGCTATACCTATAGTTTTCTGTGAGCAGGCAGAATATACAGACAATGTATAACCCTGGGACCATTTTGTTTCTTTGTTGCTGAAACCATTATATCCAGTATTTACAATGCTGAGCAGGAGGCATAAACCACCCTGCATTTTATTCCAGAGATTTTAGAACTGTAGCTAGTATAGTCAGTGGATATTTCATGCATAAGTGTAGTTTATCTGAAGAAAGGAATGGGCATTATATTTCTAGCTAGTTTGTACTTTGTATCCTTGATCTATTCCCATTTTTGTGCTACAAAGCTATAAAAAGAAATAAAGCAACATGAGACAATTATCCTTTCTCCCTCCGCCCCTCAAAAAACTCCCCACTTTGTTCAACAAATTCTGTGATTTTGCAGCATACAGAGAAATGTCTCAGTGAATGTTTTTATTAATAGATGTGTATAAGTACTGTTCTCTTTGGAAGGAAGTAAACACCAGGAAGAGAATGAATTATTAAAGATGTTACTAGAGAGTATAAGCTGGTGTAATTAAAGGACAGAAAAATATTTAAGCTGAATATTATGAATAACTCACTGACAATGGCCCCAGTCCTTCAATCACTTATGCATATAGATAAATTTACACATTTGGACCCATTGTGGGCTAGGACCACTGGACTAGGACCACGGAGGGCTATTATAGATTCCCAGGGTGCAATCCGGCCATATTACAGTAAATGGGAATTTTGCCATTGATTTAAATGAGGTCAGGATTTCCCCCTTAGATTTTAAGGCCAGAAAGGGCCATTATGATCATATCCCCCAATCTCTTGCATAACACAGGCCATATACTGTAGTTCAACAGGGAGCAATCTTTTAGAAAGACATCTGATCCTGATATAGATTTCAAGTGATGGAAAATCCACCATATCCCTTAGTAAAATAATCTCCAATTAGCAGCAATGTACATGAGTGCTTTTTTCCCCCATCAGCATCTGGCCAAGAGGTTGAGACCTCTCCCCCTGATGTAAATCTCTTTGACAGACATCCATGGCTTTGCCATCTCCAGACTGGATTAAAGCAGTGCAATCTACAAGGGGCTTTTCTTAAAAAAGAGTTTGCAACTTCAGCAGGGAGACTATATAGCAACCTGAAAAATAAGAGCCCTTTACATTAGTGGTCCATAAACTGTATTGGCATCCAATTTGTTCCTGAGTACAAGTAATGTTGTTGCTTTTACGCTTTATGATTTGGGTGTAATTTTGTGTCATACTATGCTTGCTCGGTTCAGATGAAGTGACCAAAAATGACAGACCCCTAGATTTGTTCATCTGGAATTGTAAACAGGGTATTCACAGCAGCTCTGAAATTCACTTCTCATACTGCCAAAAGCCCAGATGTGATGGTTTTCAGGATAAGTTACTAAGCCTGTCTAGTTACCCAGACTTTAAATGTCCAGGTGTGGTTGAGTGGAGAGACCTTCAGGTCCATCTTCAGACTTAGTGAAGTGGGGTTTGCTTGGTATTGGAGTTTGATTTATTTTTGAAAAGCGGTTCAATTATAAATGTATTCACGTACCTATAATTTAGTGATAGGTACACTCTAGAAATGGAACTGTAAGACTTTTGAGGCAGCGACTGCATGTTCCTATCTGAGTGGATGGGGCCTAGCACATTTTGGGTGGTAGAGCACCTCTGCTGATCCACTGTGTTAGCGGATGTTAGGACCATGCAGAAAAATGCTAACTCACTGTGGGAAGGTCTGTGTACTCTGTTACTGTTACACATTTATGTTGCTATACAAATACATAGTGAATGACAGTCCCTGCCTCAAAGAGCATACAATCTAAAAAGGCATGAGAGGTGAATGAGAAAAAAAACGTGGGTTGGGACGGGGAGCAGGGAAGACAAAGTATCAAATATAGGATGTACACACTTTTTAGGATGTACACAATTAGTTGGGAGCAGGTGATTTAGCTCATTCAGACAGTAAAATAAATACACTGTGAGAATGAATATGAAAATAATAATCTAGGTGTTGGGAGGGTTAAACAAAGATTTAAATTTTCTAAACATTTATTTGTATTTAAATTTTTTCTCATAAACAGACTTTATGTACTAGAAACTTTGGTGTTTAACACTTCTCATCTCCAAGTACAACTGTTGAAAATTTAACCTAGGAAAACTAATTGGTATCAGACACTAAAATTTCTTGCAAGTTATGGGAAGTGTTAGTTGTGGGAATAACATTTTTTCCATACTCTGCATATTGATTTGCCTTTGAGATAAAAAGCATCAAGAAAGCAGGTGATAAGCCTTTGTTAATGCCTCTGTGATGAAATGCTGCAGCTACAGGCTACTGTTGATACACAGGTTTTGAATTAATTAGTTCTGCATAATTATCTGAGCTATCAAGTCTCTAAAGCCGAATGAGACTGGTCTTCATACTAGTTATACACCTCTTGACAGCCATGAAAAATGTTTTTTATTTTCAAAAAGATCACCACTTAAAAAAAACTAGCTTTTACTAGAATAACAAAATATTATTCTACTGTAATGGTAGAAGAAATATTACTTATAATTACTCTTGTTGAATTACAGAGACATGTAGCAGAACACTTTTGAGATTGCTGGTCAAACTGCTGGTAAAGGAAGAGATGGGCACTAGACTTGAATATATGTCTGCCTTTTGGGCTATGAATCCTTAGTGAGGAGGGGGCACATAGACCTCAAAAGGCATTGGAACCAGGGGAGGAGGCTGAAAAAGCTCTGCATGGATGTTTGTACCTGTTGAGTGCCATATCGTATAGCAATTAAATGTGAATATAATGCTTGTGAGTTGCTGCATGCATTAACTTCATTTATAATATCCATACTCTATGTTATAAGGTAATATTTAAGTGTTTTATTCTGTAACTATAAAGGTGTTTGCTATGAAACTGGAAACCTCCACAGTCAGGGGAGAAGAATTACCAAGTCTGAAATATCAGTTTACCACAAGAGATGTCATCTCCTGCCCAACAAAACAAGGCCTCTAAACATCAGACAAGCTATTGCAGAACATCAGTGGATTGTTCCCTCTACACCCATGAAGAGGAGATATGTACAAACACTCATCCCTTCAGCTTGAGCTCTGGGGAAAAGGAATAAAAATCCCTGTCAAGAAGAAATTGCTCTCACTATACTGCTTGCAATTTGGAGAGGGTGATATTTCTAAACAAAAGCAAGGGATCCCTGAGCAGCTTACCTTAAAGGTCATAAAGTATAGAGCTTGCACGTTACAGCAGCTTTTATTACTTTTTGGAACCTAACACCGCAACTCATTTGCATGTGTATGTTTACCAGCTTTAACTTTGTAAATAACTTCTTTCTTTTTCATAATTAATAAACCTTTAGTTAATTTAACAAAGAATTGGCAACAAGTGTTTCATTGGTGAGAGATCTCGGGTACACTTGACTTGGGGTAAGTGACTGGTCCTTTGGGTGTGGGAGTGACCTGAATATTGTTGCGTTTTTTTTGGTATAAGGGACCATCTATCACAAAGGCAGGCTTGTCTGGGTGGCAAGATAGAATGGAGTGCCCAAGAAGAGTGTCTGTGACTCCATGTTAAGGTTGGTATAGTGCTTGAGGAATTCACACTTGATCCTTGGTTGGTGAAATCTAATTATAGAACATACAACCAGTTTGGGGTTTGTGCCCTGGTTTATAACAGTCTGCCCTGAGGTTGGCATTCATGATCATGAGCCACTCTAGACAGTTTGACATAGGCATTTTTATATCATAAAAACAGCCACACTATCTAGCTCAGTACTTGTCTTCTGACAGTAGCCAATGAACAGAGGGAATGAACAGAACAGGTTATCATCAAGTGATCCATCCCCTGTCACCCATTCCCAGCTTCAGGCAAATAAAGGCTAGGGACACCATCCCTGCCCATCCTGGCTAATAACCATTGATGGACCTATGCTCCAGAAACTTATCTAGTTTTTTTTTTTTAAACCGTGTTATAATCTTGGCCTTCACAACATCCTCTGGCAAAGAGTTCCACGGGTTGACTGTGTTGTGTGTGAAGAAATGTTTCCTTTTGTTTGTTTTAAACCTGTTTGTTATAAGCTTAGGAGCCCCAGCCCTGGACCAGGACCCCATTGTGCTAGATGCTGTACAAATGCTGAACGAAAAGACAGTACCTAAGAACATAAGAATGGCCACACTGGGTCAGACCAAAGGTCCAGCCAGCCCAATATCCTGCCTACCGACAGTGGCCAATACCAGATGCCCCAGAGGGAGTAAACCTAACAGGTAATAATCAAGTGATCTCTCTCCTGCCATCCATCTCCACCCTCTGACAAACAGAGGCTAGGGACACCATTCCTTACCCATCCTGGCTAATAGTCATTAATGGACTTAACCTCCATGAATTTATCTGGTTCTCTTTTAAACTCTGTTATAGTCCTAGCCTTCACAACCTGCCCCAAAGAACTTACAATATGAGTAGAAGAGAAAAGACAACAGGTAGATAGACAGACAGAGTGACATAGGCCTATAAGGAAACATTGAGACATGAGATTCTGGCATATATATAAACATGGAAATGATTTTAAAATATTTTGGTTTTTTAATATATTTCTTTAACTTTGAAGCTAAAAATATTCCACTAATGATTTAGGATCTTAAACAGATTTGTATTGTATTATAAGTCTGAACAGCATTTCAGTCCACCTTTACCCTGATACTCCAGCAAAGTAGCTCATCCTACTAACCGAGTCACCATGGAATTTTGTAGGGAATGAGCAATTTTAATAACCAGAAAAGAGAAAAAAAACTTGTATTAAATATTAGTCCACTTTGAATTTCTCCAATGGCTTAACAATTCACATGGCATTAATATTTGATGACCAGGCCCTGATCCTGCAATTTATTGTATGTGGGTATAAAGCAGCACCTGCACAGAATCTCCTTGAAGTCAATGGTCCTCTGCTTACATAGAGTACTAATGCACATACTATAAATTGCAGGTTTAGAGCCAACCTGGTTCCCTAAGAAACTTGGATAGGGTGGATGCTCTGTCTTCATAAATCCCAACTGCTTAAGCATCAACAACTAATAAAGTCTGGTGTGTACCAGCTCTATGTTAAAGTGATTGGCTTGGCTTTCAGTGATCAGTCTGGATGGACTAGTTTAGCCATAACATTCTAATCTTTGAATAATGCATCTATAAATGCTTTTAAAAATCAGGAATAACAAAATAGGTCTTTCTTCTTTAAGATGTGCACTACCTAATAAAGAAATAAAATAAAATAAAATAAAATAAAAACAGACTAACATAAGTTTCTCCATATCAGATTAGACCATTGGCCCAGTACCCTTCCCCATTAAAGTTTCAGAAGAAAGTGAAAAAAACTATGTAACATAGCCAGTGTGTAATATTGTGTATATTTGGGGGAGTGAGTGCAATGCTTCCTGACCGCTACAGTTTTTGAACCCTGAAGTATGAGATTTGTTTAAATTGAATATTACTGTTACAGCAAGCTTGCATAGCTACAAATGTTATTAGGGCTCATCAAATTAACCTGTCCTTTTTCAAATCCAGCCATAGTATTTTCCATTATCAATAAACATTATCTTCAAACCTAGATTTATATATTTAAAATTATTTTAATATTACACACACAGAAACTATGTTAAAAGGACATTATTAAGGCTGTAAAGTCAAACACTCAGAAGTTAGAAAATGTCAGAATTAAGGTTGCCGGTGCAACCTTGCCTCTGTCACTTGAGTGAATGGAGTAACTAATAGCAATAATATGTTGTAATCCTCTATGTGGATCAGAATCAGGGAGGAATGAGACACTTGGTCAGTGGGTTCACAGGTATTTGCTGACAGCAGAGGAATAGTGACACTCAGGAATCTTGGTTCCATTCAAAGCTCTGGAGAAGCATGTGCTCTAATGCGTATGGATTGATCTGCCCATTTCCCACAAGTCTGATTGCTTTCGCCCCATCCCCTCCAACCTGTCTCTCTCCCAGTCCCAATCTGGTCTCTTTCCCACCCCTGGCTCCTTGTCTCAGTTCCATTATCTATGCATAGCTCCTCTTCCCAATCCCAGCCTAGCCCATTCTAGCTCCTTGCCCAGCCAGTCTCAATTCCTCAGGCTTCTCATCCTAGTCCCAGTCTTCATCCCTCTCCCTCCGCATCTGATCTCTCTGCCCCTTGTTCCCTCCCACACTGGTTCCTAGTCCCAGTCTTTTTGAAAAGACACAGCCCCAGCCTCCTCCTCGTCCTCTAACTCTTCATCCAATCTCGGCATCTGCCCCAGCCAACTAGCTCCCACTTGCTCTGCTTCCCTCACCAGTTCCAGTGCCCCCCTTACTTCCAATCATAGTCTCCTTGCCAAACAGTTCCAGCCTAACTTTCCCCCTGTACCAATCCCAGCCTATCCCACTCTAGCTCTTGGCCAGCCAGTTCCAAACTCCCAGTCTCACCAGACTTCTAGTGAGAGTCTACTCCTTTCCTTCTCCTCCAACCAAACTTTTGTGCCCTGTGCAGTCAAACCAGGAAGCTTCCTCCTTTATACTGCCTGGGTACATTGGGTACAGGGGTTATTGACAGCACAGGTGAAACAGGATCCCTGCTGTCCCTTCCAGTGCCCAGCTCTACCCTGGCCTGGAGAAGCCATTAAAGTCGAGATCCCTTGTAGCCATGGCCTGGAAATGCTTAGTTGCTCTGTGGGGATGACACAGTTCAGTCACACATAGGAGCTGTGAATGGCTTGAATATGCTTAATGAGTACATAAGAATGAGAATCTTCAGCGATTTAAACTGCTAAAAATCAAAGAAATCTGAGCATGTGCAAGTGGTTTTTTTCCAGACTTACAATGTGGCCAACTTTGCATAGGGTTTCACAGTGATGGCTAAAGATACATCCCTGACACAAAGACCACTCCCTGGCCCATTTCAGGTGCCTGCTCCAAAGCATGGGGACACTAGAGCATTTCAAACAAAAGGTCAGCAGAATTTTTTAACATATGCAAAACGACATTTCCCCCTAGCCTTGGTCTCAGAAATGGTTGAACCTTTTTGGCTAAGATTAACAAAAACAAACAAGGAGACAGCACAGACAATTTCAGAAAGTTCAAAGCAATTAAAACAGTTTTATAATGGGAAGTAGTGGTCAGCCTTAATAATAGGAGGCAGTACCAATCCCACCTATAATAGGTTTTTATAAGAATGGAATTAAACATGTGCACTGAAGATGAGTCAGATGCTCATAGCATCCTGTTGATGTGACAGGCCAGCTCTTCTATAAATCCAGGCTACAAAAATGTGCTTGATAAAGAAGCCTAACGTTTTTGGAGAAGATAATCATTCTAGCTCAGTCGGACCTCACACAAACAGATCTCCCAATACTGTTAATGAGAGCTGTGACTGTAAAGACAGGTGTGTAAGTAGGAGGGCATGGTCCTCATAAAAATACCACACTTAGAAATACTGGCTGTTAAAACCTACCATATTTCTAATGGTTTCTTTTATTCAACTTCCTCAGTGAGTTTAGTCAAGCAACAGAGCCCTGAAGCAGTGCTCTATTTGAAAATAGGCCAACAAACTTGGCCCAGTTTTCCTCCTGAACTGACTATTCACAGTTTTCGCTTTCAAGACCTCCTGACCCCACCCTCTATTTTTTCAAGCAACTTTCAGCTTTTTATCTCTCCTGAGTGGGAACAAATGAGACTCATATGGTCTGATTTGCCTGGTCAATCAGCAGAATAGTTCTGTACTTCAGTGCAGCTGTTGATGCTACTTAATCAGTGGGGGCAGGATATTGCATACTTGAGAGGTTTTACTCTTCTAGAATCTACATTCTGTCAAAGGGACTTCATTGTATAATCAATGACAGTCAGAAATATTCCATTAAGTGCAGAACTTATATGAGACATAAATGAAAACAATTTAACCCCAGGTACAACACTGCACATATTTTTATATAATCATCCAGTTCAAATTTTCTAAAATGTAATTTGTTGCATGTGACATAGGCAAATTAGCATTTATAAGAGCAAAAGGTAGATCGTTGTTAGAAGGAAGGATGAGTTAGTTGAACATTTGATTAATTAAATGGTACTTTTTACTCCCATGGAAAAATATACATCATCCTTTGAAATAAAGTTCATTCCATCTTCACAAAGTTTGGGTCACAGTTTTAGAAGTGTTATTAGCTTGAAATGGCTAGTATTTTGTCATGCTTTTTGAGGTGCCTAAAACAATTGTACTGTAATTATAATATGACTTGAGAAGAAGGTCTTTAGAAAAATTATTCATTTCTCAGAATGAGTAGATATTTCATACACAAATCCTTGCCCCTTCCGAACATATTCCTTCTGTATCTTAGTATGTGAATATTAAAGCCTCTCAGAATTGATCTGGCCAGTACAGGTACTTCATTAGGTGAAACATTAGAATTAGTACCAGTTAAATTCCTAAATCCAAATCCTTGCACAGTGAGATGAGAATGGTTGTAATTAAGGGCCAGAACCTGCATCATTCTGTAGTGTGTATTGGCAATTGCCTGCTTGCACAGCACTTCCAGTGTAGAGGCAGACTATGCAGGATGACGATGGCTTCTCCATGTGATACATTGAGTTGCACAGCACCTGGGTACCTCCCTTCACACTGTCTGTCAATCAGAACCAGCAAAGTGGTTATATGGAGCATTTTGGAAGTGGAAAGGGTGCATCATAGCAATGCTTCAAATACAACAGGTTCATTACAGTCATATAGACTATATCTGAAAATAGCTTAATTGCAAATATGCTATGTAATTACATCTAATGGAGTAGACAGCATTTGGAATAGGGCTGTCGAATAATCGCAGTTAACTCACATGATTAACTCAAACAAATTAACCATGATTAAAAAAATTAATCACGATTAATCACAGTTTTAATCGCACTGTTAAACAATAGAATAACAATTGAAATTTATTAAATATTTTGGATGTTTTTCTACATTTTCAAATATATTTGTATTCTGTGTTGTAATTGAAATCAAGTGTACAGTGCTCACTTTATATTATTTTTACTACAAATATTTGCACTGTAAAAATGATAAACAAAAGAAATAGTATTTTTCAATTCACCTCATTCAAGTACCGTAGTGCAATCTCTTTATTGTGAAAGCACAACTTACAAATGTAGATTTTTTTTGTTACATAACTGCACTCAAAAACCAAACAATGTAAATCTTTAGAGCCTACAAGTCCACTCAGTCCTACTTCTTGTTCAGTCAATTGCTAAGACAAACAAGTTTGTTTATATTTACAGGAGATAATGCTGCCTGCTTCCTGTTTACAGTGTCACCTGAAAGTGAGAACAGACATTCACATGGCTCTTTTGTAGCCAGCATTTCAAGGTATTTATGTGCCAGATAAGCTAAACATCTGTAGGCCCCTTCATGCTTTGGCTACCATTCCAGAGGACATGCTTCCATGCTGATGATGCTCGTTAAAAAAATAATGCGTTAATTAAACTTGTGACTGAACTCCTTGGGGGAGAATTGTATGTCTCCTACTGTGTTTTACCAGCATTCTGCCATTTATTTCATATTATAGCAGTCTCGGATGATGACCCAGCATGTTGTTCATTTTAAGAACACTTTCACTGCAGATCTGACAAAACGCAAAGAAGGTAGCAATGTGAGATTTCTAAAGATAGCTACAGGTGTGAAGCATGCTTTCAGAACTCTTAAAAGAGCAACATTCCGATGCGGAAACTACAGAACCCGAACCATCAAAAAAGAAACTCAACCTTCTGCTGCTGGCATCTGACTCATGATGATGAAAATGAACATGTGTCGGTCTGCTCTGCTTTGGATTGTTAACGAGCAGAACCCATCATCAGCATGGACGCATGTCCTCTGGAATGGTGGTTGAAGCATGAAGGGACATATGAATCTTAGCGCATCGGGCACATAAATATCTTACGATGCCGGTTACAACAGTGCCATACGAACGCCTGTTCTCACTTTCAGGTGACATTGTAAACAAGAAGTGGGCAGCATTATCTCCTGCAAATGTAAACAAACTTACTTGTCTGAGTGATTGGCTGAACAAGGAGGAGGACTGAGTGGACTTGTAGACTCTAAAGTATTACATTGTTTTATTTTTGAATGCAGTTTTTTTTTGTACATAATTCTACATTTGTAAGTTCAACTTTCATGATAAAGAGATTGCACTTCAGTACTTGTATTAAGTGAATTGAAAATACTATTTCTTTTATATTTACAGCTCAAATATTTGTAATAAAAATATAAAGTGAGCACTGTACACTTTGATTTCAATTACAATGCAGAATACAATCTATTTGAAAATGTGGCAAACAACCAAAAATATTTACATAAGTGGTATTCTATTATTGTTTAACAGCATGATTAATCACAATTAATCTTTCAATCGCGCGATTAATCATGATTAATTTTTTTAATTGCTTGACCGCCCTAATTTGGAACCGAAGCATTATAGCATATGAACATGTTGCTAAATCTGTGGCTCAGAAGATCCCAGTTTGTGTCGAAGTCAAGGGCATCTGCCCATGTGTTGGGTCTTATAGTTTAAAAAGGTATCATAAGGGGTTCGCCAATCTTCTCTCTTTGAAGGGGACACTGGATCTGCTTGTACTGGCCCTGGAGCCTCTTCTCACTGGCCCTCTTCCCCCAGAAAACTTAGACCCAATGCTTGAGGCCCTACCTTCACTAGAAGCTGCTCTGGCTATAGGTTTTGAAGCCTCTCTGAACTAGTCCAGTCACAGAGGATTTTTCATATTGCGCATGGAAAAGGAGTTGTAATTTTCCATGGACCAGTCTGGCTTACCAGTCTGGGGACTGAGCCCTCTCCATTCAGAAAGCCTAATTGTAGATTTCCCCTCTGAAAAAGTCAATCACCCTCCCTTTGTAGCTATCTTCAAGGCTTAGTGCAAAGCCTTTGTAGCTGGGTCAGATCATTTCTTGTTCTACATCTTCCTTTTAGGGCTGTTTTCTGCTTTTTTGTCTGCCTGCCTTTGAGAGTAGCTACATTTCTCTGTTTCATTTGGCCTAGATCCATTTAAGTAGATGATTTTTGTTTTTAACTTTGATATAGAAACCAGAAAAATGTTAATGGGTGCTATATAAATAAGTCTGCTGTTCACTGAGGAATTATGATATTTATTACTTAAGTCGTGCCACAGATGTACATGTACATTACAATACAGATAACAATAGTTACCCTGCCCTGAAAAATTATCCACCTAATTTAAGTTGAGAACAAAAGGAGAAAGATGATAGCATAAGGAAGGATAGGAGAAGGGGGAGGACAATATGATTATATGGCCATTTGTATAGCTAATTCTAGTGTCTAGATAATGGAGATTTTTCTCTTTAAAAAATATTTTTCCATTTATCAATGGCCCATGGCCCAAACTATCACCTTATACTGAACTGAAGCTCCCATCCCCAAATCCTTTGTGGTTGATTACAGAAATTTCCAACAAAACCCTACTCTAATATCCACGCCAAGTTGCTTTTGTGTCCAGAAAAAAGAGAGTTGTTGAGAGAGCACAACAACAACACTGCCATTTTCACTTTGAAATGCATTGAAAGCATCTGAAATTTTTATGCTACCTCGCTAATGAGTGAAATTCATCCCAGTATGGAGGGGTGGCATGAGGCCGGTGATGCCACTTAAGTCCTACTTAATATTTCCTTGCAAGAGCTTAGTACAGAGGCCTTTGGTTAGCCCTTGGCACAGTGGTAAATTTCACCCTATAAATGAGTTCCACTGAGGTTAAACTACACATATAGGATCTGATTCTCATTTAATACACTACTGTATTCGGGCCAGCGGAGAATTTAAGCCACCTGCATGTTTCCCAGATCTGCTCGAACTTACACTTGGCTTTCCATGGACCACTGAACACTAGCCACCCCGATGAAATCCTCCTCCACCCCTCCCCGCCCCCCACCTCAGACCCTAAACTGGAGGCTGGCATCAGGGCCAGCATAGAGCCAGGCTGTACACTGACCACAGAGGCCCTTCACACAGGTGACGTTCTCAGGGGGCTGTCTATGCCCACTTTGAAGACCTTTTATGCTGTCAAACAGCGTAAAGTGGCCTTAGCATAACTGAGAACCAGGCCTACTGTGAATGCAAGGTGTAATCCAATTCTCATGATGAAACTCACAGAGGAAATTCAGATTACAGGCATGTCACATAGAATTTGTTAAAATATCAGCGCTTTCAGAACTGCCACTGTATTTCCACAAGCGTGTGTGGATGAAATTGCAGCTTAGTTCAGAACGCCAGCTACATGGAAAGGGTTTTTCAGGGTATGTTTACAAGTAAGCATGCCATATGCTATACTAAAGAAAAACATGCTAATTACTGAGTAAAGACACAGAACTGCTTCAGATCCATTGAACAAATGAGCTGTCTACTTTCTGTACTATGGGAATAACTCTTCTTGGTCCAGAAACTAAAATCTCTTCAGATGCTTAAGCTCTAAACTCAAAAACAAACAAAGCAACAAATTAGGTTTTAAATAACTAACAATAAGGACAAGATCAGTAGATATCCCTGATAACTGAGTTCTATAGTTCTCCAGTGTTCTATATTTTTTAATTTGCTATTTATTAAGGCCAAAGAATGTACTTGGTGCTGTACACAGCACAAAATAAAATAGTTCCTGCTCCCCAAAGAGTTTATAATCTAATCAAAATAGGCAACAAATAATGTCCTACTAACTGGAACAGTAGGAAGTTCAGAGGCAGAACAAGATCGCGCTAAGCATCAGGGGTTGAATCCTGAAGTCCTCAGTTAGGCAAAACTCACCTTGAAATCAGTGGGAGTTTTACCTATGTAAGGATTATAGACTCAGGCAGGGCCTTAGTCTTGCTGTTATGATTGATTACTATTATTTCTATTGTGGGAGCATACATATGCCCCAGTCAGTTCCAGAGCTCATTGTGCCACATGCTGTATAAACACATAGGAAGACATGGTCACTGCAATTTAACTTGAAATTTGCTATGAGAAAAGAGAAGGACAAGGATGTGTTTCTATAGGTTAGCTGTTTTACAACCTCATGGTTCCAAAGCTCTTGAATATATTTTTTAAAGCAAATTATATAGATCACCTATCCCCAGCTGATGCTCAGCCTCGCACTTATTGGTTGGTTGCTGGCTTGTAACCAACACAGAAGTGGGTTTTGAGGAAGGAATTTGAGGAGGAAGGAAAGGCTTTAATGGATTAGTTTTCTCCCCTCTTCAGATAGCTGTTCAGTCACCCAATGGTCCCCCCACCCACTCAATTCCTATCTGATGCTTCCCTTTGGTAATTTATACAACTCACTTGCTGGTTGGAAAAGATTTTCAGCCTTTCACTCTCTTACATTTCCTAAACACCTAGGGAAACCCTGGCTCATTGAGGATTTCTTATTCAAGCATGTAGGTTACACATACCATAACAGGATTTCAGTGCTTGTGTGTATAAGGGCTGCAGAATCAGGCCTCCATTTTGGGGTGGTCATAACTTCCCTTGAAAATATATTTCTGTTTCTGGCATTGTCTGTACAACTGACTTCTTGGGAAGGAAATATATAGAATTAGTTGATTGATGTTTTATGTAATTTTCTTTTTTTTTTTTTTTTGCTTCAACTGTTATGTCTTAAGTATTATGACGATATATGTAGTAGTTATGATTGTTCTCTGTGTACTGCATCTTTCCATTTCTAAATGTCTGTGGTGGAGTGCCAGGATAGCTGCCATTGGGTAGGAGAAAGTTAATGCAGCATGTTACAGAGGAGATGTGTGCTGGGGCTCTCTGAGAGATACTTTTGTTCTGTGTTTTACTTTAGATTTGTTATTTCTCTGAAAGTCATTCAGACTGAAAGTTTATGGTTGCTGCCAGAAGTGTTTCTTTCCATCAATCATCATAGTAGCTCTCTTAACTGTTTATTACACAATCAGTTTAATAGCCAGTCTGCTCCTCTTCTGCCACCAGAGTTTTTAGGCCTTCAGTTTTTTACCTTCCCCATTCCCCCATCCACTCTAGAAAATCTGCTTTAAAATGTTATACTGATAATATTTTCTCTAACATCTCTCATCCTGGCTCCAAAAGCACTTTAGAAGCTCTGTATATTCAGTACCCCTGGAAAGCAACTACTTCCAAAAAGGAAGACAGTAACCTATTGCAGTACAGCATGAGAGCCATGGGAGCAGAAACCCTACCCTTACAAAAAGGGTAGAAACAGCATTTAAAAGAACAGTTCCACCTACCTTCTTGCCACTGACCTAAGTTCTGTTGATTTTATGTTGGAAGCCCAATGATGACATCACAATGAATCTGTCACAGCTGATAGACACCAATTTACAGTGACTCAGTTTTGTATTACCTTGCTAGATAACATAGGGCCACGCCATCCCGTGCCCAGGTTATTTCCATGTAGGAAATTCCATCTGCAGTGGTGGAATTTCTGATGCAGTCTTTCATTCAGGTTCAGGGGCTTCCCCTTCTCCCTGGGGAAGTGGCTGGAGGTTTCTCTCCCACAAACCAGCAGATTCTGTACGATTCATGAGGCTAAAACCATCTGCATTGGTTACTCATCCCTCCACGTCCCTTTGTAGTCAGGGGCTCGTCTCCTGGTTGCCAAAGAAAGCTTTACAGTAAAGAGGAGGGACAGAGATTATGGTAGAATAAGCATTAACTTCCTCACAAAAGTCTGTAGGCTTGGAGGAGGCAATACTGTAGGCAAGTGGGGGAGGCAATACTGCTGAGAGTAACTGTTCCCTCTGGCTCTGTCCCAGCCCCTCCAAAGCCGTAGAGCCTGAACCCCACTGAACACGCATGGATGGGCTCCAAGAAGTCTTCGGTACAATGCGATAGATAGCACTCCCCTCCCCATACCTGACCATTCCTCACTCTTCTGGACAGATTCACCTGTTTTTCATCCCTTCTGCCTGCAGAGACAATATGAACCTGAGTGCTGGAGCTGTCCTTTTTATTCCCTGATCCAATTTATTCCCTGACCCACAGAAGATTTGAAGTGAGGCTGATAATTCCCTGCAAATTCTGTTATTGCAGAACTGTGCAGGACATATCCATAAGAAATGCATGAGTTGTGAGAGTGGGTTTTAGCAGGAGAAAAATATTTCCATTTGTTTTGAAGAGGGAAGGGAAAAGAACATTTTGATGTAAGTTTTTTAAATGTGTTAAATGATAAATTACTAATCGAGGCCATGAGATCATTAAAAAACATTCTGAACTGCATGAATATAGAAAAGTAGGTGGGGGGGCGAAGGGGGAAATTAGCTGCTACTGCCATCTGGCAAGTAAAATAAAGAGGTCAAGGACATCTGTGGACTGTAAAGATGTAAATGAACAAATCAGATAAGCAGACACTGCTATTTCAAAAGCTACTGTATTTCACTGACAAGTTACAGAAAAGTGTTATTGATTGTTGTATTATTGATCATTTCTTATAATTGTAAGCAAGACTAACAGGGAACCATCTAACATTCTGAAATTTAACAGCCTCTAAACAGGGAACATAACTAAGGATTTGAAATCTGATATTACGTATTAGCTTCATGGTACTAAATATCACAGAGGTGAGCAGCTTCATGTCTGTAATAAATTTTATCCAGATTTCTGCAGTCTCGGAAGAATACGAATACTTTGGGAGAACTAATATTGTTCATTCTATAAGATACACATGTTCTGGAAAGAATAACAGGCTTCTAAACTACTTCTTCGTTGGTCATCAGTGGAAAGAGTCACAGGGAGGAACTACGTTAACAAGAACTAACAGAAAAGTGACTGGAAATTTAAATCTGTGTTGATTAATGGCCTTCGGAGCCCTTGTATAAATAATTACTATAACTTTCACTCCCCTATTCCTCCCACTCTGCAAGGGCACCCAGCTTTCCTATCAATCTACTGACCACAATCACTATTGGGAAGCATTTATTTGGGGGTTGCCTCAGATGAGTGCTATGGGACAGGTATTGTGTTCAGCTGCCTCTCACAAGAGATCTTCTCCTCTTCAGGGATGCACTGAAGGGACTTTACCTCAAAACAATCTAAGACTCAGATGGTCTCAAAACAATATTTGTTAAGGAGAAAGAAAAACCTGGATTAAAAAGAAAGGGATATTCATAGCATGCCTAGTATGAAATTCTGCAAAAGCTATTCTAGACAGGTCCACTTCATGCCATTACAGGAGAACAAGCAATACGTTACAGCCTAGTAGAGCATGTATTCTTTATTCCCTACCACTCTCTTTGTCAGGCAGCATCTCTCTCTCTCCACACACACACCAGTCTCTTCTGGTGTCTTAGATCATCTTCCACTCTTAGGAGTCTGGTCCCCTTCCACCGCAGTTACAGACGATGATCCTTTTGATGCTCAAGATGTTAGCCTGTATTCCTAGTCCCAGCGTGTGAGCTAAAGTATTTATATACATGCCCTTTCTGAGGGAATAGGACAGTTTCTTATGAAAATCCACTGTATATTTTTAAGTTACTCCCTATTTTAATTAACCAATCTTTGGGTGAAGACATTTGGGTTCCTGTTTTTCTTTCTGTTACACACACTGATTTCTCCAAATGTTCCTTTGAAGGTGTATCCACACAACCACTGACTCTCAGCCCACAGTTGTATTCATCTACCTTCCAGGTAATTGGCGCTGAAAAAGGTCCTTTTGAGATGCTAATTAAACATCCGTTCAAATGTTTACTGGCATGGACCAAAGGTTTTAATCTTGAAAATAACTCATTGTCTGCCTGATATTTGATTTGATGTTTGATATCTTTCCTTACCCATATTTCTACTCTGTATCAGTCATGAATTATTGACAAATAAAGTCAGTCTGTCACATTTACTAAATTCAGATCTGCAACCACTGCCTCTAAAAACCCCCAGTGCTTTCAGTCTTATGACCAATAAAAATAAATCGCCCATTAACCATTTAGATCAGAGTTTCCCTAACTGTGATCTGTCATGAGCAGGTTGGTCACGTGGCGCTGCTTCTCTTTATTTCCAGCTGTCAAATTCACATGAGAAGCTAGCTAAAATACATTCATCACTTCTCTAATATTTCTTTTTCACGTGAAAGACTGCTGTCATTACTGCCACGATGTACAATCAGAAACAGGAGGAGATTTATATGAGCTGAACAATTGCTAATGAGTGTGGTCTCTACTAAGGTCTCTACTAAGATGTGGTCTAGACTAAACCCCCTGATTCAGATCATGCAAATGTAGTTGTAAATCATCTCCTGCTGATATTATAGTATATGCCCCCCCACCCCCCGCCAAAAATCCAATTCACTGAAACTGAGGAAAAAATATACAAAATTTAGAAAGTTACAAGCAGAATATGGCAAATGCCAGATGAGGTGTGAGAGAATGCCATATGTTATGTGTTCCACATGCTTTTCTCTGCTAACTTTTTATTACAGGAATATACATTTATGTATTGCTCACAGCTTTTTAAATGTTATATCTTTTCTCCAATAGGACTCTCACATGAGTACGAATGACTCCCTTGAATAAGGCTCACAGGATACAGCCCTTTAGTACATCTGGCCCTCTTCATATCTTCATTAATGCCACCACCCATGTCTTTTTTCAATTACTAGTCTCTCTAAAAGAGTACATAGCAGCAACATCCGAGGTGATATAATGAATAATCATTAAACAGCCCTTCTTACAATCTGTTTGGAAAGGTATTCTCTAATACTGAAGAAAGTAAGAAGAAAAGCCTCTCGAACATCTAAATCAAATTTTATATGCTCCACATTCCTGTTATGCCTGCTATCCAAGGATTTCAAATTGTTTCTCAAACACTAATGTTTGCAATAACTTTGAGATAAGTTTTACTATCCTCATTTAACACAGGAGGAGTCTGTGGGTGGGCAGGGACACTGGAACAATTTTTATAGTGAGGGCGCAGAAAGCCATTGGAAAAACTAAACCCTATCTATGATGGAAGCCATACATTCATTGATATTTGTACTCCAAGCCGGGGGTGCTGATGCACTCACAGCATCCCTACTCCCAGCAATCCTGAAAGTGAGGGACAACAAGGGTTGACTGCATAAGGGATTTTTTCCCCCCCAGAAACTCCCAACCTTGTTGTCAGCTGTCCTGGTGTGAGGACACACCTCTTTTGACTTTGGCAGCTATTTTCACCATCCTGCCGATTAGACTTGTTCTGACGGAGTTTCACTGACACAGTGCTGAAAATAGCTGCCAAAGCAAGGCTGCACTCATCCTCCCAATATTGCTAATGATGATGCAGCTCAACTGGTGAGAGCAATGGTGGGAGTTTGTGGTAAAAACTCCCTAGTTTAGACAAGGTTGGAAGGGCAATAGCAAAGCTGGGAATAGAAGTGAAATTTCCTGAGTTCCTATCTTGAGGCTGAACCGTAGAAAATCCTTCCTCCCTCTCAACTCTATCCAGACAATATTTAAAACAATTATTTATTAAATGCATCACATTATAGAATATTTGGCAGCAGCAAGAAAAGCAAAGCAAAACAAACACTGGGATACATAGCAGGATATAGTACAAAGCGGAGATTATTAGGACCATGTCTGAAGAGGGAATCCAGAAGGATTGTAACTGTGCGCAGTTTGGCCTTGCATCACAAAAATACTAAGAATAGGAAAAGATACAAAGGGGAAGAAAAAAGGATGAGACAGTGTTTGTGTTAATTATGGGGAGAAGTGAGGAAAAACTGAGTTTTAATGCACTATAAAAGATCAGGATATTGTTATATTGGAAGGTGTTAGTGGCTGCCATCAGGAGTGTATTTGATCTATGGAAAATCACAGACCTTAGAGCAGATGGGCATGCTAGCCACCCTTCATTCAGGCTAAAAGGAAGAAGCAATTAAGTTCCTTTATGGAGTAAAATAGCTGGAGAGAAAGAGAGCCACCACCCAAGGCACTCGCCTGTATGCAGAGCCAAGAGGTTTCCCTGGTGACTAACTGTAAATGCAGGAGCTAGGGCAGCATTTTCTCAAATGTGGCCATCGTGGCCCATGTGGCCACCAGGGGCTTTTCTTGCAGCCACAGTCTCCTGGGTGGCGATTTGGGGGGCAAAGCAGTGGCCCCTCCCCCAGGACCACCACCAGGAGTTGGGCCCTACCCTCCTCTGGAGACACAAATGCTGGAGGAGCAGGCAGTCACTGAATTCCCCACCTTCCCAGAGGCAGTGGGAATCAGGCTTCAGTCCTGGGATGGCGGGCAGCAGTCTCCAGCAGCAGGTCTCCATCCCCCAGGTGCAGGGCACTGGGCTCTGTCCCCCAGGCTAACCTCCCCGCCATCATCCCTGGCCCCCACTGCCTCACCACCCACCTCCCCATCCAGGACTTAATTTGTCCCCAGGCTTGCCAGGGATGAATAAATCTGCTGTGAAAAGTGATATTTGTATGTTTGTTAATATCACTTTTCAAACTTAGTAGCTAGCTGGGAGGCTGTGAAAAGTGATATCAACATACAAGTATCACTTTTCACAGCAGCAGACTTACTAACTAGCAAATCTAAAGAAAAAAAAATCAACCAAAAAACTCAAAAGATACAATAACAAAAAAAGACAAGAACGTGTAAAGCACCTTATCTGTGTTTCTATTCTGTTTAGGTCCAGTCAAGAATAAAGACAACTGTACATTATTTTTATTACTGAGTCAGCAATAAACCTTACGTAAATGAATTACAATGATTTGGACATGTGTATGTGAATATTTATTGTTTTTCCTAAAGTTAATAAGTATTTTATGAAAAATTGTCAGAGTGGCCACAAGCAAGAGTTGGTGGCCGCACTCTGAGGTCACTGAAAATTTTGTTGTGAGAACCCCTGGGCTAGGGCATTGGCTGATTGGAACTATGTGTGTCAGAGGCAGAAAGCCAGAACACAAGAATGGCCATACTGGGTCAGACCAAAGGTTCATTTAGCCCAATACCCTGTCTTCTGACAGTGGCCAATCCAGCTGCCCCAAGGGAATGAACAGAACAGGCAATCATCAAGTGATCCAGCCCCTGTCGCCTATTCCCAGCGTCTGGTAAACAGAGGCTAGGGACACCATCTCTGCCCATCCTGGCTAATAGACCTCGATGCAGTCAGGGAAGCAGTCATAAGCGGGGCCCTGTGAGGGAGCAGAGATAGAGCTCTGTGGGGCACAGGACTGACTAGAAAGGCAGCTTGGAAATTCTGAGCAAGGAAACTGCCTGCTGTTGTTTGTTCTTACTGTGTTCAGGGAAACAGAAGTTTGTGCACATTCTTTGTAAATAAACAGAATTGCACAACAAAATACCTGACTCAGATCAATTTCTCCTCCTAACAGTACAACCAGGCAAGGCTCCAACGAGCAACAATATTATTGATATGTGTGTCATTCTGAGGGGTATCAGGACGGTAGAAATCACAAATGTACTTGAGAGGAAATCAAGCTAAAAATAAAAATATGGATGGCCTCACTAGGAAGTATGACTCCCATCTCAACTGCTCCCAGGCTGCTTTGGGGCTGCAGGAGGACCACACAAAGAACTGCCATAAAAAGAAGAAACAAACTGAAGCTCCCGCTTCTATTTCACTTACTATCTGTGACTGGCTAGGTGAGGGGAAGAAGGACCCAGGAAAAGGTGATAGGGAAGCAGAGTGCCATTGCTACATGGAGGGGAAAGGAACTAGTTGTCAGTTACTTTGAACTCTAGTATCCTCCTAACCCCTTCACTCCTGCTTCCACCGTGGCCCCTTATGGAGCCAGCCATGGAAGCAACACATCTGAGAACACACATGCTCTCTCTCCCCACAGTGAAACAGCTATGGGGCAGGGCCACTCACCTAGGCATGCTCGTCAGCTCCACTAAGCCATTAGAAAAGTTAAGAGGAGCTTTCAAAGGGAACAGCCACTAAGGAAAGAAGAGAAAAGTGGCGGTGGAGGAGATGGAAGCCAATGGAAAAAAGAGAGACAGGATGGTGGCAGGTGTAATAGGAAGCAGCCACCAAGGGAAGGGGTGAGTTTTGGTGGTCGTAAAAGAGGAGCAGGCAGAGGAAGAGGTAGCCGTCAGGGAAAAGGGGCTATGTTTGTGGGTTTTGTGGGGGTGAGGAGAGGAGCATGAGAAATGAGTCACAAAAGCTTTTTAGGGGAACACCACTTTGAATTTGTACCTGGGGCTTATTCACATTTGCTCTGTCCTGGGGCAGGCCAAACTGTCTCTGGCAAATACAAAATGCCTGGGACCAAGTGGTAAAGGGATTGTTGTGAACCCTGTGACCAAAGACTGAAGATTGTGTGGACCTAGAGAGAGAGCTGTAGCTTATGGGAGGATCCAATCAAGGGATGAAGGAGTGGTTTTGGTTCTGCTGGACTTTCCTTATCACAGAGGGAAAGCAAAAACAATGAGGAGTACTTGTGGCACCTTAGAGACTAACAAATTTATTTGGGCATAAGCTTTTGTTGGCTAAAACCTATTTCATCAGATTCATGGAGTGGAAAATACAGTAGGAAGATATATATAACAGTACATGAAAAGATGGGAGTTCCCTTACCAAGTGGGGGGTCGAGACAATTCAATTAAAGTGGGCTATTATCAACAGGACGAAAAATCACTTCTGTAGTGGTAATAAGGGTGGCTCATTTCGAACAGTTGACAAGAAGGTGTGAGTAACAGTAGGGGGAAATTAGAATGGGGAAATTAGTTTTTAGTTCTTGTAGTGACCCATCCACTCCCAGTCTTTATTCAGGCCTAATTTGATGGTGTCCAGTTTGCAAATTAATTCCAGTTCTGCAGTTTCTTGTTGGAGTCTGTTTTTGAAGTTTTTTTGCTGAAGAATTGCCACTTTTAAGTCTGTTATTGAGTGACTAGAGAGGTTGAAGTGTTCTCTGACTGGTTTTTGAATGTTATAATTCTTGACATCTGATTTGTGTCCATTTATTCTTTTGCGTAGAGACTGTCCAGTTTGATCAATGTACATGGCAGAGGGGCATTGCTGGCACATGATGGCATATATCACATTGGTAGATGTGCAAGTGAATGAGCCCCTGATGATGTGGCTGATGTGATTAGGCCCTATGATGGTGTCCCCTGAATAGATATGTGGACACAGTTGGCAACGGGCTTTGTTGCAGGGATAGGTTCCTGGGTTAGTGGTTCTGTTGGGTGGTGTGTGGTTGCTGGTGAGTATTTGCTTCAGGTTGGGGGGCTGTCTGTAAGCAAGGACTGGCCTATCTCCCAAGGTCTGTGAGAGTGAGGGATCGTCCTTCATGATAGGTTGTAGATCCTTGATGATGCGCTGGAGAGGTTTTAGTTGGGGACTGAAGGTGACGGCAAGTGGCATTCTGTTACTTTCTTTGTTGGGCCTGTCCTATAGTAGGTGATCTCTGGGTACCCTTCTGGCTCTGTCAATCTGTTTCTTCACTTCAGAAGGTGGGTACTGTAGTTTTAAGAACACTTCGTAGAAACTCTGAAAGGCACAGGGAGGCTGCCAACTGGTGGGGAAAATGAGGCAAAGCTATGCCATGACCATGAGGAGTAAGTGGTGCCTTTGTCAAAGTGCTCAAATTTGTAAATTTTTATCACAGCTTTTCAAGTCATATGCAAATAATGCACATGCATTAAACTCCATGACTTTTTACCTACCTTGACAAAACACTGAGTAAACAATATCAATACATTTTAATTTCAAAAACTCAAATTTAGAGTTGTGTGAATAATTTTTTTTTTTTTTTTGGTTAAGTGGCTGAACCAAAAAAAAACCAAACAAAAAAAAAACGGGGGAGGGAAGGGCGAAATTGAATATGACCTGAACTGAAAGTTTCGTTTAGTTTTCAGGATATTTTTAACCTTTTTTTTTTTTTTTAAAGAATCAATAAAATTCAGAATGAAAGCTTGTTTCAGATCAAAACCTTTCATTTTCAAAAAAAGTTGAAATGAAACATTTCAATTTTTTCAGACTTTTTTTTCCCCGTTTTGTTTTTTTATTGGCACAATTTGACAAAATTGGCCTAAATCTGCTAAATGTTTTGGTTGACCTGAATCTTTATTTTTCTGTTATAAAAAAAGTTTTGCACAAAAAATTTTGCTTGGCTCTACTCAAGTTATATCCAACCTGATGCTTAGCTAACAGTCCTTAATCTGTGGTCCTGGGCAATGAGTGATTTGTTGAGAAGACTTGGCTGGTCAGATGGGGCTAACTCTTTTCCTTGTTTCCAGATGCTAAATCACTTTTTTTTAAAAAAAAAAAGAATATACATGAATATTAAACATCCATGTAAGCAAATGTAATTGCCACAGGGATGTTATGTGATTGTGAATGGGAAGGGTGGTACTTTACATGAGTGTGAATAGAGGGGGAGGTATCCATGAAACAATTGCTGTATTAAGATGGGATCTAAGCTATGAAAGCTGAAAATGCTTGCACCTAGCCTTCTGTATATCATATATATGGCTTAACTAGGGTGACCAGATTTCCCGATTTTATAGGGACAGTCCCGATTTTTGGGTCTTTTTCTTATATAGACTCCTATTACCTCCCACCCCCGTCCCGAATTTTCACATTAGGTGTCTGGTCACCCTAGGCTTAACAACAAATTGGCCTTTAAATAATCCTGAGTTTGTTCTGCTCACCTGTAAGTCCATATATGATCAAAACTCAGTTATACAGTTCTGCAATCCTTCAGGCTATTTTGGAGAATTATCAGGGAACTACAGCCTAAACCTGAAATTTTATGAGCAATCAGGGAACACCATCTGTAATGTTCTGCTCAAAGTGTACCATTAAAAAAAATGCTGAGAAGGAAGTTCTCTATTCTGACTTCCAGTATTCAAAAATATACAGTAAACGCAGATGCCAAAATATGTATTTAATGAATCATGCAATTTTATTGCCCACATATAAAAAAGGAATATGAAATTGAAGGATATGAGAAGCTAGCATTTTGAACAGATGTCCTAAAATATCTTTTGTATTTGACAGCACTTCAAATCTTCCCAGTGCTTTTTTTACTCTCCAGTAACTCATTTTTCTTCTTTGTATTATTTAAGCTATTACCATCTGAGATATGCTAACTAGCAAATATACACATTCTCATCTTCTCAAGTGTTAACAATAGAAAAGGAAAACGTTAATAATGGGGAGGGGGTTGGTACGTGCAGCATGGATGGTCTTGAAAAGCTAAAGTAAGAATCTCGTTTAATTAAAAAAAAATGTTGAAGTCAGTTCTTGTTTTCTCATCCTCAGCCAAGTCATCTTCATTTTGCCTAATGCCAAACTCACACAAATGCCAAAAAGGAGCAGCGGGGAAAGAGAAAAAAAAGTCTGATGAAAGAAACAAGTCCACTAATGTGTGTGTATATATGGTCTCCACTCTGCCAACCTGGTGTTTTGAGGATGTTCTTGTATCACAAGCATGTAGCTAGAAAAATGTTAGTTTTTAATTTGGTTGCCTTTGAAAAGACATGGTTTAAATAACAAGAACAAGCAGCCCCATTTAATACATTCTCTGACGGCTAAGTGGATTTATGAATAAGGGTCCCAAAGGCAAATTAACTGAAGGCCCCCAATGTGATATTTGGGGAGGGGATGAGCTGGCGTGGTTGAATAGGCAGATGGGAATATGTGGGATGGGGAAATAGAATCCTGAGGTTTCTCGAAAGGTAAGTAGAACTAGCACAGATTAGAACCACTGCTGTCCTCCCTTCTACTCCTCCTATCTGTCATAGAGATTGCTTTACCAGCCTTCCCTCTTCACTTTCCAAAGACCAGTGTCTTTAGTTATGTTTCTTATACACTATGAGAAAACCTGTATTTTCCACCTGAATTACTTTTAATTTTAAAAAAGGAGTACTTGTGGCACCTTAGAGACTAACCAATTTATTTGAGCATAAGCTTTTGTGAGCTACAGCTCACTTCATCTGTAGCTCACGAAAGCTTATGCTCAAATAAATTGGTTAGTCTCTAAGGTGCCACAAGTACTCCTTTTTTTGCGAATACAGACTAACATGGCTGCTACTCTGAAACCTTTTAATTTTAAATTAAGGAAAACAAGAAAGAACAAAAGTAAAGTCTGCACAAGCAGCAGCTGACATGAACTACCACAGCGCATGCCCCTCACCCCCATTGAACCAGGGCCTAGCAAAACTCCTTCCATTTAAAGCTGTACTACACAGAAAATTAGATTAATCCTGTCACAGTTTCAGAGTATCTACACTTTCATTCCCCCTCCATAGTTCAAGGGTGCACTGTTAAAGATTTCTGGCACACAGCTAACACCTCTGTTAGGTAAAGATCCGCATCTCACTCTCTCCTGACCAGGGGTTTTAAGGCCGGAAAGCCCCCTTACTGTGATATACCCAGCAAGCCAGACTGCCTAAACAGGCCAGTGCTTATGCTATTTTTTCTCTCTGAAGGCTATGACCAGTGTATTGCCTGCAATTACAAGTCACCACACAGCTCCTCCTAAGCAAGCACATTTATTCTTCAGTTAGAAGCATTACAGAAAGCAAAAAGTTCCTATGCACATGCTAAAAGTTTACCAGAGGTCACCCACAAATCTTGTATGGCCCTAGTAGATCAAACCTTTCCAAACTTCAGCCAGGGTTGGGGCCTCCCCTTGGACAGAAGGTCCTGTCCATTTCCTGGATCAGAAAGAAGGGCCTGAGTCAGTTTAAACTCAGGCTATTTAACCAATCCTTTCTTTGTCTGGGCTCTGGAGAATCCAGTTTGAACTAGTCTATGTGAGCTTCCCCAGGAAGTGGTACCTCTTGCAAGCGAAGGGGGTTACAACTTGGCTGATTTGACTTCATCACCACCCACTGCTTTTAGTTCCTGGAGGAGCAGTGGTAACCCTTCCCCATGGAGTAGAACACAATCTTTCATAAACCATTCATTTAAAACAATGGACCCAAGGTCAATAACTGTCGCACATCCATCTACTTAAGTCTTCAAGTGACATAAGTACATGCATCACGCTTCAGGATGATCTCATTGTGCATCTGTGCTTCCCTCTCCTCAGGAATGTCTCCCACGCCCTATGCCTGAACCTATTGTTCTCCCTTCCTTCTGGACACCTCCTTAACTGCATAAATCCCCCTTCTCTCTGTCTGTGACCATAGGCAGTGGGTATAAGATGCCAGGATGCAGCAGCACCTCCATCTGGAGGTATGCCAGCCCACTGCCTTTGGGGTGCCACCACCAAAAGGGTGCCCAGGCCATAGCCCCACCCGCACTCCATCCCAAAGCCTCGCTCCCACTTTTGCCCTGTGGCCCCACCTGCACTGCTCCTCTTTCTGTCCCCACTCCACCTATTCCCCTGAGGTCTTGCCCTTGCTCCACCTCTTTCCCCCAGGATCACCCCACCCGCCATTCGTGCCTCTCCACCCGTTCCCCTGAGCCCCCCGCCACCGTCTGCCGATGAGTGGCGGGGGAGGGGGCGGGCTCAGGGAAAGTGGTGAAGAGGCATGACCGGTGGCAGGGGAGGGCCTTGGGGGAGGGAACCAAGTGGGGGCAGAGCCTTGAGCGGAGAAGGGGGTGGGGCTGTGGTCCAGGCACTGGTGGTCCCTCCCACTTCTAGGGAGCTTCCGGCACTCACGCCTAGCCTCCCCAATGCAGGAGTCACACGCTGCCCAGGATTGTGACTGCCTCACGTTTCCCTACTGAAATATTGGTGCAGGTAAAAGAGAAATTTTCCCCCCTTCTCACCTGAAGCATTGTGAGAGGTTTTGCTATACTGCCAGCCTGTTGTGCATAGTGCTGATGAGGTGTTTATAAAGTACACATCCAACTGGGATACATATCTTACACAAGGCAGCATGAGGAGACAGGTTTGCTGGGGAGGGAGAGACTGGGGATGGGAGGTGTTGGGGATCAGAGGCTGGTGGTGGGAACTCTGGTGAGTGGGAGGCAAAGACTGAGGAAGAACAGGTGAGTGGGAAAGAGATGGTAGGTCTGGGCAAAGGCAGCTGAGACTGGGAACTTTGGGGAAGAATGCAGATACAAAGACAGAGGGAACTGGAAAGACAGTATAGGATTCTGGGAGAAGCAGCACACAGGAAAGACAATTTAACCTGAAAGACAGAAACAGAGAATGTCTGGGTGAAAGGAGGGAAGATTTGCTTCTGGGAGCCTCATGAAGTGACCCTCAACTTTCTGGGCAAAAATCACTCAACTGCATATCATCATGCCTGAGAAATTTCATGTACTACAGTTGGTTTGGAAAAGATAGGAGGAGGGGTCAAAATTGGACTTACTTCATCCATAACAGTGGTGGTATCTTGGCTCTCTCCATAAGTAACCGTTTTTATTATACTGAACACCCCTCAATATTTTGTTAACCAGTGTTTTCCTTTCTGCAATGCTGAGGATGGTGCTCTCATTTCTTTTATATTAAAGGGGCCATGTGATTTATTGTCACTGTTTATGCTCATTATTCCTATGAGCCACTGCCTAAGGCAATTTACTGTATGTATGTTATAGCCTGTAAATAGGGATTTGATACATGCACCTGTTTAGACATTGAGTGAACCCAGCAAAGTTGTGCTTAATAAGTCTTATGTTGTTCTGTCAAAAGAAGTTACTTATTATTAATGAGATGTGCCATGTTATTCAAAATGCCCAAATAAGAGTATATTTTCCAGGCATGCATGCCCTAGGCCACCAGTCTGACAAACATCTGAGGAGGCAACATGCTATCCAAAGTGACAGTGATGAACTGAGACTAGCTACATGCATTGATGTATTCATACTATTGCTCCCATGTACTAAAATATTGGTCATGCTATACTCATGTATCAGGAATGGATCTGGTTCTAAGTCTGAAAGAACAGTCACAATGTTATGTAAGGTTTCAAAGTAACAGCCGTATTAGTCTGTATTCGCAAAAAGAAAAGGAGTACTTGTGGCACCTTAGAGACTAACCAATTTATTTGAGCATAAGCTTTCGTGAGCTACAGCTGACTTCATCGGATGTTATGTAAGCGAGATTGCTGCAGGACACTGCCGAATGAAGCCCCACAGGTCTCAACCTACGGATTTAAGTGCTGGCTTCTCTGTAAGGCCACAATGCTAGAAGCAAAGTTTTGCTCTTTTACCACTATGCTACAGCTCCCCAAGTGGCACCTGGCACTTCTGACTCCTCCAGTGGGGGTTAAAGTGAAGAAGGTGAGTTAATGCTGAACCTGTCATGACATTTTGCATGTAGATTGTCTGTTCCCTAGTTCCAATTCCTTTTCTGCTAGGCTATGTCTTTGAATTAACACAGAATTCTGTTCACACATTATTGACACAGAGGACTCCCCAGAAGCTACATAGCAAGGGAGGGAGCATAGCGGCCTTTGCTCTCTACATATCTCCCAATGCCATAGCCTAAATCTGTCTGTTAAAGAGAGTGAGTGGTATCTTATTCAGGCAGTTGGTCTCAGGGCTTCAATGAGACTGCATGGGGAGCGAAGTAACACTCCTTACAAGTAAATGTGGCAGAATCGGCCTTTTTGTGATTAACAGGAATTTGCTCCCTTCTACTCCACACAACTTGTTTACTTCAGTGTGCTTATTTTGATATTAGAGCATTTACATAGTCTTAAAATAGTTTGTAGCACTATACCTGTACATATTTATACACTTAGCAATGTTTCATTATATTGCATTTTATTTTATTTTAAAGTTCTTCCTTATAAAAGAGTCCTATAGAATTTAGGAAAATTACATCTCTGCTATAAAATACTACAGGACAGCTAAAAAAAATTCTTGACGAATGGAAATTATCTCTATTCATTTCTATAAATCTCTAGAGTAATTTCTCATTGAATCGATTCTTATTTATTAAATGTGACTTTCTCATACAAGTTGTCTGACTGCTTAAAAAAAACAGTGGAATATGTCTCCATATGATTGCTATATTATGATCATATTATTATAAAATTAATAAAGAATTAATTTTACATTTAAAAAGACATCATTATGGTAATATGTGACTGTCTTAAGTTTTCTTTCTTCACCATATCAGTAAATAAAGTTAAGGCATTCAGTGATCTGAAATGGTTGTCATTCCACTTGGTGTAAGTGTTAGACAGAAGTAAAATAATGACATTTTTGTAATACAACTGATACATTCAACATAAGGCTTACAATTTAATAGCCAATATTTTGTCTTTAAGTAGCTTTATAATGGTAAAAACATGCTTACGGCTCAAGAAAGGGAAATATAATGATGCTGTAACTACCTTAGTATTCCCCAGACACAAGAAGGAGCTCTTTTTTGGAATGCAAGCAGAGAAAGCAGTCTGGTGTCGCTGGGCAGAGGATAAATACTAGAGAGAAAAGGAGCGAGGAACAGGTTGTGCCTGTTTGTTTCTTCTTTTTCTTGTTCCCAAATAAATGACTGTTAATTGAGAAGGAGTGTGGCTACATATTTTATGATACTTTGGGTACATGCTCTGAAGTCTCATGAGGACTGTTTTAAATTCAAGCTAATGCTAAACTATACTTAATTAGTGTTGCTGTAGTTGATTTCACTTTTTCCTGTTAAAGAAGAATGTTACAGTTTTGCTGTTTTAAAATGTTAAAATATATGATGGAGGTGAAGAAATGATTTGGTAGCTGAATGACTTCCCGGCAGGAGAGAATCTAACAGGATGGCATTTTACTAATTAAGAAGAGTGATGGACTAGCCAGATGGGAAGAATACATACTGGAATTTAAAAAAACAAAAAACAAAACAATGTAGAAAAATCCTGTCAAGGATGGTGAAGAGCATGTAGCCACTTGAGAGACACTGGTAAAAAAAGGCAATTTGCTAGAATAAAAGAAACCTATGGATGCTGGATAGTAGCCAAATAAAACTGCTGGTGTCACATGGTAAATAAGAGAAACCATAGACCAGTGGTGTGAGCGCAGAATTGAGAGCTAGAAACTCCTGTGCTCCAATTCCAGCTCTACCAAGACTTGCAGTGGGGCCTTTGGCAAATTACTTAGCCTCTCTGTGCTTCAATTTCCTATTTGTAAAGTGGGAATACTTACCTTGGTCAGGTATTCTGAGAATGAACTAATGTCTGTGAAGTCCTATATAAGTGCTACAAATTATTATTAATCGGTACTTAGATCAGGGGTCCGCAACCTTTCAGAAGTGGTGTGCCGAATCTTCATTTATTCACTCTAATTTAAGGTTTGCGTGCCAGTAATAAGAATCCATGTGATTCACGCTGAGCTGCGCCCCTTCTTGGCCCTGTCTGCACCCCCACTGCCCCAGGCTGGGGCCAGAGGGCCACAGCTGGGGCGGCTGCAGGGCCCCGGGCTGAGGCCAGGAGCAGAGCCCCGAGCCAGCAGCCGGGACCCCAGGCTGTCAGCAGAGCCCCCCGGACCAGTGGCCGGGACCCGCGGCTGGCAGCAGGCTGAGCGGGGCCAGCAGACGGAACCACAGGCCAGCAGCGGAGCCCCCCGGACCGGTGGCTGGGACCTGGGTCCGGCAGCGGGCTGAGGGGGCCGGCGAACGGAACCCCGGCTGGCAGTGGGCCAGTGGCTAGTACCCCAGGCCAGCAGCGGAGCCCCTGGGACCAGTGGCTGTGACCCGGGGCTGGCAGCAGGCTGAGCGGGGCCGGTGGACAGAACCCCGGCTGGCAGCAGAGCCCCAAGGACTGGTGGCCAGGACCCAGGCAGTGTGAGTGCCACTGAAAATCAGCTCGCGTGCCGCCTTTGGCATGGTTGCCATAGGCTGCCTACCCCTGACTTAGATGATAGTGCCTCTTTTATGACTGACTGTAGCAGACTAGTGTTGGTAGCAGGCAACAATCAGGCAAATTGTTTCCTTTCCTGAAAAGTGTCTAGTCATTGATTGCAACTAACCATTGGTCTGTTCCTTATAATGCTGATATGCTACAGAAGCTTTGTCAGTGTGGCTCCACTGCAAGGTGTGTGTGTGGAATGGGAGCAGCACCTGAAACCCAGAGTTTCCATGCAGATAGTCCCACCCTCCCACTGATCCTGCAGGATGTGTGTAGGTTCTAGGGGATCTACCAGATCTTACAAGCAAGGCCCACAGCCATGTGTGTAAATTCCTGGCTTCCAATGGAAATGAGAATTTCTCAATGAGAGGAACCAACTGGTGGTTTCCTCCTCTTTAGCCTCTTCTTTGGATTTTCCTACAGTAGGGTATGATCAGGCACAAAGTCATGACTTGCTACTCTCCTCTCGTCCTATCCCATAGCACTTTTCACCTCATAGTCATCCTGTGCTTTCTACTAGCCATCATCACTCTACTTCCTTACTGCTATTCTTTCGGTCTTTCCTGCCATTATCCCTACTCTGATATATCGCTTTCATCTAGGCGCCTATGACCTGCTCTTCCACCTGCAACATAGACTGCAATTCAGTAAGTCTCTGTTGCTGGGCTCTACCTCTACAGCTCTGCCTGCACCTCTCAGACCAACTGACTTGATGGAGATGGAGTTTATAACTGCTGTGTATGTAGAGGGCTATTGGGAAGTGTGCAGCAATACTGGCCAAACCAGAGTAAACTGGACTGTATTTTCTAATGGTCTCAGCATGTTATCACTAGAATAAATGTAAGAGAGCATGTCAGTTAGCACATATAATACTGCTCACACACTGAATGAGCTATAGCTGTGGACACAACTAAAGGGAATCAGCAGTTAATATGGCCACAGCCCCATTAAATAGCTTTATCATGACAGATCTGTGATGCAAGTCAAAATGCTCTTACATCTCTTGCTTACAGAGAGCCAACAATAAATGGGTACAATACTGAAGGAACAGGTGTGTTTTCACTTGGAGAAAGCAGCAAGGGATATGAAAATTATTTAGCAGCTGGTGAATAAGAAGATTGAAGTTGTGCCAGATGAAGCGTGTGCATGTTTTTTGTGCTTGTTCCTCCCCCCCAACTAATTATGCAAAATCTCTAATTCCATTGATCATATTGTTCTCTTCCTTCTTCATCTAAAGAATAAATACAAGTTGTATGACAACTCTTTCAGGAAGTTAAAATTATTATCAATTACTTGTTCTGTGAATAAGAGCTGGGAAACCAGCCTGATGAATAATTTTGCCATTCTTTTTAACACTTGCGAGTACAGCTATGGAAAGACAGTGGCTTTGGTTTGCAAGGGGTTAGTCTGTATTGTTTCATCTGACTTAGTACTTACAGAGGTTTGGATTCAAATGAACACAAAATGTCAAAGCAAAATCACCAACTAGCGTATAGCTTCAAACACAATTGATAATTGTCTATACCTTGGGGGAGGAAGAAGATCGGCCCTAAATTCATCCCATATTTGTTCAAATTTCAGCTTCTTTCACCTGAAACTTCTTTTGAAAGTACATGGACCTCAGCAAACATTAAGGCAAACCTGGCAGCGGTACAGGCTTTTGCTGAAAACAAGTGAATTTCACCTGGCTTTGAGCCTAGAGTGAAGCTGCAGTGCTCATCACCACAGGGGTAGAAACTTAGACATGTAGGGAACTTTTATGGTGGAAAAATTAGAGGCACCTACAGCGGTAGACCATAGCCAAGCAGGAGTTTTGTGGATCACAGTGGGCTTAGAACTGGAGCTTAAGTGCCTAAGTCTGGGGTTTAGGTGCCTAAGTACTTTTTGGGAATCTGGGCCTTTACTTTTTCATGCCTCAATTTCATCTGTTGGTAAAATGGAGGTTGGTAAATATTACCTCCATTTTACAGATAGATGAAATTGAGGCATGAAAAAGTAAAGGCCCACTGTGATCCACAAAACTCCTTCCTGGCTGTGGTCTACCGCTGTAGGTGCCTCTAATTTTTCCACCATAAAAGTTCCCTACATGCCTAAGTTTCTACCCCTGTAGTGATGAGCACTGCAGCTTCACTCTAGGCTCCCAGACACAATCTATCACTCTAGGGGATGTTCACTGGGGATGAGAATGAGGGAACCCCCATGTCAGACTATCCTATAGCTCAGTGATTAAAGCACCCTCCTGAGAGGTAGGGTTTGCACAGAGGTCTCCTTTCTCTTCCTGAGGCAGTGGGGGAAATTGAACCTGGGTCTCCCACCTCCTCGGTAATTGTGCTAGCCACTGGGTTAATAGCTGTAAGGTGGCTACCTCCTCCTCCAGCCATTTTGTGTGGAGTGAGGCGGGTGCCTAACTCATTCTCACAAGAAACGACTTCGGCACCTAAGCCACCTGACTATACGAGAGGTGATTCCCAGCTGTAGACTGCAAGCAGAGATAGATGCTTCCCTGCATACCGGGCTTAGGTGCCTAACTCCATGACAGGGGCAGGGCTTAGGATGCACCCTTCTTGTTGGCATCTCCCAGTGGCTATATTAGGTGGCTGCCTGTCTAGTGTGCTTGCTTTTTGGGTCCCTTTCTTAGGTACCTGTCTCGCCACATTTGTTGTATAGGGAACCTAGGTGCCATACTCAGGGTTTGTGAATCCCATTATTGTCCCAGTGATTTTCTAAGCTCATAAAAGTTAGGCACTGTGATGCTCAGCATTGCAAGACTTATGTCTCTTTGTGCATCCAGGCCAAAGTGACTTGCCCAAGCTTGCACAGCGAGTGTATGGAAGAGTCAAGAACAGAGCTCAGTTCTCCCAACTTCCAGTTCGTGCTTGAGCCACAAGGCCACTTTTCCTATTCTAAAAACAGTAAGAATTTTAAAACAGGAAGATGGAGCAATTAGATCAGCAAGGAACAATAATAAAAACACTGGATGGCGTGGAGGTGTCATTCAGATCATCTTTCCCTTATAAGTAATGGCACATGGAAAAGTGCAATGAACGATGTGGCAAAGAGGTGAAATTTGTAAGATATATCCTAGGTTACTGCTGCAGTTTTACATGGATTGCAAGCTTAGCTTAATTTTACTCATTTTAAACTGACCTGTTGTCCCATTATCATGACAGAACTGTCATAATTATGGGACACGATAATGGGACATGACATGATTATTGTACCGAGGAGAGTACAATAATTAGGAACACAGGACAGGATTAGACATGTTTTGTTTATGACTAGCTAACTTCCCAAATAATTGCTCCCCCTTGTGGCACCCCTTTATGTTATCATTCACCTCTAACGTACATCATTAGTGCTACAATCTAGACTTAACTTTATCTGGTAGATGAGGGGGAAGAGATGAAGTGAACTAACTAATAGTTAATTAAAAACCCACATGATTTGTCATTAAACCTGGCCTTCTACTCACATTTGGCTCCCATTCAGGAAAGTCAGCGCTGTCAATTGGCCTTGTGTTGACATAGGGTTTGAGTTCAGAAGATTCCTTTTGACTTTTGTAGCCACTGGTTGTAAACTGATATTACATGTGCCTCAATAATGTCTGAAATTACTGGCATGAGCAATAGTACTGTCCGAATGATGTTCCCATGTCTCTGTGTTTCCCTGTTAAATGTCGAGCACTGAACAGTCTTAGATATGTTGGGCCTGATTCCCAGCTACTCCACTCCTTTGTCTGAGGTAGGGAAGGGAGGCTGGGCCTAAGGTAGCTTTAAGTGACCTTTATTCTCCCTATATTCTGGGGCCTTGCAGGGCCTTACCTAGTTCTCTGGATAATTTAGAGCAGCCTCAGGACTGCTGTAATTCACTCTGCTTCTCATGGTCCTGGGAAGCAGAGAATAGCTATACTGCAGTCTACTCTAGCAACACCCCAAATCCATTGCCTATGCCAGTGATGACAGAAGAGGGTTGATGTAGAGCTCTAATAATTAGTTTTACAGAGGGGGCTATTTCCATCCACGTTACCCTGTCAGAATAGTATAAAAGGGCCTTAATATAATTCATGAACTGGCCCATTGACTTGTTTGGTAACATTGAATTGAAAGTGTTTTAAATAAATGCTAAAATAAGAATATAAAGGCTTTATAGCAGTTACAGCCAAGACAGAACATGTTTTCGCTTTTTGAATTTGGTATACAAAGGAATCTGTCCATACAATTAGCAATTTGTCAGTTATAGAGTTTTCCCTGTATTAATTAAAATGTAGCCAAAGGGTCTGTCACACATATGTAACTCCATTGGCTGTTGCATGTATTCAGCATACAGGCCAAATTCTGATCTTACTGCCGACAGTATCGATAGATACTGGGGTAAATTCTGCTCACCCTCCTTGGGCTAAGGGACCCCTGGATGCAGTTGAGACAGTATGGTTTCCCTGCACAGGGGCTGGAGGCAGGATTTCTGGAACCCATCAATTTTCTGGGAGCCATGAGGTGTTTTCTATTGGGCCTTCCTATGCTCTAATGAGAAGGGAGGAGACGCTAGAGTTAGCAGGCTGAGGTCAGGAGGAACTATGCAGATTACGGCAATCAATGGGAAGAATTTTCTTCCCTTGCAGACCCTACAGCTGAAAAAGTGAGGAAGAACCATCATTCTACCGCAGCTGACAAACATTCAGTAAGAGGGAGCCATTGCTTCTCCTGCCTACAGAGGGAGGCTGTGTGAGAGCCACTCCCCCAAATCAGCTGGAGTCAGAGGAAGTCCATAGCACTGAAAAGCCTAGTACTGCACTACAATATTCAGAAAGAAAGTTCAAGTGCCCTTAAAATGGGACAACTGAGTGAAATTAAATGAAAATCATAAAAGTGGCAAAAGTACTTTGTAGGGGAACTTCCCCTCTCCTTAGACTCCTTAGAGAAGATAATAAGAACTAAAGCCAAACACTTGAGTCTTAAAAAAGGTTGTATAAGAGACGAACCATATGCAGAGGCCAATTGCTTTTATAAATACTATCATCAGCTAAGGAGTCATGAAAGTTATTTCACCATTTTCACCGATACAAGCCTTACAGAGGACAGCTGAGGATGGATATCACCAGTCCTTCGAGAACAATCCTGAAAAGCCCTGTGCTGTGACTCAAGTTTCCAGACCCCTACATTTTCAAAGTAGTACAGATTTCTTTTTGACCATCTGCCAACATAAACAATTGCCAGTAAGCTTGATGGCTTGGTTGCAGTCAAATAATACAGAAAAAAAGCAGTAAGCACTCAGATTCTAAAGAAATAGATTTTTCATGTTAAGACAGTTTTAAAAAGGAGAGAGGAAATGAATGATTCAAAAGAAGAAATACTAGCACTCAGTATGTAGAGAAGTAGCATTATCTGACTTTCAGATATCACTATAAATGTTTAGTTTAATTAGCCCCAGGAAAGTATATCCAAACCAATGAAATCAGGAAGAGTATGTACTAGGGTTGTCAAACGATTAAAACAATTAATCGCACAATTAAAAAATTAATGGTGACTAATCATGCAATGAATCGCACTGTTAAACGATAATAGAATACCATTTATTTAAATATTTTTGGATGTTTTCTGCATTTTCAAGTATCTTGATTTCAATTACAACACAGAATACGAAGTGTACAGTGCTCACTTTATTTTTGATTACAAATATTTGCGCTGTAAAAAACAAAAGAAATAGTATTTTCAACTCACCTAATATAAGTACTGCAGTGCAATCTCTTTATCATGAAAATTGAACTTACAAATGTCGAATTATGTACAAAAAATAATTCAATGTATTCAAAAATAAAACAATGTAAAACTTTAGTGCCTACAAGTCCACTGAGTCCTCCTTCTTGTTCAGCCAATCACTCAGACAAACAAGTTTGTTTACATATGCAGGACATAATGCTGCCCGCTTCTTGTTTACAATGTCACCTGAAAGTGAGAACAGGCGTTCGCATGGCACTATTGTAACCGGCATTGTAAGATATTTAGCCAGTTGCACTAAAGATTCATATGTCCCTTCATGCTTCAACCACCATTCCAGAGGATATGCATCCATGCTGCTGATGGGTTCTGCTGGATAACGATCTAAAGCAGAGCGGACCGATGCATGTTCATTTTCATCATCTGAGTCAGATGCCACCAGCAGAAGGTTGATTTTCTTTTTTGGTGGTTCGGGTTCTGTAGTTTCCGCATCTCAGTTTTGCTCTTTTAGGACTTCTGAAAGCATGCTTCACACCTCGTCCCGCTCAGATTTTGGACGGCACTACAGATTCTTAAACCTTGGGTCGAAAGCGGTAACTATTTTTAGAAATCTCACATTGGTACCTTCTTTGCATTTTGTCAAATCTGCCGTGACAGTATTCGTAAATCAAACAACATGTGCTGGGTCATCATCCAAGACTGCTATATCATAAAATATATGGCAGAATGCGGGTAAAACACAGCAGGGGACATACAATTATCCCCCAAGGCGTTCAGTCACAAATTTAATTAATGCACTATTTTTTTAACAAACATCATCAGCATGGAAGCATGTTCTCCGGAATGATGGCTAAAGCATGAAGGGGCATACGAATGTTTAGCATATCTGGCATGTACATACCTTGCAACCTCGGGTACAAAAGTGCCATGCTCTCACTTTCAGATGACATTCTAAATAAAAAGCAGGCAGCAGTATCTCCCGTAAATGTAAACAAACTTGTTTCTCTTAGCGACTGGCTGAACAAAGAAGTAGGACTGAGTGGACTTGTAGGCTCTAAAGTTTTACCTTGTTCTGTTTTTGAGTGCAGTCATGTAACAAAAAAAAAATCTACATTTGTAAGTTACACTTTCATGATAGAGATTGCACTACAGTACTTCTATGAGTTGAATTGAAAAATAGTATTTCTTTTATCATTTTTACAGTGCAAATATTTGTAATAAAAATAATATAAAGTGAGCACTGTACACTTTGTATTCTGTGTTGTAATAGAAATCAATATATTTGAAAATGGAGAAAAACATCCTAAAATATTTAATAAATTTCAATTAGTATTCTATTGTTTAACAGTGCAATTAATTGCAATTAATTTTTTTAATTGCTGTTAATTTTTTTGACTTAATTGCATGAGTTAACCGCGATTAATCAACAGCCCTAGTATGTACAAATATTTTCAGCTGATTTTTCTCTTGGCATGCTCGAACAAAGAATGTTTAGAGAAAGGGGAGACAGTATTTGTTTTTTCTTTTTAAATTCTCCTCTGAATCAAATGGCTGAAGGGTTTTTTTGTTTGTTTTTTGTTGTTGCTTTTTTAAAGTTTTCCCAAATAATTTACCTTTGGGAAGAAAACAACCCTGGAAAACGACAGCATTTTTCATACAGTCACAAGCATATGAAAAAACATGGGTGACAATGGAAAATGGTTTGGATTCCTAACTGAAGCAATTTAAAGTGCTACTAGGATGACATTCACCTCCTGGCAGCAAGCCACTCCAAAGCCTTTGCACCAGGTAAATCCCATTTAATCTGCTGTGTTTGGTTTTATCAGTCAAGGAATAGAAATAAAACTCCTGCCCCCTCACTATTGCAATGCCTTTTCCTCAAGGCTTGATTATTATCCACCAAACAATCACAAAAGCAAATCAAGTGCAAAACACAAGACAATAATTTCCCCAGAGACCTCCCCCTTTCCCTTTGATTCATCCTAGTAGCCAGGTATCCAGCTGAAATTTGGTAATCCTTTACAGACTGCAGCATCTTTACCTTCTCACACCCAATTGTGAAGTTTTAAATGGTAAATAGGCCTTGTGCAGGCCCTTTGCATGGGGTGAATTTCACCCCCACAATTGATTTATTGTAACCCACTTTTTAAGCCTCGTCTACACTATTGAATGTACCTGTTGTTGACAATGGGTTCTGAAGCATGACATAAACACGAAGAGTCATCCTTCAAGCAGTAATTAGAGAACTTCCTGACTGAGAAGTTCCTACATTTATTAAACTCTCCTATGCTGCTAGCAGGTAAGTCACATTGCTGTTTCTCTGTGGGTTCTTGCATTGTCACTTTTGCTAGCAAGAGATCTAAGTCTAACTGAAGCTGTGCTGATAAATTGGTGTCTCTTATGCCAACAGGAGCCAACAAAATGTGCAGCTGAGTCAGTGCTGACCATAGTGTAATTGCAAGTGTAACAAAGGACAAACTGGTCAGCATCATTTCAGAAACCATGGTTACAACCTTCCAATCTCCCTCCATTAATTGGGCAGAAAGTTTGTTTTTCTAAACTCATGGATATCCTAAGGAGTTGGAGACTGCATTGCTACCTGCTCCTCCAACATCATATAGGATGCTTCCACAGGAGGTTATCATATGTAGGGAAATTCCTGGAAGTCTGCATCAGTGTGACATCACTAAGAGTACCCTGCATCAGAAGGGTGTGAGAAGAGTATATGCTGCTACTCCTCGAGGTGGGAAGAAGGTGAATTTTTCCCAGACAGATGCTCTCTTCCATATTCTAATAGCAAAACTCAGTTTGTAAATTTCACTATACATTTTTTTGGTGGGGGAAAAGAATTTTCACTAGAGATAAAATTCACCCAAGCCCAAGGTGTGTAGCACTTAACTCCCTTTAGAGCAGTGGTTCCCCAACTTTAACAACCCGTGAACCCCTTTCATTAAAATGTCAAGTCTCGCAAACCCCCTCCTAAAAATGAATATTTCTGGGGATTTTCTCCTTTACCTGAGTATAAATTATAAAAGCAGTGATCTTGGAAATATAAAATTTGTTTTTATGACATGCTTATTACACACTATTTATTATTAATTATTATTTATCATTACAGTATTTTTATTACATTATGAAAATGGTAACACTCTTCCAAAATCTCACTTTTGTAGCTTGTATCACTTTGAATAAGCCTGTTATAAGACAAGGCTCCTATGTTTCATCCAGGAGTATCAGATGTGAAACAGCATGAAGGTATTTAAGAAGCCAACTCAAAGAGTTCCTCCTACACAAGCATTCAGGTCTTGAGCAGTCCAGGCAAACAACGCACGTTACAACAAAGCTTAAACTTGTTCTTCATAATAATTTTAAAAACAATACTAGCTGCCTGTTTAATTTTAAAAACAGCGAAAAATATCCAACTCCCTCTCCATTTCTTGTAAGGAGTCTTGAAGTTTAAATCTCTTCATTGTGATAGATATGCTTGCTTTGATCTGCTTAGCCCTTGGAAGTCCAGGGGCTCCGGGCTGCTGGCCCCGTGATGCCCGGGGTCCCTAAGGACAGCTCTGTCCACCATTAGGGAATTTTTTCCCCGAGAACCCCATGTAACATTTCACAAACCCCCAGAGGTTCACAACCCCAGTTTGGGAACCACTGCTTTAGAGCTTAAATGAGACTTAAGTGGTGCCTAGGTTTTGCTCAGGCTCTCTGCAGAGTGATGAGTTACACCCTGTACTTACGTACCATATACATCTAATCTCTATATATTTTATCTAGGTATATACAAAGTTGTCGCTTTTTACTATCAGCATTGTCAGTGACACAGACTTCATGTGAATTTTGGGACCAAGGTTTAGCAAAATATTAGATTTTTTCCCCCCTATCAAGACATAAAAAACTAGTTGCAAATGGAATAGTTACATTAGCTCTGAAGAAGTAGCCATTTAAATTAATAGGGCCTGATTCTGCAACCCTTACTCACACAGAGTAGCATTTACTCATGTGAGTGGTACCATTAAAATAATTGGAACTACGCAGAGTAAGGACTGCAGGATCAGGCCCATAGCTGGTTTACAGATTGTCTTCTGCTAAAAGGCTCTGTTGCGGGCAATATCTCATACTGATTGGTTGTTTGCAGCTGCATACAAGGAAGTTCTTAAGTGGGGGATTTCTCAGTGGAAGTTCCCAGCTATCGTCAGTCATAATCAATATAGGAGACTGACTGAGCTGCATTTCAAAATCCTGTTGATAAAGCCTCCAGACTACATAAAAATTGCCTATCTTGTTACTGAAGAAAGTGACCGAAGAAAAATATTCTTAAAGAGATTACTTACAAGGTAATCAAAAACTTTAGCTGCTATAGCTTATAGGCAAAAGATTGCATGCAGTCAAACTGAAATAATTAAACAATGTCAGATTATGATTTTCTCCTATCTTTATTGTCTTACTGTATTGCTATTGTAAGGTTGCAAGAGGAGACGTAAATACTGTAATTGTACTCATCTTTGCCTTATTACTATAGATTACACCAAGGTTGTTTTTTTTAAACTGCATTTAAAGATAACTGTTGTTTAGCTAGTCTCTGGAACTCAAGCCTTCTGTGCATTTGTGTCTGCTATGAAAATATTCCATGCAAAACCAAAACCAAATTTATGTTACATATAGCTAAAGTTTACAGATTACTACTTTCTCAGAAAAAAAGTTAGTCTCCTCTATCTTATAACAGTTCTACAGATTCATTTAAATTGCTCCACAACTCTTTCTCTTTCTCCAGCCCAGAGGTGATACTTTCCATCTGCATCAACGTACTGTAGATCCTCTCTTTAATTCTGACATGTTAATTCTGTGACCAAACTTTAGATTTGGTCTCCTCTCTTAGTCTGATAATTACCTTTCTGTGAATATCCAGAGTAAAGCCAACTTCTCAATTCATACAATGCCAAAAGCTGTGTCTGCGCCTCACAATGTACTATGCTTTCCCTGTAAAAGTTAATAGTCCTGGGGAAAAAAATTAAACATCTGACGTGGGCCACCTAGTGTTTGAAAATGTGGATGCATAAAGAAGCTTGGAGAAACATTTTAACCTTTCAGCTTCTGAAAGTTGATTTGTAGAGGCCAATTCATATATGAGCAATAAAACCTCATGAAGGATCATCCTTAAACTAATAGTTAAATTTAATCTTCCTGAAGCTATATTGCATTGCAAACATATGTGTAGTAAGTTCTACCCCACAATTTATTGCTACTTGATTTACAATGGCAGTAGCCTGACTGATGTAATCTACAATAATATGTTTTGTATGTTGACCCCAGAGTGAAGTATTTGTATCTTTTGTTAAACTGTCCTTTATGGCAGCGGTGTCAAACACCCAGGCTGAAGCCAGCTGCAGCCCACTTGAAGTAGTTATGTGGCCTGTCTGACCTATTCAGTTTGTGCAGAATGTGAGCCACAAAGAACAACTTCCAAACATAGACCAAGTATAACAAATAAGACTGCAGGCAGCCTGGAACAACACTTCAGAAATGTGAACTCCTCCACCCACACTAATCTCATTGTGACGTTACTACTAAAATGATGCCACTTGAATATCACTAATGATAGTGTCAAATACTGATGTGGGAGTGAAGCCCATAGCTAGTGGGAGTTGCTGCAGGGAAGGATGTACAGAGGGAAGAGGAGAGGAGGCACAAATACAGTGAAGAAGAAGAGGAAGAGAAAAAGAGAAAGTGAGATGGGGAAAAGAAACAAAGGGCAGAAATATCAGTGATCGTATAGGGGAATATATTCTTCCAATGAGTGATGCTAAATGTGAAATAAGGTTGTAGTGGGCCCACTGCCCCCAATACACTCCCTTATGTTGTAGCTCACAGTACAGGCAGCCTGCCTCAGTATCCCATCTTGGACTGTTCAAGAAACTCAGACAATCCCTTCCCATCCCTTCCCATCCCTTCTTAAGTTGTTTAACTTTATTAAATTAACAAACATTCAAACTAAAGTTTTCAAGCCCATCAAAAAGTCCACACAAATGGACTTTTCTTTTTCCTCCCAGCTCTTCCTGTTTTGACAGGCCACACCCCAGTCCTACCTGGCTGGAGCCTCTGTCTTAACTCCCCAAAGGCCCAGTTCTACTTTTATATCCCAGCCCATGGACCATAATGAAAAATGGCACTTGGCCTTCTCCACCAAAATATTTTCACACCCCTGGTTTCCAGTAATCCTGTTAGAATGTATAGATTTTACACTGTGATTTTAGAGTTACTTTTCTTTTTAGAAAGGCTATAGAACTAGACTTTTACTTAAGAAGTTGGAGATTTCTGAGGAAAATTAGGATAGGCCTTTGTACAGCATGTACCACCTTATATATCAAATCATACTTGGGGAAAGAGAAAAATAATGCTACATATGGATCAAGGAGGAAAGACTAGCTTTCCTTGTGGCATATCACAAAATGATATTACTGACAAGGTGCTAAATAGAAGAATAATGTACATGTATTTGGTGTCCCTTGCCTCTGTTTGCTAGAAGCTGGGAATGGGCAACAGGGGATGGATGATTACCTGTTCTGTTCATTCCCTGTGAGGCACCTGGCATTGCCCACTGTCAGAAGACAGGATACTGTGCTAGATGGACCTATGGTCTGACCCAGTATGGCCGTTCTTATGAATTGAAAAAAATTCTAAATGGATGTTACTTTTTGCTCTGGCAGCTTTGATAAATTAACATGAAACTTGTACTGAGTGTATTAGAGTTTGAGCAGAGAACTTCTGTTTCTTGTAAAACCAACAGCGCATACCCTGAGGAAGCTGTTCATCTGGTATACATTGTCATAGTTCCACTGACATCTATAGCGCTATGACAATTTACACCAGCTGAATACATACTGGATTATCTTCACTGTTGTCAGATAACATTATTTGATTTATGACACACTTAGCCTGTTTTTAATGTGGCTTAAATTGTACTAAATTTAGCACAGCTTGAATTGAATACAGCAGCTCCGGAGTTCTGTCATTTCAGCTACTTATTGGGGTCATTTTCATGAGCAGACAAATTGGAGCTGAAGAGCAGAATGCTGAAGTACAGACATAGGTGGCAGGACTGAATCAGTACAAAAAAATCTTGTTTTTTTACTTTACAAACAAAAAACCATAAAAAGCTTTATATACCCGCCCACCCCCAAATTAAATTGCTTGAGAATTTGAGCCTTCTATGTCTGGTGATGGTTAAAGCCCCGATGGAGGAAATTGAGGGCCTACTTCCCCCTTTCTTGTAGATGTCCAGGGGTCTGTAACGGGAGAGAACCTTTAGCAAGCTTTAGGAGGCTTGTGAAGGCCTCACCTGAGGATGGCTCAAAGACTAATTAGGTTCCTTGTGGCTGTCTTCATATCCATAGTAGCGCTAAATGGGCCAAAACAGAGTTGTCAGCCTCTTATCAGTAAAAATTGTTTTATCATGGACTAACTAACCTTGTGGGAGACTGAGGATAGGCCTCCATGAGCCTCCCAAGGCTCAGAGGGGCAGGGGATGGTGTGGGTCAGAGTGGTCCTTGATTCACCTCCTAAGGTCACTGGGTAGCTTCCTAAGAGGAATACGTATGGGACCCAATGACTTTCCTGAGGCTTACCGGGGGGTATCCTCCCCTCCTGCTGACATCAGGAAGGACAGAGGAAGGAGATTGGGGGATGACCCAGATCTTCTCCCAGGTCTAGTCTCCTCCCCTGCCCCGAGGTCCTAAAAGAGATCTACAGGAGCTGGAGAGAGCAGTATATGGGGCAAAGGCAACTCAAGGTTATAATGAGAACTTAGTTGCAACCTTGGCTCTGGAGTGATTACTGTTCATCCATAATTAACATGTACATGAAATGATTGATTAGCTTATTTTCTAATGTTATTTTCAAAAAGCGACAGTGCAGTGCAACTTAGAGAAACAGAATTATTTGCCCAAATTAATTGTGTGGAAAAGTTTAGAGTCACCCTAAACCAATACACAGGATCAAAAGATGCTTTCAAATCCTTGGATGAAAGGTGCTCTCTGGAACTGCAATGTATTATAATCTCATACATTTACCACACATATGCAACTTTACAAACGGCATGAACAGAGGAATCACTCCATTGGGCATGAAAGTGCAGCCACTTTGGTAGGGAGTGGGGGGTAACAAACAGGCAGAAAATTGGCACATAATACTGCACAAAAGTGAATGGAGGAGAGACGGCCAAAGGCACTGAAACAGTCTTTCTCCTGTTCTTAAGGAAAGTGCTACTGGGGATCTTTTAACGTCCACGTTGCAGTACAGAGTGTGTGTTTGCTACAGTTACTAACATTTGAAGTTATGTCTGGTTTAACCATCCAGCAGCTGGTAACCTCTGACCTGGGGGGAAAGGGCAGAGCTGTGATGCTCGCCCGTACGCTGTCACATGGGCTGGGGCTGGTGTGGGACACCACAGGAAGTAAATGCTGGTTCCTGGGTTAAAGAGAGTGAGGCTGGGGAAGAGCAGTCTGCTCCTGCACAGCTCCAGGGAGAGGTGCCGCCGCCGGAGCCCCGAGGAGTTCGTAAGTTTAACTCACTTTTCAGCCGTTGTCTTTGCCCTGCTGGGCAGAGCAGCCGGGGCCTGCGCGGCCTTCGCGTCGCAGCTCAGCGCAGCTCTGAGCGGGCCAGCCGCACGCCCCCGAAGCCACTCGGCGAGCTGCTCCGCGGCCGCTCGCTCCTCTTCGTTTTATTCTCGCATTTACAGTCGGCTTGCGTCTCCTTCAGCCCTTCGCCCCCCCCCCCCAGGTTTGGGGGCAACTCGTGCCCCTCTCCCCCCTCTGCTCTGAAGCTCGCACAGGTAACCAGGGGAGCTCTGCAGTCGCCCTGCAGATCCTGACAGAAAGACGGAAGTGAAGCGCCTGCCTGGAGAGGAGGAAAAGGGGGATGGGGACTCGGGGTGCTCGTGAGTCCCGCCAGGGCCCTGTTTTGGGTTTGCCAGGGGCAGGGAGACGAGCGGGCTGCTTGGCTTGTCTGGGGCAGGCGCGGGCGAGGGGGGAGTTGTGCTGTGGGGGCTGACAGGCGGGGGCTGTGTTCAGAAGCGGCTGCAGAGGTCCCAGGGCGGGGAGGGTTTGCTCACTGCTCTGTGAGCCAGTCATGGGAGAAAACGATCTCCCACCCCCCGGTAGCTTCCACAGGTGGCTTTATTCTGCAGGGGCTGAGCACAGGTGGCTGGGACAGGGTGAATGAATGGGAGATTTTTCAGGTCATGAGGGGAAAATTCTGTTGCAAGAAATATGGGGGGAGGGACTTTCATCACACGACTCTTTTTCTGGACCTGAACTGGGGGCCTGCCTTGTGATTTCTTAGCTCAATTAATTTTTTTAAAGGAACCTACCATAAAATTAATCAACAGTAACAATAATCTGTATTTATAAGACCTAAGAACAGAGGTCCTCAGCATTGTTCACAACAAGGCAGAGTCACGGCACTAGAGGCTTTGGGTATGATTCCGCTCTCACTAGCAGTGGTGTAAAATCAGGCATTTTGGAGAAAAGTGCCCATCTACAGTGACAACCCCTCAACTTTTTTTGAATGATGACTTCAGCTACTTCACCAGTTCTCAGTGGTGGTCTGGTTGTGGCAAAGTAATTTTAAAAAAATATAGAAAAGTAGATGAAATGTAGAGAAGTGTTTGTTGCTGGAACAGCACCAATATTCTGATGTGAACCTTTTAGCATTAAGGGGGTGTGTATACACTCAATTTGATAAATTTGTTTTTAAACATTTTAAGAAGGCTTTTGAGAAGTTGCTGGAAAGGACACTCATGGTGTACATCTTCATTATCAGTATACTGGAATATGAACTAATACATATATAAATAGTAACTAAGTTGTTGTTTCTACTTCTTAATAATATGCCGAATGGCTGTCAGTGTAGTGGTACTATTAATGGAACAGCATAGCACAGCATTAAGGAACATGCTGCTTTCAACAACTGAAATCAGTCGGAGTCTCATGTGTGCAGATGGCCATAGGCTCTTGTATCTTTTGTTTCCTCTCTCATAATGTCTGGTGTTGTGCCTGTCACCATGGTATCTGAGCACTTTCCAGTGTTTTGTTAAAACTATAACTTACTAGTCCTGGTACATGTAGCCATTTCTTATTGTAATATATTTTGCATGATATTCTACCATCCTGTAGCAGAGCAGTGTCATCAGACCTTCATAAACATGACTGTGTATTTAAACAGGAAATACTTACCAAGGCCCAACTGGGACTCCATGTAGGTGCAGCAGTTCACCTGCGAAGATTGGGCCTTATGGATGTCACATAGACCTTAACTCCCCCCTCTTCGGCATATGCATTTCAATAAATATTTAATTACATGTTCACAGAGTTTGTACAGGGATGTAAAAGTGCTACTTAACACTGTTGGATGATACTGTTTGGCAAATGCAATACAACAGATGCATATGGTGTATGTAGCATTTTGTATTGCTCCCTCTGTGCTGTGATTATATTATAATTAAGGGAGGGGGCACAAACTCAAAGTTTGGAGGATCAGACAAGTATCCAGAACTGTGCATGCTTGCTCTAAATCTTTGAGGGCCCTGTTCATGACTTGTCCTCCTTGTGTCATCTCCTCTGACACCTCCCCTTAACACTATTTGAGGGGAAGATTGATAGTAAAATTGGTCAGTTTCAACAAATTGGCATTTTTTCAACAAAAAAATTGTCAAATTCCAGACCAGTCTCCTGACTCAAGCTTTTTGAAATGCATCAATGTTGTCAAAATGTCTTGTTTTGACATTTTCAAAATTAAAGTTTCCAGTTTTCCAGTTCAAAACAGCTCTTTATTTAGAAATTTAAGTCTGATAGACTGAAAGGCTTTTTTTTTTAAGGAAAATGAGAGTGATGTTTTGTTAAGATTCAGGATGAGAAATCTTCTCTCAAAAATATGGATTGGACATAAACTGTTTCCTGCCTAGCTCTACTTGGTAGCCTTTCCCTTCATGCTTTGAGACCAGAATGAGTCTTCAAGGGAGATTTCTCAGTCCTCCCCCAGCAGCAGGCATCAGTGTTCATAAAGTGATGCCTCAAAAGGCCAAGATTTCTGAGGTGATTTTTTTTTCTAGGGTTCATTAAGTGCTGTCTAGTCTTCTGACTTGAGTGATTAGTTAAATATTAAACAGTACATAAGGAGACTGATCTCAGCTGGTGTAAATCACTGTAGTTGTCTTGACTTCAATGGTGTAACATTGATTTACACCGGTGGTTGACCTGGCCCCCTACTTTCATACTTGGTCCTGAATGGTAAGTCTCAGTACTTAACATCTCTAGTCATTGTGTTACTGCCTCAGAGAATTAGATGAACTATGCTGCGCAAGAGTCTAGGCTAAAGGTATTTTGGAAACAATCAATCTAAAGGGTCTTCATTTTTGTACAGAATGTGAGTCATCTAAAGCTAAAAACCATATCTTCCTGTACTTAGATTTCTTCTGTTCACAATTCTTTCAAACTCCATTAAAACCAGTTGTCAATTCTTATTATTATTTTTTTTAGTACAAGACATAACTCACAACAGTTTGCCTAACAACCTGTTGGGTGACTTGAGGGAAGTTACAAAAAGGTATAAAAACAGTTTCATTGTCCTGTGCCAGCCTTTCAGGAACATAAGAGCACACTTTCAGTAATTCTGATTTTTAACAATGCTTTTCCTTTTTCACTTCCTGTAAGTTATGCAGCTAATTGCCTGCCCATCTATAGACTACAGTGAGAACTATTCCATTTAGAGGAAGACTGCTAATCTTTGGGAAGGGGAAGAAATAGTGTACATTACACAAGATGCCTTGGGGCAGTATGCATGGCCCTTATGTTGCATTGGTGGAGGACAGTGATGCCCATCATAGCCCACAATCACACCTAGCTACTTGTATTATTATAATCTTACATCCACATGGTGCCTTTTATTCCTAAATATCCGCAAGTACTTCAGAACCTAGTATATAGAAATAGCTTCACCTGCTACAAAAGTGCAGTCACTTCTGGGTTGAAATTCATCCAGTTCAACAGCACTCAGAAGTACTCCACAACAGTGAGAGAAGTGTTACATTATTCAACTGCATGTACAGTGGGAAGTTTGGGTAGGCAGAATGTAATTATACACACGCACGGCACGGTCACTGTTGCTGTCACCCTTCATTCTTGTGAAAGATACTTGTGAGATTTAATGATCAGATACTGTTTTTCTTCCAATACCTCTACAGACACAATCTATATTTTATATCTAGAGAACAAGAGTGAGGTCCCAGCAAGGGAGCATCCAGTGAGTCTCTCCTCTTTGGTATGCATCTGATCACAAAATAGATACAGCCTCTACAGCAGAGAAGAGATCTTCTCTCCATTTAAAAGAACAGTTCAAATAAAACAAATTAGAACAGAGACAAGATACATACCCAACAGTTAAGGTTTCTGGTTCACACTTCAGCTGAAAGATGACCCTTGAAGCAGTTTGAGGGCTTGTCTACACACACACACACATTGTACTGCTTTCACTGTACCAGTTATACACTCCCCCCCCCCCCCATATGGACACAACTATATCGGTGTAAAAGTATTTTATTCCCCATATGGGAAGGGGAAAGAGCTATACTAGTATAAGGAACCTTTATACTTGTATACCTATGTCAACAGGAGGGATTGCACTGAGAACTATTTCAGTAAAAGATCACACCCCTGAATTAAGAAATTAGATCAATACAAAAATTGTGTAACATCTGACTACCATGCTGGGGGAATGGTTAATTTACTGACTCAGAGGCAGTAGTGCCACCTTCTGAATCACCAACACCATTTCCTGCAGCACCTGGGTTTTTCCTATCTTCTATGGAAGTACTGACCTACCTTGACCTTATTTAGCTATGGTAGCTGAAGCAACCACAACCGTAGGTGATATTGTAATTTGAAGAGAGAGCTACCATAAATGCTATGTAATGTGTATTTCCTTTCTCTGATACAAAACACAATGTGTGTGTTTGTACCTGTTAGCATATTTGTAATGAAATGTTATTTATATTCAGTGTTGGAGTGACTCTCAGAGCTGATAGGACACAAATATAACGGTCTTAAAAATACTGAGCCAAGTTCTTTGGCTGGTGTAAAACACTGTGGTTCTTTAACTTAATGGAGCTATGCCAATTTACACCAGCTGAGGACTTAGCCTATATGGCCAGAATTTTCAGAAGGGCTCAACACCCACAATTGTGACAATCTTAAAGCATTCAAAACCCAGCACCTCTTATTAAGAACAAGGAGACCAGCTGATTGCTTTTGAAAGTTTGCCTACTTTATTTAGTTGTCTAACTGGGAGCTGAGATTTTTTTTTTTGAAAATTTTTGAGATTTTTTTGTGTGCGCTGAACCCTGTTGGAAAATTTGGTCCCACATCTACTTGTACTTAATTCCTTTCCTGATAAGACTACTAGCATTCCCCCATAAAGGGCTGCAGCACTAATTAAACTGTCCACTTTGTTGCTGGTTGCTCACCAAGGAATAATCACAGAATTGTGATTCTCCTTATCACAGTCGCATGCATCCATGCATGTTGTATCCTCCCTTTTCAGGTCTTGTATATATTCTTATGTATATAAACACAAGAATATAGATGGCCAAAGCATATGTCACCTTTTCAGCCTGTTAACTTGTACAGTTTTAAACTAGTATCCCATTAAATTTATATAAATGTACTGTTTTCTTTCCATGGTAGCATAGCTTAGATAGTCATATGTTACTAAAAATTCCCATACTGACGTCTTCCTCTTGTCATCTTACTAGTTTCACATCTGTAAAGCCAGACTGTTTTCTTTTCTTCTGTTAGGAAGATAAGGAACTTGATGATTTTTCCTAATAAAAGCCTTATATAAAGCATAAATTGTTTGAAACATTTCTAGTATGAAAGATTACCTTGTGTATTCTGCCTTGTCTCCCCGTGAGTCTCCTTGCTTTGAAGCTTACCAGGAGCATAATTGCTTTGATGTAGCAGGGATTGTGTTCTACAATAATACTTCCGCTTCTGTGTTACTGAACTGAAGTTTCATTTAAAGTTTGCCTAAGCTCACTCTTTAACATCTAAAAAGAATGTTAGAAAAGTGCTGTAGTGGCAGAAACACTGTTAAGGCATGGTCATGCTGAATGTGGGTGTTCTGATTATAAACTCTATTTAGATAGAAACAATGAACAGTGACTCAGGTGCATCTTCTGATTTCCAATTCATTTGAAATTAAGTTTTAATTTTCATGTCATAATTCCTGTAGCAATAGCTGTCATTCCAGCCACCTCATTAACATGAATTTAGTGGAAGACACAACTGGCCTAACCCTCAAAACCACAGGATCCGATTTTCTTCCCCAAGCCAGGGGCATCGGTGTAGAGGCCTACTGCGCTGCTCAAATAGTCTCACAGCAAAGACCCACCACTGCCTCTAAAACAACCACCCCCTTATTGAGGTTCTACTGCGTGGAGGGCATGCCACAAAAGAAACCCCCCAAAAAACACTAACCACTTCAAAGTGCAGTTTTTGGTGGATTTCCCACCAAAGGTTCAGTGGTGGGAAGATGCACATCCCTGTTCCCCTTTTCCTGGCTCACCCTCTCTAGGACTACATCCAGATTCCTCCACAAGCTTCAGGAACATAAGTTTTCCTTTAATAAAAATAATAATTAATAAATGTCAAAGCAAAAGATTTATGGCATTATGTTTCATTCTGTCTGAAATAGAAATCTGCCCTAGCTGTGTCCAGGAAACTGTTGTGTTTTGGGGGAGGAGGGGTCACTGATTTTCAGCTCTAAGAATTGGTATTGGAGTTGTTCATTACATACAATAGACATCCTGTAACAGAACTGGCTGCCTCCAGAGAACCCCCTTATGGCCAGAGGTCACTCTGTAGTACCCTGCCTCTGTTTCTCCCCTCTTCAGGGTCCATTACATAGAAGAAGTGTATGTTCAAAATACTCCTCCTGGGGGGGTCTGGGTTTATTCACAGAAGATTAACTCAAACTCTACCAAACACATTTCTGTTACCCCTCCCAGGCCTTTCCTGCTTTGGCAGGCCACTATGAAGCCCTACCTGGCTGGAGTCTTAGTCCCAATCTTCTGTTTGCACCTGCTCACTCCTAGCAGTCTCTCATTCCTCAACAAACTACATCTTATCATTGCAGCTGCCAGTTACTGTTTGTAGGGGAAATCACTTGATTCGTCTCAGGTGTGCCTCTTTAAAGTAATCAGAGTTGTCTAACCCCGACCCTACAGTTACACATCCCAATATATGGAGAAAGGTCTGTTGTGAAATTGGTCTATAACTTTTGCCTGCTTAGGAATTTACCATGGAAAGTAGATCGTTATTTTCAGTAAAGAATGTTGATTAAAAATAGGTGCAAGAAAACCAACAGAAAAACTAGATTAGTGCAAACAACAAAGCTTAATAATATGTCAGACTGTTAAACATGTCAGATTTTGTAAACAAGGAAATACAAGTCTGGAAATTAATAAGCCAAAACTGCTGTGTCATATTAGACGTAAGTGGTTGACATATAATGAGGAGATGGGCTATTCCACCCATCACACCCTTTTTAAGCCCTTAAATAAAATGGGGCAGGAAACAAATAGAGACTACGGGGACAAGTTTCCCCATCGTGGCGGCTGCTGCTCCCTTCTGTTCTCCCCACCCCCATCACCTGGGACCCCAGACTGTCTTTATCTTAATCCTGAGGGATGTCATGACCAGCTCAGGCCAACACGAAGGCTCCAGATGATATTGCCACGCCTACCAGCTCCAACTGAATCCCAACCACCTAAAATGAAACAGGATTGGATTTTAGCAGCAACAGCTCCAGCTCATGCCAACTAACTTCTCTTTTACCCAAAGAGACAATTAGTACAATCTTTAATACCTTCTAAAAGACTGTTAACCAGAGACTCTTTCTTCTAATGCTCTCCAGCTAAAGGGAACAAGAATGTTGTTAAAATAAAAGCCTTACTTAATATTTTACACTTCAAATGCTTTAACTGTTTTTACTACTTTTCTGTATCTTTATTAAATGGTTTAGAAAATGTCAATGGCGTATTTGTCATGGCATTCAGCAGACTGAAATCTCTGTACACCAAAAACCCTGGACCTTGTTTAACACCTTTGAATGTTAACACCTCTGACCCACTTATTCCATCTAAATTAATACAGCAGGTCTGAGGTTTTTTGCTAGATTTCACTGCTTGGTATTGTTAACCTGAACATAAAAGGTGTTATGAAATTCATTGTAGTGTTTCTTATATTGGGTATTCTTAGATATGACAGGAAAGGCATGTGTCCATGTGATATTGTTTACGTGGTGATTTTTATTTTTCTGTTCCATAATAGAAAACTTTCTGGTGGTTGGACAGTTGAATAATCATTAAAATCCTCAACACTTGTGTGTTGTATATCATCAACTTTCTGATTTCAACAATCACTCAGTCTTGCAAACACTTAAACATGAATAACACAGTGGCACTATGCATGTGCATATATAGCTTGAACCAAAGCCAAACTGACTTCATTAAGCCTTGATTCAGGCCCACACTTACACCCTAAGTGTTTGCACGGGCAGGACCATACATAGTACATAACACTGGGTGATTTTGATAATTTGTCCCATGTACTTGATTGTTTTAAGTGTCTGATATTGATGCAAAGTTGTTACGTGACATGATAAAATTACAAATTTACCTTTTGTATGCAGTGTTAGTGTTAGTCCCAGGATATTAGAGAGAGAAGGTGAGTGGAGTAATAACTTTTATTGCACCAACTTCTATGGATGAGAGACAAGCTTTCAAGCTACAAAGAGCTCAACAGGGAAGAAGAACGGTACTGTGAGTGTCTCAGTTTAATAATACAAGGTGGAACAGATTGATTAGTATAAGTAGTTTGGCCACTCTCCACCTTGAATATGTGCTGTTAACACCTGTGCAGTGATGGGATAAAAAGGGAAAGGAGAGGTTAGTTGGTTACAGATTAGTCTAGTAAGCCATAAATCCAGTGTCTTTGTTAGTACCTAGCAGAATTAGGAATTTAAGCTCCCAGGCGTATCTTTTGAAAGTGTTGTGCAGGTTTCCTTTGGGGATGAGGACTGATAGGTCGGAGAGAGTGATGGCTTTGTGAAAAAAGTGTTCACTCACAGGTGATGGGATGTTTGTGTCTTTTATGGTTTTCCTGTGTGACAATCACTGCGCTCTCGAATGAACTCACACGGAAAAATGAAAAAAGACAAACATCCCATCACCTGTGGGTGAACACTTTTCACAAAGTCCGATATAAAGTGATCTGTCAGTCCTCATCCTCAAACCTGAACAACACTTTCAAAAGATGAGCCTGGGAGTTTAAATTCATAACTCTGCTAGGCACTAAAAATCATGGACTGAACAAAGACACTGGATTTATGGTTTATTACAGCAATCATTAACCCACTAACCACACCCCCCCCTCCCTTTTTTTTTTTTTTTTTTGTCCTATCACTGCAGAGGTGTTAACGGGTCACTCTACCTTGCATGGTCCCTTTTTTTGGAATATGTGCTAACTACTTATGTTAAACAATCTGTTCCACCTTGTATTTAGCTGTGACACTCAGAGTACCTTCCCTAATCCTGAAAAAGAGCTCTGTGTAGCCCGACAGCTTGTCTCTTTCACCAACAGAAGTTGATCCAATAAAAGATATTACCCTCACTCACCTTGTCTCTCAAATTTACCTTTGTTAATTAACTATCCTTTTTTTCTGATCACTTTTCAGGTCTGTTAATTTGTCCATCTTTTCAGTGATGAGACAGTGCTGGGAAGTATGGATAAAAATATTGGAGAGCAGCTTAATAAAGCTTATGAAGCCTTTCGACAGGCATGCATGGATAAAGACCATGCTGTGACAGAACTGCAGCAAAAAGTATGTGTTGGTTTTGTTTTTAAAGCTATCCGTTCTGTTGAGAATCAAAGTAAATGTGGAGACTTCAGTTTTGCTTTACTTCAGCAACTGAAATTTCAGTGCATCTTGTTAAAGATAGAAATTGCAATTAAAAAAACAAACTACTAAATCAAAGAATAGCACATTGTGGTGTGGGGAAGAAACTCCCAATATGCGTGTGTATCATCTGGCATGTCTTTAATCTTTTATTTGTAATTTTGAGGTGGTTTTAGGTGTGGGAAAGGTGTTGTCTCCGGAAGATAATCAGGGAGCTCTTTAAAAATGTAAATGTATCTTTGTAGACAGCATCTTTCATGGAAGATATTAAATCTAATTTATCTTACTCTTATTTTACAACAAATTGATAGGGAAATCTGAAGGTCTTTCAGACAGTTATTTATATTGTTACTTACCTGACACACAGATGTGCCTTATAAGTTATTAATAATTGAGATATTGGGGTCTTTGGTCACTGTACTAGATGCTGTACAAGCACATAGAAAGATAGTTTCTGTCATAAGTATTTTTAATTAACTTACAAGTTGTTTTAATATTACCACTTTTTAAAATACAGGAGTCAAACTGTATACTTATATCCTTTTATCCAACAATGAAGCAGTGAAGAGGGAGGTTCAAGGAAGATTCTGAACAGTTTGTAGCATTTTGGGTTTTTCAGGATTTTGGAATTATGTGAACAAGCATTTACAAGGATATATTGCAACCATCATGTTGGACCCAACAACATTTCCATGAGTTGTCTGGAGCTGCTAGCTGCACATGCAGTCCAATACTCTGCAAAAGCAGCAGTTTGTGGCTTTGTGATACTGCCTAGCACACAGGGATCTCTAGAGCATTTCAAATCCTGCTCTTGAATGAGAGACTCCATTGTTCATCAGTTCACACACAGTTCAATGGAGGCGTTATGGTGCGGGCCTGTCTGGAGCAACATGGGTCCTAAATTAACTTACAGTTCAGAGAGAGGAAGTAATGGAGTTGGGGGTAAGAGAGTGTCTGCCAGAGAGCACACTTTATTCTGAAATCCAGTAACCCTCCCTACCGCCTCCCCCCAAAAAGTCCCACCGCAGAATAGTCTGGTGCTCAGAGCACTTATTTGGATGTGGGAGACCTCAGTTCAAGTGCATTCTCTGCCTGAGTCAAAGACCAGATGCTTGAACCCTGGATCACCCACATGCTAGCTGCGTGCCTTACCCGCAAGCTATTTGTTGTTCTGGACTGGGGCTCTCGCTCTCTCAACACAACTGAGAAGCTCCTAAACTCTAACTCTGCGTTCTTTGAAACTAATTGCTAAATTATAAACTTAATTTTGTCCTCTTTGGATACATATGCTGCACTCAAAACAAGAAAATAAATACATGCTTATGGAACAGCCTTTCTAAAGCTCAGTGGAAAATTGGAACATAAGGAACAAATGGGTGAGACTGAGTAGTCTACAGTGACAGAAACAGATTTCTATGGGATTTTGTTGTGCATTTCTCTTTTGCTTAGAGACAAGCAATACACAGATCTTCCATAAAGTGTTCATAATAACTTGTCTTTGCCCTAATCAACCTTCAGCAATCAGATTCTCTGACTGCAGAAAAGAACCATTAAAGGTAAAAGTATTTCCTAAGGGAAGTCAACCTATAGAAACTGCAGGTTTTTACCAAACATGAATTTTTTGTTTGTTTGTTTGTTTATTTTGGATGACCTACATATGTTGCTTGCTCTAATGTTTCCTTCCTCTTTCTCTGTTCACTCCATAGCCTTAGCACTTTGTTGGCTTGTCCATCATTTTGTTGTTAACAGTTTACTGAAGTTACTGGTAGGCCACTTGTTTTACCAGTCTCTAGAGTTGGGAGCCATGTCAAACACACAGAAGCCAGAGTCATCTTGGCCAGATGGTGTTTGGTACAGATGGATAGTTGGTTGTCATGCAGATCTTCTAGTTGGTAACTTGTTGCTGCCATCTGACTCAAAGAATAATTTGTGCACACTGGCTGTCAAAAGCATCTTCTCTTCTGTCTGTTTTAGCTGTCATGTCTGTGCTCTGTACAGAAGTGTTGACAAGACATTGCTGTTGTACATTTTCAATTTGGTTTTCAGTGATTTTTCTGCTTCCTGAGGTCTTTTATAGTTGCTGGAGTGTACTGCTCTATGATCATTTTTTTTTTTTTTTTTTTTTTTTTATGCTCTCACTGCAACAATTACTTGGCCTTTCAGAGTAACTTTAGTCAGATTGTAGGTTTATTCTTGATATATGGACAAGTGCAACTTTTCAATAAGTCTTCTTAACTTAGTGAGGCTTCCAATACAGTAGTACAATAACAGCGAGGTAACTCATTAAACAAATCTTGCCCCCACTCTCTGTACAGTAATGTGTATCATAATTTCAGTAAAAATTCAAATAATCCTCCTAAAACTTTCTTCTTAGAATTTCACAAGTTTTCTCCCATAACTTCAGCACTATTAGTTTTGTACCATCAAGAATGGGCTAGTGCCATCATGTATATATTTTAATATTCCTGTTGTTCAGCTACCTGAACGGTAGCTGATTTGTTCAGTTAACTGGCTGGCCAATATTCATCTACCTGGAGTAGCTCCGTGCTCTTCTAGGTTCTAACAGGGCAGGTCAAGCTAGGGGAAAAGATCAGGCAAGTCAGATGAAGAATAACACTGAGCAGCTATTGGGCCTTCTCCCCATCCCTCTTCCAGGAGCCTTGGAAGGCAAAGTTAGCAAAGACACACAGTTCGATATATTAAATATAGACATGTATATTTATTCCTGGTTTGTTTTTTTTTAGTTAAACAGCAAACATCAGGTATGGGGAGTGGAACTATAATATTGTTTCAAATTAAGTTTGAAAAAACTAATATCTTTACTTAGACATTTAGATTTATTTTCTGAAAAGTTAAATTGATAGAGTCCTTATATAGATATAACTGGGGTAACTAACAGATTCTGTGAAAGAATAAATAAATATCCAAATCCTAATTTTAAAACACATTTTAATTTGTGGTTATGACTGAAAATTGCTTCCCGTATAAACGTTATCCTGACATTTACTACCATCACTGTTAACCAAGAGTTACAGCAATCTTGTTTTATCTAGTAGTTTACCTTTTTCCAATCAGTACAGACTTAAAATTAAACCTCTCACAGGTGAAAACTGTCGCGTTTCTGTGCACAAATTGTAGCCGCAGGCATCCCAAAAAGAAAGCTGATAAACTGTATCTGCTAAAATTGAAGCCCTTAATCAAAACAAAATAAGACTAATGCTAATTAAATTATTGTATTTTCAGATAGATAACTATAAGCAGCAAATATCTGAACAGCAGGAACAGATAGCGTTTCAGAAAAGTACGATTACAAAACTTAAATCACAGTTGGCTCCTGTGAATGCTAACAAAGGTACGTACTCTAATTTGTGTGCTTTATATGTCTTTCCTTTAATCATATATTGTACTGCAGAATAGTTTTGACTTCTTTATTGCTTCAGATTCTACAATATGTATCCACAAAAGGACTCTGTGGTAATGCTATGCTTAAGGGAAATAACTACTTCTGTTCACACAGAAATAGTCTTAACATACTTTTGCATTTTCAAATCTTGTTTATAAAATGAAAAATCTTTGGAAACCTTTTTGTTTATTCTTCGAGAAGAACCTGAAGATTTTTTTTAAAAAAATGTACAACTTGTTCAAATGTACAGCTTGAAGCCAATGGACTTTGGGTGAGTAGAGTTGTTAATTGTAGTAACAAATTATCTGCAAACAGGATATGATTTATTTTTATGAATATTTATTATAATTGTTTGAATAATTTGTGTGAACAAGTTTTAGCCTATAGTTTTTTCTAGAACTGGGTACCATAGGTGTTTACTTTTTATGTTGTGTGACAGGTCAGCTAAGTTACATGGCACTCTTTTGTTAACTTACTGGGTTACTTAAGCTTTATAAACAGGAGTTTCTCTTTCTGTTCAAATTGTCAGTGAACATTCTTAATTCTCTGAATCAATTCTACACATGATGGCCATTAAAACTCTTTCAGTAAAAGCACTCTTGTGAATATTTATTTATTCACACTAGTCTAATGCTTTTCCTTTTCACAAATGCCAGCAAAGCTGATGGCTTTATTTTCAAGAATATGTGTTTATTGCTGGATTTGCCCATCCGTCTGAGATTTGAGGGCAGAATTGGGCCTCTGTTGGATTAATACTAGGTCCAATAAAGGAAACTAAAATCAACTTAATATGTATCTGTAGTGATACTTGGCCCAGTGAAAATACCAAATTCATACGATGCATTTTAAAAAAAAATAAATCCTAACATGGTTGGTGGTGGGAAAAAAATGCAGTGTTGCTCAGAGAGCTGTTTTTATTTTACAGGTAGCGCACATGGCCGCATTCTAGTGTCTGAAGATAGTGAAACATGGAGAAATGACACCTCCCCTAATCTAACTTTTGATCAGCTCCATGAAAAACTCAAACTAGCAATGCAAAGAGAGAAACTTTTAAAGGTACAGTAGCCTGATTGTCTTTAACGGGATTATTATATTTATGCTTTTAAGCTCTAATGGAGAAATGAGCTTTCAGAGATGCCCAGAACTGCTCCCTTTCCAGGGTCTTATGGACTTGATCCTCAGCTGATGTCAATTATCATAGCTGCACCAAAGTTGGTTGAGCTGTGCTGATCTCCACCAGTTGAGGATAAGGCTTCACTTTTCCCAGCTCTGTTGCTGTTTGGCAGGGTCGATCATGGGAATAATGTTGACTCAGGGGGAAAAAAAGGGGTGGGGGAACCTGTCTGCTCACTTATTTCTTCACCTCACGTATGTGACAGTCAAGAAAGAGCTCCCCTTTTCTCTAATGAGAATCTGTCACAGTGCAGTCGTCGGGGTGGGGATGGGGACTTGGCAAGTCTGCATGGCAGCAAGTGATTGGGGTGAGAAGTGACTTGCTGCGAAAACTGGCTGGATATATTCCTTTCCCCTACCCACTGCTGGCTGAAGCCACACAAGGGTTTTCATCATAGACCTACTGAGGTTGGCAGGGATGAGAATAGAGCAGCAGTGTTCAGGAGTGAGGAAGTGATTTACATGAGGCTCCCACACCCAGAGCAGACCTTGTGCACCAAGCTGATCCTTTCCCTGGACTGGCTGGCCTGCTGCATTTTCTGGGGCTTGCACGTCCCATAAGGCTGAATTGTCAGTCTGAGCATGACCCCACAGTGTTGTCTTAATAAACCTTGTAAAACCAAAAGCTCAGACTAAAAAAGTTAATTTGGGGATTTGTTTGCTAAATCTGAGCTATGGACAAAGTGATCCTGCATTTTGGTGAACTAAGCACATTTTAATCAGAGGTGTTAATTTGTAAATCATTTTATCGGATTAGTGACAGTTGCTAATTATCTTGTAGGAATCTAATTTTGAGATTATTTATTTTTTTAAATAAGCATTTTCAGTTTCTTGTATGCTCCTTTCATTCTAAAATGTCCTAGTAACAATAATCTCCTCCTCATATGGTCTCCGCCTCTGGGTTAGCACTTGTAACCCCACAATATAATTTCGTTGGTAGTTCTTTGTATTTAATTAGAAAATGAGAGTAGAATTTAGTTGGAGAGTTAGCTCCTTGTCAAAACATCTTTGCAGGTCTTTCCATTTCTCTGTATTGAATTTCATTATTATTATGTGTATTCTGGTAGAGCCTAGAGGTCCAACCATGATTGAAGTCTCATTGTAATCTGTATTGTACAAATATTAAGAGACAGCCCCTACCTCGAGGATCTTACAATCTATCTAAATAAGACCAAAAAGGAGTGGGAGAAAGGAAGCTGAATTATCTCAATTTCTCAGATAAGGACCTGAGACACCGAGATTATATGATGTACTTACACTGTCATGGGAAGTCTATGGCAGAGCTGGGAAATGATCTTCTGATCTTTGATCTTCTGAATTCTAGTCCAGTGTCTTAACCACAAGACTGTCTTTCTTTTCGAGGCACAAACTACCTATCGGTACCTGCTCCTAGACTATTCAGGTATCTCTCTGATTTACAAAAAGATGTGCATGAGTAAGAGGTGTATCCATTGTAAATTTAATCGCTTACTTAATATGGATCTTTGGTATATATTGAACAAAATTGATCCTCCTAGTATTGCATTTTTCACCCTGCCCAATCTAAATTGCTTTCTCTTGTAAACGCTGTCTTCAGTAGAAGAACCGATTCTTCATCAACCCAAGTATGGTAGTTCACTTCCGTTTTTTGTTTTGTTTGTTTTAAATGTCCTATCAAATTTTTTCCCCAAAAACCAGGTAAACTATATCCACAGCCGTTGTCATCCACCACATGAACTCCTTTCTGCTACATCCCTAGCAAAACGGTCTCATTCACTAGCTGTATAAATTCAGTATGGGTAAATCCGTGGTGGTGGTATTTAAATTAAAATAGTTTGTGTCCCCCTCATTCTGTCTCTAGTTAGTGTTTAGATTTATCGTGGATCTGAAACTGTGGGTCAGGACCCCAAAGTGGGTCACAATCCTGTTTTAATGGGGTCGCCAGGGCTGGCTTAGACTTTCTGGGGCCCAGGGCCAAAGCCCAAGCCCTAAAGCTTCAGCCCTGGGCGGTAGGGCTCAGGTTACAGGCCCCCTGCCTGGGGCTGAGGTCTTGGGCTTTGGTCCCCTGGCCTGGGGAGGTGGGGCTTGGCTTTGCCACAGCTTTTTCCCCCAGGGTGACAGGGCTTAGGCAGGCTCAGGCTTTGGTCCCCCGCTTCTGCAGTCCTAGCATAATTTTTGTTGTCAAAAAGGGGTCACAGTGCAATGAAGTTTGAGAACCCCTGTTTTAGAACATTCCCCAGTTATGTAATTACCTGGGTCTTCCCTAGAACTTCACTTAAATACGCAAATTGTCTTCACTTGGGTCTACTGGAATCTTTCTCTTGGCTCAATCCTGTACCCACTGAAGTTGAAGGAAATGTTGTTGTTGACTTTAATGGGTACAGGATCAACCCCTGATTTCTAGCCGTTCAAAATGTTGTTTGCTTAGATGTTCAGAGATAGACAGTTGCACTATCCAGGGCTAGTAGTGATTCTCAGCCTTTCCAGATTACTGTATCTCTTTCAGGAGTCTGATCTTTGTCTCGTGCCTCCAAATTAGCCTTCAAGTGAGGTGTGTTTGCTTACACAATCAGACATACAAATACAAAAGTGTCACAGCACACTGCTGTTGAAAAATTGCTTGCTTTCTCACTTTTACCATATAATTATAAAATAAATCCATTGGAATATAAATATTGTACTTACATTTCAGTGTATAGTATTTAGAGCAGTATAAAGTTATCTGTATGAAATTTTAATTTGTACTGACTTCGCTAGTGCTTTTTATGTAGCCTATTATAAAACTAGTCCAATATCTAAATGAATTAATGTACCCCCTGGAAGACCTCTGTGTACCCCCAGGGGTACGTGTACCCCTTGTTGAGAACACGGCTCTTTCATCTGCAATCTGTTGACATTGTAACCCAAACAAATTTCCCAGATTGGCATTCTTATACATTTGATCAAGAGGGGTGACAGAATAATTCCTATACAACCATACCTGAGCGTGCCCTTGGGACATATGAGCATTGCTCAACATATCCATCTGGATCCTCTTGCAGAGGAAAAACCATAGCCTCTCAAGAGAAACATTGTCTTCTCTGTTGGAATCTGCAGATGTGCGAGCTATACCTCATAGTCAGCCTTTCACCATTAAGTACTTGTATTTTTAGTTCCTAGGTCTGAAAGAACTATCATTGATATGATCTTCATACATCCCAGAAGGGGATTGACCAAAGAGACTAGTGCAGTCTCTCTATACCATACCCAGGCTAAAACCAGAATGAAGTCATGGAAATCTGTGGACTCCTTTATATCCAGAACTGCCTCACCACAGCCTTCTCAACAATCTTCCCTCAGAAAAGGAGATTAGACAGGGTGATAACTGGCATAATTATGAGGACCCAGAAACAGTAAAGAATGAACAAAGGGACTAAGAGAGAGTTTATTTGTCAATGCTTCCCTTTAGGAGACCAAGGGGTCAACATCCCATTCCATTCCAGGAATGGTCTTGAGTATTTCCCAGTTAGATCTTATCAACTAGGAAGGACATGGGTCCACTTTTCATGTCACAGCCCAAACCTCCCCAGGATAGCCATGACCTTTGTAGGCAAAACTACATGAACCCCAAGCAAAGAAGACCTTGCATTTGTCTCCCCTAAACACAGCTCTCCCCACAAAGGCAAACAGTGCCATGTGAATCAGTTTAAATTTATCTGTGAAGCATGAATACTTGACTCCACAACCAAAACAAAACACCCATATTTACCATGCTCTTCACATTCCTCCCAGAAATATTCCAGGACTTTCGATGCTATAGCAGAGGGGAAGAAATGCTTCTACACCTCAGGCACTGCCAGGGCATCAATCTCAAAAATAATTTTATGCTGCAATAAGTTACTTTTGTGGTCTAGGTTCTGAGCTGTTCAGAGCATAAGCAGAGTGGTAAGGATTGTGCTATAAGTCACCATTCTGTGCCCCTGATCCTGGGGCTGAAATGCCCCCCCACCCCCCCCATGTAACTTAAAGCAGCCTGAGAGGCTACTCTAAGAAATGCTAGCTGGGGCAGTCCTGTGGAGTGCTGTGTGTTCCAGCCCCTCCCACCCCATTATGCCTCCTCCATTCCACCTACCTCTGAGATGAGGGAGCAGCTAATGGATAGCTGATACGCTGGGTTTATACCAGCTGCAGACTCTCCTGCACCTGCCTGTCTGAGACAGCTTTAAGCCTCCTTTGTGCACCACTAGAGTGATGAAAAGCAGAATTAGTCAGGTGACCTCTGAAGCTGAATGGGACACTTATTGGTAAACTTATCAATAGTCAGACAAAAGATGGTTAATGTTCCATAAGGTCATTGATAGCAGTTTGTCAGCTGACCAGCATTCTTCCTTAGAGCCATCTGAAATTTTACCTGTTCCATTAGCTTCCTAGGACAGACCATTAAAATAGGTTGCCATGTCCTGACAGGAAAGATGAGTCATAATGGAGAGCTCCATGGCAAAGGTATAATTTCTATCCCTGCTGCTCATCCCAGTACATAAGATCCAGAACATGGCCAGATATGTTAATTGAGCCAGATACCATCTAGACAGTCCCATAGCTGTCATGGGATCATGAGATATATATGAAATATATCATGAGTTCATAAACTAATCTGGGAGAGTTATCATATTGATGTTGAAGCCACCCAGACCCAATCAATCTTGGTGACTCTAGTTCTTAAAGGTCGAATTGCCACTGTTATAGTGTCTGTAAGATATGGGAAAGGCAATATAATGACTTGGATGGATAACCAAATGGTAAGAGACACAAAACATATCCTGCTGTAATGTCATGACCGCGCACCGTGATGCCGACTTTCATCAGTATGTGATGAAATAGCTTCTTCACAACAACATGATGCTCGTTTTAGTACACAGACAGGCTGTTGTGCTGGTATGTAGTGACTCTCCCACTGAATTTCTCTTCTCTCTGCCTTCCTTATGCCCCATTGCCTTTGTTCTCCTACTAGAGGAAGACCATAGCAACTCCCACATTGCTTCTGGTCTTTGCCTTGTGTTTCAGGGGGCACTCGTAATCTGTGCTCCTCTTGCTTTGCCTGACTTTTGGCCAGAGCAAAAAGAGCACAATCCTGTTTAGACTCTGCAAGAGCTGCATGCAGGGACTGAAGGAGCCATGAGCTAAGTGTTGTTGCACATTTGCCTGTTTCTAATGTATGTACTTAATACATTTCATGCTTAACCTTGCTTTACAATTGTTACATTTTTATTCTTAACTTTACTGTGTAATGTTTTTCAGACCTCCTTATGCTTTATAACCTTTACTCTTACAGCCCTTTGCTCACTCTTTAAGTACTTCAACCTTATCCAACTCCTGGCTCCACCATAACTTCCTTCAACTTCAGCACATTCAAAACTGGTAAGAATATCTTAATCCAAAAACAACACCACCACCTCACCCAAATGGTCAGGAACCTGTGTCTTAAACGTCAGCAAAGTTCTTACTTGCTTCCCAACTCACTAAATGTTTATCCCCTCCTAACCTGATCCACATCAAATATTACCTTGACTACAGAAACTTTTTGTGCCTTCTACTCCTCTCACTTGTGATTATTTCCTTTGCTTTCCCTAAGTCCCTCCTAAGTCAAATTCAGATTTAGCTGTCATATTTTGAACAATCTCATCCTTCTCTGGAAGTTGGGAACACATGACCTTGAGTCTAAAATCTTCAGACTTCCTATCCATTTCAGAACTGAGTACAAAAATCTCTTCCTTCCTAGTCTTCATGTCCCGTCAAGACTAACCCTTCTCTTGCTGCATCTTTTCTCTTCATCCCATTCCTTGGACTCCTTGGATACTAGACCTCTTTCTACTCCCTGTAATGGGGTATATAGATCCTAACCTGACAAGGACAGAAAGGGGTTAATGGCCTCTCCTGGAAACAGGTACTGAAATCTGTCCCACAGTACCTGGCAGAAGCATCAAACCTGAAAGTAGGGTCCTCCAGCTGTAGGAAGTAATTGGGAAGGTAACAGCATGTATAGATGTATGAGGATGGCTTTAGAAATGGGTTGTCCTGCCAACTGAGAGCATCAGGGGAACTGGGTTTGCTAGGACTTCAGCCAGCCAGGGAGATGAGGGGTTTCCCTCCGGTGGAGAGAACCCATTTTAAAGACTGTTTTGACCACTCAGTGAGTGGAAGAAGCTGACTGTGACTCCTTGAGGCAAGGGAAGGTCAGCTATGGACTAGGTAATTTGGGGGGGTGGGATGAGCTGACCTGGAGCACTGACTCTTGGTTAACTGGCTTAAATTGTGAAATTTAAATATAGAAACATGTCTTCTTTAAATTTCATCCCAGAATGTGTCTATATTTTTGACTCTTACGGCAGCCTCTTTGGGACTCTGCTAATGGATTATCTGAATACACTCCCCTCCTTGTATCACCACACCTGGGGCTGGCTCCTTCTCCATTGCCTCCATCTGCCCCCATCCCATGTATACATTATACTTCGAGTTCATTGTATTTGCATGTACAGGCTTCATAAAACATGGGGGGGGGGGGGGGGGGTTGGTTTTTTTTTTTTTTTTTTTTTTTTTGTTAGTTTGTTCTGGTGAACAGGGTATACCTTGGGCCTAATTCCTTACTCGGTGACTTAAGTTTTATCCTGTTGGAGGCAGGTACCTGGCTTAATATGGCTCAACCCTTGAGCATTCTTTATCTGCCTTCCCACTGACCTTGTTTTTAAAATAATTATTTTTCCAGATGGTGTGACTTGCATTTTGGCACATTATTTATCTTGACATTGCATGTGACTTTTCCAGCCCTGGGTCTAAGTCACAGTGTTTCTATTTAACTATTTTGATCAGTTAGATCAATACACTTATAAACAAACAAACATTTAATTTTAGTGGGAAAATAAGTCTCAGGAATGAAACACCTGAATTACTCTGTTATTTGGATGACTTGCAAAGCAATTTGAAATTTGTTTCAGAGAGAGACTTTTGTATCCAATTTCAAAATAAGAGCAGAATATTTCTGGTGTATTTGGTTGCTTTTGGACAAATATAATTTTGAACCAAGTGAATGTCTGTCTCCTATTTGCATTGTGGCATTTTAAAAATACAGTTCAGTCATCCATATTCAAATAGTTCTCTTCCATAATTTGCCTTTTCTTATTTGACTGCCACAGTGCTTCCTGAATCCCTCCAAAAATAACTGCCCAAATTCCCTCTTACTCCCCCTTTTTAAATGTGTTTATACATTTAACTGGATAATGGTCATTAGTGCTTCTGTTGTCCTCTTCAAACTTTCTAGAAATCCTGTGCTTCCATTAGTATAGAAACTTTGGGTATAGACATTTCCACCACTTCCAAGGAAAGACAGCTTTTTAGCTGTTGTAACTGCGTCTCTGTGTCGCTAGCCATATATTCTTTTACTGAGAAATAATTCAAGGATTGCCTCCTTATACATTTTAAAAAAAAAACAAAAACCTAAGTCTTCCCTTTTGGTGTCCTGATGGATTTTCTCTGTACATATTAATTTCTACAAAATTCTGGTTGAATATTTGGGATAGGGCCTACACTTAAAATGTCTAATTCCTTATCTTTTCAGCATTGCATGCAGCTTGGGTCTTTGGAAATCTAAATCACCTAAGTGATAAAGAGCTACATTTCTAACTGCTCCAGAAATTAACTCTGAAGACTTTGTCACCTTCTTTAAAATTGCTGTAACTTGATGTTTAGTATGCTATGAAACTAAATGTTACTGCACACAGTGTATATAAATGAAGTAAGACCATGTCTTCCACTTTTTTTTTAAAACACTAATGTGAAATCTGCTGGCTTGGCTTTTATAAGCTCAAAACAGCAAACAATTGTTTTGAGTAATTGTCCATGATCAGACATATCTGTATATAGTACTAAATGGTCTTTAATTATTTCAACGCAAATTGACATTAGTGAGTAGATAAGACTCATTTCATTTAGGTTGCCAAGACTTAATTTAGTATATCCCAGGCTGTTGCATAATGATATTCTTCCTATTCTGGAAATATTAACCAATTGTGCTATTTTTAGGAACAATTGGAAACAGAGGGCATTAAATTGAAGCAAACTGAGGAAGAAAACACTCTAAAGGAAAATAAACTTGTATCTATTATTGCCATTAAAGAAGAAGAAATAAGGTTTCTAAAAAACAGATTAAAAGAAAAAAGTGAAGCACAGGATTGCATACATATGCCAATATATGAAATGGAGGTAAGTAAATAAAATGAGACACCACACCTTTGCAAATAATTATGTTTATTTAAGATTTTGTTTATACAAATTACTCTGGTTAACAGATTTTAGATTACAACTGTATGTAAGTTGCTAAGAAAATTGTTAAAATATATACAGTAACACTAGCTGTAATGTTCAGTTAAGCCATAAAATACTTGAATCTTATTTTGTGTACCTTAATTATTCATATTTTTATTTTAAATTGTTATACAATTAAATATTATATTCATGGAGAAAAATTACATAGCTGTATTGTAGTTGGTCTTTACCATTCAGACTCAAATTGCATATTATACCTAGCTTCAGTCTTCCATTTTTATCCCACTCTTTTGGTCAGATTTGGTGTTTCACTTACCAGGAAAAACATCCAGGGTAGAGCAGTGGTTTTCAACCTGTGATCCACAGACCCCCTGCTGGACTGTAGACTATGTCTAAGATTTCCAAAAGAGTCTGCACCTCCATTCGCAATATTTTAGGGGTCCACAACTGAAAAAAGGTTGAAAACCACTGGAGTAGCCTATATTTAGTGAACAATTTACAGTCCATGTAATACTAGTCTAATCCACAAGGTGGTAGTCAAAGGTAACAACTTGTTTAAAAGCATGATAGATAATTTGTCAGCCTTTAATCTGCTTGTTGAAAATTTTAGAGACAATTGATTTTTGGAATTTAAAATACGTCAGTTCCTTAGAAATGAGCCTATGATCTGATACATGATTAAAACTGAATTGTAATACAATACAACTTCTGTGCATTAGCTTCCCTACCTATAAAGAGGAGGATAATGCTTACCCACATATTAAAGTCCTATGAGAGTCTCAAACATAGGCACTGACTTCCCCTCTTTTTTTCTGCGGGTACTTGACCCCCACCCCTATTCCAACCCCTTGCCCAAATCCTGGCTTCGGCCCCCGCCTCCTCCCCCCATCCTGGAGCTTGCTAACACCGCCAAACAGCTGTTTGGCAGCTGGGCGGGAAACACTGGGAGGTAGGTGGAGGAGCAGCGATGGGGCATGCTCAGGGGGAAAGGAGGAGAGGAGCTTGGCTGCCGGTGGGTGCAGAGCATCCTCTAATTTTTTCCCCGTGGGTGCTCCAGCCCTGAGCACCCACAGAGTCGGCGCCTGTGGTCTCAAATGAAAACCTCTGTATAAGGGCAAAATAGTGGCATTACCAAATTTGTACTAGAAGGGATTTTAAAATCAAAGAATGAAACATGAGATTTCTTGTACGTTTGTTTTCTAAATGGCTTCTTGGGATACACGTAAGATTAGTTGGTTCTGCTGATTATTGAAGAATGTTGAGACATTTCTTAATCTACCTTTGTGTTTAAATCCATGCAAATGTAAGAATCGAAATTTGTACACCAAAACAAGATCCCTAATCCATGTTTTACTTTAAGATTAAACATACGAAGATTGCTCCAGCTAGACAGGATTTATCTCCAGGGATCCCTGGTATTTTAACTGTGCATGAAAGGTAAATAATTTTGCAGCATTTTTGTAAACAATGTTCACATTTGCTAAAAAGTAATAAGGCCAGCTGCTTCCCTCCCTTTTCACAGTACAGAAAGAACAGAATAGGGCCCAGAAGCAGCGTAGGGAGGGGAGCAGAGCCTGTGTGGCATGTGGACGCATAGCTGGCGTTCTGTGGATATTCAGGGATATATCAGGAGGAAGAAAAAACAACCACTTGATGCAGCAGGGGTTTAAGCTCCATGGGAAATAGCTATGGATGTTAATGCTGGTTATTGTATCAGCTTTAACTCCTTTTGAGGGCAATCGTGCAGCCATGCTGTAATAACTAGTGCAGCATAGGAGGGCAGTGCTGCCAGGAGAGGGCTCAACAGATTGCACAAGGGACTAATCCTTCAACTTTATGGTTCCAAATCTGAGTGTTTGGGGCCAGGTTTAGCTATGGAGTCACTACCCACAATGCAGAGGAGGCCTTGTGATCCCTGAATAATCAAAAGTAGGGCATCACAGAGGTGTATGACACTGAACCTTGCTGTATTTAATGAGTGAGTATTGCCCTTCTGCATGTTTTATGGTGAAGGGGGTTGACCAGAGCCTTAGTAATATTCTCCTGTGAAAAGTGCAAACCTAAGGCAGGTTTTTCCCAACCTTTGCTGAAGGATCATTTAGAAGGAGATTCTTAAAGGTGTCACATGGGGTGAAAAAAATGGGATTGTGCTTTTTGCTACTTTATTTTTTTTCTAGATCTTATTTGAAGTGTCTGGTGTTCTTTTTTTTTTTTTTTTAAATTATTCCCCCTTTTCTCCCCCTCCCGCCCGGGCGCATGTTTTTTTACATTAAAATTCAGCTCTTGTAAGCCCAGTTCTTCTCGCCAGGCTATGCATGACTGAAGAATTTGCAGGATTATGACATGGCATCAGAGAGAAGCAAGTGAAATCTGATTGAATAAAATATCTGTGGTATCAGACTATTTAAAGCTTTGAGTGGAGTTTGGGGTGTTTAACTACTAATGAACTGAAACACCTGAGAAACAGTTGGAATGAATACTAAAACCACTCACCATCATTCTTCTGAGTGAGTTCCTAATCCACATCTCTGTGTCCTCCAAAGGACACCTCCAGCAAAATGAGGAAGGCAGCACTTAATAGTCCAAACTGCAACAGGGTGAATAAAAACACACAAAGAAAAACCTTTTGATAAAAGCAACAAAAAAAACCCTGTGGCATAAAGAAGCAAAATAAGACACTAACCCTCTGTGTCTCTCCCCTACCCCACCTCAAATCTTCAGTTCACCTTTAACTAAAAGTCCGTTTTGCAAGATCTAGGAACTTATGCTTCATTAGTCTGTGTGGTCTCATGTGCCTCAATTCAAGTATTTGTGATGCATAAGTAAGCAGAATAATGTAATATGCCATGTTTTTCAAGAAGCCAAAAACTGCACTTGTATGAAGAGCTATGTTTTCCATTCTTAGTGTGATTTTACTAAGTATTTGACAGCCATTTAGGAACCTGTGAAAGGCCCTGAGGGAAAAAAGCTAGGATGTGGGTTGTGCAGAAGGGAATGGCAACGGATGCCATGTCTACACTACACAACTTTAGTGGCATGGCTGTGTTGCTACAGCCATGCCGCTAAAAGTCGTGCTGTGTAGCCGCTGTTTGTTGGTTCTCCTGCTGACAAAAAACTTCCACCCGCAACGAGCAGCGTTTGCATTGTCCGCAGGAGAGTGCTCCTGCTGACAAAGCGCTGTTCACACTGGCGCCTGTCACCCACAAAACTTTTTTGTCTTTCAAGGGTGTGTGGTTTTTTTGTTTTGAAACACCTCTGGCAATTGAACGACAAAACTTTTGTCTTTCAAGGTAGACGTGGCCTAAGTGAGGAGTTCTCCAGCCCTCTACAAAAATGTCACATAAGCAAGCAGAGGAGGGAGCCAGGGAGCAGCTGCTTTTGCATAGCATATTTCCTTTCTTGCATGGACTAAAGTCCACAGCAAAAATGGGAAATAATGTATGTTCACAACAGCATTAGCTAATTTCTCTGGACTGGCCCTCGCATGAACACAGAAGCACTATAATTGCCAAGGATGTGTTGTAGTGCCAATGCTGGAGGGAACTCAGTGAAACATGAAAGGTCTGTGGCTCAGATTTCCTTTGAATCCCTGGCCTATAAAGGTTTATTGCTCCATTCCATCATTTCCATGCAGGGGGCCTATGCATGTGATATGATCAAACAGCTACATATTTCATCATGTTTGACTACTTTCTTCCCTTCCATTTGCTTTTGCAAAGGAGAGTGAGTGAGCGTGTGTGTGTGTGTGTGTGTGTGTGTGCGCGCGCACCTTAAGGAGAAGACTACCAGCTAAATGTTTCTGGTAGTGAACACTATCTCTGGCTTACAGTTGTGGAATATTTTTTTTTTTTTTTTTTTAAATTCAAGGTCATGAAAGAGCTGAACCCACTGACACTTTTTGATTTAAAATATTGAACTTTTAGGGAAGATCTAGAGATGGTTTTCCAGGAGATGAAGGAAGAATGTCATCGAATATGCACACTAGCAAGAAAGCAAACAGACCAACTCAGTAAACTTAACATAAAGAGAGAACCTGTAAATGGTAACATCTTCCTTTAGCTCTTATTGTGATTCAACTGTTTGAAAGCTTTGCTTTATATTTGAAAATACTGTAAATTACACATACATTGAAAGTACTTCTACTGTTTACCATCTGCTTCTTTCAAGTCTGCTCACATGGTGCTCTGCAGTTCACTAAGAAAATGCACCATGAGTTTTGGAATTGTTTGAGGAACATTCCAAATTACATGGGTAAGAGGCAGTCACCATGTAAGAGACTTCTTTTTTTTGTCCCTTGAAGTAGATCATTGGCTCTCGCTCAGTCTGATCCCCCAGCATGCTCTGAGTGACAGCACTTTTTTTGTTTTTTATTTAGCTCTGTTTATAAAAATGCCTGTTATGAATATTTCCAGCCTCACATTTGTCAAAGAAGGCTGCTGGCATGTGGAGAGGTAGAGGACTTTAAGACAAAGTGCCTTGTGCAGACTTGAAACGCCCTATTTTTTATTTATTTATTTATTATACAGACTAAAGATCCAACTCTCACCAAAATCAGTGGAAAAACTGACTTCAGCGAGAACTGGACTAGGTCCTATGAGCCTGATCCTGCTAACACTTATACTGGACATAGTACATAATACTTGAAGTAGTTTCATTAGCTTTTGCATACTATAAGACAGCAGGATCAGGTCCTGATAGGGTTTTATAGACCGCTTTTCAAGCCCTTACAAAAAAATTTACTTTACTCTTCTAGCTCCCTGCAGATGTCTCCAATACATATTGACAAACTAGATGTTACAACTTCACATGAAATAAGAGCTAGTGGCCCATGACTTCAAGGGGGGGAAAGGGTAGATGAAAGTTGATCTTTTATTTATGTGCCAAATGTGTCCCTATTCTCTCTGATTTGGGGCACTCAGCAAGTTATTCCAAAGTTGATGTTTTGTCTTTTCTTGAGGCAAATACAATGAAGTGCTGATCATGACTGTGAGATATATTTATTAATAACGTGACTTCCAGTCCTAATAAGTAGTACACTGGACTCCCTTAAAACTTGTATTCACTGTCTAACTGTTAAACGGTAACCATACTTGTGATAATTTCTCATAGATAACAATTAAAAAGATAAAATTTTAATGGTACCCACTTATTGCTGTACTCAGCTGAAATCAATATGTACAAGTATCTACTTCAGCTAAACATGGACATCAAATGCTGAAAAGAAAATACTGAAAGAGTCTAAAGTTATGCTCCTAAATCCATATTTTAATATGTAAATAAGGGACCTGATATTCCAAAGTTCTGGGTATCTGTCAAGCTGCTTCCAGTTAATTAATAGATGCCTGTGAAATTGATTTCTGTGGGGTTTTTTTGACACTACATTATTATTGTGTATTGTTTATTCTATATAAACAATACTATGTCCTCTTTTCGCATTAAAAGATTCTCTGCCTCATTCAGGAAGAGACAAGTTGGGTGAGGTAATATCTTTTATTGGCCCAACTTCTGTTGGTGAGAGAGACGAGCTTTTGACCACACTGAGCTCTTCCCCAGACCTGAAGATGAGCTCTGGGTAGCTGAAACGCAGAAGTTGGCCCAATAGAAAGATATTACCTCACCAAACTTGTGTGTCTCATATCCTGGGACCAACATGACTATAACTAGTTTTAGAAGGGGCAAATTCACCCTATAATTTTAAAAAATATATATCTGTAGCATAGAAAGCAGTAGACTTACCATGCCGGTTTCTGCCTGTGAATTTATATGGCGTCTATCACCATAGATTGGAGTGATTTTCAGGAGGACTTTGCATACATGAAATATATAGTAAAACTATTCCCCAACTTGATTAGAAGTAATATGTAGATTATTATTTGTAATTCTCAAATGCACTGAGAGCTCTCAAACACAGAAGAAGACCATCCCTACCGTGAAGGTCTATTCACTTCAAATACTTTGGGACTACAGTGCCTAGCACACTGTTGGCACTCCATAAAACAATATCTTGAGTTACAACAGCTGCCAGAACACTGTAGTAAATGTATGTGAGTGTGTGTTGAGAATATGGGGCAATCTAAGAGGGATAGAATTGTTAGAATAAATTAATCAAGCTCTGTCATTTCACATTCTGGTTTTTTTGCCCTGAGGCTATCCTTCTTGAATGGGATGATAGGGGGAGCATCTCTCAAATCATTGGCTTCAGGAAAATATTCTAAAAAAATCAAGAAAGAGAATCAAGAAAAATAACTGATCCACACATCTGTGCTTTAACAATTACTTTGAAATATTTCCATAGATGGCGTCTGACAATTTCCTTTTTCCCCCCCTTTACAGAAATTCCGTTTTCCATGCCTATTCAGTGTACTGATAAAACTGATGAACAAGCAGAAGAACTTTTTAAACCTCAGGTTAAACCAGATATAAATAGAGGTGTATCATGCACAACATCTATCACACCAAGAGGAGTGGGCCAAGATGAGGAAGACAACTCTGTAGAATCACTTTCTAAATTGAATGTCAAGTTTCCACCTACAGACAATGACTCTACTTTCTTACAGAGCACTCCAGATAAACCAACAGTTCCTTGTACTGCAATAGCTGAAAATATACTTCAAGATCATCATTTTAACATGAAGCATGAAGACCATACTATGAACCGGAGTAAATTGGAATGTAACCCATTTGAAACTCATGGAGTTGACCACATAACTATGCAAAACCTAACTACACTTGACAAAACAAAACCCCCAAGCCATACAACCATGCTCAAACAGAATACTCAGGACAAAACACCATGTTTGAAAACAGCAGACATTGGTACGAAACTTGTACATCCATACACAAATCAAGATGCCATTGAATTAAATTTTCCCTCTTCAGAGGCCACTGGGAGGGCTGTCAGAGGACCTCAGCAGGTATCTTTATATTGATATTGTATATTTTAAAGGTTAATATTTCATTTAAACAAGTGCCGTGCAAAGGTCTTTCAGGCAGGAATGAAACCTATATGAATCACACCATTTTTATGTTGAACATTTGACTTTTATGTAGATCTTCTTTCTGACACTAAAATTTGTGTACATTAACTACATTTTCAGTGAAATAGTGGAGGGATTTAAATTAGATTTAAGAATATAGATGTCTGCACAAATTTCACTTCAGGAAGATATTAAGTAACTGTTTCTGTATCCATTGCAAAATTGATTTTAATCACAACCATCCAAAAATTCTCTTTACCCAAGTATTTATTCCATAGAATCAAATAGTGTGCATCTCTATACTTTTTAAAAATGTACAACTGAACATTTGGGCATGTGCTATTTTTAAAAAATACCAGATAGATGATATTTTTTTTTTCCCCAGAAGGAATTATCTTTAGATCTAATGAGGGACAAACACAGAACAACTTAAAAGGGATAAAATACTTTAGAAGTACTTGTAGAATAGGAAAATATGTATTTCCACAAATAGTCATAAATGGAAACCTAAGGAAATACAGGCAAACGTATATCTACTTTTTAAGTAGACACTTGAGGTCTGATTTTTTTTCAGAAGTATGAACGTCCAGAACTCCAGCTGAATTCAGCGTGAGCTGTAGATGCTCAGTATCTCTGAAAATAAGGCCCTTTGGCCAAATTCAGCAAAACAATTGTGTGTGTGAGTCCCATTGAGTGCTCTGCTTAATCAGAGCCTTTGGATGACATCCTGGCTCCATTGAAGTCAGTGGCAAAACTTCCATTGACTTTAATAGGGCAAGGATTTCACTTTTTGTCCCTTTCTCGTAGGAGGGAGCGTTACCCAAAGGCCAGAGCAGATATTGATATTTAGGATTTTTGCATTTTCTTCTCAGCTCTTCCAGTTATTCCCTTTGACCTTGGGCAAATTGCCTTAACCGCTCTGTGCCTCAACTTTGCCTTTAAAATAAGGAAAAGAGGAGCTGTGAGGCTAAAATAACATTTACCTGCTCTAGAGATCCTCAGATGCTGTAGATGTATTATTATTAAAACTGACCCAGCCTAGTTCTACTGTCTACCATAGTCTTAAATTTAATTTCTGAAAATTTTTGGCAGAGAATCCGAGATTTGTAGTGCTGATTTACATAATTTTATTTTTTTAATTACCATAGATTCATTGTTCAAAGTGTGTGATTATATTTTCAATATATTATTTGTGCTGTGGTAGATTTTAATTTTATCCTGAATTATTAATTACATACTCCTTTTTATTGTACTTTATTTTCCTCCAAATTCTCAGTTATAGTTGGGACTGAGTATAAGAAACAACTTTTTATTACAAGTAGAATTCCTGTGGATCTATGAAGCGTCCATTCTACTACTTTTTTTTTTTTCCCCCTTTTTCTCCGTTATCTCTCCTGCTTGTTCTTTTACTAGCTAGTCTGTGAATTCATTTTTCAATAGATGGCACCCTGCATTGTATATTACAGCAAGTGAAACAGCTGGTGTGTGATTAAAAGTTCATAGGGAAGTATGCAGCTTTAAAAGTGCAGGAGAGTTGGTGGACAAGAGAGCATAGGGTTAGATAATTGGTATTTGTGAAAAATAAGGAAATTACTTTAGTTTGAGGGTATCATTTTAGAATGTGAATGACCAATACTACAGCTCTATGGGGAGATTTTAATATCGAATGTTACATTTCAAAAGAAAACTGGCAATACAAAATAGCTTCAATATTTAGAAGTCATATCCATGTAGCAAAGTAGAACATAAGGACATTGATTAAAATGTTGCATCTTATCCAGAAGTTTATTTGACAGAAGCCAATATTACTTTAGAATCCATTAAATATACATGTGTATATTTAAATAAAGGTGATGTATATTAACTGCTTCCAAAATGTTTTCATGCATTTTGTTTTGGGTGAATTGAATTGATCTGTTGTCTTTTTACTGATTATAGGGTTAGAGATTTGCTCTTAGCTGAGTTCAAGTGCTGAAGTATCATCCAGTTAGATTAATACAACTTCTTTACGCTGTATTCGCATTGACAAAACTTGGGCGTGTAATTCTCTTCACTGGGTGTAGCTGCAGCAGTTGCGCTCTAGTTTAGACAGCGCCCAGATCTTTTTTTACCACCTTGTCGTATAGGGACTAGTAATAAACAACCAAGCCCTGTCGATACCTGCTGGTACTGGGAGGCCTGCCTGTGCCCTGTCTATAGTTGCTACTGGTGGAGCTCCAACAGTGGTGAATTACATGCTGGATTTTTTTTGCCCCTATTATAGACTAGGACTTTGTCATATTTATTATATATGTTAACTTATAAGATGGAACAACCCCTTAAAATACAATATATTTGGCAACAATGAACCTTTGGAGCTGCTGCTCTCAGTTTATGTGATAAATTTAGCTTTTTCCTGTTTTATGGATATTAAATGGAAAACTCAGTACTGTTTCCTTAGGGTACAGGGCTGCACAGAGATTTTGGAGGCCTGGGACAAAATCTGAAGCAGTCTCCCCTTCCCTTTCCCTCCCCAAAAAATAAGGGTGCAAAAACACTGAGGGGAGGCTGTAGGGGTTGGGTGTGGAGAGTGAGCCTACCCCACACTTACTGCGTAGCAGTGGCTCTTGTCCTGCGGGGCTGGGGCTGGCTACCCACCCTGGGCATTGTGAGCTGCTACACAGGATCACAGTGCCAAACCTCAGTGGCACTGCAACCCCATGCGCCCGGTCACAATGTCACTCAGTTTAGGGGGCCCCCTAAACTAACAGTCCCTTTTCCTCTCCTCCTCCCTTTTCTCCATCTGGGTGGCCCTGTTAGGATATAGTACCTCTTTGAAAACAATGTGATTGAAACATGTGGCAGATTACAATAAACATGCATCTTACTGGACCTAAGACTTTACAGATTTATAGTTAACTGTGTTTGTACATATGTGCACACCTTTACAACTTAAGGTCTGATTCTGCAAATATTAATTATTGATTCAGTGCTTTATTTAGTGGGACTGCCAACCCTAGCGAGGCCACAATTCAGAAAACCATTTAAAATGCGTAACTTTAAGCACATGAATAGTCCATTAACTGTAATGGGACTGCTATTGCTTGAAGACAGTTAAATAGATGCTTAAGGTCCCAATTCAGCATAATGCTTAAGCATCTCCTTAAATCTGTCCCTATTCAGGGAAGCACTTAAGCACATGCTTAAGTCCCCAAGAAGTCTGTGGTATTAAGTGTTTTTCTGGATTGGTACCTAAGCCTGGTAGTTCCAGATTGTAAGATTAGAACCTTACTTAGTCCCCAATACATTTCAGCAAATTTTACAAGAACCTTTTTGGCCACTTTAAATATCATGCCTCTTTATATGGTTATTAAAAATGCCAATTTATTCAAGGTGGTGTTGCAAGTGAGTAACCACAAACACACTCCTATAGGAATATTTAAAAGTATGTTAGTGTCTAGATAAATTTCATATGCAACTTACATCAACTACCCATGATATACAATCCGTAGATTGTATTGCAGAAGGAACTGATGTAATTACACTTAATTACTAATGAACAACAGCCCCCTGAAATGCTAAACCTTGTTTAGGAAGGGAATTAACTCCTAAAAGAAACTGCATCTGGTTTAGAAATAAGAACTAACCACTGTGAAAGCCAGCTTGGTAGCACAGTTTGTTGCCACTGGAGGATTAAGCACCTGCTTTTTAGCCTGGCAAAGTTTGGGAACACGAAAATTGAAGCTCTTTTATGGGGATGGACAGCAAGAGACTTAACTTCAAGGGAAACTGCTTGCCTTTCTACTGCCAAAATACTCTTTCCCTTCTGTGCATACATGAAGTTATAGCAAAAAGACTGTAGCAATCTCTCCTGGGCTGTGCCCCCTCCTGCCACTTACTTGCTGCCATTCAGTTTGAGTGCACTTTGGCTTATAACTTGATGCCAAGTAGGAAGAAGAAGCAGAGACTCAGACACTTCAGGCCACACAGTCTTTGTGATGAAGAAATGAGGATTGCAAAGGGAGGTTAAGGATTAATTTAATTTCATTATTGTAATATTAGCAACAGATAATACAGAGGTAAAATATAAATTACCCTATATTGCCAGGGAGATTGCTTTCTGCTTAAATTGAAAACTAGATACGTTCCAATAGGGGGAATGTAAAATAAAATCTGCCTCATGTTAGTCTTATATAGTAAACCTATGCTGTACTCTAATGTAAAATGTATATTGCTTATTTTCTAAAAAGGGCAATTTTATCTGTACAGGAATGTTTATACAGTATCTCAGTCCAGAGACTACAGATGCCATGGTTTAGTTTCCTACAGTGAAATATTTGAAGAGTCCATAAAAAGCCTTAGTATTTATTACACTGACATTGTTGATAAAGGAAGTTTTAGTTGATTCTCATGAGTGTTTTTTTTTTTTTTTTTTAAATCTGACTTCTATTCTTGTATTTGACACAGTGTTTGCAGATGTAAATGTATAATGTTTAGTTTCCTTCTGATTCTTTTACTTTGCCACAATGTGAAGTCTTTTCTTGATTTTAATGTAATGAGAACCAGAGATGCCATTTTTGTTATTAAAATATATCACGTATGTACAAAATCTAACTAGTGGAAAACAAATGCTGGTAACTTTTATATTTAGAACTGTATTCATTTAAAACACAAATAAATAACTTTTTTGCCTTTTTTTTTTTTTTTTTTTTTCCAGCCCTTCTGGAAGCCATATCACACTCAAGATAATAACTTACTGGCACAAGGTTATACAGACTCAGAACTGAAGCAGTCTGGAATATGTGAATTCTGTCAAAAAGTTTTCCCACCATCTACTACATCCAGGGGGGATTTTCTCAGGCATCTTAATTCACACTTTAAAGAACAATCAATGTATCCGGAAGCAAGCTGAATAAGACTTTGTAGAGATACTGGGTTGCACTTTTGTATATTTTTAATTCATGTGTGTATGTTAACTTCAGAATTAAGACTATGTTCATAATGATGTCACTGAAACTGTTTTTTAGTTAAGTTCATTTCAATTTTTTAAAATTACATTTAACGTTTGAAATTTTATGCATTTAAGTTAGCCAGTAGAAAACTGTAATTCAGTTTCACTTCAGTATGTCATGTTGCAATATGATCTTTGGGCCTGATCCTACAAACCTTTTCTTACGCAAGTTACCTTCACCTGAGTAGTCCCACAATAATTGACTACTTGTGTAAGTTAAGGACTACTTGCATGAGTACATGTTTGCAGAACTTGGCCTTTAATTTGGGGAGATAAAGTGTGAGCAGTCCTATCCATTTTCCTCAGTGCCCTTGGGCCTGATCCTACTCCTACTGTAGTAAATAGAAGCAGGAACAGGCCCCAAGAACATCTGAAGGGCTAGGGTGGAATGTCTAAATTTGACTTAAGACAGGTTCAGTGTTGTATTTTTATTGCAGATAAGATTCTTATAAAATCACTAGAGCAGCCAAGTAAAAGGTATGTCATACTTAAGATACATTTGTCTCTTGTTTACACTTATCTCTGCCAATGACGTAATAAACAGATTTGTCTCAGATACAAAACAATACTCGCTCTCTGGCTAAAATGAAGATAGCAATGGTATGTATCTTTGGCAGAGGTGCACTATTAAATAATGTATATTGTCAGCATTCATAACTCATGGCAAATACCTATTCCCCTGTGGGAGCTGACGTATGCTTTTACATAGAGAGAAGATGAGATGAACCAGGTTACGCTTTTCCCCTAAAACTACAAGTTCAAAAGATAATTTTGCATTTCTTGTGGGTTCCCTACTGGCTGTTACTCAAACACAAGGGAATTTTTTAAAAAATTGAACACAAGTCTTCAGCCCAAAATACTCTCTTAAACTAAAAATCACTTTTAAACTATAATTTAAATTTTGATGGCTGTGTGTGTATTTTATGAATGCTAGATCAGCTAGCTTGCATTTTGTTTTTAAACAGTTGACTTGCAAGGATCTCTTCCAAGAGAGCTGTCTGCACTTAAGTCTGGACTGGAACTGTTCAGTCAAAGTGGTTGTTAGCATTAATATATTTTCTATAGCTACAGGTAAGCATGGCGCTAACTTCTCTCTCTTTTCAAAGATTTATGGGGTGAGGGTCACCATTTTACAAAGCTAAAGGGAAATAGAAATCTTGCATCGTTTTCAGAAGTGGATTTTTAAGTCACTGGAGAATGCTCCTACACTAAACATTTTTCTACAACTATTTACTGTAGTTTTAAGTGCCTGCTGTGTATGTGACTAGCTGTTGGCTGCTGATGTACTGTAATAAAGTACAGGGTACAGTGCTTGTCTGTTCGTGTGACTTGGAGAGTGCGTTTGTTACCATAATAGCGTTGAAACCCCTTTTCCTACGTAGCTCCACGGATGGAAGTGTTTGAGGCAGGCGCGTCTTTGGGCGCAGTGGGGCAGGTGAAGTTCCCGTCCAGTTATCGCTGGGAGGTGAGCGCTGCTGGGGATGGTACTTGGTGTGGGGGGGAGAGGGGGAGGGAATCGCTCTCCAAAATAGGCCGACACCCAACTGCCTTGTCCTCTGGCCCGCAAAAAGCAAGACCCGCAGCTCACCTTGGCAAGAGCTGCGCAAATCGCGATTTACCTTTTAATCCCTGCCACCTTTTTTGCGCGTGCCTGTGTTTTCCCTCTCCTGCTCCGAGCCGAAGAGTGTCCGCCCAGGGGCCAGAACTCTCCTCTGTGCACAGCAGGGGTGGTAGGCCTAGAAACGCCCCTTCCCTCCCCTGGAGGAAGAAGCCAAAGATGGGGAGTCCTAATCCACCTTGCCTATCAGCCTCGGGGGCCTGACTCCGACGAGAGTTAAATCTGCATTTCAAACACTCCTGCCTGAGGGGCGCCACGTCCAGGGCAGCGAGCGGTGCCCGGACCACAGCAAGGGGCTGCAAGCATCAATTTAACCCCCCCCCCCCCAAGCACCCCCTGGCCAGCTGCGAGCCGCTTGGAGCAGCGGGAGGTGAGGGCGCCGCTCTCGCGCTGCGCTCCTGGAGGAGGGGGCGGCGGCTCACTGACATCTGCTTCACTAGGCTCCGCACCAGAGCAGGTTCAGTTGCAGCGATTTCTCCTCTCCCCCGTTTAACGCAGCAGCGGAGGCTGAGTCCGCAGGGGAAGTGCATTAAGAACCCATCACGGGTGGGAGGAAGGAAGCAGAATGAGGGCAGGAGCAGCAGGTTGGTGCCAAGGTGCTGCTTTCCTCCCTCTCTCTACTTCCTCCCATCCTCCTCTCCCGGGCTAGAGGCGTGAGCTGAGTCCCCGCCAGCCCTGGCGCTGCAGAGGCTTACAAGCCTCCACTGCGGTCTCGCTTGCAGTCCTCTGCCCCGCAGGGAGGGCGGTAGGTGGCAACGAACGCACATGTTCAGAGCCAGCAGCCCGTGAAGATCTTAGTGGGTCTGACCTCCACCCAGGCAGGGTGTTTCCCCTGCCTCTGCCGAGAGGTCTCCCCTGGGGGTAGCGTTGGTGCAGGGGGTGCCTGGTGCTGGCGGCCCGGCAGAACACATGTAGCTCCTCTGTCTCGCGGCTACCGCGACAGCTGCGTGTAGCTGCAGTCATTCGCCTGTCATGTCAGTGCTCGTTAGAGGAGAGGAGAACACGCCTGTGACAGATCCTCCGAGTCCTCCCCTGTGTGATTGCTAAGAGAGATTCGGGACATTAACTGAGGTCTCTTAGCTCTGGAATCAGTCCCCTCTGCCACACTCCAGTGGGAGCTGTCCCCCGTCCCGTCCCGTCCCCCCCCCCCCCAGATGTCAGCTCATTCGAGGAGTCTCAGATGAAGCTAAACTCTTTCTCCCTCCGTGCAGAAGTGAGTCTCCAAATGGCCACTGGACTTTCAAACTCCCCTCCCCATACCACAAGAGTAACTAAACTGAGGCAATGCTACTGCCCCCCCCCCCATTAATTGAGCCGGTGTGCCATTCAAAGTATCCTCTCCCCCCCTCCCCCACACTCTCTCTCCACGCTGAATTCAGAGGCGACTCGGGAGAAGCTAGTCCCTCAGTAGAAAAGGGCACTAGAGGCTCAAACGAAGCTATTCCTCTCTCCCACCCATGGTGAGCTCAGCAGCTGGGGCTCAGAGGAAACTCTGTCTCTTTCCCTCCCTGCCGAACATCCTCCTTTCCCCCGCAACCCGACAAGGTTAACTCAGCAGAGGAGTTTCAATCCAAATGGCAACTGGGATTGCATTAAAAAAAAAAAACTGGAATAAGGGGGAGAGAAAAAAATCAGAAATAGGGAAAGAAAAGAGAAAAAGCAGCAGGCTGATTACGAGGTGTCAAAACTGCCAGGAGCAAGAAGGTGATAGCAATCAGGGGTGAGAAGAGTGCGCCATTCGTGCGGGGCAGCTAATTATCCGTCTCATTTGAGAAGAGCAGCATTCGAGGCAGCAGCGTTCGCCTGCTGAACGGTGACAGATTGGCGCGGAGGAGAGGGGAGGTGTTAAAACAATGGAGCCGGGCTTGCGAGCGCTTCTGCATGCTAATCAGCCCGGCCTCCTTCCTCCCTCCGCCCGCCCGCCTGCCGCGATCCCTCCTTCCCGCCCGCCGCATGGCAAAGCCCGGGGCCCTCCGCAACCACACCACGCGCGCGCCGTGCGTATCGACTGCAACCCGGCCCGACCCCCCGGGGGCACCCAGCTCCCGCTGGCCCGGCCTTCCTCAGACAGGCCGGCGTGTGGGGCAGTCCCCTGGGGGTTCCTCACACGGCAGTGCCCGCTCCCCTCCCAGCCCCGGGATAGGCCGGACCCGTTAGTTCCTGGCAGTGTCGCGGGCCGAGAGAAGAGGCGCCCAGGCGGGAGAAGCGCACGGCCGCGCTCTGTTACTCGGGCTCCAGCCTCTGCCGCTCCCGACCAGGGGGATCCCTGCTGTCTTTGTGTCTCGCTGGCCGGCTCCGGCAGATCAGCAGCCTGCCCCGGCTCTCCTTGAGCCCAGCCTCGTGCCTTGCAGACCGCTCGGCCTTGCAAGCCTGAAGCGCGGCACATGCTGGTCCCGCTCGCTGGCTGCGAGGAGGCTCAAAGGGAGTTGGCCTTCGAGTGGGGTACAAGGTGCTCAGGTCTACATTGCTTTACATGCGCGCACCGCGTCCCTGCGCGGAAAGCCGCCCACCCCACTCCAGGCGGGGGGGAAGACGCTGTCTGCCCAGGCCCTGCTCGGCCTTGCTCACTGCCCCCCACTTCCAACACCCCGGGAGTTCACCAAGGCGGCTCCGAGAGCGGTAGCATCTGCAGCACTGGTACAGCTAAATGCGCCATATTCCTAGTGTGAGGCAGAAGAATGAGCGTTGGATTGTTTACTGTCAAATGTTTCTCAGTTTCTATTCCATCCTGCCCCTAAAGATTTTGATTACTATACACTTCTCCTTAACATTAAAATATTATTTATTACAGATTTACACAAACTGGATGTTTTTATGTTAAGGGAATAACATATTGATGCTGTATTACTTGCAGGAGTGTATATGAACGATGTAATTTCTGCATTAAGAGGGAGAAGGTGGTTCCTAATAATACACACCCCTTGTTCTCTGGCATAGACAGGAGAAATACGTACAGGAGGATTTTGTTCAGAATACTAGTTAATCCCAAAGTCAGCCCACCACCCGGTTCCTGAGCCTGTCGTGGTTTACCGAAATCCACTAGCCACACGTCTCGGTTTAGTTTAAAACCTCTCGTTTACAAGAGATATTTAAAACCATTTTGGTGTGCCTTACCAGGGGATTTGGAGGTTAAGCAAACAAAGAAAAGTGCTAGTTTTAGGCCTGTGATGAAGACCCTGCTAATCCAGGTTGAACACTACTTTCGATAGCTTTTTAATTGTTTTCAAATATGTATATAGCTAGTTATTGTTGTTGTTTTTTAAATGATGCTACGCCTTTATTTGAGACTATTTGATGAGACTTTCCATGAGCATACAGATGGTGAGATTTTCATGCGTCTGTGGCTTTCTGACATCCCAGGCTGCAAAATCAATTCTCCAGATCGCTACAATACGCAGGGTGCGGAGAAGTCTAGTACCTCGCGATGCTCAGCATTAGATTTCTTTACATTTTTAGAAATGTTAAAAACGCTAGGTGCACAGTTTTGTATATGTAAATAATACTGACCTTCTGGATACACAAATAGGGGGAGACATTCATGTTAACCGTTGTGCCCTTTGCTAAGTAGGAGATTGTTCATCTTTGCTTCTGAATCTAGCGATGGGGGATGAAATCTCGGCTCTCTTTATAGTTTATCTACATGGAATTTTTGTAAAAAATATTTGCACACAAGGAGACAAAGATGAACTGATATTTGATCCCTAGTGGGAACCGGTTAAGTTCCCTGAACATATGGCTTATTGGGCTGTTGCTTCCTTTGACATAATTTTCCAAGATTGTTTAACATATACATCATCATATGATACACATATTGGCCGGAAAGAGGAATGCTGAGACTGTGGGTTCCACCCTGGCTATCATATTAATCACTTCTTTCATGCCTAAGAACGTTCAGTGGGGACTAACCTTACCTACAGAAGTGCATTGCATCTCTCCAGCTATTTCACTGGAAAGAAAATCAACGAGCAGTGATTACACTTGTTTGGTTACTATCTGCCCAGAAAATAAAGGCGAAGAGTGCTCTGATTTAGAAGGGATTCTGAAAACTGGCCGAATTACAGATTTATGTAACAGGGTGACATGGTGAAAGTGAACTAAAACGGAAATATTTTGCAGAGACAAGTATATACTTTCAAAAAGGTTATAAATGTTCAGTTGGTGAAGAGAACCACGTACTTGTAAAAACGTGTGTGTTTCCGTTATGCTTAATTTGCCAATCCGAACAAGTTTTTCTTAATAAGCTCTATTGTTTCTTTCTGTTTTGTGAAATTTAATATGTGTGAGACAGAAGGCAGACGCGGAATGCGAATGAAGTCTTTTTGTTTGTTTTGTTTGTTTTACCACTTTCTTTATAAAGATCTATAGGTAAAGGGGATGTATAGAAGAAAAGTGGCGTGACATTTCTGAGGTCACGAGCTGAAAACGTTAAATGTGAATCTCACCTGCTAGCTTTTTCTCTGTATCTGATTGCAATACAAAAATCTCGCTAAGCAAAACAGTCGCTGGCTAGCAATTAGACTTTACTCTTAGCAGGGACACGGAGGCTTTGTTAGGGTTTCATTGTTTGAATGTAGTTCATTAAAATACTTTAATAAGAGTCTCGTTGTTTTAAAATCCCCGCACTATCACCCACATACAAACATCTATATTATTCCATCCTGCCGTGTCAAAAGTACAGTCTCTTAGGGCAAAAGGTTATGGAACCTTCATAAAGATTCACACTTGTTATCTGGTCATCCTAGTCAGCAAGCACCACACCAAGCTCTCCAGGTGCTGTGAAAGTGATTTTCTCCCGTACACTCCAGCCCAAGATGCCATCCTCTTAATTACAAGCACCAGAGATCAAGAACGCGATTGTGTTTCCTGAGGATTCACAGAAGATACGCAAAAAGAGTCTCTTCTCCTGCTAACTCCGTTTGCCTGCCAGCTGGGACATGAATCGGTACCTGCCCACAAACTGGAAGAGATGGATGCACCAGGGCAGCCTGTGCAGCTGCACTGCTACCCTTCGGACAGCACTAAGGCACTGTCATTACAAGCATCTTTTTTATACTTCAGCGTGAACATTGGTGCGACAAATAATGTAGCTATTTTCTAACGGATCAAATGCCCTTGTCGCCACCACTAGGCGCATGTACATCGGCTATTAAAAACAATTGCTAATTGGAGAGTGGAATTAAACAAGACATTGAGATCCTGGACTTAGAAGCTGTCTGTAAAATATGTTGTGTTTACAGCAGGTGCCTTGAAAAACCATTGAAAGCTATTTCTAGGGTCAATACATGTGCAACAGGAATGCGCCTGCAGATTGCGTGTGTGAAGGCGCGTCTGTGAGTGACAATACAGTGCCTCCATAGCATAAACTGAACCGTAGGTAGGATGGGAATCCAATCCAGAAATTTAGTGCATTAGCATTTGTCCCAGAAGTGTCATCTAGTTGAAAGGGCATCCGAACCATCAACTTGTGAACAGCAGGTTATTTGTGGTGGATTAAAGGAAACTGCAATATCCACGTCTTCCTTTGGGAATTACCCTAGTCGGAGGAGGTATATAATGATAAAGGAGAAGAAAAATATAATCCCAGTTTTATGCATATCAACCAGTACAGCACTAGATCAGTCGAACTATCTGCTTGGAGAGCTACGTTCCAGAGCACAAATAGATCTGGTGTGTATGCGCCCCAAGAGCCTTTGTTAGCCTTGTCAGGCTCAGCAGTGTAGACTACATTTTCAGTATGTGGAAATACAGTACATAACTGTGGACATAAGGGTGGGGGCGTAAAAAGCCAAGTCCAAGCTCAATAGGAGCAGTGGAAAGAAACCTCGGGCTCCATGCCATTCAAGATGTGAAAGCCCACGGAGACTCAGCAGCCAAAACCACAGAAACTGAATTTCTAATAAAGTTCTCAACCATGTGTCCATTTAACTGCAGTTTGTATAGAGTCTACCAAGCACACTTGTTACGCATAGATTCGCAATTGCTTCAAGTGACAACAGAGACTGTGGCAAAAGGAATGTCATCCCTAATTTACTTGCTCATGGAATATAGTGCCCATAGGCATCCAAGAAATGGTAAATATTCTTTGAACATTAGTTCTTGACAGCGTAGTCTGCCAGGTCTAGTCATCTTTCAACACCGGGAATAGGCACGGCCAGTTTTCCTAGTAATCAAAGTGGCTTTGCATTCCTTTGTGCAAATCTTACCCAACACACTAATATCAACATGTTTTCCGAGGGGGTTCCGATTAATATTTTACTAATATTCTTTCAGTCCAAATTAATGTAAAAAGAAAACGTGATTGGAAAGTAATATGAAAATTGCTTCTAATTTGACCTGAAATGTCCTGCAATAATCTATTAAGATTTTAAGGCTCGAGCATTTCATTGGAACTTGTTTGATTACAACTTTAAAAATTTTACAAACGTTAGGTATTATAATTTCATTGCAATTGTTTGAAATAATTTATTTCTTAATCCTAGAAAATCATTTATGTAATCACTGCCCCCAACCAAGAGCAGTGTGGGCCGAAGTCAATCAATGGTGACATTTCTTTTAAAGGTAAAGCGATTCCACTTGGACTGTAGAAACATAATTGTTTTACTCTTTAAATATGTATATACCGTTTCTAGAGAGCCTTGGCAAAACTCCCCTTGACGTCATGGAAGTTATCTGGCCACTAAGCGTGTAGGGGGGCATACACACACACACACACACACACACACACAGGGCCACGTGTATATATGCTCACCTGGTGCCATTCTGCATCCCTTGTGCACCCATCATGACCACTGGAATGAATGGCCTCGATCCTGTTTATTATCCCTGGGAGCTGGAGGTGCATAAAGAACGGTGGTGTTCTTCAGCTGATACTTCAAAAGAGCCTGCAGCCCTTTCTCAAGCTCACAGGCCCACAGCAGGCGAAAGGCAAGTCAACGGGTTTGAGTGTAGTAGGCGTTTATTCATTATTCTCATTATTTATTTTATTTGTATCACAGTAGGGTCTAGAGGCAGCAACCAGGATGGCACGCCATTGGGCCCGGCCCTCTGCAAACACACAATAAGAACCCATCCTTCAGCTTTTCTTTGCAGATCTAGAAGAGTAAAGGCCCGCGGACACATGTGCAGTTTTCTCAAAACTCCCACTGGCCTCATAGAAGTCATGTGGCCGCCATCCAGGCAGGGGGACACCCTGTTTTTAGCAGAAGCACACAAACGTTGGACAAATGTTTCTTTAACTTGTTTTTAGGCTGTCTGTTAGGAGAGAAGAGATTGCTGGTGGCATGGTAGAATAGCAATCCCTCAGCTCTTTACCTGAGTGTAACGGGACCAGAAGGCTGTTAAGACTTCCACAACATTTCAAAAAGGTCCATATTTCCCTCTGTGCCTCCTTGGCTTTCCCATGTAAAGTTGAGGAAATGTTACGAACCAAGAGGCTGGCTACATCCTTCCTCTAATGGGTTAGCAGCCAATACAGCAGACACGTGGTTGACTTACTGGGTCATTGACCTTGAAAATGGTTCACTTTCCGTTTTATTTTTCCAAACTTTTCGACTTTTCCCCAAAGGAAGTTAATCGGTTGTTGGCTTCCTTTAAAAAGTGGAGGACATTTGTTCCACTTTAAATAATCACGTGGAAAGTGGAGATTGATTTGTGACTTGGGAGTCCTAATTAAAGAGTAAGGAACAGCCTTTGTATTTTTGCGGAAGACATGGCAGGATGTTTGGATCTGGTCTCTCACACATGTAAATATAGTGGTTGCGATTATTCGTAGAAGGCCCCAAAATTCGGAGCTGCTGCTTTCAGATCACAGTCTATATAAATCTCCCATGCCAGGAAAGATTTCAAAACGCTTTTGAAAGAATAAACTCATTTTGCCTTTTAGATCCAGAGTTGCAGTTTCGTATTGGACCACCATTGTAAGTGGGTGGGAAAGGCAGGCTAGTTTACTTTCTGAAAGTTGACTTCGGTGGCATTTTCTTAGCTTAACTGTGTTCCCTATGATGAGATGCTGTGAGCAATATTGCAATTCTCAGGGGAACTTGTCCCTCAGAGAGCTGGTCGTTACCTTAGCTGCCATCCCTGGTCTATCAGCGGCTGGGATATACAGTGGACTGACTTGACTATCTTATTTAAATGTGGTGATTTTCTCATTTGTTACATTGTTTGTATTAATAAGAATATCTTGTTCTGTTTGTTTTGTCTCCTGGGAGCCAATAAAGCTGTGAAGTTTTTCTTTACACCAAATGCAGCTCTACGGGCGATCAATCAATGGGTCGTTTTTGGATAATCTGTGAGAGTGAGAAATCCAATAAAGCAAGCAACTAAAAAAGGAAAACAGAGTCTATTTTCTGTTAGGTTAGCTACGTCAGGCCTCGTGCTTTCCAGTGGGCATTTCAATATTTAAAAAAAAACATATTTAAGTATCTGAAACATTTAAGGATCTTGCTGAATTCACTGCCTTGCATAAAAAGGAAAGTTTAGACTGTGACCTCAGAAGCAATGCGGGTGACTTAGTCTTACAATTAAATTTGCTTTGACACTTCCATTTCCCCCCTCTCCTTCTCACAGTTGATTTTCAAAGGAAGCCAACAGGAAATAGGGACCAATCATAAAGTGAGAGAAAAAATAAGTGAGTTTTTAAAATTACTATTCCTCTGACACATACCAAACCTTATCTTTTTTAAAAAACTGGTCACCCAAAGGTAGACACTGCTGGCTGGTAGGTTCTAGCAGAGTACAAGGATCCTGACTATTAATTTCAAAGCAGCAGTTCTCTTACCACAGCAAAATGATTTATAAACAGATCAAAATAACAATCTGAATGATCTAACATTAGCAGCTGAACCGAAGAGCCCCAGATTAGTCGATGAATTATTAAATTGCAGAAGCATTGTTTTGGAATTGCTAATTAAAAATAAGTAAACCCCCATGACTCTGAATATGACAACTGAAAATACCCACAAATTATTTAATAAATGAAGCGTCTAACAACTATAACACTTCCTGGTCGCCTTGTTAATAAATGTAATTTGAGGTAGATTTTAAAAATCTCCCATCTAAACAGTGAATTCATTACGCCGCGTTCAGATCTCCAGATGCCTATGGACTCCTCCGAATTAGGTGTTAAATAGACAAAAGTGAACCAAACTGCCTTTAAAAGCACAGCATGACCATGTAATTCTTTTTCCAGTTTGTGGTAAAAAATGATGAAACTTCTTTCCAAGTAGCTATCACCCAGATTTAGTGTGAAAAGTAGTGTAATTGTAATTCACGCCATCAGGGTCTATCACTGATAGACTATCAGCTGTTCTGTAGTTAGGAAGGCTTTCTTTTCAAATAGGAAAGCTGCCAAGTGCTCTGTGATACCTCCAGCAAGCTTATCGGATGGGAGATCGGAGCCAAAACAGCAGCTGCACACATATGCAAATTGGCAATTAATAGTATAACATTCTGCTAAAAAAAAAAGATTTCTGAAAAAAGAAAAATAGAGCGGAGCTACCTGCACATTAGCCTTAACAGTGACAGGGGGCTTCTAGTCTGAATGGTCAGGAATTAATTACCCTCTGGAGAGGACTTTCACTCTATTACCTTCCCTTCTCACACAAAGATCAAACCTTTGTTGTCCTGCCGAGTTTGCCTGTATCGTGAAAGATAACAATAGGATACCCCAGGGGAAAAATACCCAAGGCGCCTCGCTTCCAGCGAGTAGGGGAATCGCTTCTACCGGTGATCCTGTCCTTTGTTTTTTCGGAAATAACTGCTTACCATCTTTCTACAAAGCAGATGAAATGCTTGGGCTTGTGCCGTGCGAGCCTTCGGACCAGCTCCTTAGGGCGACTTTGCCAATGCTAAAGCAATAGACAAGGGTATGGTTTACAAATTTCACCCAGCCTGCCTCAGCAATTCTGGCGAAATTCACTTCGCCAAGCGTATTGGCTCCCAGTTGATGAAGCCTGATTGTTTTATTTCTCAGCGTTTCATTTCTCAGCATTCTCACTTGATCCTTTCCTTGTGCTAGGGGGATGAATTTGGAAAGCCCATCGCAGGACTACTGCATTTCACACCAGACTGTCCCCAGTGCTTTCCCAACGTCTCTCTCTTCCAGCACGGGGATGGGGTGATTAGCTAATGTTTTCCATAATCTGTGAATTCGTAACAGTCATATTTTCACGTCTAAAGCGCTCAGCGTCTCTGGAATTGGGAGGAAAAAGCAGATTATAAAATGCTGCAGCGTGAATGCAGCTCAGAAAATCGCCATTTCTGCTTTCTTTTCTCTGTGCCATCTACGCTCCCACACTTATTAATTGCCATTGCATTGCTAATTAACTATGTCTTTAGTTGAAAACCCTTCCTGTTCTTACACCCCAAGGATACCTGACTTGCAAGTTGAGACAATTTGGGAACGTGATGCAGATGAGATGTCACCATAAAGAAGCCTATTTAATCTATCACCAACGTACATGCAGATCTGTACAGAGAAACTTCATGACCAATAAAGGGAAGGCTTTACAAACTATCCATGCTTTCTAATAACAACATCAAATCGCCCTCCAACGCTCACCCAGGCGCCCAAAGTAACTTCCCACTTGTCTTCAAAACAAGAGCTTCAGACTTCCAGACAGCTCTTTAACTAGACTCAGAGAAGAAAAATAAAGTTAAAAATAAAGGAATAACTATCCATTGCTGCATACTTTTTTTAAGAGTCCTTTTCCCAATAGCCCCCAAAGGATAGGTGGATGTCCGGTTACACCAAGTAAAGAAAATATTAATGTAAAGAACGTGAGTCATACATTTCGATTTTCATTTGGAATATGCACTCATTTGGCTTCCGCTCATCAGCTCCTTAAAACAATAAGTTCTTTGGGGAATTGTAACAATTAAGGAAACATTTGAGCTTCCAGAGTTCAAATTGTGGAATCCTTAACTAAACGGAAAATACCAGTTTGGTTTGACTTCTTTAAATATTAATTTAACCAGGGACACATACAGAAATCCATACACCGAAAATTCAATAACAATAATTCCACACAGATGAGTTTGTCACCTCCCTGCCTGCCTGTGTATTGACAATGCTTGCCAATTCTCCATAAAGTCTTACTGGGGTGTCCATCCAATGTACATACGCACACACACAAGGTGGATTTAATGGCTTTGTCTCCTACATGAAAAATCTATTATTAAACACTGCCTTGTTAGTGCCACTACAGGTAATAGTCTTCTGGCTGCATTTCCATTACAAACCGAATTCTCCAAGTGTGCGCATACCACCTCTTAGCCCAAATAATTTTTAAAGCCTGTATTACAAAGTTTCCACCTCAATATTTTTGTACATTTTTTGTAAAAAGTTATTTAAGAGTCTGATTAAGAAGTGAAAAAATAAAACTGTAAATAAGTGAAATAGTTTAGGCTGCATTTTTGTATTCTGCAGCAGCAGTTCTCAAACTTGGGTCGTCAGGGCTGGCTTGGACTTGCTAGGGCCCAGGGCCCAAGCCCGAGCCCCACCACCCAAGGCCAAAGCCTGAGAGTTTCAGCCCTGCGTGTTGTGACTCAGGTTACAGGATTCCCTGCCTGGGGCTGAAGCCCTTGGGCTTTGGCTTTGCGCTCCCCCGGGGTCAGTGGGGTTCGGATGGGCTCAGGCTTCGGTCCCCCCTCCTGGGGTTTCAGAGTGGTAGCTGTGTTAGTCTGTATCAGCAAAGACAATGAGGAGTCCTTGTGGCACCTTAGAGACTAACAAATTTATTTGGGCACAAGTTTTGTGGGCTAAAACCCACTTCATCAGATGCATGGAGTGAAAAATACAGTAAGCAGTATATATATTTTACAGCACATGAAAAGATGGGAATTGCCTTGTCAAGTGGGGGTGGGGGTGGGGATCAATGCTAACGAGGCCAATTCAGTTAAGGTGGATGTTTCTCCTGGGGTTGTGTAGTAATGAAGGGGGTTGCAGTGCTATGAAATCTGAGAACCCCTGCTCTATATAAGGAATATAAGGGACATTACATAAAAATGTTAGAAAGGCTAAAATTACTAACGTGTGAAGAATAGTCTGTTTTTGTCCATATTAAAACCCTAATGGTTTTATAGTCTGTAAGTGCTCTTAAGGATTAATAACTATTAAAGGCCTCGATAACTTTCCAATTGAAGGTTTTGTCATTGGCTTCTGTTGGATGGAGCAGGACTGCACCTACCTAATAAATATATACCTTATGTATTTCAATTTATATTAATACCAGACAGTAAGATCAAAGGAGCCATTTCAGTCTCTTTAGTCAACACAATTCCAGAAAAGCATGTTAATAATACTATTTTTTTTAAAAAAACCTAACTCTACAAAAAATAAGCTTGAAGAATTTTTAGGATTCATCTTTAACCAACCAAAGAAATTAAGAGTGAAGTTATGGGACCAAATGCCTGATTAAGGGGAGCAGAATTTGGTCCTCTGTCATTAGTTCACTCCAGTATGTTATGATTTTGCAGAACATATTACATGTTCTGTAACAGGGCATGCCTTCCTTCCTCTCTTCTTGCCCCACAGAAATTGCACAGATTACTCATTGTTAAGGCTGTGAGAGTGTCATGGAGGTCATGGAAGTCATGGATTTTGTGACTTTCTGGGACCTCCGTGACTTCTGCAGCCTGCAGGTGTGCCTGACCCCAGGGCCACCCGAGCATCTGGCTGCGGCAGTCCTGGGCCGGCCCCCACCAGCAGTGGCCACGGCGGTCCCAGCAGGCCCCCACCAACGGCGGTGCTCCCTAATGGCCCCTGTCAGCAGTGGCAGTCCCAGGTCATCCCCCCACCCCCGAGCTCCAGCATGCGCCCCGGATCACACCCCCAGCACCTTCCCCCAGCGCCAGTGGGTACCCTGAAGCCCCCATGAGCACCAGTGGGCACCCTGGAACATCCCCCCTCCCCAACACAAGCAGCCCCAGTGGCCTCCCCAGCACCAGCAGTGCCCACAGAGACTCCCAGAACACCCAGGATTTAGTCAGGGGTATATAGTACAAGTCATGGACAGGTCACGGGGCTGTGAATTTTTATCACCCATGACCTGTCCATGACTTTTACTAAAAATACCTGTGACTAAAATGTAGCCTTACTCATTGTGTATTCACAGCACCATTCGGTTGAGTTCCCTCCACCAACACTACAGTCCCCATGCAACCATCTCTTTACAATACTGTCTGTGCTTTCAGCCCTCTCCTCAGGAATTGAACAGAGCAGAGGTTGCCTTTCCCTGAACCCTCTATGAGTATGTCTACACAGCAATTAGACAGCCATAGCTGGCCCATGCCCTGAATCTGGCTGGCAGGGCTCAGGCTAAACCGCTGTTTAATTGCAATGTAGATGTTCACAGGGTCCTAGAACTCAGGTTTCAGCGGAAGCCCACATCTACAATGCAAGTAAACAGCCCTTAAGCCCAAGCCCCACGAGCCCAAGTCACCTGGCACAGGCAAGCCACAGGTTTTTAATTGCAGTATGGACATACGGTATGAGACTGGGCCCAGCTAGCCCTAGCTCTGATCTCCCCAGCACTTCCTTTCTGTGTCTCTTTATCCTTCCGTGCTGATGAGCTAATTGGCTCTTTATCTTACCCAGCCTGCCAGCCTCCCTTAGGAATGTCCTATATTTCTCCTGGCTTGTGTCTTTGGGTCTCGGGTTTTCTGATTTTTCTATGTCAAGCTCCTTTGCCCTGTTTCTGATTAGCCCTGCTTCCTGTCACAGGGGACTCCAGACTTCCATTTTTCTCTTATAAGGGAAGGGTTTCCAGTCTGTCCCTATAACAACTGGATGAGCAGTTTATCTCCCACCCCCACCAGCTTCTACTTAAATGCCCCCTTGACCTCTAGGGATATCTCTGAATTAGACAGACTCTCCTCTCACCTAAAATGTATGCATTCTAGTTTTAAGCTCTCACCTGGCAGCATCCAATGGGGCTTCAATAAATCTCTTTGGACCAGTGAACATCCTGAAACAGTCTCCACCAGTCCCCTCTGATACCTCCTCCCCATCTTTACAGGGATGCTACTAGTTTTTCTTTTCTGCCTGTCTCTGCTAGCCACAGTCCACCCACAAAACTCTGTGAGCCCACATTCCATAACCACGTTATATGCCCTGGGCATCCATATTGGTAGCAAACCATGCCCCACTTCCCTGAATGAGGTCTCCTCATCACCTCCTTTTTCTTCTTGATTGTCATTGGTATTGAAAAATTGCTCCCCTTCTTCCCTGAGTTCAGTCCCTGAAACAGCTGTCATTCCTTCTTGGGAAAGTCCATGTCCACAAACTCTTTTGCAAGCTTCACTGCTTCCTCTATGGCTGTTGGCTGCTGCCTCCAGACCCAGAGGCAAGCGCTTTCAGGGAGGCTCTGGAAAAATTCGTCCGATATTAGTGTCTATTATTTCCCCTTCACTTTGGGTGTCTGGCCTTAGCCCGTGAGTTGCCCAGTCTGTTAATTTTTATGCAAATGCCCTGGGCTGCACATCTCCAGTCCATCTAGCAGCCTGAAATTTCTGTCTGTATTTTTCAACGGAGAGGCCTACCTTGTCCAGGATGGCCTCCATTAGTCCATAGTAGTCCCAGGCCTGTTCTTTACTCAGGGTCATATAAGCCACCTCTGCTTCCCCTGACAAATAGGATGCCACTCGGAGAGCCCATGATCTCTTATCCCACCCGGCTTCCATCGCTACCCCCTCAAAAGTGGATAAAAATGCATCAAGGTCAAACGCTGAGCCTATCTTACACAGGATAACCCTGTGTCTTACTGCTTTTCCCCATTGTGGGACTCACCACACTCTGGATCCATTGCTGTTGCACCTGCACTGATTCCTTCACGAACTCTTGCAGGCTCATCTGCTGCTTAGTCTGCCAGGCAAGGAGGGACTGCTGTTCCACCCAGTGGGACTGCTGGAACAAATGCATGATGTTGTGCATCTTTTATTGTTGTTCCATCAACCATTGTAGAGTCTGTTCCATTGCCCGAACACCAACTCCTCCCACCAGCTTCCCACTGCTGGTCCTCTGTCACCACACATGGGGAAAATCATGATCCTGGACAGTACACCACATCTAGTCCTTTTTTCTTGCCCCACAGAAACTGCACAGACTCTATAGGAGGTGCATTCACAGTGCCATTTATTTGAGTTCCCTCCATCAAGACCACTACAGTCCCCATTTAACAGTCTGTTTATAATATCCCTAGTGTTCCATGTTTTCAGTTTTTACTTGTAAAAAAATCTGGGAATTTTTCAGTGTTTATTTTCCAGACATTAAAACTGGGATGAATTCAGGTTAAAAATTAAAAAACCGGGGCAAAAGAAAAAACAAAACAAAAAACCTTTTCTAATATACACACTTTAATATAATATAATTGCAACTTTTTAAATGTACAAAGGTATATTTTGTCTCTCTCAGAGCCAGTAGTTTTTCCAGAAATCCTGGTGTGTGTATGCTCTCATAATTTTCTTCAAAGAATCCTCACTTATGTTGAACCTCTTGCTGTCTTGGAGGTAGTCCAACTTTGAAAATATGCAATCCGCATCAATAGATCTAGGGGATACACTCAAAGCTCACCGTACCACTTTGCTGAAGTTGGGAAATGTGTCTTGACTGTTCCAAAAAGCCAAGACATCTAGTTTCACATTGTCAGGGTTAGGCAAGTTCATGTGAAGTAGTAAATTCCCCTTTCAGATTTGAAATTTCATCTTTAGTGGCAAATGGTTGAAACACTCTGGCATAACAGTCATAGTCTGCTGCAAAATTCACCTTGAGGAAGGGCTGCATAACCTGGATGACATTTCAAAAAGAACATTTTGGGGTTCAGATTATGGGCAATGGTCATCTCCCATTTCTTGCTGAGCGTTGTGTTGAAGGTTTTGAACGTTTTTTGGTTCTCTCGTGTTCCGGGGTGAGAAGGATTTCCATAAACAGCTGGGGGTTTTGGCTGTATGTTTCTCCTGCAGCTTTTGTGCTCAGTTCAGCTGAGATTTTCCTTGTCAGGATGCGGTAAACATCTGTATTGGCAAATGTGTTGGCAGTTGTTGGAGAAAACTCCAGTATTTTCTGTGTGTCACACAGTGATTCCAAGTTTTCAACAATGAACATTACCTAACTGCACAGAATCTGGTGGTCATTTAGGTTATTTGCCAGTCTCTTCAGAGTTTCTCCTTTAGAACTAACAAACTGAGGATGATCAAGAGACACATTAGAACAGTCCGCTCATTATTTACAGCGAAATACAAGCTCATCTACCTATGTGGCACAACAGAGGTAGGTAATCAGCAGTTGGCCCTGCACTTGTCTTGCACTGTGTAAAACAAAGCCTTCAACTTGTTTGCATGCTTGAAAATGGCCACCGAATCCAGTGATGCAAGAATTCATGTCTTTCATTTTTTCTGTAGCAGTAGCTTCTAACAGCGCAACGTTAATCAGATGAGCAGGACAGATAATACATAGCAGCTCCAGTTTCCGACTGAGTTTAATCTCCTGCGTAAATTTAGCAATATAGGAAACAGAATCTGTGTTAGTTGTGGCCACATTTTCCCAAGTTAGTTGGTACATCTCAAACATGTCAGTTATTACTGCGTCGACAAAACGGCTGTCAGCAGAGGAGATGAACGTCACATCAGCACAAAACAATGTGGGTTTATTAAGGCCAAGAATCAGATGGTCCAAAGCATCATAAGACTCGTCAAAAATCAGATTAGACCTCATATTTTCATCAATTTGTTCCATCAGTTTAGATACTAAAGCATTGTCATTTTCTTTCAGATACTTACGAGTGAGGTTGTCTGCATTCGGAAGGGGTTTTTGCTGCTGGATAGTACTGTCACACAGTCACCAATAGGCCCTTCTACTATTAATAGTGTTTGTCTGGCAAAACAAAAGAGCATGATGCACAAATTCATTGACAGAAGTGTGCTGGGTCTTCTCTTCCATTTAAGTCCTAGTGAAAGTTCCTGATATTGACTGTTTATCCCAAAACTCACTTTCTCCTTTAAGTTTTTTGTGCCACTTGCTTTCGACATGCTCCTTTATTCTGTCAGCGGAGGCACTGACCTCACTGCTGCAGTACTTGCAGCGCAAGGCATCATCTTCACTCCTGTCTTCACTTTTCTTGAAAATTTCGAAGCACTGATTTTCTTGTTGGTATTCAGGCACAGATTTGCATTTTTGCCCCGTGTTTACTTTTTACCTTATCTATATGTAACCCCAAGGAATTTACCTAGGTTCCTGGGGCTCTGTGTGCTGGTAGTTCAGGGAGAAGCACACTGTCCCTGGTAGGAAGCGGGAGCCAAGGGCCGACAGTCTGCTAGGCAACCCAGAGAGAGAGAGGGGAGAGACACTGTGTAGAACAACAGGGGCCCACTGGTTTTGGGAAGAATTGCAGGCGTGCCTGCTCAGAGGGAGGGGCAGAGTCAAATGATCACAAGGGAAAGCCCAGGAAGAAGAGCTAGCCTGAGCAATAGGGAGTGAGATTCCCTCTCCTATGAGCCCTGGAAGAGGGAGAAGCCATTTTGGGGGGTGGTCTGGAGCTAGCCACAGAAAGGGAAGGACTGGTTGTGTGGGGATCCAGAAGAACCCAGGCCAGTCCATCCAAATCTGTCAAGGAGACTGGCACTAAAGGAAGTAACCAGGTGGATAAGTGGCATTGCATATATTAATCTGTGGAGGACTCATTGCTTAAATTCAGTGCCAAACTACATGTATACAAAGAAATAGCAGGAAGCATCTCCTTATAAGCCAATCATAGCAAGATATTAACGTTTCTGATTTTCTGACCTCCACCGTGTGTGTGTTCTGTGTTTTGCACTGTGGAACAGCTTCAATCTCGGAGGTGCAGGACAAACAATCACGTAAAGCTTTAGTGTTTAACAAAATTAAGTACCTGACAAAATACTGAGTGGATTGATAAACAGGTGTAAATCAGTAAAAACTGAACTCATTTAATAGAAAACCCTGGTAATTTATCAGTAAAATGGGTAAAAACTGAAAATGTGGAACAGTAAATATCCTCTATACTTTAGGCCTTCTCCTCAGGACCTGAGGTCTCCCTTCTCTGAGGCCTCTGTGAGACTGGGCTCAGCTAGCTAGCTGGCTGGGCTTCCCATCTTTTCTTGTCTTTTCCCTCTCTCCCTTCCTCCACTGGCACTTCCTTCCTGTGTATCTTTATCCTTCTGGGATGATGGGCTAATTGGCTCTTTATCTCACCCAGCCAGCCAGCCTGATTATCTGATTACCACAATCAGCTCTTGGGGTAGGGGGAGGAAGTAAAGGAAACGGGAACTAATGGATCTTGGAGTGATCAGAGTGCAGGCTCACCTGTTCACTCCCTGCATTCTGTCTCATGACTCATTGCATTCATTGTTTGGAGAGTACTGAAGTACCTAGGGACCAAGGACAGAATGTGCTTGTGATCTTTAGCTGTAGATTTCTTCTAATTGTGATATATGCAGTGATGTACATATGTTTGAATGTACTTTTGCCAATGGTATAAATATCCCATTTTAAAAAATGCTAGATGATATAATCTAACCAAAGACATTTTAAATCAATTTTGCAAAATACATTTTGCTTCTAAGGAACAGGAGTGATAATTTTTTGATCTTTTTTGACTTTTGGGTCCCCTGATGCTGGACTATTTATTTTACATGTTTGACAAAGTATCACAGAAACATAGGACTAGAAGGGACCTCGAGAGGTCATCTTGTCCAGTCCCCTGCACTCATGGCAGGACTAAGTATTATCTGGACCATCCTTGACAGGTGTTTGTCTAATCTGCTCTTAAAAATCTCTAATGATGGAGATTCCACAACCTCCCTAGGCAATTTATTCCAGTGCTTAACCACCCTGACAGTTAGGAAGTTTTTCCTAATGTCCACCCTAAACCTCCCTGGCTGCAATTTAAGCCCATTACTTCTTGTCCTATCCTCAGAGGTAAAGAAGAACAATTTTTCTCCCTCCTCCTTGTAATTGGCCATCAGCTAAGAACTAAAGTGGTCAGAGGGAAATTATGGTTTTTACCCATCAAGCAAGGAATTCTTCCAATTTCTATCTCAATACATTTGGGGCAGACAAGTTAGAAAGTAGAATTCACTGTTAGAATCATTATCCCCATTCTCCTAGCTTGTAAGAAAAATGTATTTGTAATCAGTAAGGTTGGGGAAGACAAGGAATACTAAGTCACAGATAAATAGCATAGTAACTAGAGAAAAGTCCTGGTCTATGAACACCATAACTGAAAAGCTTATTTCCATCCCCTTCCATTTTGAGGAAAAGGAAAAGAGAATAAAAACAGACTTTTCCTCTTCGTCCTTTCACCATCTGCAGGGTATTTCATAATTTTTCTGTGTGAGAGTATAGTGTTGATGTTCTTATCCACCTGCCATGGATTGGGGTTTTAATCCATATTGTCCATCCTACTATGAGGCCATTCAGACATCAGGAGATTTGAGTACACTCCATTCTGTGGGCCAGATTGTGCCCTCTTAGGTTCCCTATTGCAGGTACTGCAACAAGTGGGGCTAAGTCCACACAAAACTAAAGACTCATCCCCTCAATTAAGGGGGGAGGAGCCACTGACCCCTGTTAGCAACTGACTATGGGGAAGAACAAATGAACAAACCGGGACAGGAGTAAGGGTCATAGGGCCAAAACAAGGTATCCAGAGGGGAAGTACACATTGAGGATGAATTAACTTTTTCAGGGAAGGTCTGCAGGGCCAGAGGATGTACAAAAGTGCATCTCCTCTGCCCCTGGCCCACCCAATCTTCCTCCTGTTCGTCCACTGTGAACACCAGACTGCATGGAGAGGGTGTTGTTGGGGTAGGGTGGAGGGAACTAATGGTGTCACAAAGGTGGTTTAGCCACCACTTCCACACCAAAGGTGGAGAGATCACCTATGGCAGAACCTTCTATGTCTGAATCTTGGAGGAAACAATGTGGCCATATGTACTGATTAGTGCTATCCAAATACTGCTACAAAAACTTCCCTTGATATTAATTTGGAATTTTAAATTAATTTGCTCTAGCTCTGTTCACACTCCTTTTGGGTTAGCTTCAAGGAATATTCACTGATGCAGCAAATTTTAAGCAAATATTGCAGAATATTCACTGAAAGAGAATTCTGAATGTGTAGTCATGAGTATTCACGCTGGCAACCTGATACATACTATCAAGGAATAGAAAATTAACACATGGTCTTTTTGTCTGTGGGAATGTGCCATCTCCTCAGGGATAACAAAAGGAAAATGAGGGGAAAACATAACAGGAGTTCACAGTATTTACCAGCTGAAATAGAGGGAGAGGCAACAGCGAGCTGCAAAAGAACCATTTTAGCATTACAACTGGCTGTCTCTGCCAGATTTAAAGGGCCAGCTCCCAGGATGGCATGCTGGGAAGATAGTCATTATAAGGAACTACTTAGGGGGAGTTGGTCATCATCAAGGAAGAAGCTTGTGCGGATGAGAGAAGTACTGTGTTGTGTGTATCATTATTGTATCTCTGTGTCCGGTTAAGACAGAACACCTTTAAATAACAGATATTCACAGTATACTGTTCATAAACAAACTGGCCAATAATTATTCACATTAAACAGTAAATGAATCAATTTGAGAAAATCACATTCTGTTCACAAACAGTTCCTGAAAAGAAAGAGGTGAATTAATCATGATCAATTATTTGACCAGCTCTAACAATGGGATTGCAAACCCACCTTCTTACAGATAGACAGATTCATTTGTACCATGGTACCAAGTAAGTCCCTAACCATACCAAGGAATCCTTGTTGGAGGACCCTTACACCTATGCAGAGTCCCACTGACCTCAATTAATAATTCTGAGAAACAGGTCTTCATTTTGAACCTTCCTTGAGCATGTTAAGATGATGTGAACACTGTTAATATATTTAACGTAAGCTGAGTTTGTTTTGTTTTTGTAAATAATTTTGCAATAAACCTTAGTTATTATATTCCCAAATGTATTGTCCACTATTTCTGAAATGTTAGAGATCTTGAGATGTTAGAGATCATTCTAACATGAATGAATACTCTAGCAAGGTCTACTTGCCTTGAGGAGAACCTGATATACTTTATGACCTAAATCTCTAAAATCTGCTAAAGTCTACTTAAATTCTGCATAGAGAGTTGAGTGATCAATCTCTGATAAAGTGCTGGTATGTGAGACTCCTGAGAAATTAGAGAATGTGTCTAATCCTGCTTCTTTTCATGTACTTCAGTGGGAACATGAGCAGGGCCCTAAGTTTCATATTATAACGATATTTAATAATTAATAATAGCTTTTTTTCTTACTAATGTCTAACTTATTACAATCTGTTCTAGTGTCCCATCCTACAACAATACTCAGATTAGTTACTTAACCCATTACAATAGTATTTGTTTTTAAACACACATTGAAATCACTTTATTTTACAAATCACATGTATCAAGCTGACATTATTTTAAATTACAAAAACTTGTTCTAACTGAAGAGCACAAAGTAACACAAGTTCACTGCCTAGGATTCACTGTAAATAAGACCTAACTCTGAAGGAAAAATAGGCACAAAACCAAGAGGAACCAAACAAATCAATTACAGTCATTACAAGGTCACTAATAGTAATGTATTTCACCAAACATGTCTGTAGCCACTTGACATACTATAAGTGTAAGGGTGGGTCTTTGACTTCAATGGGGGTTAGATTGGGTCCTAAATCAGAATAAGATGTGGAACATAAAATCCTGCATTTGGAAAAAGGTTTTAAAATCTAATTGTAAATGTAATGGTTTGCATTTTAAAAGGTGCTCATCTGTTGCTTCAACACTTACAAACACCACATCAGAGTTTTGCTAATGTAGAAATAACCCCTACTGCCAACACCACCCCTGAGGTGGCAGCCTACCCACCTTAGGCTGGATGGCCTGACTGTTTGCTGTCTGCTCCAGCCAGAGAGCTGGGCTATAGACTGCCAATTGCCCTGCCCTGACCTAAGGGGCCAGGGTCCTAGCCTCTTTGCTTACATTTACTGCGCTAATCCCCTATCTATTGGCTATGAGATGCTAGGTGGTGTAGCAAGGCGGAGTGTCCTCCTTTTGAGGCTGACAGGGCGGAACCACTCTAAACCACAACAATGGATAATAGTCTATTTAGAAAGGATTTCACCACACGATCTAACATTTTCTGATTTTTGGCTTTTTATTAGTAAGGACATTCCCATAAAACTGGGATCTGTGCTTTTTATGGATTGATCTACTTTTACTGTTTATTCTTAGCCTGAAGTCATAATCCTCTGTGTGATATCACAATCATGTCCACAGCGGTGATGTCACTAAACAGAGGTTTATGGCTTCCGGTGGATAACAGAAGAACTCACGGAAATATCAAATAATAAAACAACACAGCATCACCACCACTACTGCTAATAATAATATGGAAATGGGAGAAATATAACCAGAACTCACCCTCTGTTGTGAAGCTAGAGGCTGTTGAGTACTTCTCCACTCTCTCCCAGCTCCTGTTAGCTGCTTTTCTGACTGGATCAGGCAGGATTGTTGAGTAGGTCTCAGTTCCTCCTCTTCCCCACAGCCTTCCTTGACTAGAAGTGAGGGGTTTTTGGGTGGCTGTCTGCTGCCTTTCTATCACTCCCCCTCTTCAGAAGTTGTCTTATCTCTGGAGTTAGGGAATTCCCTCAGTTTCTCCCACTCCTTTTGCCCCTTGGTGGATTTCTTTTTCTCTACCCTGGAACATGAACAGGGAATACTGAATGAGAAGGAGAGGCCCACAAAGCCAGGCAGCAGGCCTAGAAAGAGCAGGTCTCCGCATCCTGCCCGCACTGAGGGACCTTGTGCTGCTCACCACAGTGGAAGAAGAGGGGAGCTTAGGCACGGAGAGGACTGAGGAAAGAGGCAGGACACAAACCAAAGACTGGCAACCACAACTACTGATTGGAATGAGAATTGGAAATGGGATTTTCATGCCAACACACCCCACTGGAATTCTTGCATGTCGAGCTTTTAGCAGTGTTGCCAACTCTCATGATTTTATTGAGAATCCCACAACATTGATTTGTTCTTAAAGCCCCTGCTCTTGGAGTGATGGGATTGCATGAGAAACTCAGCTTTCATTTTTTTAAAAAGTAAGTTTTTGGCTGCATGTTTGAAGAGAAAAGCTTTAAAACATGACCTAAAGGCTTAAAACCCAGAAAGCAAAGAGCCCCATAAGTTTCATTATTTTAAAAATCCCATGACTTTTAAGTTAATTTAATGATTATGGGGGCCTGACTCATTACATTTGAATGCTTGGTTTGGCAATACTGTCTCAGATTTACTTACAGAATTAGATTATTTTGAACTCTATTACAATTCCAGAACTGATAATAAGAATAAATAATAGTATGTGGCACTTACAATACATAGTACCTTTACCCAGTAATCCCAAAGAAACATTAATGTATTAAGCTTCACAACTCCTGTGAGACAGGTAAATATTAAACTCCTAAAAATGAGTATACAGATGTACAGAATGTTATATGACTAGCTCTAGGCCACACAGAGTTCATGACATAGATTCTGGCATTCCTCTTCTTGACATACATCTTTATTCTTGTTTTTTAGGGCCCTGAGCCTATTTCTGCATCATATTGCTGCTCTCTCTGAAAGGAGGAATAGGTCACCGGCAATATTCTGCTTTTGAGAAGCAAAGGGAAATAGACCACCAATGGCCTCTGCATGAGATCCTGTTATCTTAAAATGGCGGGAAAATGGGTTTTGTTGTGCAGGATCAGTTTTGTGTGCAAATCAGTGGAATAAATGATTCTTACAGAGGCTGTCAAATTTTTGCTTTCTCTAGATAAAATTTAGCCCTGTGCAGTACATGCATCACCCTCTGTTAATCTCTTTTTAAAATGTATTTAATATACACTTAAAATAACAGTATTTCATGTGTGAATAAGATAACTTTTTGTTTTACTTTCATTTCAGAATTCAGGGTTTGAGTAATGTTGACATGTACTGCTACTTTTTTTTAGCAGAAATTACTACTTACAGAATTTGGGAAAACACTAGTATGGAAAGGAGTCCTTAGATATCCTCACAAATAAGTAGCTCTTCTGAGAGCATTTCAACGGCTTGGGCTATGTCTACACTAGAGAGCTTACAGCGGCACAGCTGTACTGATGCAGTGGCACAGCTGTAAGATCTCCCATGTAGCCGCTCTATGCTGATGGGAAAGAGCTCCCCCATCAACATAATTAAACCACCCCCAACAAGTGGCAGTAGCTATGTCGGTGGAAGAAGCTCTCCTGCTGACATAGTGCTGTGCACATTACCACTTATGACAGCAAAATTTATGTTGCTCAGGGCTGTGTCATTTCACACCCCTGAGTGACGTAAGTTTTGCTGACATAAGTGGTAGTGTAGACATGGCCTTAGTTGTACTATATGATAGAGGAGAGACAATGAGATTTATACATATACTCTCCATGCACCATTGTGAAAATATAGCCCCAATGGGTCCTTAGACCTAAACCTACAGCTTTTATATTACAGCATTTTGTTTTTATGTACCGATATATAAGATGCATGCATTGCTGCAGTGACATATATTTAGCTCATCTATAGGAAACATTACCATTACTCATGATTTTGCTACTCCTTAATTGTCCTTCTCATTAGTAGGTTAAAGTATGCCTGATCACTTCTGGGTGAATAATGCTATTCTATTACAATATTAATTAAATGGAGGGGAAAAAACAATTAGAAATCCTCTTACACATGCCTGGGTAATGCAGCTATAGTTAAAAATTTCTCAGCTCTTCAGTTTACCAATCAAGAGGTTTATAGTTTGATAGTTTACATTTGCATACAAATCTTAGCCTAGATTTAAATAGTTTTCTCAGAGTTTTAAATATGACCATCCCTTTCTCCAAAATCATCATTTTTAATGCTTTTTATTATATTTCACTTAATTTTGAACAATCAAATTTGTCAGGCCGTTGGTCTATCATAGAAGCTAGAAATGGAAAAGACCTGTGAGGACATCCAGTCCATCCCTCTCCCAGTGCAGAGTAGTTCCCCATAGTATATTTTATATTACTTTGTGAAAGGCTACCTTTAAATATTTTAACTGGTAAGGCTTCCATCAATTTTCTTGGAAGTCTAGATCTCCAATCTAAAATGTAATCTAGGCCCTATTGCTTTAAAGCAGATTAATATTTCAGTTTGAAAAGCAACTACTGCGTAAGCAGCCTGACTTAAATGTAAAAAGCAAGGAAATTCTGAATCCATAATTCACCTTCCACCCTCTGACCCCACCAACCGCCATATTAGTGTGCTCCCACCAAAATACCAGCTTGTGTTTACAGTTTCATTTCTCCTGATGGCGTATGGGCGCGTGCACATGAGCACTTGCTCTACGTGCACTCAAAAGGTTCATGATCTGGAGAGCTGAAAATATAAACACAAGCTGGTATTATGGTGTGACTAGCGGTTTGTGGTTCTTTGTTTGAATACTTCAAAAATGGGCACACTGGCCAGAACAAAAGGCAAAAAACAGTGCTGCTGCTTTCAGTATGGAACTTTAGTGGCCCCTGTAATTCCCACACGTACACTTCAGGAAGATCAGAAGTCACCCTATCCAACTGAGACCTGCCCTTCAACCATTTAGTTTTACTTAGTTCACTTTAATGCAAGTTTTGTTTTCAAGTATAGAACATGAATACTTTGCTTTTCGTTTCACATGTTTGCAAGCACCATGCTCATCTAGGCCCACATCCAGAAATCACTTAAGCAGAAGAATAGTAAGTCTGTTGGGACTTTACTCATGTGAATATGATTGTTCATGTGTTTAAGTGTTTGCAGGATTAGACCACTAGTTAGGGTGATCAGACAGCAAATGTGAAAAATCGGGACAGGGGGTTGGGGGTAATAGGACCCTATATAAGAAAAAGACCCAAAAATCGGGACTGTCCCTATAAAATCGGTCATCTGGTCACCCTACCGCTAGTGAGAATTCATTGTCTTCATAACACGTATTTAACCTATTGTTTCATGGAACTGGCTCTTCTGCTTGCTTTGGATTCTCTTTTATGCTCTGTTGAATCAACTCCTGCCTAGACAGAGCCCCACTGAGCAGAGCTCCAAAGTGGCATGAGCCTGCCTATGGGGATACAATTGAATGATTGTGAAATTAAACTGGTGCATGTTTTAGACCAAGTTTTTCCTCTCTTTTTTTACTAGAGATGGCTCCACTTTTCTGAACACTGTTGGAGAGAAAAAGTAAAAGAATTAAATTGAAATACAGTGTACTATGTGCAGGATCACATCAGGTTATGTTGTCATATTACATATAAGAAACAAACTTTTTTTCACAAGCAGGTCTACTGCTGAAATCCAATAACAGTGTTCAAAGTAAAAGTGGGCATTATTGTTTGTCCAATCAAGCTGTTGTTTTTTAAACAGACATTACAAATTGGTTCTACCATCTATTGAAGCTCCAGTCACCCCTGAAAACTTAATTTAGGCAATAGTTGCCTTTAGAATCTAAAGAAACAGCTGACAAAAACAAAGTGATCTTCTCAAAACAGCAACAACCCCAGCTAATCTAAAGATACTAACACAACCACTTGACACATTCAATAGATATGGAGAGTTCTACTGTTACCGACAATTCTTACTGTAGAGAACAGTTGTGCTATAATTATTGTAATAACCCCCTGATCATGAAAAGAGCAGGTGGTTTACAAATATTATCAGTCACTTTTGATTGAAGGAATCCATCCTACAAACAGAAATGAATTTTTTTCTTACAACATTGAATATCTTACACAAAAATATATATATCACACAATAACAAAATTCTCTCTTTCAGGTCAAAAACTTTCCTTATGTATTTGAGACACGTTTGATCACTTTATACAAACTGCACAACTGCAACTCCCATCATAAGGTAGAACATCTTGCTTCTTTTTAATACATTATTCTATATAAGAATCCTCACAAAGACAGCTTGTGAGCATTTCACAAATTATAATAATGGAACCACCTACATGTATATCAGTGCTGACAGATCTGGATCATCTTATTTTCACCTGCAGTAAGTTCACTCAGCTGAAAACTAAATTATACAATGAACAGCTTTGTTGTAGGAATATGCATGGCCTTATTTTCCACCACCATGTTCAGAACAAATGCATGCAACTTGCACAGATATTTAATATCAATAGTAATAAATGATAACGATCTTTTAACTGTAAAGGGCTTTTCATCCAGATGGATTCCAAAGAGCAGAGCTTTATATGCTTTGCAAACTCTACTAATAATACAGATTATATGGGATCATTTTGACTACCATTGAAGTGCAACTATTCAACAGCCACTCTACACAATAGTTTAGCACAGGAGAAGGAGAAGTATACTGTATCCCATTGAAACTAGCGACCCGATTCTTCTCCCATTGAAATTAGTGGCAAAAAACTCCCATTGACTTCTATGGTGCAAAATCAGGACCTAGATGGGGAATGTAGGTAGACAGAGTTTGGCCAAGATATTGGGGCTAGCATTCCTACTTTTAGAGTGTTGTGGGAATTTTGATGACCATGTCAAACCAGAACCTCTGCTTTAATGTCTTACCTTAAAAACAAACATATTGGGCGAATGGTTCTGTGCAAAAGAAAGAGGGCTGATGCGGCAGTGTCACTTTGGAACTCTTGGGCTTATTCACTTAAAGTACCAGTTTGCACTAACTCCTTTGTGCATTTTGGCAAGATCACAATTTATTATGAGATGGCCTCAAGCTTATAAAAATAAGCTATATTGCCCATTCTTCATTACAATGAAAGGACAATATCACTTATGCCATTAATTTGCTCTTGAAGGCTTGTCTTGGCCATAAACATGAAGATAATTAATGTATACACAATGACAAATTAAATACATTTGTATGCAATATCAGTGCTGATAATGCATGACTTCCCTTTTTTCTAGCATCAATCAATGTAAAAACAAATTAAAAACAGCATTCTCCAATGAGCCTTTTGAATACTCTTGTACCTAGTGGGATCCTTAGCATTCATACAAAGAACTGCTTGTTACACTGGTTAAAATGTCCGAGACTTCCAAATATGAGAGTTTCTGCATGCCTAACATCAAATATGAGACTTCTTTACTCTTATTTCTTCATTCAAAATACATAAAGATTGCCTGGTCTCTTGGTCAAATCAAAGACTTTGTCTTATTCAGATTTTCTTCTCATAGTGTAGCAGTTCACAAAGGTAGAATCAAAGAACAAATTATACATATACATTATTATTCTAACAAAGTATAAACAAGTAAAAACCTATTCTATTTCATTTTCAAAAGTAATATTACATCTGAAGTGTTATCTTAACTAATTTGAAAGTAGCCATAGAAGTATCAAAGCTAGGTAAACTCTTCAGTAGTTTGAATAAAATGTAACAAATGATCCTCAAATGAATATAAAGGAGGAATTGAAATAAATGATAAATGAAAATGAAAAGGTCTAAACAGTGTCAAGTTTACTACCTAGATAAACAGCCGATACATTAGAAATCTAAATTTTATCCAAGGAACATTCAAAATAATCAGAATACTGTGTATATCAAATAATAAGCAATGTGTTCTGTGTTGCAAGACAAAAATTGTATCGCTTTATATTTTCAAAGAGGCGTCAATCTTACTTCTAAAATTGGTCCTCCTATCTTTCAAGGCAGTTTTTGTGTGTATAAGGTAGTAATTTTTGAGTCATGTAGTGCAAAAGGAGGAAGTATAGATGCAAGTTGGCTACCATTTGAATTTTACTACAGATGCAGCACCCTGCTTAGTTGAAATAACTTTTACTAAAGTACAAAATTTTAGTAAAGTAGAAAACTTGATTTTTTTAGGCATTGTGGTCCAGTGGAGAGAGCACAGGACTGGGAATCTGGAAACCTGGATTCTATTCCCAGCTGTGCCACTGACTTGCCAAAGATATTTGCTACTAGGGTGACCGGATGTCCCGATTTTTAGGGACAGTCCCGATTTTTTTGGTCTTTTTCTTATATAGGCTCCTACTACCCCCCACCCCATCCCAATTTTTCACAGTTGCTGTCTGGTCACTCTATTTGCTACTCCACATATGACTACAGCTATTAGGAATATTCCTTCTTCCATGCTTGCTTAGTTTAATGCAATGCACTACCATGACTGAGGACAATTTAAATAGACTGGCTTTGATGTTTCTACAGTGACTACTTTGCTAGATGGGGTCTTGAAGATTATTCCTTTTGTAAGCATTAGTTATCCTACAATTCACTGTATTTCACAAAGCTAACCCAAACCACATAGCTAGTTTAGTGAACACTCATTTGTCTAATATTATTTTCATATTGCTATCTCTTCAAAAACACAGATCCATTACTGAGTGCAAATAAAGTAAATGGGTGCAGCTGAGCCCAGAATCTGACCTTTAAAAACATTCCTAAAGTTTTCATGTTTTTACAGAAACAGCCATAATAGAAGCAATTTTGCTGAGTGGATAATGAATTCAGACAGTGAACATTTGACCTGGATTTTTGAAAATAATTAGCATCTTAAGTTACCTGAAAGATGTAGGTAAAGTGAGCAAGTAGTTCTACATCAGCACATTTACAATTAACAATAACATTATTCAAAACCAGGCATTAAGAATCATAAGCATCTGTAGCAACAAAGAAACATGCAATAAAGGACTGCAGAACTGGAGATTTATTTGGTTAGGGACTACCTGCAATTGGTCAAAACAATAATTAGAAAATATTGAATAAAAAATGTAATTGTTAGGCAAGGTTAGCAATCTTGGTCACACATAATTTTCAAATAAATTGTAAATATGCAAAATAATCTACTACTGTATTCAAGTCTTGTGGACAAGAAGGCTGCACAAGAAATTTTTTTCCAATCAATGGATATATAACAAAAATGCAAATGGCCAAGGAAGTATATTAGCTTAGTAGGATAAGTGATGATAAAAAGGATATTTAAAAAAAGGTTGAATTTTGAAGAAAAAGAAAAGAAAGACTGTTATGGAAAATTTAACATACTAATTATATACCCAGTAAAACAGACAGAAGATAAATAGAAGCTTAACTATATGGGGATCATTATTCAATATTCAGACTAAGTGCACTCACCTGCAAAAACACAAGCATACCTGTCCAATTTTTTTGAATATTAACATTTGATAGTTTGCTTTGTTAAATGTATAATCTGAGATGTCACTCAACTTAATAATTACGAGAATAGACATGTCATGGAATAGTGTAAAGACACTCTTTTATATGGCAGCACCTTGTTAAATAGAGAGATCTGATGATTAAATTACTGTATAACATTTCTCCAAACAAAAGCTCACTCTTGTCATGATTATTGTTTTGTCTCTGATATACACATAGCAAGATTTTGTAAACCTGTTAAAACTGACTAAACAATTTCTTTAAACAGGGCAAGAGTATAGGGAAGTTTTTAAAGATATAAAGATAAATGAATACAAGGTCACTGAAAAAGAGAAGAGTGCTGCTACAAGGCTCTGATGGCCTAAGGCAATGCCTAGTGAGTGTACTCATGGAAAGAAAGAGATCCTGGCAATGAACAACTAAGTACAGTAGTTCTGGTTCTATAGTACCCAGTCTCTTTGTTTTTCATAGATTTTTAAGGCCAGAAGGGACCACTGTGATCAGCTACTCTGACCTCCTGCATAACACAGGCCACAAGACTACCCTGAATAAATTCTTGACTCGAGTCCAATAGCTGTGCTTGAACTAGAGCATATCTTTTGGCAAAATATCCAATCTTGATTTTAAAATTTCCAGTGATGGAGAATCCACTACAATCCTTGATAATTTGTTCTAATGATTAATTACCCTCACTTTTAAAAATGTGCACCTTGTTTCTAGTCTGAATTTGTCTAGCTTCAACTTCCAGCCCTGGGTTCTTGTTAATTTTTTGCTCTCTATCAAATTTCTGTTCCCCAAGCAGGTACTTATAGACTGTGATCAAATTACCCCTTAACCTACTCTTTACTATGCTGAATAGGTTGAGTTCCTCGAATCTGTCACTATAAGGCATGTTATCCAATTCTTTAATCAATCCTATGGCTTTTCAGTGAACCCCCTCCAATTTGTCAACAGCCTTTTTGAAGTGGGACCACCAGAACCTGACACAGTATTTCAGTAGCAGACACATCATTGACTAGAATATAGAAGTAATCTAACCTCTCTATTCCTACTCAGTAGTCCCCTGTTTATACATCCAAGGATCACATTTTAGCCCTTTTGGGAAGGGACATTGAGAAGTCATGAAGTGCAGCGCCTTCGCTGAGGCAGGACTAGGTAAACCTAAACCACTGCTGACAGGGGTTTGTCCAACCCGCTTGTAAAAACCTCCAGTGATGGGGATTCCACGAACTCTCTTGGAAGCCTGTTCTAGTGCTTAACTGCCGTGACAGTGAGACATTGAGTTAGAGCAGATCTACCAACTTGTCATGGGTGTCTGCCCCTTTAATCTTTATCCTTTTTTCTCAAATAATCTACCATTTTATGCATCTATTACCAGTGATGTAACTTATCAACCATCTTGAGGTTTCTGAGTTTGAGGCAATATGACTGGTGTAATTTTAAACCTTTAAAATATCATAACTCATAGCTTCATTTACATCCATATTAAACACTTGCAAAGCTCTGCCAGAGTGTCTGGAGAGCAAAACAGTCATTCTCCCGTCATCAGGATATTATGTACGCTACAGATTATTTCAAAGGTGGTTAAGTATTCATTAGTACAATCATTCTCCCTGTAAGTAAGGTACAGTTTGTCCCAGCTCTGGGATCTCTGGAGAAAATTGCTTGCTGTCTGAGGGTTCTGTAGCCATATCTCCAGCATCTTGTGCCCAGGATCTCTTGCCTCATGCTTCCACTCCTTCAGTTCCTTGGCTCACTAATGTGCAGCTTGTGCCAGGTCCAGTGCTCTCTGCTGTGCCTCTATTTCCACTCCCTGTTTCTTCTTCTCTGCTTCCTGCTTTTGCTTCTCAGCTTCCATTTCCAGCCTTTTGGTCTGCTCTGCTATTTCCATCTTTTGGACCTCATCCAGTTTGGTTTTCCTGGCTGCCTCACTGAGAATTGGGTCAGGTTGGTCTTCTAAGCCTGTTCCACCACTGCACTCAGTCCCCTTTGATGGATCAGTCTGATCTCTTTGCTGTTGATCCTGCTTACTCATACTTTCCTTTGTTTCACCACCTTTACCCAAAACAAACAAGCAGAAAATAACAAACGAATATTTTCGTGATTGGTTTTCAGTCTTTTTACCTTTGAGTCTCTCAGTTTTTGGTTAATAAGTGCAGGGAGCATGATTTTTGGTTAGCTAGCAAGTGGGGTACCAATCCTACCAACTGCACCACTGTGACACTTCTCAGGACACCCTGGGCTGTGAGTCACCTTGTTGCCACCTGCCTCCAAAGCGCGGGAGTCTTGCCTGTACCTGCTAGGTGCTAGCTCCCTAACACTACCAGCCTGTCTGCCGCTCAAGCACTCTACTGGGCTCATCAGCCTTGTCTTTGGTTAATAACAGGTTAATAACAGATTCTCCCCAACCTATGAGTCCCTTCAAAGTGTCCCCCTGTGGTATCTAGCCCCTGATCACTGGATGCTCATGGAAATCCCAATTCCTCTGTTCCCAAACAGGAACAGTATACCGCAATTTACTCGTTTTACCTTAGGCCTCTAGTCCTGTAATATGCACAACACTTGGGTTCAGTTATAAAACAAAATAAAATTTATTTAAAAAAGAACAGAGATTCAAATAAAAACCAGTGTGAGAGATAAGTATAAATGGTTACATATAAAATAACATCATAACACACATTCTAAAGCCTAAACTTAACTAACAAGTTATCCTCAAGGTTTTCTTCAGCATTATTCAACCAAGTCTGCTTGAGAACTTTTTTTCAGGAAGCAAACTCACTGTCTGTTTACTTCCTAGGTGAAGGATACCAAGGTGTCTCTTTGTTTCCCTAATTATACCAAATTAGACCATTGAGGTGCACCTCAAGGTAGAGTTCTCCCTCCCCACCACTGATTATCTATTTCTGTTAGTTTCCTTCTCAAGTCTCCACAGCTCTTCATTAGTATTTGACTTAGAATTACAATAGACTCAAATTATATAACACAATAATACACAATAGTCCCTCTGGTGATAAGTGTCTCCAACCCCTTGTCTGGAGGAGTTTGTCTTAAGACATGCTACCTTTGAGTGACCGATTTTTAGCTACAAACCTAGAGAACATGATTTTGTGTGTGTGTGTGTATTAAAAATTACTCTCCCCACACGTTCTCCATACATACATCTCACAATGGTTATGATGACGAATGTGATACAGGTTTTCATTAGAGACCTCACCTGTACCCCTATATTCCACAGCATCCTCTGCCAGTTGGCATCCAGAGGTTCTTGGGTCACAGTTTAGAAAACTGTCATCTATAATTTTTAGAAATTCCAAGAATATTTTACTACTGGCAGCATGAGACCTTCAGTATATATCACATGATTGAAACTCCCCATGATAACAGATCTTTTTTTCTGTACACATTATCGTTGGGTGTTTGAGGAGCTGGTCATCCTGTTCTATAGTGTATTTTATAATCTGTAGCATACACCAACTAGTACCCCATCTCACACTTTATCTTTTAGAAATTAATCCATAAGCAATTAAGTTCCTTTGCTTCAGAGTTGTTAGTGACGAGCGGCTTGTCTACACTTACAGAGTTGCATCATTGCAGCTGTACCACTATAGCACTTAGTGAAGACACTACCTGCGCCAACAGGAGAGCTTCTCTCATTGGTGTAGGTACACTATCTCCCTGAGAGGTGGACGCTATGTTTAAGGGAGCAGCCCTCCTATCAACATAGCACTGTCTACTCTGGGAGTTTGGTCAGTATAACTGCATTGCTCAGAGGTATGGAAAAATCAATGTAGTTATACAGACATAAATTTGTAGTGTAGACCAGGATTCAGAAACAGGTACAGTAGAACCTCAGAGTTATGAACACCAGAGTTATGAACTGATCAGTCAACCCCCAACCTCATCTGGAACTGGAAGTACGCAATCAGGCAGCAGCAGACACACACACACACACACAAAGCAAATACAGTACAGTACAGTACAGTACTGTGTTAAACGTAAACTACTAAAAAAATAAAGGGAAAGCAGCATTTTTCTTCTGCATAGTAAAGTTTCAAAGCTGTATTAAGCCAGTGTTCAGTTGTAAACTTTTGAAAGAACAACCATAAGATTTTGTTCAGATTTATGAACATTTCAGAGTTACAAACAACCTCCATTCCCAAGGTGTTCGTAACTCTGAGGTTCTACTATAATGCCATTTTTGACAGAGTGCCATTTCCCCTTCCCCATTTGCCCACTTGATACTTCCTAAATAGGATACAACCAGTGATTTTAACATTCAAATCATGTGAATCATCCCTTCAGGATTCAGTAGTATCAACTACGTTCAATTTATGCTAATAAATGAGCAATACCAATGCCTCTTGTTTATTGCCCATGGTCCTAGCATTGGTGTATAGACAGTTAAATAATTTATTCTCTTCAGGTCTGTGACGGAGTGTACCAGCCCCACAGTGGTTCAGAAGGGGTTAATCATACTCTGTGGGCTGAGGAGGCCATGCCCCCTCATCTCTGCTAAGCATGCTCCAGCTGGAACCCAGATATAAAAGGGAGCAATTCAGATCAGTAGGGGCTGACTGTCGAAGGAAATGGAGGTGTGCCACAGGGTCCTGTGGAGGGAACTGCCGACACTCCAGGACGTGGAGGCTAGCCAGACTGCGACGACCAACAGCTCCCAGGCATCCAACACCACAGAGGGAGGAGAGGTCATGGGACCCCCAAGATGACTAGCTGTGGTGGAACTGGTAGGAAGTATCCCAGGGGGACTCAACAGGGAACCAGTCATAGAACTGGGGCTTAGCTCAGCATGTTTCAGCAGGATCCCCGCTGAGCAGGTGGTGGGCAACCTGCGATTGCCAGAGCCCTGGGTTGCGACCCAGTGGTGTAGGGAGGGCCCAGGCCCTATACCCTGGCCACCACTTGCCCTGAGGCAATAGCCCACCTCTCCAGCCATCAGGCCATGCTGCCCTACCGCTCAAGTGTAGCCATGTTGATTCTGGCCATTAGGCCACACAGCCCCACGAGAGAGGGAAGCCCTATGGACTCTGGTCACTAGACTGCACTGCCCTGCTGCTCAAGGGTGACCCTATTGACTCTGGCCATTGGGCCAGGCGCCCTGTGAGGGAAAGCACCCTATTGACCCTGACCGTTAGACTGTACTGCCTAGAAGTTAAGGGTGGTCTTCCAGACTCAGCCCTGGGGTTATAACACCCTTCCCCCTTCCCAAAAGGGTGATGGGGTGTACCAGCTCTGCAACAAGGTCCCTTAGTGCCTTGATTAATCTTTTATTCTTGACATCTTAATTTTGTTTTAAATGGATGCTCCTTTGTTTCCCTTTTTCTCCCTCCCCTTTTGTTGTTAATGTAATACCCTCCTGACTAGTCTAGCCAGTCTGTCCTTGAGAAGATGGAGGCCATCCAAATTGTGCAACCCCCTCTCCACAGAAGGTTAACCAGTGTTCTGTAAAACCAAAACCATTTACCCTGAACCGCTTACCTAATCAGTGGTCCACATCCAGAATCTTTACCTTCTGTCTTCCTTCACTCATGGGACAGGAAGAATCTCCAGGAATGTTACTAGGACATTTCTGTCCTTCAGCATCCTTCTCAGATCTCTGAAGTCATCCATAACCTGTCATCTGTGGCTGGGGGACAGGTGGATTTTGGGTATTTGGAGGACAACCAGGCCTTATTTCCTACAGACAGGGTTGGTGTGGCTTGGTGTTTTCGGTTGGCATGACATTTGTATTTCTCCTTGGAAGCTTCAGTTTATTTGGTAAACTCTTGGTGAAACCATTGAATGTGGGCAACTAGATCTGCTGCATCAGGGACTTGGGAGTCTGGAGGTGCAGCTGAATGAAGTCAAGGGTGGAAACCGTAGTTTACGGAGAATGGGCTGTCTGGTAAATGCCTGGATGGAGTTGTATGCAAACTCTGCATATGGCAGAAGGATGACCCAGTCGTCTTGATGATAATTGAAAAAGTAACACAGGTATTGCTTAAGGACCTGGTTCACTTGTGACGAGATGATCTGTTGTTAGTTAAGGTTATGAGCAGTTCAAAGATACTCCAGATTCTTATGGTCAGTATGGACTTGGACTGGGACCTGAGCCAAGGCAATGAAAAGTCCCTAAAAATGGGGGGTCACCAGCACCCAAACTGTGGCCCCACCCCTGTGCCGCCCCATTCCTTCCGAGTCCCCACCCTCACACCGCACCTTCCCCCAAGGCCCCACCTCCACACCTCCTCTTCCCCCAAGGCCCTGCCTCCCGGTTGCTCCTCTCCATCCCCTCCCCAAGTCACTCACCCTTACAGCTGGTAAAATGTGGGAGGGATTTTTAAAGTGATGGGGCCACATGGCCCCCTGGTCCCCGCTGTTCTGGTGCCCCTGACCTGAGCTCCTTCTAGGTGTCACCATCCTTGAAAAGCTGTCTTTATCACAAGTATCTCTTTGTCCCAGATATAATAATTCTTTTCAGTGGGGGGTTAGTTTTTATGAATAAAAGGCACAGGGTTGGAGTTGGTTATGAGAGCCAGTATGTTGTAACAGAACAGCTCTAATGACAAAGTTCAAAGCATCTGCCTCTATGGTGAAGGGCTTGGCAGGATCCAGAAGCATGAGAATGGGACCTGAGGTAAAGGATCTTTTAACCTGATCAAATGCGAACTATGTCTCTAGTGATCAGACGAAATGGACTCCCTTTCAAAGAAGCACAGTTATGGGAGCAACTAGGGGAGAGAATCCTTTGATAACATGCCTGTAGAAATTGGCAAACCCGAGAAACTGCTGTATGCCTCTTATGTCCTTCAGACATTCCACCCAGAGATGGCAGATACCTTCCATGGGTCCATTGTTAGCTCTTTGGGGGAGGAGCGCAATTGTGTCTTTATAAACTTACATAACTTCAGTTTGGTGTAAAAGATGGTTTTGGCAGAGTCTGTTGAGAATGTGGCACACATGTTGCTCGTGCAGTGCCTGATTTTAAGAAAAACCAAGAACAACATCAAAAAACAAACAAACCCACAAGCTAGTTCAATATGTTCTGGAAGATATCATTAACAAAATGCTGAAACATCACTGGCAAGTTACATCACCCAAAATGCATAACCAAATATTCAAAATATCCATATTGGGTGTGAAACTGTCTTCCATTCATCACCTTCCCTAATTTGGACAATGTTATAGGCCCTGTGAAGATCCAACACAGTAAAAATCTCGGCTGAGTGGAGCCTCTCAAAGAGTTCATTAATAAGTGGCAGAGAGTATGGGTTTCAGACCATCAATTTGTTCAGAACTCGACAGTCAACACAAGGGCGAAAGGAGCCATCTTTCTTTGCCACGAAGAAGATTGAAGCCCCTGCCAGAGAAGTGGATGGGGCAAATAAACTCCTTCTCTAGGTTCTCGCAGAGAAACTCCTGGAGCATTTGGAATTCAGGTTCCAAGAGGGACTACTGTGGCCAAAGGGGAACTCGGCTCCAGATTGCAGGTGAACTGGACAATCATAAGTGTGATGGGTGACTAAGTAGCTGCCCTCTTTTTATTGAAAACATCAAGGTAATCTCAATATTACACTGGGATTCCTGAAGTTATCAATGGGATCAAAGGAATGGGGGAAGTCATCTTCAGTGTACCTCCTTTGGTTTCTGAATTCTCAAGTAGGTGGCAAAGATCGCACCAGAACGTGATTTTGGGAGGCAAAATTGATGGCAGAGTCTTGATGTGAAGTGTACCGTGCCTGGCCTCCAGCAGATGAGCGGATCAGGAGTGATGAGAAAGGGAATGCCAAGGATGACAGGGGAGTGAGGATCATGCATGGATCATACCAAACTGTTGATCCTCCCAGTGACCCTGGAGAGTGCTAAGCATCAAGGGTACCATTTGATGAGTAACTGATATGGAGGAGAGCAGGGATCCGTCAATAGACTCCATCCAATCAGGGATGCTCCTTGGCTAAATTGGAATGTTATGACTCCAGGCAAAGACTAAATCCATGAAATTGTCAGAGGCCCATGAGTGCCCTCAGCTTGACCTCTGATATGGAGGGAATGTTGTAGTCAGAGGGAGAGTTGGACAGTGCTGGCACAGTGTCCATTCATAGCTAAGGTGCCGGTTGAAAAGGAGAGGTGCAAGGTCCTGGAGTGAAGTGGGGGCACAGGCTCAGCCTAGACACTCTTTTTGGGGCTGAGGCGAGGCGTCTTTCTGGTCAAGAAACAGCTTGATTCTTAGCAGCGCATCCCACACTGTAGTCACTACAGCGTAGTGTCCAAATTCCCCATAATACAGCATAGGCCCAAAACATGACACCCGCCCTTTTCTGCATCAGAGAGACAAGGCTGAACTTGGCCGATCTGTGTAGGCCCTTGTGATGAGAATGTGGATGGGACTGGGAACTCAACTCTCTCTCCAGGCAGCGTTCAGTCAGGATGATCATCAACATTGATATACAACTTGACCAAGACGCCAAGGTCAGGTGGCAGCTCCACCCATGCCAGCTTGTTCTTGATTTCCTCGCTTACGGCATGCTGGAAATGGTAGTGCTGCACCACCTCATTCTATTAAGTGTCTGCTGCCAGATGCCAGAACTCTGTGGCAAACTTGGCGACCAACCTGTTTCCCTGATGCAGCTCCTGAAGCATGTTCTTGGCAGACTGTGTGCAATTCGGATCAAATACAATGGCCATAGCTTGTACAAACTCTTTGAACTGCCCCCAACAAGGGGCTAGAAGTCTCCAGATGGGAGTTTCCCAGGCGAAGTCCTTCCAAGTTAGCAGATTAATAATAAGTCCTACTTGACTCTGGTCAGTGGAGAAGAAGTAGGTGCTGAAGCATGAACAGGAGCCGGGATGGGGTCATGAAACCATGGAACTTGTTACCATCCCCATCAAACTCATCAGGCGTTTGACTCTCCGGCTCCCTAGAAGCTGGGCTAGCAGCTATGTGTGGGATGGCTTGAGCCTATAGGGCTGCAGTTTGTGCCTGCAAGGCCATAACCTGGGCCTATAGAGTCTGCAGGATTCCCACAGTGTCTGGCAGGGGCATGGCTGCCTCTGCAGAATCCATCTGAAGGACAGTCCAGCCACTTACCCATGCTTGGTCAATCTTTTCAGCTGCTCTAACTTTCAGCAACCAAGCTGTGGGTGGTCTGGCCTAGTGGTTGAAGCAAGAGTCTGACCTACTGGTTAGCACTGAATCCATATGGGGCACGTCAAGGAGTGAAGCCAAGAGTCAGAGACCATAGCCTAAGACAAAGGATTAGCTGGAGTTGCAGTGAGAAGGCGTAGCAGAGGATCAGAGGAGGGAATCAGAGGTCACAAAGGAGCTGGGGGCTGGAGCAGGGACAGGCGGGGCAGGGCTAGAGACAGCAGAGGCAGGGGTAGGACCAAGAACAGCGGCAGGCTAGGAATGCATTGAGCCACCACTGGACTGCTGCTGCTGCTGAGCCTAATCATCAGCCTGGAGACTCCCGCAGGCAGCCAATCAGGTGGTACAGTCAATCAGAGAGCTTCTGTCAGGGCCAGCTGTACTCACTGGATTGCCAGGGGACTGGCTCTGCTGCAGGCTGGCCTCTGACAAAAGGCACTGGGAGTCTGCAAATCAAAATTTCTCCAAGGCCCTGTCTAGATAGCAAAAAAAGATGCTTTCTTCAGTCAAGTTAGCTTAATCATGTGAGCTAACATTATTGGAAAAATCCCTTAAACATCCGTGTAGACACAATTGAACATCTTTGCAATCATGTTAGCTGGTTTTGTTGTAACCTAGATTGTAAAGGTGGTTTGTTTATTAGGTTTATCACACACCCAAATTAGGCACCAGCAATATGACTACAAACCTAATTCATATCCATTTAAAATTACCTGGTTTTAGCATTTTCATTTGAAGCTGAGAAAGCTTTTTACATTTACTTTCAATTAAGTAAATGATACTTAACTCATCTGGATTTAGCCCTCATTTTTGTAAATGGGACCAGGTTCTGAATAATAATAATGCTGTGACTACTCACTAATCTTCAATATGTTTCATTTATGCAAAACGACTAAACAAGGGAGCCCATTTTTTCTCCGTTGGTCAGTATAATTGAATATGTAACAACAATAAAATAAAATGTACTTTTAACACAAATTATGCAAGAAATAGAGTAATGGTACTTAAACTATATGACACTGAAAGTTATATTATCACATCATGAGGCTCCCCATAAGCAAACTAAATTTGCAAATCTTTTATCAAAAATAAATGTACACAACCATAATATTTGCATCTACATTCCAGGAAAATTAATAAACATGTTTTGTTATTTGATTATCCTAGCAATAAAAATCTGTAGCTGATCAAATTTTTGACAGCCTGCAGTTACAGAGAAAGAGTGGCCTTCCTGAGCCAAACCTCGGAGCCCATGGAAGAGTGACCATAAAGTAATGTACTTAGACAGTAACACAAACAACAAAAAGAGAGCTCCTTAAATGTAGAGAGAAATCTGGAGGCATATCAATTTATAAAACTGGTTGAAATTTGAAATCAAGCTAATGTTAAGAGGGTTTCTTTAGATCTTTCATACAATGGAGCTTCAAACTGTCACCACATGGTCCCAAATATTTAGGTGTCCAAATACCAACTGTTACTACATATAATTAAAATCCGTTTGCAAGCATTAATCAACCAAATCAAGCTAACTCGTGAGATGGGATAAATTGCTGCTGTCTTTATTTATGGCAGATAGCCAATATTATTAAAATACCTCACTTGACCAGTACATTCTACCTACACGCCCAATATTTCCCATTAACATTCATAGGTTAATTATTTGTATGGTGAGGACCCACTCCTGAAGCACCAAAATTATATTTTAAGAAAGTTTTTATGAGAAAAATCTTGTGGGTGTAATCAAGAAAATGAAATAATCGTGTTTTAAACATTTACTACAGCTTTTATTGTGATCAACATGGAAAAATGAAACCAAATATGTCATACAACAATTATACAAACTGGTATAGATATAGGTAAGTAAAATGTGTCTCATTAAGAAACACACATTTTTTTTATTCACAGGCAGGCACATTTTACTTGCATATTTCTTCTAGGGTTCTCAGTTCACAACTGACTGTATTAAAGTACAAAGTATTTGTTTATATTACTACGTTAAATAGCTATTTTCAAAGACAGTGGACCTCCCTAGTTGGGCTCTTGAGGAAAAGAAATGTCTACCTTTATCTAGCAAACTGTTCACTATTTGTACTATGGTAGCACCTAGGGAGCTCAACCAAGACTGAGGTTCCATCATGTGAGGACTGTACAAACACATAGTTAAGAGACTCTCCCTTCTTCAGAGAGTTTACAATTGAAACATATAAACCACTAAGGATCTGAAACAGAGGGATGGAGAGATTAATTGACTTGTCCAAAAGTCACACAGCAGTCAGGAGCAGAGCCAGGAAGAGGATCATTATCGACTGGACTGCACTGCCTCTCTAATCTAGCCTAGCAAGTTAGTAGAAGCAAAATGTGTCAGAAGCACATAGGATCAAGCTTCAGATGCCAAGCTCACCCACTAGCTTCATGGAATTGCAGAGGTTGGACAGGGTCAGTAGCATCACATTCAACCTCTCTGCAGCTGGCTTTCTGAATGGTGCTGACAAGTTCTGTGAGGGACCCTGTAACAGAACCTATTTGAATTGTTGCATATTGAACTCTGACACACAACCTTGAATCAATTCAGATCTTAGGCTCTTGATTAATCTCAAAATAGTTCATTATAGGCACTTCTGTGACAAATTCTTTTAAATTCCCCAAAGCTTTTCTCTTGCCAGTGCCTTTCTGTACTATCCTCAAGTATCATTCTGAGTGGAGCATTGAATTGTGAAAAATTTTAGGGATTCATTTGTTTAGATATGTTAACATGCTCATGAATCTGTGTAAGCCTTTGCAGTCTTTTGCGTTGTACAATTGCTTTTTGCCATTCTTGGGTCCACCAAAATTCCTTTGTCACTGATTATATATAATACATAAGCAATCTCATTCAGCCAGATCTGGCAGAATTGTTTCTGTTCCATTTAGAGTTGTTTTGTGTCTACACTAGAGAGCTTACAGAGGCACAGCTGTACTGATCTTTCATGTAGCTGTTCTATGCCGATGGGAAAGAGCTCTCCCATTGACATAATTAAACCACCCCCAACAAGTGGCAGTAGCTACTTCGGCAGGAGAAGCTCTCTCGCCGACATAGTGTTGTCCACATTGGCACTTATGTCGGTGTAACTTATGTTGCTCTGGGGTTTGTTTTTTCACACCCTTGAGTGTCATAAGTTTTGCCTACATATGTGGTAGTGTAGACATAGCCTCAGGTACACTGCAGAACATTAATCAGTCTCTCATTTTGTTGTTGATCATTTTTACTCCAAATCAGCAAATCATCAATTTCTATTCCATCTAGACCCTCAAAGATCCTCAAATGATCTGATGTATTGTTACACATCAAGTGCTGAGGCCATACTGAAGATAAGTTGATTAAACATATTATTTGAATCAAATCAGAATTGACATAACCCTTGTCAAAACTGAAAATAGTTTTGGAGTATACACATATGCTCCTTAACTATTCTCATGGGGTAGTGCAACTCTACTCTGATATCTGTGCTTACGCAGATATGCCACTGTGGCTTTGCCCATTAGTTTCATTTTGTGCTCACTACATGAAACAACCTTAGCTTTTAGTTTAAACATTAGGCAACCATTAATTTTTTTGCATAAGATGACTGTAAATTTTGTTGCACTTTAGCTCTAGTATCTATTTTGAAATGGAATGTTGATTCATTTATTTCTGAAGTCACAACTAATCTGTTGTAGAACCTTATTTTGTGAATTTATTATGAGACTCTGCAAGAACGTCTCTCTCTGCATCATTTTGTCATCTTCTTCATCATCATTGCTTTGTCTTTCAGTATGTTCATGAATATATTATGCTTTTGTATATCTTTTCAATTTGTGCTGAGAACAGAGCCAAAACACTTCTGCGGAATGGTTGCTTTTATTGTGCACATAACATTGCGCCCCTTGAGTTGGACCTTTTTGCCATGGGTGACTGCATCTATGATTATTGAAAACAAATCTAGTCTCTGCCATTTGTTTACTCTTGTATTTTATCTTTATGCCTTAGAATGCATTTTTAATTAGATAGACTTCAGTTCTTTCACTGCTTACTAACACTTTCAGTTGCGAAGCAGTTTTCATTAGTTCTGCAAATATTCACTGTTCTTTTCTCACCATAACCTTGTTTTGACTTGGTTATCACTTATACCTTAAATAATTTGTCCATCTGTTAACTGATCAAATTCACATGACTTGGCTTTATTTCTGAAGATCTGTAACAATGGTCAATGGTCTCCTCCGGCAGCTGGTTTATTGTAAAAATGTGCCTTTTCCACAAGTGACATTCTTTTGTGGATCAAAATAGTCTTAAAAGTTTTGAATGGCTTCATCTAGCAGTTTGTAGTCTTTCTCATGGAATGTATGTATATCTCCAATGCCCTTTGTCCTGCAGTGTGGAGGACTTCATCCTCTCCAATTCCACTTTCCTCTCCAGTTTTTGGATAGGTCCCTTTCCAGATTCATTCAGTTGGCTTCATGGGCTCAATTTTTGCTATTTACAGACCCTAAGTAAAAAAAAGCTAATAACAAACAGAATGCTGGTAACGATCCAGTCAGGTCCTTATTTCCTGGCCCCCGTCAAATGACATGGGTAAGGAGTACAAAAAATTATACCCAGTGACCTAGCAGGAGACAGTATTCAGTGATTCCAGGAAACAATGACCAGAACTTGTTTGTCATCCCTTTAGTACAGGCAACACCCAGCTCTCTTCAATTGGAAGATGAGTTACTGTAAAGAAGGGTCTGAAAGAGCTGGGGATGGTTAAGCCTGGAGGAAAACTAGGGAATCTAGCAGGCCCCTCCAGAAAAGTTTATATAATCAACCACATTGTACAACATACAGACAACCTGCTGATTAACGTTTCTTCAGAGGTAAAATTCATATTAGGAACATTATTTTGAGCATTTTTACTCCAAGCTGCAGTGAAAGCCTAAACAATAGGTATATTATGATGGAAATCTTCTCCTATGTACTTATGCTAGTTGGACCACAACAGTGAGGGATTTGGTGGCAATACAGAGAGTGCCCTTCATATTAAATGACAATTTGGAAGTGTTTAATAACATATGGTCTCTTCTCCTTGACATATATGATTAAGAATATATCTTTTGTATATCAAAATATAAAATACCATCTGTCATAAGTAACAACTATGATATTGGCTTTATATAGCCAATTAATTCACTGTACTTTCTAATGTAAATATTTCTCCTATTTTCTCTTTTTTCTTGTTCTGTATCTATATTTATTTATAAAATTTCAATAAATGTATATCTAAAAAAGTCAACACTATGTCTTGAAATGTAATTACGAATAACAATGAAAGTCTGTTTTCACTTTGTATTTTAAAGATGAAGGGCCAAATCCTGAACTGGCATAAATCGGCATAGCTCCATTGGCATCAGTGGATTTATATGGATTTACATCAACTAAGGATATAACCCAGCATGTTACTTTTCCCTTTAAAAAACAGCTATACCCATTAACTCTGATGGCCTCTTTCCTTTCATGAAATGCAGAGTTTCACAGGTCTTTCTCCAAAAATGTGGTATTCCTTTGAGATATGAGTTGAAGAGAAGTGAGAGTTTACATATAACACTCATGGCTTGTTAGGGATGTACGATGCTTGAATTTGAATAGACTCATGGAGATATAAGAGTTAATATCAAGAGCTCAATAAAAATCAAGAAAAAGTATGTAAGATTCCAATTTCACTAATTCAAAGCATACCTGACTCTTATAAATTTATAGGCAAAAAATGAACTTTTTATCTTTTATTTAAATGGGCTTTTGACCATGTCAAAACTTGGAAGATTCTCAAGACTCTCATGGCAGGAGCACAGTGACCAAGCTTTCCAGGTTAAATAAGTGAGATTTTAATAGTCTAATTGAAACATGGTGCAAATTCTCTTATTGTCTGAATGTGATACTTAGACATACCTCGGAAATGTATCTCATTATGAGATACAGTGAAAACAGCTAAAATGTGTTAAAATATCATGCAAGTCCTGTAAAAACCTGCAGGGTGGAGACAATGCATTTTAATGGAGATTTCTGTGGAGATAAGATACTCATATTAGGCACAAATTTACTTCTGTCACATGCACCTGCTGTTATCTGGCTGTTTATTAGTGCAAATTAACATCGGAAATGCTGAACGTTATAGAGGAAGGTCATATATATCTGTATAGCATGTAAAATTCCCTCATGATGCTTCTAATTTTGGGTGTGCCCTTATTTTGGGTGCCAGTTCTATATTTTAAAGTGCCTGGGAGATGGAAAGTTCCAATGCTGTAAGCATTTAGAAACTACTTGAGAAAACCTAAAATAGATAACATGAAAGAACTAGTTCAGATTAAATAACAAATTATTTCAACTTTTGCTCAAATTTCAAATCAATCCCTTTCCAGAGTTTGGAAAACATCATTTTTTTAAAGTATTTTTTTCATATCTCTGTGCTTCCTGAATTTAGATGGGTTTGGAAATACCAAGCAAATGTGAAAACTAGTTTTGCAATATTTCTGACCCAAATGAAACCAGTCAGTTTCTTAAAGAATCATCTGAGGTTTAGCATGCTTATTTGATGCTCCTTCTCCTGTTTGTCTGAAGCTAAGGAACTGTGAGAGATAAAACTAAAAGCAACCTTGAAGTCTTAAAGTGCAGTGAGACTTGAATAGCTCTAGCTTGAAGTGCAGAAGAATATACAAGCACACTTCCTCCTTTTTGTTAAAATAGCTACTTCAGCTTTAAAATTGTTTTTCCCCAACTTCCTTGTGCTTGTTTACAGTAATAAATTAATAGAAACGGCCTTAGACACAAGAAATATAAGTGAAAATCACTCTGTCCCAGGAAAAATCATAGACAGGTCCTCAAGGAATCCATTTTGAAGCACGTGGAGGAGAGGAAGGTGATCAGGAACAGTCAACATGGATTCACCAAGGGCAAGTCATGCCTGGCCAACCTGATTGCCTTCTATGAGGCAATAACTGGCTCTGTTGATATGGGGAAAGCAGTGGACGTGATATACCTTGACTTTAGCAAAGCTTTTGATATGGGTCTCCCACAATATTCTTGCCAGCAAGTTAAAGAAGTATGGATTGGATGAATGGATTATAAGGTGGATAGAAAGTAGGCTAGATCGTTGGGCTCAATGGGGAGTGATCAATGGCTTGATGTCTAGCTGGCAGCCGGTATCAAGCAGAGTGCTCTAGTGGTTGGTCCTGGGGCCAGTTTTGTTCAACATCTTCATTAATGATCTGGATGATGGGATGGATTGCATCCTCAGCAAGTTCGCAGATGACACTAAGCTGAGGGGAGAGAGGTAGATATGCTGGAGGGTAGGGACAGGGTCCAGAGTGACCTAGACAAATTGGGGGATTGGGCCAAAAGAAATCTGATGAGATTCAAAAGGATAAGTACAGAGTCATGCACTGGTGTTTCCTGCATGTACTCTACATTCACATGACTTCCTGTATGTGCCCAGGGTGATGGTTGCAGTACAAATGCTTGGATGGAGAGACAGTGTTAATATGAAACACTACATGCACTACTGGAGGCTGTTCTTATGGGTGAAGCAGATTGTTTTCTCTTCACACACTGAAAAATGAAATTTTCATTTTTCAGATAAATCAGTTATGAACACACTACCCTACTAATGACAGTTAGGACGGAAGAATCCCATGCACTGCTACAGGCTGGGGACTGACTGGCTAAGCAGCAGTTCTGCAAAAAAGGATCTGGGAATTACAGTGGACGAGAAGCTGGATATGCGTCAACAGTGTGCCCTTGTTGCCAATTGGGCTGCATTAGTAGCATTGCCAGCAGATGGAAGGAAGTGATTATTCCCCTCTATTCAGCACACCGGTGAGGCCACATCTGGAGTATTGCATCCAGTTTTGGGCACCCCTCCCCGCCCTGCAGAAAAGATGTGGACAAACTGGAGAGGGTCCAGCGGAGGGCAATGAATATGATTAGGGGGCTGGTGCACATGATTTATGAGGAGAGGCTGAAGAAACTGGGCTTATTTAGTCTGGAGAAGAGAAGAGTGAGGGGGATTTGATAGCAGCCTTCAACTACCTGAAGGGGGGTTCCAAAGAGAATGGAGCTAAGCTGTTCTCAGTGGTGGCAGATGACAGAACAAGGAGCAATGGTCTCAAGTTGCAGCGGGGGAGGTCTATGCTGGATATTAGGACAAACTATTTCACTAGGGTGGTGGTGAAGCACTGGAATGGGTTACTTAGGGAGGTGGTGGAATCTCCATCCTTAGAGGTTTTAAAGGCCTGGCTTGATAAAGCCCTGGCTGGGATGATTTAGTTGGAGTGGTCCTGCTTTGAGCAGGGGGTTGGACTAGATGACCTCCTGATGTCTCTTCCAACTCTAATCTTCTATGATTCTATGATCACTTCAGGATATCAACCAACATTTGAAATCTATATATGAGGACATTTGGAAAAAATAAGAACACATTTTAACTCACTGAAATCCTTTGGAGTGGGAAAGATCTGGAAAGGAATAGAGTGGAAAACTGTAAGAATATTGCTTTAAAATAATGATTATCTCGCTAATTAACATGTGTCTATCTAATTCATGTCTCTGCTCATTTATACCATGCTCATCACCATACTTTGAGCACTTAGTATTAGAGCTACTGTGTCTGCATGGCAGTATAAGACTTCAGATAAGGTTGTTACAGGGCCTTAAAAGGAGAGAATCAGAATGTGTGTTGCTGAGGCTACTTAAGTACAGTTTATAGCTTTACTCCTCTTCTCCTACTTCTCTTTAGTTCCCCTCTTGTGAGTTGCTGAACATCCTCAACTACTGTTGCTTCGGGCTCTGAGATAGCCTGGGACCCCACAAATCATAATACTAGCCTTGTATGTAACCACTGCAGAGATCTCAGGGACAGTCATAGGAAAACAGAGCCTGCCATATTGGATCAGGCTCAAAATCTATCTAGTCCAGTATCCAGTCTCTGGCACTAGTCAGTACCAGATGTTTCAGAGGAAGGTGTAAGGTTTAATATCTCTTTCAAAATTTGTTGTAATTAATTATAACTCCAGATATTTTTGATATTTGTGTAAATATCCAATGCCTTTTTGAATCCCGTTAAGTTCTTGGCCTCAACAGCTTTCTGTTGCAGCAAGTTCCAGGTTAATTAGACGTTGTGTGAAAAAAATCCTTTTATTAGTTCTGAATTTCCCACCTTTTAATATCTTTGAATGTCCCCTTGTTCTTGTGTTATGAGATAAGGAGAACAGAAATTGCCAATTTACCTTCTCTAGACTATTCATTATTTTATATAATTTATCATGTCCCCTCTTATTTGTCTCCTTTTAAAGGTAGACAATCCCAATCTCTTCATTATCTCTTCATATGAGAGTTTTTCCAAGCATTTTATCATTTCCATGCTCTTCTCTGAACTCCTGCCAGTTCTGCAATATTCTTTCTGAGATGAAGTGACCAACACTGTACACAGTATTTCAGATGAACCTGCACCATTGATTTATATAAAGGCATTAAAATATTCTTTGCATTATTTACCATCCCCTTATGCTTCCTAGCATCTTGTTGGTTTTTTTAACTGCAGCTGCATATTAAGCAGATGTTTTCATTGAATTATATACAGTAATGCCCACGTCCCTTTGTTGTGCTGATACAGTAAATTTATTTAGAACACCACAAAGTGTTTGAGAATTTTAAATTTTTCCCTCCACTCTTCATAGACTGACATGGAATTTCACTTTTAATGTGTTGCCCATTCATGTGTTGCCCATTTAATGTGTTGTGAAGTTCCTCGTGGTCCTGACTAATCTAAATAACTTGGTGTCATCTACACATTTTTCGCAGGTGGATTAGGTACTTGTGAAATGTGTCTCTCGCTGAGTTTTGGAACTGATTGCTTCCTTTCGCTGTCAGGCGTTTCGAGATGCCCAACACTATTGATGCCGTGGCTTTGGCTGTGGAAGGCCAGCTGTACCTTTCCAGGGGGAAAGGTATGGAGTGAACAATCACTGGCCCCACTACCCAGAGGTGAAAGTAAGCCAGAATGGTCCAGTATGGTCTACCCATAAGAAAGTGGCTGCCAGTACACAGCCAACGGTACCAGCAGGGCCTCTGATGAGGGGCAGGGGGTGAGAGAAAGGTAGCAGCTGCCCCGGGTTTTGGCGATTTAAAAGGTCCTGGGGCTCCTGGCAGCAGCTGGAGCCCCAGGCCCTTTAAATTGCCACTGGAGCCAGGGGCAGCACAGGCCAGGCAGCACCAGAAGGACTGGCTGAGGTAGTCTGGCCCCAGCCCCACCCCTTCTGCCTGAAGCCCCGCCTCTTCCAAGGGCCCAGAGCCATCCCCCCCATCAAGACCGGGGCCCTGCCCACTGGTAAGTCCTTTAAGTTACTTTCCCCCAGAACAGAACAGAACCGCGTAGGGCCTGCGAAACATCATTACGTAGTGCCAGCCACCGCCTGTCCCCATCGGCCCGCAGTAGTGCTGCCTGGACGGACGTCCTGGCTCCACCTTACGGCAGCGGGAGGAGAAGGCCCCTCCACGGGCAGGGGCGCGAGCCAACAGCCTCCCGCACCTCAGGTTCTTCCAGGGGAGCTGGGGGATGGAAGCTCTGCGCTCGGTGGGGGCGGGGCTACGTTACCATGGGTCTGACCCCACCAAGCTATTGGCTGGAGCTATGGGAACGGAAACCGGAGGTGCCCTCTGAACCGGGAAGTGTTTTCGGGAGGCCTGGGAGGACTGGGTTTGAATGAAATCCGGCTGATTCATCGCGGCCCGCAGCGGAGGTGGAACAGCGGCAGAAGGGTCCCAGCCCCAGGTGAGGGCAGAGGCCGCTTGGGGGTGTGGGTCGTAGGCCCTCCCGCGACTTGGTCTAGTTCCTGGGCCTTCCCGCGGCACCGTCTCCGAGCTGTAGGGGCAGGGCCCGCGCGGCACTGGGCGAGGAAGTGATGAGCGGGGCCGGGTGCGGGGGTAGAACCGGGCTGCCGGACGCTGGTGAGAGGCCCCAGGGAGCTGGGAAGGGGCTGCGGGACAAGCGTTAGGGACGCGGCCCGCTGGGGAAGTGTCGCGGCTTTCGGTGGCCTTCCCCTTTCTGTGGAGAGCGTTAACCCCTTCCCTGCCCCAGGCCTGTTATCTTTGAGGTGCCTTAGCCTGTCCCAAGGGCCTAGGTGACAGCATGTTGCGCCTCTTCTTGGGAGTCGCTAATGGGCAATATTCTGCGCTGATCTTTATTATTTCCAACCACCAAAACGTGCCTTGGGTAGCTTGCAAAAACAAGTGAGTGCGTGGCCACCGCATGAAAGAGCTTGCAGTCTACATTCAGACTTCATGACTTTGTTGTGAACAGGAGAGGAGGGACAAGAGCTGCACTAGTTCATGTGTTTAATCAGTAAAGCATGTACACAGCTTGATGGTTATTATAAATTTGTTATTGTTTTTAATGCCATGGTGCCTTATTGGCCCTGGTGCAAGGAATGAGAACTGCTGCAAGAGGCTCAAATGCTCCTATAACACTATTGCTGTCATGTTTTGTTCTTGGAGCACACAGACTGTATGGTTTTAATGCTAATAGGGACACTACTACCACAGTAAAACAATCACAGGCAGCCCTGTTTGCAAGTTCATGTCAACTGGCAGCAGTGACCTTTTCTGGTTCTGTAGCAATGTTATCTATGTAGGAGTCACTCTACTGACAGCTGAAATGCAGCTCTTCTGGGGTGAAGCATGCAGTTGCCCAATGATGTCCAGTAGCACTCTCGGATTGTATTCAACAAATGTTCCTGGTGAGCATACCCCTATGGCTTTGTCTTTTTTGACTTTAAAGAAACAAACCTCTGAAAGTGCCCTTATCCTTGATATTGAACCTTCCAAATACAAGTGGAGCATTAACTGGTCATGTGTTGTCTTTCAAAGTCTGCAGCTATCCCCAGTGACTTTACACTTACTCACTGCTTTGTCAAGCAGTAGCAGCAGTGAGTGAAAACTGACTTGTCTTGGCAGCTTTCAGTGCAGCTATTTATGTATTACCAGAGAAGCAAGAGAGGGGGGAAAAAGCAGTGATGGGTTAAGGAAGAGAAGGGATGGGCTAAGGAAGGAATGGGCTAAGGAAGAGAAGGGAAAAACAGGAAAAAGACATTTAAGGTAACAGGCAGGTGGGGGATAGTGGGGAAAGAGACGATCTATATAGGAACGAAAGTGGAGTGAAGCTAAGAAAGGAGGTATAATGAGCAAAAGTAGTAGTACAGAATAGTATTCAGCTAATTTTATTCAATAGATTTCACCAGTTTTTGTAGGCTAAATATTTTTAGTAGTATTTGGCTACTGGTAAAACGTCTAGTATATCTGACAAATATGTATCTTTGGTTTTTTGTTCAATCTGTTTATATCAAATATATTTGTAGTATATAGAAACATCAATGGTGAGGCATGCATTTTCAGATTGCGATTTAAATTATTTCCGTTTGAAAAGCTATGTATTTATATTTGGCATGCTATTGGGAAATCTGCCCTAGTTTTGTCAGCATTTTGAAAATGATCTCTTCTCTCTCTAGGGGTGTGAGGTGCTGCATGTCTGAGCTGTGAATCACATTTCTAGCTCTAAAGCTTTTGATTGGGCAGAAGATTCTACTAACAACAGTATTATTTGTGATCCCTGTAATATGGGAGGATGGAAAGAGAATCTCTTGATAGATTTCTAAAGCAGTCAAGAAATTGGTTTGCAAACATATTTAATGGCTAGAACTCTTCCTGAATGGTTTGGAATGGATGGGACCTCAAATGGGTTAATCTTTGCACATAAATAACTTTATTAGGTGTTCATGAAAAACTTGTGATTCTTTATCTACTGTTGTGGTAGATCCTTGCTACTCTAACATGCTGACACCTACTATGACTAACTTATCACTTTAAAAGGATCACATGGAAATTAGACACAGATTTGTAAAAGTTTTGAAGTAATCAATTCAGAGGCACTATTCAGTAGACCATCAAAACACTAACAATGTCTGATCATTCTATCTTTTAATCTTTCATAGAAACTGCATAATCAAATATAAACTACTAGCACAGAACTATTTCTTCTAGGGCTGTCAAATGATTTAAAAAAAATTGCAATTGTGAGATAAAAAAGTCAATTGCAGTTTTAATAACACTGTTAATAGAATACCAATTTAAATGTATTAATAAATATTTTTGCAAAAAGAAAAGGAGTACTTGTGGCACCGTAGAGACTAACCAATTTATTTGAGCATAAGCATTCGTGAGCTACAGCTCACTTCATCGGATGCAACGAAAGCTTATGCTCAAATAAATTGGTTAGTCTCTAAGGTGCCACAAGTGCGCCTTTCTTTTTGCAAATACAGACTAACATGGCTGCTACTCTGAAACCTGTAAATATTTTTGGATGTTTTTCTTCATTATCAAATATATTTCAGTTACAACACAGAATACAAAGTGTACAGTGCTTACTTGATATTATTTTTGAAGTTGTGGGGGTGAGGCTCCAGCGTGGGGGGGCTGAAACTGAAGGTGGAAGTCATGGAGGTCTGTTCAAGTCATGGAATCTGTGACCACCTTGACAAAATCGTATTCTTACATATAAGATGCAAATGAACAAGAGTTTAAGTTTTAGCATGGTGATATAATAGACACTTGCTGCCACACATGGAATCTGTGTTCTGCTCTGAGTTCCTTCCTTTTATTTCCATGCTGGGTGTGCTAAGCAATGGGAAACTACCTAGTGACTCCAGCTGTCTCCTGTTCTCCTCGAAGAATGGTGGATCTCTCCAACGTGTGACTTCTTAGGCAGTAATAATGTGGAATACTTGTTACCTTGTTACTGTGTTACAAAGTTTTAGCAGCAGTCTTTTGGAAAGATTTAAAAAATCCTAATTAATGGAAATGAGGTATTAAATAGAAACAGGTGGAAGAATCCTAAGAATAAAGTTAGTTGTGTAAACCCCTGTCATTGTGTTTAATGCAAAATATGAAGTGAGTGTTCCTTTTTGCCAGTTTTTTTTCATGCCCGTACATTGTCTAGTTCAGTGGTCCCCAGACTGTGGGTCACACCCCTTTGGGTGGGGCATGGAGAAAAGAGGGGGGAGGTGCAGCGGGGCCCGGCTCAGCCCCCACAAGAGGGCAGGGATGGAGTGCTACCAAGCTCTGCTTTGCTCCCAGCTCTGCTCTGCCCAGCCCCTGGCTGCAGCTGCAGCCCTGGTTCCACTCCTGGCTGCATCTCGGCTGCCAGCCCCCATTCTTGGCTGCTGGGTCCTAGCCACAGACTGGCCTCACCTCCTCTCCCGGCCTGCGGTGTGTGTGTGTGTGACACATTCTATTACTGATGCAGGCTGGGGGGGCGGGCATGAGAGGAAAAGTTTGGGGACCACTTGTCTAGTACCTATATTTACTCCTTAATTGCTATACTGTTTTCTGAGTATGTACCTTTTCCCTAAATGTTCTAGGAATCCCAAAGCACTCTGCAAACTGACTTTTCAAACGTGCTAATTACTGACTTAACAAAGATGAAATTTTGTAGCTAAGATTTTTTTTTCTGTATATAAAAATAACTCTAATTCTAACTTTAACACTCTATCTCAAAAAGTTATCAACCTTCATAATGAACCCAACCGCTCATCCCAGGATCCAATGATGAGTCAGTTTTTTAAAAAGAAATTACTTCACCATATAGTCCTGGTTTCTTAATAGAAATAATGGGCAGTATTGCATGAAATGTAATTCTGAGCTGCAAGTATATAGTAAGACACTGAAATCATAAATTTTTCAAGTTGATTAAAAGATCTGAAATTCACTAGGTCTTAGGCACAAACACAGTACTCCCATCTTCTTAGAGAGATGATTATATTGCTCATATCTGTTCTCCCGGGCCATGTGGAAAAAAGTCCGTAGTAATATCACTCAGTGCTTCATCTTCAAAGCACTTTATAAACATTAACAGATCTGTAACCAAAAATTGGGTTGGTTATGCTGATTGAAATCCAGAGCTCTTGGTGGCTGGTATCTTGTACCAGTTACATTTATCCATTGATGTACTTTCTAGATGGCTATACTGAAGATTCTCTAAGGAATTTCCAGTTTCAAGTCAGTCAGCAATTTTCATGAATTCCTGCAGTGCAGATTTTTAAAGATGTACGTTTTGTGTCCCATTCCTCCCCACTGAGGTTCGGCAGTGAAAAAACTGCAATAATGGAGGTGGCATAAACAATATTTGAACTACAGTAGTTCAGTCAAGCACACACTCAACTAATGCAATTGCTAAAAATCAAAGAAATTGCTTGCTAAGTCAGCAGTCAGAACCACACTAACCTACTCCTAGACCTTACCAGGTAAATGGACTGCCCAAATGCATTCTAATTTCTAACCTGGAATCATTCAGTGTGCTCATCCAGTTCCTCAGAATCACTCTCAAACGGAAAACAAATGTAACTTTTCTTTGACCTCATACTTTCATATGGGAAAAGTTAAGTTTTTTTTTTTTTTTTTTTCTAATTTAGTGTGGTGCTGGGGATAGGTAGGGAGCAGCATTTGGGAGGAAGATTAGGCCATATACTATGTACTGTGCCCTGCCTGCCTCCCCAGCATCAGGGACTGACTGTGGAACTCTGAAGAGCAGAGCTGGAAGGCAGTGCCAGAACAGAAGTACATCATGTTCTGACAGACCTGCCCATAGTGTATAAAAATCTATTTATTTTTAAAAATCGGATATTTTTATTTAAATTGGATTTTGTTTTAAGTTGAATATATTCTTTTTAAAAATCTTTTTAAAATTAAATTTGAAACTGCCAACCTATGTTAAGGCCTAAATTTATTATAATCTATTAAAATAATTTAGAATAATAATAAAAACATGCTGCATAAATGACCCTTCAACAAATTTTAATAAGTTATAAAATGCTGTTTTAATTGTTTCCTCCCTGATTCTGTATATAATCTTTAAATCTGGCTTGAAAAAGTCACAATGTCATACTGCCTTAGGTATATTATTTTTCACTCTTTTCAGTAAAAACAAATGCTGGTATTTACCTTTTTCTAAATGTAAGTTTCTGTGTGCAGAAACGCTTTTGGTTTAATTACTTCTGGTGTCAGTTTAGCTAGCACGTGCAGAGAGAATATTTTTCTTCACTTGGCCTAGTAGTTAATTCAAAATTCAGAAATGGATTGGTACTTGAATAAGCGGGAAAGCTTGTTTTCCTTTTCCAGTTTATGAATAAAAACCACATGGGAGCGAATGAGAGCTACCATTTTGAAAACCTGAAGGACATGGGGCCAGATTTTCAAAGGAATTTAGGCACCTGAAGACTAAGGTTGCCACCTGTCTGGTTTTCACCCGAACAGCCTGGGTTTTACATTGTGTGTCAGGGTACCATTTGACAAGCCTGGATGTCTTTAAAAAAATAAATAAATACATAAATAACCTGTGGCAACCCTAAGTGGAAGAAAGGAGGCAGTGCAGCAGCCGCTGCTGCCTCTGGGGCCATGATGTGCAGGCAGGGTTGCATTTAGGGGTGGGCTACCCAGGCAACCGCGTGGGGTGCCAGGCTTAGAGGTATGGGAATTGGGGTGCCAGGGCAGGGAAAATAGAATGTTTGAAGTAAAATGTTTCAGATAGATAAATAAATGTATCAGGTATTCCCAAAGAAGCCTTCAGAAGCTCAATATAGGAAGCGAAAAGCTCAGTTGCAATCTAGTTTGCAGCAATGGGCAAATTTGATGGGAAAATATCTGAAACAGAACAACATAGACCGGACTTTAGGCAATAGCAATTGTCCTAGTGCAGAAGAAATTGAGGAAAGAAGCGTAAATGGTGGAAGTCCTATTACTAAGGAATTAGCAGATTTGTTTGAAGATAAGAAATGGAAATAGAGGAAAGTGATAGAGAATTGTCCAGTTTTCCTGGCGGCATAAAGGAGAGTGATGATAAAGAGGAATGTGGCTCACATGAAAAGAAGAGTAATGACAAAGAAAAATCTGGTTAACGTGAAAAGGAGAGAAACAATAAAGAAAAATCTGCTTCTGATGATGACAGAAACAGCAGTGAGAAAAATTGTACTCCACAAATTGATAAATCAGATACTGCTTTACGGCCAACGATCCTAAACTCTGCTGATATTGATCATACAGTTTTGAATGGGCAGGACAAAATTGAGGATATGACGTTTCCAGTAAATGAGCAGAAGCGACACTTCTCAAAGTCACACTGCAAAAGAGTGCTTGAGAATGGTGAAAAACTGAATTGGCGTTGGCTGATTTACTTGAGATCAATTGACAAAGTGTTCTGTTTTTGTTGCAAAATATTTGACAAGAATGCCAAATTGTTGCTTATGCTTTCAAGATACAATTACTGGCTTAACTTAGTTGGTACTCTGAAGCAATATAAAAAGTGACTCGGCCATTTTACTGTCTATTCCAAATGGATGGAGGGAGAGTGCAGGCTCAAGCTGAATAAATGTATAGATGCAGAAAACCAGTGCATTATTAATGTAGAAAGCCAGTATTGGAGGAATATGCTTGAGCGTCTGATCTCAATTATCCTCTTTCTTGCAAAGAATAATTTGGCTTTCCGGGACTCATCGGCTAAGTTTGTTCACTGAACATAACGGTAATTTCCTTGGGTTTGGTAGAGCTCCTTAGGAAATATGTTGATGTCATGTGTGAGCACCTGTGTTGAGTAGTTCGTAAAGTAGCTATGGACCAGTGCTTGCTTGTTGAACACTTGAGAAGAAAAGTGTCCATCAAAGAAAGGTTTGGACAAATAAAGCACTACATAAAGACCTGGGGGTGGTTGTATGACCTTAGTAAGCTGCCGGTGGCCAAGAAATCACTCTTGAACAATTGTACAGACTCTTCATTGTACGCTGCCACATGGGGAATGTCCGGACACATCAATGATAGACCTCTTTGTCAAATTGGACATCATTTGTCACATTTTGCCACGTGGAAAGCACTCTCCAATTCATTCTTCAGCTCTACATCATGGACACTTTTTTTTTTTTTTTTTTTTTTCCTAATGTGTGGATAGCTTTGAGAATTCTGTTAATACAGCTGGTCAGTCGTGAGTGGTGAGTCCACCTTTTCAAAGCTCAGGCTCATTAAAACGTATCTTCGATAGACGATGGTCAACAAGAGACTAACATCACTTGCTATTTTATTGCTTGAAAATGCCATTGGTCAGTCTTTGGATCTCTCTGACACTGTGCTTCAGTTTGCGAGGGAAAAGACAAGAAAAGCGATTTCTGAACTAAAGGGCTAGAGTTTTAACATTCTAAGGCTGTCACCTACTGTAACACTACCTAATACTGATTCACACAATGTTGGTGCACAGTTCAATTTCTTGATGTTAGTACATTTCAGCTATTCTTAAAATTAAAAAGTTTCTATAAGCTTAGAGGAAACAATTTTTTTTTAATTTGCACTCATATGGCATGAATAAATACAGATTTATGGCTCCTAGCATGCAAATTTGTCTTGTATGATAGGGATAAATCATGCAGGCAAATCATGCATCAAAGTTGTGAAATGGGCTATAAATGCAATAAAAAAATAAGATATTCAAAAGTTTAACAAAAGTAGGGATGCCATTTGGTCTAGGGCTGGCCCTACATGTGGGGGCGGAGCCTTGGGGTGAAGAGGCGGAGCAGGGGAAGGGCCTCAGAGGTCCAGTTACCAGACATTAGAAAGGTGGCAACCCTTCTGAAGATGCAGATAGGTGACTGGGGGGATCTAACGACCGTTAACCAGAAGCAATCTATCAATTCACTAACTACATTTAATGCTTCCTTTGTTTAATCGGTTTTAAATGCAAAACAAGTTTGATAAACTTACCATTTTCTTGCATTTTAAAGTTGTTTTTAAAGTTTTCAGTTGAATTCCAGTTTCCATGCAAATGCAGCTTGACACAAATCCCAGGTAACAAAACCAAAAAAATTAGTAAATAAGATTGTTGTTCACCATTTTCTAATTTAAAAAAAAAAATGAGAATCTGAATACATATATGTTAAGCTATGTAATTGGCTAATTGTGTATAGATATAGTGTGTCCTCCAGCTTAGCAAAAAGTGTCAAATTTGGTATAAAGGTGATAGATGGTTGCAAATCAAAATGTATTAATGGTTATACCAATCAGTGAGTATAAACCTTTTTTTTTTTTTTTTTTTTTTTTTTTTTTCCGGAAAACAACTTCAAATGCAAAACAAGATTAAATGAATTATTTAAATTGATGTTTCTTGCTTGCTAATTTAAATCAATCCACCCTGGCTGTGTCTATTGTTCTTAGTTTTATTTTCACTAAGGAATAAAAACTGTTGTCATGTTTATTATTAAAACTTCGAACTTAGCTAGTATATGACTGAGGTGTGGAAAAACATAGCCTTTGAAGTTTGTGATGGAGTATGGGTACTGGTGTAGCTCTGGTGAGCTGAAAAAAAAGTGAGACTAAATTTTAAAATTGGGGTGTTTGTCCGCTTAGATACTGTCTATATTCCCCCCCCCCCCCCCCCCCGAGAAAAGTTTCAATGTCCTAAAAAAATTCAGATGCATCTTGAATAACTTTGTTAGACACAGAGACTAAATTTAATCAGTGAAAGGTTTCAGTTCTGCTATAAATTTGAGAAACTTGTTGTAGCATGAACTGCTGATGCCTCTCTAATATTTCCAAGTTTAAGTCAAACAATTAGGGACAAATATTTTCATGTTTACGATGATCATATAACACCTATTTATGGAGTTACATCCAAGGTTAAACCTGTTTATCTTTCTGGGGAGAAGAGAGGCTATTAAAATGCTTACTTGAATTTTACCTTTCCATGTTACAGCGAGACTCTGGGAAATTTCTATCCATGTGATGATTGTGTAGGCTTTATGTAGTACATGGAGCTCTCTAGCTTAGAGATTCCAGATGGCATATGAAAAATCTGAAATAGAGGTTACGTAGTTAAAACTCAGAAAAGTTCAAAATACAGTGCTGGGGTAACTCATTTTTGTATTTGTGCCTCTCCAATGGCATAGTCCCTTGAAAACCCTAGTAATGAAACTATTCCTTTCTCTATACTCTTGTTTTTAAATTACAACTGTATTCTTTTTTAGGAAGAAGACATCATAAACTTCTTCATAGACATCCAAAAAGTGGAAGCTGCAGTTGGGATAAGGATTACTATCTGACTCTGTTGACAAGAACAAGAAAACTCTAGTTGAGTGCCAGGTGAGAAACTAAAATTTGTTCCACTTCATATAATCAACTCAAACTTTGTTACCTGATAAGATAATGGATTCTGATAAATAACTTCAAAACAAAACAGGTTCACTTTGCTTAACTTTGTAAAAGCATTATCCAGGGGGATTACAGCTGTATTAACTCATGGAGTGGACCTTTTCTCCACTTAATTGAAAGTTACTATCCAGCCCAGGTTAGCAGTAAATAAAAATTGTAATCCTTGATATCTGCCTGGCCTACCTGAAATAAATTATGTGGTCATTGTAGGTCCCACTGGACAAGTAGTGGTTTTTCTCACAAAAAAAACAGCACAGTTGGCGTTAATTGGCATACTCTGCAGTTTCATCAGAAGTACCAAACAATGACTGTATGGGGAATTATCCTTTCCACACCCACTTTGGGATTGCTTCCCCCAGATCAGTGTTGAGACATTGGTGGTACAGTACAGAGAAGCGTATACCTGTGCTGAATTTCTTTTTGCAGATAGAGAATTTTGGTCTCCATGGCTGTCAGACATTTTTCATGAGCACTAAACTCACACCTGAAAATGAAGGCATTAATCTGTGGCTTTTTTTATTTCCTCAGTCTTAATATGATGTAGTCTCTATCCAAGATACCTTTAAAGGGATGTCTTCTGGTATTGTAGGTCCCAAATGTAGGATTTGATGTGTTCTCTTTAAAAACAATATTTTAAAAACACCAAAAAGGAATCCAAACACAGCACCACTCTGCTGGTGCACTAGAACTAGAAAGGTTTCAGAGTCGCAGCCGTGTTAGTCTGTATCCACAAAAAGAAAAGGAGGACTTGTGGCACCTTAAAGACTAACAAATTTGTTAGTCTCTTAGGTGCCACAAGTCCTCCTTTTCTTTTTGTAGAACTAGAAAGTAGAACTGACTACATAAAAAAGTGATGCTGACCAGACTATTTTTATCCAAGTTGTTTGAAGTACAAAAAGTAAATGGCATAAATGGTAAAAATGATTATGCCTGAGTTTTATTTTAATCGTCTCACAGGGTGCTAGTAACACAGGGAAAGACAGTTGAATCTGACTGTGTCCCTTAAGCTGGAAGAAAAATAATTCAAAATTCTGGGTTTTCGATAATAAATCAAATTTATAGATCTTGACAGATAACATTTTTATTAACTAGCTAACATCTTTTGAAAGATCAATAGTGTTGTCTCTAACAACATTCCTACAACTTCAAGATCAAATTTGTTTTCGTTTTAATATACAGACTAAAATTAATTTTTAAGTCTTTAAGATCCTTCAACATTTTTTCCAGTTTTTGTCTGTACTTGTGGCTGCATAAAGCAAGTTCTGGAATTTGTTTTGTTTGTGATCGCTGATGGTGTTTTGTGATTGAATATTGCACGTGGTGGGAACAAACTCATTTGCCATGTAAATATGGTCACTTGCTGTTTTCATTCTGTTTTTATAATGTGGGGGTATGATGGTAAACTTGAACAGACTTTGTAGTATTGAGCCAAAGTTGTGCAAGATGGGGTTTGCTCAATAGTCTTGTGGTATTAAGGAATCCATTTTTGGCCTTGTACTTTATCTCTTTCACTTCCAAGTAAGTGTGATAAAGCAGTCAAGACTCATAATTTATGTCTTAAAACTCTAAAATGAAAACCATGTTTCATGTTAAAATTTAAGGCTTAGAACTTGTTGAAAAGTGAGCTTTTCTTAGTTATTGAATGCCAACCCACAACTGGGTTTTAGTGCTTGCAAATAAGAACTGTAAGGTAAACCAGGCGAGCCACGAAAGATTCCTGACTCTAACTGGGACAGTACACTTATATTGAAATTGTGTGTGTATATATATGCTATCTAAAAATATGTATGTCATTTTTGAACAAGAAAATGATTTGGTCAGTGAAATGAACAGTAACTCAAGTCTTTAACAGTGGCATGGTTTAATGGTCAGTTGAGGCCATATAAAACTACATCAAATATTTATCTCATTGTCATAGAAATCAGAAAAGAGGGGAAGTTCAGTTATTGAAGTAATACTTTTCAAATACTCTAATGGAAAGAGCTGTTAAATTTTGTTGCTGGAATAGTCTCCTTCTAAGGTATTCTATATGCAACATTTTAAATGCATGAAATGACTGTATTGCCCCATGTATTCAAACTAAATGCATTTGATGTTTACTTTACAGTATTTCTTTAAGTATAATGAGTTCATTAAAAAAAGATTTGGATGCTAATTCAGAGATCCATAATCTGTTCAGTGTCTTTCACATGCAGTTTTTACAATAACTGACAAGCTGTAAGTTAATTAGCACAGAACTTACTAATGAGGATGTAAAAAATCCTTACTTTTAAATTTAAGTTTTATTGATGCATGCTGGACAAAATTGAAGGAAATTCAGTCATACCTGTAATATGTTTCAGGCATTTTCCCCCATGCAGGTGCTCTTTCCAGATAAGTAAAACATTATTGTATGATAACAAAGTTTTGAAAAGTATGACAAAAATGCTTATCTTTAGATATTGGGATAACCCATAACCAAAGCAATAAAATAAGGTCTGTTAATTAGCGAGGAAGACAGCTTTTTGAATTAATATGTGGTGTTAATTAACAGGAAGTCTGATGTTGTGTTGTAATTACCACCAATATTTTTGACATACTGAGTGACTGAAGGTGAATTATATAGATAGTAATTTAGTAAATACTTCAGAGCTTAGGAACGTTTTCCTTTGTTTCTGTTCTCTAGAAAAATGGACAGACTTCTACGACTTGGAGGAGGCATGCCTGGGCTGGGACAGGTTAGTATACAACTTGCAAATATATTCTTATTACATTTATCATAGTTTATTTTTATAATTACCAAAATACCCAACCTTTTAGCAGCAAACAACTGACTTCAATTTTGTAATAATCTAAATGTATAGAAAGCATTGCTGTATAGTCTATGCATGAATTTTGTTGATGTGCATTGCATTGACACTGAGGATGAACTTCCAAAATTTACAGAATTTGTAAACATGCTGTGTATAAAAATACAGGATTGTTTCAATATTTCATGTGATGTCTAAAAATGTAGTCCACTGAATGCTGACGATCTGCAAAATTAAACTGCTTAGTAAAACTGACCTTGCAGTCTTCGGTTTAGTCAATAAGAATACCTTTAAATACCATTCATCTGATGCAGTGAATAAGTAGATTTCATAACACCTGAGATACCATGGGGATAGGTTCTCATATGGATTTGTGGAGGCTATTTGAATTGTTTCTAAAAGAATTAATCACACATGTAAGTAGCCTTGCTTACACATATGTAGTTCTTAAACACAGTAAGGTTGCTTTCTTTAGTAACCGTCCTGCTTATGGAGTAAGGGCCTTTCTGGTAGCTTTCCAGTTCCTATCACAAACTTTGCAGCTAATATGTGGCCTCCTCCATTTTCTCTCACCAGATGATACCACCTGTTGTGTTTTTTTCCAGCTGATTTGCCCAGAGGCCTTAATGTTTATGTGTATGCATGTGCATCTCTCTTTTGTGTCTGTCCGTTTTCTTCAGAGAGCTGAGGGCAGCTTCATCCTGGGTGTTTAGCACCCTGGATGCAGTGGAACTAGTTTGGGTCTGCCATGGGAGGGTGGACAGGACACCTGGAGTCTAAGGAGAATGTATTTGGGACATGTTGGTGGAACCATTACTATGTAGATACGCCAGTCTTGTTCCCAAATACTGTGGGTAAGTAAAGCTTTGTGAGCTACATCATTGTCTAGGTCTACTGGAAGGATTGCTTCTCATGACTCCAGTGGAGTTTCCCTCAGCTACGCCCAAGAATCTCAGCTTAGCATGGTGGTCTGGGTTTACTCCCCCTTAATGATTTTTGTAATATATTACAAAAATTAACTTAGTCTGTAATTCCCATCCATATTTGGCTCCTCAGTGTTCACAGTAACATATGTTTTGAAGTCCCTGGTTCATTGCTATAATTCCTGGGATAGTTGCAAATCCATCAGATTCATAATTTTTTTTTCTGTAATGTGTTTCTAACTGTCCAACTCTAAACAGGAAAGTATACATCAGTAGTCCCCCAAACTGTGGGGTGCCCCCTGGGCCAGCCCCCACAGGGTGGAGAGGGAGCACGACCCAGTCCCACTCTGACCCCAGTCTTGGCTCCCGGCCCTGCTTGCGGCCTCAAACCCACCCCCCCAACCCCAGCTGCGGTCCCAACCTCAGCCTCCTTACTCCTATCCACACCTCCCCTCTCCCTCTTCACTCCCCTCCCCCCGAGCCGCAGCCCTGCTCCTGGCCCCAGCTCTGGAGGGGGTGCACAGACAGGTGTAAGGGGGGCACAGTGTGAAAAGTTTGGGGACCACTGGTGTACAACATGTTGAAGCATTCAATGATGTGCTTTATCTAACATGTAGAACTACATCCACTAGCTGGGTGGCCAGATCACCTTCATTTTTTTTTTTAAGTGATTGTTCCATTTTCTCTTTTTCAGCTAAAATTCTCTTCACGCTCCTTTAGTGCAACTTCAAGCAGTACTCAGTTATTTTTAGTTTCGCTTTCTTAAGCAGTTCTGAGATTTCTCTTGTTACTCTGTGCTGCCAGTCAGCTTCATGACTCTTCATTTTTCTAACATATGCATAGTCTAATCACTCAAGCTTTCACTTCTTAGTCCTCTCTGAACTTGATGCACATCAAAGCTGTTTTTCAGATTTACAGTTAACTCTCTAGCCTAACTCTCTAGAATTTCCCAATTTTAATCTGAAGACAAATATAAAATGTAGGAGACAATAAAATGACATTCAAAAATAAGCCTTACAAACTGCTCCAGCACCTGGCTACAGAATTTCTATCCATGTTTAAACATAGAAGTGTCTCCTGAAGAAACTTCAGAGAGAGTGAGGGGATTTACACAGAATTTTTGTATTTATTTTATTTTTTTTAAATCTCAGGCAGGGGTGAAAGTAAAATGGAGCTCTTACCAGTACGGGGCCAGCTCTGGCTCCCCCGGAAGGGGCGGAGCCTCAGGTGGAAGGGGCGGGGCTGGGATCAGCACCCCCCCCAGCCAGCCCATCTGCGCTGCCTGGCCCACGTCACCCAGGGCTCCAGCAGCAATTTAAAGTTGCACCCCCGGGCAGCTACTTCTTTTGCTCCTTCCACCCCACCCCCCCGTGGGTGGCCAAGGGGGCAAAAGGGACAATGACATTAAAGCACTGCCACGGCAGTGCTTTAATGTTGCTGTCCCTTTTGCGCCCCCTATCGGTGGCCCTGCTGGGTCGTCGCTGCCCCTTTTGCGCCCCCGCATTGGCGGCCCTGCAGGTAAGGGGTGGGCGCAAAAGGGGCAGGAATGTTAAAGTGCTGCTGCGGCAGCGCTTTAAGTAGGGTCCTTAAAGCACTGCCATGGCAGCGCTTTAAAGTCTACGGTAGGGCCAATACTGGCGGCTACTTTTTACCGGTACTCCGTACCGGCCTGTACCCCCTTACTTTCACCCCTGATCTCAGGAGAACTACATTGCTGCTATTGCTGGTTGCAGCTTGAGCTGAGTAATGTCGTGGTTACTTTTTTAGCTCTTTGGTTGATTAAATCGGTAGGAGAGACGTGCAAAAGAAAGTCACTTATGCCCATAGTTTATGTATTGGCATATGCCTGAATTTGAATTGGAGATGGACAGTTTTTATCTTGGATATTTTTGCTGGTAGCAGAGGAACTCCGGACTGAATCAGACGGCTGTTAAACTGAAAACAAAGGCAGGTATTCCCCAGAAATACTTAATCCTGTTACAAAACTAGTGATATCGCTGCCAGTAATGCCCCTAAATTGGACTAGTCTTGAAACTATTGTACATTCCTCCATCTAATCATTCTGTTACAAATGACTTCTGGTTTTGTTGGTTTTACTTTAAAAGTTAAACCTCATAGTAAAAAAGCTTATCCAGGTCAACTATTCAAGTTTATTCCTCTGCTAATATGAGTATGTGAAGAATTGTATAAAGAAGAGCAAACTTAATACATTTTCTGAGGGCAGTATTAAATAGCTGTAGGTAACTCCTTTCTTGAACCATTCTTTGAGATTGATTGATTGCCTGGCAGTTGAAATGGGTGACTTGGTCTGTGACAATAGCCCACTTCCATTGATATGTAACAATGGATCAACTCGTAGTCAACAAATGGCCACTCAGTTAATCTTTACCAACCAAGCACTGCTCCGTCTTTGGTGTCTCCATCACAAATTTCCCTCTTTCCGACACTACCTCATCTCCTTCAGCATTGCCCTTCTTCTCCCCTCCACCTTGCCCTGCCACCTATTCCTTCCATAACCTTCAATCCATCAGCATCCACATATGCTGATCTGCTCTCAGCCCTTTCCTCTCATCTCTCTATTTCCTCTACTCCACTCTATACCACATTTGACTTTTGATACTTTCTCCCATCACAAGGTCAATCCCTCAGACCCTCAGTATCTGTTTTTACGCTCTTGTTCTGCTGCTGAGCAATTCTGGTCAAAGTCTCATGACCATGCTGAATCAAAACTACAATTTCACTCTTTCTTCCTTTAACTTTGTCATCTTCTTAGCCAAACAGCCCTACTTCCTATGCTCAACTCAGCAGCTTCTTCTTCCTCTGACTTTCTCCTCAAGCCCTTCGCCTGCCTGTTTTCTCCTCCCTTTCCATGTAGGATCTTGCTGGTTTCTTCAAAGAAAAATCATTACCTCCCTCCTCTCCCACATCACTGACAGTGAGACTTGTTGCTTGTTGTCCAACTCCAGCCCTTCATGATCAAGTAACCTCCATCTCCTCTCATCTTTCAACTTCTCTTGCTGTTCCGCTCATCCCATTTCTCACACTTCTTCACCTCACACACTCATCAGATTACTTTCCTTATCAGTATAAGCAGGTGTTGGTCTCCTCGTTTTCAAAAAAACAAACAGCACAAGTACAAAACTCTTAACCCTACCTTCCACTTCTCCTGTCATTCAGTATCTCTTTGAACATGCTGTGTACAACTGCTGTTTTGAGTTCTTGCCCCAATTCCATTCTTGATGCTTTCTAGTCTGGCTTCTGCCTTCATATTCCACTGAAACTGCTTTTATTAAAGTCTCTAATGACCTCTCTCTCTGGCCCAGTCTCACAATCTGTACTCCATTATCTTTGACCTTTTGGTGGTTTTTGACACCTACTTTTTGAAATTTTGTTCTCCATTGTCCGTTGTGGTTCTGTCCCCTCATGATTTTCCTCTGACCTCATTGGTTGCTCTGTGCCTCTCATCTGGAGAGCAGTCCTTCTCCCCTCTTTCCTTTTCTGTGGGTGTCCCTCAAGGTTTTGTCTTTGTTCCCCTCCTCTTTTCCCTCCTACACACCATCTCTACTTCCCCTACCTCACTTATCTAGTAACATGTTGCAGTGTCAACCCCTGCCATCATGCTGCTTACATTCCCTAGTCAGCTTCTGATTCAAACATCTCTGGGCTCTCTTCCACATTGCACCTTTTGCAGGGGAAGAACTCCCTGATAAAATGAATACTTTCTGTCAGATTTCTCCTTAAGAATCACCTCTGCTGACCATGGGTAGGCAGGTAACTAGCTGTGACTCTTCCTACTCCTTTCCTCCCTACCCTCATTTAAAACAAACTACGGTATGTGTAATTAACAAAACTGACTATTCTTCAGTATAGTGTTTGTATGTCATATGTCCATTCTCTGCTGCGTCTACATGATTTTAGACTGTAAACTGTTCATGGCAGTGATTGTCTCTTTTGTATTTGTACTGCACCCAGCACGTTGGGGTCTCAGTCCTGGTTGGGCCTTTGGGTGCTACATTATTTAATTGTAGTAATTTGTATTATCTTCCCAGTATTGGGTCTTTGTGCAAACAGGAGATCTGGAATAAGTAATTCTCTGTATCAGTTAATAATGAATTGAGATAAAAAATGAGACCAAGGAATTGATTTACAGGAATCCTCTTATGTATTTAAATCTTACTTTTCCCATCATTTGCCTGTGAGGGCAAAAGAATCACCCTGAAGAATTTAGTTCAGGTCAATGACAGTTAGTTGTTTAAATACCAAGGAGATTATTTAGAATTTGAAGACATTCCTAACATTAGATATGTTAAACGAATCTATACATTGCGTACAGCTAATATATGGCATGAATCCTTTTTTGGAAGCATGATTTCAATAAAAAAAGTGATATCGGACTCAACGAGAAGCAAAGCTACCTTTGTGAAGTATACTTCTGTGTTCAGGAGGTGGAAAGATTAATGAATTAAAAAAAAAAAAAGAGAGAGAGGTCTGTCCTAACATCTGGTTCTCCTACCACTCATGTCATTGTTTTCCTTCTGCTATTCTTTTCCTTCCATCTATGCTTATTCTTCCCCCCCCCCCGTAGTGTTGGAGAGCTGTGCCTGCAGCACAGCTGATTGGTACGCCACTTCCCTGTTCTGCCTAGTTTGCGTGCAAAAGACAAATTAGGGAGTATAACTCAAGCTTTAGGTTTTATTGGGGCAGCAAGAGAATCAGTGTCACTGGGATTTGGAGGAACACCCCTTTTCATTTTGCACACAATTTACTGAGATATTAGTTGAATCCATTACACCTGTCTTTACTAGTCATTGTCCTCCATGCCACAGGATGTATAGTGATGTTAATTCTGCATATGCATGTTTTAGTTAGTCCTTTTGATTACTACCTCCACTATTCTTCCTGTTGTCCAGAGGTTACACAAGATGAATTTAATAAGAGCTTTTGTTGGTGTCATCCTCCCTGTGAGGCTTTCAAAATGGTAAGAAAGCCAGCTGTTTTTTACCCATGCTGACACATCCCATCCAGTTATTTTCTCCACCCAAATGTGATCAGTAACACGTAAGAAAGGCCTACGTTTCTTGTTATATATATATATGTGCTACATTTAACAAAGCTCTGATGTAGAGAGCAGTGAGATCGTTTTAAAAATATACCTTATTGTTCTTAACCAATCTTCACTACTTTAATGTATTTTTAAAAACTTTAGTTTTATTTGACTGTTCATTATTTTTTCATGCATGTAAGTGCTTTACTGCAGTAAACCAAACGATCGTTATTCTGACTGGATGCTTTAAAGTAATCCATTTGATGGAGGGTAGAGAGTAATCCAATTTTTTTGGGGGGTGAGCTGTGTCTTATGCAAAGTGTTTGCACCTTGACTTGAAATAAAGAAAATAGAAGTGCAGATAGCTAGTTTATTTGAATAATGGACTTGCCAATTAGCCATCAAGTGCTTCCATCTGTGAAATTGTTGATCAGATGGGTTAGCTGGGATGTTTCCAGATTAGGGCATTATAAATGGCACTTGAAAACTGTCACTTTGATTATGAGGTTTCATGCATTGCACTGTTTGATGCTGTGGAACCTTTTTTCCTTATATTATCTTCTTTTTTTTTTTTTTTTAAAGAACACAGTGATCCCATTTATGAAATCTGTGGTACCAGGGGAACTTGGGAGACCTGCCACTGATCTAAAATTCTGCATAATCTGCTCATCTAATCAGTGCAAGGATTAAACACAATGTTACTAGTTTCTTTCATGAGCTTCAGAATGGGGGTTAGTGATCTGGCAGGCACAGGTGGGTGAGGTTCAGTGCAGATCCCTTCCAATTTGCAAATTAAATGCAAGTTTCCTTTATACTAATTAGAGCAACTGATTTAGATATTCCTGCATCTCTAAATAAACGGCATATTGGCTTTGGCCTTTCTGCATGCTAATGGATATTTATGCATATGTAATGGCACACCTTGTAGGAAGTTTTGTTGGTTAATAGCACACTTTGGGGATACAACACATTTCAGTTAAATGGGAGGAAGTTTGCAACTTTTCTGAGCACCACTGCCTATTTAGATTAATGTCCATCTGTTCAGATTTGGTATCCACAGGCACTTAAGCAGCTTCATCTTTTTTCCACCCCTGTCTTCCTGGGCTTGTATGCTCATGGCAAGGGTTGTGCTACTCTGTGTCCTTGCATTCATCCATATTTAATTATTAACATTTTGTTTTAGCACTATTGAGTTACTATCTCTCCAGATATGCCAGCAGAGGTGGTTGGGACACATCAGAAGTGCTAGAGGAAACAGTCATCTTAATGTTATCCAGTCCTACTTTTCCCTTGCTATACATTCCTCAAATACCTACTGACAAATTTCTTTTGCTTGGAAGTTGCAGTGAGATGTGGTGCACCTATTTTGTGCTTTGATGTCCTACCTGAAGAATCTTTTCATTCAGATTCTTCCTAAAGATGCACTTCTTCGACAATGCATTCAGTCATAACAAATAAAGTAAAAACAGGGAAAAAAAATTACTAGTTATTCTTGCAGTCTCAAAGTGCATCCTGTCCTTTCACGCTGTAAACTCTTTGGAGTAGGAATGCTGTATTTTGCCTTAAATCCCTTTAAATGTTTCCCTGCACAGCATGTGATTTGGTACCCAATATCAATACCCACAGAGCACTAGAGGCCCCTAATTAAGCTGTGATGTCCAGATAAAGTAGAAGAAAACCTGGGTTTACGTATTGAAATTCTGCATGGATATAAGTTTATACACACTAAATTCCATTATTTGCCTTGAGGCTCTCTCTTCCCCATACCCACCGAGGACGTGGTCTCTAGCCAAGAAGTAAACCCACAATCCCTTTGGGCAGTGAGGTAGGAATCTTGAAGGCAGGAATACTGGAACTTTGCAAAACTAATTTCTAACAGTTGTTAGATCGTTTGTATTTTTCTTAAGCAGAACTTTAACTCTGAATTTTCCAGGCTTTTTAGCATTTTTGGGTGAGGAGTATGATCTTGTGTTGTGTGTGTGAGAATTACGGCATTCTCAGGGGTTCTTTCCACCTCCACCCTCCTCTGATATTTACAACCTTAATTCCATCTTAATGAAGTTTTATTATATTCTGGAAATTTGCTTTACATTTTTGAAAATGAGTAGGAGGCAGTATTGACTGCAAGTACCGTTATCTGGCCTTATTTCCTTACACGGTTTTAATGACTACTTGAGTTTGTGATTTAAACAATACAAGAAAACTGGAAATAGCTGCAGTCAGGTGGATACTTTATTTTAATACATTTTGTTAACATTCAAAAATATCTTTTAAGGATTATAGACTCCCTTAAAGTAATGTATATGTATAACTAATTCTGCAGTATAGATATATTTTTAATGATTGAAAATAAGCTGTTTGTTTGTAATAAAACAGGCTAATTGGGATTCTGGCTGGTCATCTTTAAAATAAATTGTACTGAGATCAAATTTCAAGCTTAACTTTGCTCCCATAGGCACAAAGGCATTGCTTAATCTGATTGGACCTTTGGATCCCCTAGCGTTTAGTCTATAGTGAGAAGGGCATGAGGCAGTAATTTAAACTGTGATGAAGAATAAAAAGCACATGAGTAAAATCATTTTCTAGATCTTGTCTGTCTAGCAGCTTCAGGAAATATGAACACTATTTTTTGTAAGATAAACTTTTAACATCTATTCAAAAGAAGAAAAATTCTTGGTCACCAGTTGAACAAAACCTAATTGAATTCTTAAGGTTTATAGGAAATAGAATCTGTACTTAGGCCTTTCTAAAGGGTAAGCTCAACCAATTCCTTAAAACTTTCATTTAGAAGATATTAGCAGAGGCAAAGAAGAATTTTTGTGCAAACTAGTCAAAATTAAAAACTTTGGATTGATCAGCTAGCACCTGATACCAAATAATTTGCATGTTTTTTCTTGATCATTTTAACCTTTTTATACTTCTGTTATGGAAAAAGTCTGACCTGGCTCTCTCTCTGCAGTTACCCCATAAGAGATATGGACTGCACACTTGGAAAAATTACTTAATATTCTTAAAGCTGCTGTTTTAGACCCAAAGCGTCTACGAGGTTTGAGTTACTGTCGCAGGCCAGTTCAACTGCTCATGTTGTTTTGAAGCCTGCCAAAGCTTCCTGACATAATGTTATATTCCCCATTCCACAGTCCTTATATGCAAGACTGATGGTATGAGACACTTTTTATTCCTAGTACAGCTAGAGTTGCTATTAATTTTAGTTACCTTAGTTTTGCTCTAGGGGTATGCCTGAATTATTGAGGTTTATCTTTTTGTGGAGGAGATGGGCAATTAGCAAATGTACTGAGACATTGGATTTTCTTGTGCAGTTTTATCTTATCCCAGCTAGTTTTGGGTTCATCACAGTACGTGCTTTAAAACACCAGCAGACGCCTTGATGTTTGCCCAAGATCAGTGCTCCAGTTGGAGGATCAATATACGATAAATGACTAACTGCAAACATTTCTATAATTTTCTCTTTCTGATAGTATGTGAATCAACTAGAGAGACCATGGTTTGTTTATAAATATGTAGTGTTTTATAACTATAGCATATTTGTTTGCTTGTTTGGTACAAATACGGACCTAATCTTGCAAATGGTTCTACACATAGTGCTTACTTGCAGAAGTTGTCTGGTAGATTAAGACGTATTTGCAAGAGACTAGAAAGCTAAAAATAAAATATGCTGAATGCCCACTATGCAGACTGTGCGGATGGTTCAGCATGAAAATTTTAATTTTACTTCTAAAATTTGTTTTCCCTCTGTAAATTCCTCTGGTGTTTCCTGATTTGTTGTTCATCCCAGAAGTCTTCATTCTGTGACTTCACTGATGTTAGAGGGCTATTAATTTGCTATACTGCAGGATCTGCAATATATGTTGTTTTTTTGTTCTGGTGCATTATATGAAGGGAACTGTTGAAATCTGAAAAGTTTTACCCTTTATCATGGGGACTGAATAAAACATCTATATTTAATTCAAGTATATTCTATTACCTTTTCATATAATACATATTCTGATTATTTCACAGCAAAAATTGTACCCCTGGGTTCAAGCTTCATTTTTATTTTTCTTGGATTTATATTTTAATTCTAGGAATTACTGTGTAAGTGAGATGACATCATTAAAGGAGTCTTAGCTTTTTTTTGTCAATTGATCATCAGAGTGTAAGTGTACGTTAGCAGACCTAAAAGGAATTTATGAAGTCCAACTAACCAATTATATGTAGCTTTTGTACTATCACTAGTACATCTCTCTGTAGATTGTCATATTCCTATGCACTTTTGGCAAAGTAGGGGTCTACAACGTGTTACATTTTACTCACTGTTTCTGAACCTTAGTCTGTTTGATTTACATTTAGAAAATATAGTAGTTCCAAGTTATTTAAAATGCTTACTCTTTCAAGAGTCTCTTCAATATGAAAAGCAAAATAATTCTTACTCCACAGTAGTAGGTGTTGCATTTGTGCCCTGGTGACTTTTCCCTCCTATATAATGTGCACAGGGATTTTTGTCCAGAGGATTTCTTTTGGAGCGAGTGGTGGAAATGCTTTTTTCCACATTCAGAAGTAATACAGATTTTAAATTAATCTCCCTCAATTGTCTTTAGGTGTAACAGCTGAAGTTATGTACTCAAAGGGTTAAGTCAGCATGAAAGAATTCATTTCCACTTTAATGACCTAGCCTTGCTGGGTTAGGACGATGGGGAACATGCTTCTGACTTGTACTCCTATTGCCAATTAACACCTCCTATAACAGGTGTCCTCAGCTAGTCATTGAAGCAGAGGCAGTAGAAATAGTTTACATGCCGCTTGTTTTTCACACTAGTTGTTTAATACTCACAAAATTAAAGTATTAAAAGGTTTTCTTACCTTGCTGGTTAAGAAATAAACACTGTTGCTTTGGGTATTTGTGTGTTTGTCTTGTTTTTTGTATTTTAAATATTGCCAGTTGTAAAAATTTGAGGTGTTGTATGCATCAGATATTATATTTTATGTAAGAATTCATTGTTGTTGGATATCACCACAAAGAAATATATTGTACATCATGATCTTACCTCATTGCATCTTTTTACAGCTGTACCCATTTGGTCAAATGGGGCTTCTTTGTTGAAATCCCTTCTTTGTTGAAATGAGACACATTTAAAATCCAACTTTTATACAATTGTGACAATAGAGCAGTATTGACATAGAATTAAACAATAGAAAATGTCTGAAATATTTCTTTCACAGTTGCTATCGATCTCAAGTCCACTTTTATATACATATTTTAAAGAAATGTAAAACAAATAGTATAAGTGACAGGCAGTGCTCGAAAATGACACTTCACATTTAATCAGCAGGTATTTTAATAACATAATAAAATTGGCTAAATTGATACCAGTTCACACTAAGAGAAAGGTGGAGTTTAATATACCTAAAAGTGTTAACAAATTTGCTAAAAGGCCTGAATAGATAACACTTTGAGGCATTAGTTTTCTTGCTGTTATAATGGCAAATGCCTTATGTAACACTTAATCAACAAAGGCTGTCCAAGTAAAAGTCACAGCTTCTTATACTGGATCATATTTTAAACATGTAAAAGAAAAATAACCCCTCATTTAGTTTATCCTCCCGTTCTGTTCATAGAACACTTATTGAAAACTTAATTTTGCTTCACTGAAATAAGAGACCAAACAAATGCTTATTCATGATGCAAGTTTACCAGTAATCCTGATTTCTCTAAGTGATAGCTTTTATTAAAAAAAAAAATAAGACTGGTCGTGCTTATGGATGAGAGGATTGGCTTGAAGGCAAGTCAGTTCACTGCATCAGTTTAGAAGTAGCAGCATCTATTTCCCCCTCCGCCCCCCCCGATTGATTTTAATGTTGCTGAATGCTTTGTGCTTGCCGTATGTATTGGTAGCTAAAGATTTTTTTAAAACTGTTTTCCTTTGACTTTTTATAGTGATTGTATTGTCCTTATTTATAAAAGAACAAATCAAGGAATTTCTCACATATGTCTCCTGTGATGTTATAACCCCCATTCACTCTCCTGTTTTCCCAAGAAATTATCCAGTAGGAATAGGAGAAGGTAATATTTCCTATTTCTCATGTGAAATACAATAAAGAATTTTTAGGGTGTTGGAGGGGACTCTTCTGGCTATCTCTAAACATCAAAATGAATCAGAAAGGAGCAAAAGCACATTTTTCTTTTGCTCATTATCTGCTTATATAATCAAGTTATATTGAAGATGTAAATATCTAAAAGTTCAGGTTTGATGCACCATTTAATTTAGCAGTAAGGTTCATCAATATAGTGCCCCTTCGCTCAAGCTGGCAGGCAGTTAAATTTACTAAGGGTGACATTTGCACCTGGTATGAAGGTTCCCGTAAGACTCTGTCTTGGAGCTCACAGAAGGGGTACACAGGCATCTGGAAGGCTGCAGTGGGAATGGGCCAGAGGAGGGTCCCTTGGAATCTGAACTGTTCACCCAGACACCAGATGCAATGGACTTGTGACCACTATTCAAGTGCACAGGCTAGAATGGCAGCCACTTGTGGATCACACTCTGGCGTCCGAATTGACTTAATTTTCAACATATGGAAGCATTAAGAGAATTAGAAAACCAACATTATAAACCTTAAAGGCTATTTTGAAAAAGTCGGTGAACTGAAGAGTTACTTTTCCAGAGGATTGGTACTGCCTTAGTTTTTCAATTTTTTTTTTTAAAGTATTCCTTGCAGTTACCATGTCAAAAGCCTTTCTCTTATTAATGCAGTAGTTGAGTATGTAGTGATTTTAAAAAACAAAAAACAACCTCCCACAACATTTTGTGGATAAAAGAACTACGTGCAAAAGCAGCATGATTTAAGAATACATTATGCCAGACAAACTGATAGAATTTCAAGATTAGTGGATGAAAGAAAAGTAGATGTTACATGTTTGTGCTTTAATAAAGTATTTGATATTCTGTGTCACTAATTCCTGCTCCCAAAATTAGTTTGAATCACTTGCATCAGAACACTGTCAATTGGTTAAAGAACCAGATGTAGAAAGTAATAGATGGCAATTTGTCACGTAGGGTACCACAGGGATCAGTATTAGGTCCAGTGTTGTTTAACATCTTTTTAATGATCTAGAAGAGAGTAAACACCATATTAAAGAAATTCACAAATGATCGTACGTTTTGGGGATCTCTGAACACCGGAGGACAAAGAAATAGTGCAAAGGGACCAATGCTGATTAGAGGGTAACATGAGATTCATTCTAGGGAAAATGCAAGGTAAAACATCTTTTGCCAAATAAAGCAAAAACACAGATAACTGGAAAATAGCAATAATGCTGAATAGCATGTAGGGATGGTGGGAACCTAATTAGACATGAGTTTGTAATGAAATGTATTAGCAAAATGTCCAGTACAGATTTGGGCTATTTACAGAGAGGATTCACATTACAGAGCAAGGATGTAAAAATCCCTCCCTATATGGTTCTGGTGAGAGACTACACGTGGAATCTTGTGCTCATTTCTGGCCAACTCCTTTCCAAAAGCTTAGGCTAATTCAAGAGGTATCGGGGAAGAACAGCGAAAATGGATAAGGGGCTGGCAGAATGATTTTTTTTTTTTTTTTGATTGTATCCCTAATTCAAGGAAACATCAATACTCAGGGCAACACATAAGCATGTGTTTAAAGTTAAGCACATGCTGAAGTCCTGTTGATTTTAAAGTAGGCTGTCAAGTGATGTGATTGATCACACAATTAAAAAAATTAATTGCAATTGATCGTGCAATTAATCTCACTGTTAATAAAATTTTAATATAATAAAATACCATTTATACAACACCATTTTATACAAAGTGCACACTGTACACTTTGTATACTGTGCTGTAATTAATATATTTGAAAATGTAGAAAAACCTCCAAAAATATTTAATACATTTCAATTAGTATTCTATTGTTTAACTGTGCAATGAAAACTGCGATTAATTTTTTTGAGTTAATCGTGTGAGTTAACTGTGATTAACTGACAGCCCCACTTTAAAGTTAAGCATATGCCTTGCTAATCGGGACCTTCCTGGGGAAAGATTGAATGTTAATGTGCAACTTGGCCAAGTAATGCCTATAGGTGAGAGGGTGAATAATATTTAGGTTTGTACCTGGGGTGAGGCAGATTATTTAGGCTAGTCCTGTGGGAGGGTTGAGACAGGGAAGGTATTGTTGGAACAGTTATTGGGCAAATCACTTAACCTCCCTGTGCTTCAGTTTCATTATTTATAAAATGGGGATAACGATGTTGACCTTTGTAAAACACTTTGAGATCTGCTGATGAAAACACTATACAAGAGCTAGATATTTATTATTCCACAGCCTAATAAATCATACTGCAAAAGACTTATTCAAGCTATATTTTCCCTTTCTCAAATTCATCCCACTAATTCCAAAAATACCTACTCCCTCACTTTCTGTGGGGGTTCCCACAAGGTCCTATCTTAGTCCACTACTTTTCTCCCTCAGCACCCCTCTCTGTAAGTGAGATCACCCATTCACATAATTTCAATTATAATTTTCAGACTAAAGATTCACTGGGTGACCTAGGGAAAACCCACTGAAAGATGATGGAATGGCCAGAGAGGTAACAAGAAAAAATAGAGGGGAGAATGGAGTTGTGAAAGATGGAGGACAAAATTTCAAGAATGACACTGTTGACTGTAGCCTCTAACAGGCTAGAAGTCAAGAGGGAGAGATGAGAGTTTTAGGAAGGAGACTTCTTCTGGTGTATGGCTTCTGATGGCACCACACAAACAGTGAGTTAGATGTTGGGTAAGTGATGTAGCCACTCTATCACCGCAATATCATCCAGAGACATCAAGCACATTCATCCACAGTCAAGATGATAAAGAAGGCAGTCCATTACCAGGTATCACACTGTTTATTCTTGATCTCCAGAAGGGCAAGACAGGGAGCTTAAGAAGCTCAACTATAAAAATGTAAGTTAAACTACCCATGACTATTATGTATCCTGTTGTAACAAAGAAGGATATTTATGCCCTTTGATTGTTCTAAGGGGCATGTGAGAGCTGAGTCGGAGAGAGTGGGGAATATAAATCTGAGTTGTCTGTCTCTCAAGAAATGCGCCAGCAATCCAAAATGAAGTCCTGGACCACCTTTTGCTACTATTCCTTAGAAAAGTGGTGTCTGATATACTGCCCAAGAAGCTCAACTATTTCAGAAAAGGAGAGTCTTGACTTTAGCTGGTGTTTCTGATGTGGCTTTGAGATGAAATTGTAAAGTAAGCAGTCTTGATAGTTGGCTGTGTGCAGTAGTGTGGCCAGGACCTTATCTTTTTTAATCTGGGGAACAATGCCAGCCAGGACAGGAAACTGGAGTAAAGAGTCAAAGGTAGCAAATAAGTATATAGAATTGTGGATGCAGGGATCAAGGAGTATAGGACTACTGCTGGTTGACCAGAAAGGTGGCAGAAGTAAAGAGGAGAAAACTAATTTGTAGTGGAGGAAGTCATCCGGATTTATTATTATTAAAATGTTCCACAGAAAAAAATCCTTCTTGTTGTATAATTACCTTATACCATGCCCAAGTGGTGTGTGTGTGTGTGAGAGAGAGAGATGTACATACACAAATGAAAGTAGATACAATAGGTGAGTGGTTTTTATACAAACTGAATTTGCTAGTAGTTTTAACTCTTGACTTTATCTTCAGATTTTATGGCCCATAAGGCTGGTCAGTAGGTCTCACTTGGATCTGTGTTGGGAGCATGTCATTCCAATATTACTGTTTCACTCTAAAAGTGAGGAGTTATTTAATGAAGTTGTCTAAATCTAGTCTTTAAACAGTGCTCATCACTTTGGCATTGGAATGCCTTCCAAAATTATAGTAGTGTCTCATATAATTCTTTTCCCTTCACTCATCATGGACTGGACTTTTTTTTCCTCACTGGAATTTTTTCTAGTTATTTCACATTTACACAGCATTACTAAGAGCAAATGTACCCTGTTGTCTCCTTTTACGAAGACTGTAATACAAACACATTTGACTAATGAAGTACTATGACTTGGGTGGTAAAGGGATAAAATGAGATGTGGTTGTCTAGAGAAGGTCATCTTGTCCCTCACTTCCCAAGAACTGCATAGTTTTGTCTTCAGATAGCCTGCTGTACTTTTTTTCCATTTCAGCAGTACACAATACCTTCCTCAACCAATCATTCAAACCTGGGACAATTGTGCTAATTTTTGAATAACAACTCATAAAGCAAAGAGCAAAGTGTTTTGTTCACAGCTTTTCCACCTAGGGATTGGAGATCCATTTTATGCTCACTGTACCAGTGTATCTGAAAAGTGCTCCTGTTGCCTTTATCTGCAAGTCGTCTTTAACTGAAAACAGATGAAGCAAAGGGAAACTGCTGTTTGTGTTGGTGCCAGTTAATCATGCTAGCCCAGCAGCATTTACATTCACACCACTGTAAGAAACACATAGTTAATTGGTGAATTGGAGATATTTTACAGCTGAGGAAGGTTAGCATTGCTGAAAGACTTAACTCTTACTAATGGAAACTCGTCACTGATTCCGTATGTTTTGTAACTGGTTTGCACCCAGCACAATATTTACCAGTTTATTTTGTTTGATTTCTGGCTAGGTATCTAGATCTCATAGGTAAGTTCCCCTAAGTTGCAAAATAGGTTAGTGTAAAAAAAGTGCTGTATGTTTTCATTGTAAACACTGCAACCAATGGATTTACTGTACATAAAAGCACAGTCAGGTGCACAGTGTTCTTAGTCTTATAATTTTGTACAAAATAAAATAGAAATAATTAGAAAATGATGCAATAAATGTGGAGTAAATAGTTAATAATTTATTCTGTTTTGTAGGGGCCACCTACAGATGCTCCTGCGGTGGATACAGCAGAACAGGTTTATATCTCTTCCCTTGCACTGCTGAAAGTAAGTATTCTACAGTCTTTACTGAAAATAGCACTTAAGATATAAAGCATTATCTTTGTCTAGTATTCCATAAAGGTGTAAAAAGTTTATAGACTTGTAGTGTTGACAACTTGGTTTTTGATCGGATTGTTTGTTTAAATGTAGTTATAGAATCTTACTATAAATGTTCCAGTTATTTTCTTGCCACCAATCTTTATTGCTTGTATTATTCTTAGCACTATTCCAATGCTTTACATTTTCAAAACACGCAACATGCTGTTAACTAATGAGTAAAATAAAAATAAGAACAGTGGCATTTTGGTAGAGGCAGAACTATCCCAAATCAAACCCTGAATCTCTTGTAAATAATACCATAGTATGTCATTGTAACTTTTGGTCTCGCTTCTAGATGTTGAAACATGGTCGTGCTGGTGTTCCTATGGAAGTTATGGGTCTGATGCTTGGAGAATTTGTTGATGATTATACCGTCAGAGTGATTGATGTGTTTGCTATGCCACAATCAGGAACAGTGAGTACTTTTCAGTAGGAACTAGAGTAAATGTTTTCTCTCACATTAAATAATTGTACATCATGTTATGTTTTTCCTTCCCCTCATCCCAACACACACAAGGTATGAAAAACTACTAATGATATCAGTGTCTGGATTATGCCCATATTAAATGTCTAAAGTCTGTTAAGAAAATGTTTAAGTTGAACTTGGTTAGGGGTTTAAGTCAAACCTATGGCTCCCACTAAGTCCTTAACTAAGGCCTTTATGCTGTCCATAGGTATAGTACCACAGTGTTTAAAGTTTGTAAACTGGTGACTTCAGGACCTGTATACCCAGTTGCAGTACTGATGGAGGTATTAAGGTCATGTTGCAAACTCTGGAAAGTAAGAGTTTGATGGAAATGATGCCATGCCCTTAACTGTAGTGGCACTGCTGAAACTGTGAATTTGAATCACTTCTCTGGGGCAGAATTTGTACTCTAGTGGCATGACTGTTAGATGATATTTCCTTAGTGTGGAAAGGTGATTGGTTTTACTTGAGGTTAAGAAATTGAATTTTATTAAAAGAGGGCAATGAACTGGGAGCTGGAATTAAAATTTATAGTGGCACTGTGTATAGCTCAAATGAAATATTGGTCTTAATTAAAGAGGCAGTTTCCTTAATTGCCATCAAGATTACATGTAATTGAAATATTAAAGAATTCTTTCTCAGTTTATTTTATGCATTGGCTAGCATGTTCTACATAGTCAGTTCACTGCCTTTGTTGATGGTGTATGCCCTTTGCCAGGCTCTGCAAGAGGGTATTTACCCTTACCAGTGGCAACAGACCTGAAACTGGACTGGCAGTAAGCAGCAGGAAGCAGTGTGCACAAACTAGAAATGGAGAGGACAGATGAATTGGTTTTTTTGCATGGTTGGTGGTGGTGCTCACCCAAAATACCCTTCTAAACAGAAAACTCAGCATTTTTTTTTCAAGGAACTACAGGAATAGATTTGTTGTTATATTTAAATAATGCTCTGCTAGAATTTTGATTTATTTAAAAATTACACAATTTCCAAAAAAATTTGAGTAGACGAACTTGAATAAAACTCTGAAGAGTAATGTCTCGTCATTAGTGAAGCTATTAGATCATTTTATGTCAGAGCAGTAAGAGATTGTTTGTTTGCATGCATGTTTATCTTTTAAATTACTTTATATGTAAATACACTAATGCTGTCTCTCTTCCAAAATCAGGGTGTCAGTGTAGAGGCAGTTGATCCTGTATTTCAAGCCAAAATGTTGGATATGCTGAAACAGACAGGAAGGTAACTGTTTCAAAGCAACATCTGAAAGTTTAAGTGGTGTACTGTGTGGGTTAGGCTACACATTCCATATACTACATGCAAGACCTGTGATCTGTGGGGTGTTTGTTAATGTTAAACAGTAATAATTGACCTAGTATTATGATGAATATCGCATGTTATACAACCCACTTCTCCCCATGGTTTTCAGGAGATACACTTCAGATCCAGATAAGTGTCATAAACTTCCTTCTCTTATTATCATAATAGTAAGCTTCGGTTTGAATGCCCCTCTAGTTAGTATATGGAGTTGCTAGAAAATAACTCAGTTTAAAGGAACTAATGTTTGTACTTTATAAATAGGAAAGCATTATTACTTTTGGGTATTTTAGCTTTATTTACAGGCCTACAGTTACATTTAGTATATAAAAGAAAGGGGAAAAAACATTTTGATAAAAAGCATCTTCGTGTTTAAACTTTTTATTTTACTCTAACTCTCAACAGTTGTCATCTGCTTGCTCAAATTCTTTTACTGTGGAAAAAACTTCAAAATTAATGTTAGCAAAAGGCTCAACAGCTGAGCAGAACAGTGCAAATTGCTTTTTGACTGAGTTTCTAGTTCTGCTGCTGGTTTAATTGATATTAATCCTTTCCCGCCGTTTGTTCCTGCCGTCCATGTCTGAAATGGACTTTCTGCCATGAAAATTCAACTCCTGACTCCAAGGAGTTAAAGAATAGATATTTACTTGAGCTGAAAGGGTAAAAACTGGTTCAGGGAAGGTGTGGTAACAGGGTGAAAAACTGAAAGCTTGATCTACCACTGCTAATGTGCATCCCTTAATGATAACACTCCTTTGTCGCACTTATTCATTTCCATGTTTTCACCATACGATGGTGAGTAATTTAAATGTTTCTAATGGTGCTTTTTTCACACCTGTATGTCTTTTCTCATCCTAATTGATACCCTGTTACTTCAATGTTTCTTTTCATATCATAGGTTTTTATTGCTAGGAATTTCTAAATGCCCTCTTCGTTTCAGGCCTGAGATGGTTGTTGGTTGGTATCATAGTCATCCTGGCTTTGGCTGTTGGCTGTCTGGTGTGGATATCAATACTCAGCAGAGCTTTGAAGCTCTATCGGAAAGAGCTGTAGCTGTGGTGGTGGATCCTATCCAGAGCGTAAAAGGAAAGGTACAGTAGGTTTTTTTAAATTTTTTTTAATTTACTTAACTAAGATTTAAAATAAAAACACTATAAAATGCATATTAGTTCTTGAATGTTGGACCCACATTTCAAAAAATCTCAATGACTCATTTAATATTTTGTCTGGTTATAAATGAATCAAAAAACTCTACTGAAAGTGTACCATTTTCATTTGTTCCAACACTTGCATCAAAAGTCCCTGAGCAAGCCTGTAGCCGTAAGCCATATTATATATTTGGAATAATCAGTTCTAACTTAGTCATCTGTTTGCTATTCAAGAACCATTCAACACTTCTACCCTTTGAGCCTTTTTCTGAATAAACAGATAATCCCAGTCTATAGTGTTTTAAAGTTTGAGATATTAAATTTTGGACAGATAGTTAAAGCTTACTAATCGCAAATTGGGAAGGGTTCAGCCCCTAACATGAGCAGAAATAGTGCTTTATTTTATAAGCATTGCACATGACAGTTTCTGGTGGTATCTGCGTTCCAAATGTTTTAGACAATAAAAACTTCCCTAAAGACTTGGTCTCAGCCATTTAGATTTTTGAGTAAAGATGCAGATGAATGATTAAGTATGTTAAATGATTATGAAAAGATTAACTTGCAAAGCACATTGGGTTATAGTTGTCCTTTGTTGAAATCTCTTTTGTTCTTGTTTAGTTCTTTTTTTATTTCTTTCTAGCCCCATATGCCATTTTCCTATTTCCTGCCTCATGACAGCAGGGAGCAGCTCTATTATCACCTTCACAGAGCTGTCTGCAAATGTGAGAGGCAATTCGATTTTGCTCAACCACAGGGAGAGTGGATTAGAAAAACTACAGAACGTACAGAAATTGGCTAGGTGGTTACTGCTTTAAAATACTGCTGAGATGTTTTGTTTGAGCATGCACTTCCATTGTACTGTAGACCAATTATTTAAAATAAATCCTAATATAGATGTATGACATTAATATAATTTTATAAATAGTTTGAAAATATTTGTTTTCTGTATATGAAATACAGTAGTTATATAGCAAGATTATATTAAAGCTACCCACCAGCTCATCTAAATATTACCATTACCTCAGAGTGCTCATCTGTTATAAAATTATATGTGAACTCTTTGACATCAGATCATTATGATTGAGCAAAACTGGGGTCCATTCTAAATTTGGGGTCTATTCTTAGTTTTTTCAAAGCGAAAAGCTTGCCTATATAAATATTCATCAAACCAAAATATAAGTGATTTAAAAACAAATAAGCTTCTGGAGCTCTAGAAAATACAAAAAAGGAATTAAATTGACCCAAATGTCTTAAATTCCTGATTACATAACTGATATGTTGGAGGGAAAAGTGAAATATTTTGATAAAATATGTACAAGATTTCCTTAGTCATCAGTATGTATTTTCTCTTTGTTTCTTCCTGTGTTATAAAAATCAGGACAGGTTGCTTTATATTGTATCAAAGTCAAATAACGTGTATTCTATTGCTGCATTTTTAAATTAGATCAGAGTTAATATTAAATTAATTACTAAATATGATATCTTCGCAGTAAATAACACTGCTGTTCTACAGCACTTATTAAGACCAAGTGTATTATCTACTCTTTGCTGTAACTGTGAATGTCATCTTTAGGGGAGAAACTAGACTTTGACTTCTTCTGTTGTCTTTTTATTTTTCCTAATCTTGAATATGAGGAAGTGCAGGTGTAGTCTGGTATTTTTTGTAAATATAAAAATAGTTCACAACTTTTCTTACGACGTTGTCCGACTATGCTAGAAGGGAGGATAGGAGACACTGGATGTGGTTTATTATGCAACTTTATTCCTAAATGTCAGGTAGGGTAAAATGGCAGGTAAAAGTGGCAGGTAAAAGTGTACAGTGTAGGTAATTCCATAATAATTTACATATACCTTGGGGGGGCGAGCTGCTGGAGCTCTTGAAAATACTAAAAGCGCTCTCCCTTAACCCATTCTGGTTGCCAGCCAACCAGCTACTGGGACTTCACTCCCCCTTTGAATAAGGATGGAGAGGGCTGGGTCCCTGCCATACCAGTTATAGGTGCATGAACCCTCCACCCCCAAATTCCTCTCCTTTGTAGAATAACTCCTTTAAATCCTTCACCAATCTATTTTATCTGGTCGCTGCATTCTTTCCCTACGGAGTACCTGCACTGGACATCTGCCCCACACTTACATAATGAGTTGCGACATCATAGCCTAATCCCTGTTTCATGTTCACACCAGCTAAACTGCCAATCTGTTGAGGGAAAAATTCCTCCCCAGATCTTTGAGAAAGGAGCGTGACTAGTGTTATGCCCACAGTGAATCATGACGAAACCTGGTATTTAACTACTTTCATGGGTGGGAGTGTGGGTGCTACTATCCCTGATCCAGGTAAAAGAGGGCTTTTCCTGCATGGGCATGGACCTAAATAGTCTGTTCTCTTCTGGTCCCCTGTGTGGGGCATGAGTCAGTGTCCCCATGCTGATCTGGCTTGAAGCTCCTGCAGCAAATCACTCTTGGGGTATTTCGCCTCTGAAGGGGAGACACCTTTTCCTACAAGCCAGACAAGAATCCCCACTGCACAACATGCAGTTAGGTCATTGTTACCAAATCTTGTGATTTATACTGCAAGTCTTGCAATATTGTTTATCTCAAAGCTCCATCTCCTGAAGTCAAATGATTAAATAAAAGTCTCAGCCTTCATTTAAAAAAAAAAAAGGTTCTTTTCCTCATGGTTGTGGCAAAAAGCTTGAAAACATGACCAGAGTGTGCTTTAAAGGAGCAAAACCAGAAGGCACATAAAAATAACTCTTCACATTATTAATTTAAACCAGTCGCATAATTTGGGGGTGGGGGGGACCTATCTCATGATTTTTTAAACAGTTGGAGTTTGCAGTGCTGCTCATATTAAAAAGATATTTGGCCTATAGAAATCAACTGAACCCACCATTTTGCTGTGATCATACTGTGATCACAGATCATTCCTCCTCATACCCTTGACCAACACAGCTACCTAGCAGAAGTTTTTAGTGTAGACATGGCTTAAATTGAAATTTAACTTTTAGGGTATGTTTTAAAGGTGCTGTTTGAAAACATAGAATAATAGAAATGTAAGGCTTGGAACCTCAGAGGTCATCTAATCAATCTCCCCATGCTCAGGCAGGATTAAGTATATCCAGACCATCCCAGACATGTGTTTGTCTAACTAGTTCTTAAAAATCTCCCGTAACAGGGATTCTGCAACCTCCTTAGGCAACATGCTCCAGTGCTTTAAATATCCCTGTATTTAGACCGTTTCCCCCTAATATTTAACCTAATCTCCTTTGCTCTAAACTAAGAAGATTACTTCTTGTCCTACCTTTGGACATGGAAAACCATTGATCACTGTTTTCTTTACAGCAACATTTTACGTATTTGAATCCTCAGCCTTCTCTTCCTTAGATTAACCGTGGCCAATTCTTACAACTTTTTCTTATGGGTCACATTTTTTTAAACCTCCTATCATTTTTGTTGCTATCCTCTTGCTTCTCCAACTTATTCATATCTTTCATAAAGTGGTGGGATTTTCATTACTTTAAACCTATATCGTTAAATGTTTATCACAACTTTTCTCCGTAACTATGTACCAGCAATTCTAATGTATTGTCTAATGGTATCTTGTCTATAAAACAATAATTCCCAGCAGGTTTATCATAACATAAAGCACAAGAGTGAAGCTTGAGTTAGCTGGTTAAAGTTGGCTGATTACTGTTTCCAGAGTTTGGAAAGTATTACATTAATTTCTGGGGTTGAATTCATTTGAAAATAAATTCATTTTAGTCCACATAGGCACCAGAATAGGATGTGGGAGAAGTGACCTCATGCAGGTTTATTCCTAATGTTGCCACTGATCTGCTTATGTGACTGTATACCTGTCACTTAACCTCTCTTTGCCCCAGTTTCCCAATCTGTAAAATGGGGTAACAGTGATTAACCACCTTTGTAGAACATTCTGTAATACGTGCATTAAAAGCTCTGTAGAATTGCTAAATATTGACATTTTTGTTTCAATGTCTAACATTTTTAAGTCTCTCCGGAGCTCACTATGTGTTTGCCAAAAATTGTCAGATTTTTTTTTAAAAACTACAAAATCAGCAGCTGTTCCTCATCCCTAAACCAAAAAATAACTACAATAAATCCAACATAATCAATTCCTCTTTCCCTCTCCACCCCCACCCCAAACATCAGTCTTTATCAGGTCCCTCCTTCTCCCAAAGTCTGGTAAATAGGTAGTCCTTGCAGTGTATTTTTAAATTACAACCTAAAAGCCATGGCACCACTGAAAACAGTTCTAGGGGGGGTTTTTTCCAAAGGCACTTTACTGGTTTTCTGTGATTGATACTTTAAGACATTATTCCAGGGTATTTTACCAAGTATTTCTGTTATTAGGTGTATATTTGATGTGAGAAATCTGTTTCTCAAATCAAAATACGTTTTTTTGTATTATTCATATATTAAACAGGGGTACATATAA